>NW_027526487.1:0-1200000 GCF_052857255.1 Amblyomma americanum | reverse complement strand
AAACAAGTACATATGTCATTTAAAGATTGCATTAAATAAGTAGAAAGGAAATTAAGTAAAAATGGCAGACAACTTGGAACAACGAAGTAAACAACAAACTGCACTTTGTAAAGCCAGTTCTAGTTGTGGTGCTCAATCTCGTGGCAAGGAAATAAAACAAGCAAATATGTCGTTAAAAGATTGCATTAAATAAGTAGAAAGGAAATTAGGCCGAAATGGCAGACAGCTTGGAACAACGAAGTAAACAACAAACTGCACTTGATAGAGCCAGTTCTAGGTGTGCTGCTCAATCTCGTGGCAAGGAAATAAAACAAGTAAATATGTCGTTTAAAGATTGCATTTAATAAGTGGAAAGGAAATTAAGCAAAGAAAGGCAGACAGCTTGGAATAATGAAGTAAACAAACTGAACACTTGGTAAAGCCTGTTCTAGGTGTGCTGCTCAATCTCTTGGCAAGGAAATAAAACAAGTAAATATCTCGTTTAAAGATTGTTTAAATAAGTAGAAAGGAAATTAGGTAAAAATGGCAGGCAGCTTGGAACAATGAAGTAAACAAAAAACTGCACTGGGTAAATCTAGTTATAGGTGTGCTGCTCAATCTCGTGGCAAGGAAATAAAACAAGTAAATATGTCGTTTAATGATTGCATTAAATAAGTAGAAAGGAAATTAAGTAAAAAGGGCAGACAGCTTGGAACAAGTAAGTAAACAACAAACTGCACATGGTAAAGCCAGTTCAAATTGTGCTGCTCAATCTCGTGACAAGGAAATAAAACAAGTAAATGTGTCGTTTAAAGATTGCATTAAATAAGTAGAAAGAAAATTAAGCAAAAATGGCAGACAGCTTGGAGTAATGAAGTAAACAACAAACTGCACTTGGTAAAGCCAGTTCTAGGTGTGCTGCTCAATCTCGTGGCAAGGAAATAAAACAAGTAAATATGTCGTTTAATGATTGCATTAAATAAGTAGAAAGAAAATTAAGTAAAAATGGCAGGTAGCTTGGAACAATGAAGTAAACAACAAACTACATTTGGTAAAGCCAGTTCTAGGTATGCTACTCAATCTCATGACAAGGAAATAAAAAAGTAGATATGTCCTTTAGGAAGTGCGTTAAATTAGTAGAAAGGAAATTAAGTAAAGAAAGACAGACAGCTTGGAACAACGAAGTAAACAAACTGCACTTGGTAAAATCAGTTCTAGGTGTGCTGCTCAATCCCGTAGCAAGGAAATAAAACAAGTAAATATGTTGTTTAAAGATTGCATTGAATAAGTAGAAAGGAAAATAAGTAAAAATGGCAAACCGCTTGGAACAATGAAGTAAACAACAAACTGCACTTGGTAAACACAGTTCTAGGTGCGCTTCTCAATCTCGTGGCAAGGAAATAAAACAAATATATATGTCGTTTAAAGATTGCATTAAATAATTAGAAAGAAAATTAAGTAAAAGTGGCAGACAACTTGGAACAACGAAGTAAACAACAAACTGCACATGGTAAAGCCAGTTCTAGGTGTGCTGCTTAATCTCGTGGCAAGGAAATAAAACAAGTAAATATGTCGTTTAAAGATTGCATTAAATAATTAGAAAGGAAATTAAGTAACAGTGGCAGGCTGCTTGGGACATTGAACTAAACAACAAACTGCAATTGGTCAAGCCAGATCTAGGTGTGCTGCTCAATTCCGTGGCAAGGAAATAAAACAAGTAAATATGTCGTTTAAAGATTGCATTAAATAAGTAGAAAGGAAATTAAGTAAAAGTGGCAGACAGCTTGGAACAATGAAGTAAACAACAAACTGCACTTGGTAAAGCCAGTTCTAGGTGTGCTGCTCAATCTCGCGGCAAGGAAATAAAACAAGTAAATATGTCGTTTAAAGATTGCATTAAATAAGTAGAAATGAAATTAAGTAAAATTGGCAAACAACTTGGAACAACGAAGAAAACAACAAACTGCACTTGGTAAAGCCAGATCTAGGTGTGCTGCTCAATCTCGTGGCAAGGAAATAAAACAAGTAAATATGTCGTTTAAAGATTGCATTTATTAAGTGGAAAGGAAATTAAGTAAAAATGGCACACAACTTGGAACAACGAAGTAAATAACAAACTGCACTTGGTAAAGCCAGTTCTAGGTGTGGTGCTCAATCTCGTGGCAAGGAAACAAAAACAAGTACATATGTCATTTAAAGATTGCATTAAATAAGTAGAAAGGAAATTAAGTAAAAATGGCAGACACCTTGGAACAATGAAGTAAAACACAAACTGCACTTGGAAAAGCCAGTTCTAGGTGTGCTGCTCAATCTCTTGGCAAGGAAATAAAACAAGTAAATATGTCGTTTAAAGATTGCAATAAATATTTAGATAGGAAATTGAGTAAAAATGGCACACAGCTTGGAACAACGAAGTAAACAAAAACCTGCACTTGGTAAAGCCAGTTCTAGGTGTGCTGCTCATTCTCGTGGCAAGGAAACAAAACAAGTACATATGTCATTTAAAGATTGCATTAAATAAGTAGAAAGGAAATTAAGTAAAAATGGCAGACAACTTGGAGCAACGAAGTAAACAACAAACTGCACTTTGTAAAGCCAGTTCTAGGTGTGGTGCTCAATCTCGTGGCAAGGAAATAAAACAAGCAAATATGTCGTTAAAAGATTGCATTAAATAAGTAGAAAGGAAATTAAGCCAAAATGGCAGACAGCTTGGAACAACGAAGTAAACAACAAACTGCACTTGATAGAGCCAGTTCTAGGTGTGCTGCTCAATCTCGTGGCAATGAAATAAAACAAGTAAATATGTCGTTTAAAGATTGCATTAAATAAGTAGAAAGGAAATTAAGTAAAAGTGGCAGACAGCTTGGAACAATGAAGTAAACAACAAACTGCACTTGGTAAAGCCAGTTCTAGGTGTGCTGCTCAATCTCGCGGCAAGGAAATAAAACAAGTAAATATGTCGTTTAAAGATTGCATTAAATAAGTAGAAAGGAAATTAAGTAAAAATGGCAGACACCTTGGAACAATGAAGTAAAACACAAACTGCACTTGGAAAAGCCAGTTCTAGGTGTGCTGCTCAATCTCGTGGCAAGGAAATAAAACAAGTAAACATGTCGTTTAAAGATTGCATTAAATATTTAGATAGGAAATTGAGTAAAAATGGCACACAGCTTGGAACAACGAAGTAAACAAAAACCTGCACTTGGTAAAGCCAGTTCTAGGTGTGCTGCTCATTCTCGTGGCAAGGAAACAAAACAAGTACATATGTCATTTAAAGATTGCATTAAATAAGTAGAAAGGAAATTAAGTAAAAATGGCAGACAACTTGGAACAACGAAGTAAACAACAAACTGCACTTTGTAAAGCCAGTTCTAGTTGTGGTGCTCAATCTCGTGGCAAGGAAATAAAACAAGCAAATATGTCGTTAAAAGATTGCATTAAATAAGTAGAAAGGAAATTAGGCCGAAATGGCAGACAGCTTGGAACAACGAAGTAAACAACAAACTGCACTTGATAGAGCCAGTTCTAGGTGTGCTGCTCAATCTCGTGGCAAGGAAATAAAACAAGTAAATATGTCGTTTAAAGATTGCATTTAATAAGTGGAAAGGAAATTAAGCAAAGAAAGGCAGACAGCTTGGAATAATGAAGTAAACAAACTGAACACTTGGTAAAGCCTGTTCTAGGTGTGCTGCTCAATCTCTTGGCAAGGAAATAAAACAAGTAAATATCTCGTTTAAAGATTGTTTAAATAAGTAGAAAGGAAATTAGGTAAAAATGGCAGGCAGCTTGGAACAATGAAGTAAACAAAAAACTGCACTGGGTAAATCTAGTTATAGGTGTGCTGCTCAATCTCGTGGCAAGGAAATAAAACAAGTAAATATGTCGTTTAATGATTGCATTAAATAAGTAGAAAGGAAATTAAGTAAAAAGGGCAGACAGCTTGGAACAAGTAAGTAAACAACAAACTGCACATGGTAAAGCCAGTTCAAATTGTGCTGCTCAATCTCGTGACAAGGAAATAAAACAAGTAAATGTGTCGTTTAAAGATTGCATTAAATAAGTAGAAAGAAAATTAAGCAAAAATGGCAGACAGCTTGGAGTAATGAAGTAAACAACAAACTGCACTTGGTAAAGCCAGTTCTAGGTGTGCTGCTCAATCTCGTGGCAAGGAAATAAAACAAGTAAATATGTCGTTTAATGATTGCATTAAATAAGTAGAAAGAAAATTAAGTAAAAATGGCAGGTAGCTTGGAACAATGAAGTAAACAACAAACTACATTTGGTAAAGCCAGTTCTAGGTATGCTACTCAATCTCATGACAAGGAAATAAAAAAGTAGATATGTCCTTTAGGAAGTGCGTTAAATTAGTAGAAAGGAAATTAAGTAAAGAAAGACAGACAGCTTGGAACAACGAAGTAAACAAACTGCACTTGGTAAAATCAGTTCTAGGTGTGCTGCTCAATCCCGTAGCAAGGAAATAAAACAAGTAAATATGTTGTTTAAAGATTGCATTGAATAAGTAGAAAGGAAATTAAGTAAAAATGGCAAACCGCTTGGAACAATGAAGTAAACAACAAACTGCACTTGGTAAACACAGTTCTAGGTGCGCTTCTCAATCTCGTGGCAAGGAAATAAAACAAATATATATGTCGTTTAAAGATTGCATTAAATAATTAGAAAGAAAATTAAGTAAAAGTGGCAGACAACTTGGAACAACGAAGTAAACAACAAACTGCACATGGTAAAGCCAGTTCTAGGTGTGCTGCTTAATCTCGTGGCAAGGAAATAAAACAAGTAAATATGTCGTTTAAAGATTGCATTAAATAATTAGAAAGGAAATTAAGTAACAGTGGCAGGCTGCTTGGGACATTGAACTAAACAACAAACTGCAATTGGTCAAGCCAGATCTAGGTGTGCTGCTCAATTCCGTGGCAAGGAAATAAAACAAGTAAATATGTCGTTTAAAGATTGCATTAAATAAGTAGAAAGGAAATTAAGTAAAAGTGGCAGACAGCTTGGAACAATGAAGTAAACAACAAACTGCACTTGGTAAAGCCAGTTCTAGGTGTGCTGCTCAATCTCGCGGCAAGGAAATAAAACAAGTAAATATGTCGTTTAAAGATTGCATTAAATAAGTAGAAATGAAATTAAGTAAAATTGGCAAACAACTTGGAACAACGAAGAAAACAACAAACTGCACTTGGTAAAGCCAGATCTAGGTGTGCTGCTCAATCTCGTGGCAAGGAAATAAAACAAGTAAATATGTCGTTTAAAGATTGCATTTATTAAGTGGAAAGGAAATTAAGTAAAAATGGCACACAACTTGGAACAACGAAGTAAATAACAAACTGCACTTGGTAAAGCCAGTTCTAGGTGTGGTGCTCAATCTCGTGGCAAGGAAACAAAAACAAGTACATATGTCATTTAAAGATTGCATTAAATAAGTAGAAAGGAAATTAAGTAAAAATGGCAGACACCTTGGAACAATGAAGTAAAACACAAACTGCACTTGGAAAAGCCAGTTCTAGGTGTGCTGCTCAATCTCTTGGCAAGGAAATAAAACAAGTAAATATGTCGTTTAAAGATTGCAA
Source organism: Amblyomma americanum (assembly GCF_052857255.1). NCBI lineage: Eukaryota > Metazoa > Arthropoda > Arachnida > Ixodida > Ixodidae > Amblyomma > Amblyomma americanum. The sequence goes on along the minus strand of NW_027526487.1, from coordinate 1,194,430 downwards.
TAAATATTTAGATAGGAAATTGAGTAAAAATGGCACACAGCTTGGAACAACGAAGTAAACAAAAACCTGCACTTGGTAAAGCCAGTTCTAGGTGTGCTGCTCATTCTCGTGGCAAGGAAACAAAACAAGTACATATGTCATTTAAAGATTGCATTAAATAAGTAGAAAGGAAATTAAGTAAAAATGGCAGACAACTTGGAGCAACGAAGTAAACAACAAACTGCACTTTGTAAAGCCAGTTCTAGGTGTGGTGCTCAATCTCGTGGCAAGGAAATAAAACAAGCAAATATGTCGTTAAAAGATTGCATTAAATAAGTAGAAAGGAAATTAAGCCAAAATGGCAGACAGCTTGGAACAACGAAGTAAACAACAAACTGCACTTGATAGAGCCAGTTCTAGGTGTGCTGCTCAATCTCGTGGCAAGGAAATAAAACAAGAAAATATGTCGTTTAAAGATTGCATTTAATAAGTGGAAAGGAAATTAAGTAAAAATGGCAGACAACTTGGAACAACGAAGTAAACAACAAACTGCACATGGTAAAGCCAGTTCTAGGTGTGCTGCTTAATCTCGTGGCAAGGAAATAAAACAAGTAAATATGTCGTTTAAAGATTGCATTAAATAATTAGAAAGGAAATTAAGTAACAGTGGCAGGCTGCTTGGGACATTGAACTAAACAACAAACTGCAATTGGTCAAGCCAGATCTAGGTGTGCTGCTCAATTCCGTGGCAAGGAAATAAAACAAGTAAATATGTCGTTTAAAGATTGCATTAAATAAGTAGAAAGGAAATTAAGTAAAAGTGGCAGACAGCTTGGAACAATGAAGTAAACAACAAACTGCACTTGGTAAAGCCAGTTCTAGGTGTGCTGCTCAATCTCGCGGCAAGGTAATAAAACAAGTAAATATGTCGTTTAAAGATTGCATTAAATAAGTAGAAAGGAAATTAAGTAAAAGTGGCAGACAGCTTGGAACAATGAAGTAAACAACAAACTGCACTTGGTAAAGCCAGTTCTAGGTGTGCTGCTCAATCTCGCGGCAAGGAAATAAAACAAGTAAATATGTCGTTTAAAGATTGCAATAAATAAGTAGAAAGGAAATTAATTAAAACTGGCAGACAGCTTGGAACAATAAAGTAAACAACAAACTGCACTTGGTAAAGCCAGTTCTAGGTGTGCTGCTCAATTTGGTGGCAAGGAAATAAAAAAAGTAAATATGTCGTTAAAAGACTGCATTAAATAAGTAGAAAGGAAATTGAGTAAAAATGGCAGAAAGCTTGGAACAATGAAGTAAACAACAAACGGCACTTTGTAAAGCCAGTTCTAGGTGCACTGCTCAATCTCGTGGCAAGGAAATAAAACAAGTAAATATGTCGTTTAAAGATTGCATTAAATAAGTAGAAAGGAAAATAAGGAAAAACGGCAAACCGCTTGGAACAATGAAGTAAACAACAAACTGCACTTGGTAAAGCCAGTTCTAGGTGTGCTGCTCAATCTCGTGGCAAGGAAATAAAAGAGTAGATAGGTCCTTTAGGGATTGCGTTAATTTATTACAAAGGAAATTAAGCAAAGAAAGGCAGACAGCTTGGAATAATGAAGTAAACAAACTGAACACTTGGTAAAGCCTGTTCTAGGTGTGCTGCTCAATCTCTTGGCAAGGAAATAAAACAAGTAAATATCTCGTTTAAAGATTGTTTAAATAAGTAGAAAGGAAATTAGGTAAAAATGGCAGGCAGCTTGGAACAATGAAGTAAACAAAAAACTGCACTGGGTAAATCTAGTTATAGGTGTGCTGCTCAATCTCGTGGCAAGGAAATAAAACAAGTAAATATGTCGTTTAATGATTGCATTAAATAAGTAGAAAGGAAATTAAGTAAAAAGGGCAGACAGCTTGGAACAAGTAAGTAAACAACAAACTGCACATGGTAAAGCCAGTTCAAATTGTGCTGCTCAATCTCGTGACAAGGAAATAAAACAAGTAAATGTGTCGTTTAAAGATTGCATTAAATAAGTAGAAAGAAAATTAAGCAAAAATGGCAGACAGCTTGGAGTAATGAAGTAAACAACAAACTGCACTTGGTAAAGCCAGTTCTAGGTGTGCTGCTCAATCTCGTGGCAAGGAAATAAAACAAGTAAATATGTCGTTTAATGATTGCATTAAATAAGTAGAAAGGAAATTAAGTAAAAATGGCAGGTAGCTTGGAACAATGAAGTAAACAACAAACTACATTTGGTAAAGCCAGTTCTAGGTATGCTACTCAATCTCATGACAAGGAAATAAAAAAGTAGATATGTCCTTTAGGAAGTGCGTTAAATTAGTAGAAAGGAAATTAAGTAAAGAAAGACAGACAGCTTGGAACAACGAAGTAAACAAACTGCACTTGGTAAAATCAGTTCTAGGTGTGCTGCTCAATCCCGTAGCAAGGAAATAAAACAAGTAAATATGTTGTTTAAAGATTGCATTGAATAAGTAGAAAGGAAATTAAGTAAAAATGGCAAACCGCTTGGAACAATGAAGTAAACAACAAACTGCACTTGGTAAACACAGTTCTAGGTGCGCTGCTCAATCTCGTGGCAAGGAAATAAAACAAATATATATGTCGTTTAAAGATTGCATTAAATAATTAGAAAGAAAATTAAGTAAAAGTGGGCTCGGTGGCTGTGCCAAAACATAGTTCTCTAATCCGCTCGTCTTCGCCATGCAGGTGCTCTCGCCCCTCATCGTCTGCGTCATGCTCCCTGGCATGTTTTGCGCTCCCTGACCGAGCGCGATCGAGCATGCGCCCCTGCATGACGCAGCTCACGGAGGTCCCATCAACAAGGCAACCAAAAACGCCCCTTTTCCTGCAATATCGGCTCAAAACAACTGGATCCTCAGACCAGATTGGAAGGCCCCATCGTCAGCGACTACATTCAATGTGTCAACTATAAATGAACAGCGACCGTCACCGGCACTCTGTGGGCTCGGTGGCTGTGCCACAGCACAGTTCTCTAATCCGCTCGTCTTCGCCTTGCAGGTTGGTGGCCATTACAGTCTCTTTTCAAAGTAAACGAGTAACTATTTTTTGGTACAGCTCCCGAGCCCTCAGTGCTGCCTTGTTATCAGTGTTGAGTGTCTTCACGTTGTTCATTCTTTGTTACTGTCGTGTGGTGATAGTGAGAGCAACCCCGGTCCTGACAAGTATACATTATTCTTGACGAACTAAAAAAGATGTCTTCTGGCCAGACCACATTAGTAACTGAAGTGCAGGAGCTTAAGAGCCAACTTCTCTCAATGGACCAAAAAATGGCAGATTTCACCACCCGTCTCAGCACTTTAGAAACTCACTGCCGAAATCTGTCTACAATGCGCACTGACCTAGAAGCAATCCAAACCACTACGACCGAAACGACCCGCCTAGTTAGTATGCTAGAGGCTCGCCTGGAAGACGTTGAAAACCGCTCCCGGCGAAACAACCTAATTTTCTATGGTTTACCTGATACCAACCCCTCTGAAACCTATTCGCAATCCGAAGAAATAATCACTCGCCACTGCTCTCAATACCTTGATATCCAGTTAAGCCCAATCGAAATTGAACGTCCTCACCGCCTCGGAAGACACTCTCAGGATCGGCAACGCCCGATTATCGTCAAATTTACATCCTTCAAAACAAAAGAATCAGTTCTTTCCAAAGGTCCAAAGTTCAAAGATACAGGTTACAGCGTAGGTGAAGATTTTTCGTGCCGCGTCCAGAATTGCCGAAAACAGCTTATAGCTTTCGCTAAGGCGAAGTCTGTGTCTTATTCCCTGCGGTTTAAAACGCTGCATATCGGCCCAAAGCGTTACATTTTTGATGAAAGTTCTGAAACTGTTAAAGAAATATCTTAACAATCAACTCACCCCTGCCGGCCACCGCATTATTCCCCACCTACTCCTCGTGCCAACTTTTCCCTATCGGTTATCTTTACTAACATCCGCAGCTTCTTGCCGAAACGCGATATCGTGTCAAACCTTATTTCATCATCAGGCAGCGATCTACTTGTATTAACCGAAACGTGGTTGAACAGGGATATAAATGACTCAGAGATCTTGTTTAATTTGCCAAATTTTCTTCTTTTTCGCGCCGATAGGAAAGAAGCCCGCGGAAGGGGAGTTCTAATTGCCGTCAACGAACAGTTATCATGCTCCGTCATAAATGTCTGCTCGGACTTGGAAATACTATGGCTCATGTGCCGTGCTTCACCCCTGTCACTTCTAATTGGGGTGTGCTATAGACCACCTCGAAGTAGTCGCGACTTTCCTCGCAAGCTTCACAATATCCTAAATCAACTGGTTTCAAAGCACCCTAAGGCACATATCCTCCTATCTGGGGATTTCAACTACCCCAATATCGACTGGAATAGTCAACCTCAGCCCATGGTCAGTCAGGAAGAGTCGAGAGAATTCCTTGATGTCTGTCTTAATTTTAATTTGACCCAATTAGTATCTGAACCAATACGTGTCGCAGGAGAAGCAGCTAACACTCTAGACCTCATTCTGACCACTCATCCAGATAGCTTAGAATCCCTTACGTACCTCCGCGAAATCAGCGACCATAAAGTAATTCATGCAACTTTCAGCTTTACACCTGTGTTAAAAGAACCTTCCCGGAAAACTATTATGCTCTACGACAAGGGAAACTACGAAGCAATCAGCAATGAATTAAATAACTTCTTGTCAATGTTTGAAACATCCTTTCATAGCAGAAGTGTAAATGAAAACTGGACACTCTTCAAACATAAAATAGCTGACGTAACCAATAAATATATCTCGACGTGCAGTTTTAGGAAGCGTAATCAGAAGCCGTGGTTCACCAAAACACTAAAAAGACTCGAAAATAAGAAAAAACGGGCATTTCGTACAGCGAAGCGACATGGAAACTCAAATGCGTGGGTAAAATACCATGAAGTGGAACAATTGTACTCGGCCGCGATTGTTAAAGCTACGCGCTCCTTCTACGAAGTCGACCTACCAAAAATGATAATCGATAACCCCAAAAAATTCTGGAAAGTGATAAACCCAAAAGAAACGCGCGCTATCACCCTCACTAACAATGCCGGTGTTACAATGACTGATACCGAATGTGCAAACGCATTTAACACTGCTTTTTCGTCCGTTTTTAATGACGAATCCGAATTGCCCTGTTCTACACTACCACTTGTTATCACCACAGCCATGGAACCCATAACTTTCAACAGTAGCGGAATTTCATGCACAATTGATAAAATAAAGAACTCATCCGCTACCGGCATAGATGATATAAACTCAAAAATTTTAAAGAACGCTAAACTAGTTTGCTCCAGTATCCTTTGTGCACTGTTTACGCAATCATTGTCTGAAGGAACCATACCTGACGACTGGAAAGTGGGGAAGGTCGTTCCCATCCACAAAACAGGTACTACTGATTCACCTCTTAATTATCGCCCTATTTCATTAACAAGTGTACCCTGCAAATTAATGAAACATGTCATTTACAGCCAAATTATACAATTCCTAGATTCCAATCACTTCTTCCATCCGTACCAGCATGGATTTCGGAAAGGTTTTTCCTGCGAAACTCAGCTAGCCATTTTTCTTCATGACATTCACGCCAACCTTGACTCTAACCTACAAACTGAAGCCATATTCCTAGACTTTGCTAAGGCTTTCGACAAAGTACCTCATCAACGCTTGCTTCTCAAACTCTCTCAGCTGAACATAGATCCAAACATCATCGCGTGGATTAAAGAATTCCTCACGCATCGTTCTCAGTCTGTCTTCAGTAATAATCAGCCCTCCCACCCGCTTCCAGTAACCTCCGGCGTCCCGCAGGGTTCCGTTCTCGGTCCTTTGTTATTGCTTATTTATATTAACGACCTACCCCAGCATGTATCTTGTCATATCCGTCTGTTTGCTGGTGACTGCGTTTTTTATCGTTCAGTCACTAACCCTTCTGACCAAGAATCCCTACAGGCTGACCTAAACCATGTGCAAAACTGGTGTTTGCAGCGGCTGATGACACTCAACCCTAACAAATGTAAGTATATGCCTTTTCACCGCCGCCGAAATCCTTTTGTTTTCCAGTACACAATTTCTAACTCCTCTGTCGACCTCGTCCAGTCGTACAAATACTTAGGTATCACCATTTCTAAAGATTTATCCTGGCGTCTGCATGTGACTAACCTGATATCATCACCTAATAAAACACTTGGCTTCTTGAAACGTCACCTGCGGGATGCCCCTCAACATGTAAGACTACAAGCATACATTTCACTCATCAGAACTAAACTGGAATTCGCATCGGCCATCTGGAACCCTCACCAAGCATGTCTAACAAACGCCCTCGAAGCTGTGCAGAACAGGGCCACCAGATTCATTCATTCCTCGTATTCATACGACATTAGCATATTATCTCTAAAATTGAAATCAGGTCTATCTAATATTTCTGCTCGCTGTCGCACTGCCAGTCTCGTCTTATTTCACAAGATTTTTTATTCGCCACTCAGACAAGAACCCTACAACTGCGCACCCCCGCCGCGCAGATCCCATCGCATCAGTCACCCTCTTCAAGTTTTGCGCCCACGTGCCCGTACCACTGTTTTCTCTAATTCATTTTTTTGCCTAGTGGCAGCTGACTGGAACGGCCTTCCCCACGATATCGCTGCCATCACCTGCCCTGGAACATTCATGACTGCATTGAACACCTGTACTCCATAAAAACCCACCCCTTATGTAACACCCCGCAAGGGGTCTTTAAGGAAAATAAAGTGATGTGATGTGATGTGATGGCAACAGCTTGGAACAATGAAGTAAACAACAAACTGCACTTGGTAAAGCCAGTTTTAGGTGTGGTGCTCAATCTCGTGGCAAGGAAATAAAACAAGTAAATATGTCGTTTAAAGATTGCATTTAATAAGTAGAAAGGAAATTAAGTAAAAATGGCAGACAACATGGAACAACGAAGTAAACAACAAACTGCACTTGGTAAAGCCAGTTCTAGGTGTGGTGCTCAATCTCGTGGCAAGGAAATAAATGAAGTAAATTTGTCGTTTAAAGATTGCATTAAATAAGAAGAAAGGAAATTAAGTAAAAATGGCAGACAGCTTGGAACAATGAAGTAAACAACAAACTGCACTTGGTAAAGCCAGCTCTAGGTGTGCTGCTCAATTTCGTGGCAAGGAAATAAAACAATTAATATGTCGTTTAAAGATTGCATTAAATAAGTAGAAAGGAAATTAAGTAAAAATGGCAACAGCTTGGAACAATGAAGTAAACAACAAACTGCACTTGGTAAAGCCAGTTGTAGGTGTGCTGCTCATTCTCCTGGCAAGGATATAAAACAAGTAAATATGTCGTTTAAAGATTGCATTTAATAGGTAGAAAGGAAATTAAGTAAAAATGGCAGACAACTTGGAACAACGAAGTAAACAACAAACTGCACTTGGTAAAGCCAGTTCAAGGTGTGGTGCTCAATCTCGTGGCAAGGAAATAAAACAAGTAAATATGCCGTTTAAAGATTGCATTAAATATTTAGATAGGAAATTGTGTAAAAATGGCAGACAGCTTGGAACAACGAAGTAAACAAAAAACTGCACTTGGTAAAGCCAGTTCTAGGTGTGGTGCTCAATCTCGTGGCAAGGAAATAAATGAAGTAAATTTGTCGTTTAAAGATTGCATTAAATAAGTAGAAAGGAAATAAAGTAAAAATGGCTGACAGCTTGGAACAACGAAGTAAACAACAAACTGCACTTTGTAAAGCCAGTTCTAGGTGTGGTGCTCAATCTCGTGGCAAGGAAATAAAACAAGCAAATATGTCGTTAAAAGATTGCATTAAATAAGTAGAAAGGAAATTAAGCCAAAATGGCAGACAGCTTGGAACAACGAAGTAAACAACAAACTGCACTTGATAGAGCCAGTTCTAGGTGTGCTGCTCAATCTCGTGGCAAGGAAATAAAACAAGTATATATGTCGTTTAAAGATTGCATTAAATAAGTAGAAAGGAAATTAAGTAAAAATGGCAGACAACTTGGAACAACGAAGTAAACAACAAACTGCACTTGGTAAAGCCAGTTCAAGGCGTGGTGCTCAATCTCGTGGCAAGGAAATAAAACAAGTAAATATGCCGTTTAAAGATTGCATTAAATATTTAGATAGGAAATTGAGTAAAAATGGCAGACAGCTTGGAACGACGAAGTAAACAAAAAACTGCACTTGGTAAAGCCAGTTCTAGGTGTGCTGCTCATTCTCGTGGCAAGGAAACAAAACAAGTAAATATGTCATTTAAAGATTGCATTAAATAAGTAGAAAGGAAATAAAGTAAAAATGGCTGACAGCTTGGAACAACGAAGTAAACAACAAACTGCACTTTGTAAAGCCAGTTCTAGGTGTGGTGCTCAATCTCGTGGCAAGGAAATAAAACAAGCAAATATGTCGTTAAAAGATTGCATTAAATAAGTAGAAAGGAAATTAAGCCAAAATGGCAGACAGCTTGGAACAACGAAGTAAACAACAAACTGCACTTGATAGAGCCAGTTCTAGGTGTGCTGCTCAATCTCGTGGCAAGGAAATAAAACAAGTATATATGTCGTTTAAAGATTGCATTAAATAAGTAGAAAGGAAATTAAGTAAAAATGACAGAAAGCTTGGGACAATGAAGTAAACAGCAAATTGCACTTGGTAAAGCCAGTTCTAGGTGTGCTGCTCAATCTCATGGCAAGGAAATAAAAAGTAGATATGCCCTTTAGGGATTGCGTTAAATTAGTACAAAGGAAATTAAGTAAAGAAAGGCAGACAGCTTGGAACAACGAAGTAAACATACTGCACTTGGTGAAGTCAGTTCTAGGTGTGCTGCTCAATCTCGCGGCAAGGAAATAAAACAAGTAAATATGTCGTTTAAAGATTGCATTAAATAAGTAGAAAGGAAATTAAGTAAAAGTGGCAGACAGCTTGGAACAACGAAGAAAACAACAAACTGCACTTGGTAAAGCCAGTTCCAGGTGTGCTGCTAAATCTCGCGGCAATGAAATAAAACAAGTAAATATGTTGTTTAAAGATTGCATTGAATAAGTAGAAAGGAAATTAAGTAAAAACGGCAGACAGCTTGGAACAATGAAGTAAACAACAAACTGCAATTGGTAAAGCCAGTTCTAGGTGTGCTGCTCAATCTCGTGGCAAGAAAATAAAACAAGTAAATATGTCGTTTTAAATTGCAATAAATAATTAGAAAGGAAATTAAGTAAAAAGGGCAGACACCTTGGAACAATGAAGAAAAACACAAACTGCACTTGGTAAAGCCAGTTCTAGGTGTGCTGCTCAATCTCGTGGCAAGGAAATAAAACAAGTAAATATGTCGTTTAAAGATTGCATTAAATAAGTAGAAAGGAAATTAAGCAAAAATGGCAGACAGCTTGGAACAATGAAGTAAACAACAAACTGCAATTGGTAAAGCCAGTTCTAGGTGTGCTGCTCAATCTCGTTGCAAGGAAATAAAACAAGTAAATATGTCGTTTAATGATTGCATTAAATAAGTAGAAAGGAAATTAAGTAAAAGTGGCAGACAGCTTGGAACAATGAAATAAACAACAAACTGCACTTGGTAAAGCCAGTTCTAGGTGTGCTGCTCAATCTCGCGGCAAGGAAGTAAAACAAGTAAATATGTCGTTTAAAGATTGCAATAAATAAGTAGAAAGGAAATTAAGTAAAAATGGCAACAGCTTGGAACAATGAAGTAAACAACAAACTGCACTTGGTAAAGCCAGTTTTATGTGTGGTGCTCAATTCCGTGGCAAGGAAATAAAACAAGTAAATATGTCGTTTAAAGATTGCATTAAATAAGTAGAAAGCAAATTAAGTAAAAGTGGCAGACAGCTTGGAACAATGAAGTAAACAACAAACTGCACTTGGTAAAGCCAGTTCTAGGTGTGCTGCTCAATCTCGCGGCAAGGAAATAAAACAAGTAAATATGTCGTTTAAAGATTGCATTAAATAAGTGGAAAGGAAATTAAGTAAAAATGGCAGACAACTTGGAACAACGAAGTAAATAACAAACTGCACTTGGTAAAGCCAGTTCTAGGTGTGGTGCTCAATCTCGTGGCAAGGAAACAAAACAAGTACATATGTCGTTTAAAGATTGCATTAAATAGGTAGAAAGGAAATTAAGTAAAAGTGGCAGACACCTTGGAACAATGAAGTAAAACACAAACCGCACTTAGAAAAGCCAGTTCTAGGTGTGCTGCTCAATCTCGTGGCAAGGAAATAAAACAAGTAAATATGTCGTTTAAAGATTGCATTAAATATTTAGATAGGAAATTGAGTAAAAATGGCACACAGCTTGGAACAACGAAGTAAACAAAAACCTGCACTTGGTAAATCCAGTTCTAGGTGTGCTGCTCATTCTCGTGGCAAGCAAACAAAACAAGTACATATGTCATTTAAAGATTGCATTAAATAAGTAGAAAGGAAATTAAGTAAAAATGGCAGACAACTTGGAACAACGAAGTAAACAACAAACTGCACATGGTAAAGCCAGTTCTAGGTGTGCTGCTTAATCTCGTGGCAAGGAAATAAAACAAGTAAATATGTCGTTTAAAGATTGCAATAAATAATTAGAAAGGAAATTAAGTAACAGTGGCAGGCTGCTTGGGACATTGAACTAAACAACAAACTGCAATTGGTCAAGCCAGATCTAGGTGTGCTGCTCAATTCCGTGGCAAGGAAATAAAACAAGTAAATATGTCGTTTAAAGATTGCATTAAATAAGTAGAAAGGAAATTAAGTAAAAGTGGCAGACAGCTTGGAACAATGAAGTAAACAACAAACTGCACTTGGTAAAGCCAGTTCTAGGTGTGCTGCTCAATCTCGCGGCAAGGAAATAAAACAAGTAAATATGTCGTTTAAAGATTGCATTAAATAAGTAGAAATGAAATTAAGTAAAATTGGCAGACAGCTTGGAACAACGAAGAAAACAACAAACTGCACTTGGTAAAGCCAGTTCTAGGTGTGCTGCTCAATCTCGTGGCAAGGAAATAAAACAAGTAAATATGTCGTTTAAAGATTGCATTAAATAAGTAGAAATGAAATTAAGTAAAATTGGCAGACAGCTTGGAACAACGAAGAAAACAACAAACTGCAATTGGTCAAGCCAGATCTAGGTGTGCTGCTCAACAGCCGTGGCAAGGAAATAAAACAAGTAAATATGTCGTTTAAAGATTGCATTAAATAAGTAGAAAGGAAATTAATTAAAAATGGCAGACAGCTTGGAACAATTAAGTAAACAACAAACTGCACATGGTAAAGCCAGTTCTAGGTGTGCTGCTCAATCTCGTGGCAAGGAAATAAAACAAGTAAATATGTCGTTTTAAATTGCAATAAATAAGTAAAAAGGAAATTAAGTAAAAAGGGCAGACACCTTGGAACAATGAAGTAAAACACAAACTGCACTTGGAAAAGCCAGTTCTAGGTGTGCTGCTCAATCTCGTGGCAAGGAAATAAAACAAGTAAATATGTCGTTTAAAGATTGCATTAAGTATTTAGATAAGAAATTGAGTAAAAATGGCAGACAGCTTGGAACAACGAAGTAAGCAAAAAACTGCACTTGGTAAAGCCAGTTCTAGGTGTGCTGCTCATTCTTGTGGCAAGGAAACAAAACAAGTACATATGTCATTTAAGGATTGCATTAAATAAGTAGAAAGGAAATTAAGTAAAAATGGCAGACAACTTGGAACAACGAAGTAAACAACAAACTGTACTTTGTAAAGCCAGTTCTAGGTGTGGTGCTCAATCTCGTGGCAAGGAAATAAAACAAGCAAATATGTCGTTAAAAGATTGCATTAAATAAGTAGAAATGAAATTAAGTAAAATTGGCAGACAGCTTGGAACAACGAAGAAAACAACAAACTGCACTTGGTAAAGCCAGTTCTAGGTGTGCTGCTCATTCTCGTGGCAAGGAAACAAAACAAGTAAATATGTCATTTAAAGATTGCATTAAATAAGTAGAAAGGAAATAAAGTAAAAATGGCTGACAGCTTGGAACAACGAAGTAAACAACAAACTGCACTTTGTAAAGCCAGTTCTAGGTGTGGTGCTCAATCTCGTGGCAAGGAAATAAAACAAGCAAATATGTCGTTAAAAGATTGCATTAAATAAGTAGAAAGGAAATTAAGCCAAAATGGCAGACAGCTTGGAACAACGAAGTAAACAACAAACTGCACTTGATAGAGCCAGTTCTAGGTGTGCTGCTCAATCTCGTGGCAAGGAAATAAAACAAGTATATATGTCGTTTAAAGATTGCATTAAATAAGTAGAAAGGAAATTAAGTAAAAATGACAGAAAGCTTGGGACAATGAAGTAAACAGCAAATTGCACTTGGTAAAGCCAGTTCTAGGTGTGCTGCTCAATCTCATGGCAAGGAAATAAAAAGTAGATATGCCCTTTAGGGATTGCGTTAAATTAGTACAAAGGAAATTAAGTAAAGAAAGGCAGACAGCTTGGAACAACGAAGTAAACATACTGCACTTGGTGAAGTCAGTTCTAGGTGTGCTGCTCAATCTCGCGGCAAGGAAATAAAACAAGTAAATATGTCGTTTAAAGATTGCATTAAATAAGTAGAAAGGAAATTAAGTAAAAGTGGCAGACAGCTTGGAACAACGAAGAAAACAACAAACTGCACTTGGTAAAGCCAGTTCTAGGTGTGCTGCTCAATCTCGCGGCAATGAAATAAAACAAGTAAATATGTTGTTTAAAGATTGCATTGAATAAGTAGAAAGGAAATTAAGTAAAAACGGCAGACAGCTTGGAACAATGAAGTAAACAACAAACTGCAATTGGTAAAGCCAGTTCTAGGTGTGCTGCTCAATCTCGTGGCAAGAAAATAAAACAAGTAAATATGTCGTTTTAAATTGCAATAAATAATTAGAAAGGAAATTAAGTAAAAAGGGCAGACACCTTGGAACAATAAAGAAAAACACAAACTGCACTTGGTAAAGCCAGTTCTAGGTGTGCTGCTCAATCTCGTGGCAAGGAAATAAAACAAGTAAATATGTCGTTTAAAGATTGCATTAAATAAGTAGAAAGGAAATTAAGCAAAAATGGCAGACAGCTTGGAACAATGAAGTAAACAACAAACTGCAATTGGTAAAGCCAGTTCTAGGTGTGCTGCTCAATCTCGTGGCAAGGAAATAAAACAAGTAAATATGTCGTTTAATGATTGCATTAAATAAGTAGAAAGGAAATTAAGTAAAAGTGGCAGACAGCTTGGAACAATGAAATAAACAACAAACTGCACTTGGTAAAGCCAGTTCTAGGTGTGCTGCTCAATCTCGCGGCAAGGAAGTAAAACAAGTAAATATGTCGTTTAAAGATTGCATTAAATAAGTAGAAAGGAAATTAAGTAAAAATGGCAACAGCTTGGAACAATGAAGTAAACAACAAACTGCACTTGGTAAAGCCAGTTTTATGTGTGGTGCTCAATTCCGTGGCAAGGAAATAAAACAAGTAAATATGTCGTTTAAAGATTGCATTAAATAAGTAGAAAGGAAATTAAGTAAAAGTGGCAGACAGCTTGGAACAATGAAGTAAACAACAAACTGCACTTGGTAAAGCCAGTTCTAGGTGTGCTGCTCAATCTCGCGGCAAGGAAATAAAACAAGTAAATATGTCGTTTAAAGATTGCATTAAATAAGTGGAAAGGAAATTAAGTAAAAATGGCAGACAACTTGGAACAACGAAGTAAATAACAAACTGCACTTGGTAAAGCCAGTTCTAGGTGTGGTGCTCAATCTCGTGGCAAGGAAACAAAACAAGTACATATGTCGTTTAAAGATTGCATTAAATAAGTAGAAAGGAAATTAAGTAAAAGTGGCAGACACCTTGGAACAATGAAGTAAAACACAAACCGCACTTAGAAAAGCCAGTTCTAGGTGTGCTGCTCAATCTCGTGGCAAGGAAATAAAACAAGTAAATATGTCGTTTAAAGATTGCATTAAATATTTAGATAGGAAATTGAGTAAAAATGGCACACAGCTTGGAACAACGAAGTAAACAAAAACCTGCACTTGGTAAATCCAGTTCTAGGTGTGCTGCTCATTCTCGTGGCAAGCAAACAAAACAAGTACATATGTCATTTAAAGATTGCATTAAATAAGTAGATAGGAAATTAAGTAAAAATGGCAGACAACTTGGAACAACGAAGTAAACAACAAACTGCACATGGTAAAGCCAGTTCTAGGTGTGCTGCTTAATCTCGTGGCAAGGAAATAAAACAAGTAAATATGTCGTTTAAAGATTGCAATAAATAATTAGAAAGGAAATTAAGTAACAGTGGCAGGCTGCTTGGGACATTGAACTAAACAACAAACTGCAATTGGTCAAGCCAGATCTAGGTGTGCTGCTCAATTCCGTGGCAAGGAAATAAAACAAGTAAATATGTCGTTTAAAGATTGCATTAAATAAGTAGAAAGGAAATTAAGTAAAAGTGGCAGACAGCTTGGAACAATGAAGTAAACAACAAACTGCACTTGGTAAAGCCAGTTCTAGGTGTGCTGCTCAATCTCGCGGCAAGGAAATAAAACAAGTAAATATGTCGTTTAAAGATTGCATTAAATAAGTAGAAATGAAATTAAGTAAAATTGGCAGACAGCTTGGAACAACGAAGAAAACAACAAACTGCACTTGGTAAAGCCAGTTCTAGGTGTGCTGCTCAATCTCGTGGCAAGGAAATAAAACAAGTAAATATGTCGTTTAAAGATTGCATTAAATAAGTAGAAATGAAATTAAGTAAAATTGGCAGACAGCTTGGAACAACGAAGAAAACAACAAACTGCAATTGGTCAAGCCAGATCTAGGTGTGCTGCTCAATTCCGTGGCAAGGAAATAAAACAAGTAAATATGTCGTTTAAAGATTGCATTAAATAAGTAGAAAGGAAATTAATTAAAAATGGCAGACAGCTTGGAACAATTAAGTAAACAACAAACTGCACATGGTAAAGCCAGTTCTAGGTGTGCTGCTCAATCTCGTGGCAAGGAAATAAAACAAGTAAATATGTCGTTTTAAATTGCAATAAATAAGTAAAAAGGAAATTAAGTAAAAAGGGCAGACACCTTGGAACAATGAAGTAAAACACAAACTGCACTTGGAAAAGCCAGTTCTAGGTGTGCTGCTCAATCTCGTGGCAAGGAAATAAAACAAGTAAATATGTCGTTTAAAGATTGCATTAAGTATTTAGATAAGAAATTGAGTAAAAATGGCAGACAGCTTGGAACAACGAAGTAAGCAAAAAACTGCACTTGGTAAAGCCAGTTCTAGGTGTGCTGCTCATTCTTGTGGCAAGGAAACAAAACAAGTACATATGTCATTTAAGGATTGCATTAAATAAGTAGAAAGGAAATTAAGTAAAAATGGCAGACAACTTGGAACAACGAAGTAAACAACAAACTGTACTTTGTAAAGCCAGTTCTAGGTGTGGTGCTCAATCTCATGGCAAGGAAATAAAACAAGCAAATATGTCGTTAAAAGATTGCATTAAATAAGTAGAAATGAAATTAAGTAAAATTGGCAGACAGCTTGGAACAACGAAGAAAACAACAAACTGCACTTGGTAAAGCCAGTTCTAGGTGTGCTGCTCAATCTCGTGGCAAGGAAATAAAACAAGTAAATATGTCGTTTAAAGATTGCATTAAATAAGTAGAAATGAAATTAAGTAAAAGTGGCAGACAGCTTGGAACAATGAAGTAAACAACAAACTGCACTTGGTAGGGCCAGTTCTAGGTGTGCTGCTCAATCTCGTGGCAAGGAAATAAAACAAGTAAATATGTCGTTTAAAGATTGCATTAAATAAGTAGAAATGAAATTAAGTAAAATTGGCAGACAGCTTGGAACAACGAAGAAAACAACAAACTGCACTTGGTAAAGCCAGTTCTAGGTGTGCTGCTCAATCTCGTGGCAAGGAAATAAAACAAGTAAATATGTCGTTTAAAGATTGCATTAAATAAGTAGAAATGAAATTAAGTAAAAGTGGCAGACAGCTTGGAACAATGAAGTAAACAACAAACTGCACTTGGTAGGGCCAGTTCTAGGTGTGTTGCTCAATCCCTTGGCAAGGAATTAAAACAAGTAAATATGTCGTTTAAAGATTGCATTAAAAAAGTAGAAAGGAAATGAAGGAAAAATGGCAGACAGCTTGGAACAATGAAGTAAACAACAAGCTGCACTTGGGAAAGCCAGTTCTAGGTTTGCTGCTAAATCTCGTGGCAAGGAAATAAAACAAGTAAATATGTCGTTTAATGATTGCATTAAATAAGTAGAAAGGAAATTAAGTAAAAAGGGCAGACAGCTTGGAACAATGAAGTAAACAACAAACGGCACTTGGTAAAGCCAGTTCTAGGTGTGCTGCTCAATCTCGTGGCAAGGAAATAAAACAAGTAAATATGTCGTTTAAAGATTGCATTAAGTATTTAGATAAGAAATTGAGTAAAAATGGCAGACAGCTTGGAACAACGAAGTAAACAAAAAACTGCACTTGGTAAAGCCAGTTCTAGGTGTGCTGCTCATTCTTGTGGCAAGGAAACAAAACAAGTACATATGTCATTTAAAGATTGCATTAAATAAGTAGAAAGGAAATTAAGTAAAAATGGCAGACAACTTGGAACAACGAAGTAAACAACAAACTGTACTTTGTAAAGCCAGTTCTAGGTGTGGTGCTCAATCTCGTGGCAAGGAAATAAAACAAGCAAATATGTCGTTAAAAGATTGCATTAAATAAGTAGAAAGGAAATTAAGCCAAAATGGCAGACAGCTTGGAACAACGAAGTAAACAACAAACTGCACTTGATAGAGCCAGTTCTAGGTGTGCTGCTCAATCTCGTGGCAAGGAAATAAAACAAGTAAATATGTCGTTTAAAGATTGCATTTATTAAGTAGAAAGGAAATTAAGTAAAAATGGCAGACAACTTGGAACAACGAAGAAAACAACAAAGTGCACTTGGTAAAGCCAGTTCTAGGTGTGCTGCTCAATCTCGCGGCAAGGAAATAAAACAAGTAAATATGTCGTTTAAAGATTGCAATAAATAAGTAGAAAGGAAATTAATTAAAACTGGCAGACAGCTTGGAACAATAAAGTAAACAACAAACTGCACTTGGTAAAGCCAGTTCTAGGTGTGCTGCTCAATTTGGTGGCAAGGAAATAAAAAAAGTAAATATGTCGTTAAAAGACCGCATTAAATAAGTAGAAAGGAAATTAAGTAAAAATGGCAGAAAGCTTGGAACAATGAAGTAAACAACAAACGGCACTTTGTAAAGCCAGTTCTAGGTGCACTGCTCAATCTCGTGGCAAGGAAATAAAACAAGGAAATATGTCGTTTAAAGATTGCATTAAATAAGTAGAAAGGAAAATAAGGAAAAATGGCAAACCGCTTGGAACAATGAAGTAAACAACAAACTGCACTTGGTAAAGCCAGTTCTAGGTGTGCTGCTCAATCTCGTGGCAAGGAAATAAAAGAGTAGATAGGTCCTTTAGGGATTGCGTTAATTTAGTACAAAGGAAATTAAGCAAAGAAAGGCAGACAGCTTGGAACAATGAAGTAAACAAACTGAACTTGGTAAAGCCTGTTCTAGGTGTGCTGCTCAATCTCTTGGCAAGGAAATAAAACAAGTAAATATGTCGTTTAAAGATTGTTTAAGTAAGTAGAAAGGAAATTAAGTAAAAATGGCAGGCAGCTTGGAACAATGAAGTAAACAAAAAACTGCACTGGGTAAATCTAGTTATAGGTGTGCTGCTCAATCTCGTGGCAAGGAAATAAAACAAGTAAATATGTCGTTTTAAAATGCAATAAATAAGTAGAAAGGAAATTAAATAAAAAGAGCAGACACCTTGGAACAATGAAGTAAACAACAAACTGCACTTGGTAGGGCCAGTTCTAGGTGTGTTGCTCAATCCCTTGGCAAGGAATTAAAACAAGTAAATATGTCGTTTAAAGATTGCATTAAAAAAGTAGAAAGGAAATGAAGGAAAAATGGCAGACAGCTTGGAACAATGAAGTAAACAACAAGCTGCACTTGGGAAAGCCAGTTCTAGGTTTGCTGCTAAATCTCGTGGCAAGGAAATAAAACAAGTAAATATGTCGTTTAATGATTGCATTAAATAAGTAGAAAGGAAATTAAGTAAAAAGGGCAGACAGCTTGGAACAATGAAGTAAACAACAAACGGCACTTGGTAAAGCCAGTTCTAGGTGTGCTGCTCAATCTCGTGGCAAGGAAATAAAACAAGTAAATATGTCGTTTAATGATTGCATTAAATAAGTAGAAAGGAAATTAAGTAAAAATGGCAGGTAGCTTGGAACAATGAAGTAAACAACAAACTACATTTGGTAAAGCCAGTTCTAGGTGTGCTACTCAATCTCATGACAAGGAAATAAAAAGTAGATATGTCCTTTAGGAATTGCGTTAAATTAGTAGGAAGGAAATTAAGTAAAGAAAGACAGACAGCTTGGAACAACAAAGTAAACAAACTGCACTTGGTAAAGCCAGTTCTAGGTGTGCTGCTCAATCTCGTGGCAAGAAAATAAAACAAGTAATAATGTCGTTTAAAGATTGCAATAAATAATTACAAAGGAAATTAAGTAAAAATGGGAGACAGCTTGGAGCAATGAAGTAAACAACAAACTGCACAGGGTAAATCCAGTTCTAGGTGTGCTGCTCAATCTCGTGGCAAGGAAATAAAACAAGTAAATATGTCGTTTAAAGATTGCATTTATTAAGTAGAAAGGAAATTAAGTAAAAATGGCAGACAACTTGGAACAACGAAGTAAACCACAAACTGCACTTCGTAAAGCCAGTTCTAGGTGTGGTGCTCAATCTCGTGGCAAGGAAATAAAACAAGTAAATATGTCGTTTAAAGATTGCAATAAATATTTAGATAGGAAATTGAGTAAAAATGGCAGACAGCTTGGAACAACGAAGTAAACAAAAAACTGCACTTGGTAAAGCCAGTTCTAGGTGTGCTGCTCATTTTCGTGGCAAGGAAACAAAACAAGTAAATATGTCATTTAAAGATTGCATTAAATAAGTAGAAAGGAAATAAAGTAAAAATGTCTGACAGCTTGGACAACGAAGTAAACACCAAACTGCACTTTGTAAAGCCAGTTCTAGGTGTGGTGCTCAATCTCGTGGCAAGGAAACAAAACAAGCAAATATGTCGTTAAAAGATTGCATTAAATAAGTCGAAAGGAAATTAAGTAAAAATGGCAGAAAGCTTGGAACAATGAAATACACAGCAAATTGCACTTGGTAATGCCAGTTCTAGGTGTGCTGCTCAATCTCATGGCAAGGAAATAAAAAGTAGATATGCCCTTTATGGATTGCGTTAAATTAGTACAAAGGTAATGAAGTAAATAAAGGCAGACAGCTTGGAGCAACGAAGTAAACATATTGCACTTGGTAAAGTCAGTTCTAGGTGTGCTGCTCAATCCCGTAGCAAAGAAATAAAACAAGTAAATATGTTGTTTAAAGATTGCATTGAATAAGTAGAAAGGAAATTAATTAAAAATGGCAGACAGCTTGGAACAATTAAGTAAACAACAAACTGCACATGGTAAAGCCAGTTCTAGGTGTGCTGCTCAATCTCGTGTCAAGGAAATAAAACAAGTAAATATGTCGTTTTAAATTGCAATAAATAAGTAGAAAGGAAATTATGTAAAAAGGGCAGACACCTTGGAACAATGAAGTAAAACACAAACTGCACTTGGAAAAGCCAGTTCTACGTGTGCTGCTCAATCTCGAGGTAAGGAAATAAAACAAGTAAATATGTCGTTTAAAGATTGCATTAAATATTTAGATAGGAAATTGAGTAAAAATGGCAGACAGCTTGGAACAACGAAGAAAACAAAAAACTGCACTTTGTAAAGCATGTTCTAGGTGTGGTGCTCAATCTCGTGGCAAGGAAATAAAACAAGCAAATATGTCGTTAAAAGATTGCATTAAATAAGTAGAAAGGAAATTAAGCCAAAATGGCAGACAGCTTGGAACAACGAAGTAAACAACAAACTGCACTTGATAGAGCCAGTTCTAGGTGTGCTGCTCAATCTCGTGGCAAGGAAACAAAACAAGTACATATGTCATTTAAAGATTGCATTAAATAAGTAGAAAGGAAATTAAGTAAAAATGGCAGACAACTTGGAACAACGAAGTAAACAACAAACTGCACTTTGTAAAGCGTGTTCTAGGTGTGGTGCTCAATCTCGTGGCAAGGAAATAAAACAAGCATATATGTCGTTAAAAGATTGCATTAAATAAGTAGAAAGGAAATTAAGCCAAAATGGCAGACAGCTTGGAACAACGAAGTAAACAACAAACTGCACTTTGTAAAGCCAGTTCTAGGTGTGCTGCTCAATCTCGTGGCAAGGAAATAAAACAAGTAATTATGTCGTTAAAAGATTGCAATAAATATTTAGATAGGAAATTGAGTAAAAATGGCAGACAGCTTGGAACAACGAAGTAAACAAAAAACTGCACTTTGTAAAGCATGTTCTAGGTGTGGTGCTCAATCTCGTGGCAAGGAAATAAAACAAGCAAATATGTCGTTAAAAGATTGCATTAAATAAGTAGAAAGGAAATTAAGCCAAAATGGCAGACAGCTTGGAACAACGAAGTAAACAACAAACTGCACTTGATAGAGCCAGTTCTAGGTGTGCTGCTCATTCTCGTGGCAAGGAAACAAAACAAGTACATATGTCATTTAAAGATTGCATTAAATAAGTAGAAAGGAAATTAAGTAAAAATGGCAGACAACTTGGAACAACGAAGTAAACAACAAACTGCACTTTGTAAAGCATGTTCTAGGTGTGGTGCTCAATCTCGTGGCAAGGAAATAAAACAAGCAAATATGTCGTTAAAAGATTGCATTAAATAAGTAGAAAGGAAATTAAGCCAAAATGGCAGACAGCTTGGAACAACGAAGTAAACAACAAACTGCACTTGATAGAGCCAGTTCTAGGTGTGCTGCTCAATCTCGTGGCAAGGAAATAAAACAAGTAATTATGTCGTTTAAAGATTGCATTTAATAAGTGGAAAGGAAATTAAGTAAAAATGGCAGACAACTTGGAACAACGAAGTAAACAACAAACTGCACATGGTAAATCCAGTTCTAGGTGCGCTGCTCAATCTCGTGGCAAGGAAATAAAACAAGTAAATGTGTCGTTTATTGATTGCATTAAATAAGTAGAAAGGAAATTAAGTAAAAATGGCAGACAGCTTGGAACAATGAAGTAAACAACAAACTGCATTTGGTAACGCCAGTTCTAGGTGTGCTGCTCAATCTCGTGGCAAGGAAATAAAACAAGTAAATATGTCGTTTAAAGATTGCATTTAATAAGTGGAAAGGAAATTAAGTAAAAATGGCAGACAACTTGGAACAACGAAGTAAACAACAAACTGCACATGGTAAAGCCAGTTCTAGGTGTGCTGCTCAATCTCGTGGCAAGGAAATAAAACAAGTAAATGTGTCGTTTAATGATTGCATCAAATAAGTAGAAAGGAAATTAAGCGAAAATGGCAGACAGCTTGGAACAATGAAGTAAACAACAAACTGCATTTGGTAAAGCCAGTTCTAGGTGTGCTGCTCAATCTCGTGGCAAGAAAATAAAACAAGTAAATATGTCGTTTAAAGATTGCATTTATAAGTGGAAAGGAAATTAAGTAAAAATGGCAGACAACTTGGAACAACGAAGTAAACAACAAACTGCACATGGTAAAGCCAGTTCTAGGTGTGCTGCTCAATCTCGTGGCAAGGAAATAAAACAAGTAAATATGTCGTTTCAAGATTGCATTAAATAAGTAGAAAGGAAATTAGGCCAAAATGGCAGACAGCTTGGAACAACGAAGTAAACAACAAACTGCACTTGATAGAGCCAGTTCTAGGTGTGCTGCTCAATCTCGTGGCAAGGAAATAAAACAAGTAAATATGTCGTTTAAAGATTGCATTTAATAAGTGGAAAGGAAATTAAGTAAAAATGGCAGACAACTTGGAACAACGAAGTAAACAACAAACTGCACATGGTAAAGCCAGTTCTAGGTGTGCTGTTCAATCTCGTGGCAAGGAAATAAAACAAGTAAATGTGTCGTTTAAAGATTGCGTTAAATAAGTAGAAAGGAAATTAAGCCAAAATGGCAGACAGCTTGGAACAACGAAGTAAACAACAAACTGCACTTGATAGAGCCAGTTCTAGGTGTGCTGCTCAATCTCGTGGCAAGGAAATAAAACAAGTAAATATGTCGTTTAAAGATTGCATTTATTAAGTGGAAAGGAAATTAAGTAAAAATGCAAACAACTTGGAACAACGAAGTAAACAACAAACTGCACTTGATAGAGCCAGTTTTAGGTGTGCTGCTCAATCTCGTGGCAAGGAAATAAAACAAGTAAATATGTCGTTTAAAGATTGCATTAAAAATTAAGATAGGAAATTGAGTAAAAATGGCAGACAGCTTGGAACAACGAAGTAAACAACAAACTGCACTTGGTAAAGCCAGTTTTAGGTGTGCTGCTCAATCTCGTGGCAAGGAAATAAAACAAGTAAATATGTCGTTTAAAGATTGCATTAAATAAGTAGAAAGGAAATTAAGTAAAAATGGCAGACAACTTGGAACAACGAAGTAAACAACAAACTGCACTTGATAGAGCCAGTTCTAGGTGTGCTGCTCAATCTCGTGGCAAGAAAATAAAACAAGTAAATATGTCGTTTAAAGATTGCATTTATTAAGTGGAAAGGAAATTAAGTAAAAATGCAAACAACTTGGAACAACGAAGTAAACAACAAACTGCACATGGTAAAGCCAGTTCTAGGTGTGCTGCTCAATCTCGTGGCAAGGAAATAAAACAAGTAAATATGTCGTTTAAAGATTGCATTAAATAAGTAGAAAGGAAATTAAGCCAAAATGGCAGACAGCTTGGAACAACGAAGTAAACAACAAACTGCACTTGATAGAGCCAGTTTTAGGTGTGCTGCTCAATCTCGTGGCAAGGAAATAAAACAAGTAAATATGTCGTTTAAAGATTGCATTAAAAATTAAGATAGGAAATTGAGTAAAAATGGCGACAGCTTGGAACAACGAAGTAAACAAAAAACTGCACTTGGTAAAGCCAGTTCTAGATGTGCTGCTCATTCTCGTGGCAAGAAAACAAAACAAGTACATATGTCATTTAAAGATTGCATTAAATAAGTAGAAAGGAAATTAAGTAAAAATGGCAGACAACTTGGAACAACGAAGTAAACAACAAACTGCACTTTGTAAAGCCAGTTCTAGGTGTGGTGCTCAATCTCGTGGCAAGGAAACAAAACAAGCAAATATGTCGTTAAAAGATTGCATTAAATAAGTAGAAAGGAAATTAAGCCAAAATGGCAGACAGCTTGGAACAACGAAGTAAACAACAAACTGCACTTGATAGAGCCAGTTCTAGGTGTGCTGCTCAATCTCGTGGCAAGGAAATAAAACAAGTAAATATGTCGTTTAAAGATTGCATTTAATAAGTGGAAAGGAAATTAAGTAAAAATGGCAGACAACTTGGAACAACGAAGTAAACAACAAACTGCACATGGTAAAGCCAGTTCTAGGTGTGCTGCTCAATCTCGTGGCAAGGAAATAAAACAAGTAAATGTGTCGTTTAATGATTGCATTAAATAAGTAGAAAGGAAATTAAGTAAAAATGGCAGACAGCTTGGAACAACGAAATAAACAACAAACTGCACATGGTAAAGCCAGTTCTAGGTGTGCTGCTCAATCTCGTGGCAAGGAAATAAAACAAGTAAATATGTCGTTTAAAGATTGCATTTAATAAGTGGAAAGGAAATTAAGTAAAAATGGCAGACAACTTGGAACAACGAAGTAAACAACAAACTGCACATGGTGAAGCCAGTTCTAGGTGTGCTGCTCAATCTCGTGGCAAGGAAATAAAACAAGTAAATGTGTCGTTTAATGATTGCATCAAATAAGTAGAAAGGAAATTAAGCGAAAATGGCAGACAGCTTGGAACAATGAAGTAAACAACAAACTGCATTTGGTAAACCCAGTTCTAGGTGTGCTGCTCAATTCGTGGCAAGAAAATAAAACAAGTAAATATGTCGTTAAAAGATTGCAATAAATATTTAGATAGGAAATTGAGTAAAAATGGCAGACAGCTTGGAACAACGAAGTAAACAAAAAACTGCACTTTGTAAAGCATGTTCTAGGTGTGGTGCTCAATCTCGTGGCAAGGAAATAAAACAAGCAAATATGTCGTTAAAAGATTGCATTAAATAAGTAGAAAGGAAATTAAGCCAAAATGGCAGACAGCTTGGAACAACGAAGTAAACAACAAACTGCACTTGATAGAGCCAGTTCTAGGTGTGCTGCTCATTCTCGTGGCAAGGAAACAAAACAAGTACATATGTCATTTAAAGATTGCATTAAATAAGTAGAAAGGAAATTAAGTAAAAATGGCAGACAACTTGGAACAACGAAGTAAACAACAAACTGCACTTTGTAAAGCATGTTCTAGGTGTGGTGCTCAATCTCGTGGCAAGGAAATAAAACAAGCAAATATGTCGTTAAAAGATTGCATTAAATAAGTAGAAAGGAAATTAAGCCAAAATGGCAGACAGCTTGGAACAACGAAGTAAACAACAAACTGCACTTGATAGAGCCAGTTCTAGGTGTGCTGCTCAATCTCGTGGCAAGGAAATAAAACAAGTAATTATGTCGTTTAAAGATTGCATTTAATAAGTGGAAAGGAAATTAAGTAAAAATGGCAGACAACTTGGAACAACGAAGTAAACAACAAACTGCACATGGTAAATCCAGTTCTAGGTGCGCTGCTCAATCTCGTGGCAAGGAAATAAAACAAGTAAATGTGTCGTTTATTGATTGCATTAAATAAGTAGAAAGGAAATTAAGTAAAAATGGCAGACAGCTTGGAACAATGAAGTAAACAACAAACTGCATTTGGTAACGCCAGTTCTAGGTGTGCTGCTCAATCTCGTGGCAAGGAAATAAAACAAGTAAATATGTCGTTTAAAGATTGCATTTAATAAGTGGAAAGGAAATTAAGTAAAAATGGCAGACAACTTGGAACAACGAAGTAAACAACAAACTGCACATGGTAAAGCCAGTTCTAGGTGTGCTGCTCAATCTCGTGGCAAGGAAATAAAACAAGTAAATGTGTCGTTTAATGATTGCATCAAATAAGTAGAAAGGAAATTAAGCGAAAATGGCAGACAGCTTGGAACAATGAAGTAAACAACAAACTGCATTTGGTAAAGCCAGTTCTAGGTGTGCTGCTCAATCTCGTGGCAAGAAAATAAAACAAGTAAATATGTCGTTTAAAGATTGCATTTATAAGTGGAAAGGAAATTAAGTAAAAATGGCAGACAACTTGGAACAACGAAGTAAACAACAAACTGCACATGGTAAAGCCAGTTCTAGGTGTGCTGCTCAATCTCGTGGCAAGGAAATAAAACAAGTAAATATGTCGTTTCAAGATTGCATTAAATAAGTAGAAAGGAAATTAGGCCAAAATGGCAGACAGCTTGGAACAACGAAGTAAACAACAAACTGCACTTGATAGAGCCAGTTCTAGGTGTGCTGCTCAATCTCGTGGCAAGGAAATAAAACAAGTAAATATGTCGTTTAAAAATTGCATTTAATAAGTGGAAAGGAAATTAAGTAAAAATGGCAGACAACTTGGAACAACGAAGTAAACAACAAACTGCACATGGTAAAGCCAGTTCTAGGTGTGCTGTTCAATCTCGTGGCAAGGAAATAAAACAAGTAAATGTGTCGTTTAAAGATTGCATTAAATAAGTAGAAAGGAAATTAAGCCAAAATGGCAGACAGCTTGGAACAACGAAGTAAACAACAAACTGCACTTGATAGAGCCAGTTCTAGGTGTGCTGCTCAATCTCGTGGCAAGGAAATAAAACAAGTAAATATGTCGTTTAAAGATTGCATTTATTAAGTGGAAAGGAAATTAAGTAAAAATGCAAACAACTTGGAACAACGAAGTAAACAACAAACTGCACATGGTAAAGCCAATTCTAGGTGTGCTGCTCAATCTCGTGGCAAGGAAATAAAACAAGTAAATATGTCGTTTAAAGATTGCATTAAATAAGTAGAAAGGAAATTAAGCCAAAATGGCAGACAGCTTGGAACAACGAAGTAAACAACAAACTGCACTTGATAGAGCCAGTTTTAGGTGTGCTGCTCAATCTCGTGGCAAGGAAATAAAACAAGTAAATATGTCGTTTAAAGATTGCATTAAAAATTAAGATAGGAAATTGAGTAAAAATGGCAGACAGCTTGGAACAACGAAGTAAACAAAAAACTGCACTTGGTAAAGCCAGTTCTAGGTGTGCTGCTCATTCTCGTGGCAAGAAAACAAAACAAGTACATATGTCATTTAAAGATTGCATTAAATAAGTAGAAAGGAAATTAAGTAAAAATGGCAGACAACTTGGAACAACGAAGTAAACAACAAACTGCACTTGATAGAGCCAGTTCTAGGTGTGCTGCTCAATCTCGTGGCAAGGAAATAAAACAAGTAAATATGTCGTTTAAAGATTGCATTTATTAAGTGGAAAGGAAATTAAGTAAAAATGCAAACAACTTGGAACAACGAAGTAAACAACAAACTGCACATGGTAAAGCCAGTTCTAGGTGTGCTGCTCAATCTCGTGGCAAGGAAATAAAACAAGTAAATATGTCGTTTAAAGATTGCATTAAATAAGTAGAAAGGAAATTAAGCCAAAATGGCAGACAGCTTGGAACAACGAAGTAAACAACAAACTGCACTTGATAGAGCCAGTTTTAGGTGTGCTGCTCAATCTCGTGGCAAGGAAATAAAACAAGTAAATATGTCGTTTAAAGATTGCATTAAAAATTAAGATAGGAAATTGAGTAAAAATGGCAGACAGCTTGGAACAACGAAGTAAACAAAAAACTGCACTTGGTAAAGCCAGTTCTAGGTGTGCTGCTCATTCTCGTGGCAAGAAAACAAAACAAGTACATATGTCATTTAAAGATTGCATTAAATAAGTAGAAAGGAAATTAAGTAAAAATGGCAGACAACTTGGAACAACGAAGTAAACAACAAACTGCACTTTGTAAAGCCAGTTCTAGGTGTGGTGCTCAATCTCGTGGCAAGGAAACAAAACAAGCAAATATGTCGTTAAAAGATTGCATTAAATAAGTAGAAAGGAAATTAAGCCAAAATGGCAGACAGCTTGGAACAACGAAGTAAACAACAAACTGCACTTGATAGAGCCAGTTCTAGGTGTGCTGCTCAATCTCGTGGCAAGGAAATAAAACAAGTAAATATGTCGTTTAAAGATTGCATTTATTAAGTGGAAAGGAAATTAAGTAAAAATGGCAGACAACTTGGAACAACGAAGTAAACAACAAACTGCACATGGTAAAGCCAGTTCTAGGTGTGCTGCTCAATCTCGTGGCAAGGAAATAAAACAAGTAAATGTGTCGTTTAATGATTGCATTAAATAAGTAGAAAGGAAATTAAGTAAAAATGGCAGACAGCTTGGAACAACGAAATAAACAACAAACTGCACATGGTAAAGCCAGTTCTAGGTGTGCTGCTCAATCTCGTGGCAAGGAAATAAAACAAGTAAATATGTCGTTTAAAGATTGCATTTAATAAGTGGAAAGGAAATTAAGTAAAAATGGCAGACAACTTGGAACAACGAAGTAAACAACAAAGTGCACATGGTGAAGCCAGTTCTAGGTGTGCTGCTCAATCTCGTGGCAAGGAAATAAAACAAGTAAATGTGTCGTTTATTGATTGCATCAAATAAGTAGAAAGGAAATTAAGCGAAAATGGCAGACAGCTTGGAACAATGAAGTAAACAACAAACTGCATTTGGTAAACCCAGTTCTAGGTGTGCTGCTCAATCTCGTGGCAAGAAAATAAAACAAGTAAATATGTCGTTTAAAGATTGCATTTAATAAGTGGAAAGGAAATTAAGTAAAAATGGCAGACAAGTTGGAACAACGAAGTAAACAACAAACTGCACATGGTAAAGCCAGTTCTAGGTGTGCTGCTCAATCTCGTGGCAAGGAAATAAAACAAGTAAATATGTCGTTTCAAGATTGCATTAAATAGGTAGAAAGGAAATTAAGCCAAAATGGCAGACAGCTTGGAACAACGAAGTAAACAACAAACTGCACTTGATAGAGCCAGTTCTAGGTGTGCTGCTCAATCTCGTGGCAAGGAAATAAAACAAGTAAATATGTCGTTTAAAGATTGCATTTAATAAGTGGAAAGGAAATTAAGTAAAAATGGCAGACAACTTGGAACAACGAAGTAAACAACAAACTGCACATGGTAAAGCCAGTTCTAGGTGTGCTGCTCAATCTCGTGGCAAGGAAATAAAACAAGTAAATGTGTCGTTTAAAGATTGCATTAAATAAGTAGAAAGGAAATTAAGCCAAAATGGCAGACAGCTTGGAACAACGAAGTAAACAACAAACTGCACTTGATAGAGCCAGTTCTAGGTGTGCTGCTCAATCTCGTGGCAAGGAAATAAAACAAGTAAATATGTCGTTTAAAGATTGCATTTATTAAGTGGAAAGGAAATTAAGTAAAAATGCAAACAACTTGGAACAACGAAGTAAACAACAAACTGCACATGGTAAAGCCAGTTCTAGGTGTGCTGCTCAATCTCGTGGCAAGGAAATAAAACAAGTAAATATGTCGTTTAAAGATTGCATAAATAAGTAGAAAGGAAATTAAGCCAAAATGGCAGACAGCTTGGAACAACGAAGTAAACAACAAACTGCACTTGATAGAGCCAGTTTTAGGTGTGCTGCTCAATCTCGTGGCAAGGAAATAAAACAAGTAAATATGTCGTTTAAAGATTGCATTAAAAATTAAGATAGGAAATTGAGTAAAAATGGCAGACAGCTTGGAACAACGAAGTAAACAAAAAACTGCACTTGGTAAAGCCAGTTCTAGGTGTGCTGCTCATTCTCGTGGCAAGGAAACAAAACAAGTAAATGTGTCGTTTAAAGATTGCATTAAATAAGTAGAAAGGAAATTAAGCCAAAATGGCAGACAGCTTGGAACAACGAAGTAAACAACAAACTGCACTTGATAGAGCCAGTTCTAGGTGTGCTGCTCAATCTCGTGGCAAGGAAATAAAACAAGTAAATATGTCGTTTAAAGATTGCATTTATTAAGTGGAAAGGAAATTAAGTAAAAATGCAAACAACTTGGAACAACGAAGTAAACAACAAACTGCACATTGTAAAGCCAGTTCTAGGTGTGCTGCTCAATCTCGTGGCAAGGAAATAAAACAAGTAAATATGTCGTTTAAAGATTGCATTAAATAAGTAGAAAGGAAATTAAGCCAAAATGGCAGACAGCTTGGAACAACGAAGTAAACAACAAACTGCACTTGATAGAGCCAGTTTTAGGTGTGCTGCTCAATCTCGTGGCAAGGAAATAAAACAAGTAAATATGTCGTTTAAAGATTGCATTAAAAATTAAGATAGGAAATTGAGTAAAAATGGCAGACAGCTTGGAACAACGAAGTAAACAAAAAACTGCACTTGGTAAAGCCAGTTCTAGGTGTGCTGCTCATTCTCGTGGCAAGGAAACAAAACAAGTACATATGTCATTTAAAGATTGCATTAAATAAGTAGAAAGGAAATTAAGTAAAAATGGCAGACAACTTGGAACAACGAAGTAAACAACAAACTGCACTTTGTAAAGCCAGTTCTAGGTGTGGTGCTCAATCTCGTGGCAAGGAAACAAAACAAGCAAATATGTCGTTAAAAGATTGCATTAAATAAGTAGAAAGGAAATTAAGCCAAAATGGCAGACAGCTTGGAACAACGAAGTAAACAACAAACTGCACTTGATAGAGCCAGTTCTAGGTGTGCTGCTCAATCTCGTGGCAAGGAAATAAAACAAGTAAATATGTCGTTTAAAGATTGCATTTAATAAGTGGAAAGGAAATTAAGTAAAAATGGCAGACAGCTTGGAACAACGAAGTAAACAACAAACTGCACATGGTAAAGCCAGTTCTAGGTGTGCTGCTCAATCTCGTGGCAAGGAAATAAAACAAGTAAATATGTCGTTTAAAGATTGCATTTAATAAGTGGAAAGGAAATTAAGTAAAAATGGCAGACAACTTGGAACAACGAAGTAAACAACAAACTGCACATGGTAAAGCCAGTTCTAGGTGTGCTGCTCAATCTCGTGGCAAGGAAATAAAACAAGTAAATGTGTCGTTTAATGATTGCATCAAATAAGTAGAAAGGAAATTAAGCGAAAATGGCAAACAGCTTGGAACAATGAAGTAAACAACAAACTGCATTTGGTAAACCCAGTTCTAGGTGTGCTGCTCAATCTCGTGGCAAGAAAATAAAACAAGTAAATATGTCGTTTAAAGATTGCATTTAATAAGTGGAAAGGAAATTAAGTAACAGTGGCAGGCTGCTTGGGACATTGAACTAAACAACAAACTGCACTTGGTAAAGCCAGTTCTAGGTGTGCTGCTTAATCTCGTGGCAAGGAAATAAAACAAGTAAATATGTCGTTTAAAGATTGCAATAAATAATTAGAAAGGAAATAAGGTAACAGTGGCAGGCTGCTTGGGACATTGAACTAAACAACAAACTGCAATTGGTCAAGCCAGTTCTAGGTGTGCTGCTCAATCTCGCGGCAAGGAAATAAAACAAGTAAATATGTCGTTAAAAGACTGCAATAAATAAGTAGAAAGGAAATTAAGTAAAAATGGCAGAAAGCTTGGAACAATGAAGTAAACAACAAACGGCACTTTGTAAAGCCAGTTCTAGGTGCACTGCTCAATCTCGTGGCAAGGAAATAAAACAAATAAATATGTCGTTTAAAGATTGCATTAAATAAGTAGAAAGGAAATTAAGTAAAAGTGGCAGAGAGCTTGGAACAATGAAGTAAACAACAAACTGCACTTGGTAAAGCCAGTTCTAGGTTTGCTGCTCAATCTCGTGGCAAGGAACTAAAAGAGTAGATAGGTCCTTTAGGGATTGCGTTAATTTAGTACAAAGGAAATTAAGCAAAGAAAGGCAGACAGCTTGGAACAATGAAGTAAACAAAATGAACTTGGTAAAGCCTGTTCTAGGTGTGCTGCTCAATCTCGTGGCAAGGAAATAAAACAAGTAAATATGTCGTTTTAAATTGCATAAATAAGTAGAAAGGAAATTAAGTAAAAAGGGCAGACAGCTTGAAACAATGAAGTAAACAACAAACTGCACTTGGTAAATCCAGTTCTAGGTGTGCTGCTCAATCCCGTGGCAAGGAAATAAAACAAGTAGATATGTAGCTTAAAGATTGCATTAAAAAAGTAGAAAGGAAATGAAGGAAAAATGGCAGACAGCTTGGAACAATGAAGTAAACAACAAGCTGCACTTGGGAAAGCCAGTTCTAGGTGTGCTGTAAATCTCGTGGCAAGGAAATAAAACAAGTAAATATGTCGTTTAATGATTGCATTAAATAAGTAGAAAGGAAATTAAGTAAAAAGGGCAGACAGCTTGGAACAATTAAGTAAACAACAAACTGCACATGGTAAAGCCAGTTCTAGGTGTGCTGCTCAATCTCGTGGCAAGGAAATAAAACAAGTAAATGTGTCGTTTAAAGATTGCAATAAATCATTAGAAAGGAAATTATGTAACAGTGGCAGGCTGCTTGGGACATTGAACTAAACAACAAACTGCAATTGGTCAAGCCAGATCTAGGTGTGCTGCTCAATTCCGTGGCAAGGAAATAAAACAAGTAAATATGTCGTTTAAAGATTGCATTAAATAAGTAGAAAGGAAATTAAGTAAAAGTGGCAGACAGCTTGGAACAATGAAGTAAACAACAAACTGCACTTGGTAAAGCCAGTTCTAGGTGTGCTGCTCAATCTCGCGGCAAGGAAATAAAACAAGTAAATATGTCGTTTAAAGATTGCATTAAATAAGTAGAAATGAAATTAAGTAAAATTGGCAGACAGCTTGGAACAACGAAGAAAACAACAAAGTGCACTTGGTAAAGCCAGTTCTAGGTGTGCTGCTCAATCTCGCGGCAAGGAAATAAAACAAGTAAATATGTCGTTTAAAGATTGCAATAAATAAGTAGAAAGGAAATTATTTAAAACTGGCAGACAGCTTGGAACAATAAAGTAAACAACAAACTGCACTTGGTAAAGCCAGTTCTAGGTGTGCTGCTCAATTTGGTGGCAAGGAAATAAAAAAAGTAAATATGTCGTTAAAAGACTGCAATAAATAAGTAGAAAGGAAATTAAGTAAAAATGGCAGAAAGCTTGGAACAATGAAGTAAACAACAAACGGCACTTTGTAAAGCCAGTTCTAGGTGCACTGCTCAATCTCGTGGCAAGGAAATAAAACAAGTAAATATGTCGTTTAAAGATTGCATTAAATAAGTAGAAAGGAAATTAAGTAAAAGTGGCAGAGAGCTTGGAACAATGAAGTAAACAACAAACTGCACTTGGTAAAGCCAGTTCTAGGTTTGCTGCTCAATCTCGTGGCAAGGAAATAAAAGAGTAGATAGGTCCTTTAGGGATTGCGTTAATTTAGTACAAAGGAAATTAAGCAAAGAAAGGCAGACAGCTTGGAACAATGAAGTAAACAAACTGAACTTGGTAAAGCCTGTTCTAGGTGTGCTGCTCAATCTCTTGGCAAGGAAATAAAGCAAGTAAATACGTCGTTTAAAGATTGTTTAAATAAGTAGAAAGGAAATTAAGTGTAAACGGCAGGCAGCTTGGAACAATGAAGTAAACAAAAAACTGCACTGGGTAAATCTAGTTATAGGTGTGCTGCTCAATCTCGTGGCAAGGAAATAAAACAAGTAAATATGTCGTTTTAAATTGCAATAAATAAGTAGAAAGGAAATTAAGTAAAAATGGCAGGTAGCTTGGAACAATGAAGTAAGCAACAAACTACATTTGGTAAAGCCAGTTCTAGGTGTGCTACTCAATCTCATGACAAGGAAATAAAAAAGTAGATATGTCCTTTAGGAATTGCGTTAAATTAGTAGAAAGGAAATTAAGTAAAGAAAGACAGACAGCTTGGAACAACGAAGTAAACAAACTGCACTTGGTAAAGCCAGTTCTAGGTGTGCTGCTCAATGTCGTGGCAAGAAAATAAAACAAGTAAATATGTCGTTTAAAGATTGCATTAAATAATTAGAAAGGAAATTAAGTAAAAATGGTAGACAGCTTGGAACAATGAAGTAAACAACAAACTGCACAGGGTAAATCCAGTTCTAGGTGTGCTGCTCAATCTCGTGGCAAGGAAATAAAACAAGTAAATATGTCGTTTTAAATTGCATTAAATAAGTAGAAAGGAAATTAAGTAAAAAGGGCCGACAGCTTGAAACAACGACGAAAACAACAAAGTGCACTTGGTAAAGCCAGTTCTAGGTGTGCTGCTCAATCTCGCGGCAAGGAAATAAAACAAGTAAATATGTCGTTTAAAGATTGCAATAAATAAGTAGAAAGGAAATTAATTAAAACTGGCAGACAGCTTGGAACAATAAAGTAAACAACAAACTGCACTTGGTAAAGCCAGTTCTAGGTGTGCTGCTCAATTTGGTGGCAAGGAAATAAAAAAAGTAAATATGTCGTTAAAAGACTGCAATAAATAAGTAGAAAGGAAATTAAGTAAAAATGGCAGAAAGCTTGGAACAATTAAGTAAACAACAAACGGCACTTTGTAAAGCCAGTTCTAGGTGCACTGCTCAATCTCGTGGCAAGGAAATAAAACAAGTAAATATGTCGTTTAAAGATTGCATTAAATAAGTAGAAAGGAAATTAAGTAAAAGTGGCAGAGAGCTTGGAACAATGAAGTAAACAACAAACTGCACTTGGTAAAGCCAGTTCTAGGTTTGCTGCTCAATCTCGTGGCAAGGAAATAAAAGAGTAGAGAGGTCCTTTAGGGATTGCGTTAATTTAGTACAAAGGAAATTAAGCAAAGAAAGGCAGACAGCTTGGAACAATGAAGTAAACAAACTGAACTTGGTAAAGCCTGTTCTAGGTGTGCTGCTCAATCTCTTGGCAAGGAAATAAAGCAAGTAAATACGTCGTTTAAAGATTGTTTAAATAAGTAGAAAGGAAATTAAGTGTAAACGGCAGGCAGCTTGGAACAATGAAGTAAACAAAAAACTGCACTGGGTAAATCTAGTTATAGGTGTGCTGCTCAATCTCGTGGCAAGGAAATAAAACAAGTAAATATGTCGTTTTAAATTGCAATAAATAAGTAGAAAGGAAATTAAGTAAAAATGGCAGGTAGCTTGGAACAATGAAGTAAGCAACAAACTACATTTGGTAAAGCCAGTTCTAGGTGTGCTACTCAATCTCATGACAAGGAAATAAAAAAGTAGATATGTCCTTTAGGAATTGCGTTAAATTAGTAGAAAGGAAATTAAGTAAAGAAAGACAGACAGCTTGGAACAACGAAGTAAACAAACTGCACTTGGTAAAGCCAGTTCTAGGTGTGCTGCTCAATCTCGTGGCAAGAAAATAAAACAAGTAAATATGTCGTTTTAAATTGCATTAAATAAGTAGAAAGGAAATTAAGTAAAAAGGGCAGACAGCTTGAAACAATGAAGTAAACAACAAACTGCACTTGGTAAATCCAGTTCTAGGTGTGCTGCTCAATCCCGAGGCAAGGAAATAAAACAAGTAGATATGTAGCTTAAAGATTGCATTAAAAAGTAGAAAGGAAATGAAGGAAAAATGGCAGACAGCTTGGAACAATGAAGTAAACAACAAGCTGCACTTGGGAAAGCCAGTTCTAGGTGTGCTGTAAATCTCGTGGCAAGGAAATAAAACAAGTAAATATGTCGTTTAATGATTGCATTAAATAAGTAGAAAGGAAATTAAGTAAAAATGGCAGACAGCTTGGAACATTAAGTAAACAACAAACTGCACTTGGTAAAGCCAGTTCTAGGTGTGCTGCTCACTCTCGTGGCAAGGAAATAAAACAAGTAAATGTGTCGTTTAAAGATTGCAATAAATAATTAGAAAGGAAATTAAGTAACAGTGGCAGGCTGCTTGGGACATTGAACTAAACAACAAACTGCAATTGGTCAAGCCAGATCTAGGTGTGCTGCTCAATTCCGTGGCAAGGAAATAAAACAAGTAAATATGTCGTTTAAAGATTGCATTAAATAAGTAGAAAGGAAATTAAGTAAAAGTGGCAGACAGCTTGGAACAATGAAGTAAACAACAAACTGCACTTGGTAAAGCCAGTTCTAGGTGTGCTGCTCAATCTCGCGGCAAGGAAATAAAACAAGTAAATATGTCGTTTAAAGATTGCATTAAATAAGTAGAAATGAAATTAAGTAAAATTGGCAGACAGCTTGGAACAACGAAGAAAACAACAAAGTGCACTTGGTAAAGCCAGTTCTAGGTGTGCTGCTCAATCTCGCGGCAAGGAAATAAAACAAGTAAATATGTCGTTTAAAGATTGCAATAAATAAGTAGAAAGGAAATTAATTAAAACTGGCAGACAGCTTGGAACAATAAAGTAAACAACAAACTGCACTTGGTAAAGCCAGTTCTAGGTGTGCTGCTCAATTTGGTGGCAAGGAAATAAAAAAGTAAATATGTCGTTAAAAGACTGCAATAAATAAGTAGAAAGGAAATTAAGTAAAAATGGCAGAAAGCTTGGAACAATGAAGTAAACAACAAACGGCACTTTGTAAAGCCAGTTCTAGGTGCACTGCTCAATCTCGTGGCAAGGAAATAAAACAAGTAAATATGTCGTTTAAAGATTGCATTAAATAAGTAGAAAGGAAATTAAGTAAAAGTGGCAGAGAGCTTGGAACAATGAAGTAAACAACAAACTGCACTTGGTAAAGCCAGTTCTAGGTTTGCTGCTCAATCTCGTGGCAAGGAAATAAAAGAGTAGATAGGTCCTTTAGGGATTGCGTTAATTTAGTACAAAGGAAATTAAGCAAAGAAAGGCAGACAGCTTGGAACAATGAAGTAAACAAACTGAACTTGGTAAAGCCTGTTCTAGGTGTGCTGCTCAATCTCTTGGCAAGGAAATAAAGCAAGTAAATACGTCGTTTAAAGATTGTTTAAATAAGTAGAAAGGAAATTAAGTGTAAACGGCAGGCAGCTTGGAACAATGAAGTAAACAAAAAACTGCACTGGGTAAATCTAGTTATAGGTGTGCTGCTCAATCTGGTGGCAAGGAAATAAAACAAGTAAATATGTCGTTTTAAATTGCAATAAATAAGTAGAAAGGAAATTAAGTAAAAATGGCAGGTAGCTTGGAACACTGAAGTAAACAACAAACTACATTTGGTAAAGCCAGTTCTAGGTGTGCTACTCAATCTCATGACAAGGAAATAAAAAAGTAGATATGTCCTTTAGGAATTGCGTTAAATTAGTAGAAAGGAAATTAAGTAAAGAAAGACAGACAGCTTGGAACAACGAAGTAAACAAACTGCACTTGGTAAAGCAAGTTCTAGGTGTGCTGCTCAATCTCGTGGCAAGAAAATAAAACAAGTAAATATGTCGTTTAAAGATTGCAATAAATATTTAGAAAGGAAATTAAGTAAAAATGGTAGACAGCTTGGAACAATGAAGAAAACAACAAGCTGCACTTGGGAAAGCCAGTTCTAGGTGTGCTGTAAATCTCGTGGCAAGGAAATAAAACAAGTAAATATGTCGTTTAATGATTGCATTAAATAGGTAGAAAGGAAATTAAGTAGAAAGGGCAGACAGCTTGGAACAATTAAGTAAACAACAAACTGCACATGGTAAAGCCAGTTCTAGGTGTGCTGCTCAATCTCGTGGCAAGGAAATAAAACAAGTAAATGTGTCGTTTAAAGATTGCATTAAATAAGTAGAAAGGAAATTAAGCAAAAATGGCAGACAGCTTGGAACAATGAAGTAAACAACAAACTGCACTTGGTAAAGCCAGTTCTAGGTGTGCTGCTCAATCTCGTGGCAAGGAAATAAAACAAGTAAATATGTCGTTTAATGAGTGCATTATATAAGTAGAAAGGAAATTAAGTAAAAATGGCAGGTAGCTTGGAACAATGAAGTAAACAACAAACTACATTTGGTAAAGCCAGTTCTAGGTGTGCTGCTCAATCTCGTGGCAAGAAAATAAAACAAGTAAATATGTCGTTTAAAGATTGCATTAAATAATTAGAAAGGAAATTAAGTAAAAATGGGAGACAGCTTGGAACAATGAAGTAAACAACAAACTGCACAGGGTAAATCCAGTTCTAGGTGTGCTGCTCAATCTCGTGGCAAGGAAATAAAACAAGTAAATATGTCGTTTTAAATTGCAATAAATAAGTAGAAAGGAAATTAAGTAAAAAGGGCAGACAGCTTGAAACAATGAAGTAAACAACAAACTGCACTTGGTAAATCCAGTTCTAGGTGTGCTGCTCAATCCCGTGGCAAGGAAATAAAACAAGTAGATATGTAGCTTAAAGATTGCATTAAAAAAGTAGAAAGGAAATGAAGGAAAAATGGCAGACAGCTTGGAACAATGAAGTAAACAACAAGCTGCACTTGGGAAAGCCAGTTCTAGGTGTGCTGCTCAATTCCTTGGCAAGGAAATAAAACAAGTGAATGTGTCGTTTAAAGATTGCATTAAATAAGTAGAAAGGAAATTAAGCAAAAATGGCAGACAGCTTGGAACAATGAAGTAAACAACAAACTGCACTTGGTAAAGCCAGTTCTAGGTGTGCTACTAAATCTCGTGGCAAGGAAATAAAACAAGTAAATATGTCGTTTAATGATTGCATTAAATAAGTAGAAAGGAAATTAGGTAAAAATGGCAGGTAGCTTGGAACAATGAAGTAAACAACAAACTACATTTGGTAAAGCCAGTTCTAGGTGTGCTACTCAATCTCATGACAAGGAAATAAAAAAGTAGATATGTCCTTTAGGAATTGCGTTAAATTAGTAGAAAGGAAATTAAGTAAAGAAAGACAGACAGCTTGGAACAACGAAGTAAACAAACTGCACTTGGTAAAGCCAGTTCTAGGTGTGCTGCTCAATCTCGTGGCAAGAAAATAAAACAAGTAAATATGTCGTTTAAAGATTGCATGAAATAATTAGAAAGGAAATTAAGTAAAAATGGGAGACAGCTTGGAACAATGAAGTAAACCACAAACTGCACAGGGTAAATCCAGTTCTAGGTGTGCTGCTCAATCTCGTGGCAAGGAAATAAAACAAGTAAATATGTCGTTTTAAATAGCATTAAATAAGTAGAAAGGAAATTAAGTAAAAAGGGCAGACAGCTTGAAACAATGAAGTAAACAACAAACTGCACTTGGTAAATCCAGTTCTAGGTGTGCTGCTCAATCCCGTTACAAGGAAATAAAACAAGTAGATATGTAGCCTAAAGATTGCAAAAAAGAAGTAGAAAGGAAATTAAGTAACAGTGGCAGGCTGCTTGGGACATTGAACTAAACAACAAACTGCAATTGGTCAAGCCAGATCTAGGTGTGCTCCTCAATTCCGTGGCAAGGAAATAAAACAAGCAAATATGTCGTTTAAAGATTGCATTAAATAAGTAGAAAGGAAATTAAGTAAAAGTGGCAGACAGCTTGGAACAATGAAGTAAACAACAAACTGCACTTGGTAAAGCCAGTTCTAGGTGTGCTGCTCAATCTCGCGGCAAGGAAATAAAACAAGTAAATATGTCGTTTAAAGATTGCAATAAATAAGTAGAAAGGAAAATAATAAAACTGGCAGACAGCTTGGAACAATGAAGTAAACAACAAACTGCACTTGGTAAAGCCAGTTCTAAGTGTGCTGCTGAATTTGGTGGCAAGGAAATAAAAAAAGTAAATATGTCATTAAAAGACTGCATTAAATAAGTAGAAAGGAAATTAAGCAAAAATGGCAGACAGCTTGGAACAATGAAGTAAACAACAAACGGCACTTTGTAATGCCAGTTCTAGGTGCACTGCTCAATCTCGTGGCAAGGAAATAAAACAAGTAAATATGTCGTTTAAAGATTGCATTAAATAAGTAGAAAGGAAAATAAGGAAAAATGGCAAACCGCTTGGAACAATGAAGTAAACAACAAACTGCACTTGGTAAAGCCAGTTCTAGGTGTGCTGCTCAATCTCGTGGCAAGGAAATAAAAAAGTAGATAGGTCCTTTAGGGATTGCGTTAATTTAGTACAAAGGCAATTAAGCAAAGAAAGGCAGACAGCTTGGAACAATGAAGTAAACAAACTGAACTTGGTAAAGCCTGTTCTAGGTGTGCTGCTCAATCTCTTGGCAAAGAAATAAAACAAGTAAATATGTCGTTTAAAGATTGTTTAAACAAGTAGAAAGAAAATTAAGTAAAAATGGCAGACAGCTTGGAACTATGAAGTAAACAAAAAACTGCACTTGGTAAAGCCAGTTCTAGGTGTGCTGCTCATTCACGTGGCAAGGAAATAAAACAAGTAAATATGTCGTTTAAAGATTGCAATAAGTAGAAAGGAAAATAATAAAACTGGCAGACAGCTTGGAACAATGAAGTAAACAACAAACTGCACTTGGTAAAGCCAGTTCTAAGTGTGCTGCTGAATTTGGTGGCAAGGAAATAAAAAAAGTAAATATGTCATTAAAAGACTGCATTAAATAAGTAGAAAGGAAATTAAGCAAAAATGGCAGACAGCTTGGAACAATGAAGTAAACAACAAACGGCACTTTGTAATGCCAGTTCTAGGTGCACTGCTCAATCTCGTGGCAAGGAAATAAAACAAGTAAATATGTCGTTTAAAGATTGCATTAAATAAGTAGAAAGGAAAATAAGGAAAAATGGCAAACCGCTTGGAACAATGAAGTAAACAACAAACTGCACTTGGTAAAGCCAGTTCTAGGTGTGCTGCTCAATCTCGTGGCAAGGAAATAAAAAAGTAGATAGGTCCTTTAGGGATTGCGTTAATTTAGTACAAAGGCAATTAAGCAAAGAAAGGCAGACAGCTTGGAACAATGAAGTAAACAAACTGAACTTGGTAAAGCCTGTTCTAGGTGTGCTGCTCAATCTCTTGGCAAAGAAATAAAACAAGTAAATATGTCGTTTAAAGATTGTTTAAACAAGTAGAAAGAAAATTAAGTAAAAATGGCAGACAGCTTGGAACTATGAAGTAAACAAAAAACTGCACTTGGTAAAGCCAGTTCTAGGTGTGCTGCTCATTCACGTGGCAAGGAAATAAAACAAGTAAATATGTCATTTAAAGATTGCATTAAATAAGTAGAAAGGAAATTAAGTAAAAATGGCAGACAACTTGGAACAACGAAGTAAACAACAAACTGCACTTTGTAAAGCCAGTTCTAGGTGTGGTGCTCATTGTCGTGGCAAGGAAACAAAACAAGTAAATATGTCATTTAAAGATTGCATGAAATAAGTAGAAAGGAAATTAAGCAAAAATGGCAGACAGCTTGGAACAATGAAGTAAACAACAAACTGCACTTAGTAAAGCCAGTTCTAGGTGTGCTGCTCAATCTCATGGCAAGGAAATAAAAAGTAGATATGCCCTTTAGGGATTGCGTTAAATTAGTACAAAGGAAATTAAGTAAAGAAAGGCAGACAGCTTGGAACAACGAAGTAAACATACTGCACTTGGTAAAGTTAGTTCTAGGTGTGCTGCTCAATCCCGTAGCAAGGAAATAAAACAAGTAAATATGTTGTTTAAAAATTGCATTGAATAAGTAGAAAGGAAATTAAGTAAAAATGGCAGACAGCTTGGAACAATTAAGTAAACAACAAACTGCACATGGTAAGGCCAGTTCTAGGTGTGCTGCTCAATCTCGTGGCAAGGAAATAAAACAAGGTAATATGTCGTTTTTAATTGCAATAAATAAGTAGAAAGGAAATTAAGTAAAAAGGGCAGACACCTTGGAACAATGAAGTAAAACACAAACTGCACTTGGTAAAGCCAGTTCTAGGTGTGCTGCTCAATCTCGTGGCAAGGAAATAAAACAAGTAAATATGTCGTTTAAAGATTGCATTAAATAAGTAGAAAGGAAATTAAGCAAAAATGACAGACAGCTTGGAACAATGAAGTAAACAACAAACTGCACTTGGTAAAGCCAGTTCTAGGTGTGCTCCTCAATCTCGTGGCAAGGAAATAAAACAAGTAAATATGTCGTTTATAGATTGCAATAAATAAGTAG
Source organism: Amblyomma americanum (assembly GCF_052857255.1). NCBI lineage: Eukaryota > Metazoa > Arthropoda > Arachnida > Ixodida > Ixodidae > Amblyomma > Amblyomma americanum. The sequence continues at coordinate 1,153,276 of NW_027526487.1, read as the reverse complement.
AAAGGAAATTAAGCAAAAATGGCAGACAGCTTGGAACAATGAAGTAAACAACAAACTGCACTTGGTAAAGCCAGTTCTAGGTGTGCTGCTCAATCTCGTGGCAAGGAAATAAAACAAGTAAATATGTTGTTTAATGATTGCATTAAATAAGTAGAAAGGAAATTAAGTAAAAATGGCAGACAACTTGGAACAACGAAGTAAACAACAAACTGCACTTGATAGAGCCAGTTCTAGGTGTGCTGCTCAATCTCGTGGCAAGGAAATAAAACAAGTAAATATGTCGTTTAAAGATTGCATTTAATAAGTAGAAAGGAAATTAAGTAAAAATGGCAGACAACTTGGAACAACGAAGTAAACAACAAACTGCACTTCGTAAAGCCAGTTCTAGGTGTGGTGCTCAATCTCGTGGCAAGGAAATAAAACAAGTAAATATGTCGTTTAAAGATTGCATTAAATATTTAGATAGGAAATTGAGTAAAAATGGCAGACAGCTTGGAACAACGAAGTAAACAAAAAACTGCACTTGGTAAAGCCAGTTCTAGGTGTGCTGCTCATTCTCGTGGCAAGGAAATAAAACAAGTAAATATGTCGTTTAAAGATTGCATTTATTAAGTAGAAAGGAAATTAAGTAAAAATGGCAGACAACTTGGAACAACGAAGTAAACAACAAACTGCACTTTGTAAAGCCAGTTCTAGGTGTGGTGCTCAATCTCGTGGCAAGGAAATAAAGCAAGCAATTATGTCGTTAAAAGATTGCATTAAATAAGTAGAAAGGAAATTAAGCCAAAATGGCAGACAGCTTGGAACAACGAATTAAACAACCAACTGCACTTGATAGAGCCAGTTCTAGGTGTGCTGCTCAATCTCGTGGCAAGGAAATAAAACAAGTAAATATGTCGTTTAAAGATTGCATTTAATAAGTAGAAAGGAAATTAAGTAAAAATGGCAGACAACTTGGAACAACGAAGTAAACAACAAACTGCACTTCGTAAAGCCAGTTCTAGGTGTGGTGCTCAATCTCGTGGCAAGGAAATAAAACAAGTAAATATGTCGTTTAAAGATTGCATTAAATATTTAGATAGGAAATTGAGTAAAAATGGCAGACAGCTTGGAACAACGAAGTAAACAAAAAACTGCACTTGGTAAAGCCAGTTCTAGGTGTGCTGCTCATTCTCGTGGCAAGGAAATAAAACAAGTAAATATGTCGTTTAAAGATTGCATTTATTAAGTAGAAAGGAAATTAAGTAAAAATGGCAGACAACTTGGAACAACGAAGTAAACAACAAACTGCACTTGGTAAAGCCAGTTCTAGGTGTGGTGCTCAATCTCGTGGCAAGGAAATAAAACAAGTAAATATGTCGTTTAAAGATTGCATTAAATATTTAGTTAGGAAATTGAGTAAAAATGGCAGACAGCTTGGAACAACGAAGTAAACAAAAAACTGCACTTGGTAAAGCCAGTTATAGGTGTGCTGCTCATTCTCGTGGCAAGGAAACAAAACAAGTAAATATGTCATTTAAAGATTGCATTAAATAAGTAGAAAGGAAATAAAGTAAAAATGTCTGACAGCTTGGAACAACGAAGTAAACAACAAACTGCACTTTGTAAAGCCAGTTCTAGGTGTGCTGCTCAATCTCGTGGCAAGGAAATAAAACAAGTAAATATGTCATTTAAAGATTGCATTAAATAAGTAGAAAGGAAATAAAGTAAAAATGTCTGACAGCTTGGAACAACGAAGTAAACAACAAACTGCACTTGGTAAAGCCAGTTCTAGGTGTGCTGCTCATTCTCGTGGCAAGGAAACAAAACAAGTAAATATGTCATTTAAAGATTGCATTAAATAAGTAGAAAGGAAATAAAGTAAAAATGTCTGACAGCTTGGAACAACGAAGTAAACAACAAACTGCACTTGGTAAAGCCAGTTCTAGGTGTGCTGCTCATTCTCGTGGCAAGGAAACAAAACAAGTAAATATGTCATTTAAAGATTGCATTAAATAAGTAGAAAGGAAATAAAGTAAAAATGTCTGACAGCTTGGAACAACGAAGTAAACAACAAACTGCACTTTGTAAAGCCAGTTCTAGGTGTGCTGCTCAATCTCGTGGCAAGGAAATAAAACAAGTAAATATGTCGTTTAAAGATTGCATTAAATAAGTAGAAAGGAAATTAAGTAAAAATGGCAGAAAGCTTGGAACAATGAAGTAAACAGCAAATTGCACTTGGTAAAGCCAGTTCTAGGTGTGCTGCTCAATCTCATGGCAAGGAAATAAAAAGTAGATATGCCCTTTAGGGATTGCGTTAAATTAGTACAAAGGAAATGAAGTAAATAAAGGCAGACAGCTTGGAACAACGAAGTAAACATACTGCACTTGGTAAAGTCAGTTCTAGGTGTGCTGCTCAAACACGTAGCAAGGAAATAAAACAAGTAAATATGTTGTTTAAAGATTGCATTGAATAAGTAGAAAGGAAATTAATTAAAAATGGCAGACAACTTGGAACAACGAAGTAAACAACAAACTGCACTTTGTAAAGCCAGTTCTAGGTGTGGCGCTCAATCTCGTGGCAAGGAAATAAAACAAGCAAATATGTCGTTAAAAGATTGCATTAAATAAGTAGAAAGAAAATTAAGCCAAAATGGCAGACAGGTTGGAACAACGAAGTAAACAACAAACTGCACTTGATAGAGCCAGTTCTAGGTGTGCTGCTCAATCTCGTGGCAATTAAATAAAACAAGTAAATATGTCGTTTAAAGATTGCATTTAATAAGTGGAAAGGAAATTAAGTAAAAATGGCAGACAACTTGGAACAACGAAGTAAACAACAAACTGCACATGGTAAAGCCAGTTCTAGGTGTGCTGCTCAATCTCGTGGCAAGGAAATAAAACAAGTAAATGTGTCGTTTAAAGATTGCATTAAATAAGTAGAAAGGAAATTAAGCAAAAATGGCAGACAGCTTGGAACAATGCAGTAAACAACAAACTGCACTTGGTAAAGCCAGTTCTAGGTGTGCTGCTCAATCTCGTGGCAAGGAAATAAAACAAGTAAATATGTCGTTTAATGATTGCATTAAATAATTAGAAAGGAAATTAAGTAAAAATGGCAGGCAGCTTGGAACAATGAAGTAAACAACAAACTACATTTGGTAAAGCCAGTTCTATGTGTGCTACTCAATCTCATGACAAGGAAATAAAAAAGTAGATATGTCCTTTAGGAATTGCGTTAAATTAGTAGAAAGGAAATTAAGTAAAGAAAGACAGACAGCTTGGAACAACGAAGTAAACAAACTGCACTTGGTAAAGCCAGTTCTAGGTGTGCTGCTTAATCTCGTGGCAAGGAAATAAAACAAGTAAATATGTCGTTTAAAGATTGCAATAAATAATTAGAAAGGAAATTAAGTAACAGTGGCAGGCTGCTTGGGACATTGAACTAAACAACAAACTGCAATTGGTCAAGCCAGATCTAGGTGTGCTGCTCAATTCCGTGGCAAGGAAATAAAACAAGTAAATATGTCGTTAAAGATTGCATTAAATAAGTAGAAAAGAAATTAAGTAAAAGTGGCAGACAGCTTGGAACAATGAAGTAAACAACAAAGTGCACTTGGTAAAGCCAGTTCTAGGTGTGCTGCTCAATCTCGCGGCAAGGAAATAAAACAAGTAAATATGTCGTTTAAAGAATGCAATAAATAAGTAGAAAGGAAATTAATTAAAACTGGCAGACAGCTTGGAACAATAAAGTAAACAACAAACTGCACTTGGTAAAGCCAGTTCTAGGTGTGCTGCTCAATTTGGTGGCAAGGAAATAAAAAAAGTAAATATGTCGTTAAAAGACTGCATTAAATAAGTAGAAAGGAAATTAAGTAAAAATGGCAGAAAGCTTGGAACAATGAAGTAAACAACAAACGGCACTTTGTAAAGCCAGTTCTAGGTGCACTGCTCAATCTCGTGGCAAGGAAATAAAACAAGTAAATATGTCGTTTAAAGATTGCATTAAATAAGTAGAAAGGAAAATAAGGAAAAATGGCAAACCGCTTGGAACAATGAAGTAAACAACAAACTGCACTTGGTAAAGCCAGTTCTAGGTGTGCTGCTCAATCTCGTGGCAAGGAAATAAAACAAGTAAATGTGTCGTTTAAAGATTGCATTAAATAAGTAGAAAGGAAATTAAGCAAAAATGGCAGACAGCTTGGATCAATGAAGTAAACAACAAACTGCACTTGGTAAAGCCAGTTCTAGGTGTGCTGCTCAATCTCGTGGCAAGGAAATAAAACAAGTAAATATGTCGTTTAATGATTGCATCAAATAAGTAGAAAGGAAATTAAGTAAAAATGGCAGGTAGCTTGGAACAATGAAGTAAACAACAAACTACATTTGGTAAAGCCAGTTCTAGGTGTGCTACTCAATCTCATGACAAGGAAATAAAAAAGTAGATATATCCTTTAGGAATTGCGTTAAATTTGTAGAAAGGAAATTAAGTAAAGAAAGACAGACAGCTTGGAACAACGAAGTAAACAAACTGCACTTGGTAATGCCAGTTCTAGGTGTGCTGCTCAATATCGTGGCAAGAAAATAAAACAAGTAAATATGTCGTTTTAAATTGCAGTAAATAAGTAGAAAGGAAATTAAGTAAAAAGGGCAGAAAGCTTGAAACAATAAAGTAAACAACAAACTGCACTTGGTAAATCCAGTTCTAGGTGTGCTGCTCAATCCCGTGGCAAGGAAATAAAACAAGTAGATATGTAGCTTAAAGATTGCATTAAAGAAGTAGAAAGGAAATTAAGTAACAGTGGCAGGCTGCTTGGGACATTGAACTAAACAACAAACTGCACTTGGTCAAGCCAGATCTAGGTGTGCTGCTCAATTCCGTGGCAAGGAAATAAAACAAGTAAATATGTCGTTTAAAGATTGCATTAAATAAGTAGAAAGGAAATTAAGTAAAAGTGGCAGACAGCTTGGAACAATGAAGTAAACAACAAACTGCACTTGGTAAAGCCAGTTCTAGGTGTGCTGCTCAATCTCGCGGCAAGGAAATAAAACAAGTAAATATGTCGTTTAAAGATTGCATTTAATAAGTAGAAAGGAAATTAAGTAAAAATGGCAGACAACTTGGAACAACGAAGTAAACAACAAACTGCACTTCGTAAAGCCAGTTCTAGGTGTGGTGCTCAATCTCGTGGCAAGGAAATAAAACAAGTAAATATGTCGTTTAAAGATTGCATTAAATATTTAGATAGGAAATTGAGTAAAAATGGCAGACAGCTTGGAACAATGAAGTAAACAACAAACTACATTTGGTAAAGCCAGTTCTATGTGTGCTACTCAATCTCATGACAAGGAAATAAAAAAGTAGATATGTCCTTTAGGAATTGCGTTAAATTAGTAGAAAGGAAATTAAGTAAAGAAAGACAGACAGCTTGGAACAACGAAGTAAACAAACTGCACTTGGTAAAGCCAGTTCTAGGTGTGCTGCTTAATCTCGTGGCAAGGAAATAAAACAAGTAAATATGTCGTTTAAAGATTGCAATAAATAATTAGAAAGGAAATTAAGTAACAGTGGCAGGCTGCTTGGGACATTGAACTAAACAACAAACTGCAATTGGTCAAGCCAGATCTAGGTGTGCTGCTCAATTCCGTGGCAAGGAAATAAAACAAGTAAATATGTCGTTAAAGATTGCATTAAATAAGTAGAAAAGAAATTAAGTAAAAGTGGCAGACAGCTTGGAACAATGAAGTAAACAACAAACTGCACTTGGTAAAGCCAGTTCTAGGTGTGCTGCTCAATCTCGCGGCAAGGAAATAAAACAAGTAAATATATCGTTTAAAGATTGCATTAAATAAGTAGAAATGAAATTAAGTAAAATTGGCAGACAGCTTGGAACAACGAAGAAAACAACAAAGTGCACTTGGTAAAGCCAGTTCTATGTGTGCTGCTCAATCTCGCGGCAAGGAAATAAAACAAGTAAATATGTCGTTTAAAGAATGCAATAAATAAGTAGAAAGGAAATTAATTAAAACTGGCAGACAGCTTGGAACAATAAAGTAAACAACAAACTGCACTTGGTAAAGCCAGTTCTAGGTGTGCTGCTCAATTTGGTGGCAAGGAAATAAAACAAGTAAATATGTCGTTTAATGATTGCATTACATAAGTAGAAAGGAAATTAAGTAAAAATGGCAGGTAGCTTGGAACAATGAAGTAAACAACAAACTACATTTGGTAAAGCCAGTTCTAGGTGTGCTACTCAATCTCATGACAAGGAAATAAAAAAGTAGATATATCCTTTAGGAATTGCTTTAAATTAGTAGAAAGGAAATTAAGTAAAGAAAGACAGACAGCTTGGAACAACGAAGTAAACAAACTGCACTTGGTAATGCCAGTTCTAGGTGTGCTGCTCAATCTCGTGGCAAGAAAATAAAACAAGTAAATATGTCGTTTAAAGATTGCATTAAATAATTAGAAAGGAAATTAAGTAAAAGTGGCAGACAGCTTGGAACAATGAAGTAAACAACAAACTGCACTTGGTAAAGCCAGTTCTAGGTGTGCTGCTCAATCTCGCGGCAAGGAAATAAAACAAGTAAATATGTCGTTTAAAGATTGCATTTAATAAGTAGAAAGGAAATTAAGTAAAAATGGCAGACAACTTGGAACAACGAAGTAAACAACAAACTGCACTTCGTAAAGCCAGTTCTAGGTGTGGTGCTCAATCTCGTGGCAAGGAAATAAAACAAGTAAATATGTCGTTTAAAGATTGCAATAAATATTTAGATAGGAAATTGAGTAAAAATGGCAGACAGCTTGGAACAACGAAGTAAACAAAAAACTGCACTTGGTAAAGCCAGTTCTAGGTGTGCTGCTCATTCTCGTGGCAAGGAAATAAAACAAGTAAATATGTCGTTTAAAGATTGCATTTATTAAGTAGAAAGGAAATTAAGTAAAAATGGCAGACAGCTTGGAACAACGAAGTAAACAAAAAACTGCACTTGGTAAAGCCAGTTCTAGGTGTGCTGCTCATTCTCGTGGCAAGGAAACAAAACAAGTAAATATGTCATTTAAAGATTGCAATAAATAAGTAGAAAGGAAATAAAGTAAAAATGTCTGACAGCTTGGAACAACGAAGTAAACAACAAACTGCACTTTGTAAAGCCAGTTCTAGGTGTGGTGCTCAATCTCGTGGCAAGGAAATAAAACAAGCAAATATGTCGTTAAAAGATTGCAATAAATAAGTAGAAAGAAAATTAAGCCAAAATGGCAGACAGCTTGGAACAACGAAGTAAACAAAAAACTGCACTTGTTAGAGCCAGTTCTAGGTGTGCTGCTCATTCTCGTGGCAAGGATATAAAACAAGTAAATATGTCGTTTAAAGATTGCATTAAATAAGTAGAAAGGAAATTAAGTAAAAATGGCAGAAAGCTTGGAACAATGAAGTAAACAGCAAATTGCACTTGGTAAAGCCAGTTCTAGGTGTGCTGCTCAATCTCATGGCAAGGAAATAAAAAGTAGATATGCCCTTTAGGAATTGCGTTAAATTAGTACAAAGGAAATGAAGTAAATAAAGGCAGACAGCTTGGAACAACGAAGTAAACATACTGCACTTGGTAAAGTCAGTTCTAGGTGTGCTGCTCAAACCCGTAGCAAGGAAATAAAACAAGTAAATATGTTGTTTAAAGATTGCATTGAATAAGTAGAAAGGAAATTAATTAAAAATGGCAGACAACTTGGAACAACGAAGTAAACAACAAACTGCACTTTGTAAAGCCAGTTCTAGGTGTGGTGCTCAATCTCGTGGCAAGGAAATAAAACAAGCAAATATGTCGTTAAAAGATTGCATTAAATAAGTAGAAAGAAAATTAAGCCAAAATGGCAGACAGGTTGGAACAACGAAGTAAACAACAAACTGCACTTTGTAAAGCCAGTTCTAGGTGTGGTGCTCAATCTCGTGGCAATTAAATAAAACAAGTAAATATGTCGTTTAAAGATTGCATTTATAAGTGGAAAGGAAATTAAGTAAAAATGGCAGACAACTTGGAACAACGAAGTAAACAACAAACTGCACATGGTAAAGCCAGTTCTAGGTGTGCTGCTCAATCTCGTGGCAAGGAAATAAAACAAGTAAATGTGTCGTTTAAAGATTGCATTAAATAAGTAGAAAGGAAATTAAGCAAAAATGGCAGACAGCTTGGAACAACGAAGTAAACAACAAACTGCACTTGATAGAGCCAGTTCTAGGTGTGCTGCTCAATCTCGTGGCAAGGAAATAAAACAAGTATATATGTCGTTTAAAGATTGCATTAAATAAGTAGAAAGGAAATTAAGTAAAAATGACAGAAAGCTTGGGACAATGAAGTAAACAGCAAATTGCACTTGGTAAAGCCAGTTCTAGGTGTGCTGCTCAATCTCATGGCAAGGAAATAAAAAGTAGATATGCCATTTAGGGATTGCGTTAAATTAGTACAAAGGAAATTAAGTAAAGAAAGGCAGACAGCTTGGAACAACGAAGTAAACATACTGCACTTGGTGAAGTCAGTTCTAGGTGTGCTGCTCAATCTCGCGGCAAGGAAATAAAACAAGTAAATATGTCGTTTAAAGATTGCATTAAATAAGTAGAAAGGAAATTAAGTAAAAGTGGCAGACAGCTTGGAACAACGAAGAAAACAACAAACTGCACTTGGTAAAGCCAGTTCTAGGTGTGCTGCTCAATCTCGCGGCAATGAAATAAAACAAGTAAATGTGTTGTTTAAAGATTGCATTGAATAAGTAGAAAGGAAATTAAGTAAAAACGGCAGACAGCTTGGAACAATGAAGTAAACAACAAACTGCAATTGGTAAAGCCAGTTCTAGGTGTGCTGCTCAATCTCGTGGCAAGAAAATAAAACAAGTAAATATGTCGTTTTAAATTGCAATAAATAATTAGAAAGGAAATTAAGTAAAAAGGGCAGACACCTTGGAACAATAAAGAAAAACACAAACTGCACTTGGTAAAGCCAGTTCTAGGTGTGCTGCTCAATCTCGTGGCAAGGAAATAAAACAAGTAAATATGTCGTTTAAAGATTGCATTAAATAAGTAGAAAGGAAATTAAGCAAAAATGGCAGACAGCTTGGAACAATGAAGTAAACAACAAACTGCAATTGGTAAAGCCAGTTCTAGGTGTGCTGCTCAATCTCGTGGCAAGGAAATAAAACAAGTAAATATGTCGTTTATTGATTGCATTAAATAAGTAGAAAGGAAATTAAGTAAAAGTGGCAGACAGCTTGGAACAATGAAATAAACAACAAACTGCACTTGGTAAAGCCAGTTCTAGGTGTGCTGCTCAATCTCGCGGCAAGGAAGTAAAACAAGTAAATATGTCGTTTAAAGATTGCATTAAATAAGTAGAAAGGAAATTAAGTAAAAATGGCAACAGCTTGGAACAATGAAGTAAACAACAAACTGCACTTGGTAAAGCCAGTTTTATGTGTGGTGCTCAATTCCGTGGCAAGGAAATAAAACAAGTAAATATGTCGTTTAAAGATTGCATTAAATAAGTAGAAAGGAAATTAAGTAAAAGTGGCAGACAGCTTGGAACAATGAAGTAAACAACAAACTGCACTTGGTAAAGCCAGTTCTAGGTGTGCTGCTCAATCTCGCGGCAAGGAAATAAAACAAGTAAATATGTCGTTTAAAGATTGCATTAAATAAGTGGAAAGGAAATTAAGTAAAAATGGCAGACAACTTGGAACAACGAAGTAAATAATAAACTGCACTTGGTAAAGCCAGTTCTAGGTGTGGTGCTCAATCTCGTGGCAAGGAAACAAAACAAGTACATATGTCGTTTAAAGATTGCATTAAATAAGTAGAAAGGAAATTAAGTAAAAGTGGCAGACACCTTGGAACAATGAAGTAAAACACAAACCGCACTTAGAAAAGCCAGTTCTAGGTGTGCTGCTCAATCTCGTGGCAAGGAAATAAAACAAGTAAATATGTCGTTTAAAGATTGCATTAAATATTTAGATAGGAAATTGAGTAAAAATGGCACACAGCTTGGAACAACGAAGTAAACAAAAACCTGCACTTGGTAAATCCAGTTCTAGGTGTGCTGCTCATTCTCGTGGCAAGCAAACAAAACAAGTACATATGTCATTTAAAGATTGCATTAAATAAGTAGATAGGAAATTAAGTAAAAATGGCAGACAACTTGGAACAACGAAGTAAACAACAAACTGCACATGGTAAAGCCAGTTCTAGGTGTGCTGCTTAATCTCGTGGCAAGGAAATAAAACAAGTAAATATGTCGTTTAAAGATTGCAATAAATAATTAGAAAGGAAATTAAGTAACAGTGGCAGGCTGCTTGGGACATTGAACTAAACAACAAACTGCAATTGGTCAAGCCAGATCTAGGTGTGCTGCTCAATTCCGTGGCAAGGAAATAAAACAAGTAAATATGTCGTTTAAAGATTGCATTAAATAAGTAGAAAGGAAATTAAGTAAAAGTGGCAGACAGCTTGGAACAATGAAGTAAACAACAAACTGCACTTGGTAAAGCCAGTTCTAGGTGTGCTGCTCAATCTCGCGGCAAGGAAATAAAACAAGTAAATATGTCGTTTAAAGATTGCATTAAATAAGTAGAAATGAAATTAAGTAAAATTGGCAGACAGCTTGGAACAACGAAGAAAACAACAAACTGCACTTGGTAAAGCCAGTTCTAGGTGTGCTGCTCAATCTCGTGGCAAGGAAATAAAACAAGTAAATATGTCGTTTAAAGATTGCATTAAATAAGTAGAAATGAAATTAAGTAAAATTGGCAGACAGCTTGGAACAACGAAGAAAACAACAAACTGCAATTGGTCAAGCCAGATCTAGGTGTGCTGCTCAATTCCGTGGCAAGGAAATAAAACAAGTAAATATGTCGTTTAAAGATTGCATTAAATAAGTAGAAAGGAAATTAATTAAAAATGGCAGACAGCTTGGAACAATTAAGTAAACAACAAACTGCACATGGTAAAGCCAGTTCTAGGTGTGCTGCTCAATCTCGTGGCAAGAAAATAAAACAAGTAAATATGTCGTTTTAAATTGCAATAAATAAGTAAAAAGGAAATTAAGTAAAAAGGGCAGACACCTTGGAACAATGAAGTAAAACACAAACTGCACTTGGAAAAGCCAGTTCTAGGTGTGCTGCTCAATCTCGTGGCAAGGAAATAAAACAAGTAAATATGTCGTTTAAAGATTGCATTAAGTATTTAGATAAGAAATTGAGTAAAAATGGCAGACAGCTTGGAACAACGAAGTAAGCAAAAAACTGCACTTGGTAAAGCCAGTTCTAGGTGTGCTGCTCATTCTTGTGGCAAGGAAACAAAACAAGTACATATGTCATTTAAGGATTGCATTAAATAAGTAGAAAGGAAATTAAGTAAAAATGGCAGACAACTTGGAACAACGAAGTAAACAACAAACTGTACTTTGTAAAGCCAGTTCTAGGTGTGGTGCTCAATCTCATGGCAAGGAAATAAAACAAGCAAATATGTCGTTAAAAGATTGCATTAAATAAGTAGAAATGAAATTAAGTAAAATTGGCAGACAGCTTGGAACAACGAAGAAAACAACAAACTGCACTTGGTAAAGCCAGTTCTAGGTGTGCTGCTCAATCTCGTGGCAAGGAAATAAAACAAGTAAATATGTCGTTTAAAGATTGCATTAAATAAGTAGAAATGAAATTAAGTAAAAGTGGCAGACAGCTTGGAACAATGAAGTAAACAACAAACTGCACTTGGTAGGGCCAGTTCTAGGTGTGCTGCTCAATCTCGTGGCAAGGAAATAAAACAAGTAAATATGTCGTTTAAAGATTGCATTAAATAAGTAGAAATGAAATTAAGTAAAATTGGCAGACAGCTTGGAACAACGAAGAAAACAACAAACTGCACTTGGTAAAGCCAGTTCTAGGTGTGCTGCTCAATCTCGTGGCAAGGAAATAAAACAAGTAAATATGTCGTTTAAAGATTGCATTAAATAAGTAGAAATGAAATTAAGTAAAAGTGGCAGACAGCTTGGAACAATGAAGTAAACAACAAACTGCACTTGGTAGGGCCAGTTCTAGGTGTGTTGCTCAATCCCTTGGCAAGGAATTAAAACAAGTAAATATGTCGTTTAAAGATTGCATTAAAAAAGTAGAAAGGAAATGAAGGAAAAATGGCAGACAGCTTGGAACAATGAAGTAAACAACAAGCTGCACTTGGGAAAGCCAGTTCTAGGTTTGCTGCTAAATCTCGTGGCAAGGAAATAAAACAAGTAAATATGTCGTTTAATGATTGCATTAAATAAGTAGAAAGGAAATTAAGTAAAAAGGGCAGACAGCTTGGAACAATGAAGTAAACAACAAACGGCACTTGGTAAAGCCAGTTCTAGGTGTGCTGCTCAATCTCGTGGCAAGGAAATAAAACAAGTAAATATGTCGTTTAAAGATTGCATTAAGTATTTAGATAAGAAATTGAGTAAAAATGGCAGACAGCTTGGAACAACGAAGTAAACAAAAAACTGCACTTGGTAAAGCCAGTTCTAGGTGTGCTGCTCATTCTTGTGGCAAGGAAACAAAACAAGTACATATGTCATTTAAAGATTGCATTAAATAAGTAGAAAGGAAATTAAGTAAAAATGGCAGACAACTTGGAACAACGAAGTAAACAACAAACTGTACTTTGTAAAGCCAGTTCTAGGTGTGGTGCTCAATCTCGTGGCAAGGAAATAAAACAAGCAAATATGTCGTTAAAAGATTGCATTAAATAAGTAGAAAGGAAATTAAGCCAAAATGGCAGACAGCTTGGAACAACGAAGTAAACAACAAACTGCACTTGATAGAGCCAGTTCTAGGTGTGCTGCTCAATCTCGTGGCAAGGAAATAAAACAAGTAAATATGTCGTTTAAAGATTGCATTTATTAAGTAGAAAGGAAATTAAGTAAAAATGGCAGACAACTTGGAACAACGAAGAAAACAACAAAGTGCACTTGGTAAAGCCAGTTCTAGGTGTGCTGCTCAATCTCGCGGCAAGGAAATAAAACAAGTAAATATGTCGTTTAAAGATTGCAATAAATAAGTAGAAAGGAAATTGAATTAAAACTGGCAGACAGCTTGGAACAATAAAGTAAACAACAAACTGCACTTGGTAAAGCCAGTTCTAGGTGTGCTGCTCAATTTGGTGGCAAGGAAATAAAAAAAGTAAATATGTCGTTAAAAGACCGCATTAAATAAGTAGAAAGGAAATTAAGTAAAAATGGCAGAAAGCTTGGAACAATGAAGTAAACAACAAACGGCACTTTGTAAAGCCAGTTCTAGGTGCACTGCTCAATCTCGTGGCAAGGAAATAAAACAAGGAAATATGTCGTTTAAAGATTGCATTAAATAAGTAGAAAGGAAAATAAGGAAAAATGGCAAACCGCTTGGAACAATGAAGTAAACAACAAACTGCACTTGGTAAAGCCAGTTCTAGGTGTGCTGCTCAATCTCGTGGCAAGGAAATAAAAGAGTAGACAGGTCCTTTAGGGATTGCGTTAATTTAGTACAAAGGAAATTAAGCAAAGAAAGGCAGACAGCTTGGAACAATGAAGTAAACAAACTGAACTTGGTAAAGCCTGTTCTAGGTGTGCTGCTCAATCTCTTGGCAAGGAAATAAAACAAGTAAATATGTCGTTTAAAGATTGTTTAAGTAAGTAGAAAGGAAATTAAGTAAAAATGGCAGGCAGCTTGGAACAATGAAGTAAACAAAAAACTGCACTGGGTAAATCTAGTTATAGGTGTGCTGCTCAATCTCGTGGCAAGAAAATAAAACAAGTAAATATGTCGTTTTAAAATGCAATAAATAAGTAGAAAGGAAATTAAATAAAAAGAGCAGACACCTTGGAACAATGAAGTAAACAACAAACTGCACTTGGTAGGGCCAGTTCTAGGTGTGTTGCTCAATCCCTTGGCAAGGAATTAAAACAAGTAAATATGTCGTTTAAAGATTGCATTAAAAAAGTAGAAAGGAAATGAAGGAAAAATGGCAGACAGCTTGGAACAATGAAGTAAACAACAAGCTGCACTTGGGAAAGCCAGTTCTAGGTTTGCTGCTAAATCTCGTGGCAAGGAAATAAAACAAGTAAATATGTCGTTTAATGATTGCATTAAATAAGTAGAAAGGAAATTAAGTAAAAAGGGCAGACAGCTTGGAACAATGAAGTAAACAACAAACGGCACTTGGTAAAGCCAGTTCTAGGTGTGCTGCTCAATCTCGTGGCAAGGAAATAAAACAAGTAAATATGTCGTTTAATGATTGCATTAAATAAGTAGAAAGGAAATTAAGTAAAAATGGCAGGTAGCTTGGAACAATGAAGTAAACAACAAACTACATTTGGTAAAGCCAGTTCTAGGTGTGCTACTCAATCTCATGACAAGGAAATAAAAAAGTAGATATGTCCTTTAGGAATTGCGTTAAATTAGTAGGAAGGAAATTAAGTAAAGAAAGACAGACAGCTTGGAACAACAAAGTAAACAAACTGCACTTGGTAAAGCCAGTTCTAGGTGTGCTGCTCAATCTCGTGGCAAGAAAATAAAACAAGTAATAATGTCGTTTAAAGATTGCAATAAATAATTACAAAGGAAATTAAGTAAAAATGGGAGACAGCTTGGAGCAATGAAGTAAACAACAAACTGCACAGGGTAAATCCAGTTCTAGGTGTGCTGCTCAATCTCGTGGCAAGGAAATAAAACAAGTAAATATGTCGTTTAAAGATTGCATTTATTAAGTAGAAAGGAAATTAAGTAAAAATGGCAGACAACTTGGAACAACGAAGTAAACCACAAACTGCACTTCGTAAAGCCAGTTCTAGGTGTGGTGCTCAATCTCGTGGCAAGGAAATAAAACAAGTAAATATGTCGTTTAAAGATTGCAATAAATATTTAGATAGGAAATTGAGTAAAAATGGCAGACAGCTTGGAACAACGAAGTAAACAAAAAACTGTACTTGGTAAAGCCAGTTCTAGGTGTGCTGCTCATTTTCGTGGCAAGGAAACAAAACAAGTAAATATGTCATTTAAAGATTGCATTAAATAAGTAGAAAGGAAATAAAGTAAAAATGTCTGACAGCTTGGACAACGAAGTAAACACCAAACTGCACTTTGTAAAGCCAGTTCTAGGTGTGGTGCTCAATCTCGTGGCAAGGAAACAAAACAAGCAAATATGTCGTTAAAAGATTGCATTAAATAAGTCGAAAGGAAATTAAGTAAAAATGGCAGAAAGCTTGGAACAATGAAATACACAGCAAATTGCACTTGGTAATGCCAGTTCTAGGTGTGCTGCTCAATCTCATGGCAAGGAAATAAAAAGTAGATATGCCCTTTATGGATTGCGTTAAATTAGTACAAAGGTAATGAAGTAAATAAAGGCAGACAGCTTGGAGCAACGAAGTAAACATATTGCACTTGGTAAAGTCAGTTCTAGGTGTGCTGCTCAATCCCGTAGCAAAGAAATAAAACAAGTAAATATGTTGTTTAAAGATTGCATTGAATAAGTAGAAAGGAATATAATTAAAAATGGCAGACAGCTTGGAACAATTAAGTAAACAACAAACTGCACATGGTAAAGCCAGTTCTAGGTGTGCTGCTCAATCTCGTGTCAAGGAAATAAAACAAGTAAATATGTCGTTTTAAATTGCAATAAATAAGTAGAAAGGAAATTATGTAAAAAGGGCAGACACCTTGGAACAATGAAGTAAAACACAAACTGCACTTGGAAAAGCCAGTTCTACGTGTGCTGCTCAATCTCGAGGTAAGGAAATAAAACAAGTAAATATGTCGTTTAAAGATTGCATTAAATATTTAGATAGGAAATTGAGTAAAAATGGCAGACAGCTTGGAACAACGAAGAAAACAAAAAACTGCACTTTGTAAAGCATGTTCTAGGTGTGGTGCTCAATCTCGTGGCAAGGAAATAAAACAAGCAAATATGTCGTTAAAAGATTGCATTAAATAAGTAGAAAGGAAATTAAGCCAAAATGGCAGACAGCTTGGAACAACGAAGTAAACAACAAACTGCACTTGATAGAGCCAGTTCTAGGTGTGCTGCTCAATCTCGTGGCAAGGAAACAAAACAAGTACATATGTCATTTAAAGATTGCATTAAATAAGTAGAAAGGAAATTAAGTAAAAATGGCAGACAACTTGGAACAACGAAGTAAACAACAAACTGCACTTTGTAAAGCGTGTTCTAGGTGTGGTGCTCAATCTCGTGGCAAGGAAATAAAACAAGCATATATGTCGTTAAAAGATTGCATTAAATAAGTAGAAAGGAAATTAAGCCAAAATGGCAGACAGCTTGGAACAACGAAGTAAACAACAAACTGCACTTTGTAAAGCCAGTTCTAGGTGTGCTGCTCAATCTCGTGGCAAGGAAATAAAACAAGTAATTATGTCGTTAAAAGATTGCAATAAATATTTAGATAGGAAATTGAGTAAAAATGGCAGACAGCTTGGAACAACGAAGTAAACAAAAAACTGCACTTTGTAAAGCATGTTCTAGGTGTGGTGCTCAATCTCGTGGCAAGGAAATAAAACAAGCAAATATGTCGTTAAAAGATTGCATTAAATAAGTAGAAAGGAAATTAAGCCAAAATGGCAGACAGCTTGGAACAACGAAGTAAACAACAAACTGCACTTGATAGAGCCAGTTCTAGGTGTGCTGCTCATTCTCGTGGCAAGGAAACAAAACAAGTACATATGTCATTTAAAGATTGCATTAAATAAGTAGAAAGGAAATTAAGTAAAAATGGCAGACAACTTGGAACAACGAAGTAAACAACAAACTGCACTTTGTAAAGCATGTTCTAGGTGTGGTGCTCAATCTCGTGGCAAGGAAATAAAACAAGCAAATATGTCGTTAAAAGATTGCATTAAATAAGTAGAAAGGAAATTAAGCCAAAATGGCAGACAGCTTGGAACAACGAAGTAAACAACAAACTGCACTTGATAGAGCCAGTTCTAGGTGTGCTGCTCAATCTCGTGGCAAGGAAATAAAACAAGTAATTATGTCGTTTAAAGATTGCATTTAATAAGTGGAAAGGAAATTAAGTAAAAATGGCAGACAACTTGGAACAACGAAGTAAACAACAAACTGCACATGGTAAATCCAGTTCTAGGTGCGCTGCTCAATCTCGTGGCAAGGAAATAAAACAAGTAAATGTGTCGTTTATTGATTGCATTAAATAAGTAGAAAGGAAATTAAGTAAAAATGGCAGACAGCTTGGAACAATGAAGTAAACAACAAACTGCATTTGGTAACGCCAGTTCTAGGTGTGCTGCTCAATCTCGTGGCAAGGAAATAAAACAAGTAAATATGTCGTTTAAAGATTGCATTTAATAAGTGGAAAGGAAATTAAGTAAAAATGGCAGACAACTTGGAACAACGAAGTAAACAACAAACTGCACATGGTAAAGCCAGTTCTAGGTGTGCTGCTCAATCTCGTGGCAAGGAAATAAAACAAGTAAATGTGTCGTTTAATGATTGCATCAAATAAGTAGAAAGGAAATTAAGCGAAAATGGCAGACAGCTTGGAACAATGAAGTAAACAACAAACTGCATTTGGTAAAGCCAGTTCTAGGTGTGCTGCTCAATCTCGTGGCAAGAAAATAAAACAAGTAAATATGTCGTTTAAAGATTGCATTTATAAGTGGAAAGGAAATTAAGTAAAAATGGCAGACAACTTGGAACAACGAAGTAAACAACAAACTGCACATGGTAAAGCCAGTTCTAGGTGTGCTGCTCAATCTCGTGGCAAGGAAATAAAACAAGTAAATATGTCGTTTCAAGATTGCATTAAATAAGTAGAAAGGAAATTAGGCCAAAATGGCAGACAGCTTGGAACAACGAAGTAAACAACAAACTGCACTTGATAGAGCCAGTTCTAGGTGTGCTGCTCAATCTCGTGGCAAGGAAATAAAACAAGTAAATATGTCGTTTAAAGATTGCATTTAATAAGTGGAAAGGAAATTAAGTAAAAATGGCAGACAACTTGGAACAACGAAGTAAACAACAAACTGCACATGGTAAAGCCAGTTCTAGGTGTGCTGTTCAATCTCGTGGCAAGGAAATAAAACAAGTAAATGTGTCGTTTAAAGATTGCATTAAATAAGTAGAAAGGAAATTAAGCCAAAATGGCAGACAGCTTGGAACAACGAAGTAAACAACAAACTGCACTTGATAGAGCCAGTTCTAGGTGTGCTGCTCAATCTCGTGGCAAGGAAATAAAACAAGTAAATATGTCGTTTAAAGATTGCATTTATTAAGTGGAAAGGAAATTAAGTAAAAATGCAAACAACTTGGAACAACGAAGTAAACAACAAACTGCACTTGATAGAGCCAGTTTTAGGTGTGCTGCTCAATCTCGTGGCAAGGAAATAAAACAAGTAAATATGTCGTTTAAAGATTGCATTAAAAATTAAGATAGGAAATTGAGTAAAAATGGCAGACAGCTTGGAACAACGAAGTAAACAACAAACTGCACTTGGTAAAGCCAGTTTTAGGTGTGCTGCTCAATCTCGTGGCAAGGAAATAAAACAAGTAAATATGTCGTTTAAAGATTGCATTAAATAAGTAGAAAGGAAATTAAGTAAAAATGGCAGACAACTTGGAACAACGAAGTAAACAACAAACTGCACTTGATAGAGCCAGTTCTAGGTGTGCTGCTCAATCTCGTGGCAAGGAAATAAAACAAGTAAATATGTCGTTTAAAGATTGCATTTATTAAGTGGAAAGGAAATTAAGTAAAAATGCAAACAACTTGGAACAACGAAGTAAACAACAAACTGCACATGGTAAAGCCAGTTCTAGGTGTGCTGCTCAATCTCGTGGCAAGGAAATAAAACAAGTAAATATGTCGTTTAAAGATTGCATTAAATAAGTAGAAAGGAAATTAAGCCAAAATGGCAGACAGCTTGGAACAACGAAGTAAACAACAAACTGCACTTGATAGAGCCAGTTTTAGGTGTGCTGCTCAATCTCGTGGCAAGGAAATAAAACAAGTAAATATGTCGTTTAAAGATTGCATTAAAAATTAAGATAGGAAATTGAGTAAAAATGGCGACAGCTTGGAACAACGAAGTAAACAAAAAACTGCACTTGGTAAAGCCAGTTCTAGATGTGCTGCTCATTCTCGTGGCAAGAAAACAAAACAAGTACATATGTCATTTAAAGATTGCATTAAATAAGTAGAAAGGAAATTAAGTAAAAATGGCAGACAACTTGGAACAACGAAGTAAACAACAAACTGCACTTTGTAAAGCCAGTTCTAGGTGTGGTGCTCAATCTCGTGGCAAGGAAACAAAACAAGCAAATATGTCGTTAAAAGATTGCATTAAATAAGTAGAAAGGAAATTAAGCCAAAATGGCAGACAGCTTGGAACAACGAAGTAAACAACAAACTGCACTTGATAGAGCCAGTTCTAGGTGTGCTGCTCAATCTCGTGGCAAGGAAATAAAACAAGTAAATATGTCGTTTAAAGATTGCATTTAATAAGTGGAAAGGAAATTAAGTAAAAATGGCAGACAACTTGGAACAACGAAGTAAACAACAAACTGCACATGGTAAAGCCAGTTCTAGGTGTGCTGCTCAATCTCGTGGCAAGGAAATAAAACAAGTAAATGTGTCGTTTAATGATTGCATTAAATAAGTAGAAAGGAAATTAAGTAAAAATGGCAGACAGCTTGGAACAACGAAATAAACAACAAACTGCACATGGTAAAGCCAGTTCTAGGTGTGCTGCTCAATCTCGTGGCAAGGAAATAAAACAAGTAAATATGTCGTTTAAAGATTGCATTTAATAAGTGGAAAGGAAATTAAGTAAAAATGGCAGACAACTTGGAACAACGAAGTAAACAACAAACTGCACATGGTGAAGCCAGTTCTAGGTGTGCTGCTCAATCTCGTGGCAAGGAAATAAAACAAGTAAATGTGTCGTTTAATGATTGCATCAAATAAGTAGAAAGGAAATTAAGCGAAAATGGCAGACAGCTTGGAACAATGAAGTAAACAACAAACTGCATTTGGTAAACCCAGTTCTAGGTGTGCTGCTCAATCTCGTGGCAAGAAAATAAAACAAGTAAATATGTCGTTAAAAGATTGCAATAAATATTTAGATAGGAAATTGAGTAAAAATGGCAGACAGCTTGGAACAACGAAGTAAACAAAAAACTGCACTTTGTAAAGCATGTTCTAGGTGTGGTGCTCAATCTCGTGGCAAGGAAATAAAACAAGCAAATATGTCGTTAAAAGATTGCATTAAATAAGTAGAAAGGAAATTAAGCCAAAATGGCAGACAGCTTGGAACAACGAAGTAAACAACAAACTGCACTTGATAGAGCCAGTTCTAGGTGTGCTGCTCATTCTCGTGGCAAGGAAACAAAACAAGTACATATGTCATTTAAAGATTGCATTAAATAAGTAGAAAGGAAATTAAGTAAAAATGGCAGACAACTTGGAACAACGAAGTAAACAACAAACTGCACTTTGTAAAGCATGTTCTAGGTGTGGTGCTCAATCTCGTGGCAAGGAAATAAAACAAGCAAATATGTCGTTAAAAGATTGCATTAAATAAGTAGAAAGGAAATTAAGCCAAAATGGCAGACAGCTTGGAACAACGAAGTAAACAACAAACTGCACTTGATAGAGCCAGTTCTAGGTGTGCTGCTCAATCTCGTGGCAAGGAAATAAAACAAGTAATTATGTCGTTTAAAGATTGCATTTAATAAGTGGAAAGGAAATTAAGTAAAAATGGCAGACAACTTGGAACAACGAAGTAAACAACAAACTGCACATGGTAAATCCAGTTCTAGGTGCGCTGCTCAATCTCGTGGCAAGGAAATAAAACAAGTAAATGTGTCGTTTATTGATTGCATTAAATAAGTAGAAAGGAAATTAAGTAAAAATGGCAGACAGCTTGGAACAATGAAGTAAACAACAAACTGCATTTGGTAACGCCAGTTCTAGGTGTGCTGCTCAATCTCGTGGCAAGGAAATAAAACAAGTAAATATGTCGTTTAAAGATTGCATTTAATAAGTGGAAAGGAAATTAAGTAAAAATGGCAGACAACTTGGAACAACGAAGTAAACAACAAACTGCACATGGTAAAGCCAGTTCTAGGTGTGCTGCTCAATCTCGTGGCAAGGAAATAAAACAAGTAAATGTGTCGTTTAATGATTGCATCAAATAAGTAGAAAGGAAATTAAGCGAAAATGGCAGACAGCTTGGAACAATGAAGTAAACAACAAACTGCATTTGGTAAAGCCAGTTCTAGGTGTGCTGCTCAATCTCGTGGCAAGAAAATAAAACAAGTAAATATGTCGTTTAAAGATTGCATTTATAAGTGGAAAGGAAATTAAGTAAAAATGGCAGACAACTTGGAACAACGAAGTAAACAACAAACTGCACATGGTAAAGCCAGTTCTAGGTGTGCTGCTCAATCTCGTGGCAAGGAAATAAAACAAGTAAATATGTCGTTTCAAGATTGCATTAAATAAGTAGAAAGGAAATTAGGCCAAAATGGCAGACAGCTTGGAACAACGAAGTAAACAACAAACTGCACTTGATAGAGCCAGTTCTAGGTGTGCTGCTCAATCTCGTGGCAAGGAAATAAAACAAGTAAATATGTCGTTTAAAAATTGCATTTAATAAGTGGAAAGGAAATTAAGTAAAAATGGCAGACAACTTGGAACAACGAAGTAAACAACAAACTGCACATGGTAAAGCCAGTTCTAGGTGTGCTGTTCAATCTCGTGGCAAGGAAATAAAACAAGTAAATGTGTCGTTTAAAGATTGCATTAAATAAGTAGAAAGGAAATTAAGCCAAAATGGCAGACAGCTTGGAACAACGAAGTAAACAACAAACTGCACTTGATAGAGCCAGTTCTAGGTGTGCTGCTCAATCTCGTGGCAAGGAAATAAAACAAGTAAATATGTCGTTTAAAGATTGCATTTATTAAGTGGAAAGGAAATTAAGTAAAAATGCAAACAACTTGGAACAACGAAGTAAACAACAAACTGCACATGGTAAAGCCAATTCTAGGTGTGCTGCTCAATCTCGTGGCAAGGAAATAAAACAAGTGAATATGTCGTTTAAAGATTGCATTAAATAAGTAGAAAGGAAATTAAGCCAAAATGGCAGACAGCTTGGAACAACGAAGTAAACAACAAACTGCACTTGATAGAGCCAGTTTTAGGTGTGCTGCTCAATCTCGTGGCAAGGAAATAAAACAAGTAAATATGTCGTTTAAAGATTGCATTAAAAATTAAGATAGGAAATTGAGTAAAAATGGCAGACAGCTTGGAACAACGAAGTAAACAAAAAACTGCACTTGGTAAAGCCAGTTCTAGGTGTGCTGCTCATTCTCGTGGCAAGAAAACAAAACAAGTACATATGTCATTTAAAGATTGCATTAAATAAGTAGAAAGGAAATTAAGTAAAAATGGCAGACAACTTGGAACAACGAAGTAAACAACAAACTGCACTTGATAGAGCCAGTTCTAGGTGTGCTGCTCAATCTCGTGGCAAGGAAATAAAACAAGTAAATATGTCGTTTAAAGATTGCATTTATTAAGTGGAAAGGAAATTAAGTAAAAATGCAAACAACTTGGAACAACGAAGTAAACAACAAACTGCACATGGTAAAGCCAGTTCTAGGTGTGCTGCTCAATCTCGTGGCAAGGAAATAAAACAAGTAAATATGTCGTTTAAAGATTGCATTAAATAAGTAGAAAGGAAATTAAGCCAAAATGGCAGACAGCTTGGAACAACGAAGTAAACAACAAACTGCACTTGATAGAGCCAGTTTTAGGTGTGCTGCTCAATCTCGTGGCAAGGAAATAAAACAAGTAAATATGTCGTTTAAAGATTGCATTAAAAATTAAGATAGGAAATTGAGTAAAAATGGCAGACAGCTTGGAACAACGAAGTAAACAAAAAACTGCACTTGGTAAAGCCAGTTCTAGGTGTGCTGCTCATTCTCGTGGCAAGAAAACAAAACAAGTACATATGTCATTTAAAGATTGCATTAAATAAGTAGAAAGGAAATTAAGTAAAAATGGCAGACAACTTGGAACAACGAAGTAAACAACAAACTGCACTTTGTAAAGCCAGTTCTAGGTGTGGTGCTCAATCTCGTGGCAAGGAAACAAAACAAGCAAATATGTCGTTAAAAGATTGCATTAAATAAGTAGAAAGGAAATTAAGCCAAAATGGCAGACAGCTTGGAACAACGAAGTAAACAACAAACTGCACATGGTAAAGCCAGTTCTAGGTGTGCTGCTCAATCTCGTGGCAAGGAAATAAAACAAGTAAATGTGTCGTTTAATGATTGCATTAAATAAGTAGAAAGGAAATTAAGTAAAAATGGCAGACAGCTTGGAACAACGAAATAAACAACAAACTGCACATGGTAAAGCCAGTTCTAGGTGTGCTGCTCAATCTCGTGGCAAGGAAATAAAACAAGTAAATATGTCGTTTAAAGATTGCATTTAATAAGTGGAAAGGAAATTAAGTAAAAATGGCAGACAACTTGGAACAACGAAGTAAACAACAAAGTGCACATGGTGAAGCCAGTTCTAGGTGTGCTGCTCAATCTCGTGGCAAGGAAATAAAACAAGTAAATGTGTCGTTTATTGATTGCATCAAATAAGTAGAAAGGAAATTAAGCGAAAATGGCAGACAGCTTGGAACAATGAAGTAAACAACAAACTGCATTTGGTAAACCCAGTTCTAGGTGTGCTGCTCAATCTCGTGGCAAGAAAATAAAACAAGTAAATATGTCGTTTAAAGATTGCATTTAATAAGTGGAAAGGAAATTAAGTAAAAATGGCAGACAAGTTGGAACAACGAAGTAAACAACAAACTGCACATGGTAAAGCCAGTTCTAGGTGTGCTGCTCAATCTCGTGGCAAGGAAATAAAACAAGTAAATATGTCGTTTCAAGATTGCATTAAATAGGTAGAAAGGAAATTAAGCCAAAATGGCAGACAGCTTGGAACAACGAAGTAAACAACAAACTGCACTTGATAGAGCCAGTTCTAGGTGTGCTGCTCAATCTCGTGGCAAGGAAATAAAACAAGTAAATATGTCGTTTAAAGATTGCATTTAATAAGTGGAAAGGAAATTAAGTAAAAATGGCAGACAACTTGGAACAACGAAGTAAACAACAAACTGCACATGGTAAAGCCAGTTCTAGGTGTGCTGCTCAATCTCGTGGCAAGGAAATAAAACAAGTAAATGTGTCGTTTAAAGATTGCATTAAATAAGTAGAAAGGAAATTAAGCCAAAATGGCAGACAGCTTGGAACAACGAAGTAAACAACAAACTGCACTTGATAGAGCCAGTTCTAGGTGTGCTGCTCAATCTCGTGGCAAGGAAATAAAACAAGTAAATATGTCGTTTAAAGATTGCATTTATTAAGTGGAAAGGAAATTAAGTAAAAATGCAAACAACTTGGAACAACGAAGTAAACAACAAACTGCACATGGTAAAGCCAGTTCTAGGTGTGCTGCTCAATCTCGTGGCAAGGAAATAAAACAAGTAAATATGTCGTTTAAAGATTGCATAAATAAGTAGAAAGGAAATTAAGCCAAAATGGCAGACAGCTTGGAACAACGAAGTAAACAACAAACTGCACTTGATAGAGCCAGTTTTAGGTGTGCTGCTCAATCTCGTGGCAAGGAAATAAAACAAGTAAATATGTCGTTTAAAGATTGCATTAAAAATTAAGATAGGAAATTGAGTAAAAATGGCAGACAGCTTGGAACAACGAAGTAAACAAAAAACTGCACTTGGTAAAGCCAGTTCTAGGTGTGCTGCTCATTCTCGTGGCAAGGAAACAAAACAAGTAAATGTGTCGTTTAAAGATTGCATTAAATAAGTAGAAAGGAAATTAAGCCAAAATGGCAGACAGCTTGGAACAACGAAGTAAACAACAAACTGCACTTGATAGAGCCAGTTCTAGGTGTGCTGCTCAATCTCGTGGCAAGGAAATAAAACAAGTAAATATGTCGTTTAAAGATTGCATTTATTAAGTGGAAAGGAAATTAAGTAAAAATGCAAACAACTTGGAACAACGAAGTAAACAACAAACTGCACATTGTAAAGCCAGTTCTAGGTGTGCTGCTCAATCTCGTGGCAAGGAAATAAAACAAGTAAATATGTCGTTTAAAGATTGCATTAAATAAGTAGAAAGGAAATTAAGCCAAAATGGCAGACAGCTTGGAACAACGAAGTAAACAACAAACTGCACTTGATAGAGCCAGTTTTAGGTGTGCTGCTCAATCTCGTGGCAAGGAAATAAAACAAGTAAATATGTCGTTTAAAGATTGCATTAAAAATTAAGATAGGAAATTGAGTAAAAATGGCAGACAGCTTGGAACAACGAAGTAAACAAAAAACTGCACTTGGTAAAGCCAGTTCTAGGTGTGCTGCTCATTCTCGTGGCAAGGAAACAAAACAAGTACATATGTCATTTAAAGATTGCATTAAATAAGTAGAAAGGAAATTAAGTAAAAATGGCAGACAACTTGGAACAACGAAGTAAACAACAAACTGCACTTTGTAAAGCCAGTTCTAGGTGTGGTGCTCAATCTCGTGGCAAGGAAACAAAACAAGCAAATATGTCGTTAAAAGATTGCATTAAATAAGTAGAAAGGAAATTAAGCCAAAATGGCAGACAGCTTGGAACAACGAAGTAAACAACAAACTGCACTTGATAGAGCCAGTTCTAGGTGTGCTGCTCAATCTCGTGGCAAGGAAATAAAACAAGTAAATATGTCGTTTAAAGATTGCATTTAATAAGTGGAAAGGAAATTAAGTAAAAATGGCAGACAGCTTGGAACAACGAAGTAAACAACAAACTGCACATGGTAAAGCCAGTTCTAGGTGTGCTGCTCAATCTCGTGGCAAGGAAATAAAACAAGTAAATATGTCGTTTAAAGATTGCATTTAATAAGTGGAAAGGAAATTAAGTAAAAATGGCAGACAACTTGGAACAACGAACTAAACAACAAACTGCACATGGTAAAGCCAGTTCTAGGTGTGCTGCTCAATCTCGTGGCAAGGAAATAAAACAAGTAAATGTGTCGTTTAATGATTGCATCAAATAAGTAGAAAGGAAATTAAGCGAAAATGGCAAACAGCTTGGAACAATGAAGTAAACAACAAACTGCATTTGGTAAACCCAGTTCTAGGTGTGCTGCTCAATCTCGTGGCAAGAAAATAAAACAAGTAAATATGTCGTTTAAAGATTGCATTTAATAAGTGGAAAGGAAATTAAGTAACAGTGGCAGGCTGCTTGGGACATTGAACTAAACAACAAACTGCACTTGGTAAAGCCAGTTCTAGGTGTGCTGCTTAATCTCGTGGCAAGGAAATAAAACAAGTAAATATGTCGTTTAAAGATTGCAATAAATAATTAGAAAGGAAATTAAGTAACAGTGGCAGGCTGCTTGGGACATTGAACTAAACAACAAACTGCAATTGGTCAAGCCAGTTCTAGGTGTGCTGCTCAATCTCGCGGCAAGGAAATAAAACAAGTAAATATGTCGTTAAAAGACTGCAATAAATAAGTAGAAAGGAAATTAAGTAAAAATGGCAGAAAGCTTGGAACAATGAAGTAAACAACAAACGGCACTTTGTAAAGCCAGTTCTAGGTGCACTGCTCAATCTCGTGGCAAGGAAATAAAACAAATAAATATGTCGTTTAAAGATTGCATTAAATAAGTAGAAAGGAAATTAAGTAAAAGTGGCAGAGAGCTTGGAACAATGAAGTAAACAACAAACTGCACTTGGTAAAGCCAGTTCTAGGTTTGCTGCTCAATCTCGTGGCAAGGAACTAAAAGAGTAGATAGGTCCTTTAGGGATTGCGTTAATTTAGTACAAAGAAAATTAAGCAAAGAAAGGCAGACAGCTTGGAACAATGAAGTAAACAAAATGAACTTGGTAAAGCCTGTTCTAGGTGTGCTGCTCAATCTCGTGGCAAGGAAATAAAACAAGTAAATATGTCGTTTTAAATTGCATAAATAAGTAGAAAGGAAATTAAGTAAAAAGGGCAGACAGCTTGAAACAATGAAGTAAACAACAAACTGCACTTGGTAAATCCAGTTCTAGGTGTGCTGCTCAATCCCGTGGCAAGGAAATAAAACAAGTAGATATGTAGCTTAAAGATTGCATTAAAAAAGTAGAAAGGAAATGAAGGAAAAATGGCAGACAGCTTGGAACAATGAAGTAAACAACAAGCTGCACTTGGGAAAGCCAGTTCTAGGTGTGCTGTAAATCTCGTGGCAAGGAAATAAAACAAGTAAATATGTCGTTTAATGATTGCATTAAATAAGTAGAAAGGAAATTAAGTAAAAAGGGCAGACAGCTTGGAACAATTAAGTAAACAACAAACTGCACATGGTAAAGCCAGTTCTAGGTGTGCTGCTCAATCTCGTGGCAAGGAAATAAAACAAGTAAATGTGTCGTTTAAAGATTGCAATAAATCATTAGAAAGGAAATTATGTAACAGTGGCAGGCTGCTTGGGACATTGAACTAAACAACAAACTGCAATTGGTCAAGCCAGATCTAGGTGTGCTGCTCAATTCCGTGGCAAGGAAATAAAACAAGTAAATATGTCGTTTAAAGATTGCATTAAATAAGTAGAAAGGAAATTAAGTAAAAGTGGCAGACAGCTTGGAACAATGAAGTAAACAACAAACTGCACTTGGTAAAGCCAGTTCTAGGTGTGCTGCTCAATCTCGCGGCAAGGAAATAAAACAAGTAAATATGTCGTTTAAAGATTGCATTAAATAAGTAGAAATGAAATTAAGTAAAATTGGCAGACAGCTTGGAACAACGAAGAAAACAACAAAGTGCACTTGGTAAAGCCAGTTCTAGGTGTGCTGCTCAATCTCGCGGCAAGGAAATAAAACAAGTAAATATGTCGTTTAAAGATTGCAATAAATAAGTAGAAAGGAAATTATTTAAAACTGGCAGACAGCTTGGAACAATAAAGTAAACAAACTGCACTTGGTAAAGCCAGTTCTAGGTTTGCTGCTCAATCTCGTGGCAAGGAAATAAAAGAGTAGATAGGTCCTTTAGGGATTGCGTTAATTTAGTACAAAGGAAATTAAGCAAAGAAAGGCAGACAGCTTGGAACAATGAAGTAAACAAACTGAACTTGGTAAAGCCTGTTCTAGGTGTGCTGCTCAATCTCTTGGCAAGGAAATAAAGCAAGTAAATACGTCGTTTAAAGATTGTTTAAATAAGTAGAAAGGAAATTAAGTGTAAACGGCAGGCAGCTTGGAACAATGAAGTAAACAAAAAACTGCACTGGGTAAATCTAGTTATAGGTGTGCTGCTCAATCTCGTGGCAAGGAAATAAAACAAGTAAATATGTCGTTTTAAATTGCAATAAATAAGTAGAAAGGAAATTAAGTAAAAATGGCAGGTAGCTTGGAACAATGAAGTAAGCAACAAACTACATTTGGTAAAGCCAGTTCTAGGTGTGCTACTCAATCTCATGACAAGGAAATAAAAAGTAGATATGTCCTTTAGGAATTGCGTTAAATTAGTAGAAAGGAAATTAAGTAAAGAAAGACAGACAGCTTGGAACAACGAAGTAAACAAACTGCACTTGGTAAAGCCAGTTCTAGGTGTGCTGCTCAATGTCGTGGCAAGAAAATAAAACAAGTAAATATGTCGTTTAAAGATTGCATTAAATAATTAGAAAGGAAATTAAGTAAAAATGGTAGACAGCTTGGAACAATGAAGTAAACAACAAACTGCACAGGGTAAATCCAGTTCTAGGTGTGCTGCTCAATCTCGTGGCAAGGAAATAAAACAAGTAAATATGTCGTTTTAAATTGCATTAAATAAGTAGAAAGGAAATTAAGTAAAAAGGGCCGACAGCTTGAAACAACGACGAAAACAACAAAGTGCACTTGGTAAAGCCAGTTCTAGGTGTGCTGCTCAATCTCGCGGCAAGGAAATAAAACAAGTAAATATGTCGTTTAAAGATTGCAATAAATAAGTAGAAAGGAAATTAATTAAAACTGGCAGACAGCTTGGAACAATAAAGTAAACAACAAACTGCACTTGGTAAAGCCAGTTCTAGGTGTGCTGCTCAATTTGGTGGCAAGGAAATAAAAAAAGTAAATATGTCGTTAAAAGACTGCAATAAATAAGTAGAAAGGAAATTAAGTAAAAATGGCAGAAAGCTTGGAACAATTAAGTAAACAACAAACGGCACTTTGTAAAGCCAGTTCTAGGTGCACTGCTCAATCTCGTGGCAAGGAAATAAAACAAGTAAATATGTCGTTTAAAGATTGCATTAAATAAGTAGAAAGGAAATTAAGTAAAAGTGGCAGAGAGCTTGGAACAATGAAGTAAACAACAAACTGCACTTGGTAAAGCCAGTTCTAGGTTTTGCTGCTCAATCTCGTGGCAAGGAAATAAAAGAGTAGAGAGGTCCTTTAGGGATTGCGTTAATTTAGTACAAAGGAAATTAAGCAAAGAAAGGCAGACAGCTTGGAACAATGAAGTAAACAAACTGAACTTGGTAAAGCCTGTTCTAGGTGTGCTGCTCAATCTCTTGGCAAGGAAATAAAGCAAGTAAATACGTCGTTTAAAGATTGTTTAAATAAGTAGAAAGGAAATTAAGTGTAAACGGCAGGCAGCTTGGAACAATGAAGTAAACAAAAAACTGCACTGGGTAAATCTAGTTATAGGTGTGCTGCTCAATCTCGTGGCAAGGAAATAAAACAAGTAAATATGTCGTTTTAAATTGCAATAAATAAGTAGAAAGGAAATTAAGTAAAAATGGCAGGTAGCTTGGAACAATGAAGTAAGCAACAAACTACATTTGGTAAAGCCAGTTCTAGGTGTGCTACTCAATCTCATGACAAGGAAATAAAAAAGTAGATATGTCCTTTAGGAATTGCGTTAAATTAGTAGAAAGGAAATTAAGTAAAGAAAGACAGACAGCTTGGAACAACGAAGTAAACAAACTGCACTTGGTAAAGCCAGTTCTAGGTGTGCTGCTCAATCTCGTGGCAAGAAAATAAAACAAGTAAATATGTCGTTTTAAATTGCATTAAATAAGTAGAAAGGAAATTAAGTAAAAAGGGCAGACAGCTTGAAACAATGAAGTAAACAACAAACTGCACTTGGTAAATCCAGTTCTAGGTGTGCTGCTCAATCCCGAGGCAAGGAAATAAAACAAGTAGATATGTAGCTTAAAGATTGCATTAAAAAGTAGAAAGGAAATGAAGGAAAAATGGCAGACAGCTTGGAACAATGAAGTAAACAACAAGCTGCACTTGGGAAAGCCAGTTCTAGGTGTGCTGTAAATCTCGTGGCAAGGAAATAAAACAAGTAAATATGTCGTTTAATGATTGCATTAAATAAGTAGAAAGGAAATTAAGTAAAAATGGCAGACAGCTTAGAACAATGAAGTAAACAAAAAACTGCACTTGGTAAAGCCAGTTCTAGGTGTGGTGCTCAATCACGTGGCAAGGAAATATAACAAGTAAATATGTCGTTTAAAGATTTCATTACATAGGTAGAATGGAAATTAAGTAAAAATGGCACACAGCTTGGAACAACGAAGTAAACAAAAACCTGCACTTGGTAAATCCAGTTCTAGGTGTGCTGCTCATTCTCGTGGCAAGCAAACAAAACAAGTACATATGTCATTTAAAGATTGCATTAAATAAGTAGATAGGAAATTAAGTAAAAATGGCAGACAACTTGGAACAACGAAGTAAACAACAAACTGCACATGGTAAAGCCAGTTCTAGGTGTGTTCTGCTTAATCTCGTGGCAAGGAAATAAAACAAGTAAATATGTCGTTTAAAGATTGCAATAAATAATTAGAAAGGAAATTAAGTAACAGTGGCAGGCTGCTTGGGACATTGAACTAAACAACAAACTGCAATTGGTCAAGCCAGATCTAGGTGTGCTGCTCAATTCCGTGGCAAGGAAATAAAACAAGTAAATATGTCGTTTAAAGATTGCATTAAATAAGTAGAAAGGAAATTAAGTAAAAGTGGCAGACAGCTTGGAACAATGAAGTAAACAACAAACTGCACTTGGTAAAGCCAGTTCTAGGTTGTGCTGCTCAATCTCGCGGCAAGGAAATAAAACAAGTAAATATGTCGTTTAAAGATTGCATTAAATAAGTAGAAATGAAATTAAGTAAAATTGGCAGACAGCTTGGAACAACGAAGAAAACAACAAAGTGCACTTGGTAAAGCCAGTTCTTAGGTGTGCTGCTCAATCTCGCGGCAAGGAAATAAAACAAGTAAATATGTCGTTTAAAGATTGCAATAAATAAGTAGAAAGGAAATTAATTAAAACTGGCAGACAGCTTGGAACAATAAAGTAAACAACAAACTGCACTTGGTAAAGCCAGTTCTAGGTGTGCTGCTCAATTTGGTGCAAGGAAATAAAAAAGTAAATATGTCGTTAAAAGACTGCAATAAATAAGTAGAAAGGAAATTAAGTAAAAATGGCAGAAAGCTTGGAACAATGAAGTAAACAACAAACGGCACTTTGTAAAGCCAGTTCTAGGTGCACTGCTCAATCTCGTGGCAAGGAAATAAAACAAGTAAATATGTCGTTTAAAGATTGCATTAAATAAGTAGAAAGGAAATTAAGTAAAAGTGGCAGAGAGCTTGGAACAATGAAGTAAACAACAAACTGCACTTGGTAAAGCAGTTCTAGGTTTGCTGCTCAATCTCGTGGCAAGGAAATAAAAGAGTAGATAGGTCCTTTAGGGATTGCGTTAATTTAGTACAAAGGAAATTAAGCAAAGAAAGGCAGACAGCTTGGAACAATGAAGTAAACAAACCTGAACTTGGTAAAGCCTGTTCTAGGTGTGCTGCTCAATCTCTTGGCAAGGAAATAAAGCAAGTAAATACGTCGTTTAAAGATTGTTTAAATAAGTAGAAAGGAAATTAAGTGTAAACGGCAGGCAGCTTGGAACAATGAAGTAAACAAAAAACTGCACTGGGTAAATCTAGTTATAGGTGTGCTGCTCAATCTGGTGGCAAGGAAATAAAACAAGTAAATATGTCGTTTTAAATTGCAATAAATAAGTAGAAAGGAAATTAAGTAAAATGGCAGGTAGCTTGGAACACTGAAGTAAACAACAAACTACATTTGGTAAAGCCAGTTCTAGGTGTGCTACTCAATCTCATGACAAGGAAATAAAAAAGTAGATATGTCCTTTAGGAATTGCGTTAAATTAGTAGAAAGGAAATTAAGTAAAGAAAGACAGACAGCTTGGAACAACGAAGTAAACAAACTGCACTTGGTAAAGCAAGTTCTAGGTGTGCTGCTCAATCTCGTGGCAAGAAAATAAAAACAAGTAAATATGTCGTTTAAAGATTGCATTAAATATTTAGAAAGGAAATTAAGTAAAAATTGTAGACAGCTTGGAACAATGAAGAAAACAACAAGCTGCACTTGGGAAAGCCAGTTCTAGGTGTGCTGTAAATCTCGTGGCAAGGAAATAAAACAAGTAAATATGTCGTTTAATGATTGCATTAAATAAGTAGAAAGGAAATTAAGTAAAAAGGGCAGACAGCTTGGAACAATTAAGTAAACAACAAACTGCACATGGTAAAGCCAGTTCTAGGTGTGCTGCTCAATCTCGTGCAAGGAAATAAAACAAGTAAATGTGTCGTTTAAAGATTGCATTAAATAAGTAGAAAGGAAATTAAGCAAAAATGGCAGACAGCTTGGAACAATGAAGTAAACAACAAACTGCACTTGGTAAAGCCAGTTCTAGGTGTGCTGCTCAATCTCGTGGCAAGGAAATAAAACAAGTAAATATGTCGTTTAATGAGTGCATTATATAAGTAGAAAGGAAATTAAGTAAAAATGGCAGGTAGCTTGGAACAATGAAGTAAACAACAAACTACATTGGTAAAGCCAGTTCTAGGTGTGCTGCTCAATCTCGTGGCAAGAAAATAAAACAAGTAAATATGTCGTTTAAAGATTGCATTAAATAATTAGAAAGGAAATTAAGTAAAAATGGGAGACCAGCTTGGAACAATGAAGTAAACAACAAACTGCACAGGGTAAATCCAGTTCTAGGTGTGCTGCTCAATCTCGTGGCAAGGAAATAAAACAAGTAAATATGTCGTTTTAAATTGCAATAAATAAGTAGAAAGGAAATTAAGTAAAAAGGGCAGACAGCTTGAAACAATGAAGTAAACAACAAACTGCACTTGGTAAATCCAGTTCTAGGTGTGCTGCTCAATCCCGTGGCAAGGAAATAAAACAAGTAGATATGTAGCTTAAAGATTGCATTAAAAAAGTAGAAAGGAAATGAAGGAAAAATGGCAGACAGCTTGGAACAATGAAGTAAACAACAAGCTGCACTTGGGAAAGCCAGTTCTAGGTGTTGCTGCTCAATTCCTTGGCAAGGAAATAAAACAAGTGAATGTGTCGTTTAAAGATTGCATTAAATAAGTAGAAAGGAAATTAAGCAAAAATGGCAGACAGCTTGGAACAATGAAGTAAACAACAAACTGCACTTGGTAAAGCCAGTTCTAGGTGTGCTACTAAATCTCGTGGCAAGGAAATAAAACAAGTAAATATGTCGTTTAATGATTGCATTAAATAAGTAGAAAGGAAATTAGGTAAAAATGGCAGGTAGCTTGGAACAATGAAGTAAACAACAAACTACATTTGGTAAAGCCAGTTCTAGGTGTGCTACTCAATCTCATGACAAGGAAATAAAAAGTAGATATGTCCTTTAGGAATTGCGTTAAATTAGTAGAAAGGAAATTAAGTAAAGAAAGACAGACAGCTTGGAACAACGAAGTAAACAAACTGCACTTGGTAAAGCCAGTTCCTAGGTGTGCTGCTCAATCTCGTGGCAAGAAAATAAAACAAGTAAATATGTCGTTTAAAGATTGCATGAAATAATTAGAAAGGAAATTAAGTAAAAATGGGAGACAGCTTGGAACAATGAAGTAAACACAAACTGCACAGGGTAAATCCAGTTCTAGGTGTGCTGCTCAATCTCGTGGCAAGGAAATAAAACAAGTAAATATGTCGTTTTAAATAGCATTAAATAAGTAGAAAGGAAATTAAGTAAAAAGGGCAGACAGCTTGAAACAATGAAGTAAACAACAAACTGCACTTGGTAAATCCAGTTCTAGGTGTGCTGCTCAATCCCGTTACAAGGAAATAAAACAAGTAGATATGTAGCTTAAAGATTGCAATAAAGAAGTAGAAAGGAAATTAAGTAACAGTGGCAGGCTGCTTGGGACATTGAACTAAACAACAAACTGCAATTGGTCAAGCCAGATCTAGGTGTGCTCCTCAATTCCGTGGCAAGGAAATAAAACAAGCAAATATGTCGTTTAAAGATTGCATTAAATAAGTAGAAAGGAAATTAAGTAAAAGTGGCAGACAGCTTGGAACAATGAAGTAAACAACAAACTGCACTTGGTAAAGCCAGTTCTAGGTGTGCTGCTCAATCTCGCGGCAAGGAAATAAAACAAGTAAATATGTCGTTTAAAGATTGCAATAAATAAGTAGAAAGGAAAATAATAAAACTGGCAGACAGCTTGGAACAATGAAGTAAACAACAAACTGCACTTGGTAAAGCCAGTTCTAAGTGTGCTGCTGAATTGGTGGCAAGGAAATAAAAAAAGTAAATATGTCATTAAAAGACTGCATTAAATAAGTAGAAAGGAAATTAAGCAAAAATGGCAGACAGCTTGGAACAATGAAGTAAACAACAAACGGCACTTTGTAATGCCAGTTCTAGGTGCACTGCTCAATCTCGTGGCAAGGAAATAAAACAAGTAAATATGTCGTTTAAAGATTGCATTAAATAAGTAGAAAGGAAAATAAGGAAAAATGGCAAACCGCTTGGAACAATGAAGTAAACAACAAACTGCACTTGGTAAAGCCAGTTCTAGGTGTGGCTGCTCAATCTCGTGGCAAGGAAATAAAAAAGTAGATAGGTCCTTTAGGGATTGCGTTAATTTAGTACAAAGGCAATTAAGCAAAGAAAGGCAGACAGCTTGGAACAATGAAGTAAACAAACTGAACTTGGTAAAGCCTGTTCTAGGTGTGCTGCTCAATCTCTTGGCAAAGAAATAAAACAAGTAAATATGTCGTTTAAAGATTGTTTAAACAAGTAGAAAGAAAATTAAGTAAAAATGGCAGACAGCTTGGAACTATGAAGTAAACAAAAAACTGCACTTGGTAAAGCCAGTTCTAGGTGTGCTGCTCATTCACGTGGCAAGGAAATAAAACAAGTAAATATGTCGTTTAAAGATTGCAATAAGTAGAAAGGAAAATAATAAAACTGGCAGACAGCTTGGAACAATGAAGTAAACAACAAACTGCACTTGGTAAAGCCAGTTCTAAGTGTGCTGCTGAATTTGGTGGCAAGGAAATAAAAAAAGTAAATATGTCATTAAAAGACTGCATTAAATAAGTAGAAAGGAAATTAAGCAAAAATGGCAGACAGCTTGGAACAATGAAGTAAACAACAAACGGCACTTTGTAATGCCAGTTCTAGGTGCACTGCTCAATCTCGTGGCAAGGAAATAAAACAAGTAAATATGTCGTTTAAAGATTGCATTAAATAAGTAGAAAAGGAAAATAAGGAAAAATGCAAACCGCTTGGAACAATGAAGTAAACAACAAACTGCACTTGGTAAAGCCAGTTCTAGGTGTGCTGCTCAATCTCGTGGCAAGGAAATAAAAAAGTAGATAGGTCCTTTAGGGATTGCGTTAATTTAGTACAAAGGCAATTAAGCAAAGAAAGGCAGACAGCTTGGAACAATGAAGTAAACAAACTGAACTTGGTAAGCCTGTTCTAGGTGTGCTGCTCAATCTCTTGGCAAAGAAATAAAACAAGTAAATATGTCGTTTAAAGATTGTTTAAACAAGTAGAAAGAAAATTAAGTAAAAATGGCAGACAGCTTGGAACTATGAAGTAAACAAAAAACTGCACTTGGTAAAGCCAGTTCTAGGTGTGCTGCTCATTCACGTGGCAAGGAAATAAAACAAGTAAATATGTCATTTAAAGATTGCATTAAATAAGTAGAAAGGAAATTAAGTAAAAATGGCAGACAACTTTGAACAACCGAAGTAAACAACAAACTGCACTTTGTAAAGCCAGTTCTAGGTGTGGTGCTCATTGTCGTGGCAAGGAAACAAAACAAGTAAATATGTCATTTAAAGATTGCATGAAATAAGTAGAAAGGAAATTAAGCAAAAATGGCAGACAGCTTGGAACAATGAAGTAAACAACAAACTGCACTTAGTAAAGCCAGTTCTAGGTGTGCTGCTCAATCTCATGGCAAGGAAATAAAAAGTAGATATGCCCTTTAGGGATTGCGTTAAATTAGTACAAAGGAAATTAAGTAAAGAAAGGCAGACAGCTTGGAACAACGAAGTAAACATACTGCACTTGGTAAAGTTAGTTCTAGGTGTGCTGCTCAATCCCGTAGCAAGGAAATAAAACAAGTAAATATGTTGTTTAAAAATTGCATTGAATAAGTAGAAAGGAAATTAAGTAAAAATGGCAGACAGCTTGGAACAATTAAGTAAACAACAAACTGCACATGGTAAGGCCAGTTCTAGGTGTGCTGCTCAATCTCGTGGCAAGGAAATAAAACAAGGTAATATGTCGTTTTTAATTGCAATAAATAAGTAGAAAGGAAATTAAGTAAAAAGGGCAGACACCTTGGAACAATGAAGTAAAACACAAACTGCACTTGGTAAAGCCAGTTCTAGGTGTGCTGCTCAATCTCGTGGCAAGGAAATAAAACAAGTAAATATGTCGTTTAAAGATTGCATTAAATAAGTAGAAAGGAAATTAAGCAAAAATGACAGACAGCTTGGAACAATGAAGTAAACAACAAACTGCACTTGGTAAAGCCAGTTCTAGGTGTGCTCCTCAATCTCGTGGCAAGGAAATAAAACAAGTAAATATGTCGTTTATAGATTGCAATAAATAAGTAGAAAGGAAATTAAGCAAAAATGGCAGACAGCTTGGAACAATGAAGTAAACAACAAACTGCACTTGGTAAAGCCAGTTCTAGGTGTGCTGCTCAATCTCGTGGCAAGGAAATAAAACAAGTAAATATGTTGTTTAATGATTGCATTAAATAAGTAGAAAGGAAATTAAGTAAAAATGGCAGACAACTTGGAACAACGAAGTAAACAACAAACTGCACTTGATAGAGCCAGTTCTAGGTGTGCTGCTCAATCTCGTGGCAAGGAAATAAAACAAGTAAATATGTCGTTTAAAGATTGCATTTAATAAGTAGAAAGGAAATTAAGTAAAAATGGCAGACAACTTGGAACAACGAAGTAAACAACAAACTGCACTTCGTAAAGCCAGTTCTAGGTGTGGTGCTCAATCTCGTGGCAAGGAAATAAAACAAGTAAATATGTCGTTTAAAGATTGCATTAAATATTTAGATAGGAAATTGAGTAAAAATGGCAGACAGCTTGGAACAACGAAGTAAACAAAAAACTGCACTTGGTAAAGCCAGTTCTAGGTGTGCTGCTCATTCTCGTGGCAAGGAAATAAAACAAGTAAATATGTCGTTTAAAGATTGCATTTATTAAGTAGAAAGGAAATTAAGTAAAAATGGCAGACAACTTGGAACAACGAAGTAAACAACAAACTGCACTTTGTAAAGCCAGTTCTAGGTGTGGTGCTCAATCTCGTGGCAAGGAAATAAAGCAAGCAATTATGTCGTTAAAAGATTGCATTAAATAAGTAGAAAGGAAATTAAGCCAAAATGGCAGACAGCTTGGAACAACGAATTAAACAACCAACTGCACTTGATAGAGCCAGTTCTAGGTGTGCTGCTCAATCTCGTGGCAAGGAAATAAAACAAGTAAATATGTCGTTTAAAGATTGCATTTAATAAGTAGAAAGGAAATTAAGTAAAAATGGCAGACAACTTGGAACAACGAAGTAAACAACAAACTGCACTTCGTAAAGCCAGTTCTAGGTGTGGTGCTCAATCTCGTGGCAAGGAAATAAAACAAGTAAATATGTCGTTTAAAGATTGCATTAAATATTTAGATAGGAAATTGAGTAAAAATGGCAGACAGCTTGGAACAACGAAGTAAACAAAAAACTGCACTTGGTAAAGCCAGTTCTAGGTGTGCTGCTCATTCTCGTGGCAAGGAAATAAAACAAGTAAATATGTCGTTTAAAGATTGCATTTATTAAGTAGAAAGGAAATTAAGTAAAAATGGCAGACAACTTGGAACAACGAAGTAAACAACAAACTGCACTTGGTGAAGCCAGTTCTAGGTGTGGTGCTCAATCTCGTGGCAAGGAAATAAAACAAGTAAATATGTCGTTTAAAGATTGCATTAAATATTTAGTTAGGAAATTGAGTAAAAATGGCAGACAGCTTGGAACAACGAAGTAAACAAAAAACTGCACTTGGTAAAGCCAGTTATAGGTGTGCTGCTCATTCTCGTGGCAAGGAAACAAAACAAGTAAATATGTCATTTAAAGATTGCATTAAATAAGTAGAAAGGAAATAAAGTAAAAATGTCTGACAGCTTGGAACAACGAAGTAAACAACAAACTGCACTTTGTAAAGCCAGTTCTAGGTGTGCTGCTCAATCTCGTGGCAAGGAAATAAAACAAGTAAATATGTCATTTAAAGATTGCATTAAATAAGTAGAAAGGAAATAAAGTAAAAATGTCTGACAGCTTGGAACAACGAAGTAAACAACAAACTGCACTTGGTAAAGCCAGTTCTAGGTGTGCTGCTCATTCTCGTGGCAAGGAAACAAAACAAGTAAATATGTCATTTAAAGATTGCATTAAATAAGTAGAAAGGAAATAAAGTAAAAATGTCTGACAGCTTGGAACAACGAAGTAAACAACAAACTGCACTTGGTAAAGCCAGTTCTAGGTGTGCTGCTCATTCTCGTGGCAAGGAAACAAAACAAGTAAATATGTCATTTAAAGATTGCATTAAATAAGTAGAAAGGAAATAAAGTAAAAATGTCTGACAGCTTGGAACAACGAAGTAAACAACAAACTGCACTTTGTAAAGCCAGTTCTAGGTGTGCTGCTCAATCTCGTGGCAAGGAAATAAAACAAGTAAATATGTCGTTTAAAGATTGCATTAAATAAGTAGAAAGGAAATTAAGTAAAAATGGCAGAAAGCTTGGAACAATGAAGTAAACAGCAAATTGCACTTGGTAAAGCCAGTTCTAGGTGTGCTGCTCAATCTCATGGCAAGGAAATAAAAAGTAGATATGCCCTTTAGGGATTGCGTTAAATTAGTACAAAGGAAATGAAGTAAATAAAGGCAGACAGCTTGGAACAACGAAGTAAACATACTGCACTTGGTAAAGTCAGTTCTAGGTGTGCTGCTCAAACACGTAGCAAGGAAATAAAACAAGTAAATATGTTGTTTAAAGATTGCATTGAATAAGTAGAAAGGAAATTAATTAAAAATGGCAGACAACTTGGAACAACGAAGTAAACAACAAACTGCACTTTGTAAAGCCAGTTCTAGGTGTGGCGCTCAATCACGTGGCAAGGAAATAAAACAAGCAAATATGTCGTTAAAAGATTGCATTAAATAAGTAGAAAGAAAATTAAGCCAAAATGGCAGACAGGTTGGAACAACGAAGTAAACAACAAACTGCACTTGATAGAGCCAGTTCTAGGTGTGCTGCTCAATCTCGTGGCAATTAAATAAAACAAGTAAATATGTCGTTTAAAGATTGCATTTAATAAGTGGAAAGGAAATTAAGTAAAAATGGCAGACAACTTGGAACAACGAAGTAAACAACAAACTGCACATGGTAAAGCCAGTTCTAGGTGTGCTGCTCAATCTCGTGGCAAGGAAATAAAACAAGTAAATGTGTCGTTTAAAGATTGCATTAAATAAGTAGAAAGGAAATTAAGCAAAAATGGCAGACAGCTTGGAACAATGCAGTAAACAACAAACTGCACTTGGTAAAGCCAGTTCTAGGTGTGCTGCTCAATCTCGTGGCAAGGAAATAAAACAAGTAAATATGTCGTTTAATGATTGCATTAAATAATTAGAAAGGAAATTAAGTAAAAATGGCAGGCAGCTTGGAACAATGAAGTAAACAACAAACTACATTTGGTAAAGCCAGTTCTATGTGTGCTACTCAATCTCATGACAAGGAAATAAAAAAGTAGATATGTCCTTTAGGAATTGCGTTAAATTAGTAGAAAGGAAATTAAGTAAAGAAAGACAGACAGCTTGGAACAACGAAGTAAACAAACTGCACTTGGTAAAGCCAGTTCTAGGTGTGCTGCTTAATCTCGTGGCAAGGAAATAAAAAAAGTAAATATGTCGTTTAAAGATTGCAATAAATAATTAGAAAGGAAATTAAGTAACAGTGGCAGGCTGCTTGGGACATTGAACTAAACAACAAACTGCAATTGGTCAAGCCAGATCTAGGTGTGCTGCTCAATTCCGTGGCAAGGAAATAAAACAAGTAAATATGTCGTTAAAGATTGCATTAAATAAGTAGAAAAGAAATTAAGTAAAAGTGGCAGACAGCTTGGAACAATGAAGTAAACAACAAAGTGCACTTGGTAAAGCCAGTTCTAGGTGTGCTGCTCAATCTCGCGGCAAGGAAATAAAACAAGTAAATATGTCGTTTAAAGAATGCAATAAATAAGTAGAAAGGAAATTAATTAAAACTGGCAGACAGCTTGGAACAATAAAGTAAACAACAAACTGCACTTGGTAAAGCCAGTTCTAGGTGTGCTGCTCAATTTGGTGGCAAGGAAATAAAAAAAGTAAATATGTCGTTAAAAGACTGCATTAAATAAGTAGAAAGGAAATTAAGTAAAAATGGCAGAAAGCTTGGAACAATGAAGTAAACAACAAACGGCACTTTGTAAAGCCAGTTCTAGGTGCACTGCTCAATCTCGTGGCAAGGAAATAAAACAAGTAAATATGTCGTTTAAAGATTGCATTAAATAAGTAGAAAGGAAAATAAGGAAAAATGGCAAACCGCTTGGAACAATGAAGTAAACAACAAACTGCACTTGGTAAAGCCAGTTCTAGGTGTGCTGCTCAATCTCGTGGCAAGGAAATAAAACAAGTAAATGTGTCGTTTAAAGATTGCATTAAATAAGTAGAAAGGAAATTAAGCAAAAATGGCAGACAGCTTGGATCAATGAAGTAAACAACAAACTGCACTTGGTAAAGCCAGTTCTAGGTGTGCTGCTCAATCTCGTGGCAAGGAAATAAAACAAGTAAATATGTCGTTTAATGATTGCATCAAATAAGTAGAAAGGAAATTAAGTAAAAATGGCAGGTAGCTTGGAACAATGAAGTAAACAACAAACTACATTTGGTAAAGCCAGTTCTAGGTGTGCTACTCAATCTCATGACAAGGAAATAAAAAAGTAGATATATCCTTTAGGAATTGCGTTAAATTTGTAGAAAGGAAATTAAGTAAAGAAAGACAGACAGCTTGGAACAACGAAGTAAACAAACTGCACTTGGTAATGCCAGTTCTAGGTGTGCTGCTCAATCTCGTGGCAAGAAAATAAAACAAGTAAATATGTCGTTTTAAATTGCAGTAAATAAGTAGAAAGGAAATTAAGTAAAAAGGGCAGAAAGCTTGAAACAATAAAGTAAACAACAAACTGCACTTGGTAAATCCAGTTCTAGGTGTGCTGCTCAATCCCGTGGCAAGGAAATAAAACAAGTAGATATGTAGCTTAAAGATTGCATTAAAGAAGTAGAAAGGAAATTAAGTAACAGTGGCAGGCTGCTTGGGACATTGAACTAAACAACAAACTGCACTTGGTCAAGCCAGATCTAGGTGTGCTGCTCAATTCCGTGGCAAGGAAATAAAACAAGTAAATATGTCGTTTAAAGATTGCATTAAATAAGTAGAAAGGAAATTAAGTAAAAGTGGCAGACAGCTTGGAACAATGAAGTAAACAACAAACTGCACTTGGTAAAGCCAGTTCTAGGTGTGCTGCTCAATCTCGCGGCAAGGAAATAAAACAAGTAAATATGTCGTTTAAAGATTGCATTTAATAAGTAGAAAGGAAATTAAGTAAAAATGGCAGACAACTTGGAACAACGAAGTAAACAACAAACTGCACTTCGTAAAGCCAGTTCTAGGTGTGGTGCTCAATCTCGTGGCAAGGAAATAAAACAAGTAAATATGTCGTTTAAAGATTGCATTAAATATTTAGATAGGAAATTGAGTAAAAATGGCAGACAGCTTGGAACAATGAAGTAAACAACAAACTACATTTGGTAAAGCCAGTTCTATGTGTGCTACTCAATCTCATGACAAGGAAATAAAAAAGTAGATATGTCCTTTAGGAATTGCGTTAAATTAGTAGAAAGGAAATTAAGTAAAGAAAGACAGACAGCTTGGAACAACGAAGTAAACAAACTGCACTTGGTAAAGCCAGTTCTAGGTGTGCTGCTTAATCTCGTGGCAAGGAAATAAAACAAGTAAATATGTCGTTTAAAGATTGCAATAAATAATTAGAAAGGAAATTAAGTAACAGTGGCAGGCTGCTTGGGACATTGAACTAAACAACAAACTGCAATTGGTCAAGCCAGATCTAGGTGTGCTGCTCAATTCCGTGGCAAGGAAATAAAACAAGTAAATATGTCGTTAAAGATTGCATTAAATAAGTAGAAAAGAAATTAAGTAAAAGTGGCAGACAGCTTGGAACAATGAAGTAAACAACAATCTGCACTTGGTAAAGCCAGTTCTAGGTGTGCTGCTCAATCTCGCGGCAAGGAAATAAAACAAGTAAATATATCGTTTAAAGATTGCATTAAATAAGTAGAAATGAAATTAAGTAAAATTGGCAGACAGCTTGGAACAACGAAGAAAACAACAAAGTGCACTTGGTAAAGCCAGTTCTATGTGTGCTGCTCAATCTCGCGGCAAGGAAATAAAACAAGTAAATATGTCGTTTAAAGAATGCAATAA
Organism: Amblyomma americanum; assembly: GCF_052857255.1. Classification (NCBI taxonomy): domain Eukaryota; kingdom Metazoa; phylum Arthropoda; class Arachnida; order Ixodida; family Ixodidae; genus Amblyomma; species Amblyomma americanum. The sequence goes on along the minus strand of NW_027526487.1, from coordinate 1,110,295 downwards.
ATAAGTAGAAAGGAAATTAATTAAAACTGGCAGACAGCTTGGAACAATAAAGTAAACAACAAACTGCACTTGGTAAAGCCAGTTCTAGGTGTGCTGCTCAATTTGGTGGCAAGGAAATAAAACAAGTAAATATGTCGTTTAATGATTGCATTACATAAGTAGAAAGGAAATTAAGTAAAAATGGCAGGTAGCTTGGAACAATGAAGTAAACAACAAACTACATTTGGTAAAGCCAGTTCTAGGTGTGCTACTCAATCTCATGACAAGGAAATAAAAAAGTAGATATATCCTTTAGGAATTGCTTTAAATTAGTAGAAAGGAAATTAAGTAAAGAAAGACAGACAGCTTGGAACAACGAAGTAAACAAACTGCACTTGGTAATGCCAGTTCTAGGTGTGCTGCTCAATCTCGTGGCAAGAAAATAAAACAAGTAAATATGTCGTTTAAAGATTGCATTAAATAATTAGAAAGGAAATTAAGTAAAAATGGGAGACAGCTTGGAACAATGAAGTAAACAACAAACTGCACAGGGTAAATCCAGTTCTAGGTGTGCTGCTCAATTTCGTGGCAAGGAAATAAAACAAGTAAATATGTCGTTTTAAATTGCATTAAATAAGTAGAAAGGAAATTAAGTAAAAAGGGCAGAAAGCTTGAAACAATAAAGTAAACAACAAACTGCACTTGGTAAATCCAGTTCTAGGTGTGCTGCTCAATCCCGTGGCAAGGAAATAAAACAAGTAGATATGTAGCTTAAAGATTGCATTAAAGAAGTAGAAAGGAAATTAAGTAACAATGGCAGGCTGCTTGGGACATTGAACTAAACAACAAACTGCACTTGGTCAAGCCAGATCTAGGTGTGCTGCTCAATTCCGTGGCAAGGAAATAAAACAAGTAAATATGTCGTTTAAAGATTGCATTAAAATAAGTAGAAAGGAAATTAAGTAAAAGTGGCAGACAGCTTGGAACAATGAAGTAAACAACAAACTGCACTTGGTAAAGCCAGTTCTAGGTGTGCTGCTCAATCTCGCGGCAAGGAAATAAAACAAGTAAATATGTCGTTTAAAGATTGCATTTAATAAGTAGAAAGGAAATTAAGTAAAAATGGCAGACAACTTGGAACAACGAAGTAAACAACAAACTGCACTTCGTAAAGCCAGTTCTAGGTGTGGTGCTCAATCTCGTGGCAAGGAAATAAAACAAGTAAATATGTCGTTTAAAGATTGCAATAAATATTTAGATAGGAAATTGAGTAAAAATGGCAGACAGCTTGGAACAACGAAGTAAACAAAAAACTGCACTTGGTAAAGCCAGTTCTAGGTGTGCTGCTCATTCTCGTGGCAAGGAAATAAAACAAGTAAATATGTCGTTTAAAGATTGCATTTATTAAGTAGAAAGGAAATTAAGTAAAAATGGCAGACAACTTGGAACAACGAAGTAAACAACAAACTGCACTTGGTAAAGCCAGTTCTAGGTGTGGTGCTCAATCTCGTGGCAAGGAAATAAAACAAGTAAATATGTCGTTTAAAGATTGCATTAAATATTTAGATAGGAAATTGAGTAAAAATGGCAGACAGCTTGGAACAACGAAGTAAACAAAAAACTGCACTTGGTAAAGCCAGTTCTAGGTGTGCTGCTCATTCTCGTGGCAAGGAAACAAAACAAGTAAATATGTCATTTAAAGATTGCAATAAATAAGTAGAAAGGAAATAAAGTAAAAATGTCTGACAGCTTGGAACAACGAAGTAAACAACAAACTGCACTTTGTAAAGCCAGTTCTAGGTGTGGTGCTCAATCTCGTGGCAAGGAAATAAAACAAGCAAATATGTCGTTAAAAGATTGCAATAAATAAGTAGAAAGAAAATTAAGCCAAAATGGCAGACAGCTTGGAACAACGAAGTAAACAAAAAACTGCACTTGTTAGAGCCAGTTCTAGGTGTGCTGCTCATTCTCGTGGCAAGGATATAAAACAAGTAAATATGTCGTTTAAAGATTGCATTAAATAAGTAGAAAGGAAATTAAGTAAAAATGGCAGAAAGCTTGGAACAATGAAGTAAACAGCAAATTGCACTTGGTAAAGCCAGTTCTAGGTGTGCTGCTCAATCTCATGGCAAGGAAATAAAAAGTAGATATGCCCTTTAGGAATTGCGTTAAATTAGTACAAAGGAAATGAAGTAAATAAAGGCAGACAGCTTGGAACAACGAAGTAAACATACTGCACTTGGTAAAGTCAGTTCTAGGTGTGCTGCTCAAACCCGTAGCAAGGAAATAAAACAAGTAAATATGTTGTTTAAAGATTGCATTGAATAAGTAGAAAGGAAATTAATTAAAAATGGCAGACAACTTGGAACAACGAAGTAAACAACAAACTGCACTTTGTAAAGCCAGTTCTAGGTGTGGTGCTCAATCTCGTGGCAAGGAAATAAAACAAGCAAATATGTCGTTAAAAGATTGCATTAAATAAGTAGAAAGAAAATTAAGCCAAAATGGCAGACAGGTTGGAACAACGAAGTAAACAACAAACTGCACTTTGTAAAGCCAGTTCTAGGTGTGGTGCTCAATCTCGTGGCAATTAAATAAAACAAGTAAATATGTCGTTTAAAGATTGCATTTATAAGTGGAAAGGAAATTAAGTAAAAATGGCAGACAACTTGGAACAACGAAGTAAACAACAAACTGCACATGGTAAAGCCAGTTCTAGGTGTGCTGCTCAATCTCGTGGCAAGGAAATAAAACAAGTAAATGTGTCGTTTAAAGATTGCATTAAATAAGTAGAAAGGAAATTAAGCAAAAATGGCAGACAGCTTGGAACAATGCAGTAAACAACAAACTGCACTTGGTAAAGCCAGTTCTAGGTGTGCTGCTCAATCTCGTGGCAAGGAAATAAAACAAGTAAATATGTCGTTTAATGATTGCATTAAATAAGTAGAAAGGAAATTAAGTAAAAATGGCAGGCAGCTTGGAACAATGAAGTAAACAACAAACTACATTTGGTAAAGCCAGTTCTATGTGTGCTACTCAATCTCATGACAAGGAAATAAAAAAGTAGATATGTCCTTTAGGAATTGCGTTAAATTAGTAGAAAGGAAATTAAGTAAAGAAAGACAGACAGCTTGGAACAACGAAGTAAACAAACTGCACTTGGTAAAGCCAGTTCTAGGTGTGCTGCTTAATCTCGTGGCAAGGAAATAAAACAAGTAAATATGTCGTTTAAAGATTGCATTAAATAATTAGAAAGGAAATTAAGTAACAGTGGCAGGCTGCTTGGGACATTGAACTAAACAACAAACTGCAATTGGTCAAGCCAGATCTAGGTGGGCTGCTCAATTCCGTGGCAAGGAAATAAAACAAGTAAATATGTCGTTAAAGATTGCATTAAATAAGTAGAAAGGAAATTAAGTAAAAGTGGCAGACAGCTTGGAACAATGAAGTAAACAACAAACTGCACTTGGTAAAGCCAGTTCTAGGTGTGCTGCTCAATCTCGCGGCAAGGAAATAAAACAAGTAAATATGTCGTTTAAAGATTGCATTAAATAAGTAGAAATGAAATAAAGTAAAATTGGCAGACAGCTTGGAACAACGAAGAAAACAACAAAGTGCACTTGGTAAAGCCAGTTCTTGGTGTGCTGCTCAATCTCGCGGCAAGGAAATAAAACAAGTAAATATGTCGTTTAAAGATTGCAATAAATAAGTAGAAAGGAAATTAATTCAAACTGGCAGACAGCTTGGAACAATAAAGTAAACAACAAACTGCACTTGGTAAAGCCAGTTCTAGGTGTGCTGCTCAATTTGGTGGCAAGGAAATAAAAAAAGTAAATATGTCGTTAAAAGACTGCAATAAATAAGTAGAAAGGAAATTAAGTAAAAATGGCAGAAAGCTTGGAACAATGAAGTAAACAACAAACGGCACTTTGTAAAGCCAGTTCTAGGTGCACTGCTCAATCTCGTGGCAAGGAAATAAAACAAGTAAATATGTCGTTTAAAGATTGCATTAAATAAGTAGAAAGAAAAATAAGGAAAAATGGCAAACCGCTTGGAACAATGAAGTAAACAATAAACTGCACTTGGTAAAGCCAGTTCTTGGTGTGCTGCTCAATCTCGTGGCAAGGAAATAAAACAAGTAAATGTGTCGTTTAAAGATTGCATTAAATAAGTAGAAAGGAAATTAAGCAAAAATGGCAGACAGCTTGGAACAATGAAGTAAACAACAAACTACACTTGGTAAAGCCAGTTCTAGGTGTGCTGCTCAATCTCGTGGCAAGGAAATAAAACAAGTAAATATGTCGTTTAATGATTGCAATAAATAAGTAGAAAGGAAATTAAGTAAAAATGGCAGGTAGCTTAAAACAATGAAGTAAACAACAAACTACATTTGGTAAAGCCAGTTCTAGGTGTGCTACTCAATCTCATGACAAGGAAATAAAAAAGTAGATATATCATTAGGAATTGCGTTAAATTAGTAGAAAAGAAATTAAGTAAAGAAAGACAGACAGCTTGGAACAACGAAGTAAACAAACTGCACTTGGTAATGCCAGTTCTAGGTGTGCTGCTCAATCTCGTGGCAAGAAAATAAAGCAAGTAAATATGTCGTTTAAAGATTGCATTAAATAATTAGAAAGGAAATTAAGTAAAAATGGGAGACAGCTTGGAACAATGAAGTAAACAACAAACTGCACAGGGTAAATCCAGTTCTAGGTGTGCTGCTCAATTCCGTGGCAAGGAAATAAAACAAGTAAATATGTCGTTTAAATATTGCATTAAATAAGTAGAAAGGAAATTAGGTAAAAGTGGCAGACAGCTTGGAACAATGAAGTAAACAACAAACTGCACTTGGTAAAGCCAGTTCTAGGTGTGCTGCTCAATCTCGCGGCAAGGAAATAAAACAAGTAAATATGTCGTTTAAAGATTGCAATAAATAAGTAGAAAGGAAATTAATTAAAACTGGCAGACAGCTTGGAACAATGAAGTAAACAACAAACTGCACTTGGTAAAGCCAGTTCTAGGTGTGCTGCTCAATTCGGTGGCAAGGAAATAAAAAAAGTAAATATGTCGTTAAAAGACTGCATTAAATAAGTAGAAAGGAAATTAAGTAAAAATGGCAGAAAGCTTGGAACAATGAAGTAAACAACAAACGGCACTTTGTAATGCCAGTTCTAGGTGCGCTGCTCAATCTCGTGGCAAGGAAATAAAACAAGTAAATATGTCGTTTAAAGATTGCATTAAATAAGTAGAAAGGAAAATAAGGAAAAATGGCAAACCGCTTGGAACAATGAAGTAAACAACAAACTGCACTTGGTAAAGCCAGTTTTAGGTGTGCTGCTCAATCTCGTGGCAAGGAAATAAAAAAGTAGATAGGTTCTTTAGGGATTGCGTTAATTTAGTACAAAGGAAATTAAGCAAAGAAAGGCAGACAGCTTGGAATAATGAAGTAAACAAACTGAACTTGGTAAAGACTGTTCTAGGTGTGCTGCTCAATCTCTTGGCAAAAAAATAAAACAAGTAAATATGTCGTTTAAAGATTGTTTAAACAAGTAGAAAGGAAATTAAGTAAAAATGGCAGACAGCTTGGAACTATGAAGTAAACAAAAAACTGCACTTGGTAAAGCCAGTTCTAGGTGTGCTGCTCATTCACGTGGCAAGGAAAAAAACAAGTAAATATGTCATTTAAAGATTGCATTAAATAAGTAGAAAGGAAATTAAGTAAAAATGGCAGACAACTTGGAACAACGAAGTAAACAACAAACTGCACTTTGTAAAGCCAGTTCTAGGTGTGGTGCTCATTGTCGTGGCAAGGAAACAAAACAAGTAAATATGTCATTTAAAGATTGCATTAAATAAGTAGAAAGGAAATTAAGCAAAAATGGCAGACAGCTTGGAACAATGAAGTAAACAACAAACTGCACTTAGTAAAGCCAGTTCTAGGTGTGCTGCTCAATCTCATGGCAAGGAAATAAAAAGTAGATATGCCCTTTAGGGATTGCGTTAAATTAGTACAAAGGAAATTAAGTAAAGAAAGGCAGACAGCTTGGAACAACGAAGTAAACATACTGCACTTGGTAAAGTCAGTTCTAGGTGTGCTGCTCAATCCGGTAGCAAGGAAATAAAACAAGTAAATATGTTGTTTAAAAATTGCATTGAATAAGTAGAAAGGAAATTAGGTAAAAATGGCAGACAGCTTGGAACAATTAAGTAAACAACAAACTGCACATGGTAAGGCCAGTTCTAGGTGTGCTGCTCAATCTCGTGGCAAGGAAATAAAACAAGGTAATATGTCGTTTTTAATTGCAATAAATAAGTAGAAAGGAAATTAAGTAAAAAGGGCAGACACCTTGGAACAATGAAGTAAAACACAAACTGCACTTGTTAAAGCCAGTTCTAGGTGTGCTGCTCAATCTCGTGGCAAGGAAATAAAACAAGTAAATATGTCGTTTAAAGATTGCATTAAATAAGTAGAAAGGAAATTAAGCAAAAATGGCAGACAGCTTGGAACAATGAAGTAAACAACAAACTGCACTTGGTAAAGCCAGTTCTAGGTGTGCTGCTCAATCTCGTGGCAAGGAAATAAAACAAGTAAATATGTCGTTTATAGATTGCATTAAATAAGTAGAAAGGAAATTAAGCAAAAATGGCAGACAGCTTGGAACAATGAAGTAAACAACAAACTGCACTTGGTAAAGCCAGTTCTAGGTGTGCTGCTCAATCTCGTGGCAAGGAAATAAAACAAGTAAATATGTTGTTTAATGATTGCATTAAATAAGTAGAAAGGAATTTAAGTAAAAATGGCAGACAACTTGGAACAACGAAGTAAACAACAAACTGCACTTTGTAAAGCCAGTTCTAGGTGTGGTGCTCAATCTCGTGGCAAGGAAATAAAACAAGCAAATATGTCGTTAAAAGATTGCATTAAATAAGTAGAAAGGAAATTAAGCCAAAATGGCAGACAGCTTGGAACAACGAAGTAAACAACAAACTGCACTTGATAGAGCCAGTTCTAGGTGTGCTGCTCAATCTCATGGCAAGGAAATAAAACAAGTAAATATGTCATTTAAAGATTGCATTTAATAAGTAGAAAGGAAATAAAGTAAAAATGGCAGACAACTTGGAACAACGAAGTAAACAACAAACTGCACTTCGTAAAGCCAGTTCTAGGTGTGGTGCTCAATCTTGTGGCAAGGAAATAAAACAAGTAAATATGTCGTTTAAAGATTGCATTAAATATTTACATAGGAAATTGAGTAAAAATGGCAGACAGCTTGGAACAACGAAGTAAACAAAAAACTGCACTTGGTAAAGCCGGTTCTAGGTGTGCTGCTCATTCTCGTGGCAAGGAAACAAAACAAGTAAATATGTCATTTAAAGATTGCATTAAATAAGTAGAAAGGAAATTAAGCAAAAATGGCAGACAGCTTGTAACAATGAAGTAAACAACAAACTGCACTTAGTAAAGCCAGATCTAGGTGTGCTGCTCAATCCCATGGCAAGGAAATAAAAAAGTAGATATGTCCTTTAGGAATTGCATTAAATTAGTACAAAGGAAATTAAGTAAAGAAAGACAGACAGCTTGGAACAACGAAGTAAACAAACTGCACTTGGTAAAGCCAGTTCTAGGTGTGCTGCTCAATCTCGTGGCAAGGAAATAAAACAAGTAAATATGTCGTTTAAAGATTGCTATAAATAATTAGAAAGGAAATTAAGTAAAAATGGGAGACAGCTTGGAAAAAGGAAGTAAACAACAAACTGCACAGGGTAAATTCAGTTCTAGGTGTGCTGCTCAATCTCGTGGCAAGGAAATAAAACAAGTAAATATGTCGTGTTAAATTGCATTAAATAACAACCTGCAAACTGCACTTGGTAACTGCACTTGGTAAAGCCAAACAAAATGCACTTGGTAAAGCCAGTTTTATGTATGGTGCTCAATCTCGTGGCAAGGAAATAAAACAAGTAAATATGTCGTTTAAAGATTGCATTTAATAAGTAGAAAGGAAATTAAGTAAAAATGGCAGACAACTTGGAACAACGAAGTAAATAACAAACTGCACTTGGTAAAGCCAGTTCTAGGTGTGGCGCTCAATCTCGTGGCAAGGAAATAAAACAAGTAAATATGTCGTTTAATGATTGCATTAAATAAGTAGAAAAGAAATTAAGCAAAAATGGCAGACAGCTTGGAACAATGAAGTAAACAACAAACTGCACTTGGTAAAGCCAGTTCTAGGTGTGCTGCTCAATCTCGTGGCAAGGAAATAAAACAAGTAAATATGTTGTTTAATGATTGCAATAAATAAGTAGAAAGGAAATTAAGTAAAAATGGCAGACAACTTGGAACAACGAAGTAAACAACAAACTGCACTTTGTAAAGCCAGTTCTAGGTGTGGTGCTCAATCTCGTGGCAAGGAAATAAAACAAGCAAATATGTCCTTAAAAGATTGCATTAAATAAGTAGAAAGGAAATAGGCCAAAATGGCAGACAGCTTGGAACAACGAAGTAAACAACAAACTGCACTTGATAGAGCCAGTTCTAGGTGTGCTGCTCAATCTCATGGCAAGGAAATAAAACAAGTAAATATGTCATTTAAAGATTGCATTTAATAAGTAGAAAGGAAATCAAGTAAAAATGGCAGACAACTTGGAACAACGAAGTAAACAACAAACTGTACTTCGTAAAGCCAGTTCTAGGTGTGGTGCTCAATCTCGTGGCAAGGAAATAAAACAAGTAAATATGTCGTTTTAAATAGCATTAAATAAGTAGAAAGGAAATTAAGTAAAAAGGGCAGACAGCTTGAAACAATGAAGTAAACAACAAACTGCACTTGGTAAATCCAGTTCTAGGTGTGGTGCTCAATCTCGTGGCAAGGAAATAGAACAAGTAAATATGTCGTTTAAAGATTGCATTAAATATTTACATAGGAAATTGAGTAAAAATGGCAGACAGCTTGGAACAACGAAGTAAACAAAAAACTGCACTTGGTAAAGCCGGTTCTAGGTGTGCTGCTCATTCTCGTGGCAAGGAAACAAAACAAGTAAATATGTCATTTAAAGATTGCATTAAATAAGTAGAAAGGAAATTAAGCAAAAATGGCAGACAGATTGGAACAATGAAGTAAACAACAAACTGCACTTAGTAAAGCCAGTTCTAGGTGTGCTGCTCAATCTCATGGCAAGGAAATAAAAAAGTAGCTATGTCCTTTAGGAATTGCATTAAATTAGTACAAAGGAAATTAAGTAAAGAAAGACAGACAGCTTGGAACAACGAAGTAAACAAACTGCACTTGGTAAAGCCAGTTCTAGGTGTGCTGCTCAATCTCGTGGCAAGGAAATAAAACAAGTAAATATGTCGTTTAAAGATTGCTATAAATAATTAGAAAGGAAATTAAGTAAAAATGGGAGACAGCTTGGAAAAAGGAAGTAAACAACAAACTGCACAGGGTAAATCCAGTTCTAGGTGTGCTGCTCAATCTCGTGGCAAGGAAATAAAACAAGTAAATATGTCGTGTTAAATTGCATTAAATAACAACCTGCAAACTGCACTTGGTAAAGCCAAACAAAATGCAAGGTAAAGCCAGTTTTATGTATGGTGCTCAATCTCGTGGCAAGGAAATAAAACAAGTAAATATGTCGTTTAAAGATTGCAATAAATAAGTAGAAAGGAAATTAAGTAAAAAGGGCAGACACCTTGGAACAATGAAGTAAAACACAAACTGCACTTGTTAAAGCCAGTTCTAGGTGTGCTGCTCAATCTCGTGGCAAGGAAATAAAACAAGCAAATATGTCGTTAAAAGATTTCATTAAATAAGTAGAAAGGAAATTAAGCAAAAATGGCAGAGAGCTTGGAACAATGAAGTAAACAACAAACTGCACTTGGTAAAGCCAGTTCTAGGTGTGCTGCTCAATCTCGTGGCAAGGAAATAAAACAAGTAAATATGTTGTTTAATGATTGCATTAAATAAGTAGAAAGGAATTTAAGTAAAAATGGCAGACAACTTGGAACAACGAAGTAAACAACAAACTGCACTTTGTAAAGCCAGTTCTAGGTGTGGTGCTCAATCTCGTGGCAAGGAAATAAAACAAGCAAATATGTCGTTAAAAGATTGCATTAAATAAGTAGAAAGGAAATTAAGCCAAAATGGCAGACAGCTTGGAACAACGAAGTAAACAACAAACTGCAATTGATAGAGCCAGTTCTAGGTGTGCTGCTCAATCTCATGGCAAGGAAATAAAACAAGTAAATATGTCATTTAAAGATTGCATTTAATAAGTAGAAAGGAAATAAAGTAAAAATGGCAGACAACTTGGAACAACGAAGTAAACAACAAACTGCACTTCGTAAAGCCAGTTCTAGGTGTGGTGCTCAATCTTGTGGCAAGGAAATAAAACAAGTAAATATGTCGTTTAAAGATTGCATTAAATATATACATAGGAAATTGAGTAAAAATGGCAGACAGCTTGGAACAACGAAGTAAACAAAAAACTGCACTTGGTAAAGCCGGTTCTAGGTGTGCTGCTCATTCTCGTGGCAAGGAAACAAAACAAGTAAATATGTCATTTAAAGATTGCATTAAATAAGTAGAAAGGAAATTAAGCAAAAATGGCAGACAGCTTGGAACAATGAAGTAAACAACAAACTGCACTTAGTAAAGCCAGTTCTAGGTGTGCTGCTCAATCTCTTGGCAAGGAAATAAAACAAGTAAATATGTCGTTTAAAGATTGCATTAAATAATTAGAAAGGAAATTAAGTAAAAATGGGAGACAGCTTGGAAAAAGGAAGTAAACAACAAACTGCACAGGGTAAATCCTGTTCTAGGTGTGCTGCTCAATCTCATGGCAAGGAAATAAAACAAGTAAATATGTCGTGTTAAATTGCATTAAATAACAACCTGCAAACTGCACTTGGTAACTGCACTTGGTAAAGCCAAACAAACTGCACTTGGTAAAGCCAGTTTTATGTATGGTGCTCAATCTCGTGGCAAGGAAATAAAACAAGCAAATATGTCCTTAAAAGATTGCATTAAATAAGTAGAAAGGAAATAGGCCAAAATGGCAGACAGCTTGGAACAACGAAGTAAACAACAAACTGCACTTGATAGAGCCAGTTCTAGGTGTGCTGCTCAATCTCATGGCAAGGAAATAAAACAAGTAAATATGTCATTTAAAGATTGCATTTAATAAGTAGAAAGGAAATCAAGTAAAAATGGCAGACAACTTGGAACAACGAAGTAAACAACAAACTGTACTTCGTAAAGCCAGTTCTAGGTGTGGTGCTCAATCTCGTGGCAAGGAAATAAAACAAGTAAATATGTCGTTTTAAATAGCATTAAATAAGTAGAAAGGAAATTAAGTAAAAAGGGCAGACAGCTTGAAACAATGAAGTAAACAACAAACTGCACTTGGTAAATCCAGTTCTAGGTGTGGTGCTCAATCTCGTGGCAAGGAAATAGAACAAGTAAATATGTCGTTTAAAGATTGCATTAAATATTTACATAGGAAATTGAGTAAAAATGGCAGACAGCTTGGAACAACGAAGTAAACAAAAAACTGCACTTGGTAAAGCCGGTTCTAGGTGTGCTGCTCATTCTCGTGGCAAGGAAACAAAACAAGTAAATATGTCATTTAAAGATTGCATTAAATAAGTAGAAAGGAAATTAAGCAAAAATGGCAGACAGCTTGGAACAATGAAGTAAACAACAAACTGCACTTAGTAAAGCCAGTTCTAGGTGTGCTGCTCAATCTCATGGCAAGGAAATAAAAAAGTAGCTATGTCCTTTAGGAATTGCATTAAATTAGTACAAAGGAAATTAAGTAAAGAAAGACAGACAGCTTGGAACAACGAAGTAAACAAACTGCACTTGGTAAAGCCAGTTCTAGGTGTGCTGCTCAATCTCATGGCAAGGAAATAAAACAAGTAAATATGTCGTTTAATGATTGCATTAAATAAGCAGAAAGGAAATTAAGTAAAAATGGCAGGTAGCTTGGAACAATGAAGTAAACAACAAACTACATTTGGTAAAGCCAGTTCTAGGTGTGCTACTCAATCTCATGACAAGGAAATAAAAAAAGTAGATATATCCTTTAGGAATTGCGTTAAATTAGTAGAAAGGAAATTAAGTAAAGAAAGACAGACAGCTTGGAACAATGAAGTAAACAAACTGCACTTGGTAATGCCAGTTCTAGGTGTGCTGCTCAATCTCGTGGCAAGAAAATAAAGCAAGTAAATATGTTGTTTAAAGATTGCATTAAATAATTAGAAAGGAAATTAAGTAAAAATGGGAGACAGCTTGGAACAATGAAGTAAACAACAAACTGCACAGGGTAAATCCAGTTCTAGGTGTGCTGCTCAATTTCGTGGCAAGGAAATAAAACAAGTAAATATGTCGTTTTAAATTGCATTAAATAAGTAGAAAGGAAATTAGGTAAAAAGGGCAGAAAGCTTGAAACAATAAAGTAAACAACAAACTGCACTTGGTAAATCCAGTTCTAGGTGTGCTGCTCAATCCCGTGGCAAGGAAATAAAACAAGTAGATATGTAGCTTAAAGATTGCATTAAAGAAGTAGAAAGGAAATTAAGTAACAGTGGCAGGCTGCTTGGGACATTGAACTAAACAACAAACTGCACTTGGTCAAGCCAGATCTAGGTGTGCTGCTCAATTCCGTGGCAAGGAAATAAAACAAGTAAATATGTCGTTTAAATATTGCATTAAATAAGTAGAAAGGAAATTAAGTAAAAGTGGCAGACAGCTTGGAACAATGAAGTAAACAACAAACTGCACTTGGTAAAGCCAGTTCTAGGTGTGCTGCTCAATTCGGTGGCAAGGAAATAAAAAAAGTAAATATGTCGTTAAAAGACTGCATTAAATAAGTAGAAAGGAAATTAAGTAAAAATGGCAGAAAGCTTGGAACAATGAAGTAAACAACAAACGGCACTTTGTAATGCCAGTTTTAGGTGTGCTGCTCAATCTCGTGGCAAGGAAATAAAAAAGTAGATAGGTTCTTTAGGGATTGCGTTAATTTAGTACAAAGAAAATTAAGCAAAGAAAGGCAGACAGCTTGGAACAATGAAGTAAACAAACTGAACTTGGTAAAGCCTGTTCTAGGTGTGCTGCTCAATCTCTTGGCAAAGAAATAAAACAAGTAAATATGTCGTTTAAAGATTGTTTAAACAAGTAGAAAGGAATTAAGTAAAAATGGCAGACAGCTTGGAACTATGAAGTAAACAAAAAACTGCACTTGGTAAAGCCAGTTCTAGGTGTGCTGCTCATTCACGTGGCAAGGAAAAAAACAAGTAAATATGTCATTTAAAGATTGCATTAAATAAGTAGAAAGGAAATTAAGTAAAAATGGCAGACAACTTGGAACAACGAAGTAAACAACAAACTGCACTTTGTAAAGCCAGTTCTAGGTGTGGTGCTCATTGTCGTGGCAAGGAAACAAAACAAGTAAATATGTCATTTAAAGATTGCATTCAATAAGTAGAAAGGAAATTAAGCAAAAATGGCAGACAGCTTGGAACAACGAAGTAAACATACTGCACTTGGTAAAGTCAGTTCTAGGTGTGCTGCTCAATCCCGTAGCAAGGAAATAAAACAAGTAAATATGTTGTTTAAAAATTGCATTGAATAAGTAGAAAGGAAATTAAGTAAAAATGGCAGACAGCTTGGAACAATTAAGTAAACAACAAACTGCACATGGTAAGGCCAGTTCTAGGTGTGCTGCTCAATCTCGTGGCAAGGAAATAAAACAAGGTAAATGTCGTTTTTAATTGCAATAAATAAGTAGAAAGGAAATTAAGTAAAAAGGGCAGACACCTTGGAACAATGAAGTAAAACACAAACTGCACTTGTTAAAGCCAGTTCTAGGTGTGCTGCTCAATCTCGTGGCAAGGAAATAAAACAAGTAAATATGTCATTTAAAGATTGCATTAAATAAGTAGAAAGGAAATATAAGCAAAAATGGCAGACAGCTTGGAACAATGAAGTAAACAACAAACTGCACTTGGTAAAGCCAGTTCTAGGTGTGCTGCTCAATCTCGTGGCAAGGAAATAAAACAAGTAAATATGTTGTTTAATGATTGCATTAAATAAGTAGAAAGGAATTAAAGTAAAAATGGCAGACAACTTGGAACAACGAAGTAAACAACAAACTGCACTTTGTAAAGCCAGTTCTAGGTGTGGTGCTCAATCTCGTGGCAAGGAAATAAAACAAGCAAATATGTCGTTAAAAGATTGCTATAAATAAGTACAAAGGAAATTAAGCCAAAATGGCAGACAGCTTGGAACAACGAAGTAAACAACAAACTGCACTTGATAGAGCCAGTTCTAGGTGTGCTGCTCAATCTCATGGCAAGGAAATAAAACAAGTAAATATGTCATTTAAAGATTGCATTTAATAAGTAGAAAGGAAATAAAGTAAAAATGGCAGACAACTTGGAACAACGAAGTAAACAACAAACTGCACTTCGTAAAGCCAGTTCTAGGTGTGGTGCTCAATCTTGTGGCAAGGAAATAAAACAAGTAAATATGTCGTTTAAAGATTGCATTAAATATATACATAGGAAATTGAGTAAAAATGGCAGACAGCTTGGAACAACGAAGTAAACAAAAAACTGCACTTGGTAAAGCCGGTTCTAGGTGTGCTGCTCATTCTCGTGGCAAGGAAACAAAACAAGTAAATATGTCATTTAAAGATTGCATTAAATAAGTAGAAAGGAAATTAAGTAAAAATGGCAGACAACTTGGAACAACGAAGTAAACAACAAACTGCACTTTGTAAAGCCAGTTCTAGGTGTGGGGCTCAATCTCGTGGCAAGGAAATAAAACAAGCAAATATGTCCTTAAAAGATTGCATTAAATAAGTAGAAAGGAAATTAGGCCAAAATGGCAGACAGCTTGGAACAACGAAGTAAACAACAAACTGCACTTGATAGAGCCAGTTCTAGGTGTGCTGCTCAATCTCATGGCAAGGAAATAAAACAAGTAAATATGTCATTTAAAGATTGCATTTAATAAGTAGAAAGGAAATCAAGTAAAAATGGCAGACAACTTGGAACAACGAAGTAAACAACAAACTGCACTTCGTAAAGCCAGTTCTAGGTGTGGTGCTCAATCTCGTGGCAAGGAAATAAAACAAGTAAATATGTCGTTTAAAGATTGCATTAAATATTTACATAGGAAATTGAGTAAAAATGGCAGACAGCTTGGAAAAACGAAGTAAACAAAAAACTGCACTTGGTAAAGCCAGTTCTAGGTGTGCTGCTCATTCTAGTGGCAAGGAAACAAAACAAGTAAATATGTCATTTAAAGATTGCATTAAATAAGTAGAAAGGAAATTAAGCAAAAATGGCAGACAGCTTGGAACAATGAAGTAAACAACAAACTGCACTTAGTAAAGCCAGTTCTAGGTGTGCTGCTCAATCTCATGGCAAAGAAATAAAAAAGTAGATATGTCCTTTAGGAATTGCATTAAATTAGTACAAAGGAAATTAAGTAAAGAAAGACAGACAGCTTGGAACAACGATGTAAACAAACTGCACTTGGTAAAGCCAGTTCTAGGTGGGCTGCTCAATCTCGTGGCAAGGAAATAAAACAAGTAAATATGTCGTTTAAAGATTGCATTAAATAATTAGAAAGGAAATTAAGTAAAAATGGGAGACAGCTTGGAAAAAGGAAGTAAAAAACAAACTGCACAGGGTAAATCCAGTTCTAGGTGTGCTGCTCAATCTCGTGGCAAGGAAATAAAACAAGTAAATATGTCGTGTTAAATTGCAAAAAATAACAACCTGCAAACTGCACTTGGTAACTGCACTTGTTAAAGCCAAACAAACTGCACTTGGTAAAGCCTGTTTTATGTGTGGTGCTCAATCTCGTGGCAAGGAAATAAAACAAGTAAATATGTCGTGTAAAGATTGCATTTAATAAGTAGAAAGGAAATTAAGTAAAAATGGCAGACAACTTGGAACAACGAAGTAAATAACAAACTGCACTTGGTAAAGCCAGTTCTAGGTGTGGCGCTCAATCTCGTGGCAAGGAAATAAAACAAGTAAATATGTCGTTTAATGATTGCATTAAATAAGTAGAAAGGAAGTTAAGCAAAAATGGCAGACAGCTTGGAACAATGAAGTAAACAACAAACTGCACTTAGTAAAGCCAGTTCTAGGTGTGCTGCTCAATCTCATGGCAAGGAAATAAAAAAGTAGATATGTCCTTTAGGAATTGCATTAAATTAGTACAAAGGAAATTAAGTAAAGAAAGACAGACAGCTTGGAACAACGAAGTAAACAAACTGCACTTGGTAAAGCCAGTTCTAGGTGTGCTGCTCAATCTCGTGGCAAGGAAATAAAACAAGTAAATATGTCGTTTAAAGATTGCATTAAATAATTAGAAAGGAAATTAAGTAAAAATGGGAGACAGCTTGGAAAAAGGAAGTAAACAACAAACTGCACAGGGTAAATCCAGTTCTAGGTGTGCTGCTCAATCTCGTGGCAAGGAAATAAAACAAGTAAATATGTCGTGTTAAATTGCATTAAATAACAACCTGCAAACTGCACTTGGTAACTGCACTTGGTAAAGCCAAACAAAATGCACTTGGTAAAGCCAGTTTTATGTATGGTGCTCAATCTCGTGGCAAGGAAATAAAACAAGTAAATATGTCGTTTAATGATTGCATTAAATAAGTAGAAAGGAAGTTAAGCAAAAATGGCAGACAGCTTGGAACAATGAAGTAAACAACAAACTGCACTTAGTAAAGCCAGTTCTAGGTGTGCTGCTCAATCTCATGGCAAGGAAATAAAAAAGTAGATATGTCCTTTAGGAATTGCATTAAATTAGTACAAAGGAAATTAAGTAAAGAAAGACAGACAGCTTGGAACAACGAAGTAAACAAACTGCACTTGGTAAAGCCAGTTCTAGGTGTGCTGCTCAATCTCGTGGCAAGGAAATAAAACAAGTAAATATGTCGTTTAAAGATTGCATTAAATAATTAGAAAGGAAATTAAGTAAAAATGGGAGACAGCTTGGAAAAAGGAAGTAAACAACAAACTGCACTTGGTAAATCCAGTTCTAGGTGTGGTGCTCAATCTCGTGGCAAGGAAATAGAACAAGTAAATATGTCGTTTAAAGATTGCATTAAATATTTACATAGGAAATTGAGTAAAAATGGCAGACAGCTTGGAACAACGAAGTAAACAAAAAACTGCACTTGGTAAAGCCGGTTCTAGGTGTGCTGCTCATTCTCGTGGCAAGGAAACAAAACAAGTAAATATGTCATTTAAAGATTGCATTAAATAAGTAGAAAGGAAATTAAGCAAAAATGGCAGACAGATTGGAACAATGAAGTAAACAACAAACTGCACTTAGTAAAGCCAGTTCTAGGTGTGCTGCTCAATCTCATGGCAAGGAAATAAAAAAGTAGCTATGTCCTTTAGGAATTGCATTAAATTAGTACAAAGGAAATTAAGTAAAGAAAGACAGACAGCTTGGAACAACGAAGTAAACAAACTGCACTTGGTAAAGCCAGTTCTAGGTGTGCTGCTCAATCTCGTGGCAAGGAAATAAAACAAGTAAATATGTCGTTTAAAGATTGCTATAAATAATTAGAAAGGAAATTAAGTAAAAATGGGAGACAGCTTGGAAAAAGGAAGTAAACAACAAACTGCACAGGGTAAATCCAGTTCTAGGTGTGCTGCTCAATCTCGTGGCAAGGAAATAAAACAAGTAAATATGTCGTGTTAAATTGCATTAAATAACAACCTGCAAACTGCACTTGGTAACTGCACTTGGTAAAGCCAAACAAAATGCACTTGGTAAAGCCAGTTTTATGTATGGTGCTCAATCTCGTGGCAAGGAAATAAAACAAGTAAATATGTCGTTTAAAGATTGCAATAAATAAGTAGAAAGGAAATTAAGTAAAAAGGGCAGACACCTTGGAAGAATGAAGTAAAACACAAACTGCACTTGTTAAAGCCAGTTCTAGGTGTGCTGCTCAATCTCGTGGCAAGGAAATAAAACAAGCAAATATGTCGTTAAAAGATTTCATTAAATAAGTAGAAAGGAAATTAAGCAAAAATGGCAGAGAGCTTGGAACAATGAAGTAAACAACAAACTGCACTTGGTAAAGCCAGTTCTAGGTGTGCTGCTCAATCTCGTGGCAAGGAAATAAAACAAGTAAATATGTTGTTTAATGATTGCATTAAATAAGTAGAAAGGAATTTAAGTAAAAATGGCAGACAACTTGGAACAACGAAGTAAACAACAAACTGCACTTTGTAAAGCCAGTTCTAGGTGTGGTGCTCAATCTCGTGGCAAGGAAATAAAACAAGCAAATATGTCGTTAAAAGATTGCATTAAATAAGTAGAAAGGAAATTAAGCCAAAATGGCAGACAGCTTGGAACAACGAAGTAAACAACAAACTGCACTTGATAGAGCCAGTTCTAGGTGTGCTGCTCAATCTCATGGCAAGGAAATAAAACAAGTAAATATGTCATTTAAAGATTGCATTTAATAAGTAGAAAGGAAATAAAGTAAAAATGGCAGACAACTTGGAACAACGAAGTAAAAAACAAACTGCACTTCGTAAAGCCAGTTCTAGGTGTGGTGCTCAATCTTGTGGCAAGGAAATAAAACAAGTAAATATGTCGTTTAAAGATTGCATTAAATATATACATAGGAAATTGAGTAAAAATGGCAGACAGCTTGGAACAACGAAGTAAACAAAAAACTGCACTTGGTAAAGCCGGTTCTAGGTGTGCTGCTCATTCTCGTGGCAAGGAAACAAAACAAGTAAATATGTCATTTAAAGATTGCATTAAATAAGTAGAAAGGAAATTAAGCAAAAATGGCAGACAGCTTGGAACAATGAAGTAAACAACAAACTGCACTTAGTAAAGCCAGTTCTAGGTGTGCTGCTCAATCTCTTGGCAAGGAAATAAAACAAGTAAATATGTCGTTTAAAGATTGCATTAAATAATTAGAAAGGAAATTAAGTAAAAATGGGAGACAGCTTGGAAAAAGGAAGTAAACAACAAACTGCACAGGGTAAATCCAGTTCTAGGTGTGCTGCTCAATCTCATGGCAAGGAAATAAAACAAGTAAATATGTCGTGTTAAATTCCATTAAATAACAACCTGCAAACTGCACTTGGTAACTGCACTTGGTAAAGCCAAACAAACTGCACTTGGTAAAGCCAGTTTTATGTATGGTGCTCAATCTCGTGGCAAGGAAATAAAACAAGCAAATATGTCCTTAAAAGATTGCATTAAATAAGTAGAAAGGAAATAGGCCAAAATGGCAGACAGCTTGGAACAACGAAGTAAACAACAAACTGCACTTGATAGAGCCAGTTCTAGGTGTGCTGCTCAATCTCATGGCAAGGAAATAAAACAAGTAATTATGTCATTTAAAGATTGCATTTAATAAGTAGAAAGGAAATCAAGTAAAAATGGCAGACAACTTGGAACAACGAAGTAAACAACAAACTGTACTTCGTAAAGCCAGTTCTAGGTGTGGTGCTCAATCTCGTGGCAAGGAAATAAAACAAGTAAATATGTCGTTTTAAATAGCATTAAATAAGTAGAAAGGAAATTAAGTAAAAAGGGCAGACAGCTTGAAACAATGAAGTAAACAACAAACTGCACTTGGTAAATCCAGTTCTAGGTGTGGTGCTCAATCTCGTGGCAAGGAAATAGAACAAGTAAATATGTCGTTTAAAGATTGCATTAAATATTTACATAGGAAATTGAGTAAAAATGGCAGACAGCTTGGAACAACGAAGTAAACAAAAAACTGCACTTGGTAAAGCCGGTTCTAGGTGTGCTGCTCATTCTCGTGGCAAGGAAACAAAACAAGTAAATATGTCATTTAAAGATTGCATTAAATAAGTAGAAAGGAAATTAAGCAAAAATGGCAGACAGCTTGGAACAATGAAGTAAACAACAAACTGCACTTAGTAAAGCCAGTTCTAGGTGTGCTGCTCAATCTCATGGCAAGGAAATAAAAAAGTAGCTATGTCCTTTAGGAATTGCATTAAATTAGTACAAAGGAAATTAAGTAAAGAAAGACAGACAGCTTGGAACAACGAAGTAAACAAACTGCACTTGGTAAAGCCAGTTCTAGGTGTGCTGCTCAATCTCATGGCAAGGAAATAAAACAAGTAAATATGTCGTTTAATGATTGCATTAAATAAGCAGAAAGGAAATTAAGTAAAAATGGCAGGTAGCTTGGAACAATGAAGTAAACAACAAACTACATTTGGTAAAGCCAGTTCTAGGTGTGCTACTCAATCTCATGACAAGGAAATAAAAAAAGTAGATATATCCTTTAGGAATTGCGTTAAATTAGTAGAAAGGAAATTAAGTAAAGAAAGACAGACAGCTTGGAACAATGAAGTAAACAAACTGCACTTGGTAATGCCAGTTCTAGGTGTGCTGCTCAATCTCGTGGCAAGAAAATAAAGCAAGTAAATATGTCGTTTAAAGATTGCATTAAATAATTAGAAAGGAAATTAAGTAAAAATGGGAGACAGCTTGGAACAATGAAGTAAACAACAAACTGCACAGGGTAAATCCAGTTCTAGGTGTGCTGCTCAATTTCGTGGCAAGGAAATAAAACAAGTAAATATGTCGTTTTAAATTGCATTAAATAAGTAGAAAGGAAATTAGGTAAAAAGGGCAGAAAGCTTGAAACAATAAAGTAAACAACAAACTGCACTTGGTAAATCCAGTTCTAGGTGTGCTGCTCAATCCCGTGGCAAGGAAATAAAACAAGTAGATATGTAGCTTAAAGATTGCATTAAAGAAGTAGAAAGGAAATTAAGTAACAGTGGCAGGCTGCTTGGGACATTGAACTAAACAACAAACTGCACTTGGTCAAGCCAGATCTAGGTGTGCTGCTCAATTCCGTGGCAAGGAAATAAAACAAGTAAATATGTCGTTTAAATATTGCATTAAATAAGTAGAAAGGAAATTAAGTAAAAGTGGCAGACAGCTTGGAACAATGAAGTAAACAACAAACTGCACTTGGTAAAGCCAGTTCTAGGTGTGCTGCTCAATTCGGTGGCAAGGAAATAAAAAAAGTAAATATGTCGTTAAAAGACTGCATTAAATAAGTAGAAAGGAAATTAAGTAAAAATGGCAGAAAGCTTGGAACAATGAAGTAAACAACAAACGGCACTTTGTAATGCCAGTTTTAGGTGTGCTGCTCAATCTCGTGGCAAGGAAATAAAAAAGTAGATAGGTTCTTTAGGGATTGCGTTAATTTAGTACAAAGAAAATTAAGCAAAGAAAGGCAGACAGCTTGGAACAATGAAGTAAACAAACTGAACTTGGTAAAGCCTGTTCTAGGTGTGCTGCTCAATCTCTTGGCAAAGAAATAAAACAAGTAAATATGTCGTTTAAAGATTGTTTAAACAAGTAGAAAGGAATTAAGTAAAAATGGCAGACAGCTTGGAACTATGAAGTAAACAAAAAACTGCACTTGGTAAAGCCAGTTCTAGGTGTGCTGCTCATTCACGTGGCAAGGAAAAAAACAAGTAAATATGTCATTTAAAGATTGCATTAAATAAGTAGAAAGGAAATTAAGTAAAAATGGCAGACAACTTGGAACAACGAAGTAAACAACAAACTGCACTTTGTAAAGCCAGTTCTAGGTGTGGTGCTCATTGTCGTGGCAAGGAAACAAAACAAGTAAATATGTCATTTAAAGATTGCATTCAATAAGTAGAAAGGAAATTAAGCAAAAATGGCAGACAGCTTGGAACAACGAAGTAAACATACTGCACTTGGTAAAGTCAGTTCTAGGTGTGCTGCTCAATCCCGTAGCAAGGAAATAAAACAAGTAAATATGTTGTTTAAAAATTGCATTGAATAAGTAGAAAGGAAATTAAGTAAAAATGGCAGACAGCTTGGAACAATTAAGTAAACAACAAACTGCACATGGTAAGGCCAGTTCTAGGTGTGCTGCTCAATCTCGTGGCAAGGAAATAAAACAAGGTAAATGTCGTTTTTAATTGCAATAAATAAGTAGAAAGGAAATTAAGTAAAAAGGGCAGACACCTTGGAACAATGAAGTAAAACACAAACTGCACTTGGTAAAGCCAGTTCTAGGTGTGCTGCTCAATTCGGTGGCAAGGAAATAAAAAAAGTAAATATGTCGTTAAAAGACTGCATTAAATAAGTAGAAAGGAAATTAAGTAAAAATGGCAGAAAGCTTGGAACAATGAAGTAAACAACAAACGGCACTTTGTAATGCCAGTTTTAGGTGTGCTGCTCAATCTCGTGGCAAGGAAATAAAAAAGTAGATAGGTTCTTTAGGGATTGCGTTAATTTAGTACAAAGAAAATTAAGCAAAGAAAGGCAGACAGCTTGGAACAATGAAGTAAACAAACTGAACTTGGTAAAGCCTGTTCTAGGTGTGCTGCTCAATCTCTTGGCAAAGAAATAAAACAAGTAAATATGTCGTTTAAAGATTGTTTAAACAAGTAGAAAGGAATTAAGTAAAAATGGCAGACAGCTTGGAACTATGAAGTAAACAAAAAACTGCACTTGGTAAAGCCAGTTCTAGGTGTGCTGCTCATTCACGTGGCAAGGAAAAAAACAAGTAAATATGTCATTTAAAGATTGCATTAAATAAGTAGAAAGGAAATTAAGTAAAAATGGCAGACAACTTGGAACAACGAAGTAAACAACAAACTGCACTTTGTAAAGCCAGTTCTAGGTGTGGTGCTCATTGTCGTGGCAAGGAAACAAAACAAGTAAATATGTCATTTAAAGATTGCATTCAATAAGTAGAAAGGAAATTAAGCAAAAATGGCAGACAGCTTGGAACAACGAAGTAAACATACTGCACTTGGTAAAGTCAGTTCTAGGTGTGCTGCTCAATCCCGTAGCAAGGAAATAAAACAAGTAAATATGTTGTTTAAAAATTGCATTGAATAAGTAGAAAGGAAATTAAGTAAAAATGGCAGACAGCTTGGAACAATTAAGTAAACAACAAACTGCACATGGTAAAGCCAGTTCTAGGTGTGCTGCTCAATCTCGTGGCAAGGAAATAAAACAAGTAAATATGTCATTTAAAGATTGCAATAAATAAGTAGAAAGGAAATTAAGCAAAAATGGCAGACAGCTTGGAACAATGAAGTAAACAACAAACTGCACTTGGTAAAGCCAGTTCTAGGTGTGCTGCTCAATCTCGTGGCAAGGAAATAAAACAAGTAAATATGTTGTTTAATGATTGCATTAAATAAGTAGAAAGGAATTTAAGTAAAAATGGCAGACAACTTGGAACAACGAAGTAAACAACAAACTGCACTTTGTAAAGCCAGTTCTAGGTGTGGTGCTCAATCTCGTGGCAAGGAAATAAAACAAGCAAATATGTCGTTAAAAGATTGCATTAAATAAGTACAAAGGAAATTAAGCCAAAATGGCAGACAGCTTGGAACAACGAAGTAAACAACAAACTGCACTTGATAGAGCCAGTTCTAGGTGTGCTGCTCAATCTCATGGCAAGGAAATAAAACAAGTAAATATGTCATTTAAAGATTGCATTTAATAAGTAGAAAGGAAATAAAGTAAAAATGGCAGACAACTTGGAACAACGAAGTAAACAACAAACTGCACTTCGTAAAGCCAGTTCTAGGTGTGGTGCTCAATCTTGTGGCAAGGAAATAAAACAAGTAAATATGTCGTTTAAAGATTGCATTAAATATATACATAGGAAATTGAGTAAAAATGGCAGACAGCTTGGAACAACGAAGTAAACAAAAAACTGCACTTGGTAAAGCCGGTTCTAGGTGTGCTGCTCATTCTCGTGGCAAGGAAACAAGTAAATATGTCATTTAAAGATTGCATTAAATAAGTAGAAAGGAAATTAAGCAAAAATGGCAGACAGCTTGGAACAATGAAGTAAACAACAAACTGCACTTAGTAAAGCCAGTTCTAGGTGTGCTGCTCAATCTCTTGGCAAGGAAATAAAACAAGTAAATATGTCGTTTAAAGATTGCATTAAATAATTAGAAAGGAAATTAAGTAAAAATGGGAGACAGCTTGGAAAAAGGAAGTAAACAACAAACTGCACAGGGTAAATCCAGTTCTAGGTGTGCTGCTCAATCTCATGGCAAGGAAATAAAACAAGTAAATATGTCGTGTTAAATTGCATTAAATAACAACCTGCAAACTGCACTTGGTAACTGCACTTGGTAAAGCCAAACAAACTGCACTTGGTAAAGCCAGTTTTATGTATGGTGCTCAATCTCGTGGCAAGGAAATAAAACAAGTAAATATGTCGTTTAAAGATTGCATTTAATAAGTAGAAAGGAAATTAAGTAAAAATGGCAGACAACTTGGAACAACGAAGTAAATAACAAACTGCACTTGGTAAAGCCAGTTCTAGGTGTGGCGCTCAATCTCGTGGCAAGGAAATAAAACAAGTAAATATGTCGTTTAATGATTGCATTAAATAAGTAGAAAAGAAATTAAGCAAAAATGGCAGACAGCTTGGAACAATGAAGTAAACAACAAACTGCACTTGGTAAAGCCAGTTCTAGGTGTGCTGCTCAATCTCGTGGCAAGGAAATAAAACAAGTAAATATGTTGTTTAATGATTGCAATAAATAAGTAGAAAGGAAATTAAGTAAAAATGGCAGACAACTTGGAACAACGAAGTAAACGACAAACTGCACTTTGTAAAGCCAGTTCTAGGTGTGGTGCTCAATCTCGTGGCAAGGAAATAAAACAAGCAAATATGTCCTTAAAAGATTGCATTAAATAAGTAGAAAGGAAATTAGGCCAAAATGGCAGACAGCTTGGAAAAACGAAGTAAACAACAAACTGCACTTGATAGAGCCAGTTCTAGGTGTGCTGCTCAATCTCATGGCAAGGAAATAAAACAAGTAAATATGTCATTTAAAGATTGCATTTAATAAGTAGAAAGGAAATCAAGTAAAAATGGCAGACAACTTGGAACAACGAAGTAAACAACAAACTGTACTTCGTAAAGCCAGTTCTAGGTGTGGTGCTCAATCTCGTGGCAAGGAAATAAAACAAGTAAATATGTCGTTTTAAATAGCATAAAATAAGTAGAAAGGAAATTAAGTAAAAAGGGCAGACAGCTTGAAACAATGAAGTAAACAACAAACTGCACTTGGTAAATCCAGTTCTAGGTGTGGTGCTCAATCTCGTGGCAAGGAAATAGAACAAGTAAATATGTCGTTTAAAGATTGCATTAAATATTTACATAGGAAATTGAGTAAAAATGGCAGACAGCTTGGAACAACGAAGTAAACAAAAAACTGCACTTGGTAAAGCCGGTTCTAGGTGTGCTGCTCATTCTCGTGGCAAGGAAACAAAACAAGTAAATATGTCATTTAAAGATTGCATTAAATAAGTAGAAAGGAAATTAAGCAAAAATGGCAGACAGCTTGGAACAATGAAGTAAACAACAAACTGCACTTAGTAAAGCCAGTTCTAGGTGTGCTGCTCAATCTCATGGCAAGGAAATAAAAAAGTAGATATGTCCTTTAGGAATTGCATTAAATTAGTACAAAGGAAATTAAGTAAAGAAAGACAGACAGCTTGGAACAACGAAGTAAACAAACTGCACTTGGTAAAGCCAGTTCTAGGTGTGCTGCTCAATCTCGTGGCAAGGAAATAAAACAAGTAAATATGTCGTTTAAAGATTGCATTAAATAATTAGAAAGGAAATTAAGTAAAAATGGGAGACAGCTTGGAAAAAGGAAGTAAACAACAAACTGCACAGGGTAAATCCAGTTCTAGGTGTGCTGCTCAATCTCGTGGCAAGGAAATAAAACAAGTAAATATGTCGTGTTAAATTGCATTAAATAACAACCTGCAAACTGCACTTGGTAACTGCACTTGGTAAAGCCAGTTTTATGTGTGGTGCTCAATCTCGTGGCAAGGAAATAAAACAAGTAAATATGTCGTTTAAAGATTGCATTTAATAAGTAGAAAGGAAATTAAGTAAAAATGGCAGACAACTTGGAACAACGAAGTAAATAACAAACTGCACTTGGTAAAGTCAGTTCTAAGTGTGGCGCTCAATCTCGTGGCAAGGAAATAAAACAAGTAAATATGTCGTTTAATGATTGCATTAAATAAGTAGAAAAGAAATTAAGCAAAAATGGCAGACAGCTTGGAACAATGAAGTAAACAACAAACTGCACTTGGTAAAGCCAGTTCTAGGTGTGCTGCTCAATCTCGTGGCAAGGAAATAAAACAAGTAAATATGTTGTTTAATGATTGCAATAAATAAGTAGAAAGGAAATTAAGTAAAAATGGCAGACAACTTGGAACAACGAAGTAAACAACAAACTGCACTTTGTAAAGCCAGTTCTAGGTGTGGGGCTCAATCTCGTGGCAAGGAAATAAAACAAGCAAATATGTCCTTAAAAGATTGCATTAAATAAGTAGAAAGGAAATTAGGCCAAAATGGCAGACAGCTTGGAACAACGAAGTAAACAACAAACTGCACTTGATAGAGCCAGTTCTAGGTGTGCTGCTCAATCTCATGGCAAGGAAATAATACAAGTAAATATGTCATTTAAAGATTGCATTTAATAAGTAGAAAGGAAATCAAGTAAAAATGGCAGACAACTTGGAACAACGAAGTAAACAACAAACTGCACTTCGTAAAGCCAGTTCTAGGTGTGGTGCTCAATCTCGTGGCAAGGAAATAAAACAAGTAAATATGTCGTTTAAAGATTGCATTAAATATTTACATAGGAAATTGAGTAAAAATGGCAGACAGCTTGGAAAAACGAAGTAAACAAAAAACTGCACTTGGTAAAGCCAGTTCTAGGTGTGCTGCTCATTCTAGTGGCAAGGAAACAAAACAAGTAAATATGTCATTTAAAGATTGCATTAAATAAGTAGAAAGGAAATTAAGCAAAAATGGCAGACAGCTTGGAACAATGAAGTAAACAACAAACTGCACTTAGTAAAGCCAGTTCTAGGTGTGCTGCTCAATCTCATGGCAAAGAAATAAAAAAGTAGATATGTCCTTTAGGAATTGCATTAAATTAGTACAAAGGAAATTAAGTAAAGAAAGACAGACAGCTTGGAACAACGATGTAAACAAACTGCACTTGGTAAAGCCAGTTCTAGGTGGGCTGCTCAATCTCGTGGCAAGGAAATAAAACAAGTAAATATGTCGTTTAAAGATTGCATTAAATAATTAGAAAGGAAATTAAGTAAAAATGGGAGACAGCTTGGAAAAAGGAAGTAAAAAACAAACTGCACAGGGTAAATCCAGTTCTAGGTGTGCTGCTCAATCTCGTGGCAAGGAAATAAAACAAGTAAATATGTCGTGTTAAATTGCAAAAAATAACAACCTGCAAACTGCACTTGGTAACTGCACTTGGTAAAGCCAAACAAACTGCACTTGGTAAAGCCTGTTTTATGTGTGGTGCTCAATCTCGTGGCAAGGAAATAAAACAAGTAAATATGTCGTGTAAAGATTGCATTTAATAAGTAGAAAGGAAATTAAGTAAAAATGGCAGACAACTTGGAACAACGAAGTAAATAACAAACTGCACTTGGTAAAGCCAGTTCTAGGTGTGGCGCTCAATCTCGTGGCAAGGAAATAAAACAAGTAAATATGTCGTTTAATGATTGCATTAAATAAGTAGAAAGGAAGTTAAGCAAAAATGGCAGACAGCTTGGAACAATGAAGTAAACAACAAACTGCACTTAGTAAAGCCAGTTCTAGGTGTGCTGCTCAATCTCATGGCAAGGAAATAAAAAAGTAGATATGTCCTTTAGGAATTGCATTAAATTAGTACAAAGGAAATTAAGTAAAGAAAGACAGACAGCTTGGAACAACGAAGTAAACAAACTGCACTTGGTAAAGCCAGTTCTAGGTGTGCTGATCAATCTCGTGGCAAGGAAATAAAACAAGTAAATATGTCGTTTAAAGATTGCATTAAATAATTAGAAAGGAAATAAGTAAAAATGGGAGACAGCTTGGAAAAAGGAAGTAAACAACAAACTGCACAGGGTAAATCCAGTTCTAGGTGTGCTGCTCAATCTCGTGGCAAGGAAATAAAACAAGTAAATATGTCGTGTTAAATTGCATTAAATAACAACCTGCAAACTGCACTTGGTAACTGCACTTGGTAAAGCCAAACAAACTGCACTTGGTAAAGCCAGTTTTATGTATGGTGCTCAATCTCGTGGCAAGGAAATAAAACAAGTAAATATGTCGTTTAAAGATTGCATTTAATAAGTAGAAAGGAAATTAAGTAAAAATGGCAGACAACTTGGAACAACGAAGTAAATAACAAACTGCACTTGGTAAAGCCAGTTCTAGGTGTGGCGCTCAATCTCGTGGCAAGGAAATAAAACAAGTAAATATGTCGTTTAATGATTGCATTAAATAAGTAGAAAAGAAATTAAGCAAAAATGGCAGACAGCTTGGAACAATGAAGTAAACAACAAACTGCACTTGGTAAAGCCAGTTCTAGGTGTGCTGCTCAATCTCGTGGCAAGGAAATAAAACAAGTAAATATGTTGTTTAATGATTGCAATAAATAAGTAGAAAGGAAATTAAGTAAAAATGGCAGACAACTTGGAACAACGAAGTAAACAACAAACTGCACTTTGTAAAGCCAGTTCTAGGTGTGGTGCTCAATCTCGTGGCAAGGAAATAAAACAAGCAAATATGTCCTTAAAAGATTGCATTAAATAAGTAGAAAGGAAATTAGGCCAAAATGGCAGACAGCTTGGAACAACGAAGTAAACAACAAACTGCACTTGATAGAGCCAGTTCTAGGTGTGCTGCTCAATCTCATGGCAAGGAAATAAAACAAGTAAATATGTCATTTAAAGATTGCATTTAATAAGTAGAAAGGAAATCAAGTAAAAATGGCAGACAACTTGGAACAACGAAGTAAACAACAAACTGTACTTCGTAAAGCCAGTTCTAGGTGTGGTGCTCAATCTCGTGGCAAGGAAATAAAACAAGTAAATATGTCGTTTTAAATAGCATTAAATAAGTAGAAAGGAAATTAAGTAAAAAGGGCAGACAGCTTGAAACAATGAAGTAAACAACAAACTGCACTTGGTAAATCCAGTTCTAGGTGTGGTGCTCAATCTCGTGGCAAGGAAATAGAACAAGTAAATATGTCGTTTAAAGATTGCATTAAATATTTACATAGGAAATTGAGTAAAAATGGCAGACAGCTTGGAACAACGAAGTAAACAAAAAACTGCACTTGGTAAAGCCGGTTCTAGGTGTGCTGCTCATTCTCGTGGCAAGGAAGCAAAACAAGTAAATATGTCATTTAAAGATTGCATTAAATAAGTAGAAAGGAAATTAAGCAAAAATTGCAGACAGCTTGGAACAATGAAGTAAACAGCAAACTGCACTTAGTAAAGCCAGTTCTAGGTGTGCTGCTCAATGTCATGGCAAGGAAATAAAAAAGTAGATATGTCCTTTAGGAATTGCATTAAATTAGTACAAAGGAAATTAAGTAAAGAAAGGCAGACAGCTTGGAACAACGAAGTAAACAAACTGCACTTGGTAAAGCCAGTTCTAGGTGTGCTGCTCAATCTCGTGGCAAGGAAATAAAACAAGTAAATATGTCGTTTAAAGATTGCATTAAATAATTAGAAAAGAAATTAATTAAAAATGGGAGACAGCTTGGAAAAAGGAAGTAAACAACAAACTGCACAGGGTAAATCCAGTTCTAGGTGTGCGGCTCAATCTCGTGGCAAGGAAATAAAACAAGTAAATATGTCGTGTTAAATTGCATTAAATAACAACCTGCAAACTGCACTTGGTAACTGCACTTGGTAAAGCCAAACAAACTGCACTTGGTAAAGCCAGTTTTATGTGTGGTGCTCAATCTCGTGGCAAGGAAATAAAACAAGTAAATATGTCGTTTAAAGATTGCATTTAATAAGTAGAAAGGAAATTAAGTAAAAATGGCAGACAAATTGGAACAACGAAGTAAATACCAAACTGCACTTGGTAAAGCCAGTTCTAAGTGTGGCGCTCAATCTCGTGGCAAGGAAATAAAACAAGTAAATATGCCGTTTAATGATTGCATAAATAAGTAGAAAAGAAATTAAGCAAAAATGGCAGACAGCTTGGAACAATGAAGTAAACAACAAACTGCACTTGGTAAAGCCAGTTCTAGGTGTGCTGCTCAATCTCGTGGCAAGGAAATAAAACAAGTAAATATGTTGTTTAATGATTGCAATAAATAAGTAGAAAGGAAATTAAGTAAAAATGGCAGACAACTTGGAACAACGAAGTAAACAACAAACTGCACTTTGTAAAGCCAGTTCTAGGTGTGGGGCTCAATCTCGTGGCAAGGAAATAAAACAAGCAAATATGTCCTTAAAAGATTGCATTAAATAAGTAGAAAGGAAATTAGGCCAAAATGGCAGACAGCTTGGAACAACGAAGTAAACAACAAACTGCACTTGATAGAGCCAGTTCTAGGTGTGCTGCTCAATCTCATGGCAAGGAAATAAAACAAGTAAATATGTCATTTAAAGATTGCATTTAATAAGTAGAAAGGAAATCAAGTAAAAATGGCAGACAACTTGGAACAACGAAGTAAACAACAAACTGCACTTCGTAAAGCCAGTTCTAGGTGTGGTGCTCAATCTCGTGGCAAGGAAATAAAACAAGTAAATATGTCGTTTAAAGATTGCATTAAATATTTGCATAGGAAATTGAGTAAAAATGGCAGACAGCTTGGAACAACGAAGTAAACAAAAAACTGCACTTGGTAAAGCCAGTTCTAGGTGTGCTGCTCGTTCTCGTGGCAAGGAAACAAAACAAGTAAATATGTCATTTAAAGATTGCATTAAATAAGTAGAAAGGAAATTAAACAAAAATGGCAGACAGCTTGGAACAATGAAGTAAACAACAAACTGCACTTAGTAAAGCCAGTTCTAGGTGTGCTGCTCAATCTCATGGCAAAGAAATAAAAAAGTAGATATGTCCTTTAGGAATTGCATTAAATTAGTACAAAGGAAATTAAGTAAAGAAAGACAGACAGCTTGGAACAACGAAGTAAACAAACTGCACTTGGTAAAGCCAGATCTAGGTGTGCTGCTCAATCTCGTGGCAAGAAAATAAAACAAGTAAATATGTCGTTTAAAGATTACATTAAATAATTAGAAAGGAAATTAAGTAAAAATGGGAGACAGCTTGGAACAATGAAGTAAACAACAAACTGCACAGGGTAAATCCAGTTCTAGGTGTGCTGCTCAATCTCGT
The DNA here is from genome assembly GCF_052857255.1 of Amblyomma americanum. Lineage (NCBI taxonomy): Eukaryota > Metazoa > Arthropoda > Arachnida > Ixodida > Ixodidae > Amblyomma > Amblyomma americanum. Next base: position 1,079,071 of record NW_027526487.1, on the reverse strand, counting down.
GGCAAGAAAATAAAACAAGTAAATATGTCGTTTAAAGATTACATTAAATAATTAGAAAGGAAATTAAGTAAAAATGGGAGACAGCTTGGAACAACGAAGTAAACAACAAACTGCACTTTGTAAAGCCAGTTCTAGGTGTGGGGCTCAATCTCGTGGCAAGGAAATAAAACAAGCAAATATGTCCTTAAAAGATTGCATTAAATAAGTAGAAAGGAAATTAGGCCAAAATGGCAGACAGCTTGGAACAACGAAGTAAACAACAAACTGCACTTGATAGAGCCAGTTCTAGGTGTGCTGCTCAATCTCATGGCAAGGAAATAAAACAAGTAAATATGTCATTTAAAGTTTGCATTTAATAAGTAGAAAGGAAATCAAGTAAAAATGGCAGACAACTTGGAACAACGAAGTAAACAACAAACTGCACTTCGTAAAGCCAGTTCTAGGTGTGGTGCTCAATCTCGTGGCAAGGAAATAAAACAAGTAAATATGTCGTTTAAAGATTGCATTAAATATTTGCATAGGAAATTGAGTAAAAATGGCAGACAGCTTGGAACAACGAAGTAAACAAAAAACTGCACTTGGTAAAGCCAATTCTAGGTGTGCTGCTCGTTCTCGTGGCAAGGAAACAAAACAAGTAAATATGTCATTCAAAGATTGCATTAAATAAGTAGAAAGGAAATTAAACAAAAATGGCAGACAGCTTGGAACAATGAAGTAAACAACAAACTGCACTTAGTAAAGCCAGTTCTAGGTGTGCTGCTCAATCTCATGGCAAAGAAATAAAAAAGTTGATATGTCCTTTAGGAATTGCATTAAATTAGTACAAAGGAAATTAAGTAAAGAAAGACAGACAGCTTGGAACAACGAAGTAAACAAACTGCACTTGGTAAAGCCAGTTCTAGGTGTGCTGCTCAATCTCGTGGCAAGAAAATAAAACAAGTAAATATGTCGTTTAAAGATTACATTAAATAATTAGAAAGGAAATTAAGTAAAAATGGGAGACAGCTTGGAACAATGAAGTAAACAACAAACTGCACAGGGTAAATCCAGTTCTAGGTGTGCTGCTCAATCTCGTGGCAAGAAAATAAAACAAGTAAATATGTCGTTTAAAGATTACATTAAATAATTAGAAAGGAAATTAAGTAAAAATGGGAGACAGCTTGGAACAATGAAGTAAACAACAAACTGCACAGGGTAAATCCAGTTCTAGGTGTGCTGCTCAATCTCGTGGCAAGGAAATAAAACAAGTAAATATGTCGTTTAAAGATTGCATTAAATATTTAGATAGGAAATTGAGTAAAAATGGCAGACAGCTTGGAACAAAGAAGTAAACAAAAAACTGCACTTGGTAAAGCCAGTTCTAGGTGTGCTGCTCATTCTCGTGGCAAGGAAACAAAACAAGTACATATGTCATTTAAAGATTGCATTAAATAAGTAGAAAGGAAATTGAGTAAAAATGGCAGACAGCTTGGAACAACGAAGTAAACAAAAAACTGCACTTGGTAAAGCCAGTTCTAGGTGTGCTGCTCATTCTCGTGGCAAGGAAACAAAACAAGTAAATATGTCATTTAAAGATTGCATTAAATAAGTAGAAAGGAAATAAAGTAAAAATGTCTGACAGCTTGGAACAACGAAGTAAACAACAAACTGCGCTTTGTAATGCCAGTTCTAGGTGTGGTGCTCAATCTCGTGGCAAGGAAATAAAACAAGCAAATATGTCGTTAAAAGATTGCATTAAATAAGTAGAAAGAAAATTAAGCCAAAATGGCAGACAGCTTGGAACAACGAAGTAAACAACAAACTGCACTTGTTAGAGCCAGTTCTAGGTGTGTTGCTCAATCTCGTGGCAAGGAAATAAAACAAGTAAATATGTCGTTTAAAGATTGCATTAAATAAGTAGAAAGGAAATTAAGTAAAAATGCCAGAAAGCTTGGAACAATGAAGTAAACAGCAAATTGCACTTGGTAAAGCCAGTTCTAGGTGTGCTGCTCAATCTCATGGCAAGGAAATAAAAAGTAGATATGCCCTTTAGGGATTGCGTTAAATTAGTACAAAGGAAATGAAGTAAATAAAGGCAGACAGCTTGGAACAACGAAGTAAACATACTGCACTTGGTAAAGTCAGTTCTAGGTGTGCTGCTCAAACACGTAGCAAGGAAATAAAACAAGTAAATATGTTGTTTAAAGATTGCATTGAATAAGTAGAAAGGAAATTAATTAAAAATGGCAGACAACTTGGAACAACGAAGTAAACAACAAACTGCACTTTGTAAAGCCAGTTCTAGGTGTGGTGCTCAATCTCGTGGCAAGGAAATAAAACAAGCAAATATGTCGTTAAAAGATTGCATTAAATAAGTAGAAAGAAAATTAAGCCAAAATGGCAGACAGGTTGGAACAACGAAGTAAACAACAAACTGCACTTGATAGAGCCAGTTCTAGGTGTACTGCTCAATCTCGTGGCAATTAAATAAAACAAGTAAATATGTCGTTTAAAGATTGCATTAAATAAGTAGAAAGGAAATTAAACAAAAATGGCAGACAGCTTGGAACAATGAAGTAAACAACAAACTGCACTTAGTAAAGCCAGTTCTAGGTGTGCTGCTCAATCTCATGGCAAAGAAATAAAAAAGTAGATATGTCCTTTAGGAATTGCATTAAATTAGTACAAAGGAAATTAAGTAAAGAAAGACAGACAGCTTGGAACAACGAAGTAAACAAACTGCACTTGGTAAAGCCAGATCTAGGTGTGCTGCTCAATCTCGTGGCAAGAAAATAAAACAAGTAAATATGTCGTTTAAAGATTACATTAAATAATTAGAAAGGAAATTAAGTAAAAATGGGAGACAGCTTGGAACAATGAAGTAAACAACAAACTGCACAGGGTAAATCCAGTTCTAGGTGTGCTGCTCAATCTCGTGGCAAGAAAATAAAACAAGTAAATATGTCGTTTAAAGATTACATTAAATAATTAGAAAGGAAATTAAGTAAAAATGGGAGACAGCTTGGAACAACGAAGTAAACAACAAACTGCACTTTGTAAAGCCAGTTCTAGGTGTGGGGCTCAATCTCGTGGCAAGGAAATAAAACAAGCAAATATGTCCTTAAAAGATTGCATTAAATAAGTAGAAAGGAAATTAGGCCAATAATGGCAGACAGCTTGGAACAACGAAGTAAACAACAAACTGCACTTGATAGAGCCAGTTCTAGGTGTGCTGCTCAATCTCATGGCAAGGAAATAAAACAAGTAAATATGTCATTTAAAGATTGCATTTAATAAGTAGAAAGGAAATCAAGTAAAAATGGCAGACAACTTGGAACAACGAAGTAAACAACAAACTGCACTTCGTAAAGCCAGTTCTAGGTGTGGTGCTCAATCTCGTGGCAAGGAAATAAAACAAGTAAATATGTCGTTTAAAGATTGCATTAAATATTTGTATAGGAAATTGAGTAAAAATGGCAGACAGCTTGGAACAACGAAGTAAACAAAAAACTGCACTTGGTAAAGCCAATTCTAGGTGTGCTGCTCGTTCTCGTGGCAAGGAAACAAAACAAGTAAATATGTCATTTAAAGATTGCATTAAATAAGTAGAAAGGAAATTAAACAAAAATGGCAGACAGCTTGGAACAATGAAGTAAACAACAAACTGCACTTAGTAAAGCCAGTTCTAGGTGTGCTGCTCAATCTCATGGCAAAGAAATAAAAAAGTTGATATGTCCTTTAGGAATTGCATTAAATTAGTACAAAGGAAATTAAGTAAAGAAAGACAGACAGCTTGGAACAACGAAGTAAACAAACTGCACTTGGTAAAGCCAGTTCTAGGTGTGCTGCTCAATCTCGTGGCAAGAAAATAAAACAAGTAAATATGTCGTTTAAAGATTACATTAAATAATTAGAAAGGAAATTAAGTAAAAATGGGAGACAGCTTGGAACAATGAAGTAAACAACAAACTGCACAGGGTAAATCCAGTTCTAGGTGTGCTGCTCAATCTCGTGGCAAGAAAATAAAACAAGTAAATATGTCGTTTAAAGATTACATTAAATAATTAGAAAGGAAATTAAGTAAAAATGGGAGACAGCTTGGAACAATGAAGTAAACAACAAACTGCACAGGGTAAATCCAGTTCTAGGTGTGCTGCTCAATCTCGTGGCAAGGAAATAAAACAAGTAAATATGTCGTTTAAAGATTGCATTAAATATTTAGATAGGAAATTGAGTAAAAATGGCAGACAGCTTGGAACAAAGAAGTAAACAAAAAACTGCACTTGGTAAAGCCAGTTCTAGGTGTGCTGCTCATTCTCGTGGCAAGGAAACAAAACAAGTACATATGTCATTTAAAGATTGCATTAAATAAGTAGAAAGGAAATTGAGTAAAAATGGCAGACAGCTTGGAACAACGAAGTAAACAAAAAACTGCACTTGGTAAAGCCAGTTCTAGGTGTGCTGCTCATTCTCGTGGCAAGGAAACAAAACAAGTAAATATGTCATTTAAAGATTGCATTAAATAAGTAGAAAGGAAATAAAGTAAAAATGTCTGACAGCTTGGAACAACGAAGTAAACAACAAACTGCGCTTTGTAATGCCAGTTCTAGGTGTGGTGCTCAATCTCGTGGCAAGGAAATAAAACAAGCAAATATGTCGTTAAAAGATTGCATTAAATAAGTAGAAAGAAAATTAAGCCAAAATGGCAGACAGCTTGGAACAACGAAGTAAACAACAAACTGCACTTGTTAGAGCCAGTTCTAGGTGTGTTGCTCAATCTCGTGGCAAGGAAATAAAACAAGTAAATATGTCGTTTAAAGATTGCATTAAATAAGTAGAAAGGAAATTAAGTAAAAATGCCAGAAAGCTTGGAACAATGAAGTAAACAGCAAATTGCACTTGGTAAAGCCAGTTCTAGGTGTGCTGCTCAATCTCATGGCAAGGAAATAAAAAGTAGATATGCCCTTTAGGGATTGCGTTAAATTAGTACAAAGGAAATGAAGTAAATAAAGGCAGACAGCTTGGAACAACGAAGTAAACATACTGCACTTGGTAAAGTCAGTTCTAGGTGTGCTGCTCAAACACGTAGCAAGGAAATAAAACAAGTAAATATGTTGTTTAAAGATTGCATTGAATAAGTAGAAAGGAAATTAATTAAAAATGGCAGACAACTTGGAACAACGAAGTAAACAACAAACTGCACTTTGTAAAGCCAGTTCTAGGTGTGGTGCTCAATCTCGTGGCAAGGAAATAAAACAAGCAATATGTCGTTAAAAGATTGCATTAAATAAGTAGATAAGAAAATTAAGCAAAATGGCAGACAGGTTGGAACAACGAAGTAAACAACAAACTGCACTTGATAGAGCCAGTTCTAGGTGTACTGCTCAATCTCGTGGCAATTAAATAAAACAAGTAAATATGTCGTTTAAAGATTGCAGTTAATAAGTGGAAAGGAAATTAAGTAAAAATGTCAGACAACTTGAACAACGAAGTAAACAACAAACTGCACATGGTAAAGCCAGTTCTAGGTGTGCTGCTCAATCTCGTGGCAAGGAAATAAAACAAGTAAATGTGTCGTTTAAAGATTGCATTAATAAGTAGAAAGGAAATTAAGCAAAAATGGCAGACAGCTTGGAACAATGCAGTAAACAACAAACTGCACTTGGTAATGCCAGTTCTAGGTGTGCTGCTCAATCTCGTGGCAAGGAAATAAAACAAGTAAATATGTCGTTTAATGATTGCATTAAATAAGTAGAAAGGAAATTAAGTAAAAATGGCAGGCAGCTTGGAACAATGAAGTAAACAACAAACTACATTTGGTAAAGCAGTTCTATGTGTGCTACTCAATCTCATGATAAGGAAATAAAAAAGTAGATATGTCCTTTAGGAATTGCGTTAAATTAGTAGAAAGGAAATTAAGTAAAGAAAGACAGACAGCTTGGAACAACGAAGTAAACAAACTGCACTTGGTAAGCCAGTTCTAGGTGTGCTGCTTAATCTCGTGGCAAGGAAATAAAACAAGTAAATATGTCGTTTAAAGATTGCATTAAATAATTAGAAAGGAAATTAAGTAACAGTGGCAGGCTGCTTGGGACATTGAACTAAACAACAAACTGCAATTGGTCAAGCCAGATCTAAGTGTGCTGCTCATTCCGTGGCAAGGAAATAAAACAAGTAAATATGTCGTTAAAGATTGCATTAAATAAGTAGAAAGGAAATTAAGTAAAAGTGGCAGACAGCTTGAACAATGAAGTAACCAACAAACTGCACTTGGTAAAGCCAGTTCTAGGTGTGCTGCTCAATCTCGCGGCAAGAAATAAAACAAGTAAATATGTCGTTTAAAGATTGCATTGAATAAGTAGAAATGAAATTAAGTAAAATTGGCAGACAGCTTGGAACAACGAAGAAAACAACAAAGTGCACTTGGTAAAGCCAGATCTAGGTGTGCTGCTCAATCTCGCGGCAAGGAAATAAAACAAGTAAATATGTCGTTTAAAGATTGCAATAAATAAGTAGAAAGGAAATTAATTAAAACTGGCAGACAGCTTGGAACAATAAAGTAAACAACAACTGCACTTGGTAAGCCAGTTCTAGGTGTGCTGCTCAATTGGTGGCAAGGAAATAAAAAAAGTAAATATGTCGTTAAAAGACTGCATTAAATAAGTAGAAAGGAAATTAAGTAAAAATGGCAGAAAGCTTGGAACAAATGAAGTAAACAACAAACGGCACTTTGTAAAGCCAGTTCTAGGTGCACTGCTGAATCTCGTGGCAAGGAAATAAAACAAGTAAATATGTCGTTTAAAGATTGCATTAAATAAGTAGAAAGGAAAATAAGGAAAAATGGCAAACCGCTTGGAACAATGAAGTAAACAACAAACTGCACTTGGTAAAGCCAGTTCTAGGTGTGCTGCTCAATCTCGTGGCAAGGAAATAAAACAAGTAAATGTGTCGTTTAAAGATTGCAATAAATAAGTAGAAAGGAAATTAAGCAAAAATGACAGACAGCTTGGAACAATGAAGTAAACAACAAACTGCACTTGGTAAAGCCAGTTCTAGGTGTGCTGCTCAATCTCGTGGCAAGGAAATAAAACAAGTAAATATGTGGTTTAATGATTGCATTAAATAAGTAGAAAGGAAATTAAGTAAAAATGGCAGGTAGGCTTGGGACAATGAAGTAAACAACAAACTACATTTGGTAAAGCCAGTTCTAGGTGTGCTACTCAATCTCATGACAAGGAAATAAAAAAGTAGATATATCCTTTAGGAATTGCGTTAAATTAGTAGAAAGGAAATTAAGTAAAGAAAGACAGACAGCTTGGAACAACGAAGTAAACAAACTGCACTTGGTTAATGCCAGTTCTAGGTGTGCTGCTCAATCTCGTGGCAAGAAAATAAAACAAGTAAATATGTCGTTTAAAGATTGCATTAAATAATTAGAAAGGAAATTAAGTAAAAATGGAGACAGCTTGGAACAATGAAGTAAACAACAAACTGCACAGGGTAAATCCAGTTCTAGGTGTGCTGCTCAATTTCGTGGCAAGGAAATAAAACAAGTAAATATGTCGTTTTAATTGCATTAAATAAGTAGAAAGGAAATTAAGTAAAAAGGGCAGACAGCTTGAAACAATAAAGTAAACAACAAACTGCACTTGGTAAATCCAGTTCTAGGTGTGCTGCTCAATCCGTGGCAAGGAAATAAAACAAGTAGATATGTAGCTTAAAGATTGCATTAAAGAAGTAGAAAGGAAATTAAGTAACAGTGGCAGGCTGCTTGGGACATTGAACTAAACAACAAACTGCACTTGGTCAAGCCAGATCTAGGTGTGCTGCTCAATTCCGTGGCAAGGAAATAAAACAAGTAAATATGTCGTTTAAAGATTGCATTAAATAAGTAGAAAGGAAATTAAGTAAAAGTGGCAGGCTGCTTGGGACATTGAACTAAACAACAACTGCACTTGGTAAATCCAGTTCTAGGTGTGCTGCTCAATCCCGTGGCAAGGAAATAAAACAAGTAGACATGTAGCTTAAAGATTGCATTAAAGAAGTAGAAAGGAAATTAGGTAACAGTGGCAGGCTGCTTGGGACATTGAACTAAACAACAAACTGCACTTGGTCAAGCCAGATCTAGGTGTGCTGCTCAATTCCGTGGCAAGGAAATAAAACAAGTAAATATGTCGTTTAAAGATTGCATTAAATATTTAGATAGGAAATTGAGTAAAAAATGGCAGACAGCTTGGAACAACGAAGTAAACAAAAAACTGCACTTGGTAAAGCCAGTTCTAGGTGTGCTGCTCATTCTCGTGGCAAGGAAATAAAACAAGTAAATATGTCGTTTAAAGATTGCATTTATTAAGTAGAAAGGAAATTAAGTAAAAATGGCAGACAACTTGGTCAACGAAGTAAACAACAAACTGCACTTGGTAAAGCCAGTTCTAGGTGTGGTGCTCAATCTCGTGGCAAGGAAATAAAACAAGTAAATATGTCGTTTAAAGATTTCATTAAATATTTAGATAGGAAATTGAGTAAAAATGGCAGACAGCTTGGAACAAGGAAGTAAACAAAAAACTGCACTTGGTAAAGCCAGTTCTAGGTGTGCTGCTCATTCTCGTGGCAAGGAAACAAAACAAGTAAATATGTCATTTAAAGATTGCATTAAATAAGTAGAAAGGAAATAAAGTAAAAATGTCTGACAGCTTGGAACAACGAAGTAAACAACAAACTGCACTTTGTAAAGCCAGTTCTAGGTGTGGTGCTGAATCTCGTGGCAAGGAAATAAAACAAGCAAATATGTCGTTAAAAGATTGCAATAAATAAGTAGAAAGAAAATTAAGCCAAAATGGCAGACAGCTTGGAACAACGAAGTAAACAACAAACTGCACTGTTTAGAGCCAGTTCTAGGTGTGCTGCTTAATCTCGTGGCAAGGATATAAAACAAGTAAATATGTCGTTTAAAGATTGCAATAAATAAGTAGAAAGGAAATTAAGTAAAATGGCAGAAAGCTTGGAACAATGAAGTAAACAGCAAATTGCACTTGGTAAAGCCAGTTCTAGGTGTGCTGCTCAATCTCATGACAAGGAAATAAAATGTAGATATGCCCTTTAGGAATTGCGTTAAATTAGTACAAAGGAAATGAAGTAAATAAAGGCAGACAGCTTGGAACAACGAAGTAAACATACTGCACTTGGTAAAGTCAGTTCTAGGTGTGCTGCTCAAACCCGTAGCAAGGAAATAAAACAAGTAAATATGTTGTTTAAAGATTGCATTGAATAAGTAGAAAGGAAATTAATTAAAAATGGCAGACAACTTGGAACACGAAGTAAACAACAAACTGCACTTTGTAAAGCCAGTTCTAGGTGTGGTGCTCAATCTCGTGGCAAGGAAATAAAACAAGCAAATATGTCGTTAAAAGATTGCATTAAATAAGTAGAAAGAAAATTAAGCCAAAATGGCAGACAGGTTGGAACAACGAAGTAAACAACGAACTGCACTTGATAGAGCCAGTTCTAGGTGTGCTGCTCAATCTCGTGGCAATTAAATAAACAAGTAAATATGTCGTTTAAAGATTGCATTTAATAAGTGGAAAGGAAATTAAGTAAAAATGGCAGACAACTTGGAACAACGAAGTAAACAACAAACTGCACATGGTAAAGCCAGTTCTAGGTGTGCTGCTCAATCTCGTGGCAAGGAAATAAAACAAGTAAATGTGTCGTTTAAAGATTGCATTAAATAAGTAGAAAGGAAATTAAGCAAAAATGGCAGACAGCTTGGAACAATGCAGTAAACAACAAACTGCACTTGGTAAAGCCAGTTCTAGGTGTGCTGCTCAATCTCGTGGCAAGGAAATAAAACAAGTAAATATGTCGTTTAATGATTGCATTAAATAAGTAGAAAGGAAATTAAGTAAAAATGGCAGGCAGCTTGGAACAATGAAGTAAACAACAAACTACATTTGGTAAAGCCAGTTCTATGTGTGCTACTCAATCTCATGACAAGGAAATAAAAAAGTAGATATGTCCTTTAGGAATTGCGTTAAATTAGCAGAAAGGAATTAAGTAAAGAAAGACAGACAGCTTGGAACAACGAAGTAAACAAACTGCACTTGGTAAAGCCAGTTCTAGGTGTGCTGCTTAATCTCGTGGCAAGGAAATAAACAAGTAAATATGTCGTTTAAAGAATGCATTAAATAATTAGAAAGGAAATTAAGTAACAGTGGCAGGCTGCTTGGGACATTGAACTAAACAACAAACTGCAATTGGTCAAGCCAGATCTAGGTGTGCTGCTCAATTCGTGGCAAGGAAATAAAACAAGTAAATATGTCGTTAAAGATTGCATTAAATAAGTAGAAAGGAAATTAAGTAAAAGTGGCAGACAGCTTGGAACAATGAAGTAAACAACAAACTGCAGTTGGTGAAGCCAGTTCGAGGTGTGCTGCTCAATCTCGCGGCAAGGAAATAAAACAAGTAAATATGTCGTTTAAAGATTGCTTTAAATAAGTAGAAATGAAATTAGGTAAAATTGGCAGACAGCTTGGAACAACGAAGAAAACAACAAAGTGCACTTGGTAAAGCCAGTTCTAGGTGCGCTGCTCAATCTCGCGGCAAGGAAATAAAACAAGTAAAAATGTCGTTTAAAGATTGCAATAAATAAGTAGAAAGGAAATTAATTAAAACTGGCAGACAGCTTGGAACAATAAAGTAAACAACAAACTGCACTTGGTAAAGCCAGTTCTAGGTGTGCTGCTCAATTTGGTGGCAAGGAAATAAAAAAAGTAAATATGTCGTTAAAAGACTGCATTAAATAAGTAGAAAGGAAATTAAGTAAAAATGGCAGAAAGCTTGGAACAATGAAGTAAACAACAAACGGCACTTTGTAAAGCCAGTTCTAGGTGCACTGCTCAATCTCGTGGCAAGGAAATAAAACAAGTAAATATGTCGTTTAAAGATTGCATTGAATAAGTAGAAAGGAAAATAAGGAAAAATGGCAAACCGCTTGGAACAATGAAGTAAACAACAAACTGCACTTGGTAAAGCCAGTTCTAGGTGTGCTGCTTAATCTCGTGGCAAGGAAATAAAACAAGTAAATATGTCGTTTAATGATTGCATTAAATAAGTAGAAAGGAAATTAAGTAAAAATGGCAGGTAGCTTGGAACAATGAAGTAAACAACAAACTACATTTGGTAAAGCCAGTTCTAGGTGTGCTACTCAATCTCATGACAAGGAAATAAAAAAGTAGATATATCCTTTAGAATTGCGTTAAATTAGTAGAAAGGAAATTAAGTAAAGAAAGACAGACAGCTTGGAACAACGAAGTAAACAAACTGCACTTGGTAATGCCAGTTCTAGGTGTGCTGCTCAATCTCGTGGCAAGGAAATAAAACAAGTAAATATGTCGTTTTAAATTGCATTAAATAAGTAGAAAGGAAATTAGGTAAAAAGGGCAGACAGCTTGAAACAATAAAGTAAACAACAAACTGCACTTGGTAAATCCAGTTCTAGGTGTGCTGCTCAATCCCGTGGCAAGGAAATAAAACAAGTAGATATGTAGCTTAAAGATTGCATTATAGAAGTAGAAAGGAAATTAAGTAACAGTGGCAGGCTGCTTGGGACATTGAACTAAACAACAAACTGCACTTGGTCAAGCCAGATCTAGGTGTGCTGCTCAATTCCGTGGCAAGGAAATAAAACAAGTAAATATGTCGTTGAAATATTGCATTAAATAAGTAGAAAGGAAATTAAGTAAAAGTGGCAGACAGCTTGGAACAATGAAGTAAACAACAAACTGCACTTGGTAAAGCCAGTTCTAGGTGTGCTGCTCAATCTCGCGGCAAGGAAATAAAACAAGTAAATATGTCGTTTAAAGATTGCAATAAATAAGTAGAAAGAAAATTAATTAAAACTGGCAGACAGCTTGGAACAATGAAGTAAACAACAAACTGCACTTGGTAAAGCCAGTTCTAGGTGTGCTGCTCAATTCGGTGGCAAGGAAATAAAAAAAGTAAATATGTCGTTAAAAGACTGCATTAAATAAGTAAAAAGGAAATTAAGTAAAAATGGCAGAAAGCTTGGAACAATGAAGTAAACAACAAACGGCACTTTGTAATGCCAGTTCTAGGTGCACTGCTCAATCTCGTGGCAAGGAAATAAAACAAGTAAATATGTCGTTTAAAGATTGCAATAAATAAGTAGAAAGGAAAATAAGGAAAAATGGCAAACCGCTTGGAACAATGAAGTAAACAACAAACTCCACTTGGTAAATCCAGTTCTAGGTGTACTGCTCAATCTCGTGGCAAAGAAATAAAAAAGTAGATAGGTCCTTTAGGGATTGCGTTAATTTGGTACAAAGGAAATTAAGCAAAGAAAGGCAGACAGCTTGGAACAATGAAGTAAACAAACTGAACTTGGTAAAGCCTGTTCTAGGTGTGCTGCTCAATCTCTTGGCAAGGAAATAAAACAAGTAAATATGTCGTTTAAAGAGTGTTTAAATAAGTAGAAAGGAAATTAAGTAAAAATGGCAGGCAGCTTGGAACAATGAAGTAAACAAAAAACTGCACTAGGTAAATCTAGTTATAGGTGTGCTGCTCAATCTCGTGGCATGGAAATAAAACAAGTAAATATGTCGTTTTAAATTGCAATAAATATGTAGAAAGGAAATTAAGTAAAAAGGGCAGGCACCTTGGAACAATAAAGTAAACAAAAAACTGCACTTGGTAAGGCCAGTTCCAGGTGTGCTGCTCAATCCCTTGGCAAGGAATTAAAACAAGTAAATATGTCGTTTAAAGATTGCATTAAAAAAGTAGAAAGGAAATGAAGGTAAAATGGCAGACAGCTTGGAACAATGAAGTAAACACCAAGCTGCACTTGGGAAAGCCAGTTCTAGGTTTGCTGCTAAATCTCGTGGCAAGGAAATAAAACAAGTAAATATGTCGTTTAATGATTGCATTAAATAAGTAGAAAGGAAATTAAGTAAAAATGGCAGACAGCTTGGAACAATGAAGTAAACAACAAACTGCACTTGGTAAAGCCAGTTCTAGGTGTGCTGCTCACTCTCGTGGCAAGGAAATAAAACAAGTAAATATGTCGTTTAAAGATTGCATTAAATAAGTAGAAAGGAAATTAAGCAAAAATGGCAGACAGCTTGGAACAATGAAGTAAACAACAAACTGCACTTGGTGAAGCCAGTTCTAGGTATGCTGCTCAATCTCGTGGCAAGGAAATAAAACAAGTAAATATGTCGTTTAGGATTGCATTAAATAAGTAGAAAGGAAATTAGGCAAAAAGGGCAGACAGCTTGAAACAATAAAGTAAACAACAAACTGCACTTGGTAAATCCAGTTCTAGGTGTGCTGCTCAATCCCGTGGCAAGGAAATAAAACAAGTAGATATGTAGCTTAAAGATTGCATTAAAGAAGTAGAAAGGAAATTAACAGTGGCAGGCTGCTTGGGACATTGAACTAAACAACAAACTGCACTTAGTCAAGCCAGATCTAGGTGTGCTGCTCAATTCCGTGGCAAGGAAATAAAACAAGTAAATATGTCGTTTAAATATTGCATTAAATAAGTAGAAAGGAAATTAAGTAAAAGTGGCAGACAGCTTGGAACAATGAAGTAAACAACAAACTGCACTTGGTAAAGCCAGTTCTAGGTGTGCTGCTCAATCTCGCGGCAAGGAAATAAAACAAGTAAATATGTCGTTTAAAGATTGCAATAAATAAGTAGAAAGGAAATTAATTAAAACTGGCAGACAGCTTGGAACAATGAAGTAAACAACAAACTGCACTTGGTAAAGCTAGTTCTAGGTGTGCTGCTCAATTCGGTGGCAAGGAAATAAAAAAAGTAAATATGTCGTTAAAAGACTGCATTAAATAAGTAGAAAGGAAATTAAGTAAAAAATGGCAGAAAGCTTGGAACAATGAAGTAAACAACAAACGGCACTTTGTAATGCCAGTTCTAGGTGCACTGCTCAATCTCGTGGCAAGGAAATAAAACAAGTAAATATGTCGTTTAAAGATTGCATTAAATAAGTAGAAAGGAAAATAAGGAAAAATGGCAAACCGCTTGGAACAATAAAGTAAACAACAAACTCCACTTGGTAAATCCAGTTGTAGGTGTACTGCTCAATCTCGTGGCAAGGAAATAAAAAAGTAGATAGGTCCTTTAGGGATTGCGTTAATTTAGTACAAAGGAAATTAAGCAAAGAAAGGCAGACAGCTTGGAACAATGAAGTAAACAAACTGAACTTGGTAAAGCCTGTTCTAGGTGTGCTGCTCAATCTCTTGGCAAGGAAATAAAACAAGTAAATATGTCGTTTAAAGATTGTTTAAATAAGTAGAAAGGAAATTAAGTAAAAATGGCAGGCAGCTTGGAACAATGAAGTAAACAAAAACCTGCACTAGGTAAATCTAGTTATAGGTGTGCTGCTCAATCTCGTGGCAAGGAAATAAAACAAGTAAATATGTCGTTTTAAATTGCAATAAATAAGTAGAAAGGAAATTAAGTAAAAAGGGCAGGCACCTTGGAACAATAAAGTAAACAACAAACTGCACTTGGTAAGGCCAGTTCCAGGTGTGCTGCTCAATCCCTTGGCAAGGAATTAAAACAAGTAAATATGTCGTTTAAAGATTGCATTAAAAAAGTAGAAAGGAAATGAAGGTAAAATGGCAGACAGCTTGGAACAATGAAGTAAACACCAAGCTGCACTTGGGAAAGCCAGTTCTAGGTTTGCTGCTAAATCTCGCGGCAAGGAAATAAAACAAGTAAATATGTCGTTTAAAGATTGCAATAAATAAGTAGAAAGAAAATTAATTAAAACTGGCAGACAGCTTGGAACAATGAAGTAAACAACAAACTGCACTTGGTAAAGCCAGTTCTAGGTGTGCTGCTCAATTCGGTGGCAAGGAAATAAAAAAAGTAAATATGTCGTTAAAAGACTGCATTAAATAAGTAAAAAGGAAATTAAGTAAAAATGGCAGAAAGCTTGGAACAATGAAGTAAACAACAAACGGCACTTTGTAATGCCAGTTCTAGGTGCACTGCTCAATCTCGTGGCAAGGAAATAAAACAAGTAAATATGTCGTTTAAAGATTGCAATAAATAAGTAGAAAGGAAAATAAGGAAAAATGGCAAACCGCTTGGAACAATGAAGTAAACAACAAACTCCACTTGGTAAATCCAGTTCTAGGTGTACTGCTCAATCTCGTGGCAAAGAAATAAAAAAGTAGATAGGTCCTTTAGGGATTGCGTTAATTTGGTACAAAGGAAATTAAGCAAAGAAAGGCAGACAGCTTGGAACAATGAAGTAAACAAACTGAACTTGGTAAAGCCTGTTCTAGGTGTGCTGCTCAATCTCTTGGCAAGGAAATAAAACAAGTAAATATGTCGTTTAAAGAGTGTTTAAATAAGTAGAAAGGAAATTAAGTAAAAATGGCAGGCAGCTTGGAACAATGAAGTAAACAAAAAACTGCACTAGGTAAATCTAGTTATAGGTGTGCTGCTCAATCTCGTGGCATGGAAATAAAACAAGTAAATATGTCGTTTTAAATTGCAATAAATATGTAGAAAGGAAATTAAGTAAAAAGGGCAGGCACCTTGGAACAATAAAGTAAACAAAAAACTGCACTTGGTAAGGCCAGTTCCAGGTGTGCTGCTCAATCCCTTGGCAAGGAATTAAAACAAGTAAATATGTCGTTTAAAGATTGCATTAAAAAAGTAGAAAGGAAATGAAGGTAAAATGGCAGACAGCTTGGAACAATGAAGTAAACACCAAGCTGCACTTGGGAAAGCCAGTTCTAGGTTTGCTGCTAAATCTCGTGGCAAGGAAATAAAACAAGTAAATATGTCGTTTAATGATTGCATTAAATAAGTAGAAAGGAAATTAAGTAAAAATGGCAGACAGCTTGGAACAATGAAGTAAACAACAAACTGCACTTGGTAAAGCCAGTTCTAGGTGTGCTGCTCACTCTCGTGGCAAGGAAATAAAACAAGTAAATATGTCGTTTAAAGATTGCATTAAATAAGTAGAAAGGAAATTAAGCAAAAATGGCAGACAGCTTGGAACAATGAAGTAAACAACAAACTGCACTTGGTGAAGCCAGTTCTAGGTATGCTGCTCAATCTCGTGGCAAGGAAATAAAACAAGTAAATATGTCGTTTAGGATTGCATTAAATAAGTAGAAAGGAAATTAGGCAAAAAGGGCAGACAGCTTGAAACAATAAAGTAAACAACAAACTGCACTTGGTAAATCCAGTTCTAGGTGTGCTGCTCAATCCCGTGGCAAGGAAATAAAACAAGTAGATATGTAGCTTAAAGATTGCATTAAAGAAGTAGAAAGGAAATTAAGTAACAGTGGCAGGCTGCTTGGGACATTGAACTAAACAACAAACTGCACTTAGTCAAGCCAGATCTAGGTGTGCTGCTCAATTCCGTGGCAAGGAAATAAAACAAGTAAATATGTCGTTTAAATATTGCATTAAATAAGTAGAAAGGAAATTAAGTAAAAGTGGCAGACAGCTTGGAACAATGAAGTAAACAACAAACTGCACTTGGTAAAGCCAGTTCTAGGTGTGCTGCTCAATCTCGCGGCAAGGAAATAAAACAAGTAAATATGTCGTTTAAAGATTGCAATAAATAAGTAGAAAGGAAATTAATTAAAACTGGCAGACAGCTTGGAACAATGAAGTAAACAACAAACTGCACTTGGTAAAGCTAGTTCTAGGTGTGCTGCTCAATTCGGTGGCAAGGAAATAAAAAAAGTAAATATGTCGTTAAAAGACTGCATTAAATAAGTAGAAAGGAAATTAAGTAAAAATGGCAGAAAGCTTGGAACAATGAAGTAAACAACAAACGGCACTTTGTAATGCCAGTTCTAGGTGCACTGCTCAA
Organism: Amblyomma americanum; assembly: GCF_052857255.1. Classification (NCBI taxonomy): domain Eukaryota; kingdom Metazoa; phylum Arthropoda; class Arachnida; order Ixodida; family Ixodidae; genus Amblyomma; species Amblyomma americanum. The sequence goes on along the minus strand of NW_027526487.1, from coordinate 1,062,212 downwards.
TCTCGTGGCAAGGAAATAAAACAAGTAAATATGTCGTTTAAAGATTGCATTAAATAAGTAGAAAGGAAAATAAGGAAAAATGGCAAACCGCTTGGAACAATAAAGTAAACAACAAACTCCACTTGGTAAATCCAGTTGTAGGTGTACTGCTCAATCTCGTGGCAAGGAAATAAAAAAGTAGATAGGTCCTTTAGGGATTGCGTTAATTTAGTACAAAGGAAATTAAGCAAAGAAAGGCAGACAGCTTGGAACAATGAAGTAAACAAACTGAACTTGGTAAAGCCTGTTCTAGGTGTGCTGCTCAATCTCTTGGCAAGGAAATAAAACAAGTAAATATGTCGTTTAAAGATTGTTTAAATAAGTAGAAAGGAAATTAAGTAAAAATGGCAGGCAGCTTGGAACAATGAAGTAAACAAAAACCTGCACTAGGTAAATCTAGTTATAGGTGTGCTGCTCAATCTCGTGGCAAGGAAATAAAACAAGTAAATATGTCGTTTTAAATTGCAATAAATAAGTAGAAAGGAAATTAAGTAAAAAGGGCAGGCACCTTGGAACAATAAAGTAAACAACAAACTGCACTTGGTAAGGCCAGTTCCAGGTGTGCTGCTCAATCCCTTGGCAAGGAATTAAAACAAGTAAATATGTCGTTTAAAGATTGCATTAAAAAAGTAGAAAGGAAATGAAGGTAAAATGGCAGACAGCTTGGAACAATGAAGTAAACACCAAGCTGCACTTGGGAAAGCCAGTTCTAGGTTTGCTGCTAAATCTCGTGGCAAGGAAATAAAACAAGTAAATATGTCGTTTAATGATTGCATTAAATAAGTAGAAAGGAAATATAAGTAAAAATGGCAGACAGCTTGGAACATTAAGTAAACAACAAACTGCACTTGGTAAAGCCAGTTCTAGGTGTGCTGCTCACTCTCGTGGCAAGGAAATAAAACAAGTAAATATGTCGTTTAAAGATTGCATTAAATAAGTAGAAAGGAAATTAAGCAAAAATGGCAGACAGCTTGGAACAATGAAGTAAACAACAAACTGCACTTGGTGAAGCCAGTTCTAGGTATGCTGCTCAATCTCGTGGCAAGGAAATAAAACAAGTAAATATGTCGTTTAGGATTGCATTAAATAAGTAGAAAGGAAATTAGGCAAAAATGGCAGACAGCTTGGAACAATGAAGTAAACAACAAAGTGCACTTGGTAAAGCCAGTTCTAGGTATTCTGCTCAATCTCGTGGCAAGGAAATAAAACAAGTAAATATGTCGTTTAAAGATTGCAATAAATAAGTAGAAAGGAAATTAAGCAAAAATGGCAAACCGCTTGGAACAATGAAGTAAACAAACTGCACTTGGTAAAGCCAGTTCTAGGTGTGCTGCTCAATCTCGTCGCAAGGAAATAAAACAAGTAGATATGTCGTTTAAAGATTGCATTAAATAAGTAGAAAGGAAATTAAGCAAAATTGGCAGACAGCTTGGAACATTAAAGTAAACAACAATCTGCACTTGGTAAAGCCAGTTCTAGGTGTGCTGCTCAATCTCGTGGCAAGGAAATAAAACAAGTAAATATGTCATTTAAAGATTGCATTAAATAAGTAGAAAGGAAATTAAGCAAAAATGGCAGAGAGCTTGGAACAATGAAGTAAACAACAAACTGCACTTGGTAAAGCCAGTTCAAGGTGTGCTGCTCAATCTCGCGGCAAGGAAATAAAACAAGTAAATATGTCGTTTAAAGATTGCATTAAATAGGTAGTAAGGTAATTAAGCAAAAATGGCAGACAGCTTGGAACAATGAAGCACTTGGTAAAGCCAGTTCTAGGTGTGCTGCTCAATCTCGTGGCAAGGAAATAAAACACGTAAATATGTCGTTTAAAGATTGCATTAAATAGGTAGAAAGGAAATTAAGCAAAAATGGCAGACAGCTTGGAACAATGAAGTAAACAAACTGCACTTGGTAAAGCCAGTTCTAGGTGTGCAGCTCAATCTCGTGGCAAGGAAATAAAACAAGTAAATATGTCGTTTAAAGATTGCATTAAAAAAGTAGAAAGGAAATTAAGCAAAAATGGCAGACAGCTTGGAACAATGAAGTAAACAAACTGCACTTGGTAAAGCCAGTTCTAGGTATTCTCCTCAATCTCGTGACAAGGAAATAAAACAAGTAAATATGTCGTTTAAAGATTGCATTAAATAAGTAGAAAGGAAATTAAGCAAAAATGGCAAACCGCTTGGAACAATGAAGTAAACAAACTGCACTTGGTAAAGCCAGTTCTAGGTATTCTGCTCAATCTCGTGGCAAGGAAATAAAACAAGTAAATATGTCGTTTAAAGATTGCATTAAATAAGTAGAAAGGAAATTAAGCAAAAATGGCAGACAGCTTGGAACAATGAAGTAAACAAGAAAGTGCACTTGGTAAAGCCAGTTCTAGGTATTCTGCTCAATCTCGTGGCAAGGAAATAAAACAAGTAAATATGTCGTTTAAAAGATTGCATTAAATAAGTAGAAAGGAAAATAAGAAAAAATGGCAAACCGCTTGGAACAATGAAGTAAACAACAAACTGCACTGGGTAAATCCAGTTATAGGTGTGCTGCTCAATCTCGCGGCAAGGAAATAAAACGAGTAAATATGTCGTTTAAAGATTGCAATAAATAAGAAGAAAGGAAATTAAGCAAAAATGACAGACAGCTTAGAACAATGAAGTAAGCAACAAACTGCACTGGGTAAATCCAGTTATAGGTGTGCTGCTCAATCTCGCGGCAAGGAAATAAAACAAGTAAATATGTCGTTTAACGATTGCATTAAATAAGTAGAAAGGAAATTAAGCAAAAATGGCAGACAGCTTGGAACAATGAAGTAAACAACAAACTGCACTTGGTAAAGCCAGTTCTAGGTGTGCTGCTCAATCTCGCGGCAAGGAAATAAAACAAGTAAATATGTCGTTTAAAGATTGCATGAAATAAGTAGAAAGGAAATTAAGCAAAAATGACAGACAGCTTGGAAGAATGAAGTAAACAACAAACTGCACTTGGTAAAGCCACAAGGGTAGAAACTTGGGCGAGTCGGTAACGGTGATCCATGGAAAGTGAGAGTAGCGCAAAACGGGACAAAGGGACAGAGAAGACAGACACAACACAGGCGCTAACTTCCGACTGAAAGAAACCAGGGCGGCCAAGACGAACGTAATCCGTGAGGGGAAACAGGCGCATGCGCCCAGAAAGATAATGAAAAACAGGTGAATGAGGATCTACGGATGTGCACGATTCAGCGTTTCTTTAAGAAGGCCAGCTCTCTTTTGGACAGGGAGATAGACGGCTTGCTTACACATTTATCGTCCAAGGCAGCGATACGAGCTGCTTCAATAATCTCTCGCGTTAACTGATCCCGGTGTCTGGCAACGATCGAGCACTTGTCCAGAAATGGCACACAACCACACTCCTTGCAGTGTAAAGCCAGATTACTGCCAGTAAAAGTTCTCAAGTTATTTTTGTGTTCGCGAAGTCTCTCATTCAAGCACCGACCTGACTGACCAACGTACCGCTTACCGCAAGAGAGAGGGATGTCATAAACAATGCCTTCAGTACATTTCACGAATTTCTTTCTGTGGTTAATGGTGCACTGCAGCTTTTGGGGACGTTTATCAGCGGGCAAAGTTTTTTTGGAAAGCGCATTTAGTTTTTCAGGGGCAGAAAAAACGACACGAACATTTAAAGATTGCATTAAATAAGTAGAAAGGAAATTAAGCAAAAATGGCAGACAGCTTGGAACAATGAAGTAAACAACAAACTGCACTTGGTAAAGCCAGTTCTAGGTGTGCTGCTCACTCTCGTGGCAAGGAAATAAAACAAGTAAATATGTCGTTTAAAGATTGCAATAAATAAGTAGAAAGGAAATTAAGCAAAAATGGCAGACAGCTTGGAACAATGAAGTAAACAACAAACTGCACTTGGTAAAGCCAGTTCTAGGTGTGCAGCTCAATCTCGTGGCAAGGAAATAAAACAAGTAAATATGTCGTTTAAAGATTACATTAAAAAAGTAGAAAGGAAATTAAGCAAAAATGGCAGACAGCTTGGAACAATGAAGTAAACAAACTGCACTTGGTAAAGCCAGTTCTAGGTGTGCTGCTCAATCTCGTCGCAAGGAAATAAAACAAGTAAATATGTCGTTTAAAGATTGCATTAAATAAGTAGAAAGGAAATTAAGCAAAAATGGCAGACAGCTTGGAACAATGAAGTAAACAACAATCTGCACTTGGTAAAGCCAGTTCTAGGTGTGCTGCTCAATCTCGTGGCAAGGAAATAAAACAAGTAAATATGTCATTTAAAGATTGCATTAAATAATTAGAAAGGAAATTAAGTAAAAATGGGAGACAGCTTGGAACAATGAAGTAAACAACAAACTGCACAGGGTAAATCAAGTTCTAGGTGTGCTGCTCAATTTCGTGGCAAGGAAATAAAACAAGTAAATATGTCGTTTTAAATTGCATTAAATAAGTAGAAAGGAAATTAGGTAAAAAGGGCAGACAGCTTGAAACAATAAAGTAAACAACAAACTGCACTTGGTAAATCCAGTTCTAGGTGTGCTGCTCAATCCCGTGGCAAGGAAATAAAACAAGTAGATATGTAGCTTAAAGATTGCATTAAAGAAGTAGAAAGGAAATTAAGTAACAGTGGCAGGCTGCTTGGGACATTGAACTAAACAACAAACTGCACTTGGTCAAGCCAGATCTAGGTGTGCTGCTCAATTCCGTGGCAAGGAAATAAAACAAGTAAATATGTCGTTTAAATATTGCATTAAATAAGTAGAAAGGAAATTAAGTAAAAGTGGCAGACAGCTTGGAACAATGAAGTAAACAACAAACTGCACTTGGTAAAGCCAGTTCTAGGTGTGCTGCTCAATCTCGCGGCAAGGAAATAAAACAAGTAAATATGTCGTTTAAAGATTGCAATAAATAAGTAGAAAGGAAATTAATTAAAACTGGCAGACAGCTTGGAACAATGAAGTAAACAACAAACTGCACTTGGTAAAGCCAGTTCTAGGTGTGCTGCTCAATTCGGTGGCAAGGAAATAAAAAAAGTAAATATGTCGTTAAAAGACTGCATTAAATAAGTAAAAAGGAAATTAAGTAAAAATGGCAGAAAGCTTGGAACAATGAAGTAAACAACAAACGGCACTTTGTAATGCCAGTTCTAGGTGCACTGCTCAATCTCGTGGCAAGGAAATAAAACAAGTAAATATGTCGTTTAAAGATTGCATTAAATAAGTAGAAAGGAAAATAAGGAAAAATGGCAAACCGCTTGGAACAATGAAGTAAACAACAAACTCCACTTGGTAAATCCAGTTCTAGGTGTACTGCTCAATCTCGTGGCAAGGAAATAAAAAAGTAGATAGGTCCTTTAGGGATTGCGTTAATTTAGTACAAAGGAAATTAAGCAAAGAAAGGCAGACAGCTTGGAACAATGAAGTAAACAAACTGAACTTGGTAAAGCCTGTTCTAGGTGTGCTGCTCAATCTCTTGGCAAGGAAATAAAACAAGTAAATATGTCGTTTAAAGATTGTTTAAATAAGTAGAAAGGAAATTAAGTAAAAATGGCAGGCAGCTTGGAACAATGAAGTAAACAAAAAACTGCACTAGGTAAATCTAGTTATAGGTGTGCTGCTCAATCTCGTGGCAAGGAAATAAAACAAGTAAATATGTCGTTTTAAATTGCAATAAATATGTAGAAAGGAAATTAAGTAAAAAGGGCAGGCATCTTGGAACAATAAAGTAAACAAAAAACTGCACTTGGTAAGGCCAGTTCCAGGTGTGCTGCTCAATCCCTTGGCAAGGAATTAAAACAAGTAAATATGTCGTTTAAAGATTGCATTAAAAAAGTAGAAAGGAAATGAAGGTAAAATGGCAGACAGCTTGGAACAATGAAGTAAACACCAAGCTGCACTTGGGAAAGCCAGTTCTAGGTTTGCTGCTAAATCTCGTGGCAAGGAAATAAAACAAGTAAATATGTCGTTTAATGATTGCATTAAATAAGTAGAAAGGAAATTAAGTAAAAATGGCAGACAGCTTGGAACAATGAAGTAAACAACAAACTGCACTTGGTAAAGCCAGTTCTAGGTGTGCTGCTCACTCTCGTGGCAAGGAAATAAAACAAGTAAATATGTCGTTTAAAGATTGCATTAAATAAGTAGAAAGGAAATTAAGCAAAAATGGCAGACAGCTTGGAACAATGAAGTAAACAACAAACTGCACTTGGTGAAGCCAGTTCTAGGTATGCTGCTCAATCTCGTGGCAAGGAAATAAAACAAGTAAATATGTCGTTTAAATATTGCATTAAATAAGTAGAAATGAAATTAAGTAAAAGTGGCAGACAGCTTGGAACAATGAAGTAAACAACAAACTGCACTTGGTAAAGCCAGTTCTAGGTGTGCTGCTCAATCTCGCGGCAAGGAAATAAAACAAGTAAATATGTCGTTTAAAGATTGCAATAAATAAGTAGAAAGGAAATTAATTAAAACTGGCAGACAGCTTGGAACAATGAAGTAAACAACAAACTGCACTTGGTAAAGCCAGTTCTAGGTGTGCTGCTCAATCCCGTGGCAAGGAAATAAAACAAGTAGATATGTAGCTTAAAGATTGCATTATAGAAGTAGAAAGGAAATTAAGTAACAGTGGCAGGCTGCTTGGGACATTGAACTAAACAACAAACTGCACTTGGTCAAGCCAGATCTAGGTGTGCTGCTCAATTCCGTGGCAAGGAAATAAAACAAGTAAATATGTCGTTGAAATATTGCATTAAATAAGTAGAAAGGAAATTAAGTAAAAGTGGCAGACAGCTTGGAACAATGAAGTAAACAACAAACTGCACTTGGTAAAGCCAGTTCTAGGTGTGCTGCTCAATCTCGCGGCAAGGAAATAAAACAAGTAAATATGTCGTTTAAAGATTGCAATAAATAAGTAGAAAGAAAATTAATTAAAACTGGCAGACAGCTTGGAACAATGAAGTAAACAACAAACTGCACTTGGTAAAGCCAGTTCTAGGTGTGCTGCTCAATTCGGTGGCAAGGAAATAAAAAAAGTAAATATGTCGTTAAAAGACTGCATTAAATAAGTAAAAAGGAAATTAAGTAAAAATGGCAGAAAGCTTGGAACAATGAAGTAAACAACAAACGGCACTTTGTAATGCCAGTTCTAGGTGCACTGCTCAATCTCGTGGCAAGGAAATAAAACAAGTAAATATGTCGTTTAAAGACTGCAATAAATAGGTAGAAAGGAAAATAAGGAAAAATGGCAAACCGCTTGGAACAATGAAGTAAACAACAAACTCCACTTGGTAAATCCAGTTCTAGGTGTACTGCTCAATCTCGTGGCAAAGAAATAAAAAAGTAGATAGGTCCTTTAGGGATTGCGTTAATTTAGTACAAAGGAAATTAAGCAAAGAAAGGCAGACAGCTTGGAACAATGAAGTAAACAAACTGAACTTGGTAAAGCCTGTTCTAGGTGTGCTGCTCAATCTCTTGGCAAGGAAATAAAACAAGTAAATATGTCGTTTAAAGAGTGTTTAAATAAGTAGAAAGGAAATTAAGTAAAAATGGCAGGCAGCTTGGAACAATGAAGTAAACAAAAAACTGCACTAGGTAAATCTAGTTATAGGTGTGCTGCTCAATCTCGTGGCAAGGAAATAAAACAAGTAAATATGTCGTTTTAAATTGCAATAAATATGTAGAAAGGAAATTAAGTAAAAAGGGCAGGCACCTTGGAACAATAAAGTAAACAAAAAACTGCACTTGGTAAGGCCAGTTCCAGGTGTGCTGCTCAATCCCTTGGCAAGGAATTAAAACAAGTAAATATGTCGTTTAAAGATTGCATTAAAAAAGTAGAAAGGAAATGAAGGTAAAATGGCAGACAGCTTGGAACAATGAAGTAAACACCAAGCTGCACTTGGGAAAGCCAGTTCTAGGTTTGCTGCTAAATCTCGTGGCAAGGAAATAAAACAAGTAAATATGTCGTTTAATGATTGCATTAAATAAGTAGAAAGGAAATTAAGTAAAAATGGCAGACAGCTTGGAACAATGAAGTAAACAAGAAACTGCACTTGGTAAAGCCAGTTCTAGGTGTGCTGCTCACTCTCGTGGCAAGGAAATAAAACAAGTAAATATGTCGTTTAAAGATTGCATTAAATAAGTAGAAAGGAAATTAAGCAAAAATGGCAGACAGCTTGGAACAATGAAGTAAACAACAAACTGCACTTGGTGAAGCCAGTTCTAGGTATGCTGCTCAATCTCGTGGCAAGGAAATAAAACAAGTAAATATGTCGTTTAGGATTGCATTAAATAAGTAGAAAGGAAATTAGGCAAAAAGGGCGGACAGCTTGAAACAATAAAGTAAACAACAAACTGCACTTGGTAAATCCAGTTCTAGGTGTGCTGCTCAATCCCGTGGCAAGGAAATAAAACAAGTAGATATGTAGCTTAAAGATTGCATTAAAGAAGTAGAAAGGAAATTAAGTAACAGTGGCAGGCTGCTTGGGACATTGAACTAAACAACAAACTGCACTTGGTCAAGCCAGATCTAGGTGTGCTGCTCAATTCCGTGGCAAGGAAATAAAACAAGTAAATATGTCGTTTAAATATTGCATTAAATAAGTAGAAAGGAAATTAAGTAAAAGTGGCAGACAGCTTGGAACAATGAAGTAAACAACAAACTGCACTTGGTAAAGCCAGTTCTAGGTGTGCTGCTCAATCTCGCGGCAAGGAAATAAAACAAGTAAATATGTCGTTTAAAGATTGCAATAAATAAGTAGAAAGGAAATTAATTAAAACTGGCAGACAGCTTGGAACAATGAAGTAAACAACAAACTGCACTTGGTAAAGCCAGTTCTAGGTGTGCTGCTCAATTCGGTGGCAAGGAAATAAAAAAAGTAAATATGTCGTTAAAAGACTGCATTAAATAAGTAGAAAGGAAATTAAGTAAAAATGGCAGAAAGCTTGGAACAATGAAGTAAACAACAAACGGCACTTTGTAATGCCAGTTCTAGGTGCACTGCTCAATCTCGTGGCAAGGAAATAAAACAAGTAAATATGTCGTTTAAAGATTGCATTAAATAAGTAGAAAGGAAAATAAGGAAAAATGGCAAACCGCTTGGAACAATGAAGTAAACAACAAACTCCACTTGGTAAATCCAGTTCTAGGTGTACTGCTCAATCTCGTGGCAAGGAAATAAAAAAGTAGATAGGTCCTTTAGGGATTGCGTTAATTTAGTACAAAGGAAATTAAGCAAAGAAAGGCAGACAGCTTGGAACAATGAAGTAAACAAACTGAACTTGGTAAAGCCTGTTCTAGGTGTGCTGCTCAATCTCTTGGCAAGGAAATAAAACAAGTAAATATGTCGTTTAAAGATTGTTTAAATAAGTAGAAAGGAAATTAAGTAAAAATGGCAGGCAGCTTGGAACAATGAAGTAAACAAAAACCTGCACTAGGTAAATCTAGTTATAGGTGTGCTGCTCAATCTCGTGGCAAGGAAATAAAACAAGTAAATGTGTCGTTTTAAATTGCAATAAATAAGTAGAAAGGAAATTAAGTAAAAAGGGCAGGCACCTTGGAACAATAAAGTAAACAACAAACTGCACTTGGTAAGGCCAGTTCCAGGTGTGCTGCTCAATCCCTTGGCAAGGAATTAAAACAAGTAAATATGTCGTTTAAAGATTGCATTAAAAAAGTAGAAAGGAAATGAAGGTAAAATGGCAGACAGCTTGGAACAATGAAGTAAACACCAAGCTGCACTTGGGAAAGCCAGTTCTAGGTTTGCTGCTAAATCTCGTGGCAAGGAAATAAAACAAGTAAATATGTCGTTTAATGATTGCATTAAATAAGTAGAAAGGAAATTAAGTAAAAATGGCAGACAGCTTGGAACATTAAGTAAACAACAAACTGCACTTGGTAAAGCCAGTTCTAGGTGTGCTGCTCACTCTCGTGGCAAGGAAATAAAACAAGTAAATATGTCGTTTAAAGATTGCATTAAATAAGTAGAAAGGAAATTAAGCAAAAATGGCAGACAGCTTGGAACAATGAAGTAAACAACAAACTGCACTTGGTGAAGCCAGTTCTAGGTATGCTGCTCAATCTCGTGGCAAGGAAATAAAACAAGTAAATATGTCGTTTAGGATTGCATTAAATAAGTAGAAAGGAAATTAGGCAAAAATGGCAGACAGCTTGGAACAATGAAGTAAACAACAAAGTGCACTTGGTAAAGCCAGTTCTAGGTATTCTGCTCAATCTCGTGGCAAGGAAATAAAACAAGTAAATATGTCGTTTAAAGATTGCAATAAATAAGTAGAAAGGAAATTAAGCAAAAATGGCAAACCGCTTGGAACAATGAAGTAAACAAACTGCACTTGGTAAAGCCAGTTCTAGGTGTGCTGCTCAATCTCGTCGCAAGGAAATAAAACAAGTAGATATGTCGTTTAAAGATTGCATTAAATAAGTAGAAAGGAAATTAAGCAAAATTGGCAGACAGCTTGGAACATTAAAGTAAACAACAATCTGCACTTGGTAAAGCCAGTTCTAGGTGTGCTGCTCAATCTCGTGGCAAGGAAATAAAACAAGTAAATATGTCATTTAAAGATTGCATTAAATAAGTAGAAAGGAAATTAAGCAAAAATGGCAGACAGCTTGGAACAATGAAGTAAACAACAAACTGCACTTGGTAAAGCCAGTTCAAGGTGTGCTGCTCAATCTCGCGGCAAGGAAATAAAACAAGTAAATATGTCGTTTAAAGATTGCATTAAATAGGTAGTAAGGTAATTAAGCAAAAATGGCAGACAGCTTGGAACAATGAAGTAAACAACAAACTGCACTTGGTAAAGCCAGTTCTAGGTGTGCTGCTCAATCTCGTGGCAAGGAAATAAAACACGTAAATATGTCGTTTAAAGATTGCAATAAATAGGTAGAAAGGAAATTAAGCAAAAATGGCAGACAGCTTGGAACAATGAAGTAAACAAACTGCACTTGGTAAAGCCAGTTCTAGGTGTGCAGCTCAATCTCGTGGCAAGGAAATAAAACAAGTAAATATGTCGTTTAAAGATTGCATTAAAAAAGTAGAAAGGAAATTAAGCAAAAATGGCAGACAGCTTGGAACAATGAAGTAAACAAACTGCACTTGGTAAAGCCAGTTCTAGGTATTCTGCTCAATCTCGTGACAAGGAAATAAAACAAGTAAATATGTCGTTTAAAGATTGCATTAAATAAGTAGAAAGGAAATTAAGCAAAAATGGCAAACCGCTTGGAACAATGAAGTAAACAAACTGCACTTGGTAAAGCCAGTTCTAGGTATTCTGCTCAATCTCGTGGCAAGGAAATAAAACAAGTAAATATGTCGTTTAAAGATTGCATTAAATAAGTAGAAAGGAAATTAAGCAAAAATGGCAGACAGCTTGGAACAATGAAGTAAACAAGAAAGTGCACTTGGTAAAGCCAGTTCTAGGTATTCTGCTCAATCTCGTGGCAAGGAAATAAAACAAGTAAATATGTCGTTTAAAAGATTGCATTAAATAAGTAGAAAGGAAAATAAGAAAAAATGGCAAACCGCTTGGAACAATGAAGTAAACAACAAACTGCACTGGGTAAATCCAGTTATAGGTGTGCTGCTCAATCTCGCGGCAAGGAAATAAAACGAGTAAATATGTCGTTTAAAGATTGCAATAAATAAGAAGAAAGGAAATTAAGCAAAAATGACAGACAGCTTAGAACAATGAAGTAAGCAACAAACTGCACTGGGTAAATCCAGTTATAGGTGTGCTGCTCAATCTCGCGGCAAGGAAATAAAACAAGTAAATATGTCGTTTAACGATTGCATTAAATAAGTAGAAAGGAAATTAAGCAAAAATGGCAGACAGCTTGGAACAATGAAGTAAACAACAAACTGCACTTGGTAAAGCCAGTTCTAGGTGTGCTGCTCAATCTCGCGGCAAGGAAATAAAACAAGTAAATATGTCGTTTAAAGATTGCATGAAATAAGTAGAAAGGAAATTAAGCAAAAATGACAGACAGCTTGGAAGAATGAAGTAAACAACAAACTGCACTTGGTAAAGCCACAAGGGTAGAAACTTGGGCGAGTCGGTAACGGTGATCCATGGAAAGTGAGAGTAGCGCAAAACGGGACAAAGGGACAGAGAAGACAGACACAACACAGGCGCTAACTTCCGACTGAAAGAAACCAGGGCGGCCAAGACGAACGTAATCCGTGAGGGGAAACAGGCGCATGCGCCCAGAAAAATAATGAAAAACAGGTGAATGAGGATCTACGGATGTGCACGATTCAGCGTTTCTTTAAGAAGGCCAGCTCTCTTTTGGACAGGGAGATAGACGGCTTGCTTACACATTTATCGTCCAAGGCAGCGATACGAGCTGCTTCAATAATCTCTCGCGTTAACTGATCCCGGTGTCTGGCAACGATCGAGCACTTGTCCAGAAATGGCACACAACCACACTCCTTGCAGTGTAAAGCCAGATTACTGCCAGTAAAAGTTCTCAAGTTATTTTTGTGTTCGCGAAGTCTCTCATTCAAGCACCGACCTGACTGACCAACGTACCGCTTACCGCAAGAGAGAGGGATGTCATAAACAATGCCTTCAGTACATTTCACGAATTTCTTTCTGTGGTTAATGGTGCACTGCAGCTTTTGGGGACGTTTATCAGCGGGCAAAGTTTTTTTGGAAAGCGCATTTAGTTTTTCAGGGGCAGAAAAAACGACACGAACATTTAAAGATTGCATTAAATAAGTAGAAAGGAAATTAAGCAAAAATGGCAGACAGCTTGGAACAATGAAGTAAACAACAAACTGCACTTGGTAAAGCCAGTTCTAGGTGTGCTGCTCAATCTCGCGGCAAGGAAATAAAACAAGTAAATATGTCGTTTAAAAATTGCATTAAATAAGTAGAAAGGAAATTAAGTAAAAAGGGCAGACACCTTGGAACAATAAAGTAAACAACAAACTGCACTTGGTAAAGCCAGTTCTAGGTGTGCTGCTCAATCCCTTGGCAAGGAATTAAAACAAGTAAATATGTCCTTTAAAGATTGCATTAAAAAAGTAGCAAGGAAATGAAGGAAAAATAGCACACAGCTTGGAACAATGAAGTAAACAACAAGCTGCACTTGGGAAAGCCAGTTATAGGTTTGCTGCTAAATCACGCGGAAAAAACATAAAACAAATAAATATGTCGTTTAAAGATTGCATTAAATAAGCAGAAAGGAAATTAAGTAAAAATGGCAGACAGCTTGGAACAATGAAGTAAACAACAAACTGCACTTGGTAAAGCCAGTTCTAGGTGTGCTGCTCACTCTCGTGGCAAGGAAATAAAACAAGTAAATATGTCGTTTAAAGATTGCAATAAATAAGTAGAAAGGAAATTAAGCAAAAATGGCAGACAGCTTGGAACAATGAAGTAAACAACAAACTGCACTTGGTAAAGCCAGTTCTAGGTGTGCAGCTCAATCTCGTGGCAAGGAAATAAAACAAGTAAATATGTCGTTTAAAGATTACATTAAAAAAGTAGAAAGGAAATTAAGCAAAAATGGCAGACAGCTTGGAACAATGAAGTAAACAAACTGCACTTGGTAAAGCCAGTTCTAGGTGTGCTGCTCAATCTCGTCGCAAGGAAATAAAACAAGTAAATATGTCGTTTAAAGATTGCATTAAATAAGTAGAAAGGAAATTAAGCAAAAATGGCAGACAGCTTGGAACAATGAAGTAAACAACAATCTGCACTTGGTAAAGCCAGTTCTAGGTGTGCTGCTCAATCTCGTGGCAAGGAAATAAAACAAGTAAATATGTCATTTAAAGATTGCATTAAATAATTAGAAAGGAAATTAAGTAAAAATGGGAGACAGCTTGGAACAATGAAGTAAACAACAAACTGCACAGGGTAAATCAAGTTCTAGGTGTGCTGCTCAATTTCGTGGCAAGGAAATAAAACAAGTAAATATGTCGTTTTAAATTGCATTAAATAAGTAGAAAGGAAATTAGGTAAAAAGGGCAGACAGCTTGAAACAATAAAGTAAACAACAAACTGCACTTGGTAAATCCAGTTCTAGGTGTGCTGCTCAATCCCGTGGCAAGGAAATAAAACAAGTAGATATGTAGCTTAAAGATTGCATTAAAGAAGTAGAAAGGAAATTAAGTAACAGTGGCAGGCTGCTTGGGACATTGAACTAAACAACAAACTGCACTTGGTCAAGCCAGATCTAGGTGTGCTGCTCAATTCCGTGGCAAGGAAATAAAAAAAGTAAATATGTCGTTAAAAGACTGCATTAAATAAGTAAAAAGGAAATTAAGTAAAAATGGCAGAAAGCTTGGAACAATGAAGTAAACAACAAACGGCACTTTGTAATGCCAGTTCTAGGTGCACTGCTCAATCTCGTGGCAAGGAAATAAAACAAGTAAATATGTCGTTTAAAGATTGCATTAAATAAGTAGAAAGGAAAATAAGGAAAAATGGCAAACCGCTTGGAACAATGAAGTAAACAACAAACTCCACTTGGTAAATCCAGTTCTAGGTGTACTGCTCAATCTCGTGGCAAGGAAATAAAAAAGTAGATAGGTCCTTTAGGGATTGCGTTAATTTAGTACAAAGGAAATTAAGCAAAGAAAGGCAGACAGCTTGGAACAATGAAGTAAACAAACTGAACTTGGTAAAGCCTGTTCTAGGTGTGCTGCTCAATCTCTTGGCAAGGAAATAAAACAAGTAAATATGTCGTTTAAAGATTGTTTAAATAAGTAGAAAGGAAATTAAGTAAAAATGGCAGGCAGCTTGGAACAATGAAGTAAACAAAAAACTGCACTAGGTAAATCTAGTTATAGGTGTGCTGCTCAATCTCGTGGCAAGGAAATAAAACAAGTAAATATGTCGTTTTAAATTGCAATAAATATGTAGAAAGGAAATTAAGTAAAAAGGGCAGGCATCTTGGAACAATAAAGTAAACAAAAAACTGCACTTGGTAAGGCCAGTTCCAGGTGTGCTGCTCAATCCCTTGGCAAGGAATTAAAACAAGTAAATATGTCGTTTAAAGATTGCATTAAAAAAGTAGAAAGGAAATGAAGGTAAAATGGCAGACAGCTTGGAACAATGAAGTAAACACCAAGCTGCACTTGGGAAAGCCAGTTCTAGGTTTGCTGCTAAATCTCGTGGCAAGGAAATAAAACAAGTAAATATGTCGTTTAATGATTGCATTAAATAAGTAGAAAGGAAATTAAGTAAAAATGGCAGACAGCTTGGAACAATGAAGTAAACAACAAACTGCACTTGGTAAAGCCAGTTCTAGGTGTGCTGCTCACTCTCGTGGCAAGGAAATAAAACAAGTAAATATGTCGTTTAAAGATTGCATTAAATAAGTAGAAAGGAAATTAAGCAAAAATGGCAGACAGCTTGGAACAATGAAGTAAACAACAAACTGCACTTGGTGAAGCCAGTTCTAGGTATGCTGCTCAATCTCGTGGCAAGGAAATAAAACAAGTAAATATGTCGTTTAAATATTGCATTAAATAAGTAGAAATGAAATTAAGTAAAAGTGGCAGACAGCTTGGAACAATGAAGTAAACAACAAACTGCACTTGGTAAAGCCAGTTCTAGGTGTGCTGCTCAATCTCGCGGCAAGGAAATAAAACAAGTAAATATGTCGTTTAAAGATTGCAATAAATAAGTAGAAAGGAAATTAATTAAAACTGGCAGACAGCTTGGAACAATGAAGTAAACAACAAACTGCACTTGGTAAAGCCAGTTCTAGGTGTGCTGCTCAATCCCGTGGCAAGGAAATAAAACAAGTAGATATGTAGCTTAAAGATTGCATTATAGAAGTAGAAAGGAAATTAAGTAACAGTGGCAGGCTGCTTGGGACATTGAACTAAAC
Source organism: Amblyomma americanum (assembly GCF_052857255.1). Lineage (NCBI taxonomy): Eukaryota > Metazoa > Arthropoda > Arachnida > Ixodida > Ixodidae > Amblyomma > Amblyomma americanum. Next base: position 1,046,325 of record NW_027526487.1, on the reverse strand, counting down.
AACAAACTGCACTTGGTCAAGCCAGATCTAGGTGTGCTGCTCAATTCCGTGGCAAGGAAATAAAACAAGTAAATATGTCGTTGAAATATTGCATTAAATAAGTAGAAAGGAAATTAAGTAAAAGTGGCAGACAGCTTGGAACAATGAAGTAAACAACAAACTGCACTTGGTAAAGCCAGTTCTAGGTGTGCTGCTCAATCTCGCGGCAAGGAAATAAAACAAGTAAATATGTCGTTTAAAGATTGCAATAAATAAGTAGAAAGAAAATTAATTAAAACTGGCAGACAGCTTGGAACAATGAAGTAAACAACAAACTGCACTTGGTAAAGCCAGTTCTAGGTGTGCTGCTCAATTCGGTGGCAAGGAAATAAAAAAAGTAAATATGTCGTTAAAAGACTGCATTAAATAAGTAAAAAGGAAATTAAGTAAAAATGGCAGAAAGCTTGGAACAATGAAGTAAACAACAAACGGCACTTTGTAATGCCAGTTCTAGGTGCACTGCTCAATCTCGTGGCAAGGAAATAAAACAAGTAAATATGTCGTTTAAAGATTGCAATAAATAGGTAGAAAGGAAAATAAGGAAAAATGGCAAACCGCTTGGAACAATGAAGTAAACAACAAACTCCACTTGGTAAATCCAGTTCTAGGTGTACTGCTCAATCTCGTGGCAAAGAAATAAAAAAGTAGATAGGTCCTTTAGGGATTGCGTTAATTTAGTACAAAGGAAATTAAGCAAAGAAAGGCAGACAGCTTGGAACAATGAAGTAAACAAACTGAACTTGGTAAAGCCTGTTCTAGGTGTGCTGCTCAATCTCTTGGCAAGGAAATAAAACAAGTAAATATGTCGTTTAAAGAGTGTTTAAATAAGTAGAAAGGAAATTAAGTAAAAATGGCAGGCAGCTTGGAACAATGAAGTAAACAAAAAACTGCACTAGGTAAATCTAGTTATAGGTGTGCTGCTCAATCTCGTGGCAAGGAAATAAAACAAGTAAATATGTCGTTTTAAATTGCAATAAATATGTAGAAAGGAAATTAAGTAAAAAGGGCAGGCACCTTGGAACAATAAAGTAAACAAAAAACTGCACTTGGTAAGGCCAGTTCCAGGTGTGCTGCTCAATCCCTTGGCAAGGAATTAAAACAAGTAAATATGTCGTTTAAAGATTGCATTAAAAAAGTAGAAAGGAAATGAAGGTAAAATGGCAGACAGCTTGGAACAATGAAGTAAACACCAAGCTGCACTTGGGAAAGCCAGTTCTAGGTTTGCTGCTAAATCTCGTGGCAAGGAAATAAAACAAGTAAATATGTCGTTTAATGATTGCATTAAATAAGTAGAAAGGAAATTAAGTAAAAATGGCAGACAGCTTGGAACAATGAAGTAAACAAGAAACTGCACTTGGTAAAGCCAGTTCTAGGTGTGCTGCTCACTCTCGTGGCAAGGAAATAAAACAAGTAAATATGTCGTTTAAAGATTGCATTAAATAAGTAGAAAGGAAATTAAGCAAAAATGGCAGACAGCTTGGAACAATGAAGTAAACAACAAACTGCACTTGGTGAAGCCAGTTCTAGGTATGCTGCTCAATCTCGTGGCAAGGAAATAAAACAAGTAAATATGTCGTTTAGGATTGCATTAAATAAGTAGAAAGGAAATTAGGCAAAAAGGGCGGACAGCTTGAAACAATAAAGTAAACAACAAACTGCACTTGGTAAATCCAGTTCTAGGTGTGCTGCTCAATCCCGTGGCAAGGAAATAAAACAAGTAGATATGTAGCTTAAAGATTGCATTAAAGAAGTAGAAAGGAAATTAAGTAACAGTGGCAGGCTGCTTGGGACATTGAACTAAACAACAAACTGCACTTGGTCAAGCCAGATCTAGGTGTGCTGCTCAATTCCGTGGCAAGGAAATAAAACAAGTAAATATGTCGTTTAAATATTGCATTAAATAAGTAGAAAGGAAATTAAGTAAAAGTGGCAGACAGCTTGGAACAATGAAGTAAACAACAAACTGCACTTGGTAAAGCCAGTTCTAGGTGTGCTGCTCAATCTCGCGGCAAGGAAATAAAACAAGTAAATATGTCGTTTAAAGATTGCAATAAATAAGTAGAAAGGAAATTAATTAAAACTGGCAGACAGCTTGGAACAATGAAGTAAACAACAAACTGCACTTGGTAAAGCCAGTTCTAGGTGTGCTGCTCAATTCGGTGGCAAGGAAATAAAAAAAGTAAATATGTCGTTAAAAGACTGCATTAAATAAGTAGAAAGGAAATTAAGTAAAAATGGCAGAAAGCTTGGAACAATGAAGTAAACAACAAACGGCACTTTGTAATGCCAGTTCTAGGTGCACTGCTCAATCTCGTGGCAAGGAAATAAAACAAGTAAATATGTCGTTTAAAGATTGCATTAAATAAGTAGAAAGGAAAATAAGGAAAAATGGCAAACCGCTTGGAACAATGAAGTAAACAACAAACTCCACTTGGTAAATCCAGTTCTAGGTGTACTGCTCAATCTCGTGGCAAGGAAATAAAAAAGTAGATAGGTCCTTTAGGGATTGCGTTAATTTAGTACAAAGGAAATTAAGCAAAGAAAGGCAGACAGCTTGGAACAATGAAGTAAACAAACTGAACTTGGTAAAGCCTGTTCTAGGTGTGCTGCTCAATCTCTTGGCAAGGAAATAAAACAAGTAAATATGTCGTTTAAAGATTGTTTAAATAAGTAGAAAGGAAATTAAGTAAAAATGGCAGGCAGCTTGGAACAATGAAGTAAACAAAAACCTGCACTAGGTAAATCTAGTTATAGGTGTGCTGCTCAATCTCGTGGCAAGGAAATAAAACAAGTAAATATGTCGTTTTAAATTGCAATAAATAAGTAGAAAGGAAATTAAGTAAAAAGGGCAGGCACCTTGGAACAATAAAGTAAACAACAAACTGCACTTGGTAAGGCCAGTTCCAGGTGTGCTGCTCAATCCCTTGGCAAGGAATTAAAACAAGTAAATATGTCGTTTAAAGATTGCATTAAAAAAGTAGAAAGGAAATGAAGGTAAAATGGCAGACAGCTTGGAACAATGAAGTAAACACCAAGCTGCACTTGGGAAAGCCAGTTCTAGGTTTGCTGCTAAATCTCGTGGCAAGGAAATAAAACAAGTAAATATGTCGTTTAATGATTGCATTAAATAAGTAGAAAGGAAATTAAGTAAAAATGGCAGACAGCTTGGAACATTAAGTAAACAACAAACTGCACTTGGTAAAGCCAGTTCTAGGTGTGCTGCTCACTCTCGTGGCAAGGAAATAAAACAAGTAAATATGTCGTTTAAAGATTGCATTAAATAAGTAGAAAGGAAATTAAGCAAAAATGGCAGACAGCTTGGAACAATGAAGTAAACAACAAACTGCACTTGGTGAAGCCAGTTCTAGGTATGCTGCTCAATCTCGTGGCAAGGAAATAAAACAAGTAAATATGTCGTTTAGGATTGCATTAAATAAGTAGAAAGGAAATTAGGCAAAAATGGCAGACAGCTTGGAACAATGAAGTAAACAACAAAGTGCACTTGGTAAAGCCAGTTCTAGGTATTCTGCTCAATCTCGTGGCAAGGAAATAAAACAAGTAAATATGTCGTTTAAAGATTGCAATAAATAAGTAGAAAGGAAATTAAGCAAAAATGGCAAACCGCTTGGAACAATGAAGTAAACAAACTGCACTTGGTAAAGCCAGTTCTAGGTGTGCTGCTCAATCTCGTCGCAAGGAAATAAAACAAGTAGATAAGTCGTTTAAAGATTGCATTAAATAAGTAGAAAGGAAATTAAGCAAAATTGGCAGACAGCTTGGAACATTAAAGTAAACAACAATCTGCACTTGGTAAAGCCAGTTCTAGGTGTGCTGCTCAATCTCGTGGCAAGGAAATAAAACAAGTAAATATGTCATTTAAAGATTGCATTAAAAAAGTAGAAAGGAAATTAAGCAAAAATGGCAGACAGCTTGGAACAATGAAGTAAACAACAAACTGCACTTGGTAAAGCCAGTTCAAGGTGTGCTGCTCAATCTCGCGGCAAGGAAATAAAACAAGTAAATATGTCGTTTAAAGATTGCATTAAATAGGTAGTAAGGTAATTAAGCAAAAATGGCAGACAGCTTGGAACAATGAAGTAAACAACAAACTGCACTTGGTAAAGCCAGTTCTAGGTGTGCTGCTCAATCTCGTGGCAAGGAAATAAAACACGTAAATATGTCGTTTAAAGATTGCAATAAATAGGTAGAAAGGAAATTAAGCAAAAATGGCAGACAGCTTGGAACAATGAAGTAAACAAACTGCACTTGGTAAAGCCAGTTCTAGGTGTGCAGCTCAATCTCGTGGCAAGGAAATAAAACAAGTAAATATGTCGTTTAAAGATTGCATTAAAAAAGTAGAAAGAAAATTAAGCAAAAATGGCAGACAGCTTGGAACAATGAAGTAAACAAACTGCACTTGGTAAAGCCAGTTCTAGGTATTCTGCTCAATCTCGTGACAAGGAAATAAAACAAGTAAATATGTCGTTTAAAGATTGCATTAAATAAGTAGAAAGGAAATTAAGCAAAAATGGCAAACCGCTTGGAACAATGAAGTAAACAAACTGCACTTGGTAAAGCCAGTTCTAGGTATTCTGCTCAATCTCGTGGCAAGGAAATAAAACAAGTAAATATGTCGTTTAAAGATTGCATTAAATAAGTAGAAAGGAAATTAAGCAAAAATGGCAGACAGCTTGGAACAATGAAGTAAACAAGAAAGTGCACTTGGTAAAGCCAGTTCTAGGTATTCTGCTCAATCTCGTGGCAAGGAAATAAAACAAGTAAATATGTCGTTTAAAAGATTGCATTAAATAAGTAGAAAGGAAAATAAGAAAAAATGGCAAACCGCTTGGAACAATGAAGTAAACAACAAACTGCACTGGGTAAATCCAGTTATAGGTGTGCTGCTCAATCTCGCGGCAAGGAAATAAAACAAGTAAATATGTCGTTTAACGATTGCATTAAATAAGTAGAAAGGAAATTAAGCAAAAATGGCAGACAGCTTGGAACAATGAAGTAAACAACAAACTGCACTTGGTAAAGCCAGTTCTAGGTGTGCTGCTCAATCTCGCGGCAAGGAAATAAAACAAGTAAATATGTCGTTTAAAGATTGCATGAAATAAGTAGAAAGGAAATTAAGCAAAAATGACAGACAGCTTGGAAGAATGAAGTAAACAACAAACTGCACTTGGTAAAGCCACAAGGGTAGAAACTTGGGCGAGTCGGTAACGGTGATCCATGGAAAGTGAGAGTAGCGCAAAACGGGACAAAGGGACAGAGAAGACAGACACAACACAGGCGCTAACTTCCGACTGAAAGAAACCAGGGCGGCCAAGACGAACGTAATCCGTGAGGGGAAACAGGCGCATGCGCCCAGAAAGATAATGAAAAACAGGTGAATGAGGATCTACGGATGTGCACGATTCAGCGTTTCTTTAAGAAGGCCAGCTCTCTTTTGGACAGGGAGATAGACGGCTTGCTTACACATTTATCGTCCAAGGCAGCGATACGAGCTGCTTCAATAATCTCTCGCGTTAACTGATCCCGGTGTCTGGCAACGATCGAGCACTTGTCCAGAAATGGCACACAACCACACTCCTTGCAGTGTAAAGCCAGATTACTGCCAGTAAAAGTTCTCAAGTTATTTTTGTGTTCGCGAAGTCTCTCATTCAAGCACCGACCTGACTGACCAACGTACCGCTTACCGCAAGAGAGAGGGATGTCATAAACAATGCCTTCAGTACATTTCACGAATTTCTTTCTGTGGTTAATGGTGCACTGCAGCTTTTGGGGACGTTTATCAGCGGGCAAAGTTTTTTTGGAAAGCGCATTTAGTTTTTCAGGGGCAGAAAAAACGACACGAACATTTAAAGATTGCATTAAATAAGTAGAAAGGAAATTAAGCAAAAATGGCAGACAGCTTGGAACAATGAAGTAAACAACAAACTGCACTTGGTAAAGCCAGTTCTAGGTGTGCTGCTCAATCTCGCGGCAAGGAAATAAAACAAGTAAATATGTCGTTTAAAAATTGCATTAAATAAGTAGAAAGGAAATTAAGTAAAAAGGGCAGACACCTTGGAACAATAAAGTAAACAACAAACTGCACTTGGTAAAGCCAGTTCTAGGTGTGCTGCTCAATCCCTTGGCAAGGAATTAAAACAAGTAAATATGTCCTTTAAAGATTGCATTAAAAAAGTAGCAAGGAAATGAAGGAAAAATAGCACACAGCTTGGAACAATGAAGTAAACAACAAGCTGCACTTGGGAAAGCCAGTTATAGGTTTGCTGCTAAATCACGCGGAAAAAACATAAAACAAATAAATATGTCGTTTAAAGATTGCATTAAATAAGCAGAAAGGAAATTAAGTAAAAATGGCAGACAGCTTGGAACAATGAAGTAAACAACAAACTGCACTTGGTAAAGCCAGTTCTAGGTGTGCTGCTCACTCTCGTGGCAAGGAAATAAAACAAGTAAATATGTCGTTTAAAGATTGCAATAAATAAGTAGAAAGGAAATTAAGCAAAAATGGCAGACAGCTTGGAACAATGAAGTAAACAACAAACTGCACTTGGTAAAGCCAGTTCTAGGTGTGCAGCTCAATCTCGTGGCAAGGAAATAAAACAAGTAAATATGTCGTTTAAAGATTACATTAAAAAAGTAGAAAGGAAATTAAGCAAAAATGGCAGACAGCTTGGAACAATGAAGTAAACAAACTGCACTTGGTAAAGCCAGTTCTAGGTGTGCTGCTCAATCTCGTCGCAAGGAAATAAAACAAGTAAATATGTCGTTTAAAGATTGCATTAAATAAGTAGAAAGGAAATTAAGCAAAAATGGCAGACAGCTTGGAACAATGAAGTAAACAACAATCTGCACTTGGTAAAGCCAGTTCTAGGTGTGCTGCTCAATCTCGTGGCAAGGAAGTAAAACAAGTAAATATGTCATTTAAAGATTGCATTAAATAATTAGAAAGGAAATTAAGTAAAAATGGGAGACAGCTTGGAACAATGAAGTAAACAACAAACTGCGGGTAAATCAAGTTCTAGGTGTGCTGCTCAATTTCGTGGCAAGGAAATAAAACAAGTAAATATGTCGTTTTAAATTGCATTAAATAAGTAGAAAGGAAATTAGGTAAAAAGGGCAGACAGCTTGAAACAATAAAGTAAACAACAAACTGCACTTGGTAAATCCAGTTCTAGGTGTGCTGCTCAATCCCGTGGCAAGGAAATAAAACAAGTAGATATGTAGCTTAAAGATTGCATTAAAGAAGTAGAAAGGAAATTAAGTAACAGTGGCAGGCTGCTTGGGACATTGAACTAAACAACAAACTGCACTTGGTCAAGCCAGATCTAGGTGTGCTGCTCAATTCCGTGGCAAGGAAATAAAACAAGTAAATATGTCGTTTAAATATTGCATTAAATAAGTAGAAAGGAAATTAAGTAAAAGTGGCAGACAGCTTGGAACAATGAAGTAAACAACAAACTGCACTTGGTAAAGCCAGTTCTAGGTGTGCTGCTCAATCTCGCGGCAAGGAAATAAAACAAGTAAATATGTCGTTTAAAGATTGCAATAAATAAGTAGAAAGGAAATTAATTAAAACTGGCAGACAGCTTGGAACAATGAAGTAAACAACAAACTGCACTTGGTAAAGCCAGTTCTAGGTGTGCTGCTCAATTCGGTGGCAAGGAAATAAAAAAAGTAAATATGTCGTTAAAAGACTGCATTAAATAAGTAAAAAGAAAATTAAGTAAAAATGGCAGAAAGCTTGGAACAATGAAGTAAACAACAAACGGCACTTTGTAATGCCAGTTCTAGGTGCACTGCTCAATCTCGTGGCAAGGAAATAAAACAAGTAAATATGTCGTTTAAAGATTGCATTAAATAAGTAGAAAGGAAAATAAGGAAAAATGGCAAACCGCTTGGAACAATGAAGTAAACAACAAACTCCACTTGGTAAATCCAGTTCTAGGTGTACTGCTCAATCTCGTGGCAAGGAAATAAAAAAGTAGATAGGTCCTTTAGGGATTGCGTTAATTTAGTACAAAGGAAATTAAGCAAAGAAAGGCAGACAGCTTGGAACAATGAAGTAAACAAACTGAACTTGGTAAAGCCTGTTCTAGGTGTGCTGCTCAATCTCTTGGCAAGGAAATAAAACAAGTAAATATGTCGTTTAAAGATTGTTTAAATAAGTAGAAAGGAAATTAAGTAAAAATGGCAGGCAGCTTGGAACAATGAAGTAAACAAAAAACTGCACTAGGTAAATCTAGTTATAGGTGTGCTGCTCAATCTCGTGGCAAGGAAATAAAACAAGTAAATATGTCGTTTTAAATTGCAATAAATATGTAGAAAGGAAATTAAGTAAAAAGGGCAGGCACCTTGGAACAATAAAGTAAACAAAAAACTGCACTTGGTAAGGCCAGTTCCAGGTGTGCTGCTCAATCCCTTGGCAAGGAATTAAAACAAGTAAATATGTCGTTTAAAGATTGCATTAAAAAAGTAGAAAGGAAATGAAGGTAAAATGGCAGAAAGCTTGGAACAATGAAGTAAACACCAAGCTGCACTTGGGAAAGCCAGTTCTAGGTTTGCTGCTAAATCTCGTGGCAAGGAAATAAAACAAGTAAATATGTCGTTTAATGATTGCATTAAATAAGTAGAAAGGAAATTAAGTAAAAATGGCAGACAGCTTGGAACAATGAAGTAAACAACAAACTGCACTTGGTAAAGCCAGTTCTAGGTGTGCTGCTCACTCTCGTGGCAAGGAAATAAAACAAGTAAATATGTCGTTTAAAGATTGCATTAAATAAGTAGAAAGGAAATTAAGCAAAAATGGCAGACAGCTTGGAACAATGAAGTAAACAACAAACTGCACTTGGTGAAGCCAGTTCTAGGTATGCTGCTCAATCTCGTGGCAAGGAAATAAAACAAGTAAATATGTCGTTTAAATATTGCATTAAATAAGTAGAAAGGAAATTAAGTAAAAGTGGCAGACAGCTTGGAACAATGAAGTAAACAACAAACTGCACTTGGTAAAGCCAGTTCTAGGTGTGCTGCTCAATCTCGCGGCAAGGAAATAAAACAAGTAAATATGTCGTTTAAAGATTGCAATAAATAAGTAGAAAGGAAATTAATTAAAACTGGCAGACAGCTTGGAACAATGAAGTAAACAACAAACTGCACTTGGTAAAGCCAGTTCTAGGTGTGCTGCTCAATTCGGTGGCAAGGAAATAAAAAAAGTAAATATGTCGTTAAAAGACTGCATTAAATAAGTAGAAAGGAAATTAAGTAAAAATGGCAGAAAGCTTGGAACAATGAAGTAAACAACAAACGGCACTTTGTAATGCCAGTTCTAGGTGCACTGCTCAATCTCGTGGCAAGGAAATAAAACAAGTAAATATGTTGTTTAAAGATTGCATTAAATAAGTAGAAAGGAAAATAAGGAAAAATGGCAAACCGCTTGGAACAATGAAGTAAACAACAAACTCCACTTGGTAAATCCAGTTCTAGGTGTACTGCTCAATCTCGTGGCAAGGAAATAAAAAAGTAGATAGGTCCTTTAGGGATTGCGTTAATTTAGTACAAAGGAAATTAAGCAAAGAAAGGCAGACAGCTTGGAACAATGAAGTAAACAAACTGAACTTGGTAAAGCCTGTTCTAGGTGTGCTGCTCAATCTCTTGGCAAGGAAATAAAACAAGTAAATATGTCGTTTAAAGATTGTTTAAATAAGTAGAAAGGAAATTAAGTAAAAATGGCAGGCAGCTTGGAACAATGAAGTAAACAAAAAACTGCACTAGGTAAATCTAGTTATAGGTGTGCTGCTCAATCTCGTGGCAAGGAAATAAAACAAGTAAATATGTCGTTTTAAATTGCAATAAATAAGTAGAAAGGAAATTAAGTAAAAAGGGCAGGCACCTTGGAACAATAAAGTAAACACCAAGCTGCACTTGGGAAAGCCAGTTCTAGGTTTGCTGCTAAATCTCGTGGCAAGGAAATAAAACAAGTAAATATGTCGTTTAATGATTGCATTAAATAAGTAGAAAGGAAATTAAGTAAAAATGGCAGACAGCTTGGAACATTAAGTAAACAACAAACTGCACTTGGTAAAGCCAGTTCTAGGTGTGCTGCTCACTCTCGTGGCAAGGAAATAAAACAAGTAAATATGTCATTTAAAGATTGCATTAAATAAGTAGAAAGGAAATTAAGCAAAAATGGCAGACAGCTTGGAACAATGAAGTAAACAACAAACTGCACTTGGTGAAGCCAGTTCTAGGTATGCTGCTCAATCTCGTGGCAAGGAAATAAAACAAGTAAATATGTCGTTTAGGATTGCATTAAATAAGTAGAAAGGAAATTAGGCAAAAATGGCAGACAGCTTGGAACAATGAAGTAAACAACAAAGTGCACTTGGTAAAGCCAGTTCTAGGTATTCTGCTCAATCTCGTGGCAAGGAAATAAAACAAGTAAATATGTCGTTTAAAGATTGCAATAAATAAGTAGAAAGGAAATTAAGCAAAAATGGCAAACCGCTTGGAACAATGAAGTAAACAAACTGCACTTGGTAAAGCCAGTTCTAGGTGTGCTGCTCAATCTCGTCGCAAGGAAATAAAACAAGTAAATATGTCATTTAAAGATTGCATTAAATAAGTAGAAAGGAAATTAAGCAAAAATGGCAGACAGCTTGGAACAATGAAGTAAACAACAAACTGCACTTGGTAAAGCCAGTTCAAGGTGTGCTGCTCAATCTCGCGGCAAGGAAATAAAACAAGTAAATATGTCGTTTAAAGATTGCATTAAATAGGTAGTAAGGTAATTAAGCAAAAATGGCAGACCGCTTGGAACAATGAAGTAAACAAACTGCACTTGGTAAAGCCAGTTCTAGGTGTGCTGCTCAATCTCGTCGCAAGGAAATAAAACAAGTAGATATGTCGTTTAAAGATTGCATTAAATAGGTAGAAAGGAAATTAAGCAAAAATGGCAGACAGCTTGGAACAATGAAGTAAACAAACTGCACTTGGTAAAGCCAGTTCTAGGTGTGCAGCTCAATCTCGTGGCAAGGAAATAAAACAAGTAAATATGTCGTTTAAAGATTGCATTAAAAAAGTAGAAAGGAAATTAAGCAAAAATGGCAGACAGCTTGGAACAATGAAGTAAACAAACTGCACTTGGTAAAGCCAGTTCTAGGTATTCTGCTCAATCTCGTGACAAGGAAATAAAACAAGTAAATATGTCGTTTAAAGATTGCAATAAATAAGTAGAAAGGAAATTAAGCAAAAATGGCAAACCGCTTGGAACAATGAAGTAAACAAACTGCACTTGGTAAAGCCAGTTCTAGGTATTCTGCTCAATCTCGTGGCAAGGAAATAAAACAAGTAAATATGTCGTTTAAAGATTGCATTAAATAAGTAGAAAGGAAATTAAGCAAAAATGGCAGACAGCTTGGAACAATGAAGTAAACAAGAAAGTGCACTTGGTAAAGCCAGTTCTAGGTATTCTGCTCAATCTCGTGGCAAGGAAATAAAACAAGTAAATATGTCGTTTAAAAGATTGCATTAAATAAGTAGAAAGGAAAATAAGGAAAAATGGCAAACCGCTTGGAACAATGAAGTAAACAACAAACTGCACTGGGTAAATCCAGTTATAGGTGTGCTGCTCAATCTCGCGGCAAGGAAATAAAACGAGTAAATATGTCGTTTAAAGATTGCAATAAATAAGAAGAAAGGAAATTAAGCAAAAATGACAGACAGCTTAGAACAATGAAGTAAGCAACAAACTGCACTGGGTAAATCCAGTTATAGGTGTGCTGCTCAATCTCGCGGCAAGGAAATAAAACAAGTAAATATGTCGTTTAACGATTGCATTAAATAAGTAGAAAGGAAATTACGCAAAAATGGCAGACAGCTTGGAACAATGAAGTAAACAACAAACTGCACTTGGTAAAGCCAGTTCTAGGTGTGCTGCTCAATCTCGCGGCAAGGAAATAAAACAAGTAAATATGTCGTTTAAAGATTGCATGAAATAAGTAGAAAGGAAATTAAGCAAAAATGACAGATAGCTTGGAATAATGAAGTAAACAACAAACTGCACTTGGTAAAGCCAGTTTTAGGTGTGCTGCTATATCTCGTGGCAAGGAAATAAAACAAGTAAAAATGTCGTTTAAAGATTGCATTAAATAAGTAGAAAGGAAATTAAGCAAAAATGGCAGACAGCTTGGAACAATGAAGTAAACAACAAACTGCACTTGGTAAAGCCAGTTCTAGGTGTGCTGCTCAATCTCGCGGCAAGGAAATAAAACAAGTAAATATGTCGTTTAAAAATTGCATTAAATAAGTAGAAAGGAAATTAAGTAAAAAGGGCAGACACCTTGGAACAATAAAGTAAACAACAAACTGCACATGGTAAAGCCAGTTCTAGGTGTGCTGCTCAATCCCTTGGCAAGGAATTAAAACAAGTAAATATGTCCTTTAAAGATTGCATTAAAAAGTAGCAAGGAAATGAAGGAAAAATAGCACACAGCTTGAAACAATGAAGTAAACAACAAGCTGCACTTGGGAAAGCCAGTTATAGGTTTGCTGCTAAATCACGCGGAAAAAACATAAAACAAATAAATATGTCGTTTAAAGATTGCATTAAATAAGCAGAAAGGAAATTAAGTAAAAATGGCAGACAGCTTGGAACAATGAAGTAAACAACAAACTGCACTTGGTAAAGCCAGTTCTAGGTGTGCTGCTCACTCTCGTGGCAAGGAAATAAAACAAGTAAATATGTCGTTTAAAGATTGCAATAAATAAGTAGAAAGGAAATTAAGCAAAAATGGCAGACAGCTTGGAACAATGAAGTAAACAACAAACTGCACTTGGTAACGCCAGTTCTAGGTGTGCAGCTCAATCTCGTGGCAAGGAAATAAAACAAGTAAATATGTCGTTTAAAGATTACATTAAAAAAGTAGAAAGGAAATTAAGCAAAAATGGCAGACAGCTTGGAACAATGAAGTAAACAAACTGCACTTGGTAAAGCCAGTTCTAGGTGTGCTGCTCAATCTCGTCGCAAGGAAATAAAACAAGTAAATATGTCGTTTAAAGATTGCATTAAATAAGTAGAAAGGAAATTAAGCAAAAATGGCAGACAGCTTGGAACAATGAAGTAAACAACAATCTGCACTTGGTAAAGCCAGTTCTAGGTGTGCTGCTCAATCTCGTGGCAAGGAAATAAAACAAGTAAATATGTCATTTAAAGATTGCATTAAATAATTAGAAAGGAAATTAAGTAAAAATGGGAGACAGCTTGGAACAATGAAGTAAACAACAAACTGCACAGGGTAAATCCAGTTCTAGGTGTGCTGCTCAATTTCGTGGCAAGGAAATAAAACAAGTAAATATGTCGTTTTAAATTGCATTAAATAAGTAGAAAGGAAATTAGGTAAAAAGGGCAGACAGCTTGAAACAATAAAGTAAACAACAAACTGCACTTGGTAAATCCAGTTCTAGGTGTGCTGCTCAATCCCGTGGCAAGGAAATAAAACAAGTAGATATGTAGCTTAAAGATTGCATTAAAGAAGTAGAAAGGAAATTAAGTAACAGTGGCAGGCTGCTTGGGACATTGAACTAAACAACAAACTGCACTTGGTCAAGCCAGATCTAGGTGTGCTGCTCAATTCCGTGGCAAGGAAATAAAACAAGTAAATATGTCGTTTAAATATTGCATTAAATAAGTAGAAAGGAAATTAAGTAAAAGTGGCAGACAGCTAGGAACAATGAAGTAAACAACAAACTGCACTTGGTAAAGCCAGTTCTAGGTGTGCTGCTCAATCTCGCGGCAAGGAAATAAAACAAGTAAATATGTCGTTTAAAGATTGCAATAAATAAGTAGAAAGGAAATTAATTAAAACTGGCAGACAGCTTGGAACAATGAAGTAAACAACAAACTGCACTTGGTAAAGCCAGTTCTAGGTGTGCTGCTCAATTCGGTGGCAAGGAAATAAAAAAAGTAAATATGTCGTTAAAAGACTGCAATAAATAAGTAAAAAGGAAATTAAGTAAAAATGGCAGAAAGCTTGGAACAATGAAGTAAACAACAAACTGCACTTGGTCAAGCCAGATCTAGGTGTGCTGCTCAATTCCGTGGCAAGGAAATAAAACAAGTAAATATGTCGTTTAAATATTGCATTAAATAAGTAGAAAGGAAATTAAGTAAAAGTGGCAGACAGCTAGGAACAATGAAGTAAACAACAAACTGCACTTGGTAAAGCCAGTTCTAGGTGCACTGCTCAATCTCGTGGCAAGGAAATAAAACAAGTAAATATGTCGTTTAAAGATTGCATTAAATAAGTAGAAAGGAAAATAAGGAAAAATGGCAAACCGCTTGGAACAATGAAGTAAACAACAAACTCCACTTGGTAAATCCAGTTCTAGGTGTACTGCTCAATCTCATGGCAAGGAAATAAAAAAGTAGATAGGTCCTTTAGGGATTGCGTTAATTTAGTACAAAGGAAATTAAGCAAAGAAAGGCAGACAGCTTGGAAGAATGAAGTAAACAAACTGAACTTGGTAAAGCCTGTTCTAGGTGTGCTGCTCAATCTCTTGGCAAGGAAATAAAACAAGTAAATATGTCGTTTAAAGATTGTTTAAATAAGTAGAAAGGAAATTAAGTAAAAATGGCAGGCAGCTTGGAACAATGAAGTAAACAAAAAACTGCACTAGGTAAATCTAGTTATAGGTGTGCTGCTCAATCTCGTGGCAAGGAAATAAAACAAGTAAATATGTCGTTTTAAATTGCAATAAATATGTAGAAAGGAAATTAAGTAAAAAGGGCAGGCACCTTGGAACAATAAAGTAAACAAAAAACTGCACTTGGTAAGGCCAGTTCCAGGTGTGCTGCTCAATCCCTTGCCAAGGAATTAAAACAAGTAAATATGTCGTTTAAAGATTGCATTAAAAAAGTAGAAAGGAAATGAAGGTAAAATGGCAGACAGCTTGGAACAATGAAGTAAACACCAAGCTGCACTTGGGAAAGCCAGTTCTAGGTTTGCTGCTAAATCTCGTGGCAAGGAAATAAAACAAGTAAATATGTCGTTTAATGATTGCATTAAATAAGTAGAAAGGAAATTAAGTAAAAATGGCAGACAGCTTGGAACATTAAGTAAACAACAAACTGCACTTGGTAAAGCCAGTTCTAGGTGTGCTGCTCACTCTCGTGGCAAGGAAATAAAACAATTAAATATGTCGTTTAAAGATTGCATTAAATAAGTAGAAAGGAAATTAAGCAAAAATGGAAGACAGCTTGGAACAATGAAGTAAACAACAAACTGCACTTGGTGAAGCCAGTTCTAGGTATGCTGCTCAATCTCGTGGCAAGGAAATAAAACAATAAAACAAGTAAATATGTCGTTTAGGAGTGCATTAAATAAGTAGAAAGGAAATTAGGCAAAAATGGCAGACAGCTTGGAACAATGAAGTAAACAACAAAGTGCACTTGGTAAAGCCAGTTCTAGGTATTCTGCTCAATCTCGTGGCAAGAAAATAAAACAAGTAAATATGTCGTTTAAAGATTGCAATAAATATGTAGAAAGGAAATTAAGCAAAAATGGCAAACCGCTTGGAACAATGAAGTAAGCAAACTGCACTTGGTAAAGCCAGTTCTAGGTGTGCTGCTCAATCTCGTCGCAAGGAAATAAAACAAGTAGATATGTCGTTTAAAGATTGCATTAAATAAGTAGAAAGGAAATTAAGCAAAATTGGCAGACAGCTTGGAACATTAAAGTAAACAACAATCTGCACTTGGTAAAGCCAGTTCTAGGTGTGCTGCTCAATCTCGTGGCAAGGAAATAAAACAAGTAAATATGTCATTTAAAGATTGCATTAAATAAGTAGAAAGGAAATTAAGCAAAAATGGCAGACAGCTTGGAACAATGAAGTAAACAACAAACTGCACTTGGTAAAGCCAGTTCAAGGTGTGCTGCTCAATCTCGCGGCAAGGAAATAAAACAAGTAAATATGTCGTTTAAAGATTGCATTAAATAGGTAGTAAGGTAATTAAGCAAAAATGGCAGACAGCTTGGAACAATGAAGTAAACAACAAACTGCACTTGGTAAAGCCAGTTCTAGGTGTGCTGCTCAATCTCGTGGCAAGGAAATAAAACAAGTAAATATGTCGTTTAAAGATTGCATTAAATAGGTAGAAAGGACATTAAGCAAAAATGGCAGACAGCTTGGAACAATGAAGTAAACAAACTGCACTTGGTAAAGCCAGTTCTAGGTGTGCAGCTCAATCTCGTGGCAAGGAAATAAAACAAGTAAATACGTCGTTTAAAGATTGCATTAAAAAAGTAGAAAGGAAATTAAGCAAAAATGGCAGACAGCTTGGAACAATGAAGTAAACAAACTGCACTTGGTAAAGCCAGTTCTAGGTATTCTGCTCAATCTCGTGACAAGGAAATAAAACAAGTAAATATGTCGTTTAAAGATTGCATTAAATAAGTAGAAAGGAAATTAAGCAAAAATGGCAAACCGCTTGGAACAATGAAGTAAACAAACTGCACTTGGTAAAGCCAGTTCTAGGTATTCTGCTCAATCTCGTGGCAAGGAAATAAAACAAGTAAATATGTCGTTTAAAGATTGCATTAAATAAGTAGAAAGGAAATTAAGCAAAAATGGCAGACAGCTTGGAACAATGAAGTAAACAAGAAAGTGCACTTGGTAAAGCCAGTTCTAGGTATTCTGCTCAATCTCGTGGCAAGGAAATAAAACAAGTAAATATGTCGTTTAAAAGATTGCATTAAATAAGTAGAAAGGAAAATAAGGAAAAATGGCAAACCGCTTGGAACAATGAAGTAAACAACAAACTGCACTGGGTAAATCCAGTTATAGGTGTGCTGCTCAATCTTGCGGCAAGGAAATAAAACGAGTAAATATGTCGTTTAAAGATTGCAATAAATAAGAAGAAAGGAAATAAGCAAAAATGACAGACAGCTTAGAACAATGAAGTAAGCAACAAACTGCACTGGGTAAATCCAGTTATAGGTGTGCTGCTCAATCTCGCGGCAAGGAAATAAAACAAGTAAATATGTCGTTTAAAGATTGCATGAAATAAGTAGAAAGGAAATTAAGCAAAAATGACAGACAGCTTGGAAGAATGAAGTAAACAACAAACTGCACTTGGTAAAGCCAGTTTTAGGTGTGCTGCTATATCTCGTGGCAAGGAAATAAAACAAGTAAAAATGTCGTTTAAAGATTGCATTAAATAAGTAGAAAGGAAATTAAGCAAAAATGGCAGACAGCTTGGAACAATGAAGTAAACAACAAACTGCACTTGGTAAAGCCAGTTCTAGGTGTGCTGCTCAATCTCGCGGCAAGGAAATAAAACAAGTAAATATGTCGTTTAAAAATTGCATTAAATAAGTAGAAAGGAAATTAAGTAAAAAGGGCAGACACCTTGGAACAATAAAGTAAACAACAAACTGCACTTGGTAAAGCCAGTTCTAGGTGTGCTGCTCAATCCCTTGGCAAGGAATTAAAACAAGTAAATATGTCCTTTAAAGATTGCATTAAAAAAGTAGCAAGGAAATGAAGGAAAAATAGCACACAGCTTGGAACAATGAAGTAAACAACAAGCTGCACTTGGGAAAGCCAGTTATAGGTTTGCTGCTAAATCACGCGGAAAAAACATAAAACAAATAAATATGTCGTTTAAAGATTGCATTAAATAAGCAGAAAGGAAATTAAGTAAAAATGGCAGACAGCTTGGAACAATGAAGTAAACAACAAACTGCACTTGGTAAAGCCAGTTCTAGGTGTGCTGCTCACTCTCGTGGCAAGGAAATAAAACAAGTAAATATGTCGTTTAAAGATTGCAATAAATAAGTAGAAAGGAAATTAAGCAAAAATGGCAGACAGCTTGGAACAATGAAGTAAACAACAAACTGCACTTGGTAAAGCCAGTTCTAGGTGTGCAGCTCAATCTCGTGGCAAGGAAATAAAACAAGTAAATATGTCGTTTAAAGATTACATTAAAAAAGTAGAAAGGAAATTAAGCAAAAATGGCAGACAGCTTGGAACAATGAAGTAAACAAACTGCACTTGGTAAAGCCTGTTCTAGGTGTGCTGCTCAATCTCGTCGCAAGGAAATAAAACAAGTAAATATGTCGTTTAAAGATTTCATTAAATAAGTAGAAAGGAAATTAAGCAAAAATGGCAGACAGCTTGGAACAATGAAGTAAACAACAATCTGCACTTGGTAAAGCCAGTTCTAGGTGTGCTGCTCAATCTTGTGGCAAGGAAATAAAACAAGTAAATATGTCATTTAAAGATTGCATTAAATAATTAGAAAGGAAATTAAGTAAAAATGGGAGACAGCTTGGAACAATGAAGTAAACAACAAACTGCACAGGGTAAATCCAGTTCTAGGTGTGCTGCTCAATTTCGTGGCAAGGAAATAAAACAAGTAAATATGTCGTTTTAAATTGCATTAAATAAGTAGAAAGGAAATTAGGTAAAAAGGGCAGACAGCTTGAAACAATAAAGTAAACAACAAACTGCACTTGGTAAATCCAGTTCTAGGTGTGCTGCTCAATCCCGTGGCAAGGAAATAAAACAAGTAGATATGTAGCTTAAAGATTGCATTAAAGAAGTAGAAAGGAAATTAAGTAACAGTGGCAGGCTGCTTGGGACATTGAACTAAACAACAAACTGCACTTGGTCAAGCCAGATCTAGGTGTGCTGCTCAATTCCGTGGCAAGGAAATAAAACAAGTAAATATGTCGTTTAAATATTGCATTAAATAAGTAGAAAGGAAATTAAGTAAAAGTGGCAGACAGCTTGGAACAATGAAGTAAACAACAAACTGCACTTGGTAAAGCCAGTTCTAGGTGTGCTGCTCAATCTCGCGGCAAGGAAATAAAACAAGTAAATATGTCGTTTAAAGATTGCAATAAATAAGTAGAAAGGAAATTAATTAAAACTGGCAGACAGCTTGGAACAATGAAGTAAACAACAAACTGCACTTGGTAAAGCCAGTTCTAGGTGTGCTGCTCAATTCGGTGGCAAGGAAATAAAAAAAGTAAATATGTCGTTAAAAGACTGCATTAAATAAGTAAAAAGAAAATTAAGTAAAAATGGCAGAAAGCTTGGAACAATGAAGTAAACAACAAACGGCACTTTGTAATGCCAGTTCTAGGTGCACTGCTCAATCTCGTGGCAAGGAAATAAAACAAGTAAATATGTCGTTTAAAGATTGCATTAAATAAGTAGAAAGGAAAATAAGGAAAAATGGCAAACCGCTTGGAACAATGAAGTAAACAACAAACTCCACTTGGTAAATCCAGTTCTAGGTGTACTGCTCAATCTCGTGGCAAGGAAATAAAAAAGTAGATAGGTCCTTTAGGGATTGCGTTAATTTAGTACAAAGGAAATTAAGCAAAGAAAGGCAGACAGCTTGGAACAATGAAGTAAACAAACTGAACTTGGTAAAGCCTGTTCTAGGTGTGCTGCTCAATCTCTTGGCAAGGAAATAAAACAAGTAAATATGTCGTTTAAAGATTGTTTAAATAAGTAGAAAGGAAATTAAGTAAAAATGGCAGGCAGCTTGGAACAATGAAGTAAACAAAAAACTGCACTAGGTAAATCTAGTTATAGGTGTGCTGCTCAATCTCGTGGCAAGGAAATAAAACAAGTAAATATGTCGTTTTAAATTGCAATAAATATGTAGAAAGGAAATTAAGTAAAAAGGGCAGGCACCTTGGAACAATAAAGTAAACAAAAAACTGCACTTGGTAAGGCCAGTTCCAGGTGTGCTGCTCAATCCCTTGGCAAGGAATTAAAACAAGTAAATATGTCGTTTAAAGATTGCATTAAAAAAGTAGAAAGGAAATGAAGGTAAAATGGCAGAAAGCTTGGAACAATGAAGTAAACACCAAGCTGCACTTGGGAAAGCCAGTTCTAGGTTTGCTGCTAAATCTCGTGGCAAGGAAATAAAACAAGTAAATATGTCGTTTAATGATTGCATTAAATAAGTAGAAAGGAAATTAAGTAAAAATGGCAGACAGCTTGGAACAATGAAGTAAACAACAAACTGCACTTGGTAAAGCCAGTTCTAGGTGTGCTGCTCACTCTCGTGGCAAGGAAATAAAACAAGTAAATATGTCGTTTAAAGATTGCATTAAATAAGTAGAAAGGAAATTAAGCAAAAATGGCAGACAGCTTGGAACAATGAAGTAAACAACAAACTGCACTTGGTGAAGCCAGTTCTAGGTATGCTGCTCAATCTCGTGGCAAGGAAATAAAACAAGTAAATATGTCGTTTAAATTTTGCATTAAATAAGTAGAAAGGAAATTAAGTAAAAGTGGCAGACAGCTTGGAACAATGAAGTAAACAACAAACTGCACTTGGTAAAGCCAGTTCTAGGTGTGCTGCTCAATCTCGCGGCAAGGAAATAAAACAAGTAAATATGTCGTTTAAAGATTGCAATAAATAAGTAGAAAGGAAATTAATTAAAACTGGCAGACAGCTTGGAACAATGAAGTAAACAACAAACTGCACTTGGTAAAGCCAGTTCTAGGTGTGCTGCTCAATTCGGTGGCAAGGAAATAAAAAAAGTAAATATGTCGTTAAAAGACTGCATTAAATAAGTAGAAAGGAAATTAAGTAAAAATGGCAGAAAGCTTGGAACAATGAAGTAAACAACAAACGGCACTTTGTAATGCCAGTTCTAGGTGCACTGCTCAATCTCGTGGCAAGGAAATAAAACAAGTAAATATGTTGTTTAAAGATTGCATTAAATAAGTAGAAAGGAAAATAAGGAAAAATGGCAAACCGCTTGGAACAATGAAGTAAACAACAAACTCCACTTGGTAAATCCAGTTCTAGGTGTACTGCTCAATCTCGTGGCAAGGAAATAAAAAAGTAGATAGGTCCTTTAGGGATTGCGTTAATTTAGTACAAAGGAAATTAAGCAAAGAAAGGCAGACAGCTTGGAACAATGAAGTAAACAAACTGAACTTGGTAAAGCCTGTTCTAGGTGTGCTGCTCAATCTCTTGGCAAGGAAATAAAACAAGTAAATATGTCGTTTAAAGATTGTTTAAATAAGTAGAAAGGAAATTAAGTAAAAATGGCAGGCAGCTTGGAACAATGAAGTAAACAAAAAACTGCACTAGGTAAATCTAGTTATAGGTGTGCTGCTCAATCTCGTGGCAAGGAAATAAAACAAGTAAATATGTCGTTTTAAATTGCAATAAATAAGTAGAAAGGAAATTAAGTAAAAAGGGCAGGCACCTTGGAACAATAAAGTAAACACCAAGCTGCACTTGGGAAAGCCAGTTCTAGGTTTGCTGCTAAATCTCGTGGCAAGGAAATAAAACAAGTAAATATGTCGTTTAATGATTGCATTAAATAAGTAGAAAGGAAATTAAGTAAAAATGGCAGACAGCTTGGAACATTAAGTAAACAACAAACTGCACTTGGTAAAGCCAGTTCTAGGTGTGCTGCTCACTCTCGTGGCAAGGAAATAAAACAAGTAAATATGTCATTTAAAGATTGCATTAAATAAGTAGAAAGGAAATTAAGCAAAAATGGCAGACAGCTTGGAACAATGAAGTAAACAACAAACTGCACTTGGTGAAGCCAGTTCTAGGTATGCTGCTCAATCTCGTGGCAAGGAAATAAAACAAGTAAATATGTCGTTTAGGATTGCATTAAATAAGTAGAAAGGAAATTAGGCAAAAATGGCAGACAGCTTGGAACAATGAAGTAAACAACAAAGTGCACTTGGTAAAGCCAGTTCTAGGTATTCTGCTCAATCTCGTGGCAAGGAAATAAAACAAGTAAATATGTCGTTTAAAGATTGCAATAAATAAGTAGAAAGGAAATTAAGCAAAAATGGCAAACCGCTTGGAACAATGAAGTAAACAAACTGCACTTGGTAAAGCCAGTTCTAGGTGTGCTGCTCAATCTCGTCGCAAGGAAATAAAACAAGTAAATATGTCATTTAAAGATTGCATTAAATAAGTAGAAAGGAAATTAAGCAAAAATGGCAGACAGCTTGGAACAATGAAGTAAACAACAAACTGCACTTGGTAAAGCCAGTTCAAGGTGTGCTGCTCAATCTCGCGGCAAGGAAATAAAACAAGTAAATATGTCGTTTAAAGATTGCATTAAATAGGTAGTAAGGTAATTAAGCAAAAATGGCAGACCGCTTGGAACAATGAAGTAAACAAACTGCACTTGGTAAAGCCAGTTCTAGGTGTGCTGCTCAATCTCGTCGCAAGGAAATAAAACAAGTAGATATGTCGTTTAAAGATTGCATTAAATAGGTAGAAAGGAAATTAAGCAAAAATGGCAGACAGCTTGGAACAATGAAGTAAACAAACTGCACTTGGTAAAGCCAGTTCTAGGTGTGCAGCTCAATCTCGTGGCAAGGAAATAAAACAAGTAAATATGTCGTTTAAAGATTGCATTAAAAAAGTAGAAAGGAAATTAAGCAAAAATGGCAGACAGCTTGGAACAATGAAGTAAACAAACTGCACTTGGTAAAGCCAGTTCTAGGTATTCTGCTCAATCTCGTGACAAGGAAATAAAACAAGTAAATATGTCGTTTAAAGATTGCAATAAATAAGTAGAAAGGAAATTAAGCAAAAATGGCAAACCGCTTGGAACAATGAAGTAAACAAACTGCACTTGGTAAAGCCAGTTCTAGGTATTCTGCTCAATCTCGTGGCAAGGAAATAAAACAAGTAAATATGTCGTTTAAAGATTGCATTAAATAAGTAGAAAGGAAATTAAGCAAAAATGGCAGACAGCTTGGAACAATGAAGTAAACAAGAAAGTGCACTTGGTAAAGCCAGTTCTAGGTATTCTGCTCAATCTCGTGGCAAGGAAATAAAACAAGTAAATATGTCGTTTAAAAGATTGCATTAAATAAGTAGAAAGGAAAATAAGGAAAAATGGCAAACCGCTTGGAACAATGAAGTAAACAACAAACTGCACTGGGTAAATCCAGTTATAGGTGTGCTGCTCAATCTCGCGGCAAGGAAATAAAACGAGTAAATATGTCGTTTAAAGATTGCAATAAATAAGAAGAAAGGAAATTAAGCAAAAATGACAGACAGCTTAGAACAATGAAGTAAGCAACAAACTGCACTGGGTAAATCCAGTTATAGGTGTGCTGCTCAATCTCGCGGCAAGGAAATAAAACAAGTAAATATGTCGTTTAACGATTGCATTAAATAAGTAGAAAGGAAATTACGCAAAAATGGCAGACAGCTTGGAACAATGAAGTAAACAACAAACTGCACTTGGTAAAGCCAGTTCTAGGTGTGCTGCTCAATCTCGCGGCAAGGAAATAAAACAAGTAAATATGTCGTTTAAAGATTGCATGAAATAAGTAGAAAGGAAATTAAGCAAAAATGACAGATAGCTTGGAATAATGAAGTAAACAACAAACTGCACTTGGTAAAGCCAGTTTTAGGTGTGCTGCTATATCTCGTGGCAAGGAAATAAAACAAGTAAAAATGTCGTTTAAAGATTGCATTAAATAAGTAGAAAGGAAATTAAGCAAAAATGGCAGACAGCTTGGAACAATGAAGTAAACAACAAACTGCACTTGGTAAAGCCAGTTCTAGGTGTGCTGCTCAATCTCGCGGCAAGGAAATAAAACAAGTAAATATGTCGTTTAAAAATTGCATTAAATAAGTAGAAAGGAAATTAAGTAAAAAGGGCAGACACCTTGGAACAATAAAGTAAACAACAAACTGCACATGGTAAAGCCAGTTCTAGGTGTGCTGCTCAATCCCTTGGCAAGGAATTAAAACAAGTAAATATGTCCTTTAAAGATTGCATTAAAAAGTAGCAAGGAAATGAAGGAAAAATAGCACACAGCTTGAAACAATGAAGTAAACAACAAGCTGCACTTGGGAAAGCCAGTTATAGGTTTGCTGCTAAATCACGCGGAAAAAACATAAAACAAATAAATATGTCGTTTAAAGATTGCATTAAATAAGCAGAAAGGAAATTAAGTAAAAATGGCAGACAGCTTGGAACAATGAAGTAAACAACAAACTGCACTTGGTAAAGCCAGTTCTAGGTGTGCTGCTCACTCTCGTGGCAAGGAAATAAAACAAGTAAATATGTCGTTTAAAGATTGCAATAAATAAGTAGAAAGGAAATTAAGCAAAAATGGCAGACAGCTTGGAACAATGAAGTAAACAACAAACTGCACTTGGTAACGCCAGTTCTAGGTGTGCAGCTCAATCTCGTGGCAAGGAAATAAAACAAGTAAATATGTCGTTTAAAGATTACATTAAAAAAGTAGAAAGGAAATTAAGCAAAAATGGCAGACAGCTTGGAACAATGAAGTAAACAAACTGCACTTGGTAAAGCCAGTTCTAGGTGTGCTGCTCAATCTCGTCGCAAGGAAATAAAACAAGTAAATATGTCGTTTAAAGATTGCATTAAATAAGTAGAAAGGAAATTAAGCAAAAATGGCAGACAGCTTGGAACAATGAAGTAAACAACAATCTGCACTTGGTAAAGCCAGTTCTAGGTGTGCTGCTCAATCTCGTGGCAAGGAAATAAAACAAGTAAATATGTCATTTAAAGATTGCATTAAATAATTAGAAAGGAAATTAAGTAAAAATGGGAGACAGCTTGGAACAATGAAGTAAACAACAAACTGCACAGGGTAAATCCAGTTCTAGGTGTGCTGCTCAATTTCGTGGCAAGGAAATAAAACAAGTAAATATGTCGTTTTAAATTGCATTAAATAAGTAGAAAGGAAATTAGGTAAAAAGGGCAGACAGCTTGAAACAATAAAGTAAACAACAAACTGCACTTGGTAAATCCAGTTCTAGGTGTGCTGCTCAATCCCGTGGCAAGGAAATAAAACAAGTAGATATGTAGCTTAAAGATTGCATTAAAGAAGTAGAAAGGAAATTAAGTAACAGTGGCAGGCTGCTTGGGACATTGAACTAAACAACAAACTGCACTTGGTCAAGCCAGATCTAGGTGTGCTGCTCAATTCCGTGGCAAGGAAATAAAACAAGTAAATATGTCGTTTAAATATTGCATTAAATAAGTAGAAAGGAAATTAAGTAAAAGTGGCAGACAGCTAGGAACAATGAAGTAAACAACAAACTGCACTTGGTAAAGCCAGTTCTAGGTGTGCTGCTCAATCTCGCGGCAAGGAAATAAAACAAGTAAATATGTCGTTTAAAGATTGCAATAAATAAGTAGAAAGGAAATTAATTAAAACTGGCAGACAGCTTGGAACAATGAAGTAAACAACAAACTGCACTTGGTAAAGCCAGTTCTAGGTGTGCTGCTCAATTCGGTGGCAAGGAAATAAAAAAAGTAAATATGTCGTTAAAAGACTGCAATAAATAAGTAAAAAGGAAATTAAGTAAAAATGGCAGAAAGCTTGGAACAATGAAGTAAACAACAAACTGCACTTGGTCAAGCCAGATCTAGGTGTGCTGCTCAATTCCGTGGCAAGGAAATAAAACAAGTAAATATGTCGTTTAAATATTGCATTAAATAAGTAGAAAGGAAATTAAGTAAAAGTGGCAGACAGCTAGGAACAATGAAGTAAACAACAAACTGCACTTGGTAAAGCCAGTTCTAGGTGCACTGCTCAATCTCGTGGCAAGGAAATAAAACAAGTAAATATGTCGTTTAAAGATTGCATTAAATAAGTAGAAAGGAAAATAAGGAAAAATGGCAAACCGCTTGGAACAATGAAGTAAACAACAAACTCCACTTGGTAAATCCAGTTCTAGGTGTACTGCTCAATCTCATGGCAAGGAAATAAAAAAGTAGATAGGTCCTTTAGGGATTGCGTTAATTTAGTACAAAGGAAATTAAGCAAAGAAAGGCAGACAGCTTGGAAGAATGAAGTAAACAAACTGAACTTGGTAAAGCCTGTTCTAGGTGTGCTGCTCAATCTCTTGGCAAGGAAATAAAACAAGTAAATATGTCGTTTAAAGATTGTTTAAATAAGTAGAAAGGAAATTAAGTAAAAATGGCAGGCAGCTTGGAACAATGAAGTAAACAAAAAACTGCACTAGGTAAATCTAGTTATAGGTGTGCTGCTCAATCTCGTGGCAAGGAAATAAAACAAGTAAATATGTCGTTTTAAATTGCAATAAATATGTAGAAAGGAAATTAAGTAAAAAGGGCAGGCACCTTGGAACAATAAAGTAAACAAAAAACTGCACTTGGTAAGGCCAGTTCCAGGTGTGCTGCTCAATCCCTTGCCAAGGAATTAAAACAAGTAAATATGTCGTTTAAAGATTGCATTAAAAAAGTAGAAAGGAAATGAAGGTAAAATGGCAGACAGCTTGGAACAATGAAGTAAACACCAAGCTGCACTTGGGAAAGCCAGTTCTAGGTTTGCTGCTAAATCTCGTGGCAAGGAAATAAAACAAGTAAATATGTCGTTTAATGATTGCATTAAATAAGTAGAAAGGAAATTAAGTAAAAATGGCAGACAGCTTGGAACATTAAGTAAACAACAAACTGCACTTGGTAAAGCCAGTTCTAGGTGTGCTGCTCACTCTCGTGGCAAGGAAATAAAACAATTAAATATGTCGTTTAAAGATTGCATTAAATAAGTAGAAAGGAAATTAAGCAAAAATGGAAGACAGCTTGGAACAATGAAGTAAACAACAAACTGCACTTGGTGAAGCCAGTTCTAGGTATGCTGCTCAATCTCGTGGCAAGGAAATAAAACAATAAAACAAGTAAATATGTCGTTTAGGAGTGCATTAAATAAGTAGAAAGGAAATTAGGCAAAAATGGCAGACAGCTTGGAACAATGAAGTAAACAACAAAGTGCACTTGGTAAAGCCAGTTCTAGGTATTCTGCTCAATCTCGTGGCAAGAAAATAAAACAAGTAAATATGTCGTTTAAAGATTGCAATAAATATGTAGAAAGGAAATTAAGCAAAAATGGCAAACCGCTTGGAACAATGAAGTAAGCAAACTGCACTTGGTAAAGCCAGTTCTAGGTGTGCTGCTCAATCTCGTCGCAAGGAAATAAAACAAGTAGATATGTCGTTTAAAGATTGCATTAAATAAGTAGAAAGGAAATTAAGCAAAATTGGCAGACAGCTTGGAACATTAAAGTAAACAACAATCTGCACTTGGTAAAGCCAGTTCTAGGTGTGCTGCTCAATCTCGTGGCAAGGAAATAAAACAAGTAAATATGTCATTTAAAGATTGCATTAAATAAGTAGAAAGGAAATTAAGCAAAAATGGCAGACAGCTTGGAACAATGAAGTAAACAACAAACTGCACTTGGTAAAGCCAGTTCAAGGTGTGCTGCTCAATCTCGCGGCAAGGAAATAAAACAAGTAAATATGTCGTTTAAAGATTGCATTAAATAGGTAGTAAGGTAATTAAGCAAAAATGGCAGACAGCTTGGAACAATGAAGTAAACAACAAACTGCACTTGGTAAAGCCAGTTCTAGGTGTGCTGCTCAATCTCGTGGCAAGGAAATAAAACAAGTAAATATGTCGTTTAAAGATTGCATTAAATAGGTAGAAAGGACATTAAGCAAAAATGGCAGACAGCTTGGAACAATGAAGTAAACAAACTGCACTTGGTAAAGCCAGTTCTAGGTGTGCAGCTCAATCTCGTGGCAAGGAAATAAAACAAGTAAATACGTCGTTTAAAGATTGCATTAAAAAAGTAGAAAGGAAATTAAGCAAAAATGGCAGACAGCTTGGAACAATGAAGTAAACAAACTGCACTTGGTAAAGCCAGTTCTAGGTATTCTGCTCAATCTCGTGACAAGGAAATAAAACAAGTAAATATGTCGTTTAAAGATTGCATTAAATAAGTAGAAAGGAAATTAAGCAAAAATGGCAAACCGCTTGGAACAATGAAGTAAACAAACTGCACTTGGTAAAGCCAGTTCTAGGTATTCTGCTCAATCTCGTGGCAAGGAAATAAAACAAGTAAATATGTCGTTTAAAGATTGCATTAAATAAGTAGAAAGGAAATTAAGCAAAAATGGCAGACAGCTTGGAACAATGAAGTAAACAAGAAAGTGCACTTGGTAAAGCCAGTTCTAGGTATTCTGCTCAATCTCGTGGCAAGGAAATAAAACAAGTAAATATGTCGTTTAAAAGATTGCATTAAATAAGTAGAAAGGAAAATAAGGAAAAATGGCAAACCGCTTGGAACAATGAAGTAAACAACAAACTGCACTGGGTAAATCCAGTTATAGGTGTGCTGCTCAATCTTGCGGCAAGGAAATAAAACGAGTAAATATGTCGTTTAAAGATTGCAATAAATAAGAAGAAAGGAAATAAGCAAAAATGACAGACAGCTTAGAACAATGAAGTAAGCAACAAACTGCACTGGGTAAATCCAGTTATAGGTGTGCTGCTCAATCTCGCGGCAAGGAAATAAAACAAGTAAATATGTCGTTTAAAGATTGCATGAAATAAGTAGAAAGGAAATTAAGCAAAAATGACAGACAGCTTGGAAGAATGAAGTAAACAACAAACTGCACTTGGTAAAGCCAGTTTTAGGTGTGCTGCTATATCTCGTGGCAAGGAAATAAAACAAGTAAAAATGTCGTTTAAAGATTGCATTAAATAAGTAGAAAGGAAATTAAGCAAAAATGGCAGACAGCTTGGAACAATGAAGTAAACAACAAACTGCACTTGGTAAAGCCAGTTCTAGGTGTGCTGCTCAATCTCGCGGCAAGGAAATAAAACAAGTAAATATGTCGTTTAAAAATTGCATTAAATAAGTAGAAAGGAAATTAAGTAAAAAGGGCAGACACCTTGGAACAATAAAGTAAACAACAAACTGCACTTGGTAAAGCCAGTTCTAGGTGTGCTGCTCAATCCCTTGGCAAGGAATTAAAACAAGTAAATATGTCCTTTAAAGATTGCATTAAAAAAGTAGCAAGGAAATGAAGGAAAAATAGCACACAGCTTGGAACAATGAAGTAAACAACAAGCTGCACTTGGGAAAGCCAGTTATAGGTTTGCTGCTAAATCACGCGGAAAAAACATAAAACAAATAAATATGTCGTTTAAAGATTGCATTAAATAAGCAGAAAGGAAATTAAGTAAAAATGGCAGACAGCTTGGAACAATGAAGTAAACAACAAACTGCACTTGGTAAAGCCAGTTCTAGGTGTGCTGCTCACTCTCGTGGCAAGGAAATAAAACAAGTAAATATGTCGTTTAAAGATTGCAATAAATAAGTAGAAAGGAAATTAAGCAAAAATGGCAGACAGCTTGGAACAATGAAGTAAACAACAAACTGCACTTGGTAAAGCCAGTTCTAGGTGTGCAGCTCAATCTCGTGGCAAGGAAATAAAACAAGTAAATATGTCGTTTAAAGATTACATTAAAAAAGTAGAAAGGAAATTAAGCAAAAATGGCAGACAGCTTGGAACAATGAAGTAAACAAACTGCACTTGGTAAAGCCTGTTCTAGGTGTGCTGCTCAATCTCGTCGCAAGGAAATAAAACAAGTAAATATGTCGTTTAAAGATTTCATTAAATAAGTAGAAAGGAAATTAAGCAAAAATGGCAGACAGCTTGGAACAATGAAGTAAACAACAATCTGCACTTGGTAAAGCCAGTTCTAGGTGTGCTGCTCAATCTTGTGGCAAGGAAATAAAACAAGTAAATATGTCATTTAAAGATTGCATTAAATAATTAGAAAGGAAATTAAGTAAAAATGGGAGACAGCTTGGAACAATGAAGTAAACAACAAACTGCACAGGGTAAATCCAGTTCTAGGTGTGCTGCTCAATTTCGTGGCAAGGAAATAAAACAAGTAAATATGTCGTTTTAAATTGCATTAAATAAGTAGAAAGGAAATTAGGTAAAAAGGGCAGACAGCTTGAAACAATAAAGTAAACAACAAACTGCACTTGGTAAATCCAGTTCTAGGTGTGCTGCTCAATCCCGTGGCAAGGAAATAAAACAAGTAGATATGTAGCTTAAAGATTGCATTAAAGAAGTAGAAAGGAAATTAAGTAACAGTGGCAGGCTGCTTGGGACATTGAACTAAACAACAAACTGCACTTGGTCAAGCCAGATCTAGGTGTGCTGCTCAATTCCGTGGCAAGGAAATAAAACAAGTAAATATGTCGTTTAAATATTGCATTAAATAAGTAGAAAGGAAATTAAGTAAAAGTGGCAGACAGCTAGGAACAATGAAGTAAACAACAAACTGCACTTGGTAAAGCCAGTTCTAGGTGTGCTGCTCAATCTCGCGGCAAGGAAATAAAACAAGTAAATATGTCGTTTAAAGATTGCAATAAATAAGTAGAAAGGAAATTAATTAAAACTGGCAGACAGCTTGGAACAATGAAGTAAACAACAAACTGCACTTGGTAAAGCCAGTTCTAGGTGTGCTGCTCAATTCGGTGGCAAGGAAATAAAAAAGTAAATATGTCGTTAAAAGACTGCATTAAATAAGTAAAAAGGAAATTAAGTAAAAATGGCAGAAAGCTTGGAACAATGAAGTAAACAACAAACGGCACTTTGTAATGCCAGTTCTAGGTGCACTGCTCAATCTCGTGGCAAGGAAATAAAACAAGTAAATATGTCGTTTAAAGATTGCATTAAATAAGTAGAAAGGAAAATAAGGAAAAATGGCAAACCGCTTGGAACAATGAAGTAAACAACAAACTCCACTTGGTAAATCCAGTTCTAGGTGTACTGCTCAATCTCATGGCAAGGAAATAAAAAAGTAGATAGGTCCTTTAGGGATTGCGTTAATTTAGTACAAAGGAAATTAAGCAAAGAAAGGCAGACAGCTTGGAACAATGAAGTAAACAAACTGAACTTGGTAAAGCCTGTTCTAGGTGTGCTGCTCAATCTCTTGGCAAGGAAATAAAACAAGTAAATATGTCGTTTAAAGATTGTTTAAATAAGTAGAAAGGAAATTAAGTAAAAATGGCAGGCAGCTTGGAACAATGAAGTAAACAAAAAACTGCACTAGGTAAATCTAGTTATAGGTGTGCTGCTCAATCTCGTGGCAAGGAAATAAAACAAGTAAATATGTCGTTTTAAATTGCAATAAATATGTAGAAAGGAAATTAAGTAAAAAGGGCAGGCACCTTGGAACAATAAAGTAAACAAAAACTGCACTTGGTAAGGCCAGTTCCAGGTGTGCTGCTCAATCCCTTGCCAAGGAATTAAAACAAGTAAATATGTCGTTTAAAGATTGCATTAAAAAAGTAGAAAGGAAATGAAGGTAAAATGGCAGACAGCTTGGAACAATGAAGTAAACACCAAGCTGCACTTGGGAAAGCCAGTTCTAGGTTTGCTGCTAAATCTCGTGGCAAGGAAATAAAACAAGTAAATATGTCGTTTAATGATTGCAATAAATAAGTAGAAAGGAAATTAAGTAAAAATGGCAGACAGCTTCGAACAATGAAGTAAACAACAAACTGCACTTGGTAAAGCCAGTTCTAGGTGTGCTGCTCACTCTCGTGGCAAGGAAATAAAACAAGTAAATATGTCGTTTAAAGATTGCATTAAATAAGTAGAAAGGAAATTAAGCAAAAATGGCAGACAGCTTGGAACAATGAAGTAAACAACAAACTGCACTTGGTGAAGCCAGTTCTAGGTGTGCTGCTCAATCTCGTGGCAAGGAAATAAAACAAGTAAATATGTCGTTTAGGATTGCATTAAATAAGTAGAAAGGAAATTAGGCAAAAAGGGCAGACAGCTTGAAACAATAAAGTAAACAACAAACTGCACTTGGTAAATCCAGTTCTAGGTGTGCTGCTCAATGCCGTGGCAAGGAAATAAAACAAGTAGATATGTAGCTTAAAGATTGCATTAAAGAAGTAGAAAGGAAATTAAGTAACAGTGGCAGGCTGCTTGGGACATTGAACTAAAAAAACTAACTGCACTTGGTCAAGCCAGATCTAGGTGTGCTGCTCAAATCCGTGGCAAGGAAATAAAACAAGTAAATATGTCGTTTAAATATTGCATTAAATAAGTAGAAAGGAAATTAAGTAAAAGTGGCAGACAGCTTGGAACAATGAAGTAAACAGCAAACTGCACTTGGTAAAGCCAGTTCTAGGTGTGCTGCTCAATCTCGCGGCAAGGAAATAAAACAAGTAAATATGTCGTTTAAAGATTGCAATAAATAAGTAGAAAGGAAATTAATTAAAACTGGCAGACAGCTTGGAACAATGAAGTAAACAACAAACTGCACTTGGTAAAGCCAGTTCTAGGTGTGCTGCTCAATTCGGTGGCAAGGAAATAAAAAAAGTAAATATGTCGTTAAAAGACTGCTATAAATAAGTAGAAAGGAAATTAAGTAAAAATGGCAGAAAGCTTGGAACAATGAAGTAAACAACAAACGGCACTTTGTAATGCCAGTTCTAGGTGCACTGCTCAATCTCGTGGCAAGGAAATAAAACAAGTAAATAGGTCGTTTAATGATTGCATTAAATAAGTAGAAAGAAAATTAAGTAAAAATGGCAGACAGCTTGGAACAATGAAGTAAACAACAAACTGCACTTGGTAAAGCCAGTTCTAGGTGTGCTGCTCACTCTCGTGGCAAGGAAATAAAACAAGTAAATATGTCGTTTAAAGATTGCATTAAATAAGTAGAAAGGAAATTAAGCAAAAATGGCAGACAGCTTGGAACAATGAAGTAAACAACAAACTGCACTGGGTAAATCCACTTCTAGGTGTGCTGCTCAATCTCGCGGCAAGGAAATAAAACAAGTAAATATGTCGTTTAAAAATTGCATTAAATAAGTAGAAAGGAAATTAAGTAAAAAGGGCAGACACCTTGGAACAATAAAGTAAACAACAAACTGCACTTGGTAAAGCCAGTTCTAGGTGTGCTGCTCAATCCCTTGGCAAGGAATTAAAACAAGTAAATATGTCCTTTAAAGATTGCATTAAAAAAGTAGCAAGGAAATGAAGGAAAAATAGCACACAGCTTGGAACAATGAAGTAAACAACAAGCTGCACTTGGGAAAGCCAGTTATAGGTTTGCTGCTAAATCACGCGGAAAAAACATAAAACAAATAAATATGTCGTTTAAAGATTGCATTAAATAAGCAGAAAGGAAATTAAGTAAAAATGGCAGACAGCTTGGAACAATGAAGTAAACAACAAACTGCACTTGGTAAAGCCAGTTCTAGGTGTGCTGCTCACTCTCGTGGCAAGGAAATAAAACAAGTAAATATGTCGTTTAAAGATTGCAATAAATAAGTAGAAAGGAAATTAAGCAAAAATGGCAGACAGCTTGGAACAATGAAGTAAACAACAAACTGCACTTGGTAAAGCCAGTTCTAGGTGTGCAGCTCAATCTCGTGGCAAGGAAATAAAACAAGTAAATATGTCGTTTAAAGATTACATTAAAAAAGTAGAAAGGAAATTAAGCAAAAATGGCAGACAGCTTGGAACAATGAAGTAAACAAACTGCACTTGGTAAAGCCTGTTCTAGGTGTGCTGCTCAATCTCGTCGCAAGGAAATAAAACAAGTAAATATGTCGTTTAAAGATTTCATTAAATAAGTAGAAAGGAAATTAAGCAAAAATGGCAGACAGCTTGGAACAATGAAGTAAACAACAATCTGCACTTGGTAAAGCCAGTTCTAGGTGTGCTGCTCAATCTCGTGGCAAGGAAATAAAACAAGTAAATATGTCATTTAAAGATTGCATTAAATAATTAGAAAGGAAATTAAGTAAAAATGGGAGACAGCTTGGAACAATGAAGTAAACAACAAACTGCACAGGGTAAATCCAGTTCTAGGTGTGCTGCTCAATTTCGTGGCAAGGAAATAAAACAAGTAAATATGTCGTTTTAAATTGCATTAAATAAGTAGAAAGGAAATTAGGTAAAAAGGGCAGACAGCTTGAAACAATAAAGTAAACAACAAACTGCACTTGGTAAATCCAGTTCTAGGTGTGCTGCTCAATCCCGTGGCAAGGAAATAAAACAAGTAGATATGTAGCTTAAAGATTGCATTAAAGAAGTAGAAAGGAAATTAAGTAACAGTGGCAGGCTGCTTGGGACATTGAACTAAACAACAAACTGCACTTGGTCAAGCCAGATCTAGGTGTGCTGCTCAATTCCGTGGCAAGGAAATAAAACAAGTAAATATGTCGTTTAAATATTGCATTAAATAAGTAGAAAGGAAATTAAGTAAAAGTGGCAGACAGCTAGGAACAATGAAGTAAACAACAAACTGCACTTGGTAAAGCCAGTTCTAGGTGTGCTGCTCAATCTCGCGGCAAGGAAATAAAACAAGTAAATATGTCGTTTAAAGATTGCAATAAATAAGTAGAAAGGAAATTAATTAAAACTGGCAGACAGCTTGGAACAATGAAGTAAACAACAAACTGCACTTGGTAAAGCCAGTTCTAGGTGTGCTGCTCAATTCGGTGGCAAGGAAATAAAAAAGTAAATATGTCGTTAAAAGACTGCATTAAATAAGTAAAAAGGAAATTAAGTAAAAATGGCAGAAAGCTTGGAACAATGAAGTAAACAACAAACGGCACTTTGTAATGCCAGTTCTAGGTGCACTGCTCAATCTCGTGGCAAGGAAATAAAACAAGTAAATATGTCGTTTAAAGATTGCATTAAATAAGTAGAAAGGAAAATAAGGAAAAATGGCAAACCGCTTGGAACAATGAAGTAAACAACAAACTCCACTTTGTAAATCCAGTTCTAGGTGTACTGCTCAATCTCATGGCAAGGAAATAAAAAAGTAGATAGGTCCTTTAGGGATTGCGTTAATTTAGTACAAAGGAAATTAAGCAAAGAAAGGCAGACAGCTTGGAACAATGAAGTAAACAAACTGAACTTGGTAAAGCCTGTTCTAGGTGTGCTGCTCAATCTCTTGGCAAGGAAATAAAACAAGTAAATATGTCGTTTAAAGATTGTTTAAATAAGTAGAAAGGAAATTAAGTAAAAATGGCAGGCAGCTTGGAACAATGAAGTAAACAAAAAACTGCACTAGGTAAATCTAGTTATAGGTGTGCTGCTCAATCTCGTGGCAAGGAAATAAAACAAGTAAATATGTCGTTTTAAATTGCAATAAATATGTAGAAAGGAAATTAAGTAAAAAGGGCAGGCACCTTGGAACAATAAAGTAAACAAAAACTGCACTTGGTAAGGCCAGTTCCAGGTGTGCTGCTCAATCCCTTGCCAAGGAATTAAAACAAGTAAATATGTCGTTTAAAGATTGCATTAAAAAAGTAGAAAGGAAATGAAGGTAAAATGGCAGACAGCTTGGAACAATGAAGTAAACACCAAGCTGCACTTGGGAAAGCCAGTTCTAGGTTTGCTGCTAAATCTCGTGGCAAGGAAATAAAACAAGTAAATATGTCGTTTAATGATTGCAATAAATAAGTAGAAAGGAAATTAAGTAAAAATGGCAGACAGCTTGGAACAATGAAGTAAACAACAAACTGCACTTGGTAAAGCCAGTTCTAGGTGTGCTGCTCACTCTCGTGGCAAGGAAATAAAACAAGTAAATATGTCGTTTAAAGATTGCATTAAATAAGTAGAAAGGAAATTAAGCAAAAATGGCAGACAGCTTGGAACAATGAAGTAAACAACAAACTGCACTTGGTGAAGCCAGTTCTAGGTATGCTGCTCAATCTCGTGGCAAGGAAATAAAACAAGTAAATATGTCGTTTAGGATTGCATTAAATAAGTAGAAAGGAAATTAGGCAAAAAGGGCAGACAGCTTGAAACAATAAAGTAAACAACAAACTGCACTTGGTAAATCCAGTTCTAGGTGTGCTGCTCAATGCCGTGGCAAGGAAATAAAACAAGTAGATATGTAGCTTAAAGATTGCATTAAAGAAGTAGAAAGGAAATTAAGTAACAGTGGCAGGCTGCTTGGGACATTGAACTAAAAAAACTAACTGCACTTGGTCAAGCCAGATCTAGGTGTGCTGCTCAAATCCGTGGCAAGGAAATAAAACAAGTAAATATGTCGTTTAAATATTGCATTAAATAAGTAGAAAGGAAATTAAGTAAAAGTGGCAGACAGCTTGGAACAATGAAGTAAACAGCAAACTGCACTTGGTAAAGCCAGTTCTAGGTGTGCTGCTCAATCTCGCGGCAAGGAAATAAAACAAGTAAATATGTCGTTTAAAGATTGCAATAAATAAGTAGAAAGGAAATTAATTAAAACTGGCAGACAGCTTGGAACAATGAAGTAAACAACAAACTGCACTTGGTAAAGCCAGTTCTAGGTGTGCTGCTCAATTCGGTGGCAAGGAAATAAAAAAAGTAAATATGTCGTTAAAAGACTGCTATAAATAAGTAGAAAGGAAATTAAGTAAAAATGGCAGAAAGCTTGGAACAATGAAGTAAACAACAAACGGCACTTTGTAATGCCAGTTCTAGGTGCACTGCTCAATCTCGTGGCAAGGAAATAAAACAAGTAAATATGTCGTTTAATGATTGCATTAAATAAGTAGAAAGAAAATTAAGTAAAAATGGCAGACAGCTTGGAACAATGAAGTAAACAACAAACTGCACTTGGTAAAGCCAGTTCTAGGTGTGCTGCTCACTCTCGTGGCAAGGAAATAAAACAAGTAAATATGTCGTTTAAAGATTGCATTAAATAAGTAGAAAGGAAATTAAGCAAAAATGGCAGACAGCTTGGAACAATGAAGTAAACAACAAACTGCACTGGGTAAATCCACTTCTTGGTGTGCTGCTCAATCTCCTGGCAAGGAAATAATACAAGTAAATATGTCGTTTTAAATTGCATTAAATAAGTAGAAAGGAAAATAAGAAAAAATGGCAAACCGCTTGGAACAATGAAGTAAACAACAAACTCCACTTGGTAAATCCAGTTCTAGGTGTACTGCTCAATCTCGTGGCAAGGAAATAAAAAAAAAGATAGGTCCTTTAGGGATTGCGTTAATTTAGTACAAAGGAAATTAAGCAAAGAAAGGCAGACAGCTTGGAACAATGAAGTAAACAAACTGAACTTGGTAAAGCCTGTTCTAGGTGTGCTGCTCAATCTCTTGGCAAGGAAATAAAACAAGTAAATATGTCGTTTAAAGATTGTTTAAATAAGTAGAAAGGAAATTAAGTAAAAATGGCAGGCAGCTTGGAACAATGAAGTAAACAAAAAACTGCACTAGGTAAATCTAGTTATAGGTGTGCTGCTCAATCTCGTGGCAAGGAAATAAAACAAGTAAATATGTCGTTTTAAATTGCAATAAATATGTAGAAAGGAAATTAAGTAAAAAGGGCAGGCACCTTGGAAAAATAAAGTAAACAAAAAACTGCACTTGGTAAGGCCAGTTCCAGGTGTGCTGCTCAATCCCTTGCCAAGGAATTAAAACAAGTAAATATGTCGTTTAAAGATTGCATTAAAAAAGTAGAAAGGAAATGAAGGTAAAATGGCAGACAGCTTGGAACAATGAAGTAAACACCAAGCTGCACTTGGGAAAGCCAGTTCTAGGTTTGCTGCTAAATCTCGTGGCAAGGAAATAAAACAAGTAAATATGTCGTTTAATGATTGCAATAAATAAGTAGAAAGGAAATTAAGTAAAAATGGCAGACAGCTTGGAACAATGAAGTAAACAACAAACTGCACTTGGTAAAGCCAGTTCTAGGTGTGCTGCTCACTCTCGTGGCAAGGAAATAAAACAAGTAAATATGTCGTTTAAAGATTGCATTAAATAAGTAGAAAGGAAATTAAGCAAAAATGGCAGACAGCTTGGAACAATGAAGTAAACAACAAACTGCACTTGGTGAAGCCAGTTCTAGGTATGCTGCTCAATCTCGTGGCAAGGAAATAAAACAAGTAAATATGTCGTTTAGGATTGCATTAAATAAGTAGAAAGGAAATTAGGCAAAAAGGGCAGACAGCTTGAAACAATAAAGTAAACAACAAACTGCACTTGGTAAATCCAGTTCTAGGTGTGCTGCTCAATGCCGTGGCAAGGAAATAAAACAAGTAGATATGTAGCTTAAAGATTGCATTAAAGAAGTAGAAAGGAAATTAAGTAACAGTGGCAGGCTGCTTGGGACATTGAACTAAAAAAACTAACTGCACTTGGTCAAGCCAGATCTAGGTGTGCTGCTCAATTCCGTGGCAAGGAAATAAAACAAGTAAATATGTCGTTTAAATATTGCATTAAATAAGTAGAAAGGAAATTAAGTAAAAGTGGCAGACAGCTTGGAACAATGAAGTAAACAGCAAACTGCACTTGGTAAAGCCAGTTCTAGGTGTGCTGCTCAATCTCGCGGCAAGGAAATAAAACAAGTAAATATGTCGTTTAAAGATTGCAATAAATAAGTAGAAAGGAAATTAATTAAAACTGGCAGACAGCTTGGAACAATGAAGTAAACAACAAACTGCACTTGGTAAAGCCAGTTCTAGGTGTGCTGCTCAATTCGGTGGCAAGGAAATAAAAAAAGTAAATATGTCGTTAAAAGACTGCATTAAATAAGTAGAAAGGAAATTAAGTAAAAATGGCAGAAAGCTTGGAACAATGAAGTAAACAACAAACGGCACTTTGTAATGCCAGTTCTAGGTGCACTGCTCAATCTCGTGGCAAGGAAATAAAACAAGTAAATATGTCGTTTAATGATTGCATTAAATAAGTAGAAAGGAAATTAAGCAAAAATGGCAGACAGCTTGGAACAATGAAGTAAACAAACTGCACTTGGTAAAGCCAGTTCTAGGTATTCTGCTCAATCTCGTGACAAGGAAATAAAACAAGTAAATGTGTCGTTTAAAGATTGGATTAAATAAGTAGAAAGGAAATTAAGCAAAAATGGCAAACCGCTTGGAACAATGAAGTAAGCAACAAACTGCACTGGGTAAATCCAGTTATAGGTGTGCTGCTCAATCTCGCGGCAAGAAAATAAAACAAGTAAATATGTCGTTTAACGATTGCATTAAATAAGTAGAAAGGAAATTAAGCAAAAATGGCAGACAGCTTGGAACAATGAAGTAAACAACAAAGTGCACTTGGTAAAGCCAGTTCTAGGTGTGCTGCTCAATCTCGCGGCAAGGAAATAAAACAAGTAAATATGTCGTTTAAAGATTGCATGAAATAAGTAGAAAGGAAATTAAGCAAAAATGACAGACAGCTTGGAAGAATGAAGTAAACAACAAACTGCACTTGGTGAAGCCAGTTCTAGGTATGCTGCTCAATCTCGTGGCAAGGAAATAAAACAAGTAAATATGTCGTTTAAAGGTTGCATTAAATAAGTAGAAAGGAAATTAAGCAAAAATGGCAGACAGCTTGGAACAATGAAGTAAACAACAAAGTGCACTTGGTAAAGCCAGTTCTAGGTATTCTGCTCAATCTCGTGGCAAGGAAATAAAACAAGTAAATATGTCGTTTAAAGATTGCATTAAATAAGTAGAAAGGAAATTAACCAAAAATGGCAAACCGCTTGGAACAATGAAGTAAACAAACTGCACTTGGTAAAGCCAGTTCTAGGTGTGCTGCTCAATCTCGTCGCAAGGAAATAAAACAAGTAGATATGTCGTTTAAAGATTGCATTAAATAAGTAGAAAGGAAATTAAGCAAAAATGGCAGACAGCTTGGAACATTAAAATCAAGGCGGAAAGCTGGGCTAGTTGGTGTTTCATTATGAATTAAAAGACTAGCGCATATAACAGAGACACAGACAAAGAAGTAGACAGGACGAGCGCTAAACATCAACTGAGTTGTTTACTGAACATAAAGGAACATATAAGCAATTCGGTGGTGCATGCGCACACTGGGTTAACAATACATACACAATCTAATCAAGGTGTGGCAAACTGTTCTTTAGGTACATTTTTTCTTTTTTGGTCAAGGTAAGTGAACTAGTGCTTACACAGTTATCACCTTCTCTGTCAATGTGATAGGCCTCACAAATCTCGCGACCTAACTTTGTGCCTCCCCTACCAAGCACACGCGTGGCACCAAACGCCGGCACGCACCCGCACCGCTTACAATGATTGGCCAAATGACCGCCCCCCGCCAATGAAGGTACCAGCGTGCTGTGCTCTCGTAGCCGCTCGTTCAGGCACCGTCCAGACTGCCCCACGTAGCATCTACCGCAGGAGAGGGGTATGTGGGGCAGTCTGGACGGTGCCTGAACGAGCGGCTACGAGAGCACAGCACGCTGGTAGATTCATTGGCGGGGGGCGGTCATTTGGCCAATCATTGTAAGCGGTGCGGGTGCGTGCCGGCGTTTGGTGCCACGCGTGTGCTTGGTAGGGGAGGCACAAAGTTAGGTCGCGAGATTTGTGAGGCCTATCACATTGACAGAGAAGGTGATAACTGTGTAAGCACTAGTTCACTTACCTTGACCAAAAAAGAAAAAATGTACCTAAAGAACAGTTTGCCACACCTTGATTAGATTGTCTATGTATTGTTAACCCAGTGTGCGCATGCACCACCGAATTGCTTACATATTCCTTTATGTTCAGTAAACAACTCAGTTGATGTTTAGCGCTCGTCCTGTCTACTTCTTTGTCTCTGTCTCTGTTATATGCGCTAGTCTTTTAATTCATGATGGAACATTAAAGTAAACAACAATCTGCACTTGGTAAAGCCAGTTCTAGGTGTGCTGCTCAATCTCGTGGCAAGGAAATAAAACAAGTAAATATGTCATTTAAAGATTGCATTAAATAAGTAGAAAGGAAATTAAGCAAAATGGCAGACAGCTTGGAACAATGAAGTAAACAACAAACTGCACTTGGTAAAGCCAGTTCTAGGTGTGCTGCTCAATCTCGCGGCAAGGAAATAAAAGAAGTAAATATGTCGTTTAAAGATTGCATTAAATAGGTAGTAAGGAAATTAAGCAAAAATGGCAAACCGCTTGGAACAATGAAGTAAACAAACTGCACTTGGTAAAGCCAGTTCTATGTATTCTGCTCAATCTCGTGGCAAGGAAATAAAACAAGTAAATATGTCGTTTAAAGATTGCATTAAATAAGTAGAAAGGAAATTAAGCAAAAATGGCAGACAGCTTGGAACAATGAAGTAAACAACAAAGTGCACTTGGTAAAGCCAGTTCTAGGTATTCTGCTCAATCTCGTGGCAAGGAAATAAAACAAGTAAATATGTCGTTTAAAGATTGCATTAAATAAGTAGAAAGGAAATTAACCAAAAATGGCAGACAGCTTGGAACAATGAAGTAAACAACAAACTGCACTTGGTAAAGCCAGTTCTAGGTATTCTGCTCAATCTCGTGGCAAGGAAATAAAACAAGTAAATATGTCGTTTAAAGATTGCATTAAATAAGTAGAAAGGAAATTAAGCAAAATTGGCAAACCGCTTGGAACAATGAAGTAAACAAACTGCACTTGGTAAAGCCAGTTCTAGGTGTGCTGCTCAATCTCGTCGCAAGGAAATAAAACAAGTAGATATGTCGTTTAAAGATTGCAGTAAATAGGTAGAAAGGAAATTAAGCAAAAATGGCAGACAGCTTGGAACAATGAAGTAAACAACAAACTGCACTTGGTAAAGCCAGTTCTAGGTGTGCTGCTCAATCTCGCGGCAAGGAAATAAAACAAGTAAATATGTCGTTTAAAGATTGCATTAAATAGGTAGTAAGAAAATTAAGCAAAAATGGCAGACAGCTTGGAACAATGAAGTAAACCACAAACTGCACTTGGTAAAGCCTGTTCTAGGTGTGCTGCTCAATCTCGTGGCAAGAAAATAAAACAAGTATATATGTCGTTTAAAGATTGCATTAAGTAGGTAGAAAGGAAATTAAGCAAAAATGGCAGACAGCTTGGAACAATGAAGTAAACAACAAACTGCACTTGGTAAAGCCAGTTCTAGGTGTGCTGCTCAATCTCGCGGCAAGGAAATAAAACAAGTAAATATGTCGTTTAAAGATTGCATTAAATAGGTAGAAAGGAAATTAAGCAAAAATGGCAGACAGCTTAGAACAATGAAGTAAACAACAATCTGCACGTGGTAAAGCCAGTTCTAGGTGTGCTGCTCAATCTCGTGGCAAGGAAATAAAACAAGTAAATATGTCGTTTAAAGATTGCATTAAATAAGTAGAAAGGAAATTAAGCAAAAATGGCAGACAGCTTGGAACAATGAAGTAAACAACAAACTGCACTTGGTAAAGCCAGTTCTAGGTGTGCTGCTCAATCTCGCGGCAAGGAAATAAAACAAGTAAATATGTCGTTTAAAGATTGCATTAAATAAGTAGAAAGGAAATTAAGCAAAAATGGCAGACAGCTTGGAACAATGAAGTAAACAACAAAGTGCACTTGGTAAAGCCAGTTCTAAGTATTCTGCTCAATCTCGTGGCAAGGAAATAAAACAAGTAAATATGTCGTTTAAAGATTGCATTAAATAAGTAGAAAGGAAATTAACCAAAAATGGCAAACCGCTTGGAACAATGAAGTAAACAAACTGCACTTGGTAAAGCCAGTTGTAGGTATTCTGCTCAATCTCGTGGCAAGGAAATAAAACAAGTAAATATGTCGTTTAAAGATTGCATTAAATAAGTAGAAAGAAAATTAACCAAAAATGGCAGACAGCTTGGAACAATGAAGTAAACAACAAACTGCACTTGGTAAAGCCAGTTCTAGGTATTCTGCTCAATCTCGTGGCAAGGAAATAAAACAAGTAAATATGTCGTTTAAAGAATGCAATAAATAAGTAGAAAGGAAATTAAGCAAAAATGGCAAACCGCTTGGAACAATGAAGTAAACAAACTGCACTTGGTAAAGCCAGTTCTAGGTGTGCTGCTCAATCTCGTCGCAAGGAAATAAAACAAGTAAATATGTCGTTTAATGATTGCATTAAATAGGTAGAAAGGAAATTAAGCAAAAATGGCAGACAGCTTAGAACAATGAAGTAAACAACAATCTGCACTTGGTAAAGCCAGTTCTAGGTGTGCTGCTCAATCTCGTGGCAAAGAAATAAAACAAGTAAATATGTCGTTTAAAGATTGCATTAAATAAGTAGAAAGGAAATTAAGCAAAAATGGCAGACAGCTTGGAACAATGAAGTAAACAACAAACTGCACTTTGTAAAGCCAGTTCTAGGTGTGCTGCTCAATCTCGCGGCAAGGAAATAAAACAAGTAAATATGTCGTTCAAAGATTGCATTAAATAGGTAGAAAGGAAATTAAGCAAAAATGGCAGACAGCTTGGAACAATGAAGTAAACAACAAACTGCACTTGGTAAAGCCAGTTCTAGGTGTGCTGCTCAATCTAGCGGCAAGGAAATAAAACAAGTAAATATGTCGTTTAAAGATTGCATTAAATAAGTAGAAAGGAAATTAAGTAAAAAGGGCAGACACCTTGGAACAATAAAGTAAACAACAAACTGCACTTGGTAAAGCCAGATCTAGGTGTGCTGCTAAATCACGTGGCAAAAAAATAAAACAAATAAATATGTCGTTTAAAGATTGCAATAAATAAGTAGAAAGAAAATTAAGTAAAAATGGCAGACAGCTTGGAACAATGAAGTAAACAACAAACTGCACTTGGTAAAGCCAGTTCTAGGTGTGCTGCTCACTCTCGTGGCAAGGAAATAAAACAAGTAAATATGTCGTTTAAAGATTGCATTAAATAAGTAGAAAGGAAATTAAGCAAAAATGGCAGACAGCTTGGAACAATGAAGTAAACAAACTGCACTTGGTAAAGCCAGTTCTAGGTGTGCTGCTCAATCTCGTGGCAAGGAAATAAATCAAGTAAATATGTCGTTTAAAGATTCCATAAATAAGTAGAAAGGAAATTAAGCAAAAATGGCAGACAGCTTGGAACAATGAAGTAAACAACAATCTGCACTTGGTAAAGCCAGTTCTAGGTGTGCTGCTCAATCTCGTGGCAAGGAAATAAAACAAGTAAATATGTCATTTAAAGATTGCATTAAATAAGTAGAAAGGAAATTAAGCAAAAATGGCAGACAGCTTGGAACAATGAAGTAAACAACAAAGTGCACTTGGTAAAGCCAGTTCTAGGTATTCTGCTCAATCTCGTGGCAAGGAAATAAAACAAGTAAATATGTCGTTTAAAGATTGCATTAAATAAGTAGAAAGGAAATTAAGCGAAAATGGCAGACAGCTTGGAACAATGAAGTAAACAACAAACTGCACTTGGTAAAGCCAGTTCTAGGTGTGCTGCTCACTCTCGTGGCAAGGAAATAAAACAAGTAAATATGTCGTTTAAAGATTGCAATAAATAAGTAGAAAGGAAATTAAGCAAAAATGGCAAACCGCTTGGAACAATGAAGTAAACAAACTGCACTTGGTAAAGCCAGTTCTAGGTGTGCTGCTCAATCTCGTCGCAAGGAAATAAAACAAGTAGATATGTCGTTTAAAGATTGCATTAAATAGGTAGAAAGAAAATTAAGCAAAAATGGCAGACAGCTTGGAACAATGAAGTAAACAACAAACTGCACTTGGTAAAGCCAGTTCTAGGTGTGCTGCTCAATCTCGCGGCAAGGAAATAAAACAAGTAAATATGTCGTTTAAAGATTGCATTAAATAGGTAGTAAGGAAATTAAGCAAAAATGGCAGACAGCTTGGAACAATGAAGTAAACAACAAACTGCACTTGGTAAAGCCTGTTCTAGGTGTGCTGCTCAATCTCGTGGCAAGGAAATAAAACAAGTAAATATGTCGTTTAAAGATTGCATTAAATAGGTAGAAAGGAAATTAATCAAAAATGGCAGACAGCTTGGAACAATGAAGTAAACAACAATCTGCACTTGGTAAAGCCAGTTCTAGGTGTGCTGCTCAATCTCGTGGCAAGGAAATAAAACAAGTAAATATGTCGTTTAAAGATTGCA
The DNA here is from genome assembly GCF_052857255.1 of Amblyomma americanum. Taxonomy (NCBI): domain Eukaryota; kingdom Metazoa; phylum Arthropoda; class Arachnida; order Ixodida; family Ixodidae; genus Amblyomma; species Amblyomma americanum. The sequence goes on along the minus strand of NW_027526487.1, from coordinate 1,001,560 downwards.
TTAAATAAGTAGAAAGGAGATTAAACAAAAATGGCAGACAGCTTGGAACAATGAAGTAAACAACAAACTGCACTTGGTAAAGCCAGTTCTAGGTGTGCTGCTCAATCTCGCGGCAAGGAAATAAAACAAGTAAATATGTCGTTTAAAGATTGCATTAAATAGGTAGAAAGGAAATTAAGCAAAAATGGCAGACAGCTTGGAACAATGAAGTAAACAACAAACTGCACTTGGTAAAGCCAGTTCTAGGTGTGCTGCTCAATCTCGCGGCAAGGAAATAAAACAAGTAAATATGTCGTTTAAAGATTGCATTAAATAAGTAGAAAGGAAATTAAGTAAAAAGGGCAGACACCTTGGAACAATAAAGTAAACAACAAACTGCACTTGGTAAAGCCAGTTCTAGGTGTGCTGCTCAATCCCGTGGCAAGGAATTAAAACAAGTAAATATGTCGTTTAAAGATTGCATTAAAAAGTAGAAAGGAAATGAAGGAAAAATAGCAGACAGCTTGGAACAATGAAGTAAACAACAAGCTGCACTTGGGAAAGCCAGTTCTAGGTTTGCTGCTAAATCACGTGGCAAAAAATAAAACAAATAAATATGTCGTTTAAAGATTGCATTAAATAGGTAGAAAGGAAATTAAGTAAAAATGGCAGACAGCTTGGAACAATGAAGTAAACAACAAACTGCACTTGGTAGAGCCAGTTCTAGGTGTGCTGCTCACTCTCGTGGCAAGGAAATAAAACAAGTAAATATGTCGTTTAAAGATTGCATTAAATAAGTAGAAAGGAAATTAGGCAAAAATGGCAGACAGCTTGGAACAATGAAGTAATTAACAAACTGCACTTGGTAAAGCCAGTTCTAGGTGTGCAGCTCAATCTCGTGGCAAGGAAATAAAACAAGTAAATATGTCGTTTAAAGATTGCATTAAAAAGTAGAAAGGAAATTAAGCAAAAATGGCAGACAGCTTGGAACAATGAAGTAAACAAACTGCACTTGGTAAAGCCAGTTCTAGGTGTGCTGCTCAATCTCGTGGCAAGGAAATAAAACAAGTAAATATGTCGTTTAAAGATTGCATTAAATAAGTAGAAAGGAAATTAAGCAAAAATGGCAGACAGCTTGGAACAATGAAGTAAACAACTATCTGCACTTGGTAAAGCCAGTTCTAGGTGTGCTGCTCAATCTCGTGGCAAGGAAATAAAACAAGTAAATATGTCATTTAAAGATTGCATTAAATAAGTAGAAAGGAAATTAAGAAAAAATTGCAGACAGCTTGGAACAATGAAGTAAACAACAAAGTGCACTTGGTAAAGCCAGTTCTAGGTATTCTGCTCAATCTCGTGGCAAGGAAATAAAACAAGTAAATATGTCGTTTAAAGATTGCATTAAATAAGTAGAAAGGAAATTAAGCGAAAATGGCAGACAGCTTGGAACAATGAAGTAAACAACAAACTGCACTTGGTGAAGCCAGTTCTAGGTATGCTGCTCAATCTCGTGGCAAGGAAATAAAACTAGTAAATCTGTCGTTTAAAGATTGCATTAAGTAAGTAGAAAGGAAATTAAGTAAAAATGGCAGAGAGTTTTGAACAATGAAGTAAACAACAAACTGCACTTGGTAAAGCCAGTTCTAGGTGTGGTGCTCAATCTCGTGGCAAGGAAATAAAACAAGCAAATATGTCGTTAAAGGATTGCATTAAATAAGTAGAAAGGAAATTAAGTAAAAATGGCAGACAGCTTGGAACAACGAAGTAAACAACAAACTGCACTTGATAGAGCCAGTTCTAGCTGTGCTGCTCAATCTCGTGGCAAGGAAATAAAACAAGTAAATATGTCGTTTAAAGACTGCATTAAATAAGTAGAAAGGAAATTAAGTAAAAATGGCAGAAAGCTTGGAACAACGAAGTAATCACCAAACTGCACTTGATAGAGCCAGTTCTAGGTGTGCTGCTTAATCTCATGGCAAGGAAATAAAACAAGTAAATATGTCGTTTAAAGATTGCATTATATAAGTAGAAAGGAAATTAAGTAAAAATAGCAGACATCTTGGAACAATGAAGTAAACAACAAACTGCACTTGGGAAAGCCAGTTTTAGGTGTGCTGCTAAATCATGTGGCAAGAAAATAAAACAAGTATATATGTCATTTTAAGCTTGCATTAAATAAGTACAAAGGAAATTAAGGAAAAATGGCAAACCGCTTGGAACAATAATGTAAACAACAAACTGCACATGGTAAAGCCAGTTCTAGGTGAGCTGTTCAATCTCGTGGCGAGGAAATAAAAAAGTAGATATGTCCTTTAGGGATTGCGTTAAATTAATACAAAAGAAATGAAGTAAAGAAAGGCAGACAGCTTTGGAACAATGAAGTAAACAACAAACAGCACTGGGTAAATCCAGTTCTAGGTGTGCTGCTCAATCTCGTGGCAAGAAAATAATACAAGTAAATATGTCGTTTTAAATTGCATTAAATAAGTAGAAATGAAATTCAGTAAAAATGGCAGACAGCGTGGAACAATGAAGTAAACAACAAACTGCACTGGGTAAATCCAGTTCTAGGTGTGGTGCTCAATCTCGTGGCAAGGAAATAAAACAAGCAAATATGTCGTTAAAAGATTGCATTAAATAAGTAGAAAGGAAATTAAGCAAAAATGGCAGACAGCTTGGAACAATGAAGTAAACAACAAACTGCACTTAGTAAAGCCAGTTCTAGGTATTCTGCTCAATCTCGTGGCAAGGAAATAAAACAAGTAAATATGTCGTTTAAAGATTGCATTAAATAAGTAGAAAGGAAATTAAGCGAAAATGGCAGACAGCTTGGAACAATGAAGTAAACAACAAACTGCACTTGGTAAAGCCAGTTCTAGGTGTGCTGCTCAATCTCGTGGCAAGGAAATAAAACAAGTAAATATGTCGTTTAAAGATTGCATTAAATAAGTAGAAAGGAAATTAAGCAAAAATGGCAGACAGCTTGAAACAATGAAGTAAACAACAAACTGCACTTGGTAAAGCCAGTTCTAGGTGTGCAGCTCAATCTCGTGGCAAGGAAATAAAACAAGTAAATATGTCGTTTAAAGATTACATTAAAAAAGTAGAAAGGAAATTAAGCAAAAATGGCAGACAGCTTGGAACAATGAAGTAAACAAACTGCACTTGGTAAAGCCAGTTCTAGGTGTGCTGCTCAATCTCGTCGCAAGGAAATAAAACAAGTAAATATGTCGTTTAAAGATTGCATTAAATAAGTAGAAAGGAAATTAAGCAAAAATGGCAGACAGCTTGGAACAATGAAGTAAACAACAATCTGCACTTGGTAAAGCCACTTCTAGGTGTGCTGCTCAATCTCGTGGCAAGGAAATAAAACAAGTGAATATGTCATTTAAAGATTGCAATAAATAAGTAGAAAGGAAATTAAGAAAAAATGGCAGACAGCTTGGAAACAATGAAGTAAACAACAAAGTGCACTTGGTAAAGCCAGTTCTAGGTATTCTGCTCAATCTCGTGGCAAGGAAATAAAACAAGTAAATATGTCGTTTAAAGATTGCATTGAATAAGTAGAAAGGAAATTAAGCGATAATGGCAGACAGCTTGGAACAACGAAGTAAACAACAAACTGCACTTGGTGAAGCCAGTTCTAGGTATGCTGCTCAATCTCGTGGCAAGGAAATAAAACAAGTAAATATGTCGTTTAAAGATTGCATTAAATAAGTAGAAAGGAAATTAAGCAAAAATGGCAGACAGCTTGGAACAATGAAGTAAACAACAAAGTGCACTTGGTAAAGCCAGTTCTAGGTATTCTGCTCAATATCGTGGCAAGGAAATAAAACAAGTAAATATGTCGTTTAAAGATTGCATTAAATAAGTAGAAAGGAAATTAACCAAAAATGGCAAACCGCTTGGAACAATGAAGTAAACAAACTGCACTTGGTAAAGCCAGTTCTAGGTGTGCTGCTCAATCTCGTCACAAGGAAATAAAACAAGTAGATATGCCGTTTAAAGATTGCATTAAGTAAGTAGAAAGGAAATTAAGCAAAAATGGCAGACAGCTTGGAACATTAAAGTAAACAACAATCTGCACTTGGTAAAGCCAGTTCTAGGTGTGCTGCTCAATCTCGTGGCAAGGAAATAAAACAAGTAAATATGTCATTTAAAGATTGCATTAAATAGGTAGAAAGGAAATTAAGCAAAAATGGCAGACAGCTTGGAACAATGAAGTAAACAACAAACTGCACTTGGTAAAGCCAGTTCCAGGTGTGCTGCTCAATCTCGCGGCAAGGAAATAAAAGAAGTAAATATGTCGTTTAAAGATTGCATTAAATAGGTAGTAAGGAAATTAAGCAAAAATGGCAGAGAGTTTTGAACAATGAAGTAAACAACAAACTGCACTTGGTAAAGCCAGTTCTAGGTGTGGTGCTCAATCTCGTGGCAAGGAAATAAAACAAGCAAATATGTCGTTAAAGGATTGCATTAAATAAGTAGAAAGGAAATTAAGTAAAAATGGCAGACAGCTTGGAACAACGAAGTAAACAACAAACTGCACTTGATAGAGCCAGTTCTAGCTGTGCTGCTCAATCTCGTGGCAAGGAAATAAAACAAGTAAATATGTCGTTTAAAGACTGCATTAAATAAGTAGAAAGGAAATTAAGTAAAAATGGCAGAAAGCTTGGAACAACGAAGTAATCACCAAACTGCACTTGATAGAGCCAGTTCTAGGTGTGCTGCTTAATCTCATGGCAAGGAAATAAAACAAGTAAATATGTCGTTTAAAGATTGCATTATATAAGTAGAAAGGAAATTAAGTAAAAATAGCAGACATCTTGGAACAATGAAGTAAACAACAAACTGCACTTGGGAAAGCCAGTTTTAGGTGTGCTGCTAAATCATGTGGCAAGAAAATAAAACAAGTATATATGTCATTTTAAGCTTGCATTAAATAAGTACAAAGGAAATTAAGGAAAAATGGCAAACCGCTTGGAACAATAATGTAAACAACAAACTGCACATGGTAAAGCCAGTTCTAGGTGAGCTGTTCAATCTCGTGGCGAGGAAATAAAAAAGTAGATATGTCCTTTAGGGATTGCGTTAAATTAATACAAAAGAAATGAAGTAAAGAAAGGCAGACAGCTTTGGAACAATGAAGTAAACAACAAACAGCACTGGGTAAATCCAGTTCTAGGTGTGCTGCTCAATCTCGTGGCAAGAAAATAATACAAGTAAATATGTCGTTTTAAATTGCATTAAATAAGTAGAAATGAAATTCAGTAAAAATGGCAGACAGCGTGGAACAATGAAGTAAACAACAAACTGCACTGGGTAAATCCAGTTCTAGGTGTGGTGCTCAATCTCGTGGCAAGGAAATAAAACAAGCAAATATGTCGTTAAAAGATTGCATTAAATAAGTAGAAAGGAAATTAAGCAAAAATGGCAGACAGCTTGGAACAATGAAGTAAACAACAAACTGCACTTAGTAAAGCCAGTTCTAGGTATTCTGCTCAATCTCGTGGCAAGGAAATAAAACAAGTAAATATGTCGTTTAAAGATTGCATTAAATAAGTAGAAAGGAAATTAAGCGAAAATGGCAGACAGCTTGGAACAATGAAGTAAACAACAAACTGCACTTGGTAAAGCCAGTTCTAGGTGTGCTGCTCAATCTCGTGGCAAGGAAATAAAACAAGTAAATATGTCGTTTAAAGATTGCATTAAATAAGTAGAAAGGAAATTAAGCAAAAATGGCAGACAGCTTGAAACAATGAAGTAAACAACAAACTGCACTTGGTAAAGCCAGTTCTAGGTGTGCAGCTCAATCTCGTGGCAAGGAAATAAAACAAGTAAATATGTCGTTTAAAGATTACATTAAAAAAGTAGAAAGGAAATTAAGCAAAAATGGCAGACAGCTTGGAACAATGAAGTAAACAAACTGCACTTGGTAAAGCCAGTTCTAGGTGTGCTGCTCAATCTCGTCGCAAGGAAATAAAACAAGTAAATATGTCGTTTAAAGATTGCATTAAATAAGTAGAAAGGAAATTAAGCAAAAATGGCAGACAGCTTGGAACAATGAAGTAAACAACAATCTGCACTTGGTAAAGCCACTTCTAGGTGTGCTGCTCAATCTCGTGGCAAGGAAATAAAACAAGTGAATATGTCATTTAAAGATTGCAATAAATAAGTAGAAAGGAAATTAAGAAAAAATGGCAGACAGCTTGGAAACAATGAAGTAAACAACAAAGTGCACTTGGTAAAGCCAGTTCTAGGTATTCTGCTCAATCTCGTGGCAAGGAAATAAAACAAGTAAATATGTCGTTTAAAGATTGCATTGAATAAGTAGAAAGGAAATTAAGCGATAATGGCAGACAGCTTGGAACAACGAAGTAAACAACAAACTGCACTTGGTGAAGCCAGTTCTAGGTATGCTGCTCAATCTCGTGGCAAGGAAATAAAACAAGTAAATATGTCGTTTAAAGATTGCATTAAATAAGTAGAAAGGAAATTAACCAAAAATGGCAAACCGCTTGGAACAATGAAGTAAACAAACTGCACTTGGTAAAGCCAGTTCTAGGTGTGCTGCTCAATCTCGTCGCAAGGAAATAAAACAAGTAGATATGCCGTTTAAAGATTGCATTAAGTAAGTAGAAAGGAAATTAAGCAAAAATGGCAGACAGCTTGGAACATTAAAGTAAACAACAATCTGCACTTGGTAAAGCCAGTTCTAGGTGTGCTGCTCAATCTCGTGGCAAGGAAATAAAACAAGTAAATATGTCATTTAAAGATTGCATTAAATAGGTAGAAAGGAAATTAAGCAAAAATGGCAGACAGCTTGGAACAATGAAGTAAACAACAAACTGCACTTGGTAAAGCCAGTTCCAGGTGTGCTGCTCAATCTCGCGGCAAGGAAATAAAAGAAGTAAATATGTCGTTTAAAGATTGCATTAAATAGGTAGTAAGGAAATTAAGCAAAAATGGCAGACAGCTTGGAACAATGAAGTCAACAACAAACTGCACTTGGTAAAGCCAGTTCTAGGTGTGCTGCTCAATCTCGTGGCAAGGAAATAAAACAAGTAAATATGTCGTTTAAAGATTGCATTAAATAGGTAGAAAGGAAATTAAGCAAAAATGGCTGACAGCTTGGAACAATGAAGTAAACAACAAACTGCACTTGGTAAAGCCAGTTCTAGGTGTGCAGCTCAATCTCGTGGCAAGGAAATAAAACAAGTAAATATGTCGTTTAAACATTGCATTAAAAAAGTAGAAAGGAAATTAAGCAAAAATGGCAGACAGCTTGGAACAATGAAGTAAACAAACTGCACTTGGTAAAGCCAGTTTTAGGTATTCTGCTCAATCTCGTGGCAAGGAAATAAAACAAGTAAATATGTCGTTTAAAGATTGCATTAAATAAGTAGAAAGGAAATTAAGCAAAAATGGCAAACCGCTTGGAACAATGAAGTAAACAAACTGCACTTGGTAAAGCCAGTTCTAGGTATTCTGCTCAATCTCGTGGCAAGGAAATAAAGCAAGTAAATATGTCGTTTAAAGATTGCATTAAATAAGTAGAAAGGAAATTAAGCAAAAATGGCAGACAGCTTGGAACAATGAAGTAAACAACAAAGTGCACTTGGTAAAGCCAGTTCTAGGTATTCTGCTCAATCTCGTGGCAAGGAAATAAAACAAGTAAATATGTCGTTTAAAGATTGCATTAAATAAGTAGAAAGGAAATTAACCAAAAATGGCAGACAGCTTGGAACAATGAAGTAAACAACAAACTGCACTTGGTAAAGCCAGTTCTAGGTATTCTGCTCAATCTCGTGGCAAGGAAATAAAACAAGTAAATATGTCGTTTAAAGAATGCAATAAATAAGTAGAAAGGAAATTAAGCAAAAATGGCAAACCGCTTGGAACAATGAAGTAAACAAACTGCACTTGGTAAAGCCAGTTCTAGGTGTGCTGCTCAATCTCGTCGCAAGGAAATAAAACAAGTAGATATGTCGTTTAAAGATTGCATTAAATAGGTAGAAAGGAAATTAAGCAAAAATGGCAGACAGCTTGGAACAATGAAGTAAACAACAAACTGCACTTGGTAAAGCCAGTTCTAGGTGTGCTGCTCAATCTCGCGGCAAGGAAATAAAACAAGTAAATATGTCGTTTAAAGATTGCATTAAATAGGTAGTAAGGAAATTAAGCAAAAATGGCAGACAGCTTGGAACAATGAAGTAAACAACAAACTGCACTTGGTAAAGCCTGTTCTAGGTGTGCTGCTCAATCTCGTGGCAAGGAAATAAAACAAGTAAATATGTCGTTTAAAGATTGCATTAAGTAGGTAGAAAGGAAATTAAGCAAAAATGGCAGACAGCTTGGAACAATGAAGTAAACAACAAACTGCACTTGGTAAAGCCAGTTCTAGGTGTGCTGCTCAATCTCCCGGCAAGGAAATAAAACAAGTAAATATGTCGTTTAAAGATTGCATTAAATAGGTAGAAAGGAAATTAAGCAAAAATGGCAGACAGCTTAGAACAATGAAGTAAACAACAATCTGCACTTGGTAAAGCCAGTTCTAGGTGTGCTGCTCAATCTCGTGGCAAGGAAATAAAACAAGTAAATATGTCGTTTAAAGATTGCATTAAATAAGTAGAAAGGAAATTAAGCAAAAATGGCAGACAGCTTGGAACAATGAAGTAAACAACAAACTGCACTTGGTAAGCCAGTTCTAGGTGTGCTGCTCAATCTCGCGGCAAGGAAATAAAACAAGTAAATATGTCGTTTAAAGATTGCATTAAATAGGTAGAAAGGAAATTAAGCAAAAATGGCAGACAGCTTGGAACAATGAAGTAAACAACAAACTGCACTTGGTAAAGCCAGTTCTAGGTGTGCTGCTCAATCTAGCGGCAAGGAAATAAAACAAGTAAATATGTCGTTTAAAGATTGCAATAAATAAGTAGAAAGGAAATTAAGTAAAAAGGGCAGACACCTTGGAACAATAAAGTAAACAACAAACTGCACTTGGTAAAGCCAGTTCTAGGTGTGCTGCTAAATCACGTGGCAAAAAAATAAAACAAATAAATATGTCGTTTAAAGATTGCATTAAATAAGTGGAAAGAAAATTAAGTAAAAATGGCAGACAGCTTGGAACAATGAAGTAAACAACAAACTGCACTTGGTAAAGCCAGTTCTAGGTGTGCTGCTCACTCTCGTGGCAAGGAAATAAAACAAGTAAATATGTCGTTTAAAGATTGCATTAAATAAGTAGAAAGGAAATTAAGCAAAAATGGCAGACAGCTTGGAACAATGAAGTAATTAACAAACTGCACTTGGTAAAGCCAGTTCTAGGTGTGCAGCTCAATCTCGTGGCAAGGAAATAAAACAAGTAAATATGTCGTTTAAAGATTGCATTAAAAAGTAGAAAGGAAATTAAGCAAAAATGGCAGACAGCTTGGAACAATGAAGTAAACAAACTGCACTTGGTAAAGCCAGTTCTAGGTGTGCTGCTCAATCTCGTGGCAAGGAAATAAATCAAGTAAATATGTCGTTTAAAGATTCCATAAATAAGTAGAAAGGAAATTAAGCAAAAATGGCAGACAGCTTGGAACAATGAAGTAAACAACAAAGTGCACTTGGTAAAGCCAGTTCTAGGTATTCTGCTCAATCTCGTGGCAAGGAAATAAAACAAGTAAATATGTCGTTTAAAGATTGCATTAAATAAGTAGAAAGGAAATTAACCAAAAATGGCAGACAGCTTGGAACAATGAAGTAAACAACAAACTGCACTTGATAAAGCCAGTTCTAGGTAATCTGCTCAATCTCGTGGCAAGGAAATAAAACAAGTAAATATGTCGTTTAAAGAATGCAATAAATAAGTAGAAAGGAAATTAAGCAAAAATGGCAAACCGCTTGGAACAATGAAGTAAACAAACTGCACTTGGTAAAGCCAGTTCTAGGTGTGCTGCTCAATCTCGTCGCAAGGAAATAAAACAAGTAGATATGTCGTTTAAAGATTGCATTAAATAGGTAGAAAGGAAATTAAGCAAAAATGGCAGACAGCTTGGAACAATGAAGTAAACAACAAACTGCACTTGGTAAAGCCAGTTCTAGGTGTGCTGCTCAATCTCGCGGCAAGGAAATAAAACAAGTAAATATGTCGTTTAAAGATTGCATTAAATAGGTAGTAAGGAAATTAAGCAAAAATGGCAGACAGCTTGGAACAATGAAGTAAACAACAAACTGCACTTGGTAAAGCCTGTTCTAGGTGTGCTGCTCAATCTCGTGGCAAGGAAATAAAACAAGTAAATATGTCGTTTAAAGATTGCATTAAGTAGGTAGAAAGGAAATTAAGCAAAAATGGCAGACAGCTTGGAACAATGAAGTAAACAACAAACTGCACTTGGTAAAGCCAGTTCTAGGTGTGCTGCTCAATCTCGCGGCAAGGAAATAAAACAAGTAAATATGTCGTTTAAAGATTGCATTAAATAGGTAGAAAGGAAATTAAGCAAAAATGGCACACAGCTTAGAACAATGAAGTAAACAACAATCTGCACTTGGTAAAGCCAGTTCTAGGTGTGCTGCTCAATCTCGTGGCAAGGAAATAAAACAAGTAAATATGTCGTTTAAAGATTGCATTAAATAAGTAGAAAGGAAATTAAGCAAAAATGGCAGACAGCTTGGAACAATGAAGTAAACAACAAACTGCACTTGGTAAAGCCAGTTCTAGGTGTGCTGCTCAATCGCGCGGCAAGGAAATAAAACAAGTAAATATGTCGTTTAAAGATTGCATTAAATAGGTAGAAAGGAAATTAAGCAAAAATGGCAGACAGCTTGGAACAATGAAGTAAACAACAAACTGCACTTGGTAAAGCCAGTTCTAGGTGTGCTGCTCAATCTAGCGGCAAGGAAATAAAACAAGTAAATATGTCGTTTAAAGATTGCATTAAATAAGTAGAAAGGAAATTAAGTAAAAAGGGCAGACACCTTGGAACAATAAAGTAAACAACAAACTGCACTTGGTAAAGCCAGTTCTAGGTGTGCTGCTAAATCACGTGGCAAAAAATAAAACAAATAAATATGTCGTTTAAAGATTGCATTAAATAAGTAGAAAGAAAATTAAGTAAAAATGGCAGACAGCTTGGAACAATGAAGTAAACAACAAACTGCACTAGGTAAAGCCAGTTCTAGGTGTGCTGCTCACTCTCGTGGCAAGGAAATAAAACAAGTAAATATGTCGTTTAAAGATTGCATTAAATAAGTAGAAAGGAAATTAAGCAAAAATGGCAGACAGCTTGGAACAATGAAGTAATTAACAAACTGCACTTGGTAAAGCCAGTTCTAGGTGTGCAGCTCAATCTCGTGGCAAGGAAATAAAACAAGTAAATATGTCGTTTAAAGATTGCATTAAAAAGTAGAAAGGAAATTAAGCAAAAATGGCAGACAGCTTGGAACAATGAAGTAAACAAACTGCACTTGGTAAAGCCAGTTCTAGGTGTGCTGCTCAATCTCGTGGCAAGGAAATAAATCAAGTAAATATGTCGTTTAAAGATTCCATAAATAAGTGGAAAGGAAATTAAGCAAAAATGGCAGACAGCTTGGAACAATGAAGTAAACAACAATCTGCACTTGGTAAAGCCAGTTCTAGGTGTGCTGCTCAATCTCGTGGCAAGGAAATAAAACAAGTAAATATGTCGTTTAAAGATTGCATTAAATAAGTAGAAAGGAAATTAAGCGAAAATGGCAGACAGCTTGGAACAATGAAGTAAACAACAAACTGCACCTTGGTAAAGCCAGTTCTAGGTGTGCTGCTCACTCTCGTGGCAAGGAAATAAAACAAGTAAATATGTCGTTTAAAGATTGCATTAAATAAGTAGACAGGAAATTAAGCAAAAATGGCAGACAGCTTGGAACAATGAAGTAAACAACAAACTGCACTTGGTGAAGCCAGTTCTAGGTATGCTGCTCAATCTCGCGGCAAGGAAATAAAACAAGTAAATATGTCGTTTAAAAGATTGCATTAAATAAGTAGAGAGGAAATTAAGCAAAAATGGCAGACAGCTTGGAACAATGAAGTAAACAACAAACTGCACTTGGTAAAGCAGTTCTAGGTGTGCTGCTCAATCTCGTCGCAAGGAAATAAAACAAGTAGATATGTCGTTTAAAGATTGCATTAAATAGGTAGAAAGGAAATTAAGCAAAAATGGCAGACAGCTTGGAACAATGAAGTAAACAAACAATCTGCACTTGGTAAAGCCAGTTCTAGGTGTGCTGCTCAATCTCGTGGCAAGGAATAAAACAAGTAAATATGTCATTTAAAGATTGCATTAAATAAGTAGAGAGGAAATTAAGCAAAAATGGCAGACAGCTTGGAACAATGAAGTAAACAACAAACTGCACTTGGTAAAGCCAGTTCTAGGTGTGCTGCTCAATCTCGCGGCAAGGAAATAAAACAAGTAAATATGTCGTTTAAAGATTGCATTAAATAGGTAGTAAGGAAATTAAGCAAAAATGGCAGACAGCTTGGAACAATGAAGTAAACAACAAACTGCACTTGGTAAAGCCTGTTCTAGGTGTGCTGCTCAATCTCGTGGCAAGGAAATAAAACAAGTAAATATGTCGTTTAAAGATTGCATTAAATAGGTAGAAAGGAAATTAAACAAAAATGGCAGACAGCTTGGAACAATGAAGTAAACAACAAACTGCACTTGGTAAAGCCAGTTCTAGGTGTGCTGCTCAATCTCGCGGCAAGGAAATAAAACAAGTAAATATGTCGTTTAAAGATTGCATTAAATAGGTAGAAAGGGAAATTAAGCAAAAATGGCAGACAGCTTGGAACAATGAAGTAAACAACAACTGCACTTGGTAAAGCCAGTTCTAGGTGTGCTGCTCAATCTCGCGGCAAGGAAATAAAACAAGTAAATATGTCGTTTAAAGATTGCATTAAATAAGTAGAAAGGAAATTAAGTAAAAAGGGCAGACACCTTGGAACAATAAAGTAAACAACAACTGCACTTGGTAAAGCCAGTTCTAGGTGTGCTGCTCAATCCCGTGGCAAGGAATTAAAACAAGTAAATATGTCGTTTAAAGATTGCATTAAAAAGTAGAAAGGAAATGAAGGAAAAAATAGCAGACAGCTTGGAACAATGAAGTAAACAACAAGCTGCTCTTGGGAAAGCCAGTTCTAGGTTTGCTGCTAAATCACGTGGCAAAAAAAATAAAACAAATAAATATGTCGTTTAAGATTGCATTAAATAAGTAGAAAGGAAATTAAGTAAAAATGGCTGACAGCTTGGAACAATGAAGTAAACAACAAACTGCACTTGGTAGAGCCAGTTCTAGGTGTGCTGCTCACTCTCGTGGCAAGGAAATAAAACAAGTAAATATGTCGTTTAAAGATTGCATTAAATAAGTAGAAAGGAAATTAAGCAAAAATGGCAGACAGCTTGGAACAATGAAGTAATTAACAAACTGCACTTGGTAAAGCCAGTTCTAGGTGTGCAGCTCAATCTCGTGGCAAGGAATAAAACAAGTAAATATGTCGTTTAAAGATTGCATTAAAAAGTAGAAAGGAAATTAAGCAAAAATGACAGACAGCTTGGAACAATGAAGTAAACAAACTGCACTTGGTAAGCCAGTTCTAGGTGTGCTGCTCAATCTCGTGGCAAGAAAATAAAACAAGTAAATATGTCGTTTAAAGATTGCAATAAATAAGTAGAAAGGAAATTAAGCAAAAATGGCAGACAGCTTGGAACAATGAAGTAAACAACTATCTGCACTTGGTAAAGCAGTTCTAGGTGTGCTGCTCAATCTCGTGGCAAGGAAATAAAACAAGTAAATATGTCATTTAAAGATTGCATTAAATAAGTAGAAAGGAAATTAAGCAAAAATTGCAGACAGCTTGGAACAATGAAGTAAACAACAAAGTGCACTTGGTAAAGCCAGTTCTAGGTATTCTGCTCAATCTCGTGGCAAGGAAATAAAACAAGTAAATATGTCGTTTAAAGATTGCAATAAATAAGTAGAAAGGAAATTAAGCGAAAATGGCAGACAGCTTGGAACAATGAAGTAAACAACAAACTGCACTTGGTGAAGCCAGTTCTAGGTATGCTGCTCAATCTCGTGGCAAGGAAATAAAACTAGTAAATCTGTCGTTTAAAGATTGCATTAAATAAGTAGAAAGGAAATTAAGTAAAAATGGCAGAGAGTTTTGAACAATGAAGTAAACAACAAACTGCACTTGGTAAAGCCAGTTCTAGGTGTGGTGCTCAATCTCGTGGCAAGGAAATAAAACAAGCAAATATGTCGTTAAAGGATTGCATTAAATAAGTAGAAAGGAAATTAAGTAAAAATGGCAGACAGCTTGGAACAATGAAGTAAACAACAAACTGCACTTGGTAAAGCCAGTTCCAGGTGTGCTGCTCAATCTCGCGGCAAGGAAATAAAAGAAGTAAATATGTCGTTTAAAGATTGCATTAAATAGGTAGTAAGGAAATTAAGCAAAAATGGCAGACAGCTTGGAACAATGAAGTCAACAACAAACTGCACTTGGTAAAGCCAGTTCTAGGTGTGCTGCTCAATCTCGTGGCAAGGAAATAAAACAAGTAAATATGTCGTTTAAAGATTGCATTAAATAGGTAGAAAGGAAATTAAGCAAAAATGGCTGACAGCTTGGAACAATGAAGTAAACAACAAACTGCACTTGGTAAAGCCAGTTCTAGGTGTGCAGCTCAATCTCGTGGCAAGGAAATAAAACAAGTAAATATGTCGTTTAAACATTGCATTAAAAAAGTAGAAAGGAAATTAAGCAAAAATGGCAGACAGCTTGGAACAATGAAGTAAACAAACTGCACTTGGTAAAGCCAGTTTTAGGTATTCTACTCAATCTCGTGGCAAGGAAATAAAACAAGTAAATATGTCGTTTAAAGATTGCATTAAATAAGTAGAAAGGAAATTAAGCAAAAATGGCAAACCGCTTGGAACAATGAAGTAAACAAACTGCACTTGGTAAAGCCAGTTCTAGGTATTCTGCTCAATCTCGTGGCAAGGAAATAAAACAAGTAAATATGTCGTTTAAAGATTGCATTAAATAAGTAGAAAGGAAATTAAGCAAAAATGGCAGACAGCTTGGAACAATGAAGTAAACAACAAAGTGCACTTGGTAAAGCCAGTTCTAGGTATTCTGCTCAATCTCGTGGCAAGGAAATAAAACAAGTAAATATGTCGTTTAAAGATTGCATTAAATAAGTAGAAAGGAAATTAACCAAAAATGGCAGACAGCTTGGAACAATGAAGTAAACAACAAACTGCACTTGGTAAAGCCAGTTCTAGGTATTCTGCTCAATCTCGTGGCAAGGAAATAAAACAAGTAAATATGTCGTTTAAAGAATGCAATAAATAAGTAGAAAGGAAATTAAGCAAAAATGGCAAACCGCTTGGAACAATGAAGTAAACAAACTGCACTTGGTAAAGCCAGTTCTAGGTGTGCTGCTCAATCTCGTCGCAAGGAAATAAAACAAGTAGATATGTCGTTTAAAGATTGCATTAAATAGGTAGAAAGGAAATTAAGCAAAAATGGCAGACAGCTTGGAACAATGAAGTAAACAACAAACTGCACTTGGTAAAGCCAGTTCTAGGTGTGCTGCTCAATCTCGCGGCAAGGAAATAAAACAAGTAAATATGTCGTTTAAAGATTGCATTAAATAGGTAGTAAGGAAATTAAGCAAAAATGGCAGACAGCTTGGAAGAATGAAGTAAACAACAAACTGCACTTGCTAAAGCCTGTTCTATGTGTGCTGCTCAATCTCGTGGCAAGGAAATAAAACAAGTAAATATGTCGTTTAAAGATTGCATTAAGTAGGTAGAAAGGAAATTAAGCAAAAATGGCAGACAGCTTGGAACAATGAAGTAAACAACAAACTGCACTTGGTAAAGCCAGTTCTAGGTGTGCTGCTCAATCTCCCGGCAAGGAAATAAAACAAGTAAATATGTCGTTTAAAGATTGCATTAAATAGGTAGAAAGGAAATTAAGCAAAAATGGCAGACAGCTTAGAACAATGAAGTAAACAACAATCTGCACTTGGTAAAGCCAGTTCTAGGTGTGCTGCTCAATCTCGTGGCAAGGAAATAAAACAAGTAAATATGTCGTTTAAAGATTGCATTAAATAAGTAGAAAGGAAATTAAGCAAAAATGGCAGACAGCTTGGAACAATGAAGTAAACAACAAACTGCACTTGGTAAAGCCAGTTCTAGGTGTGCTGCTCAATCTCGCGGCAAGGAAATAAAACAAGTAAATATGTCGTTTAAAGATTGCATTAAATAGGTAGAAAGGAAATTAAGCAAAAATGGCAGACAGCTTGGAACAATGAAGTAAACAACAAACTGCACTTGGTAAAGCCAGTTCTAGGTGTGCTGCTCAATCTAGCGGCAAGGAAATAAAACAAGTAAATATGTCGTTTAAAGATTGCAATAAATAAGTAGAAAGGAAATTAAGTAAAAAGGGCAGACACCTTGGAACAATAAAGTAAACAACAAACTGCACTTGGTAAAGCCAGTTCTAGGTGTGCTGCTAAATCACGTGGCAAAAAAATAAAACAAATAAATATGTCGTTTAAAGATTGCATTAAATAAGTAGAAAGGAAATTAACCAAAAATGGCAGACAGCTTGGAACAATGAAGTAAACAACAAACTGCACTTGGTAAAGCCAGTTCTAGGTATTCTGCTCAATCTCGTGGCAAGGAAATAAAACAAGTAAATATGTCGTTTAAAGAATGCAATAAATAAGTAGAAAGGAAATTAAGCAAAAATGGCAAACCGCTTGGAACAATGAAGTAAACAAACTGCACTTGGTAAAGCCAGTTCTAGGTGTGCTGCTCAATCTCGTCGCAAGGAAATAAAACAAGTAGATATGTCGTTTAAAGATTGCATTAAATAGGTAGAAAGGAAATTAAGCAAAAATGGCAGACAGCTTGGAACAATGAAGTAAACAACAAACTGCACTTGGTAAAGCCAGTTCTAGGTGTGCTGCTCAATCTCGCGGCAAGGAAATAAAACAAGTAAATATGTCGTTTAAAGATTGCATTAAATAGGTAGTAAGGAAATTAAGCAAAAATGGCAGACAGCTTGGAACAATGAAGTAAACAACAAACTGCACTTGCTAAAGCCTGTTCTATGTGTGCTGCTCAATCTCGTGGCAAGGAAATAAAACAAGTAAATATGTCGTTTAAAGATTGCATTAAGTAGGTAGAAAGGAAATTAAGCAAAAATGGCAGACAGCTTGGAACAATGAAGTAAACAACAAACTGCACTTGGTAAAGCCAGTTCTAGGTGTGCTGCTCAATCTCCCGGCAAGGAAATAAAACAAGTAAATATGTCGTTTAAAGATTGCATTAAATAGGTAGAAAGGAAATTAAGCAAAAATGGCAGACAGCTTAGAACAATGAAGTAAACAACAATCTGCACTTGGTAAAGCCAGTTCTAGGTGTGCTGCTCAATCTCGTGGCAAGGAAATAAAACAAGTAAATATGTCGTTTAAAGATTGCATTAAATAAGTAGAAAGGAAATTAAGCAAAAATGGCAGACAGCTTGGAACAATGAAGTAAACAACAAACTGCACTTGGTAAAGCCAGTTCTAGGTGTGCTGCTCACTCTCGTGGCAAGGAAATAAAACAAGTAAATATGTCGTTTAAAGATTGCATTAAATAAGTAGAAAGGAAATTAAGCAAAAATGGCAGACAGCTTGGAACAATGAAGTAATTAACAAACTGCACTTGGTAAAGCCAGTTCTTGGTGTGCAGCTCAATCTCGTGGCAAGGAAATAAAACAAGTAAATATGTCGTTTAAAGATTGCATTAAAAAGTAGAAAGGAAATTAAGCAAAAATGGCAGACAGCTTGGAACAATGAAGTAAACAAACTGCACTTGGTAAAGCCAGTTCTAGGTGTGCTGCTCAATCTCGTGGCAAGGAAATAAATCAAGTAAATATGTCGTTTAAAGATTCCATAAATAAGTAGAAAGGAAATTAAGCAAAAATGGCAGACAGCTTTGGAACAATGAAGTAAACAACAAAGTGCACTTGGTAAAGCCAGTTCTAGGTATTCTGCTCAATCTCGTGGCAAGGAAATAAAACAAGTAAATATGTCGTTTAAAGATTGCATTAAATAAGTAGAAAGGAAATTAACCAAAAATGGCAGACAGCTTGGAACAATGAAGTAAACAACAAACTGCACTTGATAAAGCCAGTTCTAGGTATTCTGCTCAATCTCGTGGCAAGGAAATAAAACAAGTAAATATGTCGTTTAAAGAATGCAATAAATAAGTAGAAAGGAAATTAAGCAAAAATGGCAAACCGCTTGGAACAATGAAGTAAACAAACTGCACTTGGTAAAGCCAGTTCTAGGTGTGCTGCTCAATCTCGTCGCAAGGAAATAAAACAAGTAGATATGTCGTTTAAAGATTGCATTAAATAGGTAGAAAGGAAATTAAGCAAAAATGGCAGACAGCTTGGAACAATGAAGTAAACAACAAACTGCACTTGGTAAAGCCTGTTCTAGGTGTGCTGCTCAATCTCGTGGCAAGGAAATAAAACAAGTAAATATGTCGTTTAAAGATTGCATTAAGTAGGTAGAAAGGAAATTAAGCAAAAATGGCAGACAGCTTGGAACAATGAAGTAAACAACAAACTGCACTTGGTAAAGCCAGTTCTAGGTGTGCTGCTCAATCTCGCGGCAAGGAAATAAAACAAGTAAATATGTCGTTTAAAGATTGCATTAAATAGGTAGAAAGGAAATTAAGCAAAAATGGCACACAGCTTAGAACAATGAAGTAAACAACAATCTGCACTTGGTAAAGCCAGTTCTAGGTGTGCTGCTCAATCTCGTGGCAAGGAAATAAAACAAGTAAATATGTCGTTTAAAGATTGCATTAAATAAGTAGAAAGGAAATTAAGCAAAAATGGCAGACAGCTTGGAACAATGAAGTAAACAACAAACTGCACTTGGTAAAGCCAGTTCTAGGTGTGCTGCTCAATCGCGCGGCAAGGAAATAAAACAAGTAAATATGTCGTTTAAAGATTGCATTAAATAGGTAGAAAGGAAATTAAGCAAAAATGGCAGACAGCTTGGAACAATGAAGTAAACAACAAACTGCACTTGGTAAAGCCAGTTCTAGGTGTGCTGCTCAATCTAGCGGCAAGGAAATAAAACAAGTAAATATGTCGTTTAAAGATTGCATTAAATAAGTAGAAAGGAAATTAAGTAAAAAGGGCAGACACCTTGGAACAATAAAGTAAACAACAAACTGCACTTGGTAAAGCCAGTTCTAGGTGTGCTGCTAAATCACGTGGCAAAAAAATAAAACAAATAAATATGTCGTTTAAAGATTGCATTAAATAAGTAGAAAGAAAATTAAGTAAAAATGGCAGACAGCTTGGAACAATGAAGTAAACAACAAACTGCACTAGGTAAAGCCAGTTCTAGGTGTGCTGCTCACTCTCGTGGCAAGGAAATAAAACAAGTAAATATGTCGTTTAAAGATTGCATTAAATAAGTAGAAAGGAAATTAAGCAAAAATGGCAGACAGCTTGGAACAATGAAGTAATTAACAAACTGCACTTGGTAAAGCCAGTTCTAGGTGTGCAGCTCAATCTCGTGGCAAGGAAATAAAACAAGTAAATATGTCGTTTAAAGATTGCATTAAAAAGTAGAAAGGAAATTAAGCAAAAATGGCAGACAGCTTGGAACAATGAAGTAAACAAACTGCACTTGGTAAAGCCAGTTCTAGGTGTGCTGCTCAATCTCGTGGCAAGGAAATAAATCAAGTAAATATGTCGTTTAAAGATTCCATAAATAAGTAGAAAGGAAATTAAGCAAAAATGGCAGACAGCTTGGAACAATGAAGTAAACAACAATCTGCACTTGGTAAAGCCAGTTCTAGGTGTGCTGCTCAATCTCGTGGCAAGGAAATAAAACAAGTAAATATGTCGTTTAAAGATTGCATTAAATAAGTAGAAAGGAAATTAAGCGAAAATGGCAGACAGCTTGGAACAATGAAGTAAACAACAAACTGCACTTGGTAAAGCCAGTTCTAGGTGTGCTGCTCACTCTCGTGGCAAGGAAATAAAACAAGTAAATATGTCGTTTAAAGATTGCATTAAATAAGTAGACAGGAAATTAAGCAAAAATGGCAGACAGCTTGGAACAATGAAGTAAACAACAAACTGCACTTGGTGAAGCCAGTTCTAGGTATGCTGCTCAATCTCGCGGCAAGGAAATAAAACAAGTAAATATGTCGTTTAAAGATTGCATTAAATAAGTAGAAAGGAAATTAAGCAAACATGGCAAACCGCTTGGAACAATGAAGTAAACAAACTGCACTTGGTAAAGCCAGTTCTAGGTGTGCTGCTCAATCTCGTCGCAAGGAAATAAAACAAGTAGATATGTCGTTTAAAGATTGCATTAAATAGGTAGAAAGGAAATTAAGCAAAAATGGCAGACAGCTTGGAACAATGAAGTAAACAACAAACTGCACTTGGTAAAGCCAGTTCTAGGTGTGCTGCTCAATCTCGCGGCAAGGAAATAAAACAAGTAAATATGTCGTTTAAAGATTGCATTAAATAAGTAGAAAGGAAATTAAGTAAAAAGGGCAGACACCTTGGAACAATAAAGTAAACAACAAACTGCACTTGGTAAAGCCAGTTCTAGGTGTGCTGCTCAATCCCGTGGCAAGGAATTAAAACAAGTAAATATGTCGTTTAAAGATTGCATTAAAAAGTAGAAAGGAAATGAAGGAAAAATAGCAGACAGCTTGGAACAATGAAGTAAACAACAAGCTGCACTTGGGAAAGCCAGTTCTAGGTTTGCTGCTAAATCACGTGGCAAAAAAATAAAACAAATAAATATGTCGTTTAAAGATTGCATTAAATAAGTAGAAAGGAAATTAAGTAAAAATGGCTGACAGCTTGGAACAATGAAGTAAACAACAAACTGCACTTGGTAGAGCCAGTTCTAGGTGTGCTGCTCACTCTCGTGGCAAGGAAATAAAACAAGTAAATATGTCGTTTAAAGATTGCATTAAATAAGTAGAAAGGAAATTAAGCAAAAATGGCAGACAGCTTGGAACAATGAAGTAATTAACAAACTGCACTTGGTAAAGCCAGTTCTAGGTGTGCAGCTCAATCTCGTGGCAAGGAAATAAAACAAGTAAATATGTCGTTTAAAGATTGCATTAAAAAGTAGAAAGGAAATTAAGCAAAAATGGCAGACAGCTTGGAACAATGAAGTAAACAAACTGCACTTGGTAAAGCCAGTTCTAGGTGTGCTGCTCAATCTCGTGGCAAGGAAATAAAACAAGTAAATATGTCGTTTAAAGATTGCAATAAATAAGTAGAAAGGAAATTAAGCAAAAATGGCAGACAGCTTGGAACAATGAAGTAAACAACTATCTGCACTTGGTAAAGCCAGTTCTAGGTGTGCTGCTCAATCTCGTGGCAAGGAAATAAAACAAGTAAATATGTCATTTAAAGATTGCATTAAATAAGTAGAAAGGAAATTAAGCAAAAATTGCAGACAGCTTGGAACAATGAAGTAAACAACAAAGTGCACTTGGTAAAGCCAGTTCTAGGTATTCTGCTCAATCTCGTTGCAAGGAAATAAAACAAGTAAATATGTCGTTTAAAGATTGCATTAAATAAGTAGAAAGGAAATTAAGCGAAAATGGCAGACAGCTTGGAACAATGAAGTAAACAACAAACTGCACTTGGTGAAGCCAGTTCTAGGTATGCTGCTCAATCTCGTGGCAAGGAAATAAAACTAGTAAATCTGTCGTTTAAAGATTGCATTAAATAAGTAGAAAGGAAATTAAGTAAAAATGGCAGAGAGTTTTGAACAATGAAGTAAACAACAAACTGCACTTGGTAAAGCCAGTTCTAGGTGTGGTGCTCAATCTCGTGGCAAGGAAATAAAACAAGCAAATATGTCGTTAAAGGATTGCATTAAATAAGTAGAAAGGAAATTAAGTAAAAATGGCAGACAGCTTGGAACAACGAAGTAAACAACAAACTGCACTTGATAGAGCCAGTTCTAGCTGTGCTGCTCAATCTCGTGGCAAGGAAATAAAACAAGTAAATATGTCGTTTAAAGACTGCATTAAATAAGTAGAAAGGAAATTAAGTAAAAATGGCAGAAAGCTTGGAACAACGAAGTAATCACCAAACTGCACTTGATAGAGCCAGTTCTAGGTGTGCTGCTTAATCTCATGGCAAGGAAATAAAACAAGTAAATATGTCGTTTAAAGATTGCATTAAATAAGTAGAAAGGAAATTAAGTAAAAATAGCAGACATCTTGGAACAATGAAGTAAACAACAAACTGCACTTGGGAAAGCCAGTTTTAGGTGTGCTGCTAAATCATGTGGCAAGAAAATAAAACAAGTATATATGTCATTTTAAGCTTGCATTAAATAAGTACAAAGGAAATTAAGGAAAAATGGCAAACCGCTTGGAACAATAATGTAAACAACAAACTGCACATGGTAAAGCCAGTTCTAGGTGAGCTGTTCAATCTCGTGGCGAGGAAATAAAAAAGTAGATATGTCCTTTAGGGATTGCGTTAAATTAATACAAAAGAAATGAAGTAAAGAAAGGCAGACAGCTTTGGAACAATGAAGTAAACAACAAACAGCACTGGGTAAATCCAGTTCTAGGTGTGCTGCTCAATCTCGTGGCAAGAAAATAATACAAGTAAATGTGTCGTTTTAAATTGCATTAAATAAGTAGAAATGAAATTCAGTAAAAATGGCAGACAGCGTGGAACAATGAAGTAAACAACAAACTGCACTGGGTAAATCCAGTTCTAGGTGTGGTGCTCAATCTCGTGGCAAGGAAATAAAACAAGCAAATATGTCGTTAAAAGATTGCATTAAATAAGTAGAAAGGAAATTAAGCAAAAATGGCAGACAGCTTGGAACAATGAAGTAAACAACAAACTGCACTTAGTAAAGCCAGTTCTAGGTATTCGCCTCAATCTCGTGGCAAGGAAATAAAACAAGTAAATATGTCGTTTAAAGATTGCATTAAATAAGTAGAAAGGAAATTAAGCGAAAATGGCAGACAGCTTGGAACAATGAAGTAAACAACAAACTGCACTTGGTAAAGCCAGTTCTAGGTGTGCTGCTCAATCTCGTGGCAAGGAAATAAAACAAGTAAATATGTCGTTTAAAGATTGCATTAAATAAGTAGAAAGGAAATTAAGCAAAAATGGCAGACAGCTTGGAACAATGAAGTAAACAACAATCTGCACTTGGTAAAGCCAGTTCTAGGTATGCTGCTCAATCTCGTGGCAAGGAAATAAAACAAGCAAATATGTCGTTTAAAGATTGCATTAAATAAGTAGAAACGAAATTAAGCAAAAATGGCAGACAGCTTGGAACAATGAAGTAAACAACAAACTGCACTTGGTAAAGCCAGTTCTAGGTGTGCTGCTCAATCTCGTGGCAAGGAAATAAAACAAGTAAATATGTCATTTAAAGAATGCATTAAATAAGTAGGAAGGAAATAAAGCAAAAATGGCAGACAGCTTGGAACAATGAAGTAAACAACAAAGTGCACTTGGTAAAGCCAGTTCTAGGTATTCTGCTCAATCTCGTGGCAAGGAAATAAAACTAGTAAATCTGTCGTTTAAAGATTGCATTAAATAAGTAGAAAGGAAATTAGGTAAAAATGGCAGACAGCTTGGAACAATGAAGTAAACAACAAACTGCTTTTGGTAAAGCCAGTTCTAGGTGTGCTGCTCAATCTCGTGGCAAGGAAATAAAACAAGCAAATATGTCGTTAAAAGATTGCATTAAATAAGTAGAAAGGAAATTAAGTAAAAATGGCAGACAGCATGGAACAATGAAGTAAACAACAAACTGCACTTGGTAAAGCCAGTTCTAGCTGTGCTGCTCAATCTCGTGGCAAGGAAATAAAACAAGTAAGTATATCGTTTAAAGACTGCATTAAATAAGTAGAAATGAAATTAGGTAAAAATGGCAGAAACCTTAGAACAACGAAGTAATCAACAAACTGCACTTGATAGAGCCAGTTCTAGGTGTGGTGCTCAATCTCGTGGCAAGGAAATAAAACAAGTAAATATGTCGTTTTAAATTGCATTAAATAAGTAGAAAGGAAATTAAGTAAAAATGGCAGACTGCTTGGAACAATGAAGTAAACAACAAACTTCACTTTGCAAAGCCAGTTCTAGGTGTGGTGCTCAATCTCGTGGCAAGGAAATAATACAAGCAAATATGTCGTTAAAAGATTGCATTAAATAAGTAGAAAGGAAATTAAGCAAAAATGGCAGACAGCTTGCAACAATGAAGTAAACAACAAACTGCACTTGGTAAAGCCAGTTCTAGGTATGCTGCTCAATCTCGTGGCAAGAAAATAAAACTAGTAAATCTGTCGTTTAAAGATTGCATTAAAGAAGTAGAAAGGAAATTAAGTAAAAAAGCAGACATCATGGAACAATGAATTAAACAACAAACTGCACTTGGAAAAGCAAGTTCTAGGTGTGCTGCTAAATCATGTGGCAAGGAATTGAAACAAGTAAATATGTCATTTTAAGATTGCATAAATAAGTAGAAAGAAAATTAAGTAACAGTGGCAGGCTGCTTGGGACATTGAACTAAACAACAAACTGCAATTGGTCAAGCCAGATCTAGGTGTGCTGCTCAATTCCGTGGCAAGGAAATAAAACAAGTAAATATGCGGTTAAAGATTGCAATAAATAAGTAGAAAGGAAAATAAGGAAAAATGGCAAACCGCTTGGAACAATGAAGTAAACAACAAACTGCACTTGGTAAAGCCAGTTCAAGGTGTGCTGCTCAATCTCGAGGCAAGGAAATAAAACGAGTAAATATGTCGTTTAAAGATTGCTATAAATAAGAAGAAAGGAAATTAAGCAAAAATGACAGACAGCTTAGAACAATGAAGTAAGCAACAAACTGCACTGGGTAAATCCAGTTATAGGTGTGCTGCTCAATCTCGCGGCAAGGAAATAAAACAAGTAAATATGTCGTTTAAAGATTGCATTAAATAAGTAGAAAGGAAATTAAGCAAAAATGGCAGACAGCTTGGAACAATGAAGTAAACAACAAACTGCACTTGGTAAAGCCAGTTCTAGGTGTGCTGCTCAATCTCGCGGCAAGGAAATAAAACAAGTAAATATGTCGTTTAAAGATTGCAATAAATAAGTAGAAAGGAAATTAAGCAAAAATGGCAGACAGCTTGGAAGAATGAAGTAAACAACAAACTGCACTTGGTAAAGCCAGTTTTAGGTGTGCTGCTCAATCTCGTGGCAAGGAAGTAAAACAAGTAAAAATGTCGTTTAAAGATTGCATTAAATAAGTAGAAAGGAAATTAAGCAAAAATGGCAGACAGCTTGGAACAATGAAGTAAACAACAAACTGCACTTGGTAAAGCCAGTTCTAGGTGTGCTGCTCAATCTCGCGGCAAGGAAATAAAACAAGTAAATATGTCGTTTAAAGATTGCATTAAATAAGTAGAAAGGAAATTAGGCAAAAATGGGAGACAGCTTGGAAGAATGAAGTAAACAACAAACTGCACTTGGTAAAGCCAGTTTTAGGTGTGCTGCTCAATCTCGTGGCAAGGAAATAAAACAAGTAAAAATGTCGTTTAAAGATTGCATTAAATAAGTAGAAAGGAAATTAAGCAAAAATGGCAGACAGCTTGGAAGAATGAAGTAAACAACAAACTGCACTTGGTAAAGCCAGTTTTAGGTGTGCTGCTCAATCTCGTGGCAAGGAAATAAAACAAGTAAAAATGTCGTTTAAAGATTGCATTAAATAAGTAGAAAGGAAATTAAGCAAAAATGGCAGACAGCTTGGAACAATGAAGTAAACAACAAACTGCACTTGGTAAAGCCAGTTCTAGGTGTGCTGCTCAATCTCGCGGCAATGAAATAAAACAAGTAAATATGTCGTTTAAAGATTGCATTAAATAAGTAGAAAGGAAATTAAGCAAAAATGGCAGACAGCTTGGAAGAATGAAGTAAACAACAAACTGCACTTGGTAAAGCCAGTTTTAGGTGTGCTGCTCAATCTCGTGGCAAGGAAATAAAACAAGTAAAAATGTCGTTTAAAGATTGCATTAAATAAGTAGAAAGGAAATTAAGCAAAAATGGCAGACAGCTTGGAACAATGAAGTAAACAACAAGCTGCACTTGGGAAAGCCAGTTCTAGGTTTGCTGCTAAATCACGCGGAAAAAACATAAAACAAATAAATATGTCGTTTAAAGATTGCATTAAATAAGCAGAAAGGAAATTAAGTAAAAATGGCAGACAGCTTGGAACAATGAAGTAAACAACAAACTGCACTTGGTAAAGCCAGTTATAGGTGTGCTGCTCACTCTCGTGGCAAGGAAATAAAACAAGTAAATATGTCGTTCAAAGATTGTATTAAATTAGTAGAAAGGAAATTAAGCAAAAATGGCAGACAGCTTGGAACAATGAAGTAAACAACAAACGGCACTTGGTAAAGCCAGTTCTAGGTGTGCAGCTCAATCTCGTGGCAAGGAAATAAAACAAGTAAATATGTCGTTTAAAGATTGCATTAAAAAAGTAGAAAGGAAATTAAGCAAAAATGGCAGACAGCTTGGAACAATGAAGTAAACAAACTGCACTTGGTAAAGCCAGTTCTAGGTGTGCTGCTCAATCTCGTCGCAAGAAAATAAAACAAGTAAATATGTCGTTTAAAGATTGCATTAAATAAGTAGAAAGGAAATTGAGCAAAAATGGCAGACAGCTTAGAACAATGAAGTAAACAACAATCTGCACTTGGTAAAGCCAGTTCTAGGTGTGCTGCTCAATCTCGTGGCAAGGAAATAAAACAAGTAAATATGTCGTTTAAAGATTGCAATAAATAAGAAGAAAGGAAATTAAGCAAAAATGACAGACAGCTTAGAACAATGAAGTAAGCAACAAACTGCACTGGGTAAATCCAGTTATAGGTGTGCTGCTCAATCTCGCGGCAAGGAAATAAAACAAGTAAATATGTCGTTTAAAGATTGCATTAAATAAGTAGAAAGGAAATTAAGCAAAAATGGCAAACCGCTTGGAACAATGAAGTAAACAAACTGCACTTGGTAAAGCCAGTTCTAGGTGTGCTGCTCAATCTCGTCGCAAGGAAATAAAACAAGTAGATATGTCGTTAAAAGATTGCATTAAATAAGTAGAAAGGAAATTAGGCAAAAATGGCAGACAGCTTGGAACAATGAAGTGAACAACAATCTGCACTTGGTAAAGCCAGTTCTAGGTGTGCTGCTCAATCTCGTGGCAAGGAAATAAAACAAGTAAATATGTCGTTTAAAGATTGCATTAAATAAGTAGAAAGGAAATTGAGCAAAAATGGCAGACAGCTTAGAACAATGAAGTAAACAACAATCTGCACTTGGTAAAGCCAGTTCTAGGTGTGCTGCTCAATCTCGTGGCAAGGAAATAAAACAAGTAAATATGTCGTTTAAAGATTGCAATAAATAAGAAGAAAGGAAATTAAGCAAAAATGACAGACAGCTTAGAACAATGAAGTAAGCAACAAACTGCACTGGGTAAATCCAGTTATAGGTGTGCTGCTCAATCTCGCGGCAAGGAAATAAAACAAGTAAATATGTCGTTTAAAGATTGCATTAAATAAGTAGAAAGGAAATTAAGCAAGAATGGCAGACAGCTTGGAACAATGAAGTAAACAACAAACTGCACTTGGTAAAGCCAGTTCTAGGTGTGCTGCTCAATCTCGCGGCAAGGAAATAAAACAAGTAAATATGTCGTTTAAAGATTGCAATAAATAAGTAGAAAGGAAATTAAGCAAAAATGGCAGACAGCTTGGAAGAATGAAGTAAACAACAAACTGCACTTGGTAAAGCCAGTTTTAGGTGTGCTGCTCAATCTCGTGGCAAGGAAATAAAACAAGTAAAAATGTCGTTTAAAGATTGCATTAAATAAGTAGAAAGGAAATTAAGCAAAAATGGCAGACAGCTTGGAACAATGAAGTAAACAACAAACTGCACTTGGTAAAGCCAGTTCTAGGTGTGCTGCTCAATCTCGCGGCAAGGAAATAAAACAAGTAAATATGTCGTTTAAAGATTGCATTAAATAAGTAGAAAGGAAATTAAGTAAAAAGGACAGACACCTTGGAACAATAAAGTAAACAACAAACTGCACTTGGTAAAGCCAGTTCTAGGTGTGCTGCTCAATCCCTTGGCAAGGAATTAAAACAAGTAAATATGTCCTTTAAAGATTGCATTAAAAAGTAGAAAGGAAATGAAGGAAAAATAGCAGACAGCTTGGAACAATGAAGTAAACAACAAGCTGCACTTGGGAAAACCAGTTCTAGGTTTGCTGCAAAATCACGCGGAAAAAACATAAAACAAATAAATATGTCGTTTAAAGATTGCAATAAATAAGCAGAAAGGAAATTAAGTAAAAATGGCAGACAGCTTGGAACAATGAAGTAAACAACAAACTGCACTTGGTAAAGCCAGTTCTAGGTGTGCTGCTCACTCTCGTGGCAAGGAAATAAAACAAGTAAATATGTCGTTTAAAGATTGTATTAAATTAGTAGAAAGGAAATTAAGCAAAAATGGCAGACAGCTTGGAACAATGAAGTAAACAACAAACGGCACTTGGTAAAGCCAGTTCTAGGTGTGCAGCTCAATCTCGTGGCAAGGAAATAAAACAAGTAAATATGTCGTTTAAAGATTGCATTAAAAAAGTAGAAAGGAAATTAAGCAAAAATGGCAGACAGCTTGGAACAATGAAGTAAACAAACTGCACTTGGTAAAGCCAGTTCTAGGTGTGCTGCTCAATCTCGTCGCAAGAAAATAAAACAAGTAAATATGTTATTTAAAGATTGCATTAAATAAGTAGAAAGGAAATTAAGCAAAAATGGCAGACAGCTTAGAACAATGAAGTAAACAACAATCTGCACTTGGTAAAGCCAGTTCTAGGTGTGCTGCTCAATCTCGTGGCAAGGAAATAAAACAAGTAAATATGTCATTTAAAGATTGCATTAAATAAGTAGAAAGGAAATTAAGCAAAAATGGCAGACAGCTTGGAACAATGAAGTAAACAACAAAGTGCACTTGGTAAAGCCAGTTCTAGGTATTCTGCTCAATCTCGTGGCAAGGAAATAAAACAAGTAAATATGTCGTTTAAAGATTGCATTAAATAAGTAGAAAGGAAATTAAGCAAAAATGGCAAACCGCTTGGAACAATGAAGTAAACAAACTGCACTTGGTACAGCCAGTTCTAGGTGTGCTGCTCAATCTCGTCGCAAGGAAATAAAACAAGTAGATATGTCGTTAAAAGATTGCATTAAATAAGTAGAAAGGAAATTAAGCAAAAATGGCAGACAGCTTGGAACAATGAAGTGAACAACAATCTGCACTTGGTAAAGCCAGTTCTAGGTGTGCTGCTCAATCTCGTGGCAAGGAAATAAAACAAGTAAATATGTCGATTAAAGATTGCATTAAATAAGTAGAAAGGAAATTAAGCAAAAATGGCAGACAGCTTGGAACAATGAAGTAAACAACAAACGGCACTTGGTAAAGCCAGTTCTAGGTGTGCAGCTCAATCTCGTGGCAAGGAAATAAAACAAGTAAATATGTCGTTTAAAGATTGCATTAAAAAAGTAGAAAGGAAATTAAGCAAAAATGGCAGACAGCTTGGAACAATGAAGTAAACAAACTGCACTTGGTAAAGCCAGTTCTAGGTGTGCTGCTCAATCTCGTGGCAAGGAAATAAAACAAGTAACTATGTCATTTAAAGATTGCAATAAATAAGTAGAAAGGAAATTAAGCAAAAATGGCAGACAGCTTGGAACAATGAATTAAACAACAAACTGCACTTGGTAAAGCCAGTTCTAGGTGTGCTGCTCAATCTCGCGGCAAGGAAATAAAACAATATGTCGTTTAAAGATTGCATTAAATAGGTAGTAAGGAAATTAAGCAAAAATGGCAGACAGCTTGGAACAATGAAGTAAACAACAAACTGCACTTCGTAAAGCCAGTTCTAGGTGTGCTGCTCAATCTCGCGGCAAGGAAATAAAACAAGTAAATATGTCGTTTAAAGATTGCAATAAATAAGTAGAAAGGAAATTAAGCAAAAATGGCAGACAGCTTGGAAGAATGAAGTAAACAACAAACTGCACTTGGTAAAGCCAGTTTTAGGTGTGCTGCTCAATCTCGTGGCAAGGAAATAAAACAAGTAAAAATGTCGTTTAAAGATTGCATTAAATAAGTAGAAAGGAAATTAAGCAAAAATGGCAGACAGCTTGGAACAATAAAGTAAACAACAAACTGCACTTGGTAAAGCCAGTTCTAGGTGTGCTGCTCAATCCCTTGGCAAGGAATTAAAACAAGTAAATATGTCGTTTAAAGATTGCATTAAATAAGTAGAAAGGAAATTAAGTAAAAATAGCAGACAGCTTGGAACAATGAAGTAAACAACAAGCTGCACTTGGGAAAGCCAGTTCTAGGTTTGCTGCAAAATCACGCGGAAAAAACATAAAACAAATAAATATGTCGTTTAAAGATTGCAATAAATAAGCAGAAAGGAAATTAAGTAAAAATGGCAGACAGCTTGGAACAATGAAGTAAACAACAAACTGCACTTGGTAAAGCCAGTTCTAGGTGTGCTGCTCACTCTCGTGGCAAGGAAATAAAACAAGTAAATATGTCGTTTAAAGATTGTATTAAATTAGTAGAAAGGAAATTAAGCAAAAATGGCAGACAGCTTGGAACAATGAAGTAAACAACAAACGGCACTTGGTAAAGCCAGTTCTAGGTGTGCAGCTCAATCTCGTGGCAAGGAAATAAAACAAGTAAATATGTCG
Organism: Amblyomma americanum; assembly: GCF_052857255.1. Classification (NCBI taxonomy): domain Eukaryota; kingdom Metazoa; phylum Arthropoda; class Arachnida; order Ixodida; family Ixodidae; genus Amblyomma; species Amblyomma americanum. The sequence continues at coordinate 970,723 of NW_027526487.1, read as the reverse complement.
TTTAAAGATTGCATTAAAAAAGTAGAAAGGAAATTAAGCAAAAATGGCAGACAGCTTGGAACAATGAAGTAAACAAACTGCACTTGGTAAAGCCAGTTCTAGGTGTGCTGCTCAATCTCGTCGCAAGAAAATAAAACAAGTAAATATGTTGTTTAAAGATTGCATTAAATAAGTAGAAAGGAAATTAAGCAAAAATGGCAGACAGCTTAGAACAATGAAGTAAACAACAATCTGCACTTGGTAAAGCCAGTTCTAGGTGTGCTGCTCAATCTCGTGGCAAGGAAATAAAACAAGTAAATATGTCATTTAAAGATTGCATTAAATAAGTAGAAAGGAAATTAAGCAAAAATGGCAGACAGCTTGGAACAATGAAGTAAACAACAAAGTGCACTTGGTAAAGCCAGTTCTAGGTATTCTGCTCAATCTCGTGGCAAGGAAATAAAACAAGTAAATATGTCGTTTAAAGATTGCATTAAATAAGTAGAAAGGAAATTAAGCAAAAATGGCAAACCGCTTGGAACAATGAAGTAAACAAACTGCACTTGGTACAGCCAGTTCTAGGTGTGCTGCTCAATCTCGTCGCAAGGAAATAAAACAAGTAGATATGTCGTTAAAAGATTGCATTAAATAAGTAGAAAGGAAATTAAGCAAAAATGGCAGACAGCTTGGAACAATGAAGTGAACAACAATCTGCACTTGGTAAAGCCAGTTCTAGGTGTGCTGCTCAATCTCGTGGCAAGGAAATAAAACAAGTAAATATGTCGATTAAAGATTGCATTAAATAAGTAGAAAGGAAATTAAGCAAAAATGGCAGACAGCTTGGAACAATGAAGTAAACAACAAACGGCACTTGGTAAAGCCAGTTCTAGGTGTGCAGCTCAATCTCGTGGCAAGGAAATAAAACAAGTAAATATGTCGTTTAAAGATTGCATTAAAAAAGTAGAAAGGAAATTAAGCAAAAATGGCAGACAGCTTGGAACAATGAAGTAAACAAACTGCACTTGGTAAAGCCAGTTCTAGGTGTGCTGCTCAATCTCGTGGCAAGGAAATAAAACAAGTAACTATGTCATTTAAAGATTGCAATAAATAAGTAGAAAGGAAATTAAGCAAAAATGGCAGACAGCTTGGAACAATGAATTAAACAACAAACTGCACTTGGTAAAGCCAGTTCTAGGTGTGCTGCTCAATCTCGCGGCAAGGAAATAAAACAATATGTCGTTTAAAGATTGCATTAAATAGGTAGTAAGGAAATTAAGCAAAAATGGCAGACAGCTTGGAACAATGAAGTAAACAACAAACTGCACTTCGTAAAGCCAGTTCTAGGTGTGCTGCTCAATCTCGTGGCAAGGAAATAAAACAAGTAAATATGTCGTTTAAAGATTGCATTAAATAGGTAGAAAGGAAATTAAGCAAAAATGGCAGACAGCTTGGAACAATGAAGTAAACAACAAACTGCACTTGGTAAAGCCAGTTCTAGGTGTGCTGCTCAATCTCGCGGCAAGGAAATAAAACAAGTAAATATGTCGTTTAAAGATTGCATTAAATAGGTAGAAAGGAAATTAAGCAAAAATGGCAGACAGCTTAAAACAATGAAGTAAACAACAATCTGCACTTGGTAAAGCCCGTTCTAGGTGTGCTGCTCAATCTCGTGGCAAGGAAATAAAACAAGTAAATATGTCGTTTAAAGATTGCATTAAATAAGTAGAAAGGAAATTAAGCAAAAATGGCAGACAGCTTGGAACAATGAAGTAAACAACAAACTGCACTTGGTAAAGCCAGTTCTAGGTGTGCTGCTCAATCTCGCGGCAAGGAAATAAAACAAGTAAATATGTCGTTTAAAGATTGCATTAAATAGGTAGAAAGGAAATTAAGCAAAAATGGCAGACAGCTTGGAACAATGAAGTAAACAACAAACTGCACTGGGTAAAGCCAGTTCTAGGTGTGCTGCTCAATCTCGCGGCAAGGAAATAAAACAAGTAAATATGTCGTTTAAAGATTGCATTAAATAAGTACAAAGGAAATTAAGGAAAAATGGCAAACCGCTTGGAACAATAATGTAAACAACAAACTGCACATGGTAAAGCCAGTTCTAGGTGAGCTGTTCAATCTCGTGGCGAGGAAATAAAAAAGTAGATATGTCCTTTAGGGATTGCGTTAAATTAATACAAAAGAAATGAAGTAAAGAAAGGCAGACAGCTTTGGAACAATGAAGTAAACAACAAACAGCACTGGGTAAATCCAGTTCTAGGTGTGCTGCTCAATCTCGTGGCAAGGAAATAAAACAAGCAAATATGTCGTTTTAAATTGCATTAAATAAGTAGAAATGAAATTCAGTAAAAATGGCAGACAGCGTGGAACAATGAAGTAAACAACAAACTGCACTGGGTAAATCCAGTTTTAGGTGGGGTGCTCAATCTCGTGGCAAGGAAATAAAACAAGCAAATATGTCGTTAAAAGATTGCATTAAATAAGTAGAAAGGAAATTAAGCAAAAATGGCAGACAGCTTGGAACAATGAAGTAAACAACAAACTGCACTTGGTAAAGCCAGTTCTAGGTATTCTGCTCAATCTCGTGGCAAGGAAATAAAACAAGTAAATATGTCGTTTAAAGATTGCATTAAATAAGTATAAAGGAAATTAAGCGAAAATGGCAGACAGCTTGGAACAATGAAGTAAACAACAAACTGCACTTGGTAAAGCCAGTTCTAGGTGTGCTGCTCAATCTCGTGGCAAGGAAATAAAACAAGTAAATATGTCGTTTAAAGATTGCATTAAATAAGTAGAAAGGAAATTAAGCAAAAATGGCAGACAGCTTGGAACAATGAAGTAAACAACAATCTGCACTTGGTAAAGCCAGTTCTAGGTATGCTGCTCAATCTCGTGGCAAGGAAATAAAACTAGTAAATCTGTCGTTTAAAGATTGCATTAAATAAGTAGAAAGGAAATTAAGTAAAAATGGCAGACAGCTTGGAACAATGAAGTAAACAACAAACTGCACTTGGTAAAGCCAGTTCTAGGTGTGGTGCTCAATCTCGTGGCAAGGAAATAAAACAAGCAAATATGTCGTTTAAAGATTGCATTAAATAAGTAGAAACGAAATTAAGCAACAATGGCAGACAGCTTGGAACAATGAAGTAAACAACAAACTGCACTTGGTAAAGCCAGTTCTAGGTGTGCTGCTCAATCTCGTGGCAAGGAAATAAAACAAGTAAATATGTCATTTAAAGAATGCATTAAATAAGTAGGAAGGAAATTAAGCAAAAATGGCAGACAGCTTGGAACAATGAAATAAACAACAAAGTGCACTTGGTAAAGCCAGTTCTAGGTATTCTGTTTATTCTCGTGGCAAGGAAATAAAACTAGTAAATCTGTCGTTTAAAGATTGCATTAAATAAGTAGAAAGGAAATAAATAAAAATGGCAGACAGCTTGGAACAATGAAGTAAACAACAAACTGCACTTGGTAAAGCCAGTTCTAGGTGTGGTGCTCAATCTCGTGGCAAGGAAATAAAACAAGCAAATATGTCGTTAAAAGATTGCATTAAATAAGTAGAAAGGAAATTAAGTAAAAATGGCAGACAGCTTGGAACAATGAAGTAAACAACAAACTGCACTTGGTAAAGCCAGTTCTAGGTGTGGTGCTCAATCTCGTGGCAAGGAAATAAAACAAGCAAATATGTCATTAAAAGATTGCATTAAATAAGTAGAAAGGAAATTAAGTAAAAATGGCAGACAGCTTGGAACAACGAAGTAAACAACAAACTGCACTTGATAGAGCCAGTTCTAGCTGTGCTGCTCAATCTCGTGGCAAGGAAATAAAACAAGTAAATATATCGTTTAAAGACTGCATTAAATAAGTAGAAATGAAATTAGGTAAAAATGGCAGAAAGCTTGGAACAACGAAGTAATCAACAAACTGCACTTGATAGAGCCAGTTCTAGGTGTGGTGCTCAATCTCGTGGCAAGGAAATAAAACAAGTAAATATGTCGTTTTAAATTGCATTAAATAAGTAGAAAGGAAATTAAGTAAAAATGGCAGACTGCTTGGAACAATGAAGTAAACAACAAACTTCACTTTGTAAAGCCAGTTCTAGGTGTGGTGCTCAATCTCGTGGCAAGGAAATAATACAAGCAAATATGTCGTTAAAAGATTGCAATAAATAAGTAGAAAAGAAATTAAGCAAAAATGGCAGACAGCTTGGAATAATGAAGTAAACAACAAACTGCACTTGGTAAAGCCAGTTCTAGGTATGCTGCTCAATCTCGTGGCAAGAAAATAAAACTAGTAAATCTGTCGTTTAAAGATTGCATTAAATAAGTAGAAAGGAAATTAAGTAAAAATGTCAGACAGCTTGGAACAATGAAGTAAACAACAAACTACACTTGGTAAAGCCAGTTCTAGGTGCGGTGCTCAATCTCATGGCAAGGAAATAAAACAAGCAATTATGTCGTTTAAAGATTGCATTAAATAAGTAGAAAGGAAACTAAGTAAAAAAGCAGACACCATGGAACAATGAATTAAACAACAAACTGCACTTGGGAAAGCCAGTTCTAGGTGTGCTGCTAAATCATGTGGCAAGGAATTAAAACAAGTAAATATGTCATTTTAGGATTGCATTAAATAAGTAGAAAGAAAATTAAGAAAAAATGGCAAACAACTTCGAACAATGAAGTAAACAACAAACTGCACTTGGTAAAGCCAGTTCTAGGTGTGCTGCTCAATCTCGTTGCAAGGAAATGAAAAAGTAGATGTCCTTTAGGGATTGCGTTAAATTAGTTCAAAGGAAATTAAGTAAAGAAAGGCAGACAGCTTGGAACAATGAAGTAAACAAACTGCACTTGGTAAAGCCAGTTCTAGGTATTCTGCTCAATCTCGTGGCAAGGAAATAAAACAAGTAAATATGTCGTTTAAAGATTGCATTAAATAAGTAGAAAGGAAATTAAGCAAAAATGGCAAACCGCTTGGAACAATGAAGTAAACAAACTGCACTTGGTAAAGCCAGTTCTAGGTGTGCTGCTCAATCTCGTCGCAAGGAAATAAAACAAGTAGATATGTCGTTAAAAGATTGCATTAAATAAGTAGAAAGGAAATTAAGCAAAAATGGCAGACAGCTTGGAACAATGAAGTGAACAACAATCTGCACTTGGTAAAGCCAGTTCTAGGTGTGCTGCTCAATCTCGTGGCAAGGAAATAAAACAAGTAAATATGTCGTTTAAAGATTGCATTAAATAAGTAGAAAGGAAATTGAGCAAAAATGGCAGACAGCTTAGAACAATGAAGTAAACAACAATCTGCACTTGGTAAAGCCAGTTCTAGGTGTGCTGCTCAATCTCGTGGCAAGGAAATAAAACAAGTAAATATGTCGTTTAAAGATTGCAATAAATAAGAAGAAAGGAAATTAAGCAAAAATGACAGACAGCTTAGAACAATGAAGTAAGCAACAAACTGCACTGGGTAAATCCAGTTATAGGTGTGCTGCTCAATCTCGCGGCAAGGAAATAAAACAAGTAAATATGTCGTTTAAAGATTGCATTAAATAAGTAGAAAGGAAATTAAGCAAGAATGGCAGACAGCTTGGAACAATGAAGTAAACAACAAACTGCACTTGGTAAAGCCAGTTCTAGGTGTGCTGCTCAATCTCGTCGCAAGGAAATAAAACAAGTAGATATGTCGTTAAAAGATTGCATTAAATAAGTAGAAAGGAAATTAAGCAAAAATGGCAGACAGCTTGGAACAATGAAGTGAACAACAATCTGCACTTGGTAAAGCCAGTTCTAGGTGTGCTGCTCAATCTCGTGGCAAGGAAATAAAACAAGTAAATATGTCGTTTAAAGATTGCATTAAATAAGTAGAAAGGAAATTGAGCAAAAATGGCAGACAGCTTAGAACAATGAAGTAAACAACAATCTGCACTTGGTAAAGCCAGTTCTAGGTGTGCTGCTCAATCTCGTGGCAAGGAAATAAAACAAGTAAATATGTCGTTTAAAGATTGCAATAAATAAGAAGAAAGGAAATTAAGCAAAAATGACAGACAGCTTAGAACAATGAAGTAAGCAACAAACTGCACTGGGTAAATCCAGTTATAGGTGTGCTGCTCAATCTCGCGGCAAGGAAATAAAACAAGTAAATATGTCGTTTAAAGATTGCATTAAATAAGTAGAAAGGAAATTAAGCAAGAATGGCAGACAGCTTGGAACAATGAAGTAAACAACAAACTGCACTTGGTAAAGCCAGTTCTAGGTGTGCTGCTCAATCTCGCGGCAAGGAAATAAAAGAAGTAAATATGTCGTTTAAAGATTGCAATAAATAAGTAGAAAGGAAATTAAGCAAAAATGGCAGACAGCTTGGAAGAATGAAGTAAACAACAAACTGCACTTGGTAAAGCCAGTTTTAGGTGTGCTGCTCAATCTCGTGGCAAGGAAATAAAACAAGTAAAAATGTCGTTTAAAGATTGCATTAAATAAGTAGAAAGGAAATTAAGCAAAAATGGCAGACAGCTTGGAACAATGAAGTAAACAACAAACTGCACTTGGTAAAGCCAGTTCTAGGTGTGCTGCTCAATCTCGCGGCAAGGAAATAAAACAAGTAAATATGTCGTTTAAAGATTGCATAAATAAGTAGAAAGGAAATTAAGTAAAAAGGACAGACACCTTGGAACAATAAAGTAAACAACAAACTGCACTTGGTAAAGCCAGTTCTAGGTGTGCTGCTCAATCCCTTGGCAAGGAATTAAAACAAGTAAATATGTCCTTTAAAGATTGCATTAAAAAGTAGAAAGGAAATGAAGGAAAAATAGCAGACAGCTTGGAACAATGAAGTAAACAACAAGCTGCACTTGGGAAAGCCAGTTCTAGGTTTGCTGCAAAATCACGCGGAAAAAACATAAAACAAATAAATATGTCGTTTAAAGATTGCAATAAATAAGCAGAAAGGAAATTAAGTAAAAATGGCAGACAGCTTGGAACAATGAAGTAAACAACAAACTGCACTTGGTAAAGCCAGTTCTAGGTGTGCTGCTCACTCTCGTGGCAAGGAAATAAAACAAGTAAATATGTCGTTTAAAGATTGTAATAAATTAGTAGAAAGGAAATTAAGCAAAAATGGCAGACAGCTTGGAACAATGAAGTAAACAACAAACGGCACTTGGTAAAGCCAGTTCTAGGTGTGCAGCTCAATCTCGTGGCAAGGAAATAAAACAAGTAAATATGTCGTTTAAAGATTGCATTAAAAAAGTAGAAAGGAAATTAAGCAAAAATGGCAGACAGCTTGGAACAATGAAGTAAACAACAAACTGCACTTGGTAAAGCCAGTTCTAGGTGTGCTGCTCAATCTCGCGGCAAGGAAATAAAACAAGTAAATATGTCGTTTAAAGATTGCATTAAATAAGTAGAAAGGAAATTAAGTAAAAAGGACAGACACCTTGGAACAATAAAGTAAACAACAAACTGCACTTGGTAAAGCCAGTTCTAGGTGTGCTGCTCAATCCCTTGGCAAGGAATTAAAACAAGTAAATATGTCCTTTAAAGATTGCATTAAAAAGTAGAAAGGAAATGAAGGAAAAATAGCAGACAGCTTGGAACAATGAAGTAAACAACAAGCTGCACTTGGGAAAGCCAGTTCTAGGTTTGCTGCAAAATCACGCGGAAAAAACATAAAACAAATAAATATGTCGTTTAAAGATTGCAATAAATAAGCAGAAAGGAAATTAAGTAAAAATGGCAGACAGCTTGGAACAATGAAGTAAACAACAAACTGCACTTGGTAAAGCCAGTTCTAGGTGTGCTGCTCACTCTCGTGGCAAGGAAATAAAACAAGTAAATATGTCGTTTAAAGATTGTATTAAATTAGTAGAAAGGAAATTAAGCAAAAATGGCAGACAGCTTGGAACAATGAAGTAAACAACAAACGGCACTTGGTAAAGCCAGTTCTAGGTGTGCAGCTCAATCTCGTGGCAAGGAAATAAAACAAGTAAATATGTCGTTTAAAGATTGCATTAAAAAAGTAGAAAGGAAATTAAGCAAAAATGGCAGACAGCTTGGAACAATGAAGTAAACAAACTGCACTTGGTAAAGCCAGTTCTAGGTGTGCTGCTCAATCTCGTCGCAAGAAAATAAAACAAGTAAATATGTTGTTTAAAGATTGCATTAAATAAGTAGAAAGGAAATTAAGCAAAAATGGCAGACAGCTTAGAACAATGAAGTTAACAACAATCTGCACTTGGTAAAGCCAGTTCTAGGTGTGCTGCTCAATCTCGTGGCAAGGAAATAAAACAAGTAAATATGTCATTTAAAGATCGCATTAAATAAGTAGAAAGGAAATTAAGCAAAAATGGCAGACAGCTTGGAACAATGAAGTAAACAACAAAGTGCACTTGGTAAAGCCAGTTCTAGGTATTCTGCTCAATCTCGTGGCAAGGAAATAAAACAAGTAAATATGTCGTTTAAAGATTGCATTAAATAAGTAGAAAGGAAATTAAGCAAAAATGGCAAACCGCTTGGAACAATGAAGTAAACAAACTGCACTTGGTAAAGCCAGTTCTAGGTGTGCTGCTCAATCTCGTCGCAAGGAAATAAAACAAGTAGATATGTCGTTAAAAGATTGCATTAAATAAGTAGAAAGGAAATTAAGCAAAAATGGCAGACAGCTTGGAACAATGAAGTGAACAACAATCTGCACTTGGTAAAGCCAGTTCTAGGTGTGCTGCTCAATCTCGTGGCAAGGAAATAAAACAAGTAAATATGTCGATTAAAGATTGCATTAAATAAGTAGAAAGGAAATTAAGCAAAAATGGCAGACAGCTTGGAACAATGAAGTAAACAACAAACGGCACTTGGTAAAGCCAGTTCTAGGTGTGCAGCTCAATCTCGTGGCAAGGAAATAAAACAAGTAAATATGTCGTTTAAAGATTGCATTAAAAAAGTAGAAAGGAAATTAACCAAAATGGCAGACAGCTTGGAACAATGAAGTAAACAAACTGCACTTGGTAAAGCCAGTTCTAGGTGTGCTGCTCAATCTCGTGGCAAGGAAATAAAACAAGTAACTATGTCATTTAAAGATTGCAATAAATAAGTAGAAAGGAAATTAAGCAAAAATGGCAGACAGCTTGGAACAATGAATTAAACAACAAACTGCACTTGGTAAAGCCAGTTCTAGGTGTGCTGCTCAATCTCGCGGCAAGGAAATAAAACAATATGTCGTTTAAAGATTGCATTAAATAGGTAGTAAGGAAATTAAGCAAAAATGGCAGACAGCTTGGAACAATGAAGTAAACAACAAACTGCACTTGGTAAAGCCAGTTCTAGGTGTGCTGCTCAATCTCGTGGCAAGGAAATAAAACAAGTAAATATGTCGTTTAAAGATTGCATTAAATAGGTAGAAAGGAAATTAAGCAAAAATGGCAGACAGCTTGGAACAATGAAGTAAACAACAAACTGCACTTGGTAAAGCCAGTTCTAGGTGTGCTGCTCAATCTCGCGGCAAGGAAATAAAACAAGTAAATATGTCGTTTAAAGATTGCATTAAATAGGTAGAAAGGAAATTAAGCAAAAATGGCAGACAGCTTAAAACAATGAAGTAAACAACAATCTGCACTTGGTAAAGCCCGTTCTAGGTGTGCTGCTCAATCTCGTGGCAAGGAAATAAAACAAGTAAATATGTCGTTTAAAGATTGCATTAAATAAGTAGAAAGGAAATTAAGCAAAAATGGCAGACAGCTTGGAACAATGAAGTAAACAACAAACTGCACTTGGTAAAGCCAGTTCTAGGTGTGCTGCTCAATCTCGCGGCAAGGAAATAAAACAAGTAAATATGTCGTTTAAAGATTGCATTAAATAGGTAGAAAGGAAATTAAGCAAAAATGGCAGACAGCTTGGAACAATGAAGTAAACAACAAACTGCACTGGGTAAAGCCAGTTCTAGGTGTGCTGCTCAATCTCGCGGCAAGGAAATAAAACAAGTAAATATGTCGTTTAAAGATTGCATTAAATAAGTACAAAGGAAATTAAGGAAAAATGGCAAACCGCTTGGAACAATAATGTAAACAACAAACTGCACATGGTAAAGCCAGTTCTAGGTGAGCTGTTCAATCTCGTGGCGAGGAAATAAAAAAGTAGATATGTCCTTTAGGGATTGCGTTAAATTAATACAAAAGAAATGAAGTAAAGAAAGGCAGACAGCTTTGGAACAATGAAGTAAACAACAAACAGCACTGGGTAAATCCAGTTCTAGGTGTGCTGCTCAATCTCGTGGCAAGGAAATAAAACAAGCAAATATGTCGTTTTAAATTGCATTAAATAAGTAGAAATGAAATTCAGTAAAAATGGCAGACAGCGTGGAACAATGAAGTAAACAACAAACTGCACTGGGTAAATCCAGTTTTAGGTGTGGTGCTCAATCTCGTGGCAAGGAAATAAAACAAGCAAATATGTCGTTAAAAGATTGCATTAAATAAGTAGAAAGGAAATTAAGCAAAAATGGCAGACAGCTTGGAACAATGAAGTAAACAACAAACTGCACTTGGTAAAGCCAGTTCTAGGTATTCTGCTCAATCTCGTGGCAAGGAAATAAAACAAGTAAATATGTCGTTTAAAGATTGCATTAAATAAGTATAAAGGAAATTAAGCGAAAATGGCAGACAGCTTGGAACAATGAAGTAAACAACAAACTGCACTTGGTAAAGCCAGTTCTAGGTGTGCTGCTCAATCTCGTGGCAAGGAAATAAAACAAGTAAATATGTCGTTTAAAGATTGCATTAAATAAGTAGAAAGGAAATTAAGCAAAAATGGCAGACAGCTTGGAACAATGAAGTAACCAACAATCTGCACTTGGTAAAGCCAGTTCTAGGTATGCTGCTCAATCTCGTGGCAAGGAAATAAAACTAGTAAATCTGTCGTTTAAAGATTGCATTAAATAAGTAGAAAGGAAATTAAGTAAAAATGGCAGACAGCTTGGAACAATGAAGTAAACAACAAACTGCACTTGGTAAAGCCAGTTCTAGGTGTGGTGCTCAATCTCGTGGCAAGGAAATAAAACAAGCAAATATGTCGTTTAAAGATTGCATTAAATAAGTAGAAACGAAATTAAGCAAAAATGGCAGACAGCTTGGAACAATGAAGTAAACAACAAACTGCACTTGGTAAAGCCAGTTCTAGGTGTGCTGCTCAATCTCGTGGCAAGGAAATAAAACAAGTAAATATGTCATTTAAAGAATGCATTAAATAAGTAGGAAGGAAATTAAGCAAAAATGGCAGACAGCTTGGAACAATGAAATAAACAACAAAGTGCACTTGGTAAAGCTAGTTCTAGGTATTCTGTTTAATCTCGTGGCAAGGAAATAAAACTAGTAAATATATCGTTTAAAGACTGCATTAAATAAGTAGAAATGAAATTAAGCAAAAATGGCAGAAAGCTTGGAACAACGAAGTAATCAACAAACTGCACTTGATAGAGCCAGTTCTAGGTGTGGTGCTCAATCTCGTGGCAAGGAAATAAAACAAGTAAATATGTCGTTTTAAATTGCATTAAATAAGTAGAAAGGAAATTAAGTAAAAATGGCAGACTGCTTGGAACAATGAAGTAAACAACAAACTTCACTTTGTAAAGCCAGTTCTAGGTGTGGTGCTCAATCTCGTGGCAAGGAAATAATACAAGCAAATATGTCGTTAAAAGATTGCATTAAATAAGTAGAAAAGAAATTAAGCAAAAATGGCAGACAGCTTGGAACAATGAAGTAAACAACAAACTGCACTTGGTAAAGCCAGTTCTAGGTATGCTGCTCAATCTCGTGGCAAGAAAATAAAACTAGTAAATCTGTCGTTTAAAGATTGCATTAAATAGGTAGAAAGGAAATTAAGTAAAAATGTCAGACAGCTTGGAACAATGAAGTAAACAACAAACTACACTTGGTAAAGCCAGTTCTAGGTGCGGTGCTCAATCTCATGGCAAGGAAATAAAACAAGCAAATATGTCGTTTAAAGATTGCATTAAATAAGTAGAAAGGAAACTAAGTAAAAAAAGCAGACATCATGGAACAATGAATTAAACAACAAACTGCACTTGGGAAAGCCAGTTCTAGGTGTGCTGCTAAATCATGTGGCAAGGAATTAAAACAAGTAAATATGTCATTTTAAGATTGCATTAAATAAGTAGAAAGAAAATTAAGAAAAAATGGCAAACAACTTCGAACAATGAAGTAAACAACAAACTGCACTTGGTAAAGCCAGTTCTAGGTGTGCTGCTCAATCTCGTTGCAAGGAAATGAAAAAGTAGATGTCCTTTAGGGATTGCGTTAAATTAGTTCAAAGGAAATTAAGTAAAGAAAGGCAGACAGCTTGGAACAATGAAGTAAACAAACTGCACTTGGTAAAGCCAGTTCTAGCTGTGCTGCTCAATCTTGTGGCAAGAAAATAAAACAAGTAATTATGTCATTTAAAGATTGCCTAAATAAGTAGAAAGAAAATTAAGTAAAAGTGGCAGACAGCTTGGAACAACGAAGAAAACAACAAAGTGCACTTGGTAAAGCCAGTTCTAGGTGTGGTGCTCAATCTCGCGGCAAGGAAATAAAGCAAGTAAATATGTCGTTTAAAGATTGCATTAAATAAGTATAAAGGAAATTAAGCAAAAATGGCAGACAGCTTGGAACAATGAAGTAAACAACAATCTGCACTTGGTAAAGCCAGTTCTAGGTATGCTGCTCAATCTCGTGGCAAGGAAATAAAACTAGTAAATCTGTCGTTTAAAGATTGCATTAAATAAGTAGAAAGGAAATTAAGTAAAAATGGCAGACAGCTTGGAACAATGAAGTAAACAACAAACTGCACTTGGTAAAGCCAGTTCTAGGTGTGGTGCTCAATCTCGTGGCAAGGAAATAAAACAAGCAAATATGTCGTTTAAAGATTCCATTAAATAAGTAGAAACGAAATTAAGCAAAAATGGCAGAAAGCTTGGAACAATGAAGTAAACAACAATCTGCACTTGGTAAAGCCAGTTCTAGGTGTGGTGCTCAATCTCGTGGCAAGGAAATAAAACAAGCAAACATGTCGTTTAAAGATTCCATTAAATAAGTAGAAACGAAATTAAGCAAAAATGGCAGACAGCTTGGAACAATGAAGTAAACAACAAACTGCACTTGGTAAAGCCAGTTCTAGGTGTGCTGCTCAATCTCGTGGCAAGGAAATAAAACAAGTAAATATGTCATTTAAAGAATGCAATAAATAAGTAGGAAGGAAATTAAGCAAAAATGGCAGACAGCTTGGAACAATGAAGTAAACAACAAAGTGCACTTGGTAAAGCCAGTTCTAGGTATTCTGTTTAATCTCGTGGCAAGGAAATAAAACTAGTAAATCTGTCGTTTAAAGATTGCATTAAATAAGTAGAAAGGAAATAAGTAAAAATGGCAGACAGCTTGGAACAATGAAGTAAACAACAAACTGCACTTGGTAAAGCCAGTTCTAGGTGTGGTGCTCAATCTCGTGGCAAGGAAATAAAACAAGCAAATATGTCGTTAAAAGATTGCATTAAATAAGTAGAAAGGAAATTAGGTAAAAATGGCAGACAGCTTGGAACAATGAAGTAAACAACAAACTGCACTTGGTAAAGCCAGTTCTAGGTGTGGTGCTCAATCTCGAAGCAAGGAAATAAAACAAGCAAATATGTCATTAAAAGATTGCATTAAATAAGTAGAAAGGAAATTAAGTAAAAATGGCAGACAGCTTGGAACAACGAAGTAAACAACAAACTGCACTTGATAGAGCCAGTTCTAGCTGTGCTGCTCAATCTCGTGGCAAGGAAATAAAACAAGTAAATATATCGTTTAAAGACTGCATTAAATAAGTAGAAATGAAATTAGGTAAAAATGGCAGAAAGCTTGGAACAACGAAGTAATCAACAAACTGCACTTGATAGAGCCAGTTCTAGGTGTGGTGCTCAATCTCGTGGCAAGGAAATAAAACAAGTAAATATGTCGTTTTAAATTGCATTAAATAAGTAGAAAGGAAATTAAGTAAAAATGGCAGACTGCTTGGAACAATGAAGTAAACAACAAACTTCACTTTGTAAAGCCAGTTCTAGGTGTGGTGCTCAATCTCGTGGCAAGGAAATAATACAAGCAAATATGTCGTTAAAAGATTGCATTAAATAAGTAGAAAGGAAATTAAGCAAAAATGGCAGACAGCTTGGAACAATGAAGTAAACAACCAACTGCACTTGGTAAAGCCAGTTCTAGGTATGCTGCTCAATCTCGTGGCAATAAAATAAAACTAGTAAATCTGTCGTTTAAAGATTGCATTAAATAAGTAGAAAGGAAATTAAGTAAAAATGTCAGACAGCTTGGAACAATGAAGTAAACAACAAACTACACTTGGTAAAGCCAGTTCTAGGTGCGGTGCTCAATCTCATGGCAAGGAAATAAAACAAGCAAATATGTAGTTTAAAGATTGCATTAAATAAGTAGAAAGGAAATTAAGTAAAAATGGCAGACAGCTTGGAACAATGAAGTAAACAACAAACTGCACTTGGTAAAGCCAGTTCTAGGTGTGGTGCTCAATCTCGTGGCAAGGAAATAAAACAAGCAAATATGTCATTAAAAGATTGCAATAAATAAGTAGAAAGGAAATTAAGTAAAAATGGCAGACAGCTTGGAACAACGAAGTAAACAACAAACTGCACTTGATAGAGCCAGTTCTAGCTGTGCTGCTCAATCTCGTGGCAAGGAAATAAAACAAGTAAATATATCGTTTAAAGACTGCATTAAATAAGTAGAAATGAAATTAGGTAAAAATGGCAGAAAGCTTAGAACAACGAAGTAATCAACAAACTGCACTTGATAGAGCCAGTTCTAGGTGTGGTGCTCAATCTCGTGGCAAGGAAATAAAACAAGTAAATATGTCGTTTTAAATTGCATTAAATAAGTAGAAAGGAAATTAAGTAAAAATGGCAGACTGCTTGGAACAATGAAGTAAACAACAAACTTCACTTTGTAAAGCCAGTTCTAGGTGTGGTGCTCAATCTCGTGGCAAGGAAATAATACAAGCAAATATGTCGTTAAAAGATTGCATTAAATAAGTAGAAAAGAAATTAAGCAAAAATGGCAGACAGCTTGGAACAATGAAGTAAACAACAAACTGCACTTGGTAAAGCCAGTTCTAGGTATGCTGCTCAATCTCGTGGCAAGAAAATAAAACTAGTAAATCTGTCGTTTAAAGATTGCATTAAATAAGTAGAAAGGAAATTAAGTAAAAATGTCAGACAGCTTGGAACAATGAAGTAAACAACAAACTACAGTTGGTAAAGCCAGTTCTAGGTGCGGTGCTCAATCTCATGGCAAGGAAATAAAACAAGCAAATATGTCGTTTAAAGATTGCATTAAATAAGTAGAAAGGAAATTAAGTAAAAATGGCAGACAGCTTGGAACAACGAAGTAATCAACAAACTGCACTTGATAGAGCCAGTTCTAGGTGTGCTGCTCAATCTCATGGCAAGGAAATAAAACAAGTAAATATGTCGTGTAAAGATTGCATTAAATAAGTAGAAAGGAAACTAAGTAAAAAAAGCAGACATCATGGAACAATGAATTAAACAACAAACTGCACTTGGGAAAGCCAGTTCTAGGTGTGCTGCTAAATCATGTGGCAAGGAATTAAAACAAGTAAATATGTCATTTTAAGATTGCAATAAATAAGTAGAAAGAAAATTAAGAAAAAATGGCAAACAACTTCGAACAATGAAGTAAACAACAAACTGCACTTGGTAAAGCCAGTTCTAGGTGTGCTGCTCAATCTCGTTGCAAGGAAATGAAAAAGTAGATGTCCTTTAGGGATTGCGTTAAATTAGTTCAAAGGAAATTAAGTAAAGAAAGGCAGACAGCTTGGAACAATGAAGTAAACAAACTGCACTTGGTAAAGGCAGTTCTAGCTGTGCTGCTCAATCTTGTGGCAAGAAAATAAAACAAGTAATTATGTCATTTAAAGATTGCCTAAATAAGTAGAAAGAAAATTAAGTAAAAGTGGCAGACAGCTTGGAACAACGAAGAAAACAACAAAGTGCACTTGGTAAAGCCAGTTCTAGGTGTGGTGCTCAATCTCGCGGCAAGGAAATAAAACAAGTAAATATGTCGTTTAAAGATTGCATTAAATAAGTATAAAGGAAATTAAGCAAAAATGGCAGACAGCTTGGAACAATGAAGTAAACAACAATCTGCACTTGGTAAAGCCAGTTCTAGGTATGCTGCTCAATCTCGTGGCAAGGAAATAAAACTAGTAAATCTGTCGTTTAAAGATTGCATTAAATAAGTAGAAAGGAAATTAAGTAAACATGGCAGACAGCTTGGAACAATGAAGTAAACAACAAACTGCACTTGGTAAAGCCAGTTCTAGGTGTGGTGCTCAATCTCGTGGCAAGGAAATAAAACAAGCAAATATGTCGTTTAAAGATTCCATTAAATAAGTAGAAACGAAATTAAGCAAAAATGGCAGACAGCTTGGAACAATGAAGTAAACAACAAACTGCACTTGGTAAAGCCAGTTCTAGGTGTGGTGCTCAATCTCGTGGCAAGGAAATAAAACAAGCAAATATGTCGTTTAAAGATTCCATTAAATAAGTAGAAACGAAATTAAGCAAATATGGCAGACAGCTTGGAACAATGAAGTAAACAACAATCTGCACTTGGTAAAGCCAGTTCTAGGTGTGGTGCTCAATCTCGTGGCAAGGAAATAAAACAAGCAAATATGTCGTTTAAAGATTCCATTAAATAAGTAGAAACGAAATTAAGCAAAAATGGCAGACAGCTTGGAACAATGAAGTAAACAACAAACTGCACTTGGTAAAGCCAGTTCTAGGTGTGGTGCTCAATCTCGTGGCAAGGAAATAAAACAAGCAAATATGTCGTTTAAAGATTCCATTAAATAAGTAGAAACGAAATTAAGCAAAAATGGCAGACAGCTTGGAACAATGAAATAAACAACAAAGTGCACTTGGTAAAGCTAGTTCTAGGTATTCTGTTTAATCTCGTGGCAAGGAAATAAAACTAGTAAATATATCGTTTAAAGACTGCATTAAATAAGTAGAAATGAAATTAAGCAAAAATGGCAGAAAGCTTGGAACAACGAAGTAATCAACAAACTGCACTTGATAGAGCCAGTTCTAGGTGTGGTGCTCAATCTCGTGGCAAGGAAATAAAACAAGTAAATATGTCGTTTTAAATTGCATTAAATAAGTAGAAAGGAAATTAAGTAAAAATGGCAGACTGCTTGGAACAATGAAGTAAACAACAAACTTCACTTTGTAAAGCCAGTTCTAGGTGTGGTGCTCAATCTCGTGGCAAGGAAATAATACAAGCAAATATGTCGTTAAAAGATTGCATTAAATAAGTAGAAAAGAAATTAAGCAAAAATGGCAGACAGCTTGGAACAATGAAGTAAACAACAAACTGCACTTGGTAAAGCCAGTTCTAGGTATGCTGCTCAATCTCGTGGCAAGAAAATAAAACTAGTAAATCTGTCGTTTAAAGATTGCATTAAATAGGTAGAAAGGAAATTAAGTAAAAATGTCAGACAGCTTGGAACAATGAAGTAAACAACAAACTACACTTGGTAAAGCCAGTTCTAGGTGCGGTGCTCAATCTCATGGCAAGGAAATAAAACAAGCAAATATGTCGTTTAAAGATTGCATTAAATAAGTAGAAAGGAAACTAAGTAAAAAAAGCAGACATCATGGAACAATGAATTAAACAACAAACTGCACTTGGGAAAGCCAGTTCTAGGTGTGCTGCTAAATCATGTGGCAAGGAATTAAAACAAGTAAATATGTCATTTTAAGATTGCATTAAATAAGTAGAAAGAAAATTAAGAAAAAATGGCAAACAACTTCGAACAATGAAGTAAACAACAAACTGCACTTGGTAAAGCCAGTTCTAGGTGTGCTGCTCAATCTCGTTGCAAGGAAATGAAAAAGTAGATGTCCTTTAGGGATTGCGTTAAATTAGTTCAAAGGAAATTAAGTAAAGAAAGGCAGACAGCTTGGAACAATGAAGTAAACAAACTGCACTTGGTAAAGCCAGTTCTAGCTGTGCTGCTCAATCTTGTGGCAAGAAAATAAAACAAGTAATTATGTCATTTAAAGATTGCCTAAATAAGTAGAAAGAAAATTAAGTAAAAGTGGCAGACAGCTTGGAACAACGAAGAAAACAACAAAGTGCACTTGGTAAAGCCAGTTCTAGGTGTGGTGCTCAATCTCGCGGCAAGGAAATAAAGCAAGTAAATATGTCGTTTAAAGATTGCATTAAATAAGTATAAAGGAAATTAAGCAAAAATGGCAGACAGCTTGGAACAATGAAGTAAACAACAATCTGCACTTGGTAAAGCCAGTTCTAGGTATGCTGCTCAATCTCGTGGCAAGGAAATAAAACTAGTAAATCTGTCGTTTAAAGATTGCATTAAATAAGTAGAAAGGAAATTAAGTAAAAATGGCAGACAGCTTGGAACAATGAAGTAAACAACAAACTGCACTTGGTAAAGCCAGTTCTAGGTGTGGTGCTCAATCTCGTGGCAAGGAAATAAAACAAGCAAATATGTCGTTTAAAGATTCCATTAAATAAGTAGAAACGAAATTAAGCAAAAATGGCAGAAAGCTTGGAACAATGAAGTAAACAACAATCTGCACTTGGTAAAGCCAGTTCTAGGTGTGGTGCTCAATCTCGTGGCAAGGAAATAAAACAAGCAAACATGTCGTTTAAAGATTCCATTAAATAAGTAGAAACGAAATTAAGCAAAAATGGCAGACAGCTTGGAACAATGAAGTAAACAACAAACTGCACTTGGTAAAGCCAGTTCTAGGTGTGCTGCTCAATCTCGTGGCA
The DNA here is from genome assembly GCF_052857255.1 of Amblyomma americanum. Lineage (NCBI taxonomy): Eukaryota > Metazoa > Arthropoda > Arachnida > Ixodida > Ixodidae > Amblyomma > Amblyomma americanum. The sequence continues at coordinate 951,873 of NW_027526487.1, read as the reverse complement.
AGGAAATAAAACAAGTAAATATGTCATTTAAAGAATGCAATAAATAAGTAGGAAGGAAATTAAGCAAAAATGGCAGACAGCTTGGAACAATGAAGTAAACAACAAAGTGCACTTGGTAAAGCCAGTTCTAGGTATTCTGTTTAATCTCGTGGCAAGGAAATAAAACTAGTAAATCTGTCGTTTAAAGATTGCATTAAATAAGTAGAAAGGAAATAAGTAAAAATGGCAGACAGCTTGGAACAATGAAGTAAACAACAAACTGCACTTGGTAAAGCCAGTTCTAGGTGTGGTGCTCAATCTCGTGGCAAGGAAATAAAACAAGCAAATATGTCGTTAAAAGATTGCATTAAATAAGTAGAAAGGAAATTAGGTAAAAATGGCAGACAGCTTGGAACAATGAAGTAAACAACAAACTGCACTTGGTAAAGCCAGTTCTAGGTGTGGTGCTCAATCTCGAAGCAAGGAAATAAAACAAGCAAATATGTCATTAAAAGATTGCATTAAATAAGTAGAAAGGAAATTAAGTAAAAATGGCAGACAGCTTGGAACAACGAAGTAAACAACAAACTGCACTTGATAGAGCCAGTTCTAGCTGTGCTGCTCAATCTCGTGGCAAGGAAATAAAACAAGTAAATATATCGTTTAAAGACTGCATTAAATAAGTAGAAATGAAATTAGGTAAAAATGGCAGAAAGCTTGGAACAACGAAGTAATCAACAAACTGCACTTGATAGAGCCAGTTCTTGGTGTGGTGCTCAATCTCGTGGCAAGGAAATAAAACAAGTAAATATGTCGTTTTAAATTGCATTAAATAAGTAGAAAGGAAATTAAGTAAAAATGGCAGACTGCTTGGAACAATGAAGTAAACAACAAACTTCACTTTGTAAAGCCAGTTCTAGGTGTGGTGCTCAATCTCGTGGCAAGGAAATAATACAAGCAAATATGTCGTTAAAAGATTGCATTAAATAAGTAGAAAGGAAATTAAGCAAAAATGGCAGACAGCTTGGAACAATGAAGTAAACAACCAACTGCACTTGGTAAAGCCAGTTCTAGGTATGCTGCTCAATCTCGTGGCAATAAAATAAAACTAGTAAATCTGTCGTTTAAAGATTGCATTAAATAAGTAGAAAGGAAATTAAGTAAAAATGTCAGACAGCTTGGAACAATGAAGTAAACAACAAACTACACTTGGTAAAGCCAGTTCTAGGTGCGGTGCTCAATCTCATGGCAAGGAAATAAAACAAGCAAATATGTAGTTTAAAGATTGCATTAAATAAGTAGAAAGGAAATTAAGTAAAAATGGCAGACAGCTTGGAACAATGAAGTAAACAACAAACTGCACTTGGTAAAGCCAGTTCTAGGTGTGGTGCTCAATCTCGTGGCAAGGAAATAAAACAAGCAAATATGTCATTAAAAGATTGCAATAAATAAGTAGAAAGGAAATTAAGTAAAAATGGCAGACAGCTTGGAACAACGAAGTAAACAACAAACTGCACTTGATAGAGCCAGTTCTAGCTGTGCTGCTCAATCTCGTGGCAAGGAAATAAAACAAGTAAATATATCGTTTAAAGACTGCATTAAATAAGTAGAAATGAAATTAGGTAAAAATGGCAGAAAGCTTAGAACAACGAAGTAATCAACAAACTGCACTTGATAGAGCCAGTTCTAGGTGTGGTGCTCAATCTCGTGGCAAGGAAATAAAACAAGTAAATATGTCGTTTTAAATTGCATTAAATAAGTAGAAAGGAAATTAAGTAAAAATGGCAGACTGCTTGGAACAATGAAGTAAACAACAAACTTCACTTTGTAAAGCCAGTTCTAGGTGTGGTGCTCAATCTCGTGGCAAGGAAATAATACAAGCAAATATGTCGTTAAAAGATTGCATTAAATAAGTAGAAAAGAAATTAAGCAAAAATGGCAGACAGCTTGGAACAATGAAGTAAACAACAAACTGCACTTGGTAAAGCCAGTTCTAGGTATGCTGCTCAATCTCGTGGCAAGAAAATAAAACTAGTAAATCTGTCGTTTAAAGATTGCATTAAATAAGTAGAAAGGAAATTAAGTAAAAATGTCAGACAGCTTGGAACAATGAAGTAAACAACAAACTACAGTTGGTAAAGCCAGTTCTAGGTGCGGTGCTCAATCTCATGGCAAGGAAATAAAACAAGCAAATATGTCGTTTAAAGATTGCATTAAATAAGTAGAAAGGAAATTAAGTAAAAATGGCAGACAGCTTGGAACAACGAAGTAATCAACAAACTGCACTTGATAGAGCCAGTTCTAGGTGTGCTGCTCAATCTCATGGCAAGGAAATAAAACAAGTAAATATGTCGTGTAAAGATTGCATTAAATAAGTAGAAAGGAAACTAAGTAAAAAAAGCAGACATCATGGAACAATGAATTAAACAACAAACTGCACTTGGGAAAGCCAGTTCTAGGTGTGCTGCTAAATCATGTGGCAAGGAATTAAAACAAGTAAATATGTCATTTTAAGATTGCATTAAATAAGTAGAAAGAAAATTAAGAAAAAATGGCAAACAACTTCGAACAATGAAGTAAACAACAAACTGCACTTGGTAAAGCCAGTTCTAGGTGTGCTGCTCAATCTCGTTGCAAGGAAATGAAAAAGTAGATGTCCTTTAGGGATTGCGTTAAATTAGTTCAAAGGAAATTAAGTAAAGAAAGGCAGACAGCTTGGAACAATGAAGTAAACAAACTGCACTTGGTAAAGGCAGTTCTAGCTGTGCTGCTCAATCTTGTGGCAAGAAAATAAAACAAGTAATTATGTCATTTAAAGATTGCCTAAATAAGTAGAAAGAAAATTAAGTAAAAGTGGCAGACAGCTTGGAACAACGAAGAAAACAACAAAGTGCACTTGGTAAAGCCAGTTCTAGGTGTGGTGCTCAATCTCGCGGCAAGGAAATAAAACAAGTAAATATGTCGTTTAAAGATTGCATTAAATAAGTATAAAGGAAATTAAGCAAAAATGGCAGACAGCTTGGAACAATGAAGTAAACAACAATCTGCACTTGGTAAAGCCAGTTCTAGGTATGCTGCTCAATCTCGTGGCAAGGAAATAAAACTAGTAAATCTGTCGTTTAAAGATTGCATTAAATAAGTAGAAAGGAAATTAAGTAAACATGGCAGACAGCTTGGAACAATGAAGTAAACAACAAACTGCACTTGGTAAAGCCAGTTCTAGGTGTGGTGCTCAATCTCGTGGCAAGGAAATAAAACAAGCAAATATGTCGTTTAAAGATTCCATTAAATAAGTAGAAACGAAATTAAGCAAAAATGGCAGACAGCTTGGAACAATGAAGTAAACAACAAACTGCACTTGGTAAAGCCAGTTCTAGGTGTGGTGCTCAATCTCGTGGCAAGGAAATAAAACAAGCAAATATGTCGTTTAAAGATTCCATTAAATAAGTAGAAACGAAATTAAGCAAATATGGCAGACAGCTTGGAACAATGAAGTAAACAACAATCTGCACTTGGTAAAGCCAGTTCTAGGTGTGGTGCTCAATCTCGTGGCAAGGAAATAAAACAAGCAAATATGTCGTTTAAAGATTCCATTAAATAAGTAGAAACGAAATTAAGCAAAAATGGCAGACAGCTTGGAACAATGAAGTAAACAACAAACTGCACTTGGTAAAGCCAGTTCTAGGTGTGCTGCTCAATCTCGTGGCAAGGAAATAAAACAAGTAAATATGTCATTTAAAGAATGCAATAAATAAGTAGGAAGGAAATAAGCAAAAATGGCAGACAGCTTGGAACAATGAAGTAAACAACAAAGTGCACTTGGTAAAGCCAGTTCTAGGTATTCTGTTTAATCTCGTGGCAAGGAAATAAAACTAGTAAATCTGTCGTTTAAAGATTGCATTAAATAAGTAGAAAGGAAATAAGTAAAAATGGCAGACAGCTTGGAACAATGAAGTAAACAACAAACTGCACTTGGTAAAGCCAGTTCTAGGTGTGGTGCTCAATCTCGTGGCAAGGAAATAAAACAAGCAAATATGTCGTTAAAAGATTGCATTAAATAAGTAGAAAGGAAATTAAGTAAAAATGGCAGACAGCTTGGAACAATGAAGTAAACAACAAACTGCACTTGGTAAAGCCAGTTCTAGGTGTGGTGCTCAATCTCGAAGCAAGGAAATAAAACAAGCAAATATGTCATTAAAAGATTGCATTATATAAGTAGAAAGGAAATTAAGTAAAAATGGCAGACAGCTTGGAACAACGAAGTAAACAACAAACTGCACTTGATAGAGCCAGTTCTAGCTGTGCTGCTCAATCTCGTGGCAAGGAAATAAAACAAGTAAATATATCGTTTAAAGACTGCATTAAATAAGTAGAAATGAAATTAGGTAAAAATGGCAGAAAGCTTGGAACAACGAAGTAATCAACAAACTGCACTTGATAGAGCCAGTTCTAGGTGTGGTGCTCAATCTCGTGGCAAGGAAATAAAACTAGTAAATCTGTCGTTTAAAGATTGCATTAAATAAGTAGAAAGGAAATTAAGTAAAAATGTCAGACAGCTTGGAACAATGAAGTAAACAACAAACTACACTTGGTAAAGCCAGTTCTAGGTGCGGTGCTCAATCTCATGGCAAGGAAATAAAACAAGCAAATATGTAGTTTAAAGACTGCATTAAATAAGTAGAAAGGAAATTAAGTAAAAATGGCACACAGCTTGGAACAACGAAGTAATCAACAAACTGCACTTGATAGAGCCAGTTCTAGGTGTGCTGCTCAATCTCATGGCAAGGAAATAAAACAAGTAAATATGTCGTGTAAAGATTGCAATAAATAAGTAGAAAGGAAACTAAGTAAAAAAAGCAGACATCATTGAACAATGAATTAAACAACAAACTGCACTTGGGAAAGCCAGTTCTAGGTGTGCTGCTAAATCATGTGGCAAGGAATTAAAACAAGTAAATATGTCATTTTAAGATTGCATTAAATAAGTAGAAAGAAAATTAAGAAAAAATGGCAAACAACTTCGAACAATGAAGTAAACAACAAACTGCACTTGGTAAAGCCAGTTCTAGGTGTGCTGCTCAATCTCGTTGCAAGGAAATGAAAAAGTAGATGTCCTTTAGGGATTGCGTTAAATTAGTTCAAAGGAAATTAAGTAAAGAAAGGCAGACAGCTTGGAACAATGAAGTAAACAAACTGCACTTGGTAAAGCCAGTTCTTGCTGTGCTGCTGAATCTTGTGGCAAGAAAATAAAACAAGTAATTATGTCCTTTAAAGATTGCCTAAATAAGTAGAAAGAAAATTAAGTAAAAGTGGCAGACAGCTTGGAACAACGAAGAAAACAACAAAGTGCACTTGGTAAAGCCAGTTCTAGGTGTGGTGCTCAATCTCGCGGCAAGGAAATAAAACAAGTAAATATGTCGTTTAAAGATTGCAATAAAAAAGTAGAAAGGAAATTAATTAAAACTAGTAGACAGCTTGGAACAATGAAGTAAACAACAAACTGCACTTGGTAAAGCCAGTTCTAGGTGCACTGCTCAATCTCGTGGCAAGGAAATAAAACAAGTAAATATGCGGTTAAAGATTGCATTAAATAAGTAGAAAGGAAAATAAGGAAAAATGGCAAACCGCTTGGAACAATGAAGTAAATAACAAACTGCACTTGGTAAAGCCAGTTCAAGGTGTGCTGCTCAATCTCGAGGCAAGGAAATAAAACGAGTAAATATGTCGTTTAAAGATTGCAATAAATAAGAAGAAAGGAAATTAAGCTAAAATGACAGACAGCTTAGAACAATGAAGTAAGCAACAAACTGCACTGGGTAAACCCAGTTATAGGTGTGCTGCTCAATCTCGCGGCAAGGAAATAAAACAAGTAAATATGTCGTTTAAAGATTGCATTAAATAAGTAGAAAGGAAATTAAGCAAAAATGGCAGACAGCTTGGAACAATGAAGTAAACAACAAACTGCACTTGGTAAAGCCAGTTCTAGGTGTGCTGCTCAATCTCGCGGCAAGGAAATAAAACAAGTAAATATGTCGTTTAAAGATTGCAATAAATAAGTAGAAAGGAAATTAAGCAAAAATGGCAGACAGCTTGGAACAATGAAGTAAACAACAAACTGCACTTGGTAAAGCCAGTTCTAGGTGTGCTGCTCAATCTCGCGGCAAGGAAATAAAACAAGTAAATATGTCGTTTAAAGATTGCATTAAATAAGTAGAAAGGAAACTAGGTAAAAAGGACAGACACCTTGGAACAATAAAGTAAACAACAAACTGCACTTGGTAAAGCCAGTTCTAGGTGTGCTGCTCAATCCCTTGGCAAGGAATTAAAACAAGTAAATATGTCCTTTAAAGATTGCATTAAAAAAGTAGAAAGGAAATGAAGGAAAAATAGCAGACAGCTTGGAACAATGAAGTAAACAACAAGCTGCACTTGGGAAAGCCAGTTCTAGGTTTGCTGCTAAATCACGCGGAAAAAACATAAAACAAATAAATATGTCGTTTAAAGATTGCATTAAATAAGCAGAAAGGAAATTAAGTAAAAATGGCAGACAGCTTGGAACAATGAAGTAAACAACAAACTGCACTTGGTAAAGCCAGTTCTAGGTGTGCTGCTCACTCTCGTGGCAAGGAAATAAAACAAGTAAATATGTAGTTTAAAGATTGCATTAAATAAGTAGAAAGGAAATTAAGCAAAAATGGCAGACAGCTTGGAACAATGAAGTAAACAACAAACGGCACTTGGTAAAGCCAGTTCTAGGTGTGCAGCTCAATCTCGTGGCAAGGAAATAAAACAAGTAAATATGTCGTTTAAAGATTGCATTAAAAAAGTAGAAAGGAAATTAAGCAAAAATGGCAGACAGCTTGGAACAATGAAGTAAACAAACTGCACTTGGTAAAGCCAGTTCTAGGTGTGCTGCTCAATCTCGTCGCAAGGAAATAAAACAAGTAAATATGTCGTTTAAAGATTGCATTAAATAAGTAGAAAGGAAATTAAGCAAAAATGGCAGACAGCTTGGAACAATGAAGTAAACAACAACCTGCACTTGGTAAAGCCAGTTCTAGGTGTGCTGCTCAATCTCGTGGCAAGAAAATAAAACAAGTAAATATGTCATTTAAAGATTGCAATAAATAAGTAGAAAGGAAATTAAGCAAAAATGGCAGACAGCTTGGAACAATGAAGTAAACAACAAAGTGCACTTGGTAAAGCCAGTTCTAGGTATTCTGCTCAATCTCGTGGCAAGGAAATAAAACAAGTTAATATGTCGTTTAAAGATTGCATTAAATAAGTAGAAAGGAAATTAAGCAAAAATGGCAAACCGCTAGGAACAATGAAGTAAACAAACTGCACTTGGTAAAGCCAGTTCTAGGTGTGCTGCTCAATCTCGTCGCAAGGAAATAAAACAAGTAGATATGTCGTTTAAAGATTGCATTAAATAAGTAGAAAGGACATTAAGCAAAAATGGCAGACAGCTTGGAACAATGAAGTAAACAACAATCTGCACTTGGTAAAGCCAGTTCTAGGTGTGCTGCTCAATCTCGTGGCAAGGAAATAAAACAAGTAACTATGTCATTTAAAGATTGCATTAAATAAGTAGAAAGGAAATTAAGCAAAAATGGCAGACAGCTTGGAACAATGAAGTAAACAACAAACTGCACTTGGTAAAGCCAGTTCTAGGTGTGCTGCTCAATCTCGCGGCAAGGAAATAAAACAAGTAAATATGTCGTTTAAAGATTGCATTAAATAGGTAGTAAGGAAATTAAGCAATAATGGCAGACAGCTTGGAACAATGAAGTAAACAACAAACTGCACTTGGTAAAGCCAGTTCTAGGTGTGCTGCTCAATCTCGTGGCAAGGAAATAAAACAAGTAAATATGTCGTTTAAAGATTGCATTAAATAGGTAGAAAGGAAATATAGCAAAAATGGCAGACAGCTTGGAACAATGAAGTAAACAACAAACTGCACTTGGTAAAGCCAGTTCTAGGTGTGCTGCTCAATCTCGCGGCAAGGAAATAAAACAAGTAAATATGTCGTTTAAAGATTGCATTAAATAGGTAGAAAGGAAATTAAGCAAAAATGGCAGACAGCTTAGAACAATGAAGTAAACAACAATCTGCACTTGGTAAAGCCAGTTCTAGGTGTGCTGCTCAATCTCGTGGCAAGGAAATAAAACAAGTAAATATGTCGTTTAAAGATTGCATTAAATAAGTAGAAAGGAAATTAAGCAAAAATGGCAGACAGCTTGGAACAATGAAGTAAACAACAAACTGCACTTGGTAAAGCCAGTTCTAGGTGTGCTGCTCAATCTCGCGGCAAGGAAATAAAACAAGTAAATATGTCGTTTAAAGATTGCAATAAATAGGTAGAAAGGAAATTAAGCAAAAATGGCAGACAGCTTGGAACAATGAAGTAAACAACAAACTGCACTTGGTAAAGGCAGTTCTAGGTGTGCTGCTCAATCTCGCGGCAAGGAAATAAAACAAGTAAATATGTCGTTTAAAGATTGCATTAAATAAGTAGAAAGGAAATTAGGTAAAAAGGGCAGACACCTTGGAACAATAAAGTAAACAACAAACTGCACTTGGTAAAGCCAGTTCTAGGTGTGCTGCTCAATCCCGTGGCAAGGAATTAAAACAAGTAAATATGTCGTTTAAAGATTGCATTAAAAAGTAGAAAGGAAATTAAGCAAAAATGGCAGACAGCTTGGAACAATGAAGTAAACAAACTGCACTTGGTAAAGCCAGTTCTAGGTGTGCTGCTCAATCTCGTGGCAAGGAAATAAAACAAGTAAATAAGTCGTTTAAAGATTGCATTAAATAAGTAGAAAGGAAATTAAGCAAACATGGCAGACAGCTTGGAACAATGAAGTAAACAACAAACTGCACTTGGTAAAGCCAGTTCTAGGTGTGCTGCTCAATCTCGCGGCAAGGAAATAAAACAAGTAAATATGTCGTGTAAAGATTGCAGTAAATAGGTAGGAAGGAAATTAAGCAAAAATGGCAGACAGCTTGGAACAATGAAGTAAACAACAAACTGCACTTGGTAAAGCCAGTTCTAGGTGTGCTGCTCAATCTCGCGGCAAGGAAATAAAACAAGTAAATATGTCGTTTAAAGATTGCATTAAATAAGTAGAAAGGAAATTAAGTAAAAAGGGCAGACACCTTGGAACAATAAAGTAAACAACAAACTGCACTTGGTAAAGCCAGTTCTAGGTGTGCTGCTCAATCCCGTGGCAAGGAATTAAAACAAGTAAATATGTCGTTTAAAGATTGCATTAAAAAGTAGAAAGGAAATGAAGGAAAAATGGCAGACAGCTTGGAACAATGAAGTAAACAAACTGCACTTGGTAAAGCCAGTTCTAGGTGTGCTGCTCAATCTCGTGGCAAGGAAATAAATCAAGTAAATATGTCGTTTAAAGATTCCATAAATAAGTAGAAAGGAAATTAAGCAAAAATGGCAGACAGCTTGGAACAATTAAGTAAACAACAAAGTGCACTTGGTAAAGCCAGTTCTAGGTATTCTGCTCAATCTCGTGGCAAGGAAATAAAACAAGTAAATATGTCGTTTAAAGATTGCATTAAATAAGTAGAAAGGAAATTAACCAAAAATGGCAGACAGCTTGGAACAATGAAGTAAACAACAAACTGCACTTGATAAAGCCAGTTCTAGGTATTCTGCTCAATCTCGTGGCAAGGAAATAAAACAAGTAAATATGTCGTTTAAAGAATGCAATAAATAAGTAGAAAGGAAATTAAGCAAAAATGGCAAACCGCTTGGAACAATGAAGTAAACAAACTGCACTTGGTAAAGCCAGTTCTAGGTGTGCTGCTCAATCTCGTCGCAAGGAAATAAAACAAGTAGATATGTCGTTTAAAGATTGCATTAAATAGGTAGAAAGGAAATTAAGCAAAAATGGCAGACAGCTTGGAACAATGAAGTAAACAACAAACTGCACTTGGTAAAGCCAGTTCTAGGTGTGCTGCTCAATCTCGCGGCAAGGAAATAAAACAAGTAAATATGTCGTTTAAAGATTGCATTAAATAGGTAGTAAGGAAATTAAGCAAAAATGGCAGACAGCTTGGAACAATGAAGTAAACAACAAACTGCACTTGGTAAAGCCTGTTCTAGGTGTGCTGCTCAATCTCGTGGCAAGGAAATAAAACACGTAAATATGTCGTTTAAAGATTGCATTAAGTAGGTAGAAAGGAAATTAAGCAAAAATGGCAGACAGCTTGGAACAATGAAGTAAACAACAAACTGCACTTGGTAAAGCCAGTTCTAGGTGTGCTGCTCAATCTCGCGGCAAGGAAATAAAACAAGTAAATATGTCGTTTAAAGATTGCATTAAATAGGTAGAAAGGAAATTAAGCAAAAATGGCACACAGCTTAGAACAATGAAGTAAACAACAATCTGCACTTGGTAAAGCCAGTTCTAGGTGTGCTGCTCAATCTCGTGGCAAGGAAATAAAACAAGTAAATATGTCGTTTAAAGATTGCATTAAATAAGTAGAAAGGAAATTAAGCAAAAATGGCAGACAGCTTGGAACAATGAAGTAAACAACAAACTGCACTTGGTAAAGCCAGTTCTAGGTGTGCTGCTCAATCGCGCGGCAAGGAAATAAAACAAGTAAATATGTCGTTTAAAGATTGCATTAAATAGGTAGAAAGGAAATTAAGCAAAAATGGCAGACAGCTTGGAACAATGAAGTAAACAACAAACTGCACTTGGTAAAGCCAGTTCTAGGTGTGCTGCTCAATCTAGCGGCAAGGAAATAAAACAAGTAAATATGTCGTTTAAAGATTGCATTAAATAAGTAGAAAGGAAATTAAGTAAAAAGGGCAGACACCTTGGAACAATAAAGTAAACAACAAACTGCACTTGGTAAAGCCAGTTCTAGGTGTGCTGCTAAATCACGTGGCAAAAAAATAAAACAAATAAATATGTCGTTTAAAGATTGCATTAAATAAGTAGAAAGAAAATTAAGTAAAAATGGCAGACAGCTTGGAACAATGAAGTAAACAACAAACTGCACTAGGTAAAGCCAGTTCTAGGTGTGCTGCTCACTCTCGTGGCAAGGAAATAAAACAAGTAAATATGTCGTTTAAAGATTGCATTAAATAAGTAGAAAGGAAATTAAGCAAAAATGGCAGACAGCTTGGAACAATGAAGTAAACAACAAACTGCACTTGGTAAAGCCAGTTCTAGGTGTGGTGCTCAATCTCGTGGCAAGGAAATAAAACAAGCAAATATGTCGTTAAAAGATTGCATTAAATAAGTAGAAAGGAAATTAAGTAAAAATGGCAGACAGCTTGGAACAATGAAGTAAACAACAAACTGCACTTGGTAAAGCCAGTTCTAGGTGTGGTGCTCAATCTCGTGGCAAGGAAATAAAACAAGCAAATATGTCATTAAAAGATTGCATTAAATAAGTAGAAAGGAAATTAAGTAAAAATGGCAGACAGCTTGGAACAACGAAGTAAACAACAAACTGCACTTGATAGAGCCAGTTCTAGCTGTGCTGCTCAATCTCGTGGCAAGGAAATAAAACAAGTAAATATATCGTTTAAAGACTGCATTAAATAAGTAGAAATGAAATTAGGTAAAAATGGCAGAAAGCTTGGAACAACGAAGTAATCAACAAACTGCACTTGATAGAGCCAGTTCTAGGTGTGGTGCTCAATCTCGTGGCAAGGAAATAAAACAAGTAAATATGTCGTTTTAAATTGCATTAAATAAGTAGAAAGGAAATTAAGTAAAAATGGCAGACTGCTTGGAACAATGAAGTAAACAACAAACTTCACTTTGTAAAGCCAGTTCTAGGTGTGGTGCTCAATCTCGTGGCAAGGAAATAATACAAGCAAATATGTCGTTAAAAGATTGCATTAAATAAGTAGAAAAGAAATTAAGCAAAAATGGCAGACAGCTTGGAACAATGAAGTAAACAACAAACTGCACTTGGTAAAGCCAGTTCTAGGTATGCTGCTCAATCTCGTGGCAAGAAAATAAAACTAGTAAATCTGTCGTTTAAAGATTGCATTAAATAAGTAGAAAGGAAATTAAGTAAAAATGTCAGACAGCTTGGAACAATGAAGTAAACAACAAACTACACTTGGTAAAGCCAGTTCTAGGTGCGGTGCTCAATCTCATGGCAAGGAAATAAAACAAGCAAATATGTCGTTTAAAGATTGCATTAAATAAGTAGAAAGGAAACTAAGTAAAAAAAGCAGACATCATGGAACAATGAATTAAACAACAAACTGCACTTGGGAAAGCCAGTTCTAGGTGTGCTGCTAAATCATGTGGCAAGGAATTAAAACAAGTAAATATGTCATTTTAAGATTGCATTAAATAAGTAGAAAGAAAATTAAGAAAAAATGGCAAACAACTTCGAACAATGAAGTAAACAACAAACTGCACTTGGTAAAGCCAGTTCTAGGTGTGCTGCTCAATCTCGTTGCAAGGAAATGAAAAAGTAGATGTCCTTTAGGGATTGCGTTAAATTAGTTCAAAGGAAATTAAGTAAAGAAAGGCAGACAGCTTGGAACAATGAAGTAAACAAACTGCACTTGGTAAAGCCAGTTCTAGCTGTGCTGCTCAATCTTGTGGCAAGAAAATAAAACAAGTAATTATGTCATTTAAAGATTGCCTAAATAAGTAGAAAGAAAATTAAGTAAAAGTGGCAGACAGCTTGGAACAACGAAGAAAACAACAAAGTGCACTTGGTAAAGCCAGTTCTAGGTGTGGTGCTCAATCTCGCGGCAAGGAAATAAAACAAGTAAATATGTCGTTTAAAGATTGCATTAAATAAGTATAAAGGAAATTAAGCAAAAATGGCAGACAGCTTGGAACAATGAAGTAAACAACAATCTGCACTTGGTAAAGCCAGTTCTAGGTATGCTGCTCAATCTCGTGGCAAGGAAATAAAACTAGTAAATCTGTCGTTTAAAGATTGCATTAAATAAGTAGAAAGGAAATTAAGTAAAAATGGCAGACAGCTTGGAACAATGAAGTAAACAACAAACTGCACTTGGTAAAGCCAGTTCTAGGTGTGGTGCTCAATCTCGTGGCAAGGAAATAAAACAAGCAAATATGTCGTTTAAAGATTCCATTAAATAAGTAGAAACGAAATTAAGCAAAAATGGCAGACAGCTTGGAACAATGAAGTAAACAACAAACTGCACTTGGTAAAGCCAGTTCTAGGTGTGGTGCTCAATCTCGTGGCAAGGAAATAAAACAAGCAAATTTGTCGTTTAAAGATTCCATTAAATAAGTAGAAACGAAATTAAGCAAAAATGGCAGAAAGCTTGGAACAATGAAGTAAACAACAATCTGCACTTGGTAAAGCCAGTTCTAGGTGTGGTGCTCAATCTCGTGGCAAGGAAATAAAACAAGCAAACATGTCGTTTAAAGATTCCATTAAATAAGTAGAAACGAAATTAAGCAAAAATGGCAGACAGCTTGGAACAATGAAGTAAACAACAAACTGCACTTGGTAAAGCCAGTTCTAGGTGTGCTGCTCAATCTCGTGGCAAGGAAATAAAACAAGTAAATATGTCATTTAAAGAATGCAATAAATAAGTAGGAAGGAAATTAAGCAAAAATGGCAGACAGCTTGGAACAATGAAGTAAACAACAAAGTGCACTTGGTAAAGCCAGTTCTAGGTATTCTGTTTAATCTCGTGGCAAGGAAATAAAACTAGTAAATCTGTCGTTTAAAGATTGCATTAAATAAGTAGAAAGGAAATAAGTAAAAATGGCAGACAGCTTGGAACAATGAAGTAAACAACAAACTGCACTTGGTAAAGCCAGTTCTAGGTGTGGTGCTCAATCTCGTGGCAAGGAAATAAAACAAGCAAATATGTCGTTAAAAGATTGCATTAAATAAGTAGAAAGGAAATTAGGTAAAAATGGCAGACAGCTTGGAACAATGAAGTAAACAACAAACTGCACTTGGTAAAGCCAGTTCTAGTTGTGGTGCTCAATCTCGAAGCAAGGAAATAAAACAAGCAAATATGTCATTAAAAGATTGCATTTAATAAGTAGAAAGGAAATTAAGTAAAAATGGCAGACAGCTTGGAACAACGAAGTAAACAACAAACTGCACTTGATAGAGCCAGTTCTAGCTGTGCTGCTCAATCTCGTGGCAAGGAAATAAAACAAGTAAATATATCGTTTAAAGACTGCATTAAATAAGTAGAAATGAAATTAGGTAAAAATGGCAGAAAGCTTGGAACAACGAAGTAATCAACAAACTGCACTTGATAGAGCCAGTTCTAGGTGTGGTGCTCAATCTCGTGGCAAGGAAATAAAACAAGTAAATATGTCGTTTTAAATTGCATTAAATAAGTAGAAAGGAAATTAAGTAAAAATGGCAGACTGCTTGGAACAATGAAGTAAACAACAAACTTCACTTTGTAAAGCCAGTTCTAGGTGTGGTGCTCAATCTCGTGGCAAGGAAATAATACAAGCAAATATGTCGTTAAAAGATTGCATTAAATATGTAGAAAGGAAATTAAGCAAAAATGGCAGACAGCTTGGAACAATGAAGTAAACAACCAACTGCACTTGGTAAAGCCAGTTCTAGGTATGCTGCTCAATCTCGTGGCAATAAAATAAAACTAGTAAATCTGTCGTTTAAAGATTGCATTAAATAAGTAGAAAGGAAATTAAGTAAAAATGTCAGACAGCTTGGAACAATGAAGTAAACAACAAACTACACTTGGTAAAGCCAGTTCTAGGTGCGGTGCTCAATCTCATGGCAAGGAAATAAAACAAGCAAATATGTAGTTTAAAGATTGCATTAAATAAGTAGAAAGGAAATTAAGTAAAAATGGCAGACAGCTTGGAACAATGAAGTAAACAACAAACTGCACTTGGTAAAGCCAGTTCTAGGTGTGGTGCTCAATCTCGTGGCAAGGAAATAAAACAAGCAAATATGTCATTAAAAGATTGCAATAAATAAGTAGAAAGGAAATTAAGTAAAAATGGCAGACAGCTTGGAACAACGAAGTAAACAACAAACTGCACTTGATAGAGCCAGTTCTAGCTGTGCTGCTCAATCTCGTGGCAAGGAAATAAAACAAGTAAATATATCGTTTAAAGACTGCATTAAATAAGTAGAAATGAAATTAGGTAAAAATGGCAGAAAGCTTGGAACAACGAAGTAATCAACAAACTGCACTTGATAGAGCCAGTTCTAGGTGTGGTGCTCAATCTCGTGGCAAGGAAATAAAACAAGTAAATATGTCGTTTTAAATTGCAATAAATAAGTAGAAAGGAAATTAAGTAAAAATGGCAGACTGCTTGGAACAATGAAGTAAACAACAAACTTCACTTTGTAAAGCCAGTTCTAGGTGTGGTGCTCAATCTCGTGGCAAGGAAATAATACAAGCAAATATGTCGTTAAAAGATTGCATTAAATAAGTAGAAAAGAAATTAAGCAAAAATGGCAGACAGCTTGGAACAATGAAGTAAACAACAAACTGCACTTGGTAAAGCCAGTTCTAGGTATGCTGCTCAATCTCGTGGCAAGAAAATAAAACTAGTAAATCTGTCGTTTAAAGATTGCATTAAATAAGTAGAAAGGAAATTAAGTAAAAATGTCAGACAGCTTGGAACAATGAAGTAAACAACAAACTACAGTTGGTAAAGCCAGTTCTAGGTGCGGTGCTCAATCTCATGGCAAGGAAATAAAACAAGCAAATATGTCGTTTAAAGATTGCATTAAATAAGTAGAAAGGAAATTAAGTAAAAATGGCAGACAGCTTGGAACAACGAAGTAATCAACAAACTGTACTTGATAGAGCCAGTTCTAGGTGTGCTGCTCAATCTCATGGCAAGGAAATAAAACAAGTAAATATGTCGTGTAAAGATTGCATTAAATAAGTAGAAAGGAAACTAAGTAAAAAAAGCAGACATCATGGAACAATGAATTAAACAACAAACTGCACTTGGGAAAGCCAGTTCTAGGTGTGCTGCTAAATCATGTGGCAAGGAATTAAAACAAGTAAATATGTCATTTTAAGATTGCATTAAATAAGTAGAAAGAAAATTAAGAAAAAATGGCAAACAACTTCGAACAATGAAGTAAACAACAAACTGCACTTGGTAAAGCCAGTTCTAGGTGTGCTGCTCAATCTCGTTGCAAGGAAATGAAAAAGTATATGTCCTTTAGGGATTGCGTTAAATTAGTTCAAAGGAAATTAAGTAAAGAAAGGCAGACAGCTTGGAACAATGAAGTAAACAAACTGCACTTGGTAAAGCCAGTTCTAGCTGTGCTGCTCAATCTTGTGGCAAGAAAATAAAACAAGTAATTATGTCATTTAAAGATTGCCTAAATAAGTAGAAAGAAAATTAAGTAAAAGTGGCAGACAGCTTGGAACAACGAAGAAAACAACAAAGTGCACTTGGTAAAGCCAGTTCTAGGTGTGGTGCTCAATCTCGCGGCAAGGAAATAAAACAAGTAAATATGTCGTTTAAAGATTGCATTAAATAAGTATAAAGGAAATTAAGCAAAAATGGCAGACAGCTTGGAACAATGAAGTAAACAACAATCTGCACTTGGTAAAGCCAGTTCTAGGTATGCTGCTCAATCTCGTGGCAAGGAAATAAAACTAGTAAATCTGTCGTTTAAAGATTGCATTAAATAAGTAGAAAGGAAATTAAGTAAACATGGCAGACAGCTTGGAACAATGAAGTAAACAACAAACTGCACTTGGTAAAGCCAGTTCTAGGTGTGGTGCTCAATCTCGTGGCAAGGAAATAAAACAAGCAAATATGTCGTTTAAAGATTCCATTAAATAAGTAGAAACGAAATTAAGCAAAAATGGCAGACAGCTTGGAACAATGAAGTAAACAACAAACTGCACTTGGTAAAGCCAGTTCTAGGTGTGGTGCTCAATCTCGTGGCAAGGAAATAAAACAAGCAAATATGTCGTTTAAAGATTCCATTAAATAAGTAGAAACGAAATTAAGGAAAAATGGCAGACAGCTTGGAACAATGAAGTAAACAACAATCTGCACTTGGTAAAGCCAGTTCTAGGTGTGGTGCTCAATCTCGTGGCAAGGAAATAAAACAAGCAAATATGTCGTTTAAAGATTCCATTAAATAAGTAGAAACGAAATTAAGCAAAAATGGCAGACAGCTTGGAACAATGAAGTAAACAACAAACTGCACTTGGTAAAGCCAGTTCTAGGTGTGCTGCTCAATCTCGGGGCAAGGAAATAAAACAAGTAAATATGTCATTTAAAGAATGCAATAAATAAGTAGGAAGGAAATAAGCAAAAATGGCAGACAGCTTGGAACAATGAAGTAAACAACAAAGTGCACTTGGTAAAGCCAGTTCTAGGTATTCTGTTTAATCTCGTGGCAAGGAAATAAAACTAGTAAATCTGTCGTTTAAAGATTGCATTAAATAAGTAGAAAGGAAATAAGTAAAAATGGCAGACAGCTTGGAACAATGAAGTAAACAACAAACTGCACTTGGTAAAGCCAGTTCTAGGTGTGGTGCTCAATCTCGTGGCAAGGAAATAAAACAAGCAAATTTGTCGTTTAAAGATTCCATTAAATAAGTAGAAACGAAATTAAGCAAAAATGGCAGAAAGCTTGGAACAATGAAGTAAACAACAATCTGCACTTGGTAAAGCCAGTTCTAGGTGTGGTGCTCAATCTCGTGGCAAGGAAATAAAACAAGCAAACATGTCGTTTAAAGATTCCATTAAATAAGTAGAAACGAAATTAAGCAAAAATGGCAGACAGCTTGGAACAATGAAGTAAACAACAAACTGCACTTGGTAAAGCCAGTTCTAGGTGTGCTGCTCAATCTCGTGGCAAGGAAATAAAACAAGTAAATATGTCATTTAAAGAATGCAATAAATAAGTAGGAAGGAAATTAAGCAAAAATGGCAGACAGCTTGGAACAATGAAGTAAACAACAAAGTGCACTTGGTAAAGCCAGTTCTAGGTATTCTGTTTAATCTCGTGGCAAGGAAATAAAACTAGTAAATCTGTCGTTTAAAGATTGCATTAAATAAGTAGAAAGGAAATAAGTAAAAATGGCAGACAGCTTGGAACGATGAAGTAAACAACAAACTGCACTTGGTAAAGCCAGTTCTAGGTGTGGTGCTCAATCTCGTGGCAAGGAAATAAAACAAGCAAATATGTCGTTAAAAGATTGCATTAAATAAGTAGAAAGGAAATTAGGTAAAAATGGCAGACAGCTTGGAACAATGAAGTAAACAACAAACTGCACTTGGTAAAGCCAGTTCTAGTTGTGGTGCTCAATCTCGAAGCAAGGAAATAAAACAAGCAAATATGTCATTAAAAGATTGCATTAAATAAGTAGAAAGGAAATTAAGTAAAAATGGCAGACAGCTTGGAACAACGAAGTAAACAACAAACTGCACTTGATAGAGCCAGTTCTAGCTGTGCTGCTCAATCTCGTGGCAAGGAAATAAAACAAGTAAATATATCGTTTAAAGACTGCATTAAATAAGTAGAAATGAAATTAGGTAAAAATGGCAGAAAGCTTGGAACAACGAAGTAATCAACAAACTGCACTTGATAGAGCCAGTTCTAGGTGTGGTGCTCAATCTCGTGGCAAGGAAATAAAACAAGTAAATATGTCGTTTTAAATTGCATTAAATAAGTAGAAAGGAAATTAAGTAAAAATGGCAGACTGCTTGGAACAATGAAGTAAACAACAAACTTCACTTTGTAAAGCCAGTTCTAGGTGTGGTGCTCAATCTCGTGGCAAGGAAATAATACAAGCAAATATGTCGTTAAAAGATTGCATTAAATATGTAGAAAGGAAATTAAGCAAAAATGGCAGACAGCTTGGAACAATGAAGTAAACAACCAACTGCACTTGGTAAAGCCAGTTCTAGGTATGCTGCTCAATCTCGTGGCAATAAAATAAAACTAGTAAATCTGTCGTTTAAAGATTGCATTAAATAAGTAGAAAGGAAATTAAGTAAAAATGTCAGACAGCTTGGAACAATGAAGTAAACAACAAACTACACTTGGTAAAGCCAGTTCTAGGTGCGGTGCTCAATCTCATGGCAAGGAAATAAAACAAGCAAATATGTAGTTTAAAGATTGCATTAAATAAGTAGAAAGGAAATTAAGTAAAAATGGCAGACAGCTTGGAACAATGAAGTAAACAACAAACTGCACTTGGTAAAGCCAGTTCTAGGTGTGGTGCTCAATCTCGTGGCAAGGAAATAAAACAAGCAAATATGTCATTAAAAGATTGCAATAAATAAGTAGAAAGGAAATTAAGTAAAAATGGCAGACAGCTTGGAACAACGAAGTAAACAACAAACTGCACTTGATAGAGCCAGTTCTAGCTGTGCTGCTCAATCTCGTGGCAAGGAAATAAAACAAGTAAATATATCGTTTAAAGACTGCATTAAATAAGTAGAAATGAAATTAGGTAAAAATGGCAGAAAGCTTGGAACAACGAAGTAATCAACAAACTGCACTTGATAGAGCCAGTTCTAGGTGTGGTGCTCAATCTCGTGGCAAGGAAATAAAACAAGTAAATATGTCGTTTTAAATTGCAATAAATAAGTAGAAAGGAAATTAAGTAAAAATGGCAGACTGCTTGGAACAATGAAGTAAACAACAAACTTCACTTTGTAAAGCCAGTTCTAGGTGTGGTGCTCAATCTCGTGGCAAGGAAATAATACAAGCAAATATGTCGTTAAAAGATTGCATTAAATAAGTAGAAAAGAAATTAAGCAAAAATGGCAGACAGCTTGGAACAATGAAGTAAACAACAAACTGCACTTGGTAAAGCCAGTTCTAGGTATGCTGCTCAATCTCGTGGCAAGAAAATAAAACTAGTAAATCTGTCGTTTAAAGATTGCATTAAATAAGTAGAAAGGAAATTAAGTAAAAATGTCAGACAGCTTGGAACAATGAAGTAAACAACAAACTACAGTTGGTAAAGCCAGTTCTAGGTGCGGTGCTCAATCTCATGGCAAGGAAATAAAACAAGCAAATATGTCGTTTAAAGATTGCATTAAATAAGTAGAAAGGAAATTAAGTAAAAATGGCAGACAGCTTGGAACAACGAAGTAATCAACAAACTGTACTTGATAGAGCCAGTTCTAGGTGTGCTGCTCAATCTCATGGCAAGGAAATAAAACAAGTAAATATGTCGTGTAAAGATTGCATTAAATAAGTAGAAAGGAAACTAAGTAAAAAAAGCAGACATCATGGAACAATGAATTAAACAACAAACTGCACTTGGGAAAGCCAGTTCTAGGTGTGCTGCTAAATCATGTGGCAAGGAATTAAAACAAGTAAATATGTCATTTTAAGATTGCATTAAATAAGTAGAAAGAAAATTAAGAAAAAATGGCAAACAACTTCGAACAATGAAGTAAACAACAAACTGCACTTGGTAAAGCCAGTTCTAGGTGTGCTGCTCAATCTCGTTGCAAGGAAATGAAAAAGTAGATGTCCTTTAGGGATTGCGTTAAATTAGTTCAAAGGAAATTAAGTAAAGAAAGGCAGACAGCTTGGAAGAATGAAGTAAACAAACTGCACTTGGTAAAGCCAGTTCTAGCTGTGCTGCTCAATCTTGTGGCAAGAAAATAAAACAAGTAATTATGTCATTTAAAGATTGCCTAAATAAGTATAAAGGAAATTAAGCAAAAATGGCAGACAGCTTGGAACAATGAAGTAAACAACAATCTGCACTTGGTAAAGCCAGTTCTAGGTATGCTGCTCAATCTCGTGGCAAGGAAATAAAACTAGTAAATCTGTCGTTTAAAGATTGCATTAAATAAGTAGAAAGGAAATTAAGTAAACATGGCAGACAGCTTGGAACAATGAAGTAAACAACAAACTGCACTTGGTAAAGCCAGTTCTAGGTGTGGTGCTCAATCTCGTGGCAAGGAAATAAAACAAGCAAATATGTCGTTTAAAGATTCCATTAAATAAGTAGAAACGAAATTAAGCAAAAATGGCAGACAGCTTGGAACAATGAAGTAAACAACAAACTGCACTTGGTAAAGCCAGTTCTAGGTGTGGTGCTCAATCTCGTGGCAAGGAAATAAAACAAGCAAATATGTCGTTTAAAGATTCCATTAAATAAGTAGAAACGAAATTAAGCAAAAATGGCAGACAGCTTGGAACAATGAAGTAAACTACAATCTGCACTTGGTAAAGCCAGTTCTAGGTGTGGTGCTCAATCTCGTGGCAAGGAAATAAAACAAGCAAATATGTCGTTTAAAGATTCCATTAAATAAGTAGAAACGAAATTAAGCAAAAATGGCAGACAGCTTGGAACAATGAAGTAAACAACAAACTGCACTTGGTAAAGCCAGTTCTAGGTGTGCTGCTCAATCTCGGGGCAAGGAAATAAAACAAGTAAATATGTCATTTAAAGAATGCAATAAATAAGTAGGAAGGAAATAAGCAAAAATGGCAGACAGCTTGGAACAATGAAGTAAACAACAAAGTGCACTTGGTAAAGCCAGTTCTAGGTATTCTGTTTAATCTCGTGGCAAGGAAATAAAACTAGTAAATCTGTCGTTTAAAGATTGCATTAAATAAGTAGAAAGGAAATAAGTAAAAATGGCAGACAGCTTGGAACAATGAAGTAAACAACAAACTGCACTTGGTAAAGCCAGTTCTAGGTGTGGTGCTCAATCTCGTGGCAAGGAAATAAAACAAGCAAATATGTCGTTAAAAGATTGCATTAAATAAGTAGAAAGGAAATTAAGTAAAAATGGCAGACAGCTTGGAACAATGAAGTAAACAACAAACTGCACTTGGTAAAGCCAGTTCTAGGTGTGGTGCTCAATCTCGAAGCAAGGAAATAAAACAAGCAAATATGTCATTAAAAGATTGCATTAAATAAGTAGAAAGGAAATTAAGTAAAAATGGCAGACAGCTTGGAACAACGAAGTAAACAACAAACTGCACTTGATAGAGCCAGTTCTAGCTGTGCTGCTCAATCTCGTGGCAAGGAAATAAAACAAGTAAATATATCGTTTAAAGACTGCATTAAATAAGTAGAAATGAAATTAGGTAAAAATGGCAGAAAGCTTGGAACAACGAAGTAATCAACAAACTGCACTTGATAGAGCCAGTTCTAGGTGTGGTGCTCAATCTCGTGGCAAGGAAATAAAACTAGTAAATCTGTCGTTTAAAGATTGCATTAAATAAGTAGAAAGGAAATTAAGTAAAAATGTCAGACAGCTTGGAACAATGAAGTAAACAACAAACTACACTTGGTAAAGCCAGTTCTAGGTGCGGTGCTCAATCTCATGGCAAGGAAATAAAACAAGCAAATATGTAGTTTAAAGACTGCATTAAATAAGTAGAAAGGAAATTAAGTAAAAATGGCACACAGCTTGGAACAACGAAGTAATCAACAAACTGCACTTGATAGAGCCAGTTCTAGGTGTGCTGCTCAATCTCATGGCAAGGAAATAAAACAAGTAAATATGTCGTGTAAAGATTGCAATAAATAAATAGAAAGGAAACTAAGTAAAAAAAGCAGACATCATTGAACAATGAATTAAACAACAAACTGCACTTGGGAAAGCCAGTTCTAGGTGTGCTGCTAAATCATGTGGCAAGGAATTAAAACAAGTAAATATGTCATTTTAAGATTGCATTAAATATGTAGAAAGAAAATTAAGAAAAAATGGCAAACAACTTCGAACAATGAAGTAAACAACAAACTGCACTTGGTAAAGCCAGTTCTAGGTGTGCTGCTCAATCTCGTTGCAAGGAAATGAAAAAGTAGATGTCCTTTAGGGATTGCGTTAAATTAGTTCAAAGGAAATTAAGTAAAGAAAGGCAGACAGCTTGGAACAATGAAGTAAACAAACTGCACTTGGTAAAGCCAGTTCTTGCTGTGCTGCTGAATCTTGTGGCAAGAAAATAAAACAAGTAATTATGTCCTTTAAAGATTGCCTAAATAAGTAGAAAGAAAATTAAGTAAAAGTGGCAGACAGCTTGGAACAACGAAGAAAACAACAAAGTGCACTTGGTAAAGCCAGTTCTAGGTGTGGTGCTCAATCTCGCGGCAAGGAAATAAAACAAGTAAATATGTCGTTTAAAGATTGCAATAAAAAAGTAGAAAGGAAATTAATTAAAACTAGTAGACAGCTTGGAACAATGAAGTAAACAACAAACTGCACTTGGTAAAGCCAGTTCTAGGTGCACTGCTCAATCTCGTGGCAAGGAAATAAAACAAGTAAATATGCGGTTAAAGATTGCATTAAATAAGTAGAAAGGAAAATAAGGAAAAATGGCAAACCGCTTGGAACAATGAAGTAAATAACAAACTGCACTTGGTAAAGCCAGTTCAAGGTGTGCTGCTCAATCTCGAGGCAAGGAAATAAAACGAGTAAATATGTCGTTTAAAGATTGCAATAAATAAGAAGAAAGGAAATTAAGCTAAAATGACAGACAGCTTAGAACAATGAAGTAAGCAACAAACTGCACTGGGTAAACCCAGTTATAGGTGTGCTGCTCAATCTCGCGGCAAGGAAATAAAACAAGTAAATATGTCGTTTAAAGATTGCATTAAATAAGTAGAAAGGAAATTAGGCAAAAATGGCAGACAGCTTGGAACAATGAAGTAAACAACAAACTGCACTTGGTAAAGCCAGTTCTAGGTGTGCTGCTCAATCTCGCGGCAAGGAAATAAAACAAGTAAATATGTCGTTTAAAGATTGCAATAAATAAGTAGAAAGGAAATTAAGCAAAAATGGCAGACAGCTTGGAACAATGAAGTAAACAACAAACTGCACTTGGTAAAGCCAGTTCTAGGTGTGCTGCTCAATCTCGCGGCAAGGAAATAAAACAAGTAAATATGTCGTTTAAAGATTGCATTAAATAAGTAGAAAGGAAACTAGGTAAAAAGGACAGACACCTTGGAACAATAAAGTAAACAACAAACTGCACTTGGTAAAGCCAGTTCTAGGTTTGCTGCTAAATCACGTGGCAAAAAAATAAAACAAATAAATATGTCGTTTAAAGATTGCATTAAATAAGTAGAAAGGAAATTAAGTAAAAATGGCAGACAGCTTGGAACAATGAAGTAAACTACAAACTGCACTTGGTAAAGCCAGTTCTAGGTGTGCTGCTCACTCTCGTGGCAAGGAAATAAAACAAGTAAATACGTCGTTTAAAGATTGCATTAAATATGTAGAAAGAAAATTAAGCAAAAATGGCAGACAGCTTGGAACAATGAAGTAAACGACCAACTGAACTTGGTAAAGCCAGTTCTAGGTGTGCAGCTCAATCTCGTGGCAAGGAAATAAAACAAGTAAATATGTCGTTTAAAGATTGCATTAAAAAAGTAGAAAGGAAATTAAGCAAAAATGGCAGACAGCTTGGAACAATGAAGTAAACAAACTGCACTTGGTAAAGCCAGTTCTAGGTGTGCTGCTCAATCTCATGGCAAGGAAATAAAACAAGCAAATATGTAGTTTAAAGATTGCATTAAATAAGTAGAAAGGAAATTAAGTAAAAATGGCAGACAGCTTGGAACAATGAAGTAAACAACAAACTGCACTTGGTAAAGCCAGTTCTAGGTGTGGTGCTCAATCTCGTGGCAAGGAAATAAAACAAGCAAATATGTCATTAAAAGATTGCAATAAATAAGTAGAAAGGAAATTAAGTAAAAATGGCAGACAGCTTGGAACAACGAAGTAAACAACAAACTGCACTTGATAGAGCCAGTTCTAGCTGTGCTGCTCAATCTCGTGGCAAGGAAATAAAACAAGTAAATATATCGTTTAAAGACTGCATTAAATAAGTAGAAATGAAATTAGGTAAAAATGGCAGAAAGCTTGGAACAACGAAGTAATCAACAAACTGCACTTGATAGAGCCAGTTCTAGGTGTGGTGCTCAATCTCGTGGCAAGGAAATAAAACAAGTAAATATGTCGTTTTAAATTGCAATAAATAAGTAGAAAGGAAATTAAGTAAAAATGGCAGACTGCTTGGAACAATGAAGTAAACAACAAACTTCACTTTGTAAAGCCAGTTCTAGGTGTGGTGCTCAATCTCGTGGCAAGGAAATAATACAAGCAAATATGTCGTTAAAAGATTGCATTAAATAAGTAGAAAAGAAATTAAGCAAAAATGGCAGACAGCTTGGAACAATGAAGTAAACAACAAACTGCACTTGGTAAAGCCAGTTCTAGGTATGCTGCTCAATCTCGTGGCAAGAAAATAAAACTAGTAAATCTGTCGTTTAAAGATTGCATTAAATAAGTAGAAAGGAAATTAAGTAAAAATGTCAGACAGCTTGGAACAATGAAGTAAACAACAAACTACAGTTGGTAAAGCCAGTTCTAGGTGCGGTGCTCAATCTCATGGCAAGGAAATAAAACAAGCAAATATGTCGTTTAAAGATTGCATTAAATAAGTAGAAAGGAAATTAAGTAAAAATGGCAGACAGCTTGGAACAACGAAGTAATCAACAAACTGTACTTGATAGAGCCAGTTCTAGGTGTGCTGCTCAATCTCATGGCAAGGAAATAAAACAAGTAAATATGTCGTGTAAAGATTGCATTAAATAAGTAGAAAGGAAACTAAGTAAAAAAAGCAGACATCATGGAACAATGAATTAAACAACAAACTGCACTTGGGAAAGCCAGTTCTAGGTGTGCTGCTAAATCATGTGGCAAGGAATTAAAACAAGTAAATATGTCATTTTAAGATTGCATTAAATAAGTAGAAAGAAAATTAAGAAAAAATGGCAAACAACTTCGAACAATGAAGTAAACAACAAACTGCACTTGGTAAAGCCAGTTCTAGGTGTGCTGCTCAATCTCGTTGCAAGGAAATGAAAAAGTAGATGTCCTTTAGGGATTGCGTTAAATTAGTTCAAAGGAAATTAAGTAAAGAAAGGCAGACAGCTTGGAACAATGAAGTAAACAAACTGCACTTGGTAAAGCCAGTTCTAGCTGTGCTGCTCAATCTTGTGGCAAGAAAATAAAACAAGTAATTATGTCATTTAAAGATTGCCTAAATAAGTAGAAAGAAAATTAAGTAAAAGTGGCAGACAGCTTGGAACAACGAAGAAAACAACAAAGTGCACTTGGTAAAGCCAGTTCTAGGTGTGGTGCTCAATCTCGCGGCAAGGAAATAAAACAAGTAAATATGTCGTTTAAAGATTGCATTAAATAAGTATAAAGGAAATTAAGCAAAAATGGCAGACAGCTTGGAACAATGAAGTAAACAACAATCTGCACTTGGTAAAGCCAGTTCTAGGTATGCTGCTCAATCTCGTGGCAAGGAAATAAAACTAGTAAATCTGTCGTTTAAAGATTGCATTAAATAAGTAGAAAGGAAATTAAGTAAACATGGCAGACAGCTTGGAACAATGAAGTAAACAACAAACTGCACTTGGTAAAGCCAGTTCTAGGTGTGGTGCTCAATCTCGTGGCAAGGAAATAAAACAAGCAAATATGTCGTTTAAAGATTCCATTAAATAAGTAGAAACGAAATTAAGCAAAAATGGCAGACAGCTTGGAACAATGAAGTAAACAACAAACTGCACTTGGTAAAGCCAGTTCTAGGTGTGGTGCTCAATCTCGTGGCAAGGAAATAAAACAAGCAAATATGTCGTTTAAAGATTCCATTAAATAAGTAGAAACGAAATTAAGCAAAAATGGCAGACAGCTTGGAACAATGAAGTAAACAACAATCTGCACTTGGTAAAGCCAGTTCTAGGTGTGGTGCTCAATCTCGTGGCAAGGAAATAAAACAAGCAAATATGTCGTTTAAAGATTCCATTAAATAAGTAGAAACGAAATTAAGCAAAAATGGCAGACAGCTTGGAACAATGAAGTAAACAACAAACTGCACTTGGTAAAGCCAGTTCTAGGTGTGCTGCTCAATCTCGGGGCAAGGAAATAAAACAAGTAAATATGTCATTTAAAGAATGCAATAAATAAGTAGGAAGGAAATAAGTAAAAATGGCAGACAGCTTGGAACAATGAAGTAAACAACAAAGTGCACTTGGTAAAGCCAGTTCTAGGTATTCTGTTTAATCTCGTGGCAAGGAAATAAAACTAGTAAATCTGTCGTTTAAAGATTGCATTAAATAAGTAGAAAGGAAATAAGTAAAAATGGCAGACAGCTTGGAACAATGAAGTAAACAACAAACTGCACTTGGTAAAGCCAGTTCTAGGTGTGGTGCTCAATCTCGTGGCAAGGAAATAAAACAAGCAAATATGTCGTTAAAAGATTGCATTAAATAAGTAGAAAGGAAATTAAGTAAAAATGGCAGACAGCTTGGAACAATGAAGTAAACAACAAACTGCACTTGGTAAAGCCAGTTCTAGGTGTGGTGCTCAATCTCGAAGCAAGGAAATAAAACAAGCAAATATGTCAATAAAAGATTGCATTAAATAAGTAGAAAGGAAATTAAGTAAAAATGGCAGACAGCTTGGAACAACGAAGTAAACAACAAACTGCACTTGATAGAGCCAGTTCTAGCTGTGCTGCTCAATCTCGTGGCAAGGAAATAAAACAAGTAAATATATCGTTTAAAGACTGCATTAAATAAGTAGAAATGAAATTAGGTAAAAATGGCAGAAAGCTTGGAACAACGAAGTAATCAACAAACTGCACTTGATAGAGCCAGTTCTAGGTGTGGTGCTCAATCTCGTGGCAAGGAAATAAAACTAGTAAATCTGTCGTTTAAAGATTGCATTAAATAAGTAGAAAGGAAATTAAGTAAAAATGTCAGACAGCTTGGAACAATGAAGTAAACAACAAACTACACTTGGTAAAGCCAGTTCTAGGTGCGGTGCTCAATCTCATGGCAAGGAAATAAAACAAGCAAATATGTAGTTTAAAGACTGCATTAAATAAGTAGAAAGGAAATTAAGTAAAAATGGCACACAGCTTGGAACAACGAAGTAATCAACAAACTGCACTTGATAGAGCCAGTTCTAGGTGTGCTGCTCAATCTCATGGCAAGGAAATAAAACAAGTAAATATGTCGTGTAAAGATTGCAATAAATAAATAGAAAGGAAACTAAGTAAAAAAAGCAGACATCATTGAACAATGAATTAAACAACAAACTGCACTTGGGAAAGCCAGTTCTAGGTGTGCTGCTAAATCATGTGGCAAGGAATTAAAACAAGTAAATATGTCATTTTAAGATTGCATTAAATATGTAGAAAGAAAATTAAGAAAAAATGGCAAACAACTTCGAACAATGAAGTAAACAACAAACTGCACTTGGTAAAGCCAGTTCTAGGTGTGCTGCTCAATCTCGTTGCAAGGAAATGAAAAAGTAGATGTCCTTTAGGGATTGCGTTAAATTAGTTCAAAGGAAATTAAGTAAAGAAAGGCAGACAGCTTGGAACAATGAAGTAAACAAACTGCACTTGGTAAAGCCAGTTCTTGCTGTGCTGCTGAATCTTGTGGCAAGAAAATAAAACAAGTAATTATGTCCTTTAAAGATTGCCTAAATAAGTAGAAAGAAAATTAAGTAAAAGTGGCAGACAGCTTGGAACAACGAAGAAAACAACAAAGTGCACTTGGTAAAGCCAGTTCTAGGTGTGGTGCTCAATCTCGCGGCAAGGAAATAAAACAAGTAAATATGTCGTTTAAAGATTGCAATAAAAAAGTAGAAAGGAAATTAATTAAAACTAGTAGACAGCTTGGAACAATGAAGTAAACAACAAACTGCACTTGGTAAAGCCAGTTCTAGGTGCACTGCTCAATCTCGTGGCAAGGAAATAAAACAAGTAAATATGCGGTTAAAGATTGCATTAAATAAGTAGAAAGGAAAATAAGGAAAAATGGCAAACCGCTTGGAACAATGAAGTAAATAACAAACTGCACTTGGTAAAGCCAGTTCAAGGTGTGCTGCTCAATCTCGAGGCAAGGAAATAAAACGAGTAAATATGTCGTTTAAAGATTGCAATAAATAAGAAGAAAGGAAATTAAGCTAAAATGACAGACAGCTTAGAACAATGAAGTAAGCAACAAACTGCACTGGGTAAACCCAGTTATAGGTGTGCTGCTCAATCTCGCGGCAAGGAAATAAAACAAGTAAATATGTCGTTTAAAGATTGCATTAAATAAGTAGAAAGGAAATTAGGCAAAAATGGCAGACAGCTTGGAACAATGAAGTAAACAACAAACTGCACTTGGTAAAGCCAGTTCTAGGTGTGCTGCTCAATCTCGCGGCAAGGAAATAAAACAAGTAAATATGTCGTTTAAAGATTGCAATAAATAAGTAGAAAGGAAATTAAGCAAAAATGGCAGACAGCTTGGAACAATGAAGTAAACAACAAACTGCACTTGGTAAAGCCAGTTCTAGGTGTGCTGCTCAATCTCGCGGCAAGGAAATAAAACAAGTAAATATGTCGTTTAAAGATTGCATTAAATAAGTAGAAAGGAAACTAGGTAAAAAGGACAGACACCTTGGAACAATAAAGTAAACAACAAACTGCACTTGGTAAAGCCAGTTCTAGGTTTGCTGCTAAATCACGTGGCAAAAAAATAAAACAAATAAATATGTCGTTTAAAGATTGCATTAAATAAGTAGAAAGGAAATTAAGTAAAAATGGCAGACAGCTTGGAACAATGAAGTAAACTACAAACTGCACTTGGTAAAGCCAGTTCTAGGTGTGCTGCTCACTCTCGTGGCAAGGAAATAAAACAAGTAAATACGTCGTTTAAAGATTGCATTAAATATGTAGAAAGAAAATTAAGCAAAAATGGCAGACAGCTTGGAACAATGAAGTAAACGACCAACTGAACTTGGTAAAGCCAGTTCTAGGTGTGCAGCTCAATCTCGTGGCAAGGAAATAAAACAAGTAAATATGTCGTTTAAAGATTGCATTAAAAAAGTAGAAAGGAAATTAAGCAAAAATGGCAGACAGCTTGGAACAATGAAGTAAACAAACTGCACTTGGTAAAGCCAGTTCTAGGTGTGCTGCTCAATTTCGTGGCAAGGAAATAAAACAAGTAAATATGTCGTTTAAAGATTGCATTAAATAAGTAGATAGGAAATTAAGCAAAAATGGCAGACAGCTTGGAACAATGAAGTAAACAACAATCTGCACTTGGTAAAGCCAGTTCTAGGTGTGCTGCTCAATCTCGTGGCAAGGAAATAAAACAAGTAAATATGTCGTTTAAAGATTGCATTAAATAGGTAGAAAGGAAATTAAGCGAAAATGGCAGACAGCTTGGAACAATGAAGTAAACAACAAACTGCACTTGGTGAAGCCAGTTCTAGGTATGCTGCTCAATCTCGTGGCAAGGAAATAAAACTAGTATATCTGTCGTTTAAAGATTACATTAAATAAGTAGATAGGAAATTAAGTAAAAATGGCAGAGAGTCTGGAACAATGAAGTAAACAACAAACTGCACTTCGTAAAGCCAGTTCTAGGTGTGGTGCTCAATCTCGTGGCAAGGAAATAAAACAAGCAAATATGTCGTTAAAGGATTGCATTAAATAAGTAGAAAGGAAATTAAGTAAAAATGGCAGACAGCTTGGAACAACGAAGTAATCAGCAAACTGCACTTGATAGAGCCAGTTCTAGGTGTGCTGCTTAATCTCACGGCAAGGAAATAAAACAAGTAAATATGTCCTTTAAAGATTCCATTAAATAACTAGAAAGGAAATTAAGCAAAAATGGCGGACAGCTTGGAACAATGAAGTAAACAACAAACTGCACTTGGTAAAGCCAGTTCTAGGTCTGCTGCTCAATCTCGAGGCAAGGAAATAAAACTTGTAAATATGTCGTTTAAAGATTGCATTAAATAAGTAGAAAGGAAATTAAGCAAAAATGGCAGACAGCTTGGAACAATGAAGTAAACAACAAACTGCACTTGGTAAAGCCAGTACTAGGTGTGCTGCTCAATCTCGTGGCAAGGAAATAAAACAAGTAAATATGTCGTTAAAATATTGCATTAAATAATTACAAAGGAAATTAAGCAAAAATGGCAGACAGCTTGGAACAATGAAGTAAACAACAAACTACACTTGGTAAATCCAGTTCTAGGTGTGCTGCTCAATCTTTCTCCAAGGAAATAAAACAAGTAAATATGTCGTTTAAATATTGCATTAAATAAGTAGAAAGAAAATTAAGTAAAAATGGCAGACAGCTTGGAACAAAGAAGTAAACAAAAAACTGCACTTGGTAAAGCCAGTTCTAGGTGTGCTGCTCAATCTCGTGGCAAGGAAATAAAACAAGTAAATATGTCGTTTAAAGATTGCATTAAAAAAGTAGAAAGGAAATTAAGCAAAAATGGCAGACAGCTTGGAACAATGAAGTAAACAACAAACGGCACTTGGTAAAGCCAGTTCTAGGTATGCAGCTCAATCTCGTGGCAAGGAAATAAAACAAGTAAATATGTCGTTTAAAGATTGCATTAAAAAAGTAGAAAGGAAATTAAGCAAAAATGGCAGACAGCTTGGAACAATGAAGTAAACAAACTGCACTTGGTAAAGCCAGTTCTAGGTGTGCTGCTCAATCTCGTCGCAAGGAAATAAAACAAGTAAATATGTCGTTTAAAGATTGCATTAAATAAGTAGAAAGGAAATTAAGCAAAAATGGCAGACAGCTTGGAACAATGAAGTAAACAACAACCTGCACTTGGTAAAGCCAGTTCTAGGTGTGCTGCTCAATCTCGTGGCAAGAAAATAAAACAAGTAAATATGTCATTTAAAGATTGCATTAAATAAGTAGAAAGGAAATTAAGCAAAAATGGCAGACAGCTTGGAACAATGAAGTAAACAACAAAGTGCACTTGGTAAAGCCAGTTCTAGGTATTCTGCTCAATCTCGTGGCAAGGAAATAAAACAAGTTAATATGTCGTTTAAAGATTGCATTAAATAAGTAGAAAGGAAATTAAGCAAAAATGGCAAACCGCTAGGAACAATGAAGTAAACAAACTGCACTTGGTAAAGCCAGTTCTAGGTGTGCTGCTCAATCTCGTCGCAAGGAAATAAAACAAGTAGATATGTCGTTTAAAGATTGCATTAAATAAGTAGAAAGGACATTAAGCAAAAATGGCAGACAGCTTGGAACAATGAAGTAAACAACAATCTGCACTTGGTAAAGCCAGTTCTAGGTGTGCTGCTCAATCTCGTGGCAAGGAAATAAAACTAGTATATCTGTCGTTTAAAGATTACATTAAATAAGTAGATAGGAAATTAAGTAAAAATGGCAGAGAGTCTGGAACAATGAAGTAAACAACAAACTGCACTTCGTAAAGCCAGTTCTAGGTGTGGTGCTCAATCTCGTGGCAAGGAAATAAAACAAGCAAATATGTCGTTAAAGGATTGCATTAAATAAGTAGAAAGGAAATTAAGTAAAAATGGCAGACAGCTTGGAACAACGAAGTAATCAGCAAACTGCACTTGATAGAGCCAGTTCTAGGTGTGCTGCTTAATCTCACGGCAAGGAAATAAAACAAGTAAATATGTCCTTTAAAGATTCCATTAAATAACTAGAAAGGAAATTAAGCAAAAATGGCGGACAGCTTGGAACAATGAAGTAAACAACAAACTGCACTTGGTAAAGCCAGTTCTAGGTCTGCTGCTCAATCTCGAGGCAAGGAAATAAAACTTGTAAATATGTCGTTTAAAGATTGCATTAAATAAGTAGAAAGGAAATTAAGCAAAAATGGCAGACAGCTTGGAACAATGAAGTAAACAACAAACTGCACTTGGTAAAGCCAGTACTAGGTGTGCTGCTCAATCTCGTGGCAAGGAAATAAAAAAAGTAAATATGTCGTTAAAATATTGCATTAAATAATTACAAAGGAAATTAAGCAAAAATGGCAGACAGCTTGGAACAATGAAGTAAACAACAAACTGCACTTGGTAAATCCAGTTCTAGGTGTGCTGCTCAATCTTTCTCCAAGGAAATAAAACAAGTAAATATGTCGTTTAAATATTGCATTAAATAAGTAGAAAGAAAATTAAGTAAAAATGGCAGACAGCTTGGAACAAAGAAGTAAACAAAAAACTGCACTTGGTAAAGCCAGTTCTAGGTGTGCTGCTCAATCTCGTGGCAAGGAAATAAAACAAGTAAATATGTCGTTTAAAGATTGCATTAAAAAAGTAGAAAGGAAATTAAGCAAAAATGGCAGACAGCTTGGAACAATGAAGTAAACAACAAACGGCACTTGGTAAAGCCAGTTCTAGGTGTGCAGCTCAATCTCGTGGCAAGGAAATAAAACAAGTAAATATGTCGTTTAAAGATTGCATTAAAAAAGTAGAAAGGAAATTAAGCAAAAATGGCAGACAGCTTGGAACAATGAAGTAAACAAACTGCACTTGGTAAAGCCAGTTCTAGGTGTGCTGCTCAATCTCGTCGCAAGGAAATAAAACAAGTAAATATGTCGTTTAAAGATTGCATTAAATAAGTAGAAAGGAAATTAAGCAAAAATGGCAGACAGCTTGGAACAATGAAGTAAACAACAACCTGCACTTGGTAAAGCCAGTTCTAGGTGTGCTGCTCAATCTCGTGGCAAGAAAATAAAACAAGTAAATATGTCATTTAAAGATTGCATTAAATAAGTAGAAAGGAAATTAAGCAAAAATGGCAGACAGCTTGCAACAATGAAGTAAACAACAAAGTGCACTTGGTAAAGCCAGTTCTAGGTATTCTGCTCAATCTCGTGGCAAGGAAATAAAACAAGTTAATATGTCGTTTAAAGATTGCATTAAATAAGTAGAAAGGAAATTAAGCAAAAATGGCAAACCGCTAGGAACAATGAAGTAAACAAACTGCACTTGGTAAAGCCAGTTCTAGGTGTGCTGCTCAATCTCGTCGCAAGGAAATAAAACAAGTAGATATGTCGTTTAAAGATTGCATTAAATAAGTAGAAAGGACATTAAGCAAAAATGGCAGACAGCTTGGAACAATGAAGTAAACAACAATCTGCACTTGGTAAAGCCAGTTCTAGGTGTGCTGCTCAATCTCGTGGCAAGGAAATAAAACAAGTAACTATGTCATTTAAAGATTGCATTAAATAAGTAGAAAGGAAATTAAGCAAAAATGGCAGACAGCTTGGAACAATGAAGTAAACAACAAACTGCACTTGGTAAAGCCAGTTCTAGGTGTGCTGCTCAATCTCGCGGCAAGGAAATAAAACAAGTAAATATGTCGTTTAAAGATTGCATTAAATAGGTAGTAAGGAAATTAAGCAATAATGGCAGACAGCTTGGAACAATGAAGTAAACAACAAACTGCACTTGGTAAAGCCAGTTCTAGGTGTGCTGCTCAATCTCGTGGCAAGGAAATAAAACAAGTAAATATGTCGTTTAAAGATTGCATTAAATAGGTAGAAAGGAAATATAGCAAAAATGGCAGACAGCTTGGAACAATGAAGTAAACAACAAACTGCACTTGGTAAAGCCAGTTCTAGGTGTGCTGCTCAATCTCGCGGCAAGGAAATAAAACAAGTAAATATGTCGTTTAAAGATTGCATTAAATAGGTAGAAAGGAAATTAAGCAAAAATGGTAGACAGCTTAGAACAATGAAGTAAACAACAATCTGCACTTGGTAAAGCCAGTTCTAGGTGTGCTGCTCAATCTCGTGGCAAGGAAATAAAACAAGTAAATATGTCGTTTAAAGATTGCATTAAATAAGTAGAAAGGAAATTAAGCAAAAATGGCAGACAGCTTGGAACAATGAAGTAAACAACAAACTGCACTTGGTAAAGCCAGTTCTAGGTGTGCTGCTCAATCTCGCGGCAAGGAAATAAAACAAGTAAATATGTCGTTTAAAGATTGCAATAAATAGGTAGAAAGGAAATTAAGCAAAAATGGCAGACAGCTTGGAACAATGAAGTAAACAACAAACTGCACTTGGTAAAGGCAGTTCTAGGTGTGCTGCTCAATCTCGCGGCAAGGAAATAAAACAAGTAAATATGTCTTTTAAAGATTGCATTAAATAAGTAGAAAGGAAATTAGGTAAAAAGGGCAGACACCTTGGAACAATAAAGTAAGCAACAAACTGCACTTGGTAAAGCCACTTCTAGGTGTGCTGCTCAATCCCGTGGCAAGGAATTAAAACAAGTAAATATGTCGTTTAAAGATTGCATTAAAAAGTAGAAAGGAAATTAAGCAAAAATGGCAGACAGCTTGGAACAATGAAGTAAACAAACTGCACTTGGTAAAGCCAGTTCTAGGTGTGCTGCTCAATCTCGTCGCAAGGAAATAAAACAAGTAAATATGTCGTTTAAAGATTGCATTAAATAAGTAGAAAGGAAATTAAGCAAAAATGGCAGACAGCTTGGAACAATGAAGTAAACAACAACCTGCACTTGGTAAAGCCAGTTCTAGGTGTGCTGCTCAATCTCGTGGCAAGAAAATAAAACAAGTAAATATGTCATTTAAAGATTGCATTAAATAAGTAGAAAGGAAATTAAGCAAAAATGGCAGACAGCTTGGAACAATGAAGTAAACAACAAAGTGCACTTGGTAAAGCCAGTTCTAGGTATTCTGCTCAATCTCGTGGCAAGGAAATAAAACAAGTTAATATGTCGTTTAAAGATTGCATTAAATAAGTAGAAAGGAAATTAAGCAAAAATGGCAAACCGCTAGGAACAATGAAGTAAACAAACTGCACTTGGTAAAGCCAGTTCTAGGTGTGCTGCTCAATCTCGTCGCAAGGAAATAAAACAAGTAGATATGTCGTTTAAAGATTGCATTAAATAAGTAGAAAGGACATTAAGCAAAAATGGCAGACAGCTTGGAACAATGAAGTAAACAACAATCTGCACTTGGTAAAGCCAGTTCTAGGTGTGCTGCTCAATCTCGTGGCAAGGAAATAAAACAAGTAACTATGTCATTTAAAGATTGCATTAAATAAGTAGAAAGGAAATTAAGCAAAAATGGCAGACAGCTTGGAACAATGAAGTAAACAACAAACTGCACTTGGTAAAGCCAGTTCTAGGTGTGCTGCTCAATCTCGCGGCAAGGAAATAAAACAAGTAAATATGTCGTTTAAAGATTGCATTAAATAGGTAGTAAGGAAATTAAGCAATAATGGCAGACAGCTTGGAACAATGAAGTAAACAACAAACTGCACTTGGTAAAGCCAGTTCTAGGTGTGCTGCTCAATCTCGTGGCAAGGAAATAAAACAAGTAAATATGTCGTTTAAAGATTGCATTAAATAGGTAGAAAGGAAATATAGCAAAAATGGCAGACAGCTTGGAACAATGAAGTAAACAACAAACTGCACTTGGTAAAGCCAGTTCTAGGTGTGCTGCTCAATCTCGCGGCAAGGAAATAAAACAAGTAAATATGTCGTTTAAAGATTGCATTAAATAGGTAGAAAGGAAATTAAGCAAAAATGGCAGACAGCTTAGAACAATGAAGTAAACAACAATCTGCACTTGGTAAAGCCAGTTCTAGGTGTGCTGCTCAATCTCGTGGCAAGGAAATAAAACAAGTAAATATGTCGTTTAAAGATTGCATTAAATAAGTAGAAAGGAAATTAAGCAAAAATGGCAGACAGCTTGGAACAATGAAGTAAACAACAAACTGCACTTGGTAAAGCCAGTTCTAGGTGTGCTGCTCAATCTCGCGGCAAGGAGATAAAACAAGTAAATATGTCGTTTAAAGATTGCAATAAATAGGTAGAAAGGAAATTAAGCAAAAATGGCAGACAGCTTGGAACAATGAAGTAAACAACAAACTGCACTTGGTAAAGGCAGTTCTAGGTGTGCTGCTCAATCTCGCGGCAAGGAAATAAAACAAGTAAATATGTCTTTTAAAGATTGCATTAAATAAGTAGAAAGGAAATTAGGTAAAAAGGGCAGACACCTTGGAACAATAAAGTAAGCAACAAACTGCACTTGGTAAAGCCAGTTCTAGGTGTGCTGCTCAATCCCGTGGCAAGGAATTAAAACAAGTAAATATGTCGTTTAAAGATTGCATTAAAAAGTAGAAAGGAAATTAAGCAAAAATGGCAGACAGCTTGGAACAATGAAGTAAACAAACTGCACTTGGTAAAGCCAGTTCTAGGTGTGCTGCTCAATCTCGTGGCAAGGAAATAAAACAAGTAAATAAGTCGTTTAAAGATTGCATTAAATAAGTAGAAAGGAAATTAAGCAAAAATGGCAGACAGCTTGGAACAATGAAGTAAACAACAATCTGCACTTGGTAAAGCCAGTTCTAGGTGTGCTGCTCAATCTCGTGGCAAGGAAATAAAACAAGTAAATATGTCATTTAAAAATTGCATTAAATAAGTAGAAAGGAAATTAAGCAAAAATGGCAGACAGCTTGGAACAATGAAGTAAACAACAAAGTGCACTTGGTAAAGCCAGTTCTAGGTATTCTGCTCAATCTCGTGGCAAGGAAATAAAACAAGTAAATATGTCGTTTAAAGATTGCATTAAATAAGTAGAAAGGAAATTAAGCGAAAATGGCAGACAGCTTGCAACAATGAAGTAAACAACAAACTGCACTTGGTGAAGCCAGTTCTGGGTATGCTGCTCAATCTCGTGGCAAGGAAATAAAACTAGTAAATCTGTCGTTTAAAGATTGCATTAAATAAGTAGAAAGGAAATTAAGTAAAAATGGCAGAGAGTTTTGAACAATGAAGTAAACAACAAACTGCACTTGGTAAAGCCAGTTCTAGGTGTGGTGCTCAATCTCGTGGCAAGGAAATAAAACAAGCAAATATGTCGTTAAAGGATTGCATTAAATAAGTAGAAAGGAAATAAGTAAAAATGGCAGACAGCTTGGAACAACGAAGTAAACAACAAACTGCACTTGATAGAGCCAGTTCTAGCTGTGCTGCTCAATCTCGTGGCAAGGAAATAAAACAAGTAAATATGTCGTTTAAAGACTGCATTAAATAAGTAGAAAGGAAATTAAGTAAAAATGGCAGAAAGCTTGGAACAACGAAGTAATCACCAAACTGCACTTGATAGAGCCAGTTCTAGGTGTGCTGCTTAATCTCATGGCAAGGAAATAAAACAAGTAAATATGTCGTTTAAAGATTGCATTAAATAAGTAGAAAGGAAATTAGGTAAAAATAGCAGACATCTTGGAACAATGAAGTAAACAACAAACTGCACTTGGGAAAGCCTGTTTTAGGTGTGCTGTTCAATCTCGTTGCGAGGAAATAAAAAAGTAGATATGTCCTTTAGGGATTGCGTTAAATTAGTACAAAAGAAATGAAGTAAAGAAAGGCACACAGCTTTGGAACAATGAAGTAAACAACAAACAGCACTGGGTAAATCCAGTTCTAGGTGTGCTGCTCAATCTCGTGGCAAGGAAATAATACAAGTAAATATGTCGTTTTAAATTGCATTAAATAAGTAGAAATGAAATTCAGTAAAAATGGTAGACAGCGTGGAACAATGAAGTAAACAACAAACTGCACTGGGTAAATCCAGTTCTAGGTGTGGTGCTCAATCTCGTGGCAAGGAAATAAAACAAGCAAATATGTCGTTAAAAAATTGCATTAAATAAGTAGAAAGGAAATTAAGCAAAAATGGCAGACAGCTTGGAACAATGAAGTAAACAATAAACTGCACTTGGTAAAGCCAGTTCTAGGTATGCTGCTCAATCTCGCGGCAAGGAAATAAAACTAGTAAATCTGTAGTTGAAGGATTGCATTAAATAAGTAGAAAGGAAATTAAGTAAAAATGTCAGACAGCTTGGAACAATGAAGTAAACAACAAACTGCACTTGGTAAAGCCAGTTCTAGGTGTGGTGCTCATTCACGTGGCAAGGAAATAAAACAAGCAAATATGTCATTTAAAGATTGCATTAAATAAGTAGAAAGGAAATTAAGTAAAAATGGCAGACATCATGGAACAATGAATTAAATAACAAACTGCACTTGGGAAAGCCAGTTCTAGGTGTGCTGCTAAATTATGTGGCAAGGAATTAAAACAAGTAAATATGTCATTTTAAGATTGCATTAAATAAGTAGAAAGGAAATTAAGAAAAAATGGCAAACAACTTGGAACAATGAAGTAAACAACTAACTGCACTTGGTAAAGCCAGTTCTAGGTGTGCTGCTCAATCTCGTTGCAAGGAAATGAAAAAGTAGATGTCCTTTAGGGATTGCGTTAAATTAGTTCAAAGGAAATTAAGTGAAGAAAGGCAGACAGCTTGGAACAATGAAGTAAACAAACTGCACTTGGTAAAGCCAGTTCTAGGTGTGCTGCTCAATCTTGTGGCAAGGAAATAAAACAAGTAATTATGTCATTTAAAGATTGCCTAAATAAGTAGAAAGAAAATTAAGTAAAAATGGCAGACATCTTGGAACAATGAAGTAAACAACAAACTGCACTTGGGAAAGCCAGTTCTAGGCGTGCTGCTAAATCATGTGGCAAGGAAATAAAGCAAGTAAATATGTCATTTTAAGAATGCATTAAATAAGTAGAAAGGAAATTAAGGAAAAATGGCAGACAGCTTGGAACAATGAAGTAAACAACAAACTGCACTTGGTAAAGCCAGTTCTAGGTGTGCTGCTCAATCTCGCGGCAAGAAAATAAAACAAGTAAATATGTCGTTTAAAGATTGCATTA
Organism: Amblyomma americanum; assembly: GCF_052857255.1. Lineage (NCBI taxonomy): Eukaryota > Metazoa > Arthropoda > Arachnida > Ixodida > Ixodidae > Amblyomma > Amblyomma americanum. Next base: position 912,377 of record NW_027526487.1, on the reverse strand, counting down.
AATAAGGTAGAAAGGAAATATAGCAAAAATGGCAGACAGCTTGGAACAATGAAGTAAACAACAAACTGCACTTGGTAAAGCCAGTTCTAGGTGTGCTGCTCAATCTCGCGGCAAGGAAATAAAACAAGTAAATATGTCGTTTAAAGATTGCATTAAATAGGTAGAAAGGAAATTAAGCAAAAATGGCAGACAGCTTAGAACAATGAAGTAAACAACAATCTGCACTTGGTAAAGCCAGTTCTAGGTGTGCTGCTCAATCTCGTGGCAAGGAAATAAAACAAGTAAATATGTCGTTTAAAGATTGCATTAAATAAGTAGAAAGGAAATTAAGCAAAAATGGCAGACAGCTTGGAACAATGAAGTAAACAACAAACTGCACTTGGTAAAGCCAGTTCTAGGTGTGCTGCTCAATCTCGCGGCAAGGAAATAAAACAAGTAAATATGTCGTTTAAAGATTGCAATAAATAGGTAGAAAGGAAATTAAGCAAAAATGGCAGATAGCTTGGAACAATGAAGTAAACAACAAACTGCACTTGGTAAAGCCAGTTCTAGGTGTGCTGCTCAATCTCGCGGCAAGGAAATAAAACAAGTAAATATGTCGTTTAAAGATTGCATTAAATAAGTAGAAAGGAAATTAGGTAAAAAGGGCAGACACCTTGGAACAATAAAGTAAACAACAAACTGCACTTGGTAAAGCCAGTTCTAGGTGTGCTGCTCAATCCCGTGGCAAGGAATTAAAACAAGTAAATATGTCGTTTAAAGATTGCATTAAAAAGTAGAAAGGAAATTAAGCAAGAATGGCAGACAGCTTGGAACAATGAAGTAAACAAACTGCACTTGGTAAAGCCAGTTCTAGGTGTGCTGCTCAATCTCGTGGCAAGGAAATAAAACAAGTAAATAAGTCGTTTAAAGATTGCATTAAATAAGTAGAAAGGAAATTAAGCAAAAATGGCAGACAGCTTGGAACAATGAAGTAAACAACAATCTGCACTTGGTAAAGCCAGTTCTAGGTGTGCTGCTCAATCTCGTGGCAAGGAAATAAAACAAGTAAATATGTCATTTAAAGATTGCATTAAATAAGTAGAAAGGAAATTAAGCAAAAATGGCAGACAGCTTGGAACAATGAAGTAAACAACAAAGTGCACTTGGTAAAGCCAGTTCTAGGTATTCTGCTCAATCTCGTGGCAAGGAAATAAAACAAGTAAATATGTCGTTTAAAGATTGCATTAAATAAGTAGAAAGGAAATTAAGCGAAAATGGCAGACAGCTTGCAACAATGAAGTAAACAACAAACTGCACTTGGTGAAGCCAGTTCTGGGTATGCTGCTCAATCTCGTGGCAAGGAAATAAAACTAGTAAATCTGTCGTTTAAAGATTGCATTAAATAAGTAGAAAGGAAATTAAGTAAAAATGGCAGAGAGTTTTGAACAATGAAGTAAACAACAAACTGCACTTGGTAAAGCCAGTTCTAGGTGTGGTGCTCAATCTCGTGGCAAGGAAATAAAACAAGCAAATATGTCGTTAAAGGATTGCATTAAATAAGTAGAAAGGAAATAAGTAAAAATGGCAGACAGCTTGGAACAACGAAGTAAACAACAAACTGCACTTGATAGAGCCAGTTCTAGCTGTGCTGCTCAATCTCGTGGCAAGGAAATAAAACAAGTAAATATGTCGTTTAAAGACTGCATTAAATAAGTAGAAAGGAAATTAAGTAAAAATGGCAGAAAGCTTGGAACAACGAAGTAATCACCAAACTGCACTTGATAGAGCCAGTTCTAGGTGTGCTGCTTAATCTCATGGCAAGGAAATAAAACAAGTAAATATGTCGTTTAAAGATTGCATTAAATAAGTAGAAAGGAAATTAGGTAAAAATAGCAGACATCTTGGAACAATGAAGTAAACAACAAACTGCACTTGGGAAAGCCTGTTTTAGGTGTGCTGTTCAATCTCGTTGCGAGGAAATAAAAAAGTAGATATGTCCTTTAGGGATTGCGTTAAATTAGTACAAAAGAAATGAAGTAAAGAAAGGCACACAGCTTTGGAACAATGAAGTAAACAACAAACAGCACTGGGTAAATCCAGTTCTAGGTGTGCTGCTCAATCTCGTGGCAAGGAAATAATACAAGTAAATATGTCGTTTTAAATTGCATTAAATAAGTAGAAATGAAATTCAGTAAAAATGGTAGACAGCGTGGAACAATGAAGTAAACAACAAACTGCACTGGGTAAATCCAGTTCTAGGTGTGGTGCTCAATCTCGTGGCAAGGAAATAAAACAAGCAAATATGTCGTTAAAAAATTGCATTAAATAAGTAGAAAGGAAATTAAGCAAAAATGGCAGACAGCTTGGAACAATGAAGTAAACAATAAACTGCACTTGGTAAAGCCAGTTCTAGGTATGCTGCTCAATCTCGCGGCAAGGAAATAAAACTAGTAAATCTGTAGTTGAAGGATTGCATTAAATAAGTAGAAAGGAAATTAAGTAAAAATGTCAGACAGCTTGGAACAATGAAGTAAACAACAAACTGCACTTGGTAAAGCCAGTTCTAGGTGTGGTGCTCATTCACGTGGCAAGGAAATAAAACAAGCAAATATGTCATTTAAAGATTGCATTAAATAAGTAGAAAGGAAATTAAGTAAAAATGGCAGACATCATGGAACAATGAATTAAATAACAAACTGCACTTGGGAAAGCCAGTTCTAGGTGTGCTGCTAAATTATGTGGCAAGGAATTAAAACAAGTAAATATGTCATTTTAAGATTGCATTAAATAAGTAGAAAGGAAATTAAGAAAAAATGGCAAACAACTTGGAACAATGAAGTAAACAACTAACTGCACTTGGTAAAGCCAGTTCTAGGTGTGCTGCTCAATCTCGTTGCAAGGAAATGAAAAAGTAGATGTCCTTTAGGGATTGCGTTAAATTAGTTCAAAGGAAATTAAGTGAAGAAAGGCAGACAGCTTGGAACAATGAAGTAAACAAACTGCACTTGGTAAAGCCAGTTCTAGGTGTGCTGCTCAATCTTGTGGCAAGGAAATAAAACAAGTAATTATGTCATTTAAAGATTGCCTAAATAAGTAGAAAGAAAATTAAGTAAAAATGGCAGACATCTTGGAACAATGAAGTAAACAACAAACTGCACTTGGGAAAGCCAGTTCTAGGCGTGCTGCTAAATCATGTGGCAAGGAAATAAAGCAAGTAAATATGTCATTTTAAGAATGCATTAAATAAGTAGAAAGGAAATTAAGGAAAAATGGCAGACAGCTTGGAACAATGAAGTAAACAACAAACTGCACTTGGTAAAGCCAGTTCTAGGTGTGCTGCTCAATCTCGCGGCAAGAAAATAAAACAAGTAAATATGTCGTTTAAAGATTGCATTAAATAAGTAGAAAGGAAATTAAGCAAAAATGGCAGACTGCTTGGAACAATGAAGTAAACAACAAACTGCACTTGGTAAAGCCAGTTCTAGGTGTGCTGCTTATTCTTGTGGCAAGGAAATAAAACAAGTAATTATGTCATTTAAAGGTTGCCTAAATAAGTAGAAAGGAAATTAAGTAAAAAAGGCAGGCAGCTTGGAACAATGAATAAACAACAAACTGCACTGGGTAAATCCAGTTCTAGGTGTGCTGCTCAATCTCGAAGCAAGGAAATAAAAAAGTAGATATGTCCTTTAGGGATTGCGTTAAATTAGTACAAAGGAAATTAAGTAAAGAAAGGCAGACAGCTTGGAACAATGAAGTAAACAAACTGCACTTGGTAAAGCCAGTTCTAGGTGTGCTGCTCAATCTTGTGGCAAGGAAATAAAACAAGTAATTATGTCATTTAAAGATTGCCTAAATAAGTAGAAAGAAAATTAAGTAAAAATGGCAGACATCTTGGAACAATGAAGTAAACAACAAACTGCACTTGGGAAAGCCAGTTCTAGGCGTGCTGCTAAATCATGTGGCAAGGAAATAAAGCAAGTAAATATGTCATTTTAAGAATGCATTAAATAAGTAGAAAGGAAATTAAGGAAAAATGGCAGACAGCTTGGAACAATGAAGTAAACAACAAACTGCACTTGGTAAAGCCAGTTCTAGGTGTGCTGCTCAATCTCGCGGCAAGAAAATAAAACAAGTAAATATGTCGTTTAAAGATTGCATTAAATAAGTAGAAAGGAAATTAAGCAAAAATGGCAGACTGCTTGGAACAATGAAGTAAACAACAAACTGCACTTGGTAAAGCCAGTTCTAGGTGTGCTGCTCAATCTCGTGGCAAGGAAATAAAACAAGTAAATATGTCGTTTAAAGATTGCATTAAATAGGTAGAAAGGAAATTAAGCAAAAATGGCAGACAGCTTGGAACAATGAAGTAAACAACAAACTGCACTTGGTAAAGCCAGTTCTAGGTGTGCTGCTCAATCTCGCGGCAAGGAAATAAAACAAGTAAATATGTCGTTTAAAGATTGCATTAAATAAGTAGAAAGGAAATTAAACAAAAATGGCAGACAGCTTGGAACAATGAAGTAAACAACAAACTGCACTTGGTAAAGCCAGTTCTAGGTGTGCTGCTCAATCTCGCGGCAAGGAAATAAAACAAGTAAATATGTCGTTTAAAGATTGCATTAAATAAGTAGAAAGGAAATTAAGTAAAAAGGGCAGACACCTTGGAACAATAAAGTAAACAACAAACTGCACTTGGTAAAGCCAGTTCTAGGTGGGCTGCTCAATCCATTGGCAAGGAATGAAAACAAGTAAATATGTCCTTTAAAGATTGCATTAAAAAAGAACAAAGGAAATGAAGGAAAAATAGCAGACAGCTTGGAACAATGAAGTAAACAACAAGCTGCACTTGGGAAAGCCAGTTCTAGGTTTGCTGCTAAATCACGCGGAAAAAACATAAAACAAATAAATATGTCGTTTAAAGATTGCATTAAATAAGCAGAAAGGAAATTAAGTAAAAATGGCAGACAGCTTGGAACAATGAAGTAAACAACAAACTGCACTTGGTAAAGCCAGTTCTAGGTGTGCTGCTCACTCTCGTGGCAAGGAAATAAAACAAGTAAATATGTCGTTTAAAGATTGCATTAAATAAGTAAAAAGGAAATTAAGCAAAAATGGCAGACAGCTTGGAACAATGAAGTAAACAACAAACTGCACTTGGTAAAGCCAGTTCTAGGTGTGCAGCTCAATCTCGTGGCAAGGAAATAAAACAAGTAAATATGTCGTTTAAAGATTGCATTAAAAAAGTAGAAAGGAAATTAAGCAAAAATGGCAGACAGCTTGGAACAATGAAGTAAACAAACTGCACTTGGTAAAGCCAGTTCTAGGTGTGCTGCTCAATCTCGTCGCAAGGAAATAAAACAAGTAAATATGTCGTTTAAAGATTGCATTAAATAAGTAGAAAGGAAATTAAGCAAAAATGGCAGACAGCTTGGAACAATGAAGTAAACAACAAAGTGCACTTGGGAAAGCCAGTTCTAGGTTTGCTGCTAAATCACGCGGAAAAAACATAAAACAAATAAATATGTCGTTTAAAGATTGCATTAAATAAGCAGAAAGGAAATTATGTAAAAATGGCAGACAGCTTGGAACAATGAAGTAAACAACAAACTGCACTTGGTAAAGCCAGTTCTAGGTGTGCTGCTCACTCTCGTGGCATGAAATAAAACAAGTAAATATGTCGTTTAAAGATTGCATTAAATAAGTAGAAAGGAAATTAAGCGAAAATGGCAGACAGCTTGGAACAACGAAGTAAACAGCAAACTGCACTTGGTGAAGCCAGTTCTAGGTATGCTGCTCAATCTCGTGGCAAGGAAATAAAACAAGTTAAATATGTCGTTTAAAGATTGCATTAAATAAGTAGAAAGGAAATTAAGCAAAAATGGCAGACAGCTTGGAACAATGAAGTAAACAACAAAGTGCACTTGGTAAAGCCAGTTCTAGGTATTCTGCTCAATCTCGTGGCAAGGAAATAAAACAAGTAAATATGTCGTTTAAAGATTGCATTAAATAAGTAGAAAGCAAATTAAGCAAAAATGGCAAACCGCTTGGAACAATGAAGTAAACATACTGCACTTGGTAAAGCCAGTTCTAGGTGTGCTGCTCAATCTCGTCGCAAGGAAATAAAACAAGTAAATATGTCATTTAAAGATTGCATTAAATAAGTAGGAAGGAAATTAAGCAAAAATGGCAGACAGCTTGGAACAATGAAGTAAACAACAAACTGCACTTGGTAAAGCCAGTTTTAGGTGTGCTGCTCAATCTCGCGGCGAGGAAATAAAACAAGTAAATATGTCGTGTAAAGATTGCATTAAATAGGTAGGAAGGAAATTAAGCAAAAATGGCAGACAGCTTGGAACAATGAAGTAAACAACAAACTGCACTTGGTAAAGCCAGTTCTAGGTGTGCTGCTCAATCTCGCGGCAAGGAAATAAAACAAGTAAATATGTCGTGTAAAGATTGCATTAAATAGGTAGTAAGGAAATTAAGCAAAAATGGCAGACAGCTTGGAACAATGAAGTAAACAACAAAGTGCACTTGGGAAAGCCAGTTCTAGGTTTGCTGCTAAATCACGCGGAAAAAACATAAAACAAATAAATATGTCGTTTAAAGATTGCATTAAATAAGCAGAAAGGAAATTAAGCAAAAATGGCAGACTGCTTGGAACAATGAAGTAAACAACAAACTGCACTTGGTAAAGCCAGTTCTAGGTGTGCTGCTCAATCTCGCGGCAAGGAAATAAAACAAGTAAATATGTCGTTTAAAGATTGCATTAAATAGGTAGAAAGGAAATTAGGCAAAAATGGCAGACAGCTTGGAACAATGAAGTAAACAACAATCTGCACTTGGTAAAGCCAGTTCTAGGTGTGCTGCTCAATCTCGTGGCAAGGAAATAAAACAAGTTAATATGTCGTTTAAAGATTGCATTAAATAAGTAGAAAGGAAATTAAGCAAAAATGGCAGACAGCTTGGAACAATGAAGTAAACAACAAACTGCACTTGGTAAAGCCAGTTCTAGGTGTGCTGCTCAATCTCGCGGCAAGGAAATAAAACAAGTAAATATGTCATTTAAAGATTGCATTAAATAAGTAGGAAGGAAATTAAGGAAAAATGGCAGACAGCTTGGAACAATGAAGTAAACAACAAACTGCACTTGGTAAAGCCAGTTCTAGGTGTGCTGCTCAATCTCGCGGCAAGAAAATAAAACAAGTAAATATGTCGTTTAAAGATTGCATTAAATAAGTAGAAAGGAAATTAAGCAAAAATGGCAGACTGCTTGGAACAATGAAGTAAACAACAAACTGCACTTGGTAAAGCCAGTTCTAGGTGTGCTGCTCAATCTCGTGGCAAGGAAATAAAACAAGTAAATATGTCGTTTAAAGATTGCATTAAATAGGTAGAAAGGAAATTAAGCAAAAATGGCAGACAGCTTGGAACAATGAAGTAAACAACAAACTGCACTTGGTAAAGCCAGTTCTAGGTGTGCTGCTCAATCTCGCGGCAAGGAAATAAAACAAGTAAATATGTCGTTTAAAGATTGCATTAAATAAGTAGAAAGGAAATTAAACAAAAATGGCAGACAGCTTGGAACAATGAAGTAAACAACAAACTGCACTTGGTAAAGCCAGTTCTAGGTGTGCTGCTCAATCTCGCGGCAAGGAAATAAAACAAGTAAATATGTCGTTTAAAGATTGCATTAAATAAGTAGAAAGGAAATTAAGTAAAAAGGGCAGACACCTTGGAACAATAAAGTAAACAACAAACTGCACTTGGTAAAGCCAGTTCTAGGTGGGCTGCTCAATCCATTGGCAAGGAATGAAAACAAGTAAATATGTCCTTTAAAGATTGCATTAAAAAAGTACAAAGGAAATGAAGGAAAAATAGCAGACAGCTTGGAACAATGAAGTAAACAACAAGCTGCACTTGGGAAAGCCAGTTCTAGGTTTGCTGCTAAATCACGCGGAAAAAACATAAAACAAATAAATATGTCGTTTAAAGATTGCATTAAATAAGCAGAAAGGAAATTAAGTAAAAATGGCAGACAGCTTGGAACAATGAAGTAAACAACAAACTGCACTTGGTAAAGCCAGTTCTAGGTGTGCTGCTCACTCTCGTGGCAAGGAAATAAAACAAGTAAATATGTCGTTTAAAGATTGCATTAAATAAGTAAAAAGGAAATTAAGCAAAAATGGCAGACAGCTTGGAACAATGAAGTAAACAACAAACTGCACTTGGTAAAGCCAGTTCTAGGTGTGCAGCTCAATCTCGTGGCAAGGAAATAAAACAAGTAAATATGTCGTTTAAAGATTGCATTAAAAAAGTAGAAAGGAAATTAAGCAAAAATGGCAGACAGCTTGGAACAATGAAGTAAACAAACTGCACTTGGTAAAGCCAGTTCTAGGTGTGCTGCTCAATCTCGTCGCAAGGAAATAAAACAAGTAAATATGTCGTTTAAAGATTGCATTAAATAAGTAGAAAGGAAATTAAGCAAAAATGGCAGACAGCTTGGAACAATGAAGTAAACAACAAAGTGCACTTGGGAAAGCCAGTTCTAGGTTTGCTGCTAAATCACGCGGAAAAAACATAAAACAAATAAATATGTCGTTTAAAGATTGCATTAAATAAGCAGAAAGGAAATTATGTAAAAATGGCAGACAGCTTGGAACAATGAAGTAAACAACAAACTGCACTTGGTAAAGCCAGTTCTAGGTGTGCTGCTCACTCTCGTGGCATGAAATAAAACAAGTAAATATGTCGTTTAAAGATTGCATTAAATAAGTAGAAAGGAAATTAAGCGAAAATGGCAGACAGCTTGGAACAACGAAGTAAACAGCAAACTGCACTTGGTGAAGCCAGTTCTAGGTATGCTGCTCAATCTCGTGGCAAGGAAATAAAACAAGTTAAATATGTCGTTTAAAGATTGCATTAAATAAGTAGAAAGGAAATTAAGCAAAAATGGCAGACAGCTTGGAACAATGAAGTAAACAACAAAGTGCACTTGGTAAAGCCAGTTCTAGGTATTCTGCTCAATCTCGTGGCAAGGAAATAAAACAAGTAAATATGTCGTTTAAAGATTGCATTAAATAAGTAGAAAGCAAATTAAGCAAAAATGGCAAACCGCTTGGAACAATGAAGTAAACATACTGCACTTGGTAAAGCCAGTTCTAGGTGTGCTGCTCAATCTCGTCGCAAGGAAATAAAACAAGTAAATATGTCATTTAAAGATTGCATTAAATAAGTAGGAAGGAAATTAAGCAAAAATGGCAGACAGCTTGGAACAATGAAGTAAACAACAAACTGCACTTGGTAAAGCCAGTTTTAGGTGTGCTGCTCAATCTCGCGGCGAGGAAATAAAACAAGTAAATATGTCGTGTAAAGATTGCATTAAATAGGTAGGAAGGAAATTAAGCAAAAATGGCAGACAGCTTGGAACAATGAAGTAAACAACAAACTGCACTTGGTAAAGCCAGTTCTAGGTGTGCTGCTCAATCTCGCGGCAAGGAAATAAAACAAGTAAATATGTCGTGTAAAGATTGCATTAAATAGGTAGTAAGGAAATTAAGCAAAAATGGCAGACAGCTTGGAACAATGAAGTAAACAACAAAGTGCACTTGGGAAAGCCAGTTCTAGGTTTGCTGCTAAATCACGCGGAAAAAACATAAAACAAATAAATATGTCGTTTAAAGATTGCATTAAATAAGCAGAAAGGAAATTAAGCAAAAATGGCAGACTGCTTGGAACAATGAAGTAAACAACAAACTGCACTTGGTAAAGCCAGTTCTAGGTGTGCTGCTCAATCTCGCGGCAAGGAAATAAAACAAGTAAACATGTCGTTTAAAGATTGCATTAAATAGGTAGAAAGGAAATTAGGCAAAAATGGCAGACAGCTTGGAACAATGAAGTAAACAACAATCTGCACTTGGTAAAGCCAGTTCTAGGTGTGCTGCTCAATCTCGTGGCAAGGAAATAAAACAAGTTAATATGTCGTTTAAAGATTGCATTAAATAAGTAGAAAGGAAATTAAGCAAAAATGGCAGACAGCTTGGAACAATGAAGTAAACAACAAACTGCACTTGGTAAAGCCAGTTCTAGGTGTGCTGCTCAATCTCGCGGCAAGGAAATAAAACAAGTAAATATGTCATTTAAAGATTGCATTAAATAAGTAGGAAGGAAATTAAGCAAAAATGGCAGACAGCTTGGAACAATGAAGTAAACAACAAACTGCACTTGGTAAAGCCAGTTCTAGGTGTGCTGCTCAATCTCGCGGCAAGGAAATAAAACAAGTAAATATGTCGTGTAAAGATTGCAGTAAATAGGTAGGAAGGAAATTAAGCAAAAATGGCAGACAGCTTGGAACAATGAAGTAAACAACAAACTGCACTTGGTAAAGCCAGTTCTAGGTGTGCTGCTCAATCTCGCGGCAAGGAAATAAAACAAGTAAATATGTCGTGTAAAGATTGCATTAAATAGGTAGTAAGGAAATTAAGCAAAAATGGCAGACAGCTTGGAACAATGAAGTAAACAACAAACTGCACTTGGTAAAGCCAGTTCTAGGTGTGCTGCTCAATCTCGTGGCAAGGAAATAAAACAAGTAAATATGTCGTTTAAAGATTGCAATAAATAGGTAGAAAGGAAATTAAGCAAAAATGGCAGACTGCTTGGAACAATGAAGTAAACAACAAACTGCACTTGGTAAAGCCAGTTCTAGGTGTGCTGCTCAATCTCGCGGCAAGGAAATAAAACAAGTAAATATGTCGTTTAAAGATTGCATTAAATAGGTAGAAAGGAAATTAGGCAAAAATGGCAGACAGCTTAGAACAATGAAGTAAACAACAATCTGCACTTGGTAAAGCCAGTTCTAGGTGTGCTGCTCAATCTCGTGGCAAGGAAATAAAACAAGTTAATATGTCGTTTAAAGATTGCATTAAATAAGTAGAAAGGAAATTAGGCAAAAATGGCAGACAGCTTGGAACAATGAAGTAATTAACAAACTGCACTTGGTAAAGCCATTTCTAGGTGTGCAGCTCAATCTCGTGGCAAGGAAATAAAACAAGTAAATATGTCGTTTAAAGATTGCATTAAAAAAGTAGAAAGGAAATTAAGCAAAAATGGCAGACAGCTTGGAACAATGAAGTAAACAAACTGCACTTGGTAAAGCCAGTTCTAGGTGTGCTGCTCAATCTCGTGGCAAGGAAATAAAACAAGTAAATATGTCGTTTAAAGATTGCATTAAATAAGTAGAAAGGAAATTAAACAAAAATGGCAGACAGCTTGGAACAATGAAGTAAACAACAATCTGCACTTGGTAAAGTCAGTTCTAGGTGTGCTTCTCAATCTCGTGGCAAGGAAATAAAACAAGTAAATATGTCGTTTAAAGATTGCATTAAATAAGTAGAAAGGAAATTAAGCGAAAATGGCAGACAGCTTGGAACCATGAAGTAAACAACAAACTGCACTTGGTGAAGCCAGTTCTAGGTATGCTGCTCAATCTCGTGGCAAGGAAATAAAACTAGTAAATCTGTCGTTTAAAGATTGCATTAAATAAGTAGAAAGGAAATTAAGCGAAAATGGCAGACAGCTTGGAACAATGAAGTAAACAACAAACTGCACTTGGTGAAGCCAGTTCTAGGTATGCTGCTCAATCTCGTGGCAAGGAAATAAAACAAGTAAATATGTCGTTTAAAGATTGCATTAAATAAGTAGAAAGGAAATTAAGTATAAATAGCAGACATCTTGGAACAATGAAGTAAACAACAAACTGCACTTGGGAAAGCCAGTTTTAGGTGTGCTGCTAAATCATGTGGCAAGAAAATAAAACAAGTATATATGTCATTTTAAGCTTGCATTAAATAAGTACAAAGGAAATTAGGGAAAAATGGCAAACCGCTTGGAACAATAATGTAAACAACAAAGTGCACTTGGTAAAGCCAGTTCTAGGTGAGCTGTTCAATCTCGTGGCGAGGAAATAAAAAAGTAGATATGTCCTTTAGGGATTGCGTTAAATTAGTACAAAAGAAATGAAGTAAAGAAAGGCAGACAGCTTTGGAACAATGAAGTAAACAACAAACAGCACTGGGTAAATACAGTTCTAGGTGTGCTGCTCAATCTCGTGGCAAGGAAATAATACAAGTAAATATGTCGTTTTAAATTGCATTAAATAAGTAGAAATGAAATTTAGTAAAAATGGCAGACAGCGTGGAACAATGAAGTAAACAACAAACTGCACTGGGAAAATCCAGTTCTAGGTGTGGTGCTCAATCTCGTGGCAAGGAAATAAAACAAGCAAATATGTCGTTAAAAGATTGCATTAAATAAGTAGAAAGGAAATTAAGCAAAAATGGTAGACAGCTTTGAACAATGAAGTGAACAACAAACTGCACTTGGTAAAGCCAGTTCTAGGTATGCTGCTCAATCTCATGGCAAGGAAATAAAACTAGTAAATCTGTAGTTTAAGGATTGCATTAAATAAGTAGAAAGGAAATTAAGTAAAAATGTCAGACAGCTTGGAACAATGAAGTAAACAACAAACTGCACTTGGTAAAGCCATTTCTAGGTGTGCAGCTCAATCTCGTGGCAAGGAAATAAAACAAGTAAATATGTCGTTTAAAGATTGCATTAAAAAAGTAGAAAGGACATTAAGCAAAAATGGCAGACAGCTTGGAACAATGAAGTAAACAAACTGCACTTGGTAAAGCCAGTTCTAGGTGTGCTGCTCAATCTCGTGGCAAGGAAATAAAACAAGTAAAACTGTCGTTTAAAGATTGCATTAAATAAGTAGAAAGGAAATTAAGTAAAAATGGCAGAGAGTTTTGAACAATGAAGTAAACAACAAACTGCACTTGGTAAAGCCAGTTCTAGGTGTGGTGCTCAATCTCGTGGCAAGGAAATAAAACAAGCAAATATGTCGTTAAAGGATTGCATTAAATAAGTAGAAAGGAAATTAAGTAAAAATGGCAGACAGCTTGGAACAACGAAGTAAACAACAAACTGCACTTGATAGAGCCAGTTCTAGCTGTGCTGCTCAATCTCGTGGCAAGGAAATAAAACAAGTAAATATGTCGTTTAAAAACTGCATTAAATAAGTAGAAAGGAAATTAAGTAAAAATGGCAGACAGCTTGGAACAACGAAGTAATCACCAAACTGCACTTGATAGAGCCAGTTCTAGGTGTGCTGCTTAATCTCATGGCAAGGAAATAAAACAAGTAAATATGTCGTTTAAAGATTGCATTAAATAAGTAGAAAGGAAATTAAGTAAAAATAGCAGACATCTTGGAACAATGAAGTAAACAACAAACTGCACTTGGGAAAGCCAGTTTTAGGTGTGCTGCTAAATCACGCGGAAAAAACATAAAACAAATAAATATGTCGTTTAAAGATTGCATTAAATAAGCAGAAAGGAAATTAAGTAAAAATGGCAGACAGCTTGGAACAATGAAGTAAACAACAAACTGCACTTGGTAAAGCCAGTTCTAGGTGTGCTGCTCACTCTCGTGGCATGAAATAAAACAAGTAAATATGTCGTTTAAAGATTGCATTAAATAAGTAGAAAGGAAATTAAGCGAAAATGGCAGACAGCTTGGAACAACGAAGTAAACAACAAACTGCACTTGGTGAAGCCAGTTCTAGGTATGCTGCTCAATCTCGTGGCAAGGAAATAAAACAAGTAAATATGTCGTTTAAAGATTGCATTAAATAAGTAGAAAGCAAATTAAGCAAAAATGGCAAACCGCTTGGAACAATGAAGTAAACATACTGCACTTGGTAAAGCCAGTTCTAGGTGTGCTGCTCAATCTCGTCGCAAGGAAATAAAACAAGTAAATATGTCATTTAAAGATTGCATTAAATAAGTAGGAAGGAAATTAAGCAAAAATGGCAGACAGCTTGGAACAATGAAGTAAACAACAAACTGCACTTGGTAAAGCCAGTTCTAGGTGTGCTGCTCAATCTCGCGGCGAGGAAATAAAACAAGTAAATATGTCGTGTAAAGATTGCATTAAATAGGTAGGAAGGAAATTAAGCAAAAATGGCAGACAGCTTGGAACAATGAAGTAAACAACAAACTGCACTTGGTAAAGCCAGTTCTAGGTGTGCTGCTCAATCTCGCGGCAAGGAAATAAAACAAGTAAATATGTCGTGTAAAGATTGCATTAAATAGGTAGTAAGGAAATTAAGCAAAAATGGCAGACAGCTTGGAACAATGAAGTAAACAACAAAGTGCACTTGGGAAAGCCAGTTCTAGGTTTGCTGCTAAATCACGCGGAAAAAACATAAAACAAATAAATATGTCGTTTAAAGATTGCATTAAATAAGCAGAAAGGAAATTAAGCAAAAATGGCAGACTGCTTGGAACAATGAAGTAAACAACAAACTGCACTTGGTAAAGCCAGTTCTAGGTGTGCTGCTCAATCTCGCGGCAAGGAAATAAAACAAGTAAATATGTCGTTTAAAGATTGCATTAAATAGGTAGAAAGGAAATTAGGCAAAAATGGCAGACAGCTTGGAACAATGAAGTAAACAACAATCTGCACTTGCTAAAGCCAGTTCTAGGTGTGCTGCTCAATCTCGTGGCAAGGAAATAAAACAAGTTAATATGTCGTTTAAAGATTGCATTAAATAAGTAGAAAGGAAATTAAGCAAAAATGGCAGACAGCTTGGAACAATGAAGTAAACAACAAACTGCACTTGGTAAAGCCAGTTCTAGGTGTGCTGCTCAATCTCGCGGCAAGGAAATAAAACAAGTAAATATGTCATTTAAAGATTGCATTAAATAAGTAGGAAGGAAATTAAGCAAAAATGGCAGACAGCTTGGAACAATGAAGTAAACAACAAACTGCACTTGGTAAAGCCAGTTCTAGGTGTGCTGCTCAATCTCGTGGCAAGGAAATGAAAAAGTAGATATGTCCTTTAGGGATTGCGTTAAATTAGTACAAAGGAAATTAAGTAAAGAAAGGCAGACAGCTTGGAACAATGAAGTAAACAAACTGCACTTGGTAAAGCCAGTTCTAGGTGTGCTGCTCAATCTTGTGGCAAGGAAATAAAACAAGTAATTATGTCATTTAAAGATTGCCTAAATAAGTAGAAAGAAAATTAAGTAAAAATGGCAGACATCTTGGAACAATGAAGTAAACAACAAACTGCACTTGGGAAAGCCAGTTCTAGGTGTGCTGCTAAATCATGTGGCAAGGAAATAAAGCAAGTAAATATGTCATTTTAAGAATGCATTAAATAAGTAGAAAGGAAATTAAGGAAAAATGGCAGACAGCTTGGAACAATGAAGTAAACAACAAACTGCACTTGGTAAAGCCAGTTCTAGGTGTGCTGCTCAATCTCGCGGCAAGAAAATAAAACAAGTAAATATGTCGTTTAAAGATTGCATTAAATAAGTAGAAAGGAAATTAAGCAAAAATGGCAGACTGCTTGGAACAATGAAGTAAACAACAAACTGCACTTGGTAAAGCCAGTTCTAGGTGTGCTGCTCAATCTCGTGGCAAGGAAATAAAACAAGTAAATATGTCGTTTAAAGATTGCATTAAATAGGTAGAAAGGAAATTAAGCAAAAATGGCAGACAGCTTGGAACAATGAAGTAAACAACAAACTGCACTTGGTAAAGCCAGTTCTAGGTGTGCTGCTCAATCTCGCGGCAAGGAAATAAAACAAGTAAATATGTCGTTTAAAGATTGCATTAAATAAGTAGAAAGGAAATTAAACAAAAATGGCAGACAGCTTGGAACAATGAAGTAAACAACAAACTGCACTTGGTAAAGCCAGTTCTAGGTGTGCTGCTCAATCTCGCGGCAAGGAAATAAAACAAGTAAATATGTCGTTTAAAGATTGCATTAAATAAGTAGAAAGGAAATTAAGTAAAAAGGGCAGACACCTTGGAACAATAAAGTAAACAGCAAACTGCACTTGGTAAAGCCAGTTCTAGGTGGGCTGCTCAATCCATTGGCAAGGAATGAAAACAAGTAAATATGTCCTTTAAAGATTGCATTAAAAAAGTACAAAGGAAATGAAGGAAAAATAGCAGACAGCTTGGAACAATGAAGTAAACAACAAGCTGCACTTGGGAAAGCCAGTTCTAGGTTTGCTGCTAAATCACGCGGAAAAAACATAAAACAAATAAATATGTCGTTTAAAGATTGCATTAAATAAGCAGAAAGGAAATTAAGTAAAAATGGCAGACAGCTTGGAACAATGAAGTAAACAACAAACTGCACTTGGTAAAGCCAGTTCTAGGTGTGCTGCTCACTCTCGTGGCAAGGAAATAAAACAAGTAAATATGTCGTTTAAAGATTGCATTAAATAAGTAGAAAGGAAATTAAGCAAAAATGGCAGACAGCTTGGAACAATGAAGTAAACAACAAACTGCACTTGGTAAAGCCAGTTCTAGGTGTGCAGCTCAATCTCGTGGCAAGGAAATAAAACAAGTAAATATGTCGTTTAAAGATTGCATTAAAAAAGTAGAAAGGAAATAAGCAAAAATGGCAGACAGCTTGGAACAATGAAGTAAACAAACTGCACTTGGTAAAGCCAGTTCTAGGTGTGCTGCTCAATCTCGTCGCAAGGAAATAAAACAAGTAAATATGTCGTTTAAAGATTGCAATAAATAAGTAGAAAGGAAATTAAGCAAAAATGGCAGACAGCTTGGAACAATGAAGTAAACAACAAAGTGCACTTGGGAAAGCCAGTTCTAGGTTTGCTGCTAAATCACGCGGAAAAAACATAAAACAAATAAATATGTCGTTTAAAGATTGCATTAAATAAGCAGAAAGGAAATTAAGCAAAAATGGCAGACAGCTTGGAACAATGAAGTAAACAACAAAGTGCACTTGGTAAAGCCAGTTCTAGGTATTCTGCTCAATCTCGTGGCAAGGAAATAAAACAAGTAAATATGTCGTTTAAAGATTGCAATAAATAAGTAGAAAGCAAATTAAGCAAAAATGGCAAACCGCTTGGAACAATGAAGTAAACATACTGCACTTGGTAAAGCCAGTTCTAGGTGTGCTGCTCAATCTCGTCGCAAGGAAATAAAACAAGTAAATATGTCATTTAAAGATTGCATTAAATAAGTAGGAAGGAAATTAAGCAAAAATGGCAGACAGCTTGGAACAATGAAGTAAACAACAAACTGCACTTGGTAAAGCCAGTTCTAGGTGTGCTGCTCAATCTCGCGGCGAGGAAATAAAACAAGTAAATATGTCGTGTAAAGATTGCATTAAATAGGTAGGAAGGAAATTAAGCAAAAATGGCAGACAGCTTGGAACAATGAAGTAAACAACAAACTGCACTTGGTAAAGCCAGTTCTAGGTGTGCTGCTCAATCTCGCGGCAAGGAAATAAAACAAGTAAATATGTCGTGTAAAGATTGCATTAAATAGGTAGTAAGGAAATTAAGCAAAAATGGCAGACAGCTTGGAACAATGAAGTAAACAACAAAGTGCACTTGGGAAAGCCAGTTCTAGGTTTGCTGCTAAATCACGCGGAAAAAACATAAAACAAATAAATATGTCGTTTAAAGATTGCATTAAATAAGCAGAAAGGAAATTAAGCAAAAATGGCAGACTGCTTGGAACAATGAAGTAAACAACAAACTGCACTTGGTAAAGCCAGTTCTAGGTGTGCTGCTCAATCTCGCGGCAAGGAAATAAAACAAGTAAATATGTCGTTTAAAGATTGCATTAAATAGGTAGAAAGGAAATTAGGCAAAAATGGCAGACAGCTTGGAACAATGAAGTAAACAACAATCTGCACTTGGTAAAGCCAGTTCTAGGTGTGCTGCTCAATCTCGTGGCAAGGAAATAAAACAAGTTAATATGTCGTTTAAAGATTGCATTAAATAAGTAGAAAGGAAATTAAGCAAAAATGGCAGACAGCTTGGAACAATGAAGTAAACAACAAACTGCACTTGGTAAAGCCAGTTCTAGGTGTGCTGCTCAATCTCGCGGCAAGGAAATAAAACAAGTAAATATGTCATTTAAAGATTGCATTAAATAAGTAGGAAGGAAATTAAGCAAAAATGGCAGACAGCTTCGAACAATGAAGTAAACAACAAACTGCACTTGGTAAAGCCAGTTCTAGGTGTGCTGCTCAATCTCGCGGCAAGGAAATAAAACAAGTAAATATGTCGTGTAAAGATTGCAGTAAATAGGTAGGAAGGAAATTAAGCAAAAATGGCAGACAGCTTGGAACAATGAAGTAAACAACAAACTGCACTTGGTAAAGCCAGTTCTAGGTGTGCTGCTCAATCTCGCGGCAAGGAAATAAAACAAGTAAATACGTCGTGTAAAGATTGCATTAAATAGGTAGTAAGGAAATTAAGCAAAAATGGCAGACAGCTTGGAACAATGAAGTAAACAACAAACTGCACTTGGTAAAGCCAGTTCTAGGTGTGCTGCTCAATCTCGTGGCAAGGAAATAAAACAAGTAAATATGTCGTTTAAAGATTGCATTAAATAGGTAGAAAGGAAATTAAGCAAAAATGGCAGACTGCTTGGAACAATGAAGTAAACAACAAACTGCACTTGGTAAAGCCAGTTCTAGGTGTGCTGCTCAATCTCGCGGCAAGGAAATAAAACAAGTAAATATGTCGTTTAAAGATTGCATTAAATAGGTAGAAAGGAAATTAGGCAAAAATGGCAGACAGCTTAGAACAATGAAGTAAACAACAATCTGCACTTGGTAAAGCCAGTTCTAGGTGTGCTGCTCAATCTCGTGGCAAGGAAATAAAACAAGTTAATATGTCGTTTAAAGATTGCATTAAATAAGTAGAAAGGAAATTAGGCAAAAATGGCAGACAGCTTGGAACAATGAAGTAATTAACAAACTGCACTTGGTAAAGCCATTTCTAGGTGTGCAGCTCAATCTCGTGGCAAGGAAATAAAACAAGTAAATATGTCGTTTAAAGATTGCATTAAAAAAGTAGAAAGGAAATTAAGCAAAAATGGCAGACAGCTTGGAACAATGAAGTAAACAAACTGCACTTGGTAAAGCCAGTTCTAGGTGTGCTGCTCAATCTCGTGGCAAGGAAATAAAACAAGTAAATATGTCGTTTAAAGATTGCATTAAATAAGTAGAAAGGAAATTAAACAAAAATGGCAGACAGCTTGGAACAATGAAGTAAACAACAATCTGCACTTGGTAAAGTCAGTTCTAGGTGTGCTGCTCAATCTCGTGGCAAGGAAATAAAACAAGTAAATATGTCGTTTAAAGATTGCATTAAATAAGTAGAAAGGAAATTAAGCGAAAATGGCAGACAGCTTGGAACCATGAAGTAAACAACAAACTGCACTTGGTGAAGCCAGTTCTAGGTATGCTGCTCAATCTCGTGGCAAGGAAATAAAACTAGTAAATCTGTCGTTTAAAGATTGCATTAAATAAGTAGAAAGGAAATTAAGCGAAAATGGCAGACAGCTTGGAACAATGAAGTAAACAACAAACTGCACTTGGTGAAGCCAGTTCTAGGTATGCTGCTCAATCTCGTGGCAAGGAAATAAAACAAGTAAATATGTCGTTTAAAGATTGCATTAAATAAGTAGAAAGGAAATTAAGTATAAATAGCAGACATCTTGGAACAATGAAGTAAACAACAAACTGCACTTGGGAAAGCCAGTTTTAGGTGTGCTGCTAAATCATGTGGCAAGAAAATAAAACAAGTATATATGTCATTTTAAGCTTGCATTAAATAAGTACAAAGGAAATTAGGGAAAAATGGCAAACCGCTTGGAACAATAATGTAAACAACAAAGTGCACTTGGTAAAGCCAGTTCTAGGTGAGCTGTTCAATCTCGTGGCGAGGAAATAAAAAAGTAGATATGTCCTTTAGGGATTGCGTTAAATTAGTACAAAAGAAATGAAGTAAAGAAAGGCAGACAGCTTTGGAACAATGAAGTAAACAACAAACAGCACTGGGTAAATACAGTTCTAGGTGTGCTGCTCAATCTCGTGGCAAGGAAATAATACAAGTAAATATGTCGTTTTAAATTGCATTAAATAAGTAGAAATGAAATTTAGTAAAAATGGTAGACAGCTTTGAACAATGAAGTAAACAACAAACTGCACTTGGTAAAGCCAGTTCTAGGTATGCTGCTCAATCTCGTGGCAAGGAAATAAAACTAGTAAATCTGTAGTTTAAGGATTGCATTAAATAAGTAGAAAGGAAATTAAGTAAAAATGTCAGACAGCTTGGAACAATGAAGTAAACAACAAACTGCACTTGGTAAAGCCATTTCTAGATGTGCAGCTCAATCTCGTGGCAAGGAAATAAAACAAGTAAATATGTCGTTTAAAGATTGCATTAAAAAAGTAGAAAGGACATTAAGCAAAAATGGCAGACAGCTTGGAACAATGAAGTAAACAAACTGCACTTGGTAAAGCCAGTTCTAGGTGTGCTGCTCAATCTCGTGGCAAGGAAATAAAACAAGTAAAACTGTCGTTTAAAGATTGCATTAAATAAGTAGAAAGGAAATTAAGTAAAAATGGCAGAGAGTTTTGAACAATGAAGTAAACAACAAACTGCACTTGGTAAAGCCAGTTCTAGGTGTGGTGCTCAATCTCGTGGCAAGGAAATAAAACAAGCAAATATGTCGTTAAAGGATTGCATTAAATAAGTAGAAAGGAAATTAAGTAAAAATGGCAGACAGCTTGGAACAACGAAGTAAACAACAAACTGCACTTGATAGAGCCAGTTCTAGCTGTGCTGCTCAATCTCGTGGCAAGGAAATAAAACAAGTAAATATGTCGTTTAAAAACTGCATTAAATAAGTAGAAAGGAAATTAAGTAAAAATGGCAGACAGCTTGGAACAACGAAGTAATCACCAAACTGCACTTGATAGAGCCAGTTCTAGGTGTGCTGCTTAATCTCATGGCAAGGAAATAAAACAAGTAAATATGTCGTTTAAAGATTGCATTAAATAAGTAGAAAGGAAATTAAGTAAAAATAGCAGACATCTTGGAACAATGAAGTAAACAACAAACTGCACTTGGGAAAGCCAGTTTTAGGTGTGCTGCTAAATCACGCGGAAAAAACATAAAACAAATAAATATGTCGTTTAAAGATTGCATTAAATAAGCAGAAAGGAAATTAAGTAAAAATGGCAGACAGCTTGGAACAATGAAGTAAACAACAAACTGCACTTGGTAAAGCCAGTTCTAGGTGTGCTGCTCACTCTCGTGGCATGAAATAAAACAAGTAAATATGTCGTTTAAAGATTGCATTAAATAAGTAGAAAGGAAATTAAGCGAAAATGGCAGACAGCTTGGAACAACGAAGTAAACAACAAACTGCACTTGGTGAAGCCAGTTCTAGGTATGCTGCTCAATCTCGTGGCAAGGAAATAAAACAAGTAAATATGTCGTTTAAAGATTGCATTAATTAAGTACAAAGGAAATTAAGCAAAAATGGCAGACAGCTTGGAACAATGAAGTAAACAACAAAGTGCACTTGGTAAAGCCAGTTCTAGGTATTCTGCTCAATCTCGTGGCAAGGAAATAAAACAAGTAAATATGTCGTTTAAAGATTGCATTAAATAAGTAGAAAGCAAATTAAGCAACAATGGCAAACCGCTTGGAACAATGAAGTAAACATACTGCACTTGGTAAAGCCAGTTCTAGGTGTACTGCTCAATCTCGTCGCAAGGAAATAAAACAAGTAAATATGTCATTTAAAGATTGCATTAAATAAGTAGGAAGGAAATTAAGCAAAAATGGCAGACAGCTTGGAACAATGAAGTAAACAACAAACTGCACTTGGTAAAGCCAGTTCTAGGTGTGCTGCTCAATCTCGCGGCGAGGAAATAAAACAAGTAAATATGTCGTGTAAAGATTGCATTAAATAGGTAGGAAGGAAATTAAGCAAAAATGGCAGACAGCTTGGAACAATGAAGTAAACAACAAACTGCACTTGGTAAAGCCAGTTCTAGGTGTGCTGCTCAATCTCGCGGCAAGGAAATAAAACAAGTAAATATGTCGTGTAAAGATTGCATTAAATAGGTAGTAAGGAAATTAAGCAAAAATGGCAGACAGCTTGGAACAATGAAGTAAACAACAAAGTGCACTTGGGAAAGCCAGTTCTAGGTTTGCTGCTAAATCACGCGGAAAACAAAATAAAACAAATAAATATGTCGTTTAAAGATTGCATTAAATAAGCAGAAAGGAAATTAAGCAAAAATGGCAGACTGCTTGGAACAATGAAGTAAACAACAAACTGCACTTGGTAAAGCCAGTTCTAGGTGTGCTGCTCAATCTCGCGGCAAGGAAATAAAACAAGTAAATATGTCGTTTAAAGATTGCATTAAATAGGTAGAAAGGAAATTAGGCAAAAATGGCAGACAGCTTGGAACAATGAAGTAAACAACAATCTGCACTTGGTAAAGCCAGTTCTAGGTGTGCTGCTCAATCTCGTGGCAAGGAAATAAAACAAGTTAATATGTCGTTTAAAGATTGCATTAAATAAGTAGAAAGGAAATTAAGCAAAAATGGCAGACAGCTTGGAACAATGAAGTAAACAACAAACTGCACTTGGTAAAGCCAGTTCTAGGTGTGCTGCTCAATCTCGCGGCAAGGAAATAAAACAAGTAAATATGTCATTTAAAGATTGCATTAAATAAGTAGGAAGGAAATTAAGCAAAAATGGCAGACAGCTTGGAACAATGAAGTAAACAACAAACTGCACTTGGTAAAGCCAGTTCTAGGTGTGCTGCTCAATCTCGCGGCAAGGAAATAAAACAAGTAAATATGTCGTGTAAAGATTGCAGTAAATAGGTAGGAAGGAAATTAAGCAAAAATGGCAGACAGCTTGGAACAATGAAGTAAACAACAAACTGCACTTGGTAAAGCCAGTTCTAGGTGTGCTGCTCAATCTCGCGGCAAGGAAATAAAACAAGTAAATATGTCGTGTAAAGATTGCATTAAATAGGTAGTAAGGAAATTAAGCAAAAATGGCAGACAGCTTGGAACAATGAAGTAAACAACAAACTGCACTTGGTAAAGCCAGTTCTAGGTGTGCTGCTCAATCTCGTGGCAAGGAAATAAAACAAGTAAATATGTCGTTTAAAGATTGCATTAAATAGGTAGAAAGGAAATTAAGCAAAAATGGCAGACTGCTTGGAACAATGAAGTAAACAACAAAGTGCACTTGGGAAAGCCAGTTCTAGGTTTGCTGCTAAATCACGCGGAAAACAAAATAAAACAAATAAATATGTCGTTTAAAGATTGCATTAAATAAGCAGAAAGGAAATTAAGCAAAAATGGCAGACTGCTTGGAACAATGAAGTAAACAACAAACTGCACTTGGTAAAGCCAGTTCTAGGTGTGCTGCTCAATCTCGCGGCAAGGAAATAAAACAAGTAAATATGTCGTTTAAAGATTGCATTAAATAGGTAGAAAGGAAATTAGGCAAAAATGGCAGACAGCTTGGAACAATGAAGTAATTAACAAACTGCACTTGGTAAAGCCATTTCTAGGTGTGCAGCTCAATCTCGTGGCAAGGAAATAAAACAAGTAAATATGTCGTTTAAAGATTGCATTAAAAAAGTAGAAAGGAAATTAAGCAAAAATGGCAGACAGCTTAGAACAATGAAGTAAACAAACTGCACTTGGTAAAGCCAGTTCTAGGTGTGCTGCTCAATCTCGTGGCAAGGAAATAAAACAAGTAAATATGTCGTTTAAAGATTGCATTAAATAAGTAGAAAGGAAATTAAACAAAAATGGCAGACAGCTTGGAACAATGAAGTAAACAACAATCTGCACTTGGTAAAGTCAGTTCTAGGTGTGCTGCTCAATCTCGTGGCAAGGAAATAAAACAAGTAAATATGTCGTTTAAAGATTGCATTAAATAAGTAGAAAGGAAATTAAGCGAAAATGGCAGACAGCTTGGAACCATGAAGTAAACAACAAACTGCACTTGGTGAAGCCAGTTCTAGGTATGCTGCTCAATCTCGTGGCAAGGAAATAAAACTAGTAAATCTGTCGTTTAAATATTGCATTAAATAAGTAGAAAGGAAATTAAGCGAAAATGGCAGACAGCTTGGAACAATGAAGTAAACAACAAACTGCACTTGGTGAAGCCAGTTCTAGGTATGCTGCTCAATCTCGTGGCAAGGAAATAAAACAAGTAAATATGTCGTTTAAAGATTGCATTAAATAAGTAGAAAGGAAATTAAGTATAAATAGCAGACATCTTGGAACAATGAAGTAAACAACAAACTGCACTTGGGAAAGCCAGTTTTAGGTGTGCTGCTAAATCATGTGGCAAGAAAATAAAACAAGTATATATGTCATTTTAAGCTTGCATTAAATAAGTACAAAGGAAATTAGGGAAAAATGGCAAACCGCTTGGAACAATAATGTAAACAACAAAGTGCACTTTGTAAAGCCAGTTCTAGGTGAGCTGTTCAATCTCGTGGCGAGGAAATAAAAAAGTAGATATGTCCTTTAGGGATTGCGTTAAATTAGTACATAAGAAATGAAGTAAAGAAAGGCAGACAGCTTTGGAACAATGAAGTAAACAACAAACAGCACTGGGTAAATCCAGTTCTAGGTGTGCTGCTCAATCTCGTGGCAAGGAAATAATACAAGTAAATATGTCGTTTTAAATTGCATTAAATAAGTAGAAATGAAATTTAGTAAAAATGGCAGACAGCGTGGAACAATGAAGTAAACAACAAACTGCACTGGGAAAATCCAGTTCTAGGTGTGGTGCTCAATCTCGTGGCAAGGAAATAAAACAAGCAAATATGTCGTTAAAAGATTGCATTAAATAAGTAGAAAGGAAATTAAGCAAAAATGGTAGACAGCTTTGAACAATGAAGTGAACAACAAACTGCACTTGGTAAAGCCAGTTCTAGGTATGCTGCTCAATCTCATGGCAAGGAAATAAAACTAGTAAATCTGTAGTTTAAGGATTGCATTAAATAAGTAGAAAGGAAATTAAGTAAAAATGTCAGACAGCTTGGAACAATGAAGTAAACAACAAACTGCACTTGGTAAAGCCATTTCTAGGTGTGCAGCTCAATCTCGTGGCAAGGAAATAAAACAAGTAAATATGTCGTTTAAAGATTGCATTAAAAAAGTAGAAAGGAAATTAAGCAAAAATGGCAGACAGCTTGGAACAATGAAGTAAACAAACTGCACTTGGTAAAGCCAGTTCTAGGTGTGCTGCTCAATCTCGTGGCAAGGAAATAAAACAAGTAAAACTGTCGTTTAAAGATTGCATTAAATAAGTAGAAAGGAAATTAAGTAAAAATGGCAGAGAGTTTTGAACAATGAAGTAAACAACAAACTGCACTTGGTAAAGCCAGTTCTAGGTGTGGTGCTCAATCTCGTGGCAAGGAAATAAAACAAGCAAATATGTCGTTAAAGGATTGCATTAAATAAGTAGAAAGAAAATTAAGTAAAAATGGCAGACAGCTTGGAACAACGAAGTAAACAACAAACTGCACTTGATAGAGCCAGTTCTAGCTGTGCTGCTCAATCTCGTGGCGAGGAAATAAAACAAGTAAATATGTCGTTTAAAAACTGCATTAAATAAGTAGAAAGGAAATTAAGTAAAAATGGCAGAAAGCTTGGAACAACGAAGTAATCACCAAACTGCACTTGATAGAGCCAGTTCTAGGTGTGCTGCTTAATCTCATGGCAAGGAAATAAAACAAGTAAATATGTCGTTTAAAGATTGCATTAAATAAGTAGAAAGGAAATTAAGTAAAAATAGCAGACATCTTGGAACAATGAAGTAAACAACAAACTGCACTTGGGAAAGCCAGTTTTAGGTGTGCTGCTAAATCATGTGGCAAGAAAATAAAACAAGTATATATGTCATTTTAAGCTTGCATTAAATAAGTACAAAGGAAATTAGGGAAAAATGGCAAACCGCTTGGAACAATAATGTAAACAACAAACTGCACTTGGTAAAGCCAGTTCTAGGTGAGCTGTTCAATCTCGTGGCGAGGAAATAAAAAAGTAGATATGTCCTTAAGGGATTGCGTTAAATTAGTACAAAAGAAATGAAGTAAAGAAAGGCAGACAGCTTTGGAACAATGAAGTAAACAACAAACAGCACTGGGTAAATCCAGTTCTAGGTGTGCTGCTCAATCTCGTGGCAAGGAAATAATACAAGTAAATAT
This sequence comes from Amblyomma americanum, assembly GCF_052857255.1. Taxonomy (NCBI): domain Eukaryota; kingdom Metazoa; phylum Arthropoda; class Arachnida; order Ixodida; family Ixodidae; genus Amblyomma; species Amblyomma americanum. The sequence continues at coordinate 886,279 of NW_027526487.1, read as the reverse complement.
GTCGTTTTAAATTGCATTAAATAAGTAGAAATGAAATTTAGTAAAAATGGCAGACAGCGTGGAACAATGAAGTAAACAACAAACTGCACTGGGAAAATCCAGTTCTAGGTGTGGTGCTCAATCTCGTGGCAAGGAAATAAAACAAGCAAATATGTCGTTAAAAGATTGCAATAAATAAGTAGAAAGGAAATTAAGGAAAAATGGCAAACCGCTTGGAACAATGAAGTAAACAACAAACTGCACTTGGTAAAGCCAGTTCTAGGTGTGCTGCTCAATCTCGTGGCAAGGAAATGAAAAAGTAGATATGTCCTTTAGGGATTGCGTTAAATTAGTACAAAGGAAATTAATTAAAGAAAGGCAGACAGCATGGAACAATGAAGTAAACAACAAACTGCACTTGGTAAAGCCAGTTCTAGGTGTGCTGCTCAATCTCGCGGCAAGGAAATAAAACAAGTAAATATGTCGTTTAAAGATTGCATTAAATAGGTAGAAAGGAAATTAAGCAAAAATGGCAGACAGCTTGGAACAATAAAGTAAACAACAAACTGCACTGGGTAAATCCAGTTATAGGTGCGCTGCTAAATCTCGCGGCAAGGAAATAAAACAAGTAAATATGTCGTTTAAAGATTGCATTAAATAAGTAGAAAGGAAATTAAGCAAAAATGGCAGACAGCTTGGAACAATGAAGTAAACAACAAACTGCACTTGGTAAAGCCAGTTCTAGGTGTGCTGCTCAATCTCGCGGCAAGGAAATAAAACAAGTAAATATGTCGTTTAAAGATTGCATTAAATAAGTAGAAAGGAAATTAAGTAAAAAGGGCAGACACCTTAGAACAATAAAGTAAACAACAAACTGCACTTGGTAAAGCCAGTTCTAGGTGTGCTGCTCAATCTCGCGGCAAGGAAATAAAACAAGTAAATATGTCGTTTAAAGATTGCATTAAATAGGTAGAAAGGAAATTAGGCAAAAATGGCAGACAGCTTGGAACAATGAAGTAATTAACAAACTGCACTTGGTAAAGCCATTTCTAGGTGTGCAGCTCAATCTCGTGGCAAGGAAATAAAACAAGTAAATATGTCGTTTAAAGATTGCATTAAAAAAGTAGAAAGGAAATTAAGCAAAAATGGCAGACAGCTTGGAACAATGAAGTAAACAAACTGCACTTGGTAAAGCCAGTTCTAGGTGTGCTGCTCAATCTCGTGGCAAGGAAATAAAACAAGTAAATATGTCGTTTAAAGATTGCATTAAATAAGTAGAAAGGAAATTAAACAAAAATGGCAGACAGCTTGGAACAATGAAGTAAACAACAATCTGCACTTGGTAAAGTCAGTTCTAGGTGTGCTGCTCAATCTCGTGGCAAGGAAATAAAACAAGTAAATATGTCGTTTAAAGATTGCATTAAATAAGTAGAAAGGAAATTAAGCGAAAATGGCAGACAGCTTGGAACCATGAAGTAAACAACAAACTGCACTTGGTGAAGCCAGTTCTAGGTATGCTGCTCAATCTCGTGGCAAGGAAATAAAACTAGTAAATCTGTCGTTTAAAGATTGCATTAAATAAGTAGAAAGGAAATTAAGCGAAAATGGCAGACAGCTTGGAACAATGAAGTAAACAACAAACTGCACTTGGTGAAGCCAGTTCTTGGTATGCTGCTCAATCTCGTGGCAAGGAAATAAAACAAGTAAATATGTCGTTTAAAGATTGCATTAAATAAGTAGAAAGGAAATTAAGTATAAATAGCAGACATCTTGGAACAATGAAGTAAACAACAAACTGCACTTGGGAAAGCCAGTTTTAGGTGTGCTGCTAAATCATGTGGCAAGAAAATAAAACAAGTATATATGTCATTTTAAGCTTGCATTAAATAAGTACAAAGGAAATTAGGGAAAAATGGCAAACCGCTTGGAACAATAATGTAAACAACAAAGTGCACTTGGTAAAGCCAGTTCTAGGTGAGTTGTTCAATCTCGTGGCGAGGAAATAAAAAAGTAGATATGTCCTTTAGGGATTGCGTTAAATTAGTACAAAAGAAATGAAGTAAAGAAAGGCAGACAGCTTTGGAACAATGAAGTAAACAACAAACAGCACTGGGTAAATCCAGTTCTAGGTGTGCTGCTCAATCTCGTGGCAAGGAAATAATACAAGTAAATATGTCGTTTTAAATTGCATTAAATAAGTAGAAATGAAATTTAGTAAAAATGGCAGACAGCGTGGAACAATGAAGTAAACAACAAACTGCACTGGGAAAATCCAGTTCTAGGTGTGGTGCTCAATCTCGTGGCAAGGAAATAAAACAAGCAAATATGTCGTTAAAAGATTGCATTAAAAAGGTAGAAAGGAAATTAAGCAAAAATGGTAGACAGCTTTGAACAATGAAGTGAACAACAAACTGCACTTGGTAAAGCCAGTTCTAGGTATGCTGCTCAATCTCATGGCAAGGAAATAAAACTAGTAAATCTGTAGTTTAAGGATTGCATTAAATAAGTAGAAAGGAAATTAAGTAAAAATGTCAGACAGCTTGGAACAATGAAGTAAACAACAAACTGCACTTGGTAAAGCCATTTCTAGGTGTGCAGCTCAATCTCGTGGCAAGGAAATAAAACAAGTAAATATGTCGTTTAAAGATTGCATTAAAAAAGTAGAAAGGAAATTAAGCAAAAATGGCAGACAGCTTGGAACAATGAAGTAAACAAACTGCACTTGGTAAAGCCAGTTCTAGGTGTGCTGCTCAATCTCGTGGCAAGGAAATAAAACAAGTAAAACTGTCGTTTAAAGATTGCATTAAATAAGTAGAAAGGAAATTAAGTAAAAATGGCAGAGAGTTTTGAACAATGAAGTAAACAACAAACTGCACTTGGTAAAGCCAGTTCTAGGTGTGGTGCTCAATCTCGTGGCAAGGAAATAAAACAAGCAAATATGTCGTTAAAGGATTGCATTAAATAAGTAGAAAGGAAATTAAGTAAAAATGGCAGACAGCTTGGAACAACGAAGTAAACAACAAACTGCACTTGATAGAGCCAGTTCTAGGTGTGCTGCTTAATCTCATGGCAAGGAAATAAAACAAGTAAATATGTCGTTTAAAGATTGCATTAAATAAGTAGAAAGGAAATTAAGTAAAAATAGCAGACATCTTGGAACAATGAAGTAAACAACAAACTGCACTTGGGAAAGCCAGTTTTAGGTGTGCTGCTAAATCATGTGGCAAGAAAATAAAACAAGTATATATGTCATTTTAAGCTTGCATTAAATAAGTACAAAGGAAATTAGGGAAAAATGGCAAACCGCTTGGAACAATAATGTAAACAACAAACTGCACTTGGTAAAGCCAGTTCTAGGTGAGCTGTTCAATCTCGTGGCGAGGAAATAAAAAAGTAGATATGTCCTTAAGGGATTGCGTTAAATTAGTACAAAAGAAATGAAGTAAAGAAAGGCAGACAGCTTTGGAACAATGAAGTAAACAACAAACAGCACTGGGTAAATCCAGTTCTAGGTGTGCTGCTCAATCTCGTGGCAAGGAAATAATACAAGTAAATATGTCGTTTTAAATTGCATTAAATAAGTAGAAATGAAATTTAGTAAAAATGGCAGACAGCGTGGAACAATGAAGTAAACAACAAACTGCACTGGGAAAATCCAGTTCTAGGTGTGGTGCTCAATCTCGTGGCAAGGAAATAAAACAAGCAAATATGTCGTTAAAAGATTGCAATAAATAAGTAGAAAGGAAATTAAGGAAAAATGGCAAACCGCTTGGAACAATGAAGTAAACAACAAACTGCACTTGGTAAAGCCAGTTCTAGGTGTGCTGCTCAATCTCGTGGCAAGGAAATGAAAAAGTAGATATGTCCTTTAGGGATTGCGTTAAATTAGTACAAAGGAAATTAATTAAAGAAAGGCAGACAGCATGGAACAATGAAGTAAACAACAAACTGCACTTGGTAAAGCCAGTTCTAGGTGTGCTGCTCAATCTCGCGGCAAGGAAATAAAACAAGTAAATATGTCGTTTAAAGATTGCATTAAATAGGTAGAAAGGAAATTAAGCAAAAATGGCAGACAGCTTGGAACAATAAAGTAAACAACAAACTGCACTGGGTAAATCCAGTTATAGGTGCGCTGCTAAATCTCGCGGCAAGGAAATAAAACAAGTAAATATGTCGTTTAAAGATTGCATTAAATAAGTAGAAAGGAAATTAAGCAAAAATGGCAGACAGCTTGGAACAATGAAGTAAACAACAAACTGCACTTGGTAAAGCCAGTTCTAGGTGTGCTGCTCAATCTCGCGGCAAGGAAATAAAACAAGTAAATATGTCGTTTAAAGATTGCATTAAATAAGTAGAAAGGAAATTAAGTAAAAAGGGCAGACACCTTAGAACAATAAAGTAAACAACAAACTGCACTTGGTAAAGCCAGTTCTAGGTGTGCTGCTCAATCTCGCGGCAAGGAAATAAAACAAGTAAATATGTCGTTTAAAGATTGCATTAAATAGGTAGAAAGGAAATTAGGCAAAAATGGCAGACAGCTTGGAACAATGAAGTAATTAACAAACTGCACTTGGTAAAGCCATTTCTAGGTGTGCAGCTCAATCTCGTGGCAAGGAAATAAAACAAGTAAATATGTCGTTTAAAGATTGCATTAAAAAAGTAGAAAGGAAATTAAGCAAAAATGGCAGACAGCTTGGAACAATGAAGTAAACAAACTGCACTTGGTAAAGCCAGTTCTAGGTGTGCTGCTCAATCTCGTGGCAAGGAAATAAAACAAGTAAATATGTCGTTTAAAGATTGCATTAAATAAGTAGAAAGGAAATTAAACAAAAATGGCAGACAGCTTGGAACAATGAAGTAAACAACAATCTGCACTTGGTAAAGTCAGTTCTAGGTGTGCTGCTCAATCTCGTGGCAAGGAAATAAAACAAGTAAATATGTCGTTTAAAGATTGCATTAAATAAGTAGAAAGGAAATTAAGCGAAAATGGCAGACAGCTTGGAACCATGAAGTAAACAACAAACTGCACTTGGTGAAGCCAGTTCTAGGTATGCTGCTCAATCTCGTGGCAAGGAAATAAAACTAGTAAATCTGTCGTTTAAAGATTGCATTAAATAAGTAGAAAGGAAATTAAGCGAAAATGGCAGACAGCTTGGAACAATGAAGTAAACAACAAACTGCACTTGGTGAAGCCAGTTCTTGGTATGCTGCTCAATCTCGTGGCAAGGAAATAAAACAAGTAAATATGTCGTTTAAAGATTGCATTAAATAAGTAGAAAGGAAATTAAGTATAAATAGCAGACATCTTGGAACAATGAAGTAAACAACAAACTGCACTTGGGAAAGCCAGTTTTAGGTGTGCTGCTAAATCATGTGGCAAGAAAATAAAACAAGTATATATGTCATTTTAAGCTTGCATTAAATAAGTACAAAGGAAATTAGGGAAAAATGGCAAACCGCTTGGAACAATAATGTAAACAACAAAGTGCACTTGGTAAAGCCAGTTCTAGGTGAGTTGTTCAATCTCGTGGCGAGGAAATAAAAAAGTAGATATGTCCTTTAGGGATTGCGTTAAATTAGTACAAAAGAAATGAAGTAAAGAAAGGCAGACAGCTTTGGAACAATGAAGTAAACAACAAACAGCACTGGGTAAATCCAGTTCTAGGTGTGCTGCTCAATCTCGTGGCAAGGAAATAATACAAGTAAATATGTCGTTTTAAATTGCATTAAATAAGTAGAAATGAAATTTAGTAAAAATGGCAGACAGCGTGGAACAATGAAGTAAACAACAAACTGCACTGGGAAAATCCAGTTCTAGGTGTGGTGCTCAATCTCGTGGCAAGGAAATAAAACAAGCAAATATGTCGTTAAAAGATTGCATTAAATAAGTAGAAAGGAAATTAAGCAAAAATGGTAGACAGCTTTGAACAATGAAGTGAACAACAAACTGCACTTGGTAAAGCCAGTTCTAGGTATGCTGCTCAATCTCATGGCAAGGAAATAAAACTAGTAAATCTGTAGTTTAAGGATTGCATTAAATAAGTAGAAAGGAAATTAAGTAAAAATGTCAGACAGCTTGGAACAATGAAGTAAACAACAAACTGCACTTGGTAAAGCCATTTCTAGGTGTGCAGCTCAATCTCGTGGCAAGGAAATAAAACAAGTAAATATGTCGTTTAAAGATTGCATTAAAAAAGTAGAAAGGAAATTAAGCAAAAATGGCAGACAGCTTGGAACAATGAAGTAAACAAACTGCACTTGGTAAAGCCAGTTCTAGGTGTGCTGCTCAATCTCGTGGCAAGGAAATAAAACAAGTAAAACTGTCGTTTAAAGATTGCATTAAATAAGTAGAAAGGAAATTAAGTAAAAATGGCAGAGAGTTTTGAACAATGAAGTAAACAACAAACTGCACTTGGTAAAGCCAGTTCTAGGTGTGGTGCTCAATCTCGTGGCAAGGAAATAAAACAAGCAAATATGTCGTTAAAGGATTGCATTAAATAAGTAGAAAGGAAATTAAGTAAAAATGGCAGACAGCTTGGAACAACGAAGTAAACAACAAACTGCACTTGATAGAGCCAGTTCTAGCTGTGCTGCTCAATCTCGTGGCGAGGAAATAAAACAAGTAAATATGTCGTTTAAAAACTGCATTAAATAAGTAGAAAGGAAATTAAGTAAAAATGGCAGAAAGCTTGGAACAACGAAGTAATCACCAAACTGCACTTGATAGAGCCAGTTCTAGGTGTGCTGCTTAATCTCATGGCAAGGAAATAAAACAAGTAAATATGTCGTTTAAAGATTGCATTAAATAAGTAGAAAGGAAATTAAGTAAAAATAGCAGACATCTTGGAACAATGAAGTAAACAACAAACTGCACTTGGGAAAGCCAGTTTTAGGTGTGCTGCTAAATCATGTGGCAAGAAAATAAAACAAGTATATATGTCATTTTAAGCTTGCATTAAATAAGTACAAAGGAAATTAGGGAAAAATGGCAAACCGCTTGGAACAATAATGTAAACAACAAACTGCACTTGGTAAAGCCAGTTCTAGGTGAGCTGTTCAATCTCGTGGCGAGGAAATAAAAAAGTAGATATGTCCTTAAGGGATTGCGTTAAATTAGTACAAAAGAAATGAAGTAAAGAAAGGCAGACAGCTTTGGAACAATGAAGTAAACAACAAACAGCACTGGGTAAATCCAGTTCTAGGTGTGCTGCTCAATCTCGTGGCAAGGAAATAATACAAGTAAATATGTCGTTTTAAATTGCATTAAATAAGTAGAAATGAAATTTAGTAAAAATGGCAGACAGCGTGGAACAATGAAGTAAACAACAAACTGCACTGGGAAAATCCAGTTCTAGGTGTGGTGCTCAATCTCGTGGCAAGGAAATAAAACAAGCAAATATGTCGTTAAAAGATTGCAATAAATAAGTAGAAAGGAAATTAAGGAAAAATGGCAAACCGCTTGGAACAATGAAGTAAACAACAAACTGCACTTGGTAAAGCCAGTTCTAGGTGTGCTGCTCAATCTCGTGGCAAGGAAATGAAAAAGTAGATATGTCCTTTAGGGATTGCGTTAAATTAGTACAAAGGAAATTAATTAAAGAAAGGCAGACAGCATGGAACAATGAAGTAAACAACAAACTGCACTTGGTAAAGCCAGTTCTAGGTGTGCTGCTCAATCTCGTGGCAAGGAAATAAAACAAGTAAATATGTCGTTAAAAGATTGCAATAAATAAGTAGAAACGAAATTAAGCAAAAATGGCAGACAGCTTGGAACAATGAAGTAAACAACAAACTGCACTTGGTAAAGCCAGTTCTAGGTGTGCTGCTCAATCTCGCGGCAAGGAAATAAAACAAGTAAATATGTCGTTTAAAGATTGCATTAAATAGGTAGAAAGGAAATTAAGCAAAAATGGCAGACAGCTTGGAACAATAAAGTAAACAACAAACTGCACTGGGTAAATCCAGTTATAGGTGCGCTGCTAAATCTCGCGGCAAGGAAATAAAACAAGTAAATATGTCGTTTAAAGATTGCATTAAATAAGTAGAAAGGAAATTAAGCAAAAATGGCAGACAGCTTGGAACAATGAAGTAAACAACAAACTGCACTTGGTAAAGCCAGTTCTAGGTGTGCTGCTCAATCTCGCGGCAAGGAAATAAAACAAGTAAATATGTCGTTTAAAGATTGCATTAAATAAGTAGAAAGGAAATTAAGTAAAAAGGGCAGACACCTTAGAACAATAAAGTAAACAACAAACTGCACTTGGTAAAGCCAGTTCTAGGTGTGCTGCTCAATCTCGCGGCAAGGAAATAAAACAAGTAAATATGTCGTTTAAAGATTGCATTAAATAGGTAGAAAGGAAATTAGGCAAAAATGGCAGACAGCTTGGAACAATGAAGTAATTAACAAACTGCACTTGGTAAAGCCATTTCTAGGTGTGCAGCTCAATCTCGTGGCAAGGAAATAAAACAAGTAAATATGTCGTTTAAAGATTGCATTAAAAAAGTAGAAAGGAAATTAAGCAAAAATGGCAGACAGCTTGGAACAATGAAGTAAACAAACTGCACTTGGTAAAGCCAGTTCTAGGTGTGCTGCTCAATCTCGTGGCAAGGAAATAAAACAAGTAAATATGTCGTTTAAAGATTGCATTAAATAAGTAGAAAGGAAATTAAACAAAAATGGCAGACAGCTTGGAACAATGAAGTAAACAACAATCTGCACTTGGTAAAGTCAGTTCTAGGTGTGCTGCTCAATCTCGTGGCAAGGAAATAAAACAAGTAAATATATCGTTTAAAGATTGCATTAAATAAGTAGAAAGGAAATTAAGCGAAAATGGCAGACAGCTTGGAACCATGAAGTAAACAACAAACTGCACTTGGTGAAGCCAGTTCTAGGTATGCTGCTCAATCTCGTGGCAAGGAAATAAAACTAGTAAATCTGTCGTTTAAAGATTGCATTAAATAAGTAGAAAGGAAATTAAGCGAAAATGGCAGACAGCTTGGAACAATGAAGTAAACAACAAACTGCACTTGGTGAAGCCAGTTCTTGGTATGCTGCTCAATCTCGTGGCAAGGAAATAAAACAAGTAAATATGTCGTTTAAAGATTGCATTAAATAAGTAGAAAGGAAATTAAGTATAAATAGCAGACATCTTGGAACAATGAAGTAAACAACAAACTGCACTTGGGAAAGCCAGTTTTAGGTGTGCTGCTAAATCATGTGGCAAGAAAATAAAACAAGTATATATGTCATTTTAAGCTTGCATTAAATAAGTACAAAGGAAATTAGGGAAAAATGGCAAACCGCTTGGAACAATAATGTAAACAACAAAGTGCACTTGGTAAAGCCAGTTCTAGGTGAGTTGTTCAATCTCGTGGCGAGGAAATAAAAAAGTAGATATGTCCTTTAGGGATTGCGTTAAATTAGTACAAAAGAAATGAAGTAAAGAAAGGCAGACAGCTTTGGAACAATGAAGTAAACAACAAACAGCACTGGGTAAATCCAGTTCTAGGTGTGCTGCTCAATCTCGTGGCAAGGAAATAATACAAGTAAATATGTCGTTTTAAATTGCATTAAATAAGTAGAAATGAAATTTAGTAAAAATGGCAGACAGCGTGGAACAATGAAGTAAACAACAAACTGCACTGGGAAAATCCAGTTCTAGGTGTGGTGCTCAATCTCGTGGCAAGGAAATAAAACAAGCAAATATGTCGTTAAAAGATTGCATTAAATAAGTAGAAAGGAAATTAAGCAAAAATGGTAGACAGCTTTGAACAATGAAGTGAACAACAAACTGCACTTGGTAAAGCCAGTTCTAGGTATGCTGCTCAATCTCATGGCAAGGAAATAAAACTAGTAAATCTGTAGTTTAAGGATTGCATTAAATAAGTAGAAAGGAAATTAAGTAAAAATGTCAGACAGCTTGGAACAATGAAGTAAACAACAAACTGCACTTGGTAAAGCCATTTCTAGGTGTGCAGCTCAATCTCGTGGCAAGGAAATAAAACAAGTAAATATGTCGTTTAAAGATTGCATTAAAAAAGTAGAAAGGAAATTAAGCAAAAATGGCAGACACCTTGGAACAATGAAGTAAACAAACTGCACTTGGTAAAGCCAGTTCTAGGTGTGCTGCTCAATCTCGTGGCAAGGAAATAAAACAAGTAAAACTGTCGTTTAAAGATTGCATTAAATAAGTAGAAAGGAAATTAAGTAAAAATGGCAGAGAGTTTTGAACAATGAAGTAAACAACAAACTGCACTTGGTAAAGCCAGTTCTAGGTGTGGTGCTCAATCTCGTGGCAAGGAAATAAAACAAGCAAATATGTCGTTAAAGGATTGCATTAAATAAGTAGAAAGGAAATTAAGTAAAAATGGCAGACAGCTTGGAACAATGAAGTAAACAACAAACTGCACTTGATAGAGCCAGTTCTAGCTGTGCTGCTCAATCTCGTGGCAAGGAAATAAAACAAGTAAATATGTCGTTTAAAAACTGCATTAAATAAGTAGAAAGGAAATTAAGTAAAAATGGCAGAAAGCTTGGAACAACGAAGTAATCACCAAACTGCACTTGATAGAGCCAGTTCTAGGTGTGCTGCTTAATCTCATGGCAAGGAAATAAAACAAGTAAATATGTCGTTTAAAGATTGCATTAAATAAGTAGAAAGGAAATTAAGTAAAAATAGCAGACATCTTGGAACAATGAAGTAAACAACAAACTGCACTTGGGAAAGCCAGTTTTAGGTGTGCTGCTAAATCATGTGGCAAGAAAATAAAACAAGTATATATGTCATTTTAAGCTTGCATTAAATAAGTACAAAGGAAATTAGGGAAAAATGGCAAACCGCTTGGAACAATAATGTAAACAACAAACTGCACTTGGTAAAGCCAGTTCTAGGTGAGCTGTTCAATCTCGTGGCGAGGAAATAAAAAAGTAGATATGTCCTTAAGGGATTGCGTTAAATTAGTACAAAAGAAATGAAGTAAAGAAAGGCAGACAGCTTTGGAACAATGAAGTAAACAACAAACAGCACTGGGTAAATCCAGTTCTAGGTGTGCTGCTCAATCTCGTGGCAAGGAAATAATACAAGTAAATATGTCGTTTTAAATTGCATTAAATAAGTAGAAATGAAATTTAGTAAAAATGGCAGACAGCGTGGAACAATGAAGTAAACAACAAACTGCACTGGGAAAATCCAGATCTAGGTGTGGTGCTCAATCTCGTGGCAAGGAAATAAAACAAGCAAATATGTCGTTAAAAGATTGCAATAAATAAGTAGAAAGGAAATTAAGGAAAAATGGCAAACCGCTTGGAACAATGAAGTAAACAACAAACTGCACTTGGTAAAGCCAGTTCTAGGTGTGCTGCTCAATCTCGTGGCAAGGAAATGAAAAAGTAGATATGTCCTTTAGGGATTGCGTTAAATTAGTACAAAGGAAATTAAGTAAAGAAAGGCAGACAGCATGGAACAATGAAGTAAACAACAAACTGCACTTGGTAAAGCCAGTTCTAGGTGTGCTGCTCAATCTCGTGGCAAGGAAATAAAACAAGTAAATATGTCGTTAAAAGATTGCAATAAATAAGTAGAAAGGAAATTAAGCAAAAATGGCAGACAGCTTGGAACAATGAAGTAAACAACAAACTGCACTTGGTAAAGCCAGTTCTAGGTGTGCTGCTCAATCTCGCGGCAAGGAAAAAAAACAAGTAAATATGTCGTTTAAAGATTGCATTAAATAGGTAGAAAGGAAATTAAGCAAAAATGGCAGACAGCTTGGAACAATAAAGTAAACAACAAACTGCACTGGGTAAATCCAGTTATAGGTGCGCTGCTAAATCTCGCGGCAAGGAAATAAAACAAGTAAATATGTCGTTTAAAGATTGCATTAAATAAGTAGAAAGGAAATTAAGCAAAAATGGCAGACAGCTTGGAACAATGAAGTAAACAACAAACTGCACTTGGTAAAGCCAGTTCTAGGTGTGCTGCTCAATCTCGCGGCAAGGAAATAAAACAAGTAAATATGTCGTTTAAAGATTGCATTAAATAAGTAGAAAGGAAATTAAGTAAAAAGGGCAGACACCTTGGAACAATAAAGTAAACAACAAACTGCACTTGGTAAAGCCAGTTCTAGGTGTGCTGCTCAATCCCTTGGCAAGGAATTAAAACAAGTAAATATGTCCTTTAAAGATTGCATTAAAAAAGTAGAAAGGAAATGAAGGAAAAATAGCAGACAGCTTGGAACAATGAAGTAAACAACAAGCTACACTTGGGAAAGCCAGTTCTAGGTTTGCTGCTAAATCACGCGGAAAAACATAAAACAAATAAATATGTCGTTTAAAGGTTGCATTTAATAAGCAGAAAGGAAATTAAGTAAAAATGGCAGACAGCTTGGAACAATGAAGTAAACAACAAACTGCACTTGGTAAAGCCAGTTCTAGGTGTGCTGCTCACTCTCGTGGCAAGGAAATAAAACAAGTAAATATGTCGTTTAAAGATTGCATTAAATAAGTAGAAAGGAAATTAAGCAAAAATGGCAGACAGCTTGGAACAATGAAGTAAACAACAAACTGCACTTGGTATAGCCAGTTCTAGGTGTGCAGCTCAATCTCGTGGCAAGGAAATAAAACAAGTAAATATGTCGTTTAAAGACTGCATTAAATAAGTAGAAAGGAAATTAAGCAAAAATGGCAGACAGCTTGGAACAATGATGTAAACAACAATCTGCACTTGGTAAAGCCAGTTCTAGGTGTGCTGCTCAATCTCGTGGCAAGGAAATAAAACAAGTAAATATGTCATTTAAAGATTGCATTAAATAAGTAGAAAGGAAATTAAGCAAAAATGGCAGACAGCTTGGAACAATGAAGTAAACAACAAAGTGCACTTGGTAAAGCCAGTTCTAGGTATTCTGCTCAATCTCGTGGCAAGGAAATAAAACAAGTAAATATGTCGTTTAAAGATTGCATTAAACAAGTAGAAAGGAAATTAAGCGAAAATGGCAGACAGCTTGGAACAACGAAGTAAACAACAAACTGCACTTGGTGAAGCCAGTTCTAGGTATGCTGCTCAATCTCGTGGCAAGGAAATAAAACAAGTAAATATGTCGTTTAAAGATTGCATTAAATAAGTAGAAAGGAAATTAAGCAAAAATGGCAGACAGCTTGGAACAATGAAGTAAACAACAAAGTGCACTTGGTAAAGCCAGTTCTAGGTGTGCTGCTCAATCTCGTGGCAAGGAAATAAAACAAGTAAATATGTCGTTTAAAGATTGCATTAAATAAGTAGAAAGAAAATTAGGCAAAAATGGCAGACAGCTTGGAACAACGAAGTAAACAACAAACTGCACTTGGTGAAGCCAGTTCTAGGTATGCTGCTCAATCTCGTGGCAAGGAAATAAAACAAGTAAATATGTCGTTTAAAGATTGCATTAAATAAGTAGAAAGGAAATTAAGCAAAAATGGCAGACAGCTTGGAACAATGAAGTAAACAACAAAGTGCACTTGGTGAAGCCAGTTCTAGATATTCTGCTCAATCTCGTGGCAAGGAAATAAAACAAGTAAATATGTCGTTTAAAGATCGCATTAAATAAGTAGAAAGGAAATTAAGCAAAAATAGCAGACAGCTTGGAACAATGAAGTAAACAACAAAGTGCACTTGGTGAAGCCAGTTCTAGGTATTCTGCTCAATCTCGTGGCAAGGAAATAAAAGAAGTAAATATGTCGTTTAAAGATTGCAATAAATAAGTAGAAAGGAAATTAAGCTAAAATGGCAGACAGCTTGGAACAACGAAGTAAACAACAAACTGCACTTGGTGAAGCCAGTTCTAGGTATTCTGCTCAATCTCGTGGCAAGGAAATAAAACAAGTAAATATGTCGTTTAAAGATTGCATTAAATAAGTAGAAAGGAAATTAAGCAAAAATGGCAGACAGCTTGGAACAACGAAGTAAACAACAAACTGCACTTGGTGAAGCCAGTTCTAGGTATGCTGCTCAATCTCGTGGCAAGGAAATAAAACAAGTAAATATGTCGTTTAAAGATTGCCTTATATAAGTAGAAAGGAAATTAAGCAAAAATGGCAGACAGCTTGGAACAATGAAGTAAACAACAAAGTGCACTTGGTGAAGCCAGTTCTAGGTATTCTGCTCAATCTCGTGGCAAGGAAATAAAACAAGTAAATATGTCGTTTAAAGATTGCATTAAATAAGTAGAAAGGAAATTAAGCAAAAATGGCAGACAGCTTGGAACAACGAAGTAAACAACAAACTGCACTTGGTGAAGCCAGTTCTAGGTATTCTGCTCAATCTCGTGGCAAGGAAATAAAACAAGTAAATATGTCTTTTAAAGATTGCATTAAATAAGAAAAAAGGAAATTAAGCAAAAATGGCAAACCGCTTGGAACAATGAAGTAAACAAACTGCACGTGGTAAAGCCAGTTCTAGGTGTGCTGCTCAATCTCGTGGCAAGGAAATAAAACAAGTAAATATGTCGTTTAAAGATTGCATTAAATAGGTAGAAAGGAAATTAAGCAAAAATGGCAGACAGCTTGGAAAAATGAAGTAAACAACAAACTGCACTTGGTAAAGCCAGTTCTAGGTGTGCTGCTCAATCTCGCGGCAAGGAAATAAAGCAAGTAAATATGTCGTTTAAAAATTGCATTAAATAGGTAGAAAGGAAATTAAGCAAAAATGGCAGACAGCTTAGAACAATGAAGTAAACAACAATCTGCACTTGGTAAAGCCAGTTCTAGGTGTGCTGCTCAATCTCGTGGCAAGGAAATAAAACAAGTAAATATGTCGTTTAAAGATTGCATTAAATAAGTAGAAAGGAAAATAAGCAAAAATGGCAGACAGCTTGGAACAATGAAGTAAACAACAAACTGCACTTGGTAAAGCCAGTTCTAGGTGTGCTGCTCAATCTCGCGGCAAGAAAATAAAACAAGTAAATATGTCGTTTAAAGATTGCATTAAATAGGTAGAAAGGAAATTAAGCAAAAATGGCAGACATCTTGGAACAATGAAGTAAACAACAAACTGCACTTGGTAAAGCCAGTTCTAGGTGTGCTGCTCAATCTCGCGGCAAGGAAATAAAACAAGTAAATATGTCGTTTAAAGATTGCATTAAATAAGTAGAAAGGAAATTAAGCAAAAATGGCAGACAGCTTGGAACAATGAAGTAAACAACAAAGTGCACTTGGTGAAGCCAGTTCTAGATATTCTGCTCAATCTCGTGGCAAGGAAATAAAACAAATAAATATGTCGTTTAAAGATTGCATTAAATAAGTAGAAAGGAAATTAAGCAAAAATAGCAGACAGCTTGGAACAATGAAGTAAACAACAAAGTGCACTTGGTGAAGCCAGTTCTAGGTATTCTGCTCAATCTCGTGGCAAGGAAATATAAGAAGTAAATATGTCGTTTAAAGATTGCAATAAATAAGTAGAAAGGAAATTAAGTTAAATGGCAGACAGCTTGGAACAACGAAGTAAACAACAAACTGCACTTGGTGAAGCCAGTTCTAGGTATTCTGCTCAATCTCGTGGCAAGGAAATAAAACAAGTAAATATGTCGTTTAAAGATTGCATTAAATAAGTAGAAAGGAAATTAAGCAAAAATGGCAGACAGCTTGGAACAACGAAGTAAACAACAAACTGCACTTGGTGAAGCCAGTTCTAGGTATGCTGCTCAATCTCGTGGCAAGGAAATAAAACAAGTAAATATGTCGTTTAAAGATTGCATTAAATAAGTAGAAAGGAAATTAAGCAAAAATGGCAGACAGCTTGGAACAATGAAGTAAACAACAAAGTGCACTTGGTGAAGCCAGTTCTAGGTATTCTGCTCAATCTCGTGGCAAGGAAATAAAACAAGTAAATATGTCGTTTAAAGATTGCATTAAAAAGTAGAAAGGAAATTAAGCAAAAATGGCAGACAGCTTGGAACAATGAAGTAAACAAACTGCACTTGGTAAAGCCAGTTCTAGGTGTGCTGCTCAATCTCGTGGCAAGGAAATAAAACAAGTAAATATGTCGTTTAAAGATTGCATAAATAAGTAGAAAGGAAATTAAGCAAAAATGGCAGACAGCTTGGAACAATGAAGTAAACAACAATCTGCACATGGTAAAGCCAGTTCTAAGTGTGCTGCTCAATCTCGTGGCAAGGAAATAAAACAAGTAAATATGTCGTTTAAAGATTGCATTAAAAAGTAGAAAGGAAATTAAGCAAAAATGGCAGACAGCTTGGAACAATGAAGTAAACAAACTGCACTTGGTGAAGCCAGTTCTAGGTATTCTGCTCAATCTCGTGGCAAGGAAATAAAACAAGTAAATATGTCGTTTAAAGATTGCATTAAATAAGTAGAAAGGAAATTAAGCAAAAATGGCAGACAGCTTGGAACAATGAAGTAAACAACAATCTGCACTTGGTAAAGCCAGTTCTAAGTGTGCTGCTCAATCTCGTGGCAAGGAAATAAAACAAGTAAATATGTCATTTAAAGATTGCATTAAATAAGTACAAAGGAAATTAAGGAAAAATGGCAAACCGCTTGGAACAATAATGTAAACAACAAACTGCACTTGGTAAAGCCAGTTCTAGGTGAGCTGTTCAATCTCGTGACGAGGAAATAAAAAAGTAGATATGTCCTTTAGGGATTGCGTTAAATTAGTACAAAAGAAATGAAGAAAGGCAGACATCTTTAGAACAATGAAGTAAACAACAAACAGCACTGGGTAAATCCAGTTCTAGGTGTGCTGCTCAATCTCGTGGCAAGGAAATAATACAAGTAAATATGTCGTTTTAAATTGCATTAAATAAGTAGAAATGAAATTTAGTAAAAATGGCAGACAGCGTGGAACAATGAAGTAAACAACAAACTGCACTTGGTAAAGCCAGTTCTAGGTGTGGTGCTCAATCTCGTGGCAAGGAAATAAAACAAGCAAATATGTCATTTAAAGATTGCATTAAATAAGTAGAAAGGAAATTAGGTAAAAATGGCAGACATCATGGAACAATGAATTAAACAACAAACTGCACTTGGGAAAGCCAGTTCTAGGTGTGCTGCTAAATCATGTGGCAAGGAATTAAAACAAGTAAATATGTCATTTTAACATTGC
This sequence comes from Amblyomma americanum, assembly GCF_052857255.1. Lineage (NCBI taxonomy): Eukaryota > Metazoa > Arthropoda > Arachnida > Ixodida > Ixodidae > Amblyomma > Amblyomma americanum. The sequence continues at coordinate 869,207 of NW_027526487.1, read as the reverse complement.
ATTAAATAAGTAGAAAGGAAATTAAGAAAAAATGGCAAACAACTTGGAACAATAAAGTAAACAACAAACTGCACTTGGTAAAGCCAGTTCTAGGTGTGCTGCTCGATCTCGTTGCAAGGAAATGAAAAAGTAGATGTCCTTTAGGGATTGCGTTAAATTAGTTCAAAGGAAATTAAGTGAAGAAAGGCAGACAGCTTGGAACAATGAAGTAAACAAACTGCACTTGGTAAAGCCAGTTCTAGGTGTGCTGCTCAATCTTGTGGCAAGGAAATAAAACAAGTAATTATGTCATTTAAAGATTGCCTAAATAAGTAGAAAGGAAATTAAGTAAAAATGGCAGACATCTTGGAACAATGAAGTAAACAACAAACTGCACTTGGGAAAGCCAGTTCTAGGTGTGCTGCTAAATCATGTGGCAAGGAAATAAAGCAAGTAAATATGTCATTTTAAGAATGCAATAAATAAGTAGAAAGGAAATTAAGGGAAAATGGCAAACCGCTTGGAACAATGAAGTAAACAACAAACTGCACTTGGTAAAGCCAGTTCTAGGTGTGCTGCTCAATCTCGTGGCAAGGAAATGAAAAAGTAGATATGTCCTTTAGGGATTGCGTTAAATTAGTACAAAGGAAATTAAGTAAAGAAAGCCAGACAGCTTGGAACAATGAAGTAAACAAACTGCACTTGGTAAAGCCAGTTCTAGGTGTGCTGCTCAATCTTGTGGCAAGGAAATAAAACAAGTAATTATGTCATTTAAAGATTGCCTAAATAAGTAGAAAGGAAATTAAGTAAAAATGGCAGACATCTTGGAACAATGAAGTAAACAACAAACTGCACTTGGGAAAGCCAGTTCTTGGTGTGCTGCTCAATCTCGTGGCAAGGAAATAAAACAAGTAAATGTGTCGTTAAAAGATTGCATTAAATAAGTAGAAAGGAAATTAAGCAAAAATGGCAGACAGCTTGGAACAATGAATTAAACAACAAACTGCACTTGGTAAAGCCAGTTCTAGGTGTGCTGCTCAATCTCGCGGCAAGGAAATAAAACAAGTAAATATGTCGTTCAAAGATTGCATTAAATAAGTAGAAAGGAAATTAAGCAAAAATGGCAGACAGCTTGGAACAATGAAGTAAACAACAAACTGCACTTGGTAAAGCCAGTTCTAGGTGTGCTGCTCAATCTCGCGGCAAGGAAATAAAACAAGTAAATATGTCGTTTAAAGATTGCATTAAATAAGTAGAAAGGAAATTAAGTAAAAAGGGCAGACACCTTGGAACAATGAAGTAAACAACAAACTGCACTTGGTAAAGCCAGTTCTAGGTGTGCTGCTCAATCCCTTGGCAAGGAATTAAAACAAGTAAATATGTCGTTTAAAGATTGCATTAAAAAGTAGAAAGGAAATGAAGGAAAAATGGCAGACAGCTTGGAACAATGAAGTAAACAACAAGCTGCACTTGGGAAACCAGTTCTAGGTTTGCTGCTAAATCACGTGGCAAGGAAATAAAACAAATAAATATGTCGTTTAAAGATTGCATTAAATAAGTAGAAAGAAAATTAAGTAAGAATGGCAGACAGCTTGGAACAAAGAAGTAAACAACAAACTGCACTTGGTAAAGCCAGTTCTAGGTGTGCTGCTCAATCTCGTGGCAAGGAAATAAAACAAGTAAATATGTCGTTTAAAGATTGCATTAAATAAGTAGAAAGGAAATTAAGCAAAAATGGCAGACAGCTTGGAACAATGAAGTAAACGACAAACTGCACTTGGTAAAGCCAGTTCTAGGTGTGCTGCTCAATTTCGTGGCAAGGAAATAAAACAATATGTCGTTTAAAGATTGCATTAAAAAAGTAGAAAGGAAATTAAGCAAAAATGGCAGACAGCTTGGAACAATGAAGTAAACAAACTGCACTTGGTAGAGCCAGTTCTAGGTGTGCTGCTCAATCTCATGGCAAGGAAATAAAACAAGTAAATATGTCGTTTAAAGATTGCATTAAATAAGTAGAAAGGAAATTAAGCAAAAATGGCAGACAGCTTGGAACAATGAAGTAAACAACAAACTGCACTTGGTAAAGCCAGTTCTAGGTGTGCTGCTCAATCTCGTGGCAAGGAAATAAAACAAGTAAATATGTCATTTAAAGATTGCATTAAATAAGTAGAAAGGAAATTAAGCAAAAATGGCAGACAGCTTGGAACAATGAAGTAAACAACAAAGTGCACTTGGTAAAGCCAGTTCTAGGTATTCTGCTCAATCTCGTGGCAAGGAAATAAAACAAGTAAATATGCCTTTTAAAGATTGCATTAAATAAGTAGAAAGGAAATTAAGCAAAAATGGCAGACAGCTTGGAACAACGAAGTAAACAACAAACTGCACTTGGTGAAGCCAGTTCTAGGTATGCTGCTCAATCTCGTGGCAAGAAAATAAAACAAGTAAATATGTCGTTTAAAGATTGCATTAAATAAGTAGAAAGGAAATTAAGGAAAAATGGCAAACCGCTTGGAACAATAATGTAAACAACAAACTGCACTTGGTAAAGCCAGTTCTAGGTGAGCTGTTCAATCTCGTGGCGAGGAAATAAAAAAGTAGATATGTCCTTTAGGGATTGCGTTAAATTAGTACAAAAGAAATGAAGTAAAGAAAGGCAGACATCTTTAGAACAATGAAGTAAACAACAAACAGCACTGGGTAAATCCAGTTCTAGGTGTGCTGCTCAATCTCGTGGCAAGGAAATAATACAAGTAAATATGTCGTTTTAAATTGCATTAAATAAGTAGAAATGAAATTAAGTAAAAAGGGCAGACACCTTGGAACAATGAAGTAAACAACAAACTGCACTTGGTAAAGCCAGTTCTAGGTGTGCTGCTCAATCCCTTGGCAAGGAATTAAAACAAGTAAATATGTCGTTTAAAGATTGCATTAAAAAAGTAGAAAGGAAATGAAGGAAAAATGGCAGACAGCTTGGAACAATGAAGTAAACAACAAGCTGCACTTGGGAAACCAGTTCTAGGTTTGCTGCTAAATCACGTGGCAAGGAAATAAAACAAATAAATATGTCGTTTAAAGATTGCATTAAATAAGTAGAAAGAAAATTAATTAAGAATGGCAGACAGCTTGGAACAAAGAAGTAAACAACAAACTGCACTTGGTAAAGCCAGTTCTAGGTGTGCTGCTCAATCTCGTGGCAAGGAAATAAAACAAGTAAATATGTCGTTTAAAGATTGCATTAAATAAGTAGAAAGGAAATTAAGCAAAAATGGCAGACAGCTTGGAACAATGAAGTAAACAACAAAGTGCACTTGGTAAAGCCAGTTCTAGGTATTCTGCTCAATCTCGTGGCAAGGAAATAAAACAAGTAAATATGCCTTTTAAAGATTGCATTAAATAAGTAGAAAGGAAATTAAGCAAAAATGGCAGACAGCTTGGAACAACGAAGTAAACAACAAACTGCACTTGGTGAAGCCAGTTCTAGGTATTCTGCTCAATCTCGTGGCAAGGAAATAAAACAAGTAAATATGTCGTTTAAAGATTGCATTAAATAAGTAGAAAGGAAATTAAGCAAAAATGGCAGACAGCTTGGAACAACGAAGTAAACAACAAACTGCACTTGGTGAAGCCAGTTCTAGGTATGCTGCTCGATCTCGTTGCAAGGAAATGAAAAAGTAGATGTCCTTTAGGGACTGCGTTAAATTAGTTCAAAGGAAATTAAGTGAAGAAAGGCAGACAGCTTGGAACAATGAAGTAAACAAACTGCACTTGGTAAAGCCAGTTCTAGGTGTGCTGCTTAATCTTGTGGCAAGGAAATAAAACAAGTAATTATGTCATTTAAAGATTGCCTAAATAAGTAGAAAGGAAATTAAGTAAAAAAGGCAGACAGCTTGGAACAATGAATAAACAACAAACTGCACTGGGTAAATCCAGTTCTAGGTGTGCTGATCAATCTCGAGGCAAGGAAATAAAAAACTAGATATGTCCTTTAGGGATTGCGTTAAATTAGTACAAAGGAAATTAAGTAAAGAAAGGCAGACAGCTTGGAACAATGAAGTAAACAAACTGCACTTGGTAAAGCCAGTTCTAGGTGTGCTGCTCAATCTTGTGGCAAGGAAATAAAACAAGTAATTATGTCATTTAAAGATTGCCTAAATAAGTAGAAAGGAAATTAAGTAAAAATGGCAGACATCTTCGAACAATGAAGTAAACAACAAACTGCACTTGGGAAAGCCAGTTCTAGGTGTGCTGCTAAATCATGTGGCAAGGAAATAAAGCAAGTAAATATGTCATTTTAAGAATGCATTAAATAAGTAGAAAGGAAATTAAGGAAAAATGGCAAACCGCTTGGAACAATGAAGTAAACAACAAACTGCACTTGGTAAAGCCAGTTCTAGGTGTGCTGCTCAATCTCGTGGCAAGGAAATGAAAAAGTAGATATGTCCTTTAGGGATTGCGTTAAATTAGTACAAAGGAAATTAAGTAAAGAAAGGCAGACAGCTTGGAACAATGAAGTAAACAACAAACTGCACTTGGTAAAGCCAGTTCTAGGTGTGCTGCTCAATCCCTTGGCAAGGAATTAAAACAAGTAAATATGTCGTTTAAAGATTGCATTAAAAAAGTAGAAAGGAAATGAAGGAAAAATGGCAGACAGCTTGGAACAATGAAGTAAACAACAAGCTGCACTTGGGAAACCAGTTCTAGGTTTGCTGCTAAATCACGTGGCAAGGAAATAAAACAAATAAATATGTCGTTTAAAGATTGCATTAAATAAGTAGAAAGAAAATTAAGTAAGAATGGCAGACAGCTTGGAACAAAGAAGTAAACAACAAACTGCACTTGGTAAAGCCAGTTCTAGGTGTGCTGCTCAATCTCGTGGCAAGGAAATAAAACAAGTAAATATGTCGTTTAAAGATTACATTAAAAAAGTAGAAAGGAAATTAAGCAAAAATGGCAGACAGCTTGGAACAATGAAGTAAACAAACTGCACTTGGTAGAGCCAGTTTTAGGTGTGCTGCTCAATCTCATGGCAAGGAAATAAAACAAGTAAATATGTCGTTTAAAGATTGCATTAAATAAGTAGAAAGGAAATTAAGCAAAAATGGCAGACAGCTTGGAACAATGAAGTAATTAACAAACTGCACTTGAAAAAGCCAGTTCTAGGTGTGCAGCTCAATCACGTGGCAAGGAAATAAAACAAGTAAATATGTCGTTTAAAGATTGCATTAAAAAAGTAGAAAGGAAATTAAGCAAAAATGGCAGACAGCTTGGAACAATGAAGTAAACAAACTGCACTTGGTAAAGCCAGTTCTAGGTGTGCTGCTCAATCTCGTGGCAAGGAAATAAAACAAGTAAATATGTCGTTTAAAGATTGCATTAAATAAGTAGAAAGGAAATTAAGCAAAAATGGCAGACAGCTTGGAACAATGAAGTAAACAACAATCTGCACTTGGTAAAGCCAGTTCTAAGTGTGCTGCTCAATCTCGTGGCAAGGAAATAAAACAAGTAAATATGTCATTTAAAGATTGCATTAAGTAGGTAGAAAGGAAATTAAGCAAAAATGGCAGACGGCTTGGAAGAATGAAGTAAACAACAAAGTGCACTTGGTAAAGCCAGTTCTAGGTATTCTGCTCAATCTCGTGGCAAGGAAATAAAACAAGTAAATATGTCGTTTAAAGATTGCATTAAATAAGTAGAAAGGAAATTAAGCGAAAATGGCAGACAGCTTGGAACAATGAAGTAAACAACAAACTGCACTTGGTGAAGCCAGTTCTAGGTATGCTGCTCAATCTCGTGGCAAGGAAATAAAACTAGTAAATCTGTCGTTTAAAGATTGCATTAAATAAGTAGAAAGGAAATTAAGTAAAAATGGCAGAGAGTTTTGAACAATGAAGTAAACAACAAACTGCACTTGGTAAATCTAGTTCTAGGTGTGGTGCTCAATCTCGTGGCAAGGAAATAAAACAAGCAAATATGTCGTTAAAGGATTGCATTAAATAAGTAGAAAGGAAATTAAGTAAAAATGGCAGACAGCTTGGAACAACGAAGTAAACAACAAACTGCACTTGATAGAGCCAGTTCTAGCTGTGCTGCTCAATCTCGTGGCAAGGAAATAAAACAAGTAAATATGTCGTTTAAAAACTGCATTAAATAAGTAGAAAGGAAATTAAGTAAAAATGGCAGAAAGCTTGGAACAACGAAGTAATCACCAAACTGCACTTGATAGAGCCAGTTTTAGGTGTGCTGCTTAATCTCATGGCAAGGAAATAAAACAAGTAGATATGTCGTTTAAAGATTGCAATAAATAAGTAGAAAGGAAAATAAGTAAAAATAGCAGACATCTTGGAACAATGAAGTAAACAACAAACTGCACTTGGGAAAGCCAGATTTAGGTGTGCTGCTAAATCATGTGGCAAGAAAATAAAACAAGTATATATGTCATTTTAAGCTTGCATTAAATAAGTACAAAGGAAATTAAGGAAAAATGGCAAACCGCCTGGAACAATAATGTAAACAACAAACTGCACTTGGTAAAGCCAGTTCTAGGTGAGCTGTTCAATCTCGTGGCGAGGAAATAAAAAAGTAGATATGTCCTTTAGGGATTGCGTTAAATTAGTACAAAAGAAATGAAGTAAAGAAAGGCAGACATCTTTAGAACAATGAAGTAAACAACAAACAGCACTGGGTAAATCCAGTTCTAGGTGTGCTGCTCAATCTCGTGGCAAGGAAATAATACAAGTAAATATGTCGTTTTAAATTGCATTAAATAAGTAGAAATGAAATTTAGTAAAAATGGCAGACAGCGTGGAACAATGAAGTAAACAACAAACTGCACTTGGTAAAGCCAGTTCTAGGTGTGGTGCTCAATCTCGTGGCAAGGAAATAAAACAAGCAAATATGTCATTTAAAGATTGCATTAAATTAGTAGAAAGGAAATTAGGTAAAAATGGCAGACATCATGGAACAATGAATTAAACAACAAACTGCACTTGGGAAAGCCCGTTCTAGGTGTGCTGCTAAATCATGTGGCAAGGAATTAAAACAAGTAAATATGTCATTTTAAGATTGCATTAAATAAGTAGAAAGGAAATTAAGAAAAAATGGCAAACAACTTGGAACAATGAAGTAAACAACAAACTGCACTTGGTAAAGCCAGTTCTAGGTGTGCTGCTCGATCTCGTTGCAAGGAAATGAAAAAGTAGATGTCCTTTAGGGATTGCGTTAAATTAGTTCAAAGGAAATTAAGTGAAGAAAGGCAGACAGCTTGGAACAATGAAGTAAACAAACTGCACTTGGTAAAGCCAGTTCTAGGTGTGCTGCTTAATCTTGTGGCAAGGAAATAAAACAAATAATTATGTCATTTAAAGATTGCTTAAATAAGTAGAAAGGAAATTAAGTAAAAAAGGCAGACAGCTTGGAACAATGAATAAACAACAAACTGCACTGGGTAAATCCAGTTCTACGTGTGCTGATCAATCTCGAGGCAAGGAAATAAAAAAGTAGATATGTCCTTTAGGGATTGCGTTAAATTAGTACAAAGGAAATAAGTAAAGAAAGGCAGACAGCTTGGAACAATGAAGTAAACAAACTGCACTTGGTAAAGCCAGTTCTAGGTGTGCTGCTCAATCTTGTGGCAAGGAAATAAAACAAGTAATTATGTAATTTAAAGATTGCCTAAATAAGTAGAAAGGAAATTAAGTAAAAATGGCAGACATCTTGGAACAATGAAGTAAACAACAAACTGCACTTGGGAAAGTCAGTTCTAGGTGTGCTGCTAAATCATGTGGCAAGGAAATAAAGCAAGTAAATATGTCATTTTAAGAATGCATTAAATAAGTAGAAAGGAAATTAAGGAAAAATGGCAAACCGCTTGGAACAATGAAGTAAACAACAAACTGCACTTGGTAAAGCCAATTCTAGGTGTGCTGCTCAATCTCGTGGCAAGGAAATGAAAAAGTAGATATGTCCTTTAGGGATTGCGTTAAATTAGTACAAAGGAAATTAAGTAAAGAAAGGCAGACAGCTTGGAACAATGAAGTAAACAACAAACTGCACTTGGTAAAGCCAGTTCTTGGTGTGCTGCTCAATCTCGTGGCAAGGAAATAAAACAAGTAAATATGTCGTTAAAAGATTGCATTAAATAAGTAGAAAGGAAATTAAGCAAAAATGGCAGACAGCTTGCAACAATGAATTAAACAACAAACTGCACTTGGTAAAGCCAGTTCTAGGTGTGCTGCTCAATCTCGCGGCAAGGAAATAAAACAAGTAAATATGTCGTTTAAAGATTGCATTAAATAAGTAGAAAGGAAATTAAGCAAAAATGGCAGACAGCTTGGAACAATGAAGTAAACAACAAACTGCACTTGGTAAAGCCAGATCTAGGTGTGCTGCTCAATCTCGTGGCAAGGAAATAAAACAAGTAAATATGTCGTTTAAAGATTGCATTAAATAGGTAGAAAGGAAATTAAGCAAAAATGGCAGACAGCTTGGAACAATGAAGTAAACAACAAACTGCACTTGGTAAAGCCAGTTCTAGGTGTGCTGCTCAATCTCGCGGCAAGGAAATAAAACAAGTAAATATGTCGTTTGAAGATTGCATTAAATAAGTAGAAAGGAAATTAAGTAAAAAGGGCAGACACCTTGGAACAATGAAGTAAACAACAAACTGCACTTGGTAAAGCCAGTTCTAGGTGTGCTGCTCAATCCCTTGGCAAGGAATTAAAACAAGTAAATATGTCGTTTAAAGATTGCATTAAAAAAGTAGAAAGGAAATTAAGTAAGAATGGCAGACAGCTTGGAACAAAGAAGTAAACAACAAACTGCACTTGGTAAAGCCAGTTCTAGGTGTGCTGCTCAATCTCGTGGCAAGGAAATAAAACAAGTAAATATGTCGTTTTAAGATTGCATTAAATAAGTAGAAAGGAAATTAAGCAAAAATGGCAGACAGCTTGGAACAATGAATTAAACGACAAACTGCACTTGGTAAAGCCAGTTCTAGGTGTGCTGCTCAATATCGTGGCAAGGAAATGAAACAAGTAAATATGTCGTTTAAAGATTGCATTAAAAAAGTAGAAAGGAAATTAAGCAAAAATGGCAGACAGCTTGGAACAATGAAATAAACAAACTGCACTTGGTAGAGCCAGTTCTAGGTGTGCTGCTCAATCTCATGGCAAGGAAATAAAACAAGTAAATATGTCGTTTAAAGATTGCATTAAATAAGTAGAAAGGAAATTAAGCAAAAATGGCAGACAGCTTGGAACAATGAAGTAAACAACAAACTGCACTTGGTAAAGCCAGTTCTAGGTGTGCTGCTCAATCTCGTGGCAAGGAAATAAAACAAGTAAATATGTCATTTAGAGATTGCATTAAATAAGTAGAAAGGAAATTAAGCAAAAATGGCAGACAGCTTGGAACAATGAAGTAAACAACAAAGTGCACTTGGTAAAGCCAGTTCTAGGTATTCTGCTCAATCTCGTGGCAAGGAAATAAAACAAGTAAATATGTCTTTTAAAGATTGCATTAAATAAGTAGAAAGGAAATTAAGCAAAAATGGCAGACAGCTTGGAACAACGAAGTAAACAACAAACTGCACTTGGTGAAGCCAGTTCTAGGTATTCTGCTCAATCTCGTGGCAAGGAAATAAAACAAGTAAATATGTCGTTTAAAGATTGCATTAAATAAGTAGAAAGGAAATTAAGCAAAAATGGCAGACAGCTTGGAACAACGAAGTAAACAACAAACTGCACTTGGTGAAGCCAGTTCTAGGTATGCTGCTCAATCTCGTGGCAAGGAAATAAAACAAGTAAATATGTCGTTTAAAGATTGCATTAAATAAGTAGAAAGGAAATTAAGGAAAAATGGCAAACCGCTTGGAACAATAATGTAAACAACAAACTGCACTTGGTAAAGCCAGTTCTAGGTGAGCTGTTCAATCTCGTGGCGAGGAAATAAAAAAGTAGATATGTCCTTTAGGGATTGCGTTAAATTAGTACAAAAGAAATGAAGTAAAGAAAGGCAGACATCTTTAGAACAATGAAGTAAACAACAAACAGCACTGGGTAAATCCATTTCTAGGTGTGCTGCTCAATCTCGTGGCAAGGAAATAATACAAGTAAATATGTCGTTTTAAATTGCATTAAATAAGTAGAAATGAAATTTAGTAAAAATGGCAGACAGCGTGGAACAATGAAGTAAACAACAAACTGCACTTGGTAAAGCCAGTTCTAGGTGTGGTGCTCAATCTCGTGGCAAAGAAATAAAACAAGCAAATATGTCATTTAAAGATTGCATTAAAAAAGTAGAAAGGAAATTAAGCAAAAATGGCAGACAGCTTGGAACAATGAAGTAAACAAACTGCACTTGGTAGAGCCAGTTTTAGGTGTGCTGCTCAATCTCATGGCAAGGAAATAAAACAAGTAAATATGTCGTTTAAAGATTGCATTAAATAAGTAGAAAGGAAATTAAGCAAAAATGGCAGACAGCTTGGAACAATGAAGTAATTAACAAACTGCACTTGAAAAAGCCAGTTCTAGGTGTGCAGCTCAATCACGTGGCAAGGAAATAAAACAAGTAAATATGTCGTTTAAAGATTGCATTAAAAAAGTAGAAAGGAAATTAAGCAAAAATGGCAGACAGCTTGGAACAATGAAGTAAACAACAATCTGCACTTGGTAAAGCCAGTTCTAAGTGTGCTGCTCAATCTCGTGGCAAGGAAATAAAACAAGTAAATATGTCATTTAAAGATTGAATTAAATAAGTAGAAAGGAAATTAAGCAAAAATGGCAGACGGCTTGGAAGAATGAAGTAAACAACAAAGTGCACTTGGTAAAGCCAGTTCTAGGTATTCTGCTCAATCTCGTGGCAAGGAAATAAAACAAGTAAATATGTCGTTTAAAGATTGCATTAAATAAGTAGAAAGGAAATTAAGCGAAAATGGCAGACAGCTTGGAACAACGAAGTAAACAACAAACTGCACTTGGTAAATCTAGTTCTAGGTGTGCTGCTCAATCTCGTGGGAAGGAAATAAAACAAGTAAATATGTCGTTTAAAAACTGCATTAAATAAGTAGAAAGGAAATTAAGTAAAAATGGCAGAAAGCTTGGAACAACGAAGTAATCACCAAACTGCACTTGATAGAGCCAGTTTTAGGTGTGCTGCTTAATCTCATGGCAAGGAAATAAAACAAGTAGATATGTCGTTTAAAGATTGCAATAAATAAGTAGAAAGGAAAATAAGTAAAGATAGCAGACATCTTGGAACAATGAAGTAAACAACAAACTGCACTTGGGAAAGCCAGATTTAGGTGTGCTGCTAAATCATGTGGCAAGAAAATAAAACAAGTATATATGTCATTTTAAGCTTGCATTAAATAAGTACAAAGGAAATTAAGGAAAAATGGCAAACCGCCTGGAACAATAATGTAAACAACAAACTGCACTTGGTAAAGCCAGTTCTAGGTGAGCTGTTCAATCTCGTGGCGAGGAAATAAAAAAGTAGATATGTCCTTTAGGGATTGCGTTAAATTAGTACAAAAGAAATGAAGTAAAGAAAGGCAGACATCTTTAGAACAATGAAGTAAACAACAAACAGCACTGGGTAAATCCAGTTCTAGGTGTGCTGCTCAATCTCGTGGCAAGGAAATAATACAAGTAAATATGTCGTTTTAAATTGCATTAAATAAGTAGAAATGAAATTTAGTAAAAATGGCAGACAGCGTGGAACAATGAAGTAAACAACAAACTGCACTTGGTAAAGCCAGTTCTAGGTGTGGTGCTCAATCTCGTGGCAAGGAAATAAAACAAGCAAATATGTCATTTAAAGATTGCATTAAATTAGTAGAAAGGAAATTAGGTAAAAATGGCAGACATCATGGAACAATGAATTAAACAACAAACTGCACTTGGGAAAGCCCGTTCTAGGTGTGCTGCTAAATCATGTGGCAAGGAATTAAAACAAGTAAATATGTCATTTTAAGATTGCATTAAATAAGTAGAAAGGAAATTAAGAAAAAATGGCAAACAACTTGGAACAATGAAGTAAACAACAAACTGCACTTGGTAAAGCCAGTTCTAGGTGTGCTGCTCGATCTCGTTGCAAGGAAATGAAAAAGTAGATGTCCTTTAGGGATTGCGTTAAATTAGTTCAAAGGAAATTAAGTGAAGAAAGGCAGACAGCTTGGAACAATGAAGTAAACAAACTGCACTTGGTAAAGCCAGTTCTAGGTGTGCTGCTTAATCTTGTGGCAAGGAAATAAAACAAGTAATTATGTCATTTAAAGATTGCTTAAATAAGTAGAAAGGAAATTAAGTAAAAAAGGCAGACAGCTTGGAACAATGAATAAACAACAAACTGCACTGGGTAAATCCAGTTCTACGTGTGCTGATCAATCTCGAGGCAAGGAAATAAAAAAGTAGATATGTCCTTTAGGGATTGCGTTAAATTAGTACAAAGGAAATAAGTAAAGAAAGGCAGACAGCTTGGAACAATGAAGTAAACAAACTGCACTTGGTAAAGCCAGTTCTAGGTGTGCTGCTCAATCTTGTGGCAAGGAAATAAAACAAGTAATTATGTAATTTAAAGATTGCCTAAATAAGTAGAAAGGAAATTAAGTAAAAATGGCAGACATCTTGGAACAATGAAGTAAACAACAAACTGCACTTGGGAAAGTCAGTTCTAGGTGTGCTGCTAAATCATGTGGCAAGGAAATAAAGCAAGTAAATATGTCATTTTAAGAATGCATTAAATAAGTAGAAAGGAAATTAAGGAAAAATGGCAAACCGCTTGGAACAATGAAGTAAACAACAAACTGCACTTGGTAAAGCCAGTTCTAGGTGTGCTGCTCAATCTCGTGGCAAGGAAATGAAAAAGTAGATATGTCCTTTAGGGATTGCGTTAAATTAGTACAAAGGAAATTAAGTAAAGAAAGGCAGACAGCTTGGAACAATGAAGTAAACAACAAACTGCACTTGGTAAAGCCAGTTCTTGGTGTGCTGCTCAATCTCGTGGCAAGGAAATAAAACAAGTAAATATGTCGTTAAAAGATTGCATTAAATAAGTAGAAAGGAAATTAAGCAAAAATGGCAGACAGCTTGCAACAATGAATTAAACAACAAACTGCACTTGGTAAAGCCAGTTCTAGGTGTGCTGCTCAATCTCGCGGCAAGGAAATAAAACAAGTAAATATGTCGTTTAAAGATTGCATTAAATAAGTAGAAAGGAAATTAAGCAAAAATGGCAGACAGCTTGGAACAATGAAGTAAACAACAAACTGCACTTGGTAAAGCCAGATCTAGGTGTGCTGCTCAATCTCGTGGCAAGGAAATAAAACAAGTAAATATGTCGTTTAAAGATTGCATTAAATAGGTAGAAAGGAAATTAAGCAAAAATGGCAGACAGCTTGGAACAATGAAGTAAACAACAAACTGCACTTGGTAAAGCCAGTTCTAGGTGTGCTGCTCAATCTCGCGGCAAGGAAATAAAACAAGTAAATATGTCGTTTGAAGATTGCATTAAATAAGTAGAAAGGAAATTAAGTAAAAAGGGCAGACACCTTGGAACAATGAAGTAAACAACAAACTGCACTTGGTAAAGCCAGTTCTAGGTGTGCTGCTCAATCCCTTGGCAAGGAATTAAAACAAGTAAATATGTCGTTTAAAGATTGCATTAAAAAAGTAGAAAGGAAATTAAGTAAGAATGGCAGACAGCTTGGAACAAAGAAGTAAACAACAAACTGCACTTGGTAAAGCCAGTTCTAGGTGTGCTGCTCAATCTCGTGGCAAGGAAATAAAACAAGTAAATATGTCGTTTTAAGATTGCATTAAATAAGTAGAAAGGAAATTAAGCAAAAATGGCAGACAGCTTGGAACAATGAATTAAACGACAAACTGCACTTGGTAAAGCCAGTTCTAGGTGTGCTGCTCAATATCGTGGCAAGGAAATAAAACAAGTAAATATGTCGTTTAAAGATTGCATTAAAAAAGTAGAAAGGAAATTAAGCAAAAATGGCAGACAGCTTGGAACAATGAAATAAACAAACTGCACTTGGTAGAGCCAGTTCTAGGTGTGCTGCTCAATCTCATGGCAAGGAAATAAAACAAGTAAATATGTCGTTTAAAGATTGCATTAAATAAGTAGAAAGGAAATTAAGCAAAAATGGCAGACAGCTTGGATCAATGAAGTAAACAACAAACTGCACTTGGTAAAGCCAGTTCTAGGTGTGCTGCTCAATCTCGTGGCAAGGAAATAAAACAAGTAAATATGTCATTTAAAGATTGCATTAAATAAGTAGAAAGGAAATTAAGCAAAAATGGCAGACAGCTTGGAACAATGAAGTAAACAACAAAGTGCACTTGGTAAAGCCAGTTCTAGGTATTCTGCTCAATCTCGTGGCAAGGAAATAAAACAAGTAAATATGTCTTTTAAAGATTGCATTAAATAAGTAGAAAGGAAATTAAGCAAAAATGGCAGACAGCTTGGAACAACGAAGTAAACAACAAACTGCACTTTGTGAAGCCAGTTCTAGGTATTCTGCTCAATCTCGTGGCAAGGAAATAAAACAAGTAAATATGTCGTTTAAAGATTGCATTAAATAAGTAGAAAGGAAATTAAGCAAAAATGGCAGACAGCTTGGAACAACGAAGTAAACAACAAACTGCACTTGGTGAAGCCAGTTCTAGGTATGCTGCTCAATCTCGTGGCAAGGAAATAAAACAAGTAAATATGTCGTTTAAAGATTGCATTAAATAAGTAGAAAGGAAATTAAGGAAAAATGGCAAACCGCTTGGAACAATAATGTAAACAACAAACTGCACTTGGTAAAGCCAGTTCTAGGTGAGCTGTTGAATCTCGTGGCGAGGAAATAAAAAAGTAGATATGTCCTTTAGGGATTGCGTTAAATTAGTACAAAAGAAATGAAGTAAAGAAAGGCAGACATCTTTAGAACAATGAAGTAAACAACAAACAGCACTGGGTAAATCCAGTTCTAGGTGTGCTGCTCAATCTCGTGGCAAGGAAATAATACAAGTAAATATGTCGTTTTAAATTGCATTAAATAAGTAGAAATGAAATTTAGTAAAAATGGCAGACAGCGTGGAACAATGAAGTAAACAACAAACTGCACTTGGTAAAGCCAGTTCTAGGTGTGGTGCTCAATCTCGTGGCAAAGAAATAAAACAAGCAAATATGTCATTTAAAGATTGCATTAAATAAGTAGAAAGGAAATTAGGTAAAAATGGCAGACATCATGGAGCAATGAATTAAACAACAAACTGCACTTGGGAAAGCCAGTTCTAGGTGTGCTGCTAAATCATGTGGCAAGGAATTAAAACAAGTAAATATGTCATTTTAAGATTGCATTAAATAAGTAGAAAGGAAATTAAGAAAAAATGGCAAACAACTTGGAACAATGAAGTAAACAACAAACTGCACTTGGTAAAGCCAGTTCTAGGTGTGCTGCTCGATCTCGTTGCAAGGAAATGAAAAAGTAGATGTCCTTTAGGGATTGCGTTAAATTAGTTCAAAGGAAATTAAGTGAAGAAAGGCAGACAGCTTGGAACAATGAAGTAAACAAACTGCACTTGGTAAAGCCAGTTCTAGGTGTGCTGCTTAATCTTGTGGCAAGGAAATAAAACAAGTAATTATGTCATTTAAAGATTGCTTAAATAAGTAGAAAGGAAATTAGGTAAAAAAGGCAGACAGCTTGGAACAATGAATAAACAACAAACTGCACTGGGTAAATCCAGTTCTATGTGTGCTGATCAATCTCGAGGCAAGGAAAAAAAAAGTAGATATGTCCTTTAGGGATTGCGTTAAATTAGTACAAAGGAAATTAAGTAAAGAAAGGCAGACAGCTTGGAACAATGAAGTAAACAAACTGCACTTGGTAAAGCCAGTTCTAGGTGTGCTGCTCAATCTTGTGGCAAGGAAATAAAACAAGTAATTATGTCATTTAAAGATTGCCTAAATAAGTAGAAAGGAAATTAAGTAAAAATGGCAGACATCTTGGAACAATGAAGTAAACAACAAACTGCACTTGGGAAAGCCAGTTCTAGGTGCGCTGCTAAATCATGTGGCAAGGAAATAAAGCAAGTAAATATGTCATTTTAAGAATGCATTAAATAAGTAGAAAGGAAATTAAGGAAAAATGGCAAACCGCTTGGAACAATGAAGTAAACAACAAACTGCACTTGGTAAAGCCAGTTCTAGGTGTGCTGCTCAATCTCGTGGCAAGGAAATGAAAAAGTAGATATGTCCTATAGGGATTGCGTTAAATTAGTACAAAGGAAATTAAGTAAAGAAAGGCAGACAGCTTGGAACAATGAAGTAAACAACAAACTGCACTTGGTAAAGCCAGTTCTAGGTGTGCTGCTCAATCTCGTGGCAAGGAAATAAAACAAGTAAATATGTCGTTAAAAGATTGCATTAAATAAGTAGAAAGGAAATTAAGCAAAAATGCCAGACAGCTTGGAACAATGAATTAAACAACAAACTGCACTTGGTAAAGCCAGTTCTAGGTGTGCTGCTCAATCTCGCGGCAAGGAAATAAAACAAGTAAATATGTCGTTTAAAGATTGCATTAAATAAGTAGAAAGGAAATTAAGCAAAAATGGCAGACAGCTTGGAACAATGAAGTAAACAACAAACTGCACTTGGTAAAGCCAGTTCTAGGTGTGCTGCTCAATCTCGCGGCAAGGAAATAAAACAAGTAAATATGTCGTTTAAAGATTGCAATAAATAAGTAGAAAGGAAATTAAGTAAAAAGGGCAGACACCTTGGAACAATGAAGTAAACAACAAACTGCACTTGGTAAAGCCAGTTCTAGGTGTGCTGCTCAATCCCTTGGCAAGGAATTAAAACAAGTAAATATGTCGTTTAAAGATTGCATTAAAAAAGTAGAAAGGAAATGAAGGAAAAATGGCAGACAGCTTGGAACAATGAAGTAAACAACAAGCTGCACTTGGGAAACCAGTTCTAGGTTTGCTGCTAAATCACGTGGCAAGGAAATAAAACAAATAAATATGTCGTTTAAAGATTGCATTAAATAAGTAGAAAGAAAATTAAGTAAGAATGGCAGACAGCTTGGAACAAAGAAGTAAACAACAAACTGCACTTGGTAAAGCCAGTTCTAGGTGTGCTGCTCAATCTCGTGGCAAGGAAATAAAACAAGTAAAAATTTCGTTTAAAAATTGCATTAAATAAGTAGAAAGGAAATTAAGCAAAAATGGCAGACAGCTTGGAACAATGAAGTAAACGACAAACTGCACTTGGTAAAGCCAGTTCTAGGTGTGCTGCTCAATCTCGTGGCAAGGAAATAAAACAAGTAAATATGTCGTTTAAAGATTGCATTAAAAAAGTAGAAAGGAAATTAAGCAAAAATGGCAGACACCTTGGAACAATGAAGTAAACAAACTGCACTTGGTAGAGCCAGTTCTAGGTGTGCTGCTCAATCTCATGGCAAGGAAATAAAACAAGTAAATATGTCGATTAAAGATTGCATTAAATAAGTAGAAAGGAAATTAAGCAAAAATGGCAGACAGCTTGGAACAATGAAGTAAACAACAAACTGCACTTGGTAAAGCCAGTTCTAGGTGTGCTGCTCAATCTCGTGGCAAGGAAATAAAACAAGTAAATATGTCATTTAAAGATTGCATTAAATAAGTAGAAAGGAAATTAAGCAAAAATGGCAGACAGCTTGGAACAATGAAGTGAACAACAAAGTGCACTTGGTAAAGCCAGTTCTAGGTATTCTGCTCAATCTCGTGGCAAGAAAATAAAACAAGTAAATATGTCTTTTAAAGATTGCATTAAATAAGTAGAAAGGAAATTAAGCAAAAATGGCAGACAGCTTGGAACAACGAAGTAAACAACAAACTGCACTTGGTGAAGCCAGTTCTAGGTATTCTGCTCAATCTCGTGGCAAGGAAATAAAACAAGTAAATATGTCGTTTAAAGATTGCATTAAAAAAGTAGAAAGGAAATTAAGCAAAAATGGCAGACAGCTTGGAACAATGAAGTAAACAACAAAGTGCACTTGGTGAAGCCAGTTCTAGGTATTCTGCTCAATCTCGTGGCAAGGAAATAAAACAAGTAAATATGTCGTTTAAAGAGTGCATTAAATAAGTAGAAAGGAAATTAAGCAAAAATGGCAGACAGCGTGGAACAACGAAGTAAACAACAAACTGCACTTGGTGAAGCCAGTTCTAGGTATTCTGCTCAATCTCGTGGCAAGGAATTAAAACAAGTAAATATGTCGTTTATAGATTGCATTAAATAAGTAGAAAGGAAATTAAGCAAAAATGGCAGACAGCGTGGAACAACGAAGTAAACAACAAACTGCACTTGGTGAAGCCAGTTCTAGGTATTCTGCTCAATCTCGTGGCAAGGAAATAAAACAAGTAAATATGTCGTTTAAAGATTGCATTAAATAAGTAGAAAGGAAATTAAGCAAAAATGGCAGACAGCTTGGAAAAACGAAGTAAACAACAAACTGCACTTGGTGAAGCCAGTTCTAGGTATTCTGCTCAATCTCGTTTCAAGGAAATAAAACAAGTAAATATGTCGTTTAAAGATTGCATTAAATAAGTAGAAAGGAAATTAAGCAAAAATGGCAGACAGCTTGGAACAACGAAGTAAACAACAAACTGCACTTGGTGAAGCCAGTTCTAGGTATTCTGCTCAATCTCGTGGCAAGGAATTAAAACAAGTAAATATGTCGTTTAAAGATTGCATTAAATAAGTAGAAAGGAAATTAAGCAAAAATGGCAGACAGCTTGGAACAACGAAGTAAACAACAAACTGCACTTGGTGAAGCCAGTTCTAGGTATGCTGCTCAATCTCGTGGCAAGGAAATAAAACAAGTAAATATGTCGTTTAAAGATTGCATTAAATAAGTAGAAAGGAAATTAAGCAAAAATGGCAGACAGCTTGGAACAACGAAGTAAACAACAAACTGCACTTGGTGAAGCCAGTTCTAGGTATGCTGCTCAATCTCGTGGCAAGGAAATAAAACAAGTAAATATGTCGTTTAAAGATTGCATTAAATAAGTAGAAAGGAAATTAAGCAAAAATGGCAGACAGCTTGGAACAACGAAGTAAACAACAAACTGTACTTGGTGAAGCCAGTTCTAGGTATTCTGCTCAATCTCGTGGCAAGGAAATAAAACAAGTAAATATGTCGTTTAAAGATTGCATTAAATAAGTAGAAAGGAAATTAAGCAAAAATGGCAGACAGCTTGGAACAACGAAGTAAACAACAAACTGCACTTGGTGAAGCCAGTTCTAGGTATTCTGCTCAATCTCGTGGCACGGAATTAAAACAAGTAAATATGTCGTTTAAAGATTGCATTAAATAAGTAGAAAGGAAATTAAGCAAAAATGGCAGACAGCTTGGAACAACGAAGTAAACAACAAACTGCACTTGGTGAAGCCAGTTCTAGGTATGCTGCTCAATCTCGTGGCAAGGAAATAAAACAAGTAAATATGTCGTTTAAAGATTGCATTAAATAAGTAGAAAGGAAATAAGCAAAAATGGCAGACAGCTTGGAACAACGAAGTAAACAACAAACTGCACTTGGTGAAGCCAGTTCTAGGTATGCTGCTCAATCTCGTGGTAAGGAAATAAAACAAGTAAATATGTCGTTTAAAGATTGCATTAAATAAGTAGAAAGGAAATTAAGCAAAAATGGCAGACAGCTTGGAACAACGAAGTAAACAACAAACTGCACTTGGTGAAGCCAGTTCTAGGTATTCTGCTCAATCTCGTGGCAAGGAAATAAAACAAGTAAATATGTCTTTTAAAGATTGCATTAAATAAGTAGAAAGGAAATTAAGCAAAAATGGCAGACAGCTTGGAACAACGAAGTAAACAACAAACTGCACTTGGTGAAGCCAGTTCTAGGTATGCTGCTCAATCTCGTGGCAAGGAAGTAAAACAAGTAAATATGTCGTTTAAAGATTGCAATAAATAAGTAGAAAGGAAATTAAGCAAAAATGGCAGACAGCTTGGAACAATGAAGTAAACAACAAAGTGCGCTTGGTGAAGCCAGTTCTAGGTATTCTGCTCAATCTCGTGGCAAGGAAATAAAACAAGTAAATATGTCGTTTAAAGATTGCATTAAATAAGTAGAAAGGAAATTAGGCAAAAATGGCAGAGAGCTTGGAACAATGAAGTAAACATTAAACTGCACTTGCTAAAGCCAGTTCTAGGCGTGGAGCTCAATCTCGTGGCAAGGAAATAAAACTAGTAAATCTGTCGTTTAAAGATTGCATTAAATAAGTAGAAAGGAAATTAAGTAAAAATGTCAGACAGCTTGGAACAATCAAGTAAACAACAAACTGCACTTGGTAAAGCCAGTTCTAGGAGTGGTGCTCAATCTCGTGGCAAGGAAATAAAACAAGTAAATATGTCGCTTAAAGAATGCATTATATATGTAGAAAGGAAATTAAGCAAAAATGGCAGAGAGCTTGGAACAATGAAGTAAACATTAAACTGCACTTGGTAAAGCCAGTTCTAGGTGTGCTGCTCAATCTCGTGGCAAGGAAATAAAACAAGTAAATATGTCATTTAAAGATTGCATTAAATAAGTAGAAAGGAAATTAAGCAAAAATGGCAGACAGCTTGGAACAATGAAGTAAACAACAAAGTGCACTTGGTGAAGCCAGTTCTAGGTATTCTGCTCAATCTCGTGGCAAGGAAATAAAACAAGTAAATATGTCGTTTAAAGAGTGCATTAAATAAGTAGAAAGGAAATTAAGCAAAAATGGCAGACAGCTTGGAACAATGAAGTAAACAACAAAGTGCACTTAGTGAAGCCAGTTCTAGGTATTCTGCTCAATCTCGTGGCAAGGAATTAAAACAAGTAAATATGTCGTTTAAAGATTGCATTAAATAAGTAGAAAGGAAATTAAGCAAAAATGGCAGACAGCTTGGAACAACGAAGTAAACAACAAACTGCACTTGGTGAAGCCAGTTCTAGGTATTCTGCTCAATCTCGTGGCAAGGAAATAAAACAAGTAAATATGTCTTTTAAAGATTGCATTAAATAAGTAGAAAGGAAATTAAGCAAAAATGGCAGACAGCTTGGAACAACGAAGTAAACAACAAACTGCACTTGGTGAAGCCAGTTCTAGGTATGCTGCTCAATCTCGTGGCAAGGAAGTAAAACAAGTAAATATGTCGTTTAAAGATTGCATTAAATAAGTAGAAAGGAAATTAAGCAAAAATGGCAGACAGCTTGGAACAATGAAGTAAACAACAAAGTGCATTTGGTGAAGCCAGTTCTAGGTATTCTGCTCAATCTCGTGGCAAGGAAATAAAACAAGTAAATATGTCGTTTAAAGATTGCATTAAATATGTAGAAAGAAAATTAAGCAAAAATGGCAGACAGCTTGGAACAACGAAGTAAACAACAAACTGCACTTGGTGAAGCCAGTTCTAGGTGTGGTGCTCAATCTCGTGGCAAGGAAATAAAGCAAGCAAATATGTCGTTAAAAGATTGCATTAAATAAGTAGAAAGGAAATTAAGCAAACATGGCAAACCGCTTGGAACAACGAAGTAAACAAACTGCACTTGGTAAAGCCAGTTCTAGGTGTGCTGCTCAATCTCGTCGCAAGGAAATAAAACAAGTAGATATGTCGTTTAAAGATTGCATTAAATAAGTAGAAAGGAAATTAAGCAAAAATGGCAGACAGCTTGGAACAATGAAGTAAACAACAATCTGCACTTGGTAAAGCCAGTTCTAGGTGTGCTGCTCAATCTCGCGGCAAGGAAATAAAACAAGTAAATATGTCGTTTAAAGATTGCATTAAATAAGTAGAAAGGAAATTAAGCAAAAATGGCAGACAGCTTGGAACAATGAAGTAAACAACAAACTGCACTTGGTAAAGCCAGTTCTAGGTGTGCTGCTCAATCTCGTGGCAAGGAAATAAAACAAGTAAATATGTCGTTTAAAGATTGCATTAAATAGGTAGAAAGGAAATTAAGCAAAAATGGCAGACAGCTTGGAACAATGAAGTAAACAACAAACTGCACTTGGTAAAGCCAGTTCTAGGTGTGCTGCTCAATCTCGCGGCAAGGAAATAAAACAAGTAAATATGTCGTTTAAAGATTGCATTAAATAGGTAGAAAGGAAATTAAGCAAAAATGGCAGACAGCTTAGAACAATGAAGTAAACAACAATCTGCACTTGGTAAAGCCAGTTCTAGGTGTGCTGCTCAATCTCGTGGCAAGGAAATAAAACAAGTAAATATGTCGTTTAAAGAGTGCATTAAATAAGTAGAAAGGAAATTAAGCAAAAATGGCAGACAGCTTGGAACAATGAAGTAAACAACAAAGTGCACTTAGTGAAGCCAGTTCTAGGTATTCTGCTCAATCTCGTGGCAAGGAATTAAAACAAGTAAATATGTCGTTTAAAGATTGCATTAAATAAGTAGAAAGGAAATTAAGCAAAAATGGCAGACAGCTTGGAACAACGAAGTAAACAACAAACTGCACTTGGTGAAGCCAGTTCTAGGTATTCTGCTCAATCTCGTGGCAAGGAAATAAAACAAGTAAATATGTCTTTTAAAGATTGCATTAAATAAGTAGAAAGGAAATTAAGCAAAAATGGCAGACAGCTTGGAACAACGAAGTAAACAACAAACTGCACTTGGTGAAGCCAGTTCTAGGTATGCTGCTCAATCTCGTGGCAAGGAAGTAAAACAAGTAAATATGTCGTTTAAAGATTGCATTAAATAAGTAGAAAGGAAATTAAGCAAAAATGGCAGACAGCTTGGAACAATGAAGTAAACAACAAAGTGCATTTGGTGAAGCCAGTTCTAGGTATTCTGCTCAATCTCGTGGCAAGGAAATAAAACAAGTAAATATGTCGTTTAAAGATTGCATTAAATATGTAGAAAGAAAATTAAGCAAAAATGGCAGACAGCTTGGAACAACGAAGTAAACAACAAACTGCACTTGGTGAAGCCAGTTCTAGGTGTGGTGCTCAATCTCGTGGCAAGGAAATAAAGCAAGCAAATATGTCGTTAAAAGATTGCATTAAATAAGTAGAAAGGAAATTAAGCAAACATGGCAAACCGCTTGGAACAACGAAGTAAACAAACTGCACTTGGTAAAGCCAGTTCTAGGTGTGCTGCTCAATCTCGTCGCAAGGAAATAAAACAAGTAGATATGTCGTTTAAAGATTGCATTAAATAAGTAGAAAGGAAATTAAGCAAAAATGGCAGACAGCTTGGAACAATGAAGTAAACAACAATCTGCACTTGGTAAAGCCAGTTCTAGGTGTGCTGCTCAATCTCGCGGCAAGGAAATAAAACAAGTAAATATGTCGTTTAAAGATTGCATTAAATAAGTAGAAAGGAAATTAAGCAAAAATGGCAGACAGCTTGGAACAATGAAGTAAACAACAAACTGCACTTGGTAAAGCCAGTTCTAGGTGTGCTGCTCAATCTCGTGGCAAGGAAATAAAACAAGTAAATATGTCGTTTAAAGATTGCATTAAATAGGTAGAAAGGAAATTAAGCAAAAATGGCAGACAGCTTGGAACAATGAAGTAAACAACAAACTGCACTTGGTAAAGCCAGTTCTAGGTGTGCTGCTCAATCTCGCGGCAAGGAAATAAAACAAGTAAATATGTCGTTTAAAGATTGCATTAAATAGGTAGAAAGGAAATTAAGCAAAAATGGCAGACAGCTTAGAACAATGAAGTAAACAACAATCTGCACTTGGTAAAGCCAGTTCTAGGTGTGCTGCTCAATCTCGTGGCAAGGAAATAAAACAAGTAAATATGTCGTTTAAAGATTGCATTAAATAAGTAGAAAGGAAATTAAGCAAAAATGGCAGACAGCTTGGAACAATGAAGTAAACAACAAACTGCACTTGGTAAAGCCAGTTCTAGGTGTGCTGCTCAATCTCGTGGCAAGGAAATAAAACAAGTAAATATGTCGTTTAAAGATTGCATTAAATAAGTAGAACGGAAATTAAGCAAATATGGCAGACAGCTTGGAACAATGAAGTAAACAACAATCTGCACTTGGTAAAGCCAGTTCTAAGTGTGCTGCTCAATCTCGTGGCAAGGAAATAAAACAAGTAAATAAGTCATTTAAAGATAGCATTAAATAAGTAGAAAGGAAATTAAGCAAAAATGGCAGACAGCTTGGAAGAATGAAGTAAACAACAAAGTGCACTTGGTAAAGCCAGTTCTAGGTATTCTGCTCAATCTCGTGGCAAGGAAATAAAACAAGTAAATATGTCGTTTAAAGATTGCATTAAATAAGTAGAAAGGAAATTAAGCAAAAATGGCAGACAGCTTGGAAGAATGAAGTAAACAACAAAGTGCACTTGGTAAAGCCAGTTCTAGGTATTCTGCTCAATCTCGTGGCAAGGAAATAAAACAAGTAAATATGTCGTTTAAAGATTGCATTAAATAAGTAGAAAGGAAATTAAGCAAAAATGGCAGACAGCTTGGAACAACGAAGTAAACAACAAACTGCACTTGGTGAAGCCAGTTCTAGGTATGCTGCTCAATCTCGTGGTAAGGAAATAAAACAAGTAAATATGTCGTTTAAAGATTGCATTAAATAAGTAGAAAGGAAATTAAGCAAAAATGGCAGACAGCTTGGAACAACGAAGTAAACAACAAACTGCACTTGGTGAAGCCAGTTCTAGGTATTCTGCTCAATCTCGTGGCAAGGAAATAAAACAAGTAAATATGTCTTTTAAAGATTGCATTAAATAAGTAGAAAGGAAATTAAGCAAAAATGGCAGACAGCTTGGAACAACGAAGTAAACAACAAACTGCGCTTGGTGAAGCCAGTTCTAGGTATGCTGCTCAATCTCGTGGCAAGGAAGTAAAACAAGTAAATATGTCGTTTAAAGATTGCAATAAATAAGTAGAAAGGAAATTAAGCAAAAATGGCAGACAGCTTGGAACAATGAAGTAAACAACAAAGTGCGCTTGGTGAAGCCAGTTCTAGGTATTCTGCTCAATCTCGTGGCAAGGAAATAAAACAAGTAAATATGTCGTTTAAAGATTGCATTAAATAAGTAGAAAGGAAATTAGGCAAAAATGGCAGAGAGCTTGGAACAATGAAGTAAACATTAAACTGCACTTGCTAAAGCCAGTTCTAGGCGTGGAGCTCAATCTCGTGGCAAGGAAATAAAACTAGTAAATCTGTCGTTTAAAGATTGCATTAAATAAGTAGAAAGGAAATTAAGTAAAAATGTCAGACAGCTTGGAACAATCAAGTAAACAACAAACTGCACTTGGTAAAGCCAGTTCTAGGAGTGGTGCTCAATCTCGTGGCAAGGAAATAAAACAAGTAAATATGTCATTTAAAGATTGCATTAAATAAGTAGAAAGGAAATTAAGCAAAAATGGCAGACAGCTTGGAACAATGAAGTAAACAACAAAGTGCACTTGGTGAAGCCAGTTCTAGGTATTCTGCTCAATCTCGTGGCAAGGAAATAAAACAAGTAAATATGTCGTTTAAAGAGTGCATTAAATAAGTAGAAAGGAAATTAAGCAAAAATGGCAGACAGCTTGGAACAATGAAGTAAACAACAAAGTGCACTTAGTGAAGCCAGTTCTAGGTATTCTGCTCAATCTCGTGGCAAGGAATTAAAACAAGTAAATATGTCGTTTAAAGATTGCATTAAATAAGTAGAAAGGAAATTAAGCAAAAATGGCAGACAGCTTGGAACAACGAAGTAAACAACAAACTGCACTTGGTGAAGCCAGTTCTAGGTATTCTGCTCAATCTCGTGGCAAGGAAATAAAACAAGTAAATATGTCTTTTAAAGATTGCATTAAATAAGTAGAAAGGAAATTAAGCAAAAATGGCAGACAGCTTGGAACAACGAAGTAAACAACAAACTGCACTTGGTGAAGCCAGTTCTAGGTATGCTGCTCAATCTCGTGGCAAGGAAGTAAAACAAGTAAATATGTCGTTTAAAGATTGCATTAAATAAGTAGAAAGGAAATTAAGCAAAAATGGCAGACAGCTTGGAACAATGAAGTAAACAACAAAGTGCATTTGGTGAAGCCAGTTCTAGGTATTCTGCTCAATCTCGTGGCAAGGAAATAAAACAAGTAAATATGTCGTTTAAAGATTGCATTAAATATGTAGAAAGAAAATTAAGCAAAAATGGCAGACAGCTTGGAACAACGAAGTAAACAACAAACTGCACTTGGTGAAGCCAGTTCTAGGTGTGGTGCTCAATCTCGTGGCAAGGAAATAAAGCAAGCAAATATGTCGTTAAAAGATTGCATTAAATAAGTAGAAAGGAAATTAAGCAAACATGGCAAACCGCTTGGAACAACGAAGTAAACAAACTGCACTTGGTAAAGCCAGTTCTAGGTGTGCTGCTCAATCTCGTCGCAAGGAAATAAAACAAGTAGATATGTCGTTTAAAGATTGCATTAAATAAGTAGAAAGGAAATTAAGCAAAAATGGCAGACAGCTTGGAACAATGAAGTAAACAACAATCTGCACTTGGTAAAGCCAGTTCTAGGTGTGCTGCTCAATCTCGCGGCAAGGAAATAAAACAAGTAAATATGTCGTTTAAAGATTGCATTAAATAAGTAGAAAGGAAATTAAGCAAAAATGGCAGACAGCTTGGAACAATGAAGTAAACAACAAACTGCACTTGGTAAAGCCAGTTCTAGGTGTGCTGCTCAATCTCGTGGCAAGGAAATAAAACAAGTAAATATGTCGTTTAAAGATTGCATTAAATAGGTAGAAAGGAAATTAAGCAAAAATGGCAGACAGCTTAGAACAATGAAGTAAACAACAATCTGCACTTGGTAAAGCCAGTTCTAGGTGTGCTGCTCAATCTCGTGGCAAGGAAATAAAACAAGTAAATATGTCGTTTAAAGATTGCATTAAATAAGTAGAAAGGAAATTAAGCAAAAATGGCAGACAGCTTGGAACAATGAAGTAAACAACAAACTGCACTTGGTAAAGCCAGTTCTAGGTGTGCTGCTCAATCTCGTGGCAAGGAAATAAAACAAGTAAATATGTCGTTTAAAGATTGCATTAAATAAGTAGAAAGGAAATTAAGCAAATATGGCAGACAGCTTGGAACAATGAAGTAAACAACAATCTGCACTTGGTAAAGCCAGTTCTAAGTGTGCTGCTCAATCTCGTGGCAAGGAAATAAAACAAGTAAATAAGTCATTTAAAGATTGCATTAAATAAGTAGAAAGGAAATTAAGCAAAAATGGCAGACAGCTTGGAAGAATGAAGTAAACAACAAAGTGCACTTGGTAAAGCCAGTTCTAGGTATTCTGCTCAATCTCGTGGCAAGGAAATAAAACAAGTAAATATGTCGTTTAAAGATTGCATTAAATAAGTAGAAAGGAAATTAAGCAAAAATGGCAGACAGCTTGGAACAACGAAGTAAACAACAAACTGCACTTGGTGAAGCCAGTTCTAGGTATGCTGCTCAATCTCGTGGTAAGGAAATAAAACAAGTAAATATGTCGTTTAAAGATTGCATTAAATAAGTAGAAAGGAAATTAAGCAAAAATGGCAGACAGCTTGGAACAACGAAGTAAACAACAAACTGCACTTGGTGAAGCCAGTTCTAGGTATTCTGCTCAATCTCGTGGCAAGGAAATAAAACAAGTAAATATGTCTTTTAAAGATTGCATTAAATAAGTAGAAAGGAAATTAAGCAAAAATGGCAGACAGCTTGGAACAACGAAGTAAACAACAAACTGCACTTGGTGAAGCCAGTTCTAGGTATGCTGCTCAATCTCGTGGCAAGGAAGTAAAACAAGTAAATATGTCGTTTAAAGATTGCAATAAATAAGTAGAAAGGAAATTAAGCAAAAATGGCAGACAGCTTGGAACAATGAAGTAAACAACAAAGTGCGCTTGGTGAAGCCAGTTCTAGGTATTCTGCTCAATCTCGTGGCAAGGAAATAAAACAAGTAAATATGTCGTTTAAAGATTGCATTAAATACGTAGAAAGGAAATTAGGCAAAAATGGCAGAGAGCTTGGAACAATGAAGTAAACATTAAACTGCACTTGCTAAAGCCAGTTCTAGGCGTGGAGCTCAATCTCGTGGCAAGGAAATAAAACTAGTAAATCTGTCGTTTAAAGATTGCATTAAATAAGTAGAAAGGAAATTAAGTAAAAATGTCAGACAGCTTGGAACAATCAAGTAAACAACAAACTGCACTTGGTAAAGCCAGTTCTAGGAGTGGTGCTCAATCTCGTGGCAAGGAAATAAAACAAGTAAATATGTCGCTTAAAGAATGCATTATATATGTAGAAAGGAAATTAAGCAAAAATGGCAGAGAGCTTGGAACAATGAAGTAAACATTAAACTGCACTTGGTAAAGCCAGTTCTAGGTGTGCTGCTCAATCTCGTGGCAAGGAAATAAAACAAGTAAATATGTCATTTAAAGATTGCATTAAATAAGTAGAAAGGAAATTAAGCAAAAATGGCAGACAGCTTGGAACAATGAAGTAAACAAAGTGCACTTGGTGAAGCCAGTTCTAGGTATTCTGCTCAATCTCGTGGCAAGGAAATAAAACAAGTAAATATGTCGTTTAAAGAGTGCATTAAATAAGTAGAAAGGAAATTAAGCAAAAATGGCAGACAGCTTGGAACAATGAAGTAAACAACAAAGTGCACTTAGTGAAGCCAGTTCTAGGTATTCTGCTCAATCTCGTGGCAAGGAATTAAAACAAGTAAATATGTCGTTTAAAGATTGCATTAAATAAGTAGAAAGGAAATTAAGCAAAAATGGCAGACAGCTTGGAACAACGAAGTAAACAACAAACTGCACTTGGTGAAGCCAGTTCTAGGTATTCTGGTCAATCTCGTGGCAAGGAAATAAAACAAGTAAATATGTCTTTTAAAGATTGCATTAAATAAGTAGAAAGGAAATTAAGCAAAAATGGCAGACAGCTTGGAACAACGAAGTAAACAACAAACTGCACTTGGTGAAGCCAGTTCTAGGTATGCTGCTCAATCTCGTGGCAAGGAAGTAAAACAAGTAAATATGTCGTTTAAAGATTGCATTAAATAAGTAGAAAGGAAATTAAGCAAAAATGGCAGACAGCTTGGAACAATGAAGTAAACAACAAAGTGCATTTGGTGAAGCCAGTTCTAGGTATTCTGCTCAATCTCGTGGCAAGGAAATAAAACAAGTAAATATGTCGTTTAAAGATTGCATTAAATATGTAGAAAGAAAATTAAGCAAAAATGGCAGACAGCTTGGAACAACGAAGTAAACAACAAACTGCACTTGGTGAAGCCAGTTCTAGGTGTGGTGCTCAATCTCGTGGCAAGGAAATAAAGCAAGCAAATATGTCGTTAAAAGATTGCATTAAATAAGTAGAAAGGAAATTAAGCAAACATGGCAAACCGCTTGGAACAACGAAGTAAACAAACTGCACTTGGTAAAGCCAGTTCTAGGTGTGCTGCTCAATCTCGTCGCAAGGAAATAAAACAAGTAGATATGTCGTTTAAAGATTGCATTAAATAAGTAGAAAGGAAATTAAGCAAAAATGGCAGACAGCTTGGAACAATGAAGTAAACAACAATCTGCACTTGGTAAAGCCAGTTCTAGGTGTGCTGCTCAATCTCGCGGCAAGGAAATAAAACAAGTAAATATGTCGTTTAAAGATTGCATTAAATAAGTAGAAAGGAAATTAAGCAAAAATGGCAGACAGCTTGGAACAATGAAGTAAACAACAAACTGCACTTGGTAAAGCCAGTTCTAGGTGTGCTGCTCAATCTCGTGGCAAGGAAATAAAACAAGTAAATATGTCGTTTAAAGATTGCATTAAATAGGTAGAAAGGAAATTAAGCAAAAATGGCAGACAGCTTGGAACAATGAAGTAAACAACAAACTGCACTTGGTAAAGCCAGTTCTAGGTGTGCTGCTCAATCTCGCGGCAAGGAAATAAAACAAGTAAATATGTCGTTTAAAGATTGCATTAAATAGGTAGAAAGGAAATTAAGCAAAAATGGCAGACAGCTTAGAACAATGAAGTAAACAACAATCTGCACTTGGTAAAGCCAGTTCTAGGTGTGCTGCTCAATCTCGTGGCAAGGAAATAAAACAAGTAAATATGTCGTTTAAAGATTGCATTAAATAAGTAGAAAGGAAATTAAGCAAAAATGGCAGACAGCTTGGAACAATGAAGTAAACAACAAACTGCACTTGGTAAAGCCAGTTCTAGGTGTGCTGCTCAATCTCGTGGCAAGGAAATAAAACAAGTAAATATGTCGTTTAAAGATTGCATTAAATAAGTAGAAAGGAAATTAAGCAAATATGGCAGACAGCTTGGAACAATGAAGTAAACAACAATCTGCACTTGGTAAAGCCAGTTCTAAGTGTGCTGCTCAATCTCGTGGCAAGGAAATAAAACAAGTAAATAAGTCATTTAAAGATTGCATTAAATAAGTAGAAAGGAAATTAAGCAAAAATGGCAGACAGCTTGGAAGAATGAAGTAAACAACAAAGTGCACTTGGTAAAGCCAGTTCTAGGTATTCTGCTCAATCTCGTGGCAAGGAAATAAAACAAGTAAATATGTCGTTTAAAGATTGCATTAAATAAGTAGAAAGGAAATTAAGCGAAAATGGCAGACAGCTTGGAACAATGAAGTAAACAACAAACTGCACTTGGTGAAGCCAGTTCTAGGTATGCTGCTCAATCTCGTGGCAAGGAAATAAAACTAGTAAATCTGTCGTTTAAAGATTGCATTAAATAAGTAGAAAGGAAATTAAGTAAAAATGGCAGAGAGTTTTGAACAATGAAGTAAACAACAAACTGCACTTGGTAAATCCAGTTCTAGGTGTGGTGCTCAATCTCGTGGCAAGGAAATAAAACAAGCAAATATGTCGTTAAAGGATTGCATTAAATAAGTAGAATGGAAATTAAGTAAAAATGGCAGACAGCTTGGAACAACGAAGTAAACAACAAACTGCACTTGATAGAGCCAGTTCTAGCTGTGCTGCTCAATCTCGTGGCAAGGAAATAAAACAAGTAAATATGTCGTTTAAAAACTGCATTAAATAAGTAGAAAGGAAATTAAGTAAAAATGGCAGAAAGCTTGGAACAACGAAGTAATCACCAAACTGCACTTGATAGAGCCAGTTCTAGGTGTGCTGCTTAATCTCATGGCAAGGAAATAAAACAAGTAAATATGTCGTTTAAAGATTGCAATAAATAAGTAGAAAGGAAATTAAGTAAAAATAGCAGACATCTTGGAACAATGAAGTAAACAACAAACTGCACTTGGGAAAGCCAGTTTTAGGTGTGCTGCTAAATCAAGTGGCAAGAAAATAAAACAAGTATGTATATCATTTTAAGCTTGCAATAAATAAATACATAGGAAATTAAGGAAAAATGGCAAACCGCTTGGAACAATAATGTAAACAACAAACTGCACTTGGTAAAGCCAGTTCTAGGTGAGCTGTTCAACCTCGTGGCGAGGAAATAAAAAAGTAGATATGTCCTTTAGGGATTGCGTTAAATTAGTACAAAAGAAATGAAGTAAAGAAAGGCAGACAGCTTTGGAACAATGAAGTAAACAACAAACAGCACTGGGTAAATCCAGTTCTAGGTGTGCTGCTCAATCTCGTGGCAAGGAAATAATACAAGTAAATATGTCGTTTTAAATTGCATTAAATAAGTAGAAATGAAATTTAGTAAAAATGGCAGACAGCGTGGAACAATGAAGTAAACAACAAACTGCACTTGGTAAAGCCAGTTCTAGGTGTGGTGCTCAATCTCGTGGCAAGGAAATAAAACAAGCAAATATGTCATTTAAAGATTGCATTAAATAAGTAGAATGGAAATTAAGTAAAAATGGCAGACATCATGGAACAATGAATTAAACAACAAACGGCACTTGGGAAAGCCAGTTCTAGGTGTGCTGCTCGATCTCGTTGCAAGGAAATGAAAAAGTAGATGTCCTTTAGGGATTGCGTTAAATTAGTTCAAAGGAAATTAAGTGAAGAAAGGCAGACAGCTTGGAACAATGAAGTAAACAAACTGCACTTGGTAAAGCCAGTTCTAGGTGTGCTGCTTAATCTTGTGGCAAGGAAATAAAACAAGTAATTATGTCATTTAAAGATTGCTTAAATAAGTAGAAAGGAAATTAAGTAATAAAGGCAGACAGCTTGGAACAATGAATAAACAACAAACTGCACTGGGTAAATCCAGTTCTAGGTGTGCTGATAAATCTCGAGGCAAGGAAATAAAAAAGTAGATATGTCCTTTAGGGATTGCGTTAAATTAGTACAAAAGAAATTAAGTAAAGAAAGGCAGACAGCTCGGAACAATGAAGTAAACAAACTCCACTTGGTAAAGCCAGTTCTAGGTGTGCTGCTCAATCTTATGGCAAGGAAATAAAACAAGTAATTATGTCATTTAAGATTGCCTAAATAAGTAGAAAGGAAATTAAGTAAAAATGGCAGACATCTTGGAACAATGAAGTAAACAACAAACTGCACTTGGGAAAGCCAGTTCTAGGTGTGCTGCTAAATCATGTGGCAAGGAAATAAAGCAAGTAAATATGTCATTTTAAGAATGCAATAAATAAGTAGAAAGGAAATTAAGGAAAAATGGCAAACCGCTTGGAACAATGAAGTAAACAACAAACTGCACTTGGTAAAGCCAGTTCTAGGTGTGCTGCTCAATCTCGTGGCAAGGAAATGAAAAAGTAGATATGTCCTTTTGGGATTGCGTTAAATTAGTACAAAGGAAATTAAGTAAAGAAAGGCAGACAGCTTGGAACAATGAAGTAAACAACAAACTGCACTTGGTAAAGCCAGTTCTAGGTGTGCTGCTCAATCTCGTGGCAAGGAAATAAAACAAGTAAATATGTCGTTAAAAGATTGCATTAAAAAGTAGAAAGGAATTTAAGCAAAAATGGCAGACAGCTTGGAACAATGAAGTAAACAAACTGCACTTGGTAAAGCCAGTTCTAGGTGTGCTGCTCAATCTCGTGGCAAGGAAATAAAACAAGTAAATATGTCGTTTAAAGATTGCATTAAATAAGTAGAAAGGAAATTAAGCAAAAATGGCAGACAGCTTGGAACAATGAAGTAAACAACAATCTGCACATGGTAAAGCCAGTTCTAAGTGTGCTGCTCAATCTCGTGGCAAGGAAATAAAACAAGTAAATATGTCGTTTAAAGATTGCATTAAAAAAGTAGAAAGGAAATTAAGCAAAAATGGCAGACAGCTTGGAACAATGAAGTAAACAACAAACTGCACTTGGTAAAGCCAGTTCTAGGTGTGCTGCTCAATCTCGCGGCAAGGAAATAAAACAAGTAAATATTTCGTTTAAAGATTGCATTAAATAAGTAGAAAGGAAATTAAGCAAAAATGGCAGACAGCTTGGAACAATGAAGTAAACAACAAACTGCACTTGGTAAAGCCAGTTCTAGGTGTGCTGCTCAATCTCGTGGCAAGGAAATAAAACAAGTAAATATGTCGTTTAAAGATTGCATTAAATAGGTAGAAAGGAAATTAAGCAAAAATGGCAGACAGCTTGGAACAATGAAGTAAACAACAAACTGCACTTGGTAAAGCCAGTTCTAGGTGTGCTGCTCAATCTCGCGGCAAGGAAATAAAACAAGTAAATATGTCGTTTAAAGATTGCATTAAATAAGTAGAAAGGAAATTAAGTAAAAAGGGCAGACACCTTGGAACAATGAAGTAAACAACAAACTGCACTTGGTAAAGCCAGTTCTAGGTGTGCTGCTCAATCCCTTGGCAAGGAATTAAAACAAGTAAATATGTCGTTTAAAGATTGCATTAAAAAGTAGAAAGGAAATGAAGGAAAAATGGCAGACAGCTTGGAACAATGAAGTAAACAGCAAGCTGCACTTGGGAAACCAGTTCTAGGTTTGCTGCTAAATCACGTGGCAAGGAAATAAAACAAATAAATATGTCGTTTAAAGATTGCATTAAATAAGTAGAAAGAAAATTAAGTAAAAATGGCAGACAGCTTGGAACAAAGAAGTAAACAACAAACTGCACTTGGTAAAGCCAGTTCTAGGTGTGCTGCTCAATCTCGTGGCAAGGAAATAAAACAAGTAAATATGTCGTTTAAAGATTGCATTAAAAAAGTAGAAAGGAAATTAAGCAAAAATGGCAGACAGCTTGGAACAATGAAGTAAACAAACTGCACTTAGTAGAGCCAGTTCTAGGTGTGCTGCTCAATCTCATGGCAAGGAAATAAAACAAGTAAATATGTCGTTTAAAGATTGCATTAAATAAGTAGAAAGGAAATTAAGCAAAAATGGCAGACAGCTTGGAACAATGAAGTAAACAACAAACTGCACTTGGTAAAGCCAGTTCTAGGTGTGCTGCTCAATCTCGTGGCAAGGAAATAAAACAAGTAAATATGTCATTTAAAGATTGCATTAAATAAGTAGAAAGGAAATTAAGCAAAAATGGCAGACAGCTTGGAACAATGAAGTAAACAACAAACTGCACTTGGTAAAGCCAGTTCTAGGTGTGCTGCTCAATCTCGTGGCAAGGAAATAAAACAAGTAAATATGTCGTTTAAAGATTGCATTAAATAGGTAGAAAGGAAATTAAGCAAAAATGGCAGACAGCTTGGAACAATGAAGTAAACAACAAACTGCACTTGGTAAAGCCAGTTCTAGGTGTGCTGCTCAATCTCGCGGCAAGGAAATAAAACAAGTAAATATGTCGTTTAAAGATTGCATTAAATAGGTAGAAAGGAAATTAAGCAAAAATGGCAGACAGCTTAGAACAATGAAGTAAACAACAATCTGCACTTGGTAAAGCCAGTTCTAGGTGTGCTGCTCAATCTCGTGGCAAGGAAATAAAACAAGTAAATATGTCGTTTAAAGATTGCATTAAATAAGTAGAAAGGAAATTAAGCAAAAATGGCAGACAGCTTGGAACAATGAAGTAAACAACAAACTGGACTTGCTAAAGCCAGTTCTAGGTGTGCTGCTCAATCTCGCGGCAAGGAAATAAAACAAGTAAATATGTCGTTTAAAGATTGCATTAAATAGATAGAAAGGAAATTAAGCAAAAATGGCAGACAGCTTGGAACAATGAAGTAAACAACAAACTGCACTTGATAGAGCCAGTTCTAGGTGTGCTGCTCAATCTCGCGGCAAGGAAATAAAACAAGTAAATATGTCGTTTAAAGATTGCAATAAATAAGTAGAAAGGAAATTAGGTAAAAATGGCAGAAAGCTTGGAACAACGAAGTAATCACCAAACTGCACTTGATAGAGCCAGTTCTAGGTGTGCTGCTTAATCTCATGGCAAGGAAATAAAACAAGTAAATATGTTGTTTAAAGATTGCAATAAATAAGTAGAAAGGAAATTAAGTAAAAATAGCAGACATCTTGGAACAATGAAGTAAACAACAAACTGCACTTGGGAAAGCCAGTTTTAGGTGTGCTGCTAAATCAAGTGGCAAGAAAATAAAACAAGTATGTATATCATTTTAAGCTTGCAATAAATAAATACAAAGGAAATTAAGGAAAAATGGCAAACCGCTTGGAACAATAATGTAAACAACAAACTGCACTTGGTAAAGCCAGTTCTAGGTGAGCTGTTCAACCTCGTGGCGAGGAAATAAAAAAGTAGATATGTCCTTTAGGGATTGCGTTAAATTAGTACAAAAGAAATGAAGTAAAGAAAGGCAGACAGCTTTGGAACAATGAAGTAAACAACAAACAGCACTGGGTAAATCCAGTTCTAGGTGTGCTGCTCAATCTCGTGGCAAGGAAATAATACAAGTAAATATGTCGTTTTAAATTGCATTAAATAAGTAGAAATGAAATTTAGTAAAAATGGCAGACAGCGTGGAACAATGAAGTAAACAACAAACTGCACTTGGTAAAGCCAGTTCTAGGTGTGGTGCTCAATCTCGTGGCAAGGAAATAAAACAAGCAAATATGTCATTTAAAGATTGCATTAAATAGGTAGAAAGGAAATTAAGTAAAAATGGCAGACATCATGGAACAATGAATTAAACAACAAACGGCACTTGGGAAAGCCAGTTCTAGGTGTGCTGCTAAATCATGTGGCAAGGAATTAAAACAAGTAAATATGTCTTTTTAAGATTGCATTAAATAAGTAGAAAGGAAATTAAGAAAAAATGGCAAACAACTTGGAACAATGAAGTAAACAACAAACTGCACTTGGTAAAGCCAGTTCTAGGTGTGCTGCTCGATCTCGTTGCAAGGAAATGAAAAAGTAGATGTCCTTTAGGGATTGCGTTAAATTAGTTCAAAGGAAATTAAGTGAAGAAAGGCACACAGCTTGGAACAATGAAGTAAACAAACTGCACTTGGTAAAGCCAGTTCTAGGTGTGCTGCTTAATCTTGTGGCAAGGAAATAAAACAAGTAATTATGTCATTTAAAGATTGCTTAAATAAGTAGAAAGGAAATTAAGTAAAAAAGGCAGACAGCTTGGAACAATGAATAAACAACAAACTGCACTGGGTAAATCCAGTTCTAGGTGTGCTGATAAATCTCGAGGCAAGGAAATAAAAAAGTAGATATGTCCTTTAGGGATTGCGTTAAATTAGTACAAAAGAAATTAAGTAAAGAAAGGCAGACAGCTTGGAACAATGAAGTAAACAAACTCCACTTGGTAAAGCCAGTTCTAGGTGTGCTGCTCAATCTTATGGCAAGGAAATAAAACAAGTAATTATGTCATTTAAAGATTGCCTAAATAAGTAGAAAGGAAATTAAGTAAAAATGGCAGACATCTTGGAACAATGAAGTAAACAACAAACTGCACTTGGGAAAGCCAGTTCTAGGTGTGCTGCTAAATCATGTGGCAAAGAAATAAAGCAAGTAAATATGTCATTTTAAGAATGCAATAAATAAGTAGAAAGGAAATTAAGGAAAAATGGCAAACCGCTTGGAACAATGAAGTAAACAACAAACTGCACTTGGTAAAGCCAGTTCTAGGTGTGCTGCTCAATCTCGTGGCAAGGAAATGAAAAAGTAGATATGTCCTTTTGGGATTGCGTTAAATTAGTACAAAGGAAATTAAGTAAAGAAAGGCAGACAGCTTGGAACAATGAAGTAAACAACAAACTGCACTTGGTAAAGCCAGTTCTAGGTGTGCTGCTCAATCTCGTGGCAAGGAAATAAAACAATTAAATAGGTCGTTTAAAGATTGCATTAAATAAGTAGAAAGGAAATTAAGCAAAAATGGCAGACAGCTTGGAACAATGAAGTAAACAACAAACTGCACTTGGTAAAGCCAGTTCTAGGTGTGCTGCTCAATCTCGTGGCAAGGAAATAAAACAAGTAAATATGTCGTTTAAAGATTGCATTAAATAGGTAGAAAGGAAATTAAGCAAAAATGGCAGACAGCTTGGAACAATGAAGTAAACAACAAACTGCACTTGGTAAAGCCAGTTCTAGGTGTGCTGCTCAATCTCGCGGCAAGGAAATAAAACAAGTAAATATGTCGTTTAAAGATTGCATTAAATAGGTAGAAAGGAAATTAAGCAAAAATGGCAGACAGCTTAGAACAATGAAGTAAACAACAATCTGCACTTGGTAAAGCCAGTTCTAGGTGTGCTGCTCAATCTCGTGGCAAGGAAATAAAACAAGTAAATATGTCGTTTAAAGATTGCATTAAATAAGTAGAAAGGAAATTAAGCAAAAATGGCAGACAGCTTGGAACAATGAAGTAAACAACAAACTGGACTTGCTAAAGCCAGTTCTAGGTGTGCTGCTCAATCTCGCGGCAAGGAAATAAAACAAGTAAATATGTCGTTTAAAGATTGCATTAAATAGATAGAAAGGAAATTAAGCAAAAATGGCAGACAGCTTGGAACAATGAAGTAAACAACAAACTGCACTTGGTAAAGCCAGTTCTAGGTGTGCTGCTCAATCTCGCGGCAAGGAAATAAAACAAGTAAATATGTCGTTTAAAGATTGCAATAAATAAGTAGAAAGGAAATTAGGTAAAAAGGGCAGACACCTTGGAACAATAAAGTAAACAACAAACTGCACTTGGTAAAGCCAGTTCTAGGTGTGCTGCTCACTCTCGTGGCAAGGAAATAAAACAAGTAAATATGTCGTTTAAAGATTGCATTAAATAAGTAGAAAGGAAATTAAGCAAAAATGGCAGACAGCTTGGAACAATGAAGTAATTAACAAACTGCACTTGGTAAAGCCAGTTCTAGGTGTGCAGCTCAATCTCGTGGCAAGGAAATAAAACAAGTAAATATGTCGTTTAAAGATTGCATTAAAAAATTGAAAGGAAATTAAGCAAAAATGGCAGACAGCTTGGAACAATGAAGTAAACAAACTGCACTTGGTAAAGCCAGTTCTAGGTGTGCTGCTCAAGCTCGTGGCAAGGAAATAAAACAAGTAAATATGTCGTTTAAAGATTGCATTAAATAAGTAGAAAGGAAATTAAGCAAAAATGGCAGACAGCTTGGAACAATGAAGTAAACAACAATCTGCACTTGGTAAAGCCAGTTCTAAGTGTGCTGCTCAATCTCGTGGCAAGGAAATAAAACAAGTAAATATGTCATTTAAAGATTGCATTAAATAAGTAGAAAGGAAATTAAGCAAAAATGGCAGACAGCTTGGAAGAATGAAGTAAACAACAAAGTGCACTTGGTAAAGCCAGTTCTAGGTATTCTGCTCAATCTCGTGGCAAGGAAATAAAACAAGTAAATATGTCGTTTAAAGATTGCATTAAATAAGTAGAAAGGAAATTAAGCGAAAATGGCAGACAGCTTGGAACAATGAAGTAAACAACAAACTCCACTTGGTGAAGCCAGTTCTAGGTATGCTGCTCAATCTCGTGGCAAGGAAATAAAACTAGTAAATCTGTCGTTTAAAGATTGCATTAAATAAGTAGAAAGGAAATTAAGTAAAAATGGCAGAGAGTTTTGAACAATGAAGTAAACAACAAACTGCACTTGGTAAATCCAGTTCTAGGTGTGGTGCTCAATCTCGTGGCAAAGAAATAAAACAAGCAAATATGTCGTTAAAGGATTGCATTAAATAAGTAGAAAGGAAATTAAGTAAAAATGGCAGACAGCTTGGAACAACGAAGTAAACAACAAACTGCACTTGATAGAGCCAGTTCTAGCTGTGCTGCTCAATCTCGCGGCAAGGAAATAAAACAAGTAAATATGTCGTTTAAAGATTGCATTAAATAGGTAGAAAGGAAATTAAGCAAAAATGGCACAGCTTAGAACAATGAAGTAAACAACAATCTGCACTTGGTAAAGCCAGTTCTAGGTGTGCTGCTCAATCTCGTGGCAAGGAAATAAAACAAGTAAATATGTCGTTTAAAGATTGCATTAAATAAGTAGAAAGAAAATTAAGCAAAAATGGCAGACAGCTTGGAACAATGAAGTAAACAACAAACTGCACTTGGTAAAGCCATTTCTAGGTGTGCTGCTCAATCTCGCGGCAAGGAAATAAAACAAGTAAATATGTCGTTTAAAGATTGCATTAAATAGATAGAAAGGAAATTAAGCAAAAATGACAGACAGCTTGGAACAATGAAGTAAACAACAAACTGCACTTGGTAAAGCCAGTTCTAGGTGTGCTGCTCAATCTCGCGGCAAGGAAATAAAACAAGTAAATATGTCGTTTAAAGATTGCATTAAATAGATAGAAAGGAAATTAAGCAAAAATGGCAGACAGCTTGGAACAATGAAGTAAACAACAAACTGCACTTGGTAAAGCCAGTTCTAGGTGTGCTGCTCAATCTCGCGGCAAGGAAATAAAACAAGTAAATATGTCGTTTAAAGATTGCAATAAATAAGTAGAAAGGAAATTAGGTAAAAAGGGCAGACACCTTGGAACAATAAAGTAAACAACAAACTGCACTTGGTAAAGCCAGTTCTAGGTGTGCTGCTCACTCTCGTGGCAAGGAAATAAAACAAGTAAATATGTCGTTTAAAGATTGCATTAAATAAGTAGAAAGGAAATTAAGCAAAAATGGCAGACAGCTTGGAACAATGAAGTAATTAACAAACTGCACTTGGTAAAGCCAGTTCTAGGTGTGCAGCTCAATCTCGTGGCAAGGAAATAAAACAAGTAAATATGTCGTTTAAAGATTGCATTAAAAAATTGAAAGGAAATTAAGCAAAAATGGCAGACAGCTTGGAACAATGAAGTAAACAAACTGCACTTGGTAAAGCCAGTTCTAGGTGTGCTGCTCAAGCTCGTGGCAAGGAAATAAAACAAGTAAATATGTCGTTTAAAGATTGCATTAAATAAGTAGAAAGGAAATTAAGCAAAAATGGCAGACAGCTTGGAACAATGAAGTAAACAACAATCTGCACTTGGTAAAGCCAGTTCTAAGTGTGCTGCTCAATCTCGTGGCAAGGAAATAAAACAAGTAAATATGTCATTTAAAGATTGCATTAAATAAGTAGAAAGGAAATTAAGCAAAAATGGCAGACAGCTTGGAAGAATGAAGTAAACAACAAAGTGCACTTGGTAAAGCCAGTTCTAGGTATTCTGCTCAATCTCGTGGCAAGGAAATAAAACAAGTAAATATGTCGTTTAAAGATTGCATTAAATAAGTAGAAAGGAAATTAAGCGAAAATGGCAGACAGCTTGGAACAATGAAGTAAACAACAAACTCCACTTGGTGAAGCCAGTTCTAGGTATGCTGCTCAATCTCGTGGCAAGGAAATAAAACTAGTAAATCTGTCGTTTAAAGATTGCATTAAATAAGTAGAAAGGAAATTAAGTAAAAATGGCAGAGAGTTTTGAACAATGAAGTAAACAACAAACTGCACTTGGTAAATCCAGTTCTAGGTGTGGTGCTCAATCTCGTGGCAAAGAAATAAAACAAGCAAATATGTCGTTAAAGGATTGCATTAAATAAGTAGAAAGGAAATTAAGTAAAAATGGCAGACAGCTTGGAACAACGAAGTAAACAACAAACTGCACTTGATAGAGCCAGTTCTAGCTGTGCTGCTCAATCTCGCGGCAAGGAAATAAAACAAGTAAATATGTCGTTTAAAGATTGCATTAAATAGGTAGAAAGGAAATTAAGCAAAAATGGCACAGCTTAGAACAATGAAGTAAACAACAATCTGCACTTGGTAAAGCCAGTTCTAGGTGTGCTGCTCAATCTCGTGGCAAGGAAATAAAACAAGTAAATATGTCGTTTAAAGATTGCATTAAATAAGTAGAAAGAAAATTAAGCAAAAATGGCAGACAGCTTGGAACAATGAAGTAAACAACAAACTGCACTTGGTAAAGCCATTTCTAGGTGTGCTGCTCAATCTCGCGGCAAGGAAATAAAACAAGTAAATATGTCGTTTAAAGATTGCATTAAATAGATAGAAAGGAAATTAAGCAAAAATGACAGACAGCTTGGAACAATGAAGTAAACAACAAACTGCACTTGGTAAAGCCAGTTCTAGGTGTGCTGCTCAATCTCGCGGCAAGGAAATAAAACAAGTAAATATGTCGTTTAAAGATTGCAATAAATAAGTAGAAAGGAAATTAGGTAAAAAGGGCAGACACCTTGGAACAATAAAGTAAACAACAAACTGCACTTGGTAAAGCCAGTTCTAGGTGTGCTGCTCACTCTCGTGGCAAGGAAATAAAACAAGTAAATATGTCGTTTAAAGATTGCATTAAATAAGTAGAAAGGAAATTAAGCAAAAATGGCAGACAGCTTGGAACAATGAAGTAATTAACAAACTGCACTTGGTAAAGCCAGTTCTAGGTGTGCAGCTCAATCTCGTGGCAAGGAAATAAAACCAGTAAATATGTTGTTTAAAGATTGCATTAAAAAATTGAAAGGAAATTAAGCAAAAATGGCAGACAGCTTGGAACAATGAAGTAAACAAACTGCACTTGGTAAAGCCAGTTCTAGGTGTGCTGCTCAATCTCGTGGCAAGGAAATAAAACAAGTAAATATGTCGTTTAAAGATTGCATTAAATAAGTAGAAAGGAAATTAAGCAAAAATGGCAGACAGCTTGGAACAATGAAGTAAACAACAATCTGCACTTGGTAAAGGCAGTTCTAAGTGTGCTGCTCAATCTCGTGGCAAGGAAATAAAACAAGTAAATATGTCATTTAAAGATTGCATTAAATAAGTAGAAAGGAAATTAAGCAAAAATGGCAGACAGCTTGGAAGAATGAAGTAAACAACAAAGTGCACTTGGTAAAGCCAGTTCTAGGTATTCTGCTCAATCTCGTGGCAAGGAAATAAAACAAGTAAATATGTCGTTTAAAGATTGCATTAAATAAGTAGAAAGGAAATTAAGCGAAAATGGCAGACCGCTTGGAACAATGAAGTAAACAACAAACTGCACTTGGTGAAGCCAGTTCTAGGTATGCTGCTCAATCTCGTGGCAAGGAAATAAAACTAGTAAATCTGTCGTTTAAAGATTGCATTAAATAAGTAGAAAGGAAATTAAGTAAAAATGGCAGAGAGTTTTGAACAATGAAGTAAACAACAAACTGCACTTGGTAAATCCAGTTCTAGGTGTGGTGCTCAATCTCGTGGCAAGGAAATAAAACAAGCAAAAATGTCGTTAAAGGATTGCATTAAATAAGTAGAAAGGAAATTAAGTAAGAATGGCAGACAGCTTGGAACAACGAAGTAAACAACAAACTGCACTTGATAGAGCCAGTTCTAGCTGTGCTGCTCAATCTAGTGGCAAGGAAATAAAACAAGTAAATATGTCGTTTAAAAACTGCATTAAATAAGTAGAAAGGAAATTAAGTAAAAATGGCAGAAAGCTTGGAACAACGAAGTAATCACCAAACTGCACTTGATAGAGCCAGTTCTAGGTGTGCTGCTTATTCTCATGGCAAGGAAATAAAACAAGTAAATATGTCGTTTAAAGATTGCAATAAATAAGTAGAAAGGAAATTAAGTAAAAATAGCAGACATCTTGGAACAATGAAGTAAACAACAAACTGCACTTGGGAAAGCCAGTTTTAGGTGTGCTGCTAAATCAAGTGGCAAGAAAATAAAACAAGTATGTATATCATTTTAAGCTTGCATTAAATAAATACAAAGGAAATTAAGAAAAAATGGCAAACCGCTTGGAACAATAATGTAAACAACAAACTGCACTTGGTAAAGCCAGTTCTAGGTGAGCTGTTCAACCTTGTGGCGAGGAAATAAAAAAGTAGATATGTCCTTTAGGGATTGCGTTAAATTAGTACAAAAGAAATGAAGTAAAGAAAGGCAGACAGCTTTGGAACAATGAAGTAAACAACAAACAGCACTGGGTAAATCCAGTTCTAGGTGTGCTGCTCAATCTCGTGGCAAGGAAATAATACAAGTAAATATGTCGTTTTAAATTGCATTAAATAAGTAGAAATTAAATTTAGTAAAAATGGCAGACAGCGTGGAACAATGAAGTAAACAACAAACTGCCCTTGGTAAAGCCAGTTCTAGGTGTGGTGCTCAATCTCGTGGCAAGGAAATAAAACAAGCAAATATGTCATTTAAAGATTGCATTAAATAAGTAGAAAGGAAATTAAGTAAAAATGGCAGACATCATGGAACAATGAATTAAACAACAAACGGCACTTGGGAAAGCCAGTTCTAGGTGTGCTGCTAAATCCTGTGGCAAGGAATTAAAACAAGTAAATATGTCTTTTTAAGATTGCAATAAATAAGTAGAAAGGAAATTAAGAAAAAATGGCAAACAACTTGGAACAATGAAGTAAACAACAAACTGCACTTGGTAAAGCCAGTTCTAGGTGTGCTGCTCGATCTCGTTGCATGGAAATGAAAAAGTAGATGTCCTTTAGTTATTGCGTTAAATTAGATCAAAGGAAATTAGGTGAAGAAAGGCAGACAGCTTGGAACAATGAAGTAAACAAACTGCACTTGGTAAAGCCAGTTCTAGGTGTGCTGCTTAATCTTGTGGCAAGGAAATAAAACAAGTAATTATGTCATTTAAAGAATGCCTAAATAAGTAGAAAGGAAATTAAGTAAAAAAGGCAGACAGCTTGGAACAATGAATAAACAACAAACTGCACTGGGTAAATCCAGTTCTAGGTGTGCTGATAAATCTCGAGGCAAGGAAATAAAAAAGAAGATATGTCCTTTAGGGATTGCGTTAA
The DNA here is from genome assembly GCF_052857255.1 of Amblyomma americanum. NCBI lineage: Eukaryota > Metazoa > Arthropoda > Arachnida > Ixodida > Ixodidae > Amblyomma > Amblyomma americanum. The sequence continues at coordinate 825,164 of NW_027526487.1, read as the reverse complement.
ATTAGTACAAAGGAAATTAAGTAAAGAAAGGCAGACAGCTTGGAACAATGAAGTAAACAAACTCCACTTGGTAAAGCCAGTTCTAGGTGTGCTGCTCAATCTTATGGCAAGGAAATAAAACAAGTAATTATGTCATTTAAAGATTGCCTAAATAAGTAGAAAGGAAATTAAGTAAAAATGGCAGACATCTTGGAACAATGAAGTAAACAACAAACTGCACTTGGGAAAGCCAGTTCTAGGTGTGCTGCTAAATCATGTGGCAAGGAAATAAAGCAAGTAAATATGTCATTTTAAGAATGCATTAAATAAGTAGAAAGGAAATTAAGAAAAAATGGCAAACCGCTTGGAACAATGAAGTAAACAACAAACTGCACTTGGTAAAGCCAGTTCTAGGTGTGCTGCTCAATCTCGTGGCAAGGAAATGAAAAAGTAGATATGTCCTTTTGGGATTGCGTTAAATTAGTACAAAGGAAATTAAGTAAAGAAAGGCAGACAGCTTGGAACAATGAAGTAAACAACAAACTGCACTTGGTAAAGCCAGTTCTAGGTGTGCTGCTCAATCTCGTGGCAAGGAAATAAAACAAGTAAATATGTCGTTAAAAGATTGCATTAAAAAGTAGAAAGGAAATTAAGCAAAAATGGCAGACAGCTTGGAACAATGAAGTAAACAAACTGCACTTGGTAAAGCCAGTTCTAGGTGTGCTGCTCAATCTCGTGGCAAGGAAATAAAACAAGTAAATATGTCGTTTAAAGATTGCATTAAATAAGTAGAAAGGAAATTAAGCAAAAATGGCAGACAGCTTGGAACAATGAAGTAAACAACAATCTGCACATGGTAAAGCCAGTTCTAAGTGTGCTGCTCAATCTCGTGGCAAGGAAATAAAACAAGTAAATATGTCGTTTAAAGATTGCATTAAAAAAGTAGAAAGGAAATTAAGCAAAAATGGCAGACAGCTTGGAACAATGAAGTAAACAACAAACTGCACTTGGTAAAGCCAGTTCTAGGTGTGCTGCTCAATCTCGCGGCAAGGAAATAAAACAAGTAAATATGTCGTTTAAAGATTGCATTAAATAAGTAGAAAGGAAATTAAGCAAAAATGGCAGACAGCTTGGAACAATGAAGTAAACAACAAACTGCACTTGGTAAAGCCAGTTCTAGGTGTGCTGCTCAATCTCGTGGCAAGGAAATAAAACAAGTAAATATGTCGTTTAAAGATTGCATTAAATAGGTAGAAAGGATATTAAGCAAAAATGGCAGACAGCTTGGAACAATGAAGTAAACAACAAACTGCACTTGGTAAAGCCAGTTCTAGGTGTGCTGCTCAATCTCGCGGCAAGGAAATAAAACAAGTAAATATGTCGTTTAAAGATTGCATTAAATAAGTAGAAAGGAAATTAAGTAAAAAGGGCAGACACCTTGGAACAATGAAGTAAACAACAAACTGCACTTGGTAAAGCCAGTTCTAGGTGTGCTGCTCAATCCCTTGGCAAGGAATTAAAACAAGTAAATATGTCGTTTAAAGATTGCATTAAAAAAGTAGAAAGGAAATGAAGGAAAAATGGCAGACAGCTTGGAACAATGAAGTAAACAGCAAGCTGCACTTGGGAAACCAGTTCTAGGTTTGCTGCTAAATCACGTGGCAAGGAAATAAAACAAATAAATATGTCGTTTAAAGATTGCATTAAATAAGTAGAAAGAAAATTAAGTAAAAATGGCAGACAGCTTGGAACAAAGAAGTAAACAACAAACTGCACTTGGTAAAGCCAGTTCTAGGTGTGCTGCTCAATCTCGTGGCAAGGAAATAAAACAAGTAAATATGTCGTTTAAAGATTGCATTAAAAAGTAGAAAGGAAATTAAGCAAAAATGGCAGACAGCTTGGAACAATGAAGTAAACAAACTGCACTTGGTAGAGCCAGTTCTAGGTGTGCTGCTCAATCTCATGGCAAGGAAATAAAACAAGTAAATATGTCGTTTAAAGATTGCATTAAATAAGTAGAAAGGAAATTAAGCAAAAATGGCAGACAGCTTGGAACAATGAAGTAAACAACAAACTGCACTTGGTAAAGCCAGTTCTAGGTGTGCTGCTCAATCTCGTGGCAAGGAAATAAAACAAGTAAATATGTCATTTAAAGATTGCATTAAATAAGTAGAAAGGAAATTAAGCAAAAATGGCAGACAGCTTGGAACAATGAAGTAAACAACAAACTGCACTTGGTAAAGCCAGTTCTAGGTGTGCTGCTCAATCTCGCGGCAAGGAAATAAAACAAGTAAATATGTCGTTTAAAGATTGCATTAAATAAGTAGAAAGGAAATTAAGTAAAAAGGGCAGACACCTTGGAACAATGAAGTAAACAACAAACTGCACTTGGTAAAGCCAGTTCTAGGTGTGCTGCTCAATCCCTTGGCAAGGAATTAAAACAAGTAAATATGTCGTTTAAAGATTGCATTAAAAAAGTAGAAAGGAAATGAAGGAAAAATGGCAGACAGCTTGGAACAATGAAGTAAACAGCAAGCTGCACTTGGGAAACCAGTTCTAGGTTTGCTGCTAAATCACGTGGCAAGGAAATAAAACAAATAAATATGTCGTTTAAAGATTGCATTAAATAAGTAGAAAGAAAATTAAGTAAAAATGGCAGACAGCTTGGAACAAAGAAGTAAACAACAAACTGCACTTGGTAAAGCCAGTTCTAGGTGTGCTGCTCAATCTCGTGGCAAGGAAATAAAACAAGTAAATATGTCGTTTAAAGATTGCATTAAAAAGTAGAAAGGAAATTAAGCAAAAATGGCAGACAGCTTGGAACAATGAAGTAAACAAACTGCACTTGGTAGAGCCAGTTCTAGGTGTGCTGCTCAATCTCATGGCAAGGAAATAAAACAAGTAAATATGTCGTTTAAAGATTGCATTAAATAAGTAGAAAGGAAATTAAGCAAAAATGGCAGACAGCTTGGAACAATGAAGTAAACAACAAACTGCACTTGGTAAAGCCAGTTCTAGGTGTGCTGCTCAATCTCGTGGCAAGGAAATAAAACAAGTAAATATGTCATTTAAAGATTGCATTAAATAAGTAGAAAGGAAATTAAGCAAAAATGGCAGACAGCTTGGAACAATGAAGTAAACAACAAAGTGCACTTGGTAAAGCCAGTTCTAGGTATTCTGCTCAATCTCGTGGCAAGGAAATAAAACAAGTAAATATGTCTTTTAAAGATTGCAATTAATAAGTAGAAAGGAAATTAAGCGAAAATGGCAGACAGCTTGGAACAATGAAGTAAACAACAAACTGCACATGGTGAAGCCAGTTCTAGGTATGCTGCTCAATCTCGTGGCAAGGAAATAAAACTAGTAAATCTGTCGTTTAAAGATTGCATTAAATAAGTAGAAAGGAAATTAGGTAAAAATAGCAGACAGCTTGGAACAATGAAGTAAACAACAAACTGCACTTGGTAAAGCCAGTTCTAGGTGTGTTGCTCAATCTCGTGGCAAGGAAATAAAACAAGCAAATATGTCGTTAAAAGATTGCATTAAATAAGTAGAAAGGAAATTAAGTAAAAATGGCAGACAGCTTGGAACAACGAAGTAAACAACAAACTGCACTTGATAGAGCCAGTTCTAGCTGTGCTGCTCAATCTCGTGGCAAGGAAATAAAACAAGTAAATATGTCGTTTAAAGACTGCATTAAATAAGTAGAAATGAAATTAAGTAAAAATGGCAGAAAGCTTGGAACAACGAAGTAAACAACAAACTGCACTTGATAGAGCCAGTGCTAGCTGTGCTGCTCAATCTCGTGGCAAGGAAATAAAGCAAGTAAATATGTCGTTTTAAATTGCATTAAATAAGTAGAAAGGAAATTAAGTAAAAAAAGCAGGCATCATGGAACAATGAATTAAACAACAAACTGCACTTGGGAAAGCCAGTTCTAGGTGTGCTGCTAAATCATGTGGCAAGGATTTAAAACAAGTAAATATGTCATTTTAAGATTGCATAAATAAGTAGAAAGGAAATTAAGGAAAAATGGCAAACAACTTGGAACAATGAAGTAAACAACAAACTGCACTTGGTAAAGCCAGTTCTAGGTATGCTGCTCAATCTCGTTGCAAGGAAATGAAAAAGTAGATGTTTTTTAGGGATTGCGGTAAATTAGTTCAAAGGAAATTAAGTAAAGAAAGGCAGACAGCTTGGAACAATGAAGTAAACAAACTGCACTTGGTAAAGCCAGTTCTAGGTGTGCTGCTCAATCTTGTGGCAAGGAAATAAAACAAGTAATTATGTCATTTAAAGATTGCCTAAATAATTAGAAAGGAAATAAGTAAAAGTGGCAGACAGCTTGGAACAATGAAGGAAACAACAAAGTGCACTTGGTAAAGCCAGTTCTAGGTAGGTGTGATGCTCAATCTCGCGGCAAGGAAATAAAACAAGTAAATATGTCGTTTAAAGATTGCAATAAATAAGTAGAAAGGAAATTAATTAAAACTAGCAGACAGCTTGGAACAATGATGTAAACAACAAACTGCACTTGGTAAAGCCAGTTCTAGGTGCACTGCTCAATCTCGTGGCAAGGAAATAAAACAAGTAAATATGTCGTTTAAAGATTGCATTAAATAAGTAGAAAGGAAAATAGGGAAAAATGGCAAACCGCTTGGAACAATGAAGTAAACAACAAACTGCACTTTGTAAAGCCAGTTCTAGGTGTGCTGCTCAATCTTGAGGCAAGGAAATAAAACGAGTAAATATGTCGTTTAAAGATTGCATTAAATAAGAAGAAAGGAAATTAAGCAAAAATGGCAGACAGCTTAGAACAATAAAGTAAACAACAAACTGCACTGGGTAAATCCAGTTATAGGTGCGCTGCTAAATCTCGCGGCAAGGAAATAAAACAAGTAAATATGTCGTTTAAAGATTGCATTAAATAAGTAGAAAGGAAATTAAGCAAAAATGGCAGACAGCTTGGAACAATGAAGTAAACAACAAACTGCACTTGGTAAAGCCAGTTCTAGGTGTGCTGCTCAATCTCGCGGCAAGGAAATAAAACAAGTAAACATGTCGTTTAAAGATTGCATTAAATAAGTAGAAAGGAAATTAAGCAAAAACGGCAGACAGCTTGGAAGAATGAAGTAAACAACAAACTGCACTTGGTAAAGCCAGTTTTAGGTGTGCTGCTCAATCTCGCGGCAAGGAAATAAAACAAGTAAATATGTCGTTTAAAGATTGCATTAAATAAGTAGAAAGGAAATTAAGCAAAAATGACAGACAGCTTGGAACAATGAAGTAAACAACAAACTGCACTTGGTAAAGCCAGTTCTAGGTGTGCTGCTCAATCTCGTGGCAAGGAAATAAAACTAGTAAATATGTCGTTTAAAGATTGCATTAAATAGGTAGAAAGGAAATTAAGCAAAAATGGCAGACAGCTTGGAACAATGAAGTAAACAACAAACTGCACTTGGTAATGCCAGTTCTAGGTGTGCTGCTCAGTCTCGCGGCAAGGAAATAAAACAAGTAAATATGTCGTTTAAAGATTGCATTAAATAAGTAGAAAGGAAATTAAGTAAAAAGGGCAGACACCTTGGAACAATAAAGTAAACAACAAACTGTACATTGTAAAGCCAGTTCTAGGTGTGCTGCTCAATCCCTTGGCAAGGAATTAAAACAAGTAAATATGTTGTTTAAAGATTGCATTAAAAAAGTAGAAAGGAAATGAAGGAAAAATAGCAGACAGCTTGGAACGATGAAGTAAACAACAAGCTGCATTTGGGAAAGCCAGTTCTAGGTTTGCTGCTAAATCACGTGGCAAAAAAATAACACAAATAAATATGTCGTTTAAAGATTGCATTAAATAAGTAGAAAGGAAATTAAGTAAAAATGGCAGACAGCTTGGAACAATGAAGTAAACTACAAACTGCACTTGGTAAAGCCAGTTATAGGTGTGCTGCTCACTCTCGTGGCAAGGAAATAAAACAAGTAAATATGTCGTTTAAAGATTGCATTAAATATGTAGAAAGGAAACTAAGCAAAAATGGCAGACAGCTTGGAACAATGAAGTAAACAACAAACTGCACTTGGTAAAGCCAGTTCTAGGTGTGCAGCTCAATCTCGTGGCAAGGAAATAAAACAAGTAAATATGTCGTTTAAAGATTGCATTAAAAAAGTAGAAAGGAAATTAAGCAAAAATGGCAGACAGCTTGGAACAATGAAGTAAACTAACTGCACTTGGTAAAGCCAGTTCTAGGTGTGCTGCTCAATCTCGTGGCAAGGAAATAAAACAAGTAAATATGTCGTTTAAAGATTGCATTAAATAAGTAGAAAGGAAATTAAGCAAAAATGGCAGACAGCTTGGAACAATGAAGTAAACAACAATCTGCACTTGGTAAAGCCAGTTCTAGGTGTGCTGCTGAATCTCGTGGCAAGGAAATGAAAAAGTAGATATGTCCTTTAGGGATTGCGTTAAATTAGTACAAAGGAAATTAAGTAAAAAGGGCAGACACCTTGGAACAATGAAGTAAACAACAAACTGCACTTGGTAAAGCCAGTTCTAGGTGTGCTGCTCAATCCCTTGGCAAGGAATTAAAACAAGTAAATATGTCGTTTAAAGATTGCATTAAAAAAGTAGAAAGGAAATGAAGGAAAAATGGCAGACAGCTTGGAACAATGAAGTAAACAGCAAGCTGCACTTGGGAAACCAGTTCTAGGTTTGCTGCTAAATCACGTGGCAAGGAAATAAAACAAATAAATATGTCGTTTAAAGATTGCATTAAATAAGTAGAAAGAAAATTAAGTAAAAATGGCAGACAGCTTGGAACAAAGAAGTAAACAACAAACTGCACTTGGTAAAGCCAGTTCTAGGTGTGCTGCTCAATCTCGTGGCAAGGAAATAAAACAAGTAAATATGTCGTTTAAAGATTGCATTAAAGAGTAGAAAGGAAATTAAGCAAAAATGGCAGACAGCTTGGAACAATGAAGTAAACAAACTGCACTTGGTAGAGCCAGTTCTAGGTGTGCTGCTCAATCTCATGGCAAGGAAATAAAACAAGTAAATATGTCGTTTAAAGATTGCATTAAATAAGTAGAAAGGAAATTAAGCAAAAATGGCAGACAGCTTGGAACAATGAAGTAAACAACGAACTGCACTTGGTAAAGCCAGTTCTAGGTGTGCTGCTCAATCTCGTGGCAAGGAAATAAAACAAGTAAATATGTCATTTAAAGATTGCATTAAATAAGTAGAAAGGAAATTAAGCAAAAATGGCAGACAGCTTGGAACAATGAAGTAAACAACAAACTGCACTTGGTAAAGCCAGTTCTAGGTGTGCTGCTCAATCTCGCGGCAAGGAAATAAAACAAGTAAATATGTCGTTTAAAGATTGCATTAAATAAGTAGAAAGGAAATTAAGTAAAAAGGGCAGACACCTTGGAACAATGAAGTAAACAACAAACTGCACTTGGTAAAGCCAGTTCTAGGTGTGCTGCTCAATCCCTTGGCAAGGAATTAAAACAAGTAAATATGTCGTTTAAAGATTGCATTAAAAAAGTAGAAAGGAAATGAAGGAAAAATGGCAGACAGCTTGGAACAATGAAGTAAACAGCAAGCTGCACTTGGGAAACCAGTTCTAGGTTTGCTGCTAAATCACGTGGCAAGGAAATAAAACAAATAAATATGTCGTTTAAAGATTGCATTAAATAAGTAGAAAGAAAATTAAGTAAAAATGGCAGACAGCTTGGAACAAAGAAGTAAACAACAAACTGCACTTGGTAAAGCCAGTTCTAGGTGTGCTGCTCAATCTCGTGGCAAGGAAATAAAACAAGTAAATATGTCGTTTAAAGATTGCATTAAAAAGTAGAAAGGAAATTAAGCAAAAATGGCAGACAGCTTGGAACAATGAAGTAAACAAACTGCACTTGGTAGAGCCAGTTCTAGGTGTGCTGCTCAATCTCATGGCAAGGAAATAAAACAAGTAAATATGTCGTTTAAAGATTGCATTAAATAAGTAGAAAGGAAATTAAGCAAAAATGGCAGACAGCTTGGAACAATGAAGTAAACAACAAACTGCACTTGGTAAAGCCAGTTCTAGGTGTGCTGCTCAATCTCGTGGCAAGGAAATAAAACAAGTAAATATGTCATTTAAAGATTGCATTAAATAAGTAGAAAGGAAATTAAGCAAAAATGGCAGACAGCTTGGAACAATGAAGTAAACAACAAAGTGCACTTGGTAAAGCCAGTTCTAGGTATTCTGCTCAATCTCGTGGCAAGGAAATAAAACAAGTAAATATGTCTTTTAAAGATTGCAATTAATAAGTAGAAAGGAAATTAAGCGAAAATGGCAGACAGCTTGGAACAATGAAGTAAACAACAAACTGCACATGGTGAAGCCAGTTCTAGGTATGCTGCTCAATCTCGTGGCAAGGAAATAAAACTAGTAAATCTGTCGTTTAAAGATTGCATTAAATAAGTAGAAAGGAAATTAGGTAAAAATAGCAGACAGCTTGGAACAATGAAGTAAACAACAAACTGCACTTGGTAAAGCCAGTTCTAGGTGTGTTGCTCAATCTCGTGGCAAGGAAATAAAACAAGCAAATATGTCGTTAAAAGATTGCATTAAATAAGTAGAAAGGAAATTAAGTAAAAATGGCAGACAGCTTGGAACAACGAAGTAAACAACAAACTGCACTTGATAGAGCCAGTTCTAGCTGTGCTGCTCAATCTCGTGGCAAGGAAATAAAACAAGTAAATATGTCGTTTAAAGACTGCATTAAATAAGTAGAAATGAAATTAAGTAAAAATGGCAGAAAGCTTGGAACAACGAAGTAAACAACAAACTGCACTTGATAGAGCCAGTGCTAGCTGTGCTGCTCAATCTCGTGGCAAGGAAATAAAGCAAGTAAATATGTCGTTTTAAATTGCATTAAATAAGTAGAAAGGAAATAAGTAAAAAAAGCAGGCATCATGGAACAATGAATTAAACAACAAACTGCACTTGGGAAAGCCAGTTCTAGGTGTGCTGCTAAATCATGTGGCAAGGATTTAAAACAAGTAAATATGTCATTTTAAGATTGCATAAATAAGTAGAAAGGAAATTAAGGAAAAATGGCAAACAACTTGGAACAATGAAGTAAACAACAAACTGCACTTGGTAAAGCCAGTTCTAGGTATGCTGCTCAATCTCGTTGCAAGGAAATGAAAAAGTAGATGTTTTTTAGGGATTGCGGTAAATTAGTTCAAAGGAAATTAAGTAAAGAAAGGCAGACAGCTTGGAACAATGAAGTAAACAAACTGCACTTGGTAAAGCCAGTTCTAGGTGTGCTGCTCAATCTTGTGGCAAGGAAATAAAACAAGTAATTATGTCATTTAAAGATTGCCTAAATAATTAGAAAGGAAATAAGTAAAAGTGGCAGACAGCTTGGAACAATGAAGGAAACAACAAAGTGCACTTGGTAAAGCCAGTTCTAGGTAGGTGTGATGCTCAATCTCGCGGCAAGGAAATAAAACAAGTAAATATGTCGTTTAAAGATTGCAATAAATAAGTAGAAAGGAAATTAATTAAAACTAGCAGACAGCTTGGAACAATGATGTAAACAACAAACTGCACTTGGTAAAGCCAGTTCTAGGTGCACTGCTCAATCTCGTGGCAAGGAAATAAAACAAGTAAATATGTCGTTTAAAGATTGCATTAAATAAGTAGAAAGGAAAATAGGGAAAAATGGCAAACCGCTTGGAACAATGAAGTAAACAACAAACTGCACTTTGTAAAGCCAGTTCTAGGTGTGCTGCTCAATCTTGAGGCAAGGAAATAAAACGAGTAAATATGTCGTTTAAAGATTGCATTAAATAAGAAGAAAGGAAATTAAGCAAAAATGGCAGACAGCTTAGAACAATAAAGTAAACAACAAACTGCACTGGGTAAATCCAGTTATAGGTGCGCTGCTAAATCTCGCGGCAAGGAAATAAAACAAGTAAATATGTCGTTTAAAGATTGCATTAAATAAGTAGAAAGGAAATTAAGCAAAAATGGCAGACAGCTTGGAACAATGAAGTAAACAACAAACTGCACTTGGTAAAGCCAGTTCTAGGTGTGCTGCTCAATCTCGCGGCAAGGAAATAAAACAAGTAAACATGTCGTTTAAAGATTGCATTAAATAAGTAGAAAGGAAATTAAGCAAAAACGGCAGACAGCTTGGAAGAATGAAGTAAACAACAAACTGCACTTGGTAAAGCCAGTTTTAGGTGTGCTGCTCAATCTCGCGGCAAGGAAATAAAACAAGTAAATATGTCGTTTAAAGATTGCATTAAATAAGTAGAAAGGAAATTAAGCAAAAATGACAGACAGCTTGGAACAATGAAGTAAACAACAAACTGCACTTGGTAAAGCCAGTTCTAGGTGTGCTGCTCAATCTCGTGGCAAGGAAATAAAACTAGTAAATATGTCGTTTAAAGATTGCATTAAATAGGTAGAAAGGAAATTAAGCAAAAATGGCAGACAGCTTGGAACAATGAAGTAAACAACAAACTGCACTTGGTAATGCCAGTTCTAGGTGTGCTGCTCAGTCTCGCGGCAAGGAAATAAAACAAGTAAATATGTCGTTTAAAGATTGCATTAAATAAGTAGAAAGGAAATTAAGTAAAAAGGGCAGACACCTTGGAACAATAAAGTAAACAACAAACTGCACATTGTAAAGCCAGTTCTAGGTGTGCTGCTCAATCCCTTGGCAAGGAATTAAAACAAGTAAATATGTTGTTTAAAGATTGCATTAAAAAAGTAGAAAGGAAATGAAGGAAAAATAGCAGACAGCTTGGAACGATGAAGTAAACAACAAGCTGCATTTGGGAAAGCCAGTTCTAGGTTTGCTGCTAAATCACGTGGCAAAAAAATAACACAAATAAATATGTCGTTTAAAGATTGCATTAAATAAGTAGAAAGGAAATTAAGTAAAAATGGCAGACAGCTTGGAACAATGAAGTAAACTACAAACTGCACTTGGTAAAGCCAGTTATAGGTGTGCTGCTCACTCTCGTGGCAAGGAAATAAAACAAGTAAATATGTCGTTTAAAGATTGCATTAAATATGTAGAAAGGAAACTAAGCAAAAATGGCAGACAGCTTGGAACAATGAAGTAAACAACAAACTGCACTTGGTAAAGCCAGTTCTAGGTGTGCAGCTCAATCTCGTGGCAAGGAAATAAAACAAGTAAATATGTCGTTTAAAGATTGCATTAAAAAAGTAGAAAGGAAATTAAGCAAAAATGGCAGACAGCTTGGAACAATGAAGTAAACTAACTGCACTTGGTAAAGCCAGTTCTAGGTGTGCTGCTCAATCTCGTGGCAAGAAAATAAAACAAGTAAATAGGTCGTTTAAAGATTGCATTAAATAAGTAGAAAGGAAATTAAGCAAAAATGGCAGACAGCTTGGAACAATGAAGTAAACAACAATCTGCACTTGGTAAAGCCAGTTCTAGGTGTGCTGCTGAATCTCGTGGCAAGGAAATGAAAAAGTAGATATGTCCTTTAGGGATTGCGTTAAATTAGTACAAAGGAAATTAAGTAAAGAAAGGCAGACAGCTTGGAACAATGAAGTAAACAATAAACTGCACTTGGTAAAACTTGGTAAAGCCAGTTCTAGGTGTGCTGCTCAATCTCGTGGCAAGGAAATAAAACAAGTAAATATGTCGTTAAAAGATTGCAATAAATAAGTAGAAAGGAAATTAAGCAAAAATGGCAGACAGCTTGGAACAATGAAGTAAACAACAAACTGCACTTGGTAAAGCCAGTTCTAGGTGTGCTGCTCAATCTCGCGGCAAGGAAATAAAACAAGTAAATATGTCGTTTAAAGATTGCATTAAATAAGTAGAAAGGAAATTAAGCAAAAATGGCAGACAGCTTGGAACAATGAAGTAAACAACAAACTGCACTTGGTAAAGCCAGTTCTAGGTGTGCTGCTCAATCTCGTGGCAAGGAAATAAAACAAGTAAATATGTCGTTTAAAGATTGCAATAAATAGGTAGAAAGGAAATTAAGCAAAAATGGCAGACAGCTTGGAACAATGAAGTAAACAACAAACTGCACTTGGTAAAGCCAGTTCTAGGTGTGCTGCTCAATCTCGCGGCAAGGAAATAAAAGAAGTAAATATGTCGTTTAAAGATTGCATTAAATAAGTAGAAAGGAAATTAAGTAAAAAGGGCAGACACCATGGAACAATGAAGTAAACAACAAACTGCACTTGGTAAAGCCAGTTCTAGGTGTGCTGCTCAATCCCTTGGCAAGGAATTAAAACAAGTAAATATGTCGTTTAAAGATTGCATTAAAAAAGTAGAAAGGAAATGAAGGAAAAATGGCAGACAGCTTGGAACAATGAAGTAAACAACAAGCTGCACTTGGGAAACCAGTTCTAGGTTTGCTGCTAAATCACGTGGCAAGGAAATAAAACAAATAAATATGTCGTTTAAAGATTGCATTAAATAAGTAGAAAGAAAATTAAGTAAAAATGGCAGACAGCTTGGAACAAAGAAGTAAACAACAAACTGCACTTGGTAAAGCCAGTTCTAGGTGTGCTGCTCAATCTCGTGGCAAGGAAATAAAACAAGTAAATATGTCGTTTAAAGATTGCATTAAATAAGTAGAAAGGAAATTAAGCAAAAATGGCAGACAGCTTGGAACAATGAAGTAAACGACAAACTGCACTTTGTAAAGCCAGTTCTAGGTGTGCTGCTCAATCCCTTGGCAAGGAATTAAAACAAGTAAATATGTTGTTTAAAGATTGCATTAAAAAGTAGAAAGGAAATGAAGGAAAAATAGCAGACAGCTTGGAACAATGAAGTAAACAACAAGCTGCATTTGGGAAAGCCAGTTCTAGGTTTGCTGCTAAATCACGTGGCAAAAAAATAACACAAATAAATATGTCGTTTAAAGATTTCAATAAATAAGTAGAAAGGAAATTAAGTAAAAATGGCAGACAGCTTGGAACAATGAAGTAAACTAAAAACTGCACTTGTTAAAGCCAGTTCTAGGTGTGCTGCTCACTCTCGTGGCAAGGAAATAAAACAAGTAAATATGTCGTTTAAAGATTGCATTAAATAGGTAGAAAGGAAATTAAGCAAAAATGGCAGACAGCTTGGAACAATGAAGTAAACAACAAACTGCACTTGGTAAAGCCAGTTCTAGGTGTGCTGCTCAGTCTCGCGGCAAGGAAATAAAACAAGTAAATATGTCGTTTAAAGATTGCATTAAATAAGTAGAAAGGAAATTAAGTAAAAAGGGCAGACACCTTGGAACAATAAAGTAAACAACAAACTGCACTTTGTAAAGCCAGTTCTAGGTGTGCTGCTCAATCCCTTGGCAAGGAATTAAAACAAGTAAATATGTTGTTTAAAGATTGCATTAAAAAAGTAGAAAGGAAATGAAGGAAAAATAGCAGACAGCTTGGAAAAATGAAGTAAACAACAAGCTGCATTTGGGAAAGCCAGTTCTAGGTTTGCCGCTAAATCACGTGGCAAAAAAATAACACAAATAAATATGTTGTTTAAAGATTCAATTAAATAAATAGAAAGGAAATTAAGTAAAAATGGCATACAGCTTGGAACAATGAAGTAAACTACAAACTGCACTTGGTAAAGCCAGTTCTAGGTGTGCTGCTCACTCTCGTGGCAAGAAAATAAAACAAGTAAATATGTCGTTTAAAGATTGCATTAAATATGTAGAAAGGAAATTAAGCAAAAATGGCAGACAGCTTGGAACAATGAAGTAAACAACAAACTGCACTTGGTAAATCCAGTTCTAGGTGTGCAGCTCAATCTCGTGGCAAGGAAATAAAACAAGTAAATATGTCATTTAAAGATTGCATTAAAAAAGTAGAAAGGAAATTAAGCAAAAATGGCAGACAGCTTGGAACAATGAAGAAATCAACAAACTGCACTTGGTAAAGCCAGTTCTAGGTGTGCTGCTCAATCCCTTGGCAAGGAATTAAAACAAGTAAATATGTTGTTTAAAGATTGCATTAAAAAAGTAGAAAGGAAATGAAGAAAAAATAGCAGACAGCTTGGAACAATGAAGTAAACAACAAGCTGCATTTGGGAAAGCCAGTTCTAGGTTTGCTGCTAAATCACGTGGCAAAAAAATAAAACAAATAAATATGTCGTTTAAAGATTGCATTAAATAAGTAGAAAGGAAATTAAGTAAAAATGGCAGACAGCTTGGAACAATGAAGTAAACTACAAACTGCACTTGGTAAAGCCAGTTCTAGGTGTGCTGCTCACTCTCGTGGCAAGGAAATAAAACAAGTAAATACGTCGTTTAAAGATTGCATTAAATATGTAGAAAGAAAATTAAGCAAAAATGGCAGACAGCTTGGAACAATGAAGTAAACGACCAACTGAACTTGGTAAAGCCAGTTCTAGGTGTGCAGCTCAATCTCGTGGCAAGGAAATAAAACAAGTAAATATGTCGTTTAAAGATTGCATTAAAAAAGTAGAGAGGAAATTAAGCAAAAATGGCAGACAGCTTGGAACAATGAAGTAAACAAACTGCACTTGGTAAAGCCAGTTCTAGGTGTGCTGCTCAATTTCGTGGCAAGGAAATAAAACAAGTAAATATGTCGTTTAAAGATTGCATTAAATAAGTAGATAGGAAATTAAGCAAAAATGGCAGACAGCTTGGAACAATGAAGTAAACAACAATCTGCACTTGGTAAAGCCAGTTCTAGGTGTGCTGCTCAATCTCGTGGCAAGGAAATAAAACAAGTAAATATGTCGTTTAAAGATTGCATTAAATAGGTAGAAAGGAAATTAAGCGAAAATGGCAGACAGCTTGGAACAATGAAGTAAACAACAAACTGCACTTGGTGAAGCCAGTTCTAGGTATGCTGCTCAATCTCGTGGCAAGGAAATAAAACTAGTATATCTGTCGTTTAAAGATTACATTAAATAAGTAGAAAGGAAATTAAGTAAAAATGGCAGAGAGTCTGGAACAATGAAGTAAACAACAAACTGCACTTCGTAAAGCCAGTTCTAGGTGTGGTGCTCAATCTCGTGGCAAGGAAATAAAACAAGCAAATATGTCGTTAAAGGATTGCATTAAATAAGTAGAAAGGAAATTAAGTAAAAATGGCAGACAGCTTGGAACAACGAAGTAATCAGCAAACTGCACTTGATAGAGCCAGTTCTAGGTGTGCTGCTTAATCTCACGGCAAGGAAATAAAACAAGTAAATATGTCCTTTAAAGATTCCATTAAATAACTAGAAAGGAAATTAAGCAAAAATGGCGGACAGCTTGGAACAATGAAGTAAACAACAAACTGCACTTGGTAAAGCCAGTTCTAGGTCTGCTGCTCAATCTCGAGGCAAGGAAATAAAACTTGTAAATATGTCGTTTAAAGATTGCATTAAATAAGTAGAAAGGAAATTAAGCAAAAATGGCAGACAGCTTGGAACAATGAAGTAAACAACAAACTGCACTTGGTAAAGCCAGTACTAGGTGTGCTGCTCAATCTCGTGGCAAGGAAATAAAACAAGTAAATATGTCGTTAAAATATTGCATTAAATAATTACAAAGGAAATTAAGCAAAAATGGCAGACAGCTTGGAACAATGAAGTAAACAACAAACTGCACTTGGTAAATCCAGTTCTAGGTGTGCTGCTCAATCTTTCTCCAAGGAAATAAAACAAGTAAATATGTCGTTTAAATATTGCATTAAATAAGTAGAAAGAAAATTAAGTAAAAATGGCAGACAGCTTGGAACAAAGAAGTAAACAAAAAACTGCACTTGGTAAAGCCAGTTCTAGGTGTGCTGCTCAATCTCGTGGCAAGGAAATAAAACAAGTAAATATGTCGTTTAAAGATTGCATTAAAAAAGTAGAAAGGAAATTAAGCAAAAATGGCAGACAGCTTGGAACAATGAAGTAAACAAACTGCACTTGGTAGAGCCAGTTCTAGGTGTGCTGCTCAATCTCATGGCAAGGAAATAAAAGAAGTAAATATGTCGTTTAAAGATTGCATTAAATAAGTAGAAAGGAAATTAAGCAAAAATGGCAGACAGCTTGGAACAATGAAGTAAACAACAAACTGCACTTGGTAAAGCCAGTTCTAGGTGTGCTGCTCAATCTCGTGGCAAGGAAATAAAACAAGTAAATATGTCATTTAAAGATTGCATTAAATAAGTAGAAAGAAAATTAAGCAAAAATGGCAGACAGCTTGGAACAATGAAGTAAACAACAAAGTGCACTTGGTAAAGCCAGTTCTAGGTATTCTGCTCAATCTCGTGGCAAGGAAATAAAACAAGTAAATATGTCTTTTAAAGATTGCATTAAATAAGTAGAAAGGAAATTAAGCGAAAATGGCAGACAGCTTGGAACAATGAAGTAAACAAACTGCACATGGTGAAGCCAGTTCTAGGTATGCTGCTCAATCTCGTGGCAAGGAAATAAAACTAGTAAATCTGTCGTTTAAAGATTGCATTAAATAAGTAGAAAGGAAATTAGGTAAAAATAGCAGACAGCTTGGAACAATGAAGTAAACAACAAACTGCATTTGGTAAAGCCAGTTCTAGGTGTGTTGCTCAATCTCGTGGCAAGGAAATAAAACAAGCAAATATGTCGTTAAAAGATTGCATTAAATAAGTAGTAAGGAAATTAAGTAAAAATGGCAGACAGCTTGGAACAACGAAGTAAACAACAAACTGCACTTGATAGAGCCAGTTCTAGCTGTGCTGCTCAATCTCGTGGCAAGGAAATAAAACAAGTAAATATGTCGTTTAAAGACTGCATAAATAAGTAGAAATGAAATTAAGTAAAAATGGCAGAAAGCTTGGAACAACGAAGTAAACAACAAACTGCACTTGATAGAGCCAGTGCTAGCTGTGCTGCTCAATCTCGTGGCAAGGAAATAAAACAAGTAAATATGTCGTTTTAAATTGCATTAAATAAGTAGAAAGGAAATTAAGTAAAAAAAGCAGGCATCATGGAACAATGAATTAAACAACAAACTGCACTTGGGAAAGCCAGTTCTAGGTGTGCTGCTCAATCCCTTGGCAAGGAATTAAAACAAGTAAATATGTCGTTTAAAGATTGCATTAAAAAAGTAGAAAGGAAATGAAGGAAAAATGGCAGACAGCTTGGAACAATGAAGTAAACAACAAGCTGCACTTGGGAAACCAGTTCTAGGTTTGCTGCTAAATCACGTGGCAAGGAAATAAAACAAATAAATATGTCGTTTAAAGATTGCATTAAATAAGTAGAAAGAAAATTAAGTAAAAATGGCAGACAGCTTGGAACAAAGAAGTAAACAACAAACTGCACTTGGTAAAGCCAGTTCTAGGTGTGCTGCTCAATCTCGTGGCAAGGAAATAAAACAAGTAAATATGTCGTTTAAAGATTGCATTAAATAAGTAGAAAGGAAATTAAGCAAAAATGGCAGACAGCTTGGAACAATGAAGTAAACGACAAACTGCACTTTGTAAAGCCAGTTCTAGGTGTGCTGCTCAATCCCTTGGCAAGGAATTAAAACAAGTAAATATGTTGTTTAAAGATTGCATTAAAAAGTAGAAAGGAAATGAAGGAAAAATAGCAGACAGCTTGGAACAATGAAGTAAACAACAAGCTGCATTTGGGAAAGCCAGTTCTAGGTTTGCTGCTAAATCACGTGGCAAAAAAATAACACAAATAAATATGTCGTTTAAAGATTTCAATAAATAAGTAGAAAGGAAATTAAGTAAAAATGGCAGACAGCTTGGAACAATGAAGTAAACTAAAAACTGCACTTGTTAAAGCCAGTTCTAGGTGTGCTGCTCACTCTCGTGGGAAGGAAATAAAACAAGTAAATATGTCGTTTAAAGATTGCATTAAATAGGTAGAAAGGAAATTAAGCAAAAATGGCAGACAGCTTGGAACAATGAAGTAAACAACAAACTGCACTTGATAAAGCCAGTTCTAGGTGTGCTGCTCAGTCTCGCGGCAAGGAAATAAAACAAGTAAATATGTCGTTTAAAGATTGCATTAAATAAGTAGAAAGGAAATTAAGTAAAAAGGGCAGACACCTTGGAACAATAAAGTAAACAACAAACTGCACTTTGTAAAGCCAGTTCTAGGTGTGCTGCTCAATCCCTTGGCAAGGAATTAAAACAAGTAAATATGTTGTTTAAAGATTGCATTAAAAAAGTAGAAAGGAAATGAAGGAAAAATAGCAGACAGCTTAGAAAAATGAAGTAAACAACAAGCTGCATTTGGGAAAGCCAGTTCTAGGTTTGCCGCTAAATCACGTGGCAAAAAAATAACACAAATAAATATGTTGTTTAAAGATTGCATTAAATAAATAGAAATGAAATTAAGTAAAAATGGCATACAGCTTGGAACAATGAAGTAAACTACAAACTGCACTTGGTAAAGCCAGTTCTAGGTGTGCTGCTCACTCTCGTGGCAAGAAAATAAAACAAGTAAATATGTCGTTTAAAGATTGCATTAAATATGTAGAAAGGAAATTAAGCAAAAATGGCAGACAGCTTGGAACAATGAAGTAAACAACAAACTGCACTTGGTAAATCCAGTTCTAGGTGTGCAGCTCAATCTCGTGGCAAGGAAATAAAACAAGTAAATATGTCATTTAAAGATTGCATTAAAAAAGTAGAAAGGAAATTAAGCAAAAATGGCAGACAGCTTGGAACAATGAAGAAAACAACAAACTGCACTTGGTAAAGCCAGTTCTAGGTGTGCTGCTCAATCCCTTGGCAAGGAATTAAAACAAGTAAATATGTTGTTTAAAGATTGCATTAAAAAAGTAGAAAGGAAATGAAGGAAAAATAGCAGACAGCTTGGAACAATGAAGTAAACAACAAGCTGCATTTGGGAAAGCCAGTTCTAGGTTTGCTGCTAAATCACGTGGCAAAAAAATAAAACAAATAAATATGTCGTTTAAAGATTGCTATAAATAAGTAGAAAGGAAATTAAGTAAAAATGGCAGACAGCTTGGAACAATGAAGTAAACTACAAACTGCACTTGGTAAAGCCAGTTCTAGGTGTGCTGCTCACTCTCGTGGCAAGGAAATAAAACAAGTAAATACGTCGTTTAAAGATTGCATTAAATATGTAGAAAGAAAATTAAGCAAAAATGGCAGACAGCTTGGAACAATGAAGTAAACGACCAACTGAACTTGGTAAAGCCAGTTCTAGGTGTGCAGCTCAATCTCGTGGCAAGGAAATAAAACAAGTAAATATGTCGTTTAAAGATTGCATTAAAAAAGTAGAAAGGAAATTAGGCAAAAATGGCAGACAGCTTGGAACAATGAAGTAAACAAACTGCACTTGGTAATGCCAGTTCTAGGTGTGCTGCTCAATTTCGTGGCAAGGAAATAAAACAAGTAAATATGTCGTTTAAAGATTGCATTAAATAAGTAGATAGGAAATTAAGCAAAAATGGCAGACAGCTTGGAACAATGAAGTAAACAACAATCTGCACTTGGTAAAGCCAGTTCTAGGTGTGCTGCTCAATCTCGTGGCAAGGAAATAAAACAAGTAAATATGTCGTTTAAAGATTGCATTAAATAGGTAGAAAGGAAATTAAGCGAAAATGGCAGACAGCTTGGAACAATGAAGTAAACAACAAACTGCACTTGGTGAAGCCAGTTCTAGGTATGCTGCTCAATCTCGTGGCAAGGAAATAAAACTAGTATATCTGTCGTTTAAAGATTACATTAAATAAGTAGAAAGGAAATTAAGTAAAAATGGCAGAGAGTCTGGAACAATGAAGTAAACAACAAACTGCACTTCGTAAAGCCAGTTCTAGGTGTGGTGCTCAATCTCGTGGCAAGGAAATAAAACAAGCAAATATGTCGTTAAAGGATTGCATTGAATAAGTAGAAAGGAAATTAAGTAAAAATGGCAGACAGTTTGGAACAACGAAGTAATCAGCAAACTGCACTTGATAGAGCCAGTTCTAGGTGTGCTGCTTAATCTCACGGCAAGGAAATAAAACAAGTAAATATGTCCTTTAAAGATTCCATTAAATAACTAGAAAGGAAATTAAGCAAAAATGGCGGACAGCTTGGAACAATGAAGTAAACAACAAACTGCACTTGGTAAAGCCAGTTCTAGGTCTGCTGCTCAATCTCGAGGCAAGGAAATAAAACTAGTAAATATGTCGTTTAAAGATTGCATTAAATAAGTAGAAAGGAAATTAAGCAAAAATGGCAGACAGCTTGGAACAATGAAGTAAACAACAAACTGCACTTGGTAAAGCCAGTACTAGGTGTGCTGCTCAATCTCGTGGCAAGGAAATAAAACAAGTAAATATGTCGTTAAAATATTGCATTAAATAATTACAAAGGAAATTAAGCAAAAATGGCAGACAGCTTGGAACAATGAAGTAAACAACAAACTGCACTTGGTAAATCCAGTTCTAGGTGTGCTGCTCAATCTTTCTCCAAGGAAATAAAACAAGTAAATATGTCGTTTAAATATTGCATTAAATAAGTAGAAAGAAAATTAAGTAAAAATGGCAGACAGCTTGGAACAAAGAAGTAAACAAAAAACTGCACTTGGTAAAGCCAGTTCTAGGTGTGCTGCTCAATCTCGTGGCAAGGAAATAAAACAAGTAAATATGTCGTTTAAAGATTGCATTAAAAAAGTAGAAAGGAAATTAAGCAAAAATGGCAGACAGCTTGGAACAATGAAGTAAACAAACTGCACTTGGTAGAGCCAGTTCTAGGTGTGCTGCTCAATCTCATGGCAAGGAAATAAAAGAAGTAAATATGTCGTTTAAAGATTGCATTAAATAAGTAGAAAGGAAATTAAGCAAAAATGGCAGACAGCTTGGAACAATGAAGTAAACAACAAACTGCACTTGGTAAAGCCAGTTCTAGGTGTGCTGCTCAATCTCGTGGCAAGGAAATAAAACAAGTAAATATGTCATTTAAAGATTGCATTAAATAAGTAGAAAGAAAATTAAGCAAAAATGGCAGACAGCTTGGAACAATGAAGTAAACAACAAAGTGCACTTGGTAAAGCCAGTTCTAGGTATTCTGCTCAATCTCGTGGCAAGGAAATAAAACAAGTAAATATGTCTTTTAAAGATTGCATTAAATAAGTAGAAAGGAAATTAAGCGAAAATGGCAGACAGCTTGGAACAATGAAGTAAACAAACTGCACATGGTGAAGCCAGTTCTAGGTATGCTGCTCAATCTCGTGGCAAGGAAATAAAACTAGTAAATCTGTCGTTTAAAGATTGCATTAAATAAGTAGAAAGGAAATTAGGTAAAAATAGCAGACAGCTTGGAACAATGAAGTAAACAACAAACTGCATTTGGTAAAGCCAGTTCTAGGTGTGTTGCTCAATCTCGTGGCAAGGAAATAAAACAAGCAAATATGTCGTTAAAAGATTGCATTAAATAAGTAGTAAGGAAATTAAGTAAAAATGGCAGACAGCTTGGAACAACGAAGTAAACAACAAACTGCACTTGATAGAGCCAGTTCTAGCTGTGCTGCTCAATCTCGTGGCAAGGAAATAAAACAAGTAAATATGTCGTTTAAAGACTGCATTAAATAAGTAGAAATGAAATTAAGTAAAAATGGCAGAAAGCTTGGAACAACGAAGTAAACAACAAACTGCACTTGATAGAGCCAGTGCTAGCTGTGCTGCTCAATCTCGTGGCAAGGAAATAAAACAAGTAAATATGTCGTTTTAAATTGCATTAAATAAGTAGAAAGGAAAATAGGGAAAAATGGCAAACCGCTTGGAACAATGAAGTAAACAACAAACTGCACTTTGTAAAGCCAGTTCTAGGTGTGCTGCTCAATCTCGAGGCAAGGAAATAAAACGAGTAAATATGTCGTTTAAAGATTGCATTAAATAAGAAGAAAGGAAATTAAGCAAAAATGGCAGACAGCTTAGAACAATAAAGTAAACAACAAACTGCACTGGGTAAATCCAGTTATAGGTGCGCTGCTAAATCTCGCGGCAAGGAAATAAAACAAGTAAATATGTCGTTTAAAGATTGCATTAAATAAGTAGAAAGGAAATTAAGCAAAAATGGCAGACAGCTTGGAACAATGAAGTAAACAACAAACTGCACTTGGTAAAGCCAGTTCTAGGTGTGCTGCTCAATCTCGCGGCAAGGAAATAAAACAAGTAAATATGTCGTTTAAAGATTGCATTAAATAAGTAGAAAGGAAATTAAGCAAAAACGGCAGACAGCTTGGAAGAATGAAGTAAACAACAAACTGCACTTGGTAAAGCCAGTTTTAGGTGTGCTGCTCAATCTCGCGGCAAGGAAATAAAACAAGTAAATATGTCGTTTCAAGATTGCAATAAATAAGTAGAAAGGAAATTAAGCAAAAATGACAGACAGCTTGGAACAATGAAGTAAACAACAAACTGCACTTGGTAAAGCCAGTTCTAGGTGTGCTGCTCAATCTCGTGGCAAGGAAATAAAACAAGTAAACATGTCGTTTAAAGATTGCATTAAATAGGTAGAAAGGAAATTAAGCAAAAATGGCAAACAGCTTGGAACAATGAAGTAAACAACAAACTGCACTTGGTAAAGCCAGTTCTAGGTGTGCTGCTCAGTCTCGCGGCAAGGAAATAAAACAAGTAAATATGTCGTTTAAAGATTGCATTAAATAAGTAGAAAGGAAATTAAGTAAAAAGGGCAGACACCTTGGAACAATAAAGTAAACAACAAACTGCACATTGTAAAGCCAGTTCTAGGTGTTCTGCTCAATCCCTTGGCAAGGAATTAAAACAAGTAAATATGTTGTTTAAAGATTGCATTAAAAAAGTAGAAAGGAAATGAAGGAAAAATAGCAGACAGCTTGGAACAATGAAGTAAACAACAAGCTGCATTTGGGAAAGCCAGTTCTAGGTTTGCTGCTAAATCACGTGGCAAAAAAATAACACAAATAAATATGTCGTTTAAAGATTGCATTAAATAAGTAGAAAGGAAATTAAGTAAAAATGGCAGACAGCTTGGAACAATGAAGTAAACTACAAACTGCACTTGGTAAAGCCAGTTATAGGTGTGCTGCTCACTCTCGTGGCAAGGAAATAAAACAAGTAAATATGTCGTTTAAAGATTGCATTAAATATGTAGAAAGGAAATTAAGCAAAAATGGCAGACAGCTTGGAACAATGAAGTAAACAACAAACTGCACTTGGTAAAGCCAGTTCTAGGTGTGCAGCTCAATCTCGTGGCAAGGAAATAAAACAAGTAAATATGTCGTTTAAAGATTGCATTAAAAAAGTAGAAAGGAAATTAAGCAAAAATGGCAGACAGCTTGGAACAATGAAGTAAACAAACTGCACTTGGTAAAGCCAGTTCTAGGTATGCTGCTCAATCTCGTGGCAAGGAAATAAAACAAGTAAATATGTCGTTTAAAGATTGCATTAAATAAGTAGAAAGGAAATTAAGCAAAAATGGCAGACAGCTTGGAACAATGAAGTAAACAACAATCTGCACTTGGTAAAGCCAGTTCTAGGTGTGCTGCTCAATCTCGTGGCAAGGAAATGAAAAAGTAGATATGTCCTTTAGGGATTGCGTTAAATTAGTTCAAAGGAAATTAAGTAAAGAAAGGCAGACAGCTTGGAACAATGAAGTAAACAACAAACTGCACTTGGTAAAGCCAGTTCTAGGTGTGCTGCTCAATCTCGTGGCAAGGAAATAAAACAAGTAAATATGTCGTTAAAAGATTGCAATAAATAAGTAGAAAGGAAATTAAGCAAAAATGGCAGACAGCTTGGAACAATGAAGTAAACAACAAACTGCACTTGGTAAAGCCAGTTCTAGGTGTGCTGCTCAATCTCGTGGCAAGGAAATAAAACAAGTAAATATGTCGTTTAAAGATTGCAATAAATAGGTAGAAAGGAAATTAAGCAAAAATGGCAGACAGCTTGGAACAATGAAGTAAACAACAAACTGCACTTGGTAAAGCCAGTTCTAGGTGTGCTGCTCAATCTCGCGGCAAGGAAATAAAACAAGTAAATATGTCGTTTAAAGATTGCATTAAATAAGTAGAAAGGAAATTAAGTAAAAAGGGCAGACACCATGGAACAATGAAGTAAACAACAAACTGCACTTGGTAAAGCCAGTTCTAGGTGTGCTGCTCAATCCCTTGGCAAGGAATTAAAACAAGTAAATATGTCGTTTAAAGATTGCATTAAAAAAGTAGAAAGGAAATGAAGGAAAAATGGCAGACAGCTTGGAACAATGAAGTAAACAACAAGCTGCACTTGGGAAACCAGTTCTAGGTTTGCTGCTAAATCACGTGGCAAGGAAATAAAACAAATAAATATGTCGTTTAAAGATTGCATTAAATAAGTAGAAAGAAAATAAGTAAAAATGGCAGACAGCTTGGAACAAAGAAGTAAACAACAAACTGCACTTGGTAAATCCAGTTCTAGGTGTGCTGCTCAATCTCGTGGCAAGGAAATAAAACAAGTAAATATGTCGTTTAAAGATTGCATTAAATAAGTAGAAAGGAAATTAAGCAAAAATGGCAGACAGCTTGGAACAATGAAGTAAACTACAAACTGCACTTGGTAAAGCCAGTTCTAGGTGTGCTGCTCAGTCTCGCGGCAAGGAAATAAAACAAGTAAATATGTCGTTTAAAGATTGCATTAAATAAGTAGAAAGGAAATAAGTAAAAAGGGCAGACACCTTGGAACAATAAAGTAAACAACAAACTGCACTTTGTAAAGCCAGTTCTAGGTGTGCTGCTCAATCCCTTGGCAAGGAATTAAAAGAAGTAAATATGTTGTTTAAAAATTGCATTAAAAAGTAGAAAGGAAATGAAGGAAAAATAGCAGACAGCTTGGAACAATGAAGTAAACAACAAGCTGCATTTGGGAAAGCCAGTTCTAGGTTTGCTGCTAAATCACGTGGCAAAAAAATAACACAAATAAATATGTCGTTTAAAGATTGCATTAAATAAGTAGAAAGGAAATAAGTAAAAATGGCAGACAGCTTGGAACAATGAAGTAAACTACAAACTGCACTTGTTAAAGCCAGTTCTAGGTGTGCTGCTCACTCTCATGGCAAGGAAATAAAACAAGTAAATATGTCGTTTAAAGATTGCATTAAATAGGTAGAAAGGAAATTAAGCAAAAATGGCAGACAGCTTGGAACAATGAAGTAAACAACAAACTGCACTTGGTAAAGCCAGTTCTAGGTGTGCTGCTCAGTCTCGCGGCAAGGAAATAAAACAAGTAAATATGTCGTTTAAAGATTGCAATAAATAAGTAGAAAGGAAATTAAGTAAAAAGGGCAGACACCTTGGAACAATAAAGTAAACAACAAACTGCACTTTGTAAAGCCAGTTCAAGGTGTGCTGCTCAATCCCTTGGCAAGGAATTAAAACAAGTAAATATGTTGTTTAAAGATTGCATTAAAAAAGTAGAAAGGAAATGAAGGAAAAATAGCAGACAGCTTGGAACAATGAAGTAAACAACAAGCTGCATTTGGGAAAGCCAGTTCTAGGTTTGCTGCTAAATCACGTGGCAAAAAAATAACACAAATAAATATGTTGTTTAAAGATTGCATTAAATAAGTAGAAAGGAAATTAAGTAAAAATGGCAGACAGCTTGGAACAATGAAGTAAACTACAAACTGCACTTGGTAAAGCCAGTTCTAGGTGTGCTGCTCACTCTCGTGGCAAGGAAATAAAACAAGTAAATATGTCGTTTAAAGATTGCATTAAATATGTAGAAAGGAAATTAAGCAAAAATGGCAGACAGCTTGGAACAATGAAGTAAACAACAAACTGCACTTGGTAAATCCAGTTCTAGGTGTGCAGCTCAATCTCGTGGCAAGGAAATAAAACAAGTAAATATGTCGTTTAAAGATTGCATTAAAAAGTAGAAAGGAAATTAAGCAAAAATGGCAGACAGCTTGGAAGAATGAAGAAAACAACAAACTGCACTTGGTAAAGCCAGTTCTAGGTGAGCTGCTGAATCTCGCGGCAAGGAAATAAAACAAGTAAATATGCCGTTTAAAGATTGCATTAAATAAGTAGAAAGGAAATTAAGCAAAAAGGGCAGACACCTTGGAACAATGAAGTAAACAACAAACTGCACTTGGTAAAGCCAGTTCTAGGTGTGCTGCTCAATCCCTTGGCAAGGACTTCAAACAAGTAAATATGTCGTTTAAAGATTGCATTAAAAAAGTAGAAAGGAAATGAAGGAAAAATGGCAGACAGCTTGGAACAATGAAGTAAACAACAAGCTGCACTTGGGAAACCAGTTCTAGGTTTGCTGCTAAATCACGTGGCAAGGAAATAAAACAAATAAATATGTCGTTTAAAGATTGCATTAAATAAGTAGAAAGGAAATTAAGTAAAAATGGCAGACAGCTTGGAACAAAGAAGTAAACAACAAACTGCACTTGGTAAAGCCAGTTCTAGGTGTGCTGCTCAATCTCGTGGCAAGGAAATAAAACAAGTAAATATGTCGTTTAAAGATTGCATTAAATAAGTAGAAAGGAAATTAAGCAAAAATGGCAGACAGCTTGGAACAATGAAGTAAACGACAAACTGCACTTGGTAAAGCCAGTTCTAGGTGTGCTGCTCAATCTCGTGGCAAGGAAATAAAACAAGTAAATATGTCGTTTAAAGATTGCATTAAAAAAGTAGAAAGGAAATTAAACAAAAATGGCAGACAGCTTGGAACAATGAATTAAACAAACTGCACTTGGTAAAGCCAGTTCTAGGTGCGCTGCTCAATCTCATGGCAAGGAAATAAAACAAGTAAATATGTCGTTTAAAGATTGCATTAAATAAGTAGAAAGGAAATTAAGCAAAAATGGCAGACAGCTTGGAACAATGAAGTAAACAACAAAGTGCACTTGGTAAAGCCAGTTCTAGGTGTGCAGCTCAATCTCGTGGCAAGGAAATAAAACAAGTAAATATGTCATTTAAAGATTGCATTAAATAAGTAGAAAGGAAATTAAGCAAAAATGGCAGACAGCTTGGAACAATGAAGTAAACAACAAAGTGCACTTGGTAAAGCCAGTTCTAGGTGTGCTGCTCAATCTCGCGGCAAGGAAATAAAACAAGTAAATATGTCGTTTAAAGATTGCATTAAATAAGTAGAAAGGAAATTAAGCAAAAATGACAGACAGCTTGGAACAATGAAGTAAACAACAAACTGCAATTGGTAAAGCCAGTTCTAGGTGTGCTGCTCAATCTCGTGGCAAGGAAATAAAACAAGTAAATATGTCGTTTAAAGATTGCATTAAATAGGTAGAAAGGAAATTAAGCAAAAATGGCAGACAGCTTGGAACAATGAAGTAAACAACAAACTGCACTTGGTAAAGCCAGTTCGAGGTGTGCTGCTCAATCTCGCGGCAAGGAAATAAAACAAGTAAATATGTCGTTTAAAGATTGCATTAAATAAGTAGAAAGGAAATTAAGTAAAAAGGGCAGACACCTTGGAACAATAAAGTAAACAACAAACTGCACTTTGTAAAGCCAGTTCCAGGTGTGCTGCTCAATCCCTTGGCAAGGAATTAAAACAAGTAAATATGTTGTTTAAAAATTGCATTAAAAAAGTAGAAAGGAAATGAAGGAAAAATAGCAGACAGCTTGGAACAATGAAGTAAACAACAAGCTGCATTTGGGAAGGCCAGTTCTAGGTTTGCTGCTAAATCACGTGGCAACTGCTAAATCACGTGGCAATAAAATAAAACAAATAAATATGTCGTTTAAAGATTGCATTAAATAAGTAGAAAGGAAATTAAGTAAAAATGGCAGACAGCTTGGAACAATGAAGTAAACTACAAACTGCACTTGGTAAAGCCAGTTCTAGGTGTGCTGCTCACTCTCGTGGCAAGGAAATAAAACAAGTAAATATGTCGTTTAAAGATTGCATTAAATATGTAGAAAGGAAATTAAGCAAAAATGGCAGACAGCTTGGAACAATGAAGTAAACAACAAACTGCACTTGGTAAAGCCAGTTCTAGGTGTGCACCTCAATCTCGTGGCAAGGAAATAAAACAAGTAAATATGTCGTTTAAAGATTGCATTAAAAAAGTAGAAAGGAAATTAAAAAAAAAATGGCAGACAGCTTGGAACAATGAAGTAAACAACAAAGTGTACTTGGTAAAGCCAGTTCTAGGTATTCTGCTCAATCTCGTGACAAGGAAATAAAACAAGTAAATATGTCGTTTAAAGATTGCATTAAATAAGTAGAAAGGAAATTAAGTAAAAATGGCAGACAGCTTGGAACAATGAAGTAAACAACAAACTGCACTTGGTAAAGCCAGTTCTGGGTGTGCTGCTCAATCTCGTGGCAAGGAAATAAAACAAGTAAATATGTCGTTTAAAGATTGCATTAAATACGTAAGAAAGGAAAATAAGAAAAAATGGCAAACCGCTTGGAACAATGAAGTAAACAACAAACTGCACTTGGTAAAGCCAGTTCTAGGTGTGCTGCTCAATCTCGAGGCAAGGAAATAAAACGAGTAAATATGTCGTTTAAAGATTGCATTAAATAAGAAGAAAGGAAATTAAGCAAAAATGGCAGACAGCTTAGTACAATAAAGTAAACAACAAACAGCACTTGGGAAAGCCAGTTCTGGGTGTGCTGCTCAATCTCGTGGCAAGGAAATAAAACAAGTAAATATGTCGTTTAAAGATTGCATTAAATACGTAGAAAGGAAAATAAGGAAAAAATGGCAAACCGCTTGGAACCATGAAGTAAACAGCAAACTGCACTTGTAAATCCAGTTATAGTTGTGCTGCTGCTCAATCTCGCGGCAAGGAAATAAAACAAGTAAATATGCCGTTTAAAGATTTTGCACTAAATAAGTAGAAAGGAAATTAAGCAAAAATGGCAGACAGCTTGGAACAATGAAGTAAACAACAAACTGCACTTGGTAAAGCCAGTTCTAGGTGTGCTGCTCAATCTCGCGGCAAGGAAATAAAACAAGTAAATATGTCGTTTAAAAGATTGCATTAAATAAGTAGAAAGGAAATTAAGCAAAAAAACGCAGACAGCTTGGAAGAATGAAGTAAACAACAAACTGCACTTGGTAAAGCAGTTTTAGGTGTGCTGCTCAATCTCGTGGCAAGCAAATAAAACAAGTAAATATGTCGTTTAAAGATTGCATTTAAATAGGTGGAAAGGAAATTAAGCAAAAATGGCAGACAGGTTGGAACAATGAAGTAAACAACAACTGCAACTTGGTAAAGCCAGTTCTAGGTGTGCTGCTCAATTTCGCGGCAAGGAAATAAAACAAGTAAATATGCCGTTTAAAGATTGCATTAAATAAGTAGAAAGGAAATTAGGTAAAAAGGGCAGACACCTTGGAACAATAAAGTAAACAACAAACTGCACTTGGTAAAGCCAGTTCTAGGTGTGCTGCTCAATCCCTTGGCAAGGAATTAAAACAAGTAAATATGTACTTTAAAGACTGCATTAAAAAAGTAGAAAGGAAATGAAGGAAAAATAGCAGACAGCTTGGAACAATGAAGTAAACAACAAAGTGCACTTGGTAAAGCCAGTTCTAGGTATTCTGCTCAATCTCGTGACAAGGAAATAAAACAAGTAAATATGTCGTTTAAAGATTGCATTAAATAAGTGGAAAGGAAATTAAGTAAAAATGGCAGACAGCTTGGAACAATGAAGTAAACAACAAACTGCACTTGGTAAAGCCAGTTCTGGGTGTGCTGCTCAATCTCGTGGCAAGGAAATAAAACAAGTAAATATGTCGTTTAAAGATTGCATTAAATACGTAGAAAGGAAAATAAGGAAAAATGGCAAACCGCTTGGAACAATGAAGTAAACAACAAACTGCACTTGGTAAAGCCAGTTCTAGGTGTGCTGCTCAATCTCGAGGCAAGGAAATAAAACGAGTAAATATGTCGTTTAAAGATTGCATTAAATAAGAAGAAAGGAAATTAAGCAAAAATGGCAGACAGCTTAGAACAATAAAGTAAACAACAAACTGCACTTGGGAAAGCCAGTTCTGGGTGTGCTGCACAATCTCGTGGCAAGGAAATAAAACAAGTAAATATGTCGTTTAAAGATTGCATTAAATACGTAGAAAGGAAAATAAGGAAAAATGGCAAACCGCTTGGAACAATGAAGTAAACAACATACTGCACTTGGTAAATCCAGTTATAGTTGTGCTGCTCAATCTCGCGGCAAGGAAATAAAACAAGGAAATATGCCGTTTAAAGATTGCACTAAATAAGTAGAAAGGAAATTAAGCAAAAATGGCAGACAACTTGGAACAATGAAGTAAACAACAAACTGCACTTGGTAAAGCCAGTTCTAGGTGTGCTGCTCAATCTCGCGGCAAGGAAATAAAACAAGTAAATATGTCGTTTAAAGATTGCATTAAATAAGTAGAAAGGAAATTAAGCAAAAACGGCAGACAGCTTGGAAGAATGAAGTAAACAACAAACTGCACTTGGTAAAGCCAGTTTTAGGTGTGCTGCTCAATCTCGTGGCAAGGAAATAAAACAAGTAAATATGTCGTTTAAAGATTGCATTAAAAAGTAGAAAGGAAATTAAGCAAAAATGGCAGACAGCTTGGAAGAATGAAGAAAACAACAAACTGCACTTGGTAAAGCCAGTTCTAGGTGAGCTGCTGAATCTCGCGGCAAGGAAATAAAACAAGTAAATATGCCGTTTAAAGATTGCATTAAATAAGTAGAAAGGAAATTAAGCAAAAAGGGCAGACACCTTGGAACAATGAAGTAAACAACAAACTGCACTTGGTAAAGCCAGTTCTAGGTGTGCTGCTCAATCCCTTGGCAAGGACTTCAAACAAGTAAATATGTCGTTTAAAGATTGCATTAAAAAAGTAGAAAGGAAATGAAGGAAAAATGGCAGACAGCTTGGAACAATGAAGTAAACAACAAGCTGCACTTGGGAAACCAGTTCTAGGTTTGCTGCTAAATCACGTGGCAAGGAAATAAAACAAATAAATATGTCGTTTAAAGATTGCATTAAATAAGTAGAAAGGAAATTAAGTAAAAATGGCAGACAGCTTGGAACAAAGAAGTAAACAACAAACTGCACTTGGTAAAGCCAGTTCTAGGTGTGCTGCTCAATCTCGTGGCAAGGAAATAAAACAAGTAAATATGTCGTTTAAAGATTGCATTAAATAAGTAGAAAGGAAATTAAGCAAAAATGGCAGACAGCTTGGAACAATGAAGTAAACGACAAACTGCACTTGGTAAAGCCAGTTCTAGGTGTGCTGCTCAATCTCGTGGCAAGGAAATAAAACAAGTAAATATGTCGTTTAAAGATTGCATTAAAAAAGTAGAAAGGAAATTAAACAAAAATGGCAGACAGCTTGGAACAATGAATTAAACAAACTGCACTTGGTAAAGCCAGTTCTAGGTGCGCTGCTCAATCTCATGGCAAGGAAATAAAACAAGTAAATATGTCGTTTAAAGATTGCATTAAATAAGTAGAAAGGAAATTAAGCAAAAATTGCAGACAGCTTGGAACAATGAAGTAAACAACAAACTGCACTTGGTAAAGCCAGTTCTAGGTGTGCTGCTCAATCTCGTGGCAAGGAAATAAAACAAGTAAATATGTCATTTAAAGATTGCATTAAATAAGTAGAAAGGAAATTAAGCAAAAATGGCAGACAGCTTGGAACAATGAAGTAAACAACAAAGTGCACTTGGTAAAGCCAGTTCTAGGTGTGCAGCTCAATCTCGTGGCAAGGAAATAAAACAAGTAAATATGTCATTTAAAGATTGCATTAAATAAGTAGAAAGGAAATTAAGCAAAAATGGCAGACAGCTTGGAACAATGAAGTAAACAACAAAGTGCACTTGGTAAAGCCAGTTCTAGGTGTGCTGCTCAATCTCGCGGCAAGGAAATAAAACAAGTAAATATGTCGTTTAAAGATTGCATTAAATAAGTAGAAAGGAAATTAAGCAAAAATGACAGACAGCTTGGAACAATGAAGTAAACAACAAACTGCAATTGGTAAAGCCAGTTCTAGGTGTGCTGCTCAATCTCGTGGCAAGGAAATAAAACAAGTAAATATGTCGTTTAAAGATTGCATTAAATAGGTAGAAAGGAAATTAAGCAAAAATGGCAGACAGCTTGGAACAATGAAGTAAACAACAAACTGCACTTGGTAAAGCCAGTTCGAGGTGTGCTGCTCAATCTCGCGGCAAGGAAATAAAACAAGTAAATATGTCGTTTAAAGATTGCATTAAATAAGTAGAAAGGAAATTAAGTAAAAAGGGCAGACACCTTGGAACAATAAAGTAAACAACAAACTGCACTTTGTAAAGCCAGTTCCAGGTGTGCTGCTCAATCCCTTGGCAAGGAATTAAAACAAGTAAATATGTTGTTTAAAAATTGCATTAAAAAAGTAGAAAGGAAATGAAGGAAAAATAGCAGACAGCTTGGAACAATGAAGTAAACAACAAGCTGCATTTGGGAAGGCCAGTTCTAGGTTTGCTGCTAAATCACGTGGCAATAAAATAAAACAAATAAATATGTCGTTTAAAGATTGCATTAAATAAGTAGAAAGGAAATTAAGTAAAAATGGCAGACAGCTTGGAACAATGAAGTAAACTACAAACTGCACTTGGTAAAGCCAGTTCTAGGTGTGCTGCTCACTCTCGTGGCAAGGAAATAAAACAAGTAAATATGTCGTTTAAAGATTGCATTAAATATGTAGAAAGGAAATTAAGCAAAAATGGCAGACAGCTTGGAACAATGAAGTAAACAACAAACTGCACTTGGTAAAGCTAGTTCTAGGTGTGCACCTCAATCTCGTGGCAAGGAAATAAAACAAGTAAATATGTCGTTTAAAGATTGCATTAAAAAAGTAGAAAGGAAATTAAAAAAAAATGGCA
This sequence comes from Amblyomma americanum, assembly GCF_052857255.1. Taxonomy (NCBI): domain Eukaryota; kingdom Metazoa; phylum Arthropoda; class Arachnida; order Ixodida; family Ixodidae; genus Amblyomma; species Amblyomma americanum. The sequence continues at coordinate 792,380 of NW_027526487.1, read as the reverse complement.
GACAGCTTGGAACAATGAAGTAAACAACAAAGTGTACTTGGTAAAGCCAGTTCTAGGTATTCTGCTCAATCTCGTGACAAGGAAATAAAACAAGTAAATATGTCGTTTAAAGATTGCATTAAATAAGTAGAAAGGAAATTAAGTAAAAATGGCAGACAGCTTGGAACAATGAAGTAAACAACAAACTGCACTTGGTAAAGCCAGTTCTGGGTGTGCTGCTCAATCTCGTGGCAAGGAAATAAAACAAGTAAATATGTCGTTTAAAGATTGCATTAAATACGTAGAAAGGAAAATAAGAAAAAATGGCAAACCGCTTGGAACAATGAAGTAAACAACAAACTGCACTTGGTAAAGCCAGTTCTAGGTGTGCTGCTCAATCTCGAGGCAAGGAAATAAAACGAGTAAATATGTCGTTTAAAGATTGCATTAAATAAGAAGAAAGGAAATTAAGCAAAAATGGCAGACAGCTTAGAACAATAAAGTAAACAACAAACAGCACTTGGGAAAGCCAGTTCTGGGTGTGCTGCTCAATCTCGTGGCAAGGAAATAAAACAAGTAAATATGTCGTTTAAAGATTGCATTAAATACGTAGAAAGGAAAATAAGGAAAAATGGCAAACCGCTTGGAACAATGAAGTAAACAGCAAACTGCACTTGGTAAATCCAGTTATAGTTGTGCTGCTCAATCTCGCGGCAAGGAAATAAAACAAGTAAATATGCCGTTTAAAGATTGCACTAAATAAGTAGAAAGGAAATTAAGCAAAAATGGCAGACAGCTTGGAACAATGAAGTAAACAACAAACTGCACTTGGTAAAGCCAGTTCTAGGTGGGCTGCTCAATCTCGCGGCAAGGAAATAAAACAAGTAAATATGTCGTTTAAAGATTGCAATAAATAAGTAGAAAGGAAATTAAGCAAAAACGGCAGACAGCTTGGAAGAATGAAGTAAACAACAAACTGCACTTGGTAAAGCCAGTTTTAGGTGTGCTGCTCAATCTCGTGGCAAGCAAATAAAACAAGTAAATATGTCGTTTAAAGATTGCATTAAATAGGTGGAAAGGAAATTAAGCAAAAATGGCAGACAGCTTGGAACAATGAAGTAAACAACAAACTGCACTTGGTAAAGCCAGTTCTAGGTGTGCTGCTCAATCTCGCGGCAAGGAAATAAAACAAGTAAATATGCCGTTTAAAGATTGCATTAAATAAGTAGAAAGGAAATTAGGTAAAAAGGGCAGACACCTTGGAACAATAAAGTAAACAACAAACTGCACTTGGTAAAGCCAGTTCTAGGTGTGCTGCTCAATCCCTTGGCAAGGAATTAAAACAAGTAAATATGTACTTTAAAGACTGCATTAAAAAAGTAGAAAGGAAATGAAGGAAAAATAGCAGACAGCTTGGAACAATGAAGTAAACAACAAAGTGCACTTGGTAAAGCCAGTTCTAGGTATTCTGCTCAATCTCGTGACAAGGAAATAAAACAAGTAAATATGTCGTTTAAAGATTGCATTAAATAAGTGGAAAGGAAATTAAGTAAAAATGGCAGACAGCTTGGAACAATGAAGTAAACAACAAACTGCACTTGGTAAAGCCAGTTCTGGGTGTGCTGCTCAATCTCGTGGCAAGGAAATAAAACAAGTAAATATGTCGTTTAAAGATTGCATTAAATACGTAGAAAGGAAAATAAGGAAAAATGGCAAACCGCTTGGAACAATGAAGTAAACAACAAACTGCACTTGGTAAAGCCAGTTCTAGGTGTGCTGCTCAATCTCGAGGCAAGGAAATAAAACGAGTAAATATGTCGTTTAAAGATTGCATTAAATAAGAAGAAAGGAAATTAAGCAAAAATGGCAGACAGCTTAGAACAATAAAGTAAACAACAAACTGCACTTGGGAAAGCCAGTTCTGGGTGTGCTGCACAATCTCGTGGCAAGGAAATAAAACAAGTAAATATGTCGTTTAAAGATTGCATTAAATACGTAGAAAGGAAAATAAGGAAAAATGGCAAACCGCTTGGAACAATGAAGTAAACAACATACTGCACTTGGTAAATCCAGTTATAGTTGTGCTGCTCAATCTCGCGGCAAGGAAATAAAACAAGGAAATATGCCGTTTAAAGATTGCACTAAATAAGTAGAAAGGAAATTAAGCAAAAATGGCAGACAGCTTGGAACAATGAAGTAAACAACAAACTGCACTTGGTAAAGCCAGTTCTAGGTGTGCTGCTCAATCTCGCGGCAAGGAAATAAAACAAGTAAATATGTCGTTTAAAGATTGCATTAAATAAGTAGAAAGGAAATTAAGCAAAAACGGCAGACAGCTTGGAAGAATGAAGTAAACAACAAACTGCACTTGGTAAAGCCAGTTTTAGGTGTGCTGCTCAATCTCGTGGCAAGGAAATAAAACAAGTAAATATGTCGTTTAAAGATTGCATTAAATAAGTAGAAAGGAAATTAAGCAAAAATGGCAGACAGCTTGGAACAATGAAGTAAACAACAAACTGCACTTGGTATAGCCAGTTCTAGGTGTGCTGCTCAATCTCGTGGCAAGCAAATAAAACAAGTAAATATGTCGTTTAAAGATTGCATTAAATAGGTAGAAAGGAAATTAAGCAAAAATGGCAGAAAGCTTGGAACAATGAAGTAAACAACAAACTGCACTTGGTAAAGCCAGTTCTAGGTGGGCTGCTCAATCTCGCGGCAAGGAAATAAAACAAGTTAATATGCCGCTTAAAGATTGCATTAAATAAGTAGAAAGGAAATTAAGTAAAAAGGGCAGACACCTTGGAACAATAAAGTAAACAACAAACTGCACTTGGTAAAGCCAGTTCTAGGTGTGCTGCTCAATCCCTTGGCAAGGAATTAAAACAAGTAAATATGTACTTTAAAGACTGCATTAAAAAAGTAGAAAGGAAATGAAGGAAAAATAGCAGACAGCTTGGAACAATGAAGTAAACAACAAGCTGCATTTGGGAAAGCCAGTTCTAGGTTTGCTGTTAACTCACGTGGCAAAAAAATAAAACAAATAAATATGTCGTTTAAAGATTGCATTAAATAAGTAGAAAGGAAATTAAGTAAAAATGGCAGACAGCTTGGAACAATGAAGTAAACTACAAACTGCACTTGGTAAAGACAGTTCTAGGTGTGCTGCTCACTCTCGTGGCAATGAAATAAAACAAGTAAATACGTCGTTTAAAGATTGTATTAAATATGTAGAAAGAAAATTAAGCAAAAATGGCAGACAGCTTGGAACAATGAAGTAAACAACAAACTGCACTTGGTAAAGCCAGTTCTAGGTGTGCAGCTCAATCTCGTGGCAAGGAAATAAAACAAGTAAATATGTCGTTTAAAGATTGCATTAAAAATTGAAAAGGAAATTAAGCAAAAATGGCAGACAGCTTGGAACAATGAAGTAAACAAACTGCACTTGGTAAAGCCAGTTCTAGGTGTGCTGCTCAATCTCGTGGCAAGGAAATAAAACAAGTAAATATGTCGTTTAAAGATTGCATTAAATAAGTAGAAAGGAAATAAGCAAAAATGGCAGACAGCTTAGAACAATGAAGTAAACAACAATCTGCACTTGGTAAAGCCAGTTCTAGGTGTGCTGCTCAATCTCGTGGCAAGGAAATAAAACTAGTAAATCTGTCGTTTAAAGATTGCAATAAATAAGTAGAAAGGAAATTAAGTAAAAATGGCAGAGAGTTTGGAACAATGAAGTAAACAACAAACTGCACTTCGTAAAGCCAGTTATAGGTGTGGTGCTCAATCTCGTGGCAAGGAAATAAAACAAGCAAATATGTCGTTAAAGGATTGCATTAAATAAGTAGAAAGGAAATTAAGTAAAAATGGCAGACAGCTTGGAACAACGAAGTAAACAACAAACTGCACTTGATAGAGCCAGTTCTAGCTGTGCTGCTCAATCTCGTGGCAAGGAAATAAATCAAGTAAATATGTCGTTTAAAGACTGCATTAAAAAGTAGAAAGGAAATTAAGTAAAAATGGCACAAAGCTTGGAACAACGAAGTAATCAACAAACTGCACTTGATAGAGCCAGTTCTAGGTGTGCTGCTTAATCTCATGGCAAGGAAATAAAACAAGTAAATATGTCGTTTAAAGATTGCATTAAATAAATAGAAAGGAAATTAAGCAAAAATGGCAGACAGCTTGGAACAATGAAGTAAACAACAAACTGCACTTGGTAAAGCCAGTTCTAGGTGTGCTGCTCAATCTCGAGGCAAGGAAATAAAACGAGTAAATATGTCGTTTAAAGATTGCATTAAATAAGAAGAAAGGAAATTAGGCAAAAATGGCAGACAGCTTAGAACAATAAAGTAAACAACAAACTGCACTGGGTAAATCCAGTTATAGGTGTGCTGCTCAATCTCGCGGCAAGGAAATAAAACAAGTAAATATGTCGTTTAAAGATTGCACTAAATAAGTAGAAAGGAAATTAAGCAAAAATGGCAGACAGCTTGGAACAATGAAGTAAACAACAAACTGCACTTGGCAAAGCCAGTTCTAGGTGTGCTGCTCAATCTCGCGGCAAGGAAATAAAACAAGTAAATATGTCGTTTAAAGATTGCATTAAATAAGTAGAAAGGAAATTAAGCAAAAACGGCAGACAGCTTGGAAGAATGAAGTAAACAACAAACTGCACTTGGTAAAGCCAGTTCTAGGTGTGGTGCTCAATCTCGAGGCAAGGAAATAAAACAAGTAAATATGTAATTTAAAAAAAAGCATTAAATAAGTAGAAAGGAAATTAAGCAAAAATGGCAGACAGCTTGGAAGAATGAAGTAAACAACAAACTGCACTTGGCAAAGCCAGTTCTAGGTGTGCTGCTCAATCTCGCGGCAAGGAAATAAAACAAGTAAATATGTCGTTAAAATATTGCATTAAATAAGTAGAAAGGAAATTAAGCAAAAATGGCAGACAGCTTGGAACAATGAAGTAAACAACAAACTGCACTTGGTAAATCCAGTTCTAGGTGTGCTGCTCAATCTCGCGGCAAGGAAATAAAACAAGTAAATATGTCCTTCAAAGATTGCATTAAATAAGTAGAAAGGAAATTAAGCAAAAATGGCAGACAGCTTGGAACAATGAAGTAAACAACAAACTGCACTTGGTAAAGCCAGTTCTAGGTGTGCTGCTCAATCTCGTGGCAAGCAAATAAAACAAGTAAATATGTCGTGTAAAGATTGCATTAAATAGGTAGAAAGGAAATTAAGCAAAAATGGCAGACAGCTTGGAACAATGAAGTAAACAACAAACTGCACTTGGTAAAGCCAGTTCTAGGTGTGCTGCTCAATCTCGCGGCAAGGAAATAAAACAAGTAAATATGCCGTTTAAAGATTGCATTAAATAAGTAGAAAGGCAATTAAGTAAAAAGGGCAGACACCTTGGAACAATAAAGTAAACAACAAACTGCACTTGGTAAAGCCAGTTCTAGGTGTGCTGCTCAATCCCTTGGCAAGGAATTAAAACAAGTAAATATGTCGTTTAAAGATTGCATTAAAAAGTAGAAAGGAAATGAAGGAAAAATAGCAGACAGCTTGGAACAATGAAGTAAACAACAAGCTGCATTTGGGAAAGCCAGTTCTAGGTTTGCTGCTCAATCTCGTGGCAAGGAAATAAAACAAGTAAATATGTCGTTTAAAGATTGCATTAAATAAGTAGAAAGGAAATTAAGTAAAAATGGCAGAGAGTTTGGAACAATGAAGTAAACAACAAACTGCACTTGGTAAAGCCAGTTCTAGGTGTGGTGCTCAATCTCGTGGCAAGGAAATAAAATAAGCAAATATGTCGTTAAAGGATTGCATTAAATAAGTAGAAAGGAAATTAAGTAAAAATGGCAGACAGCTTAGAACAACGAAGTAAACAACAAACTGCACTTGATAGAGCCAGTTCTAGCTGTGCTGCTCAATCTCGTGGCAAGGAAATAAATCAAGTAAATATGTCGTTTAAAGACTGCATTAAAAAGGTAGAAAGGAAATTAAGTAAAAATGGCAGAAAGCTTGGAACAACGAAGTAATCAACAAACTGCACTTGATAGAGCCAGTTCTAGGTGTGCTGCTTAATCTCAAGGCAAGGAAATAAAACAAGTAAATATGTCGTTTAAAGATTGCATTAAATAAGTAGAAAGGAAATTAAGCAAAAATGGCAGACAGCTTGGAACAATGAAGTAAACAACAAACTGCACTTGGTAAAGCCAGTTCTAGGTGTGCTGCTCAATCTCGTGGCAAGGAAATAAAACAAGTAAATATGTCGTTTAAAGATTGCACTAAATAAGTAGAAAGGAAATTAAGCAAAAATGGCAGACAGCTTGGAACAATGAAGTAAACAACAAACTGCACTTGGCAAAGCCAGTTCTAGGTGTGCTGCTCAATCTCGCGGCAAGGAAATAAAACAAGTAAATATGTCGTTTAAAGATTGCATTAAATAAGTAGAAAGGAAATTAAGCAAAAACGGCAGACAGCTTGGAAGAATGAAGTAAACAACAAACTGCACTTGGTAAAGCCAGTTCTAGGTGTGGTGCTCAATCTCGAGGCAAGGAAATAAAACAAGTAAATATGTAATTTAAAAAAAAGCATTAAATAAGTAGAAAGGAAATTAAGCAAAAATGGCAGACAGCTTGGAAGAATGAAGTAAACAACAAACTGCACTTGGCAAAGCCAGTTCTAGGTGTGCTGCTCAATCTCGCGGCAAGGAAATAAAACAAGTAAATATGTCGTTAAAATATTGCATTAAATAAGTAGAAAGGAAATTAAGCAAAAATGGCAGACAGCTTGGAACAATGAAGTAAACAACAAACTGCACTTGGTAAATCCAGTTCTAGGTGTGCTGCTCAATCTCGCGGCAAGGAAATAAAACAAGTAAATATGTCCTTCAAAGATTGCATTAAATAAGTAGAAAGGAAATTAAGCAAAAATGGCAGACAGCTTGGAACAATGAAGTAAACAACAAACTGCACTTGGTAAAGCCAGTTCTAGGTGTGCTGCTCAATCTCGTGGCAAGCAAATAAAACAAGTAAATATGTCGTGTAAAGATTGCATTAAATAGGTAGAAAGGAAATTAAGCAAAAATGGCAGACAGCTTGGAACAATGAAGTAAACAACAAACTGCACTTGGTAAAGCCAGTTCTAGGTGTGCTGCTCAATCTCGCGGCAAGGAAATAAAACAAGTAAATATGCCGTTTAAAGATTGCATTAAATAAGTAGAAAGGCAATTAAGTAAAAAGGGCAGACACCTTGGAACAATAAAGTAAACAACAAACTGCACTTGGTAAAGCCAGTTCTAGGTGTGCTGCTCAATCCCTTGGCAAGGAATTAAAACAAGTAAATATGTCGTTTAAAGATTGCATTAAAAAGTAGAAAGGAAATGAAGGAAAAATAGCAGACAGCTTGGAACAATGAAGTAAACAACAAGCTGCATTTGGGAAAGCCAGTTCTAGGTTTGCTGCTCAATCTCGTGGCAAGGAAATAAAACAAGTAAATATGTCGTTTAAAGATTGCATTAAATAAGTAGAAAGGAAATTAAGTAAAAATGGCAGAGAGTTTGGAACAATGAAGTAAACAACAAACTGCACTTGGTAAAGCCAGTTCTAGGTGTGGTGCTCAATCTCGTGGCAAGGAAATAAAATAAGCAAATATGTCGTTAAAGGATTGCATTAAATAAGTAGAAAGGAAATTAAGTAAAAATGGCAGACAGCTTAGAACAACGAAGTAAACAACAAACTGCACTTGATAGAGCCAGTTCTAGCTGTGCTGCTCAATCTCGTGGCAAGGAAATAAATCAAGTAAATATGTCGTTTAAAGACTGCATTAAAAAGGTAGAAAGGAAATTAAGTAAAAATGGCAGAAAGCTTGGAACAACGAAGTAATCAACAAACTGCACTTGATAGAGCCAGTTCTAGGTGTGCTGCTTAATCTCAAGGCAAGGAAATAAAACAAGTAAATATGTCGTTTAAAGATTGCATTAAATAAGTAGAAAGGAAATTAAGCAAAAATGGCAGACAGCTTGGAACAATGAAGTAAACAACAAACTGCACTTGGTAAAGCCAGTTCTAGGTGTGCTGCTCAATCTCGTGGCAAGGAAATAAAACAAGTAAATATGTCGTTTAAAGATTGCATTAAATAGGTAGAAAGGAAATTAAGCAAAAATGGCAGACAGCTTGGAACAATGAAGTAAACAACAAACTGCACTCGGTAAAGCCAGTTCTAGGTGTGCTGCTCAATCTCGCGGCAAGGAAATAAAACAAGTAAATATGTCGTTTAAAGATTGCATTAAATAAGTAGAAAGGAAATTAAGTAATAAGGGCAGACACCTTGGAACAATAAAGTAAACAACAAACTGCACTTGGTAAAGCCAGTTCTAGGTGTGCTGCTCAATCCCTTGGCAAGGAATTAAAACAAGTAAATATGTCGTTTAAAGATTGCATTAAAAAAGTAGAAAGGAAATGAAGGAAAAATAGCAGACAGCTTGGAACAATGAAGTAAACAACAAGCTGCACTTGGGAAAGCCAGTTCTAGGTTTGCTGCTAAATCACGTGGCAAAAAAATAAAACAAATAAATATGTCGTTTAAAGATTGCATTAAATAAGTAGAAAGGAAATTAAGTAAAAATGGCAGACAGCTTGGAACAATGAAGTAAACAACAAACTGCACTTGGTAAAGCCAGTTCTAGGTGTGCTGCTCAATCCCTTGGCAAGGAATTAAAACAAGTAAATATGTCGTTTAAAGATTGCATTAAAAAGTAGAAAGGAAATGAAGGAAAAATAGCAGACAGCTTGGAACAATGAAGTAAACAACAAGCTGCATTTGGGAAAGCCAGTTCTAGGTTTGCTGCTCAATCTCGTGGCAAGGAAATAAAACAAGTAAATATGTCGTTTAAAGATTGCAATAAATAAGTAGAAAGGAAATTAAGCGAAAATGGCAGACAGCTTGGAACAATGAAGTAAACAACAAACAGCACTTGGTGAAGCCAGTTCTAGGTATGCTGCTCAATCTCGTGGCAAGGAAAAAAAACTAGTAAATCTGTCGTTTAAAGATTGCATTAAATAAGTAGAAAGGAAATTAAGTAAAAATGGCAGAGAGTTTGGAACAATGAAGTAAACAACAAACTGCACTTGGTAAAGCCAGTTCTAGGTGTGGTGCAAAATCTCGTGGCAAGGAAATAAAACAAGCAAATATGTCGTTAAAGGATTGCATTAAATAAGTAGAAAGGAAATTAAGTAAAAATGGCAGACAGCTTGGAACAACGAAGTAAACAACAAACTGCACTTGATAGAGCCAGTTCTAGCTGTGCTGCTCAATCTCGTGGCAAGGAAATAAATCAAGTAAATATGTCGTTTAAAGACTGCATTAAAAAGGTAGAAAGGAAATTAAGTAAAAATGGCAGAAAGCTTGGAACAACGAAGTAATCAACAAGCTGCACTTGATAGAGCCAGTTCTAGGTGTGCTGCTTAATCTCAAGGCAAGGAAATAAAACAAGAAAATATGTCGTTTAAAGATTGCATTAAATAAGTAGAAAGGAAATTAAGCAAAAATGGCAGACAGCTTGGAACAATGAAGTAAACAACAAACTGCACTTGGTAAAGCCAGTTCTAGGTGTGCTGCTCAATCTCGTGGCAAGGAAATAAAACAAGTAAATATGTCGTTTAAAGATTGCATTAAATAGGTAGAAAGGAAATTAAGCAAAAATGGCAGACAGCTTGGAACAATGAAGTAAACAACAAACTGCACTTGGTAAAGCCAGTTCTAGGTGTGCTGCTCAATCTCGCGGCAAGGAAATAAAACAAGTAAATATGTCGTTTAAAGATTGCATTAAATAAGTAGAAAGGAAATTAAGTAATAAGGGCAGACACCTTGGAACAATAAAGTAAACAACAAACTGCACTTGGTAAAGCCAGTTCTAGGTGTGCTGCTCAATCCCTTGGCAAGGAATTAAAACAAGTAAATATGTCGTTTAAAGATTGCATTAAAAAAGTAGAAAGGAAATGAAGGAAAAATAGCAGACAGCTTGGAACAATGAAGTAAACAACAAGCTGCACTTGGGAAAGCCAGTTCTAGGTTTGCTGCTAAATCTCGTGGCAAAAAAATAAAACAAATAAATATGTCGTTTAAAGATTGCATTAAATAAGTAAAAGGAAATTAAGTAAAAATGGCAGACAGCTTGGAACAATGAAGTAAACAACAAACTGCACTTGGTAAAGCCAGTTCTAGGTGAGCTGTTCAATCTCGTGGCGAGGAAATAAAAAAGTAGATATGTCCTTTAGGGATTGCGTTAAATTAGTACAAAAGAAATTAAGTAAACAAAGGCAGACAGCTTGGAACAATGAAGTAAACAACAAACAGCACTGGGTAAATCCAGTTCTAGGTGTGCTGCTCAATCTCGTGGCAAGAAAATAATACAAGTAAATATGTCGTTTTAAATTGCATTAAATAAGTAGAAATGAAATTAAGTAAAAATGGCAGACAGCTTGGAACAATGAAGTAAACAACAAACTGCACTTGGTAAAGCCAGTTCTAGGTGTGATGCTCAATCTCGTGGCAAGGAAATAAAACAAGCAAATATGTCATTTAAAGATTGCATTAAATAAGTAGAAAGGAAATTAAGTAAAAATGGCAGACAGCTTGGAACAACGAAGTAATCAGCAAACTGCACTTGATAGAGCCAGTTCTAGGTGTGCTGCTCAATCTCATGGCAAGGAAATAAAACAAGTAAATATGTCGTGTAAAGATTGCATTAAATAAGTAGAAAGGAAATTAAGTAAAAAAAGCAGACATCATGGAACAATGAATTAAACAAAAAACTGCACTTGGGAAAGCCAGTTCTAGGTGTGCTGCTAAATCATGTGGCAAGGAATTAAAACAAGTAAATATGTCATTTTAAGATTGCATTAAATAAGTAAAAAGGAAATTAAGGAAAAATGGCAAACAACTTGGAACAATGAAGTAAACAACAAACTGCACTTGGTAAAGCCAGTTCTAGGTGTGCTGTTCAATCTCGTTGCAAGGAAAGGAAAAAGTAGAAATCCTTTAGGGATTGCGTTAAATTAGTTCAAAGGAAATTAAGTGAAGAAAGGCAGCTTGTAACAATGAAGTAAACGAACTGCACTTGGTAAAGCCAGTTCTAGGTGTGCTGCTTAATCTTGTGGCAAGGAAATAAAACAAGTAATTATGTCATTTAAAGATTGCTTAAATAAGTAGAAAGGAAATTAGGTAAAAAAGGCAGACAGCTTGGAACAATGAATAAACAACAAACTGCACTGGGTAAATCCAGTTCTAGGAGTGCTGCTCAATCTCGTGGCAAGGAAATAAAAAAGTAGATATGTGCTTTAGGGATCGCGTTAAATTAGTAGAAAGCAAATTAAGTAAAGAAAGGCAGACAGCTTGGAACAATGAAGTAAACAAACTGCACTTGGTAAAGCCAGTTCTAGGTGTGCTGCTCAATCTTGTGGCAAGGAAATAAAACAAGTAATTATGTCATTTAAAGATTGCCTAAATAAGTAGAAAGGAAATTAAGTAAAAATGGCAGACAACTTGGAACAATGAAGTAAACAACAAACTGCACTTGGTAAAGCCAGTTCTAGGTGTGCTGCTCAATCCCTTGGCAAGGAATTAAAACAAGTAAATATGTACTTTAAAGACTGCATTAAAAAAGTAGAAAGGAAATGAAGGAAAAATAGCAGACAGCTTGGAACAATGAAGTAAACAACAAAGTGCACTTGGTAAAGCCAGTTCTAGGTATTCTGCTCAATCTCGTGACAAGGAAATAAAACAAGTAAATATGTCGTTTAAAGATTGCATTAAATAAGTGGAAAGGAAATTAAGTAAAAATGGCAGACAGCTTGGAACAATGAAGTAAACAACAAACTGCACTTGGTAAAGCCAGTTCTGGGTGTGCTGCTCAATCTCGTGGCAAGGAAATAAAACAAGTAAATATGTCGTTTAAAGATTGCATTAAATACGTAGAAAGGAAAATAAGGAAAAATGGCAAACCGCTTGGAACAATGAAGTAAACAACAAACTGCACTTGGTAAAGCCAGTTCTAGGTGTGCTGCTCAATCTCGAGGCAAGGAAATAAAACGAGTAAATATGTCGTTTAAAGATTGCATTAAATAAGAAGAAAGGAAATTAAGCAAAAATGGCAGACAGCTTAGAACAATAAAGTAAACAACAAACTGCACTTGGGAAAGCCAGTTCTGGGTGTGCTGCACAATCTCGTGGCAAGGAAATAAAACAAGTAAATATGTCGTTTAAAGATTGCATTAAATACGTAGAAAGGAAAATAAGGAAAAATGGCAAACCGCTTGGAACAATGAAGTAAACAACAAACTGCACTTGGTAAAGCCAGTTCTAGGTGTGCTGCTCAATCTCGAGGCAAGGAAATAAAACAAATAAATATGCCGTTTAAAGATTGCACTAAATAAGTAGAAAGGAAATTAAGCAAAAATGGCAGACAGCTTGGAACAATGAAGTAAACAACAAACTGCACTTGGTAAAGCCAGTTCTAGGTGTGCTGCTCAATCTCGCGGCAAGGAAATAAAACAAGTAAATATGTCGTTTAAAGATTGCATTAAATAAGTAGAAAGGAAATTAAGCAAAAACGGCAGACAGCTTGGAAGAATGAAGTAAACAACAAACTGCACTTGGTAAAGCCAGTTCTAGGTGTGATGCTCAATCTCGTGGCAAGGAAATAAAACAAGCAAATATGTCATTTAAAGATTGCATTAAATAAGTAGAAAGGAAATTAAGTAAAAATGGCAGACAGCTTGGAACAACGAAGTAATCAGCAAACTGCACTTGATAGAGCCAGTTCTAGGTGTGCTGCTCAATCTCATGGCAAGGAAATAAAACAAGTAAATATGTCGTGTAAAGATTGCATTAAATAAGTAGAAAGGAAATTAAGTAAAAAAAGCAGACATCATGGAACAATGAATTAAACAAAAAACTGCACTTGGGAAAGCCAGTTCTAGGTGTGCTGCTAAATCATGTGGCAAGGAATTAAAACAAGTAAATATGTCATTTTAAGATTGCATTAAATAAGTAAAAAGGAAATTAAGGAAAAATGGCAAACAACTTGGAACAATGAAGTAAACAACAAACTGCACTTGGTAAAGCCAGTTCTAGGTGTGCTGTTCAATCTCGTTGCAAGGAAAGGAAAAAGTAGAAATCCTTTAGGGATTGCGTTAAATTAGTTCAAAGGAAATTAAGTGAAGAAAGGCAGCTTGTAACAATGAAGTAAACGAACTGCACTTGGTAAAGCCAGTTCTAGGTGTGCTGCTTAATCTTGTGGCAAGGAAATAAAACAAGTAATTATGTCATTTAAAGATTGCTTAAATAAGTAGAAAGGAAATTAGGTAAAAAAGGCAGACAGCTTGGAACAATGAATAAACAACAAACTGCACTGGGTAAATCCAGTTCTAGGAGTGCTGCTCAATCTCGTGGCAAGGAAATAAAAAAGTAGATATGTGCTTTAGGGATCGCGTTAAATTAGTAGAAAGCAAATTAAGTAAAGAAAGGCAGACAGCTTGGAACAATGAAGTAAACAAACTGCACTTGGTAAAGCCAGTTCTAGGTGTGCTGCTCAATCTTGTGGCAAGGAAATAAAACAAGTAATTATGTCATTTAAAGATTGCCTAAATAAGTAGAAAGGAAATTAAGTAAAAATGGCAGACAACTTGGAACAATGAAGTAAACAACAAACTGCACTTGGTAAAGCCAGTTCTAGGTGTGCTGCTCAATCCCTTGGCAAGGAATTAAAACAAGTAAATATGTACTTTAAAGACTGCATTAAAAAAGTAGAAAGGAAATGAAGGAAAAATAGCAGACAGCTTAGAACAATGAAGTAAACAACAAAGTGCACTTGGTAAAGCCAGTTCTAGGTATTCTGCTCAATCTCGTGACAAGGAAATAAAACAAGTAAATATGTCGTTTAAAGATTGCATTAAATAAGTGGAAAGGAAATTAAGTAAAAATGGCAGACAGCTTGGAACAATGAAGTAAACAACAAACTGCACTTGGTAAAGCCAGTTCTGGGTGTGCTGCTCAATCTCGTGGCAAGGAAATAAAACAAGTAAATATGTCGTTTAAAGATTGCATTAAATAAGTAGAAAGGAAAATAAGGAAAAATGGCAAACCGCTTGGAACAATGAAGTAAACAACAAACTGCACTTGGTAAAGCCAGTTCTAGGTGTGCTGCTCAATCTCGAGGCAAGGAAATAAAACGAGTAAATATGTCGTTTAAAGATTGCATTAAATAAGAAGAAAGGAAATTAAGCAAAAATGGCAGACAGCTTAGAACAATAAAGTAAACAACAAACTGCACTTGGGAAAGCCAGTTCTGGGTGTGCTGCACAATCTCGTGGCAAGGAAATAAAACAAGTAAATATGTCGTTTAAAGATTGCATTAAATACGTAGAAAGGAAAATAAGGAAAAATGGCAAACCGCTTGGAACAATGAAGTAAACAACAAACTGCACTTGGTAAAGCCAGTTCTAGGTGTGCTGCTCAATCTCGAGGCAAGGAAATAAAACAAATAAATATGCCGTTTAAAGATTGCACTAAATAAGTAGAAAGGAAATTAAGCAAAAATGGCAGACAGCTTGGAACAATGAAGTAAACAACAAACTGCACTTGGTAAAGCCAGTTCTAGGTGTGCTGCTCAATCTCGCGGCAAGGAAATAAAACAAGTAAATATGTCGTTTAAAGATTGCATTAAATAAGTAGAAAGGAAATTAAGCAAAAACGGCAGACAGCTTGGAAGAATGAAGTAAACAACAAACTGCACTTGGTAAAGCCAGTTTTAGGTGTGCTGCTCAATCTCGTGGCAAGGAAATAAAACAAGTAAATATGTCGTTTAAAGATTGCATTAAATAAGTAGAAAGGAAATTAAGCAAAAATGGCAGACAGCTTGGAACAATGAAGTAAACAACAAACTGCACTTGGTAAAGCCAGTTCTAGGTGTGCTGCTCAATCTCGTGGCAAGCAAATAAAACAAGTAAATATGTCGTTTAAAGATTGCATTAAATAGGTAGAAAGGAAATTAAGCAAAAATGGCAGAAAGCTTGGAACAATGAAGTAAACAACAAACTGCACTTGGTAAAGCCAGTTCTAGGTGGGCTGCTCAATCTCGCGGCAAGGAAATAAAACAAGTTAATATGCCGCTTAAAGATTGCATTAAATAAGTAGAAAGGAAATTAAGTAAAAAGGGCAGACACCTTGGAACAATAAAGTAAACAACAAACTGCACTTGGTAAAGCCAGTTCTAGGTGTGCTGCTCAATCCCTTGGCAAGGAATTAAAACAAGTAAATATGTACTTTAAAGACTGCATTAAAAAAGTAGAAAGGAAATGAAGGAAAAATAGCAGACAGCTTGGAACAATGAAGTAAACAACAAGCTGCATTTGGGAAAGCCAGTTCTAGGTTTGCTGTTAACTCACGTGGCAAAAAAATAAAACAAATAAATATGTCGTTTAAAGATTGCATTAAATAAGTAGAAAGGAAATTAAGTAAAAATGGCAGACAGCTTGGAACAATGAAGTAAACTACAAACTGCACTTGGTAAAGGCAGTTCTAGGTGTGCTGCTCACTCTCGTGGCAATGAAATAAAACAAGTAAATACGTCGTTTAAAGATTGTATTAAATATGTAGAAAGAAAATTAAGCAAAAATGGCAGACAGCTTGGAACAATGAAGTAAACAACAAACTGCACTTGGTAAAGCCAGTTCTAGGTGTGCAGCTCAATCTCGTGGCAAGGAAATAAAACAAGTAAATATGTCGTTTAAAGATTGCATTAAAAAGTAGAAAGGAAATTAAGCAAAAATGGCAGACAGCTTGGAACAATGAAGTAAACAAACTGCACTTGGTAAAGCCAGTTCTAGGTGTGCTGCTCAATCTCGTGGCAAGAAAATAAAACTAGTAAATCTGTCGTTTAAAGATTGCAATAAATAAGTAGAAAGGAAATTAAGTAAAAATGGCAGAGAGTTTGGAACAATGAAGTAAACAACAAACTGCACTTCGTAAAGCCAGTTATAGGTGTGGTGCTCAATCTCGTGGCAAGGAAATAAAACAAGCAAATATGTCGTTAAAGGATTGCATTAAATAAGTAGAAAGGAAATTAAGTAAAAATGGCAGACAGCTTGGAACAACGAAGTAAACAACAAACTGCACTTGATAGAGCCAGTTCTAGCTGTGCTGCTCAATCTCGTGGCAAGGAAATAAATCAAGTAAATATGTCGTTTAAAGACTGCATTAAAAAAGTAGAAAGGAAATTAAGTAAAAATGGCAGAAAGCTTGGAACAACGAAGTAATCAACAAACTGCACTTGATAGAGCCAGTTCTAGGTGTGCTGCTTAATCTCATGGCAAGGAAATAAAACAAGTAAATATGTCGTTTAAAGATTGCATTAAATAAATAGAAAGGAAATTAAGCAAAAATGGCAGACAGCTTGGAACAATGAAGTAAACAACAAACTGCACTTGGTAAAGCCAGTTCTAGGTGTGCTGCTCAATCTCGAGGCAAGGAAATAAAACGAGTAAATATGTCGTTTAAAGATTGCATTAAATAAGAAGAAAGGAAATTAGGCAAAAATGGCAGACAGCTTAGAACAATAAAGTAAACAACAAACTGCACTGGGTAAATCCAGTTATAGGTGTGCTGCTCAATCTCGCGGCAAGGAAATAAAACAAGTAAATATGTCGTTTAAAGATTGCACTAAATAAGTAGAAAGGAAATTAAGCAAAAATGGCAGACAGCTTGGAACAATGAAGTAAACAACAAACTGCACTTGGCAAAGCCAGTTCTAGGTGTGCTGCACAATCTCGCGGCAAGGAAATAAAACAAGTAAATATGTCGTTTAAAGATTGCATTAAATAAGTAGAAAGGAAATTAAGCAAAAACGGCAGACAGCTTGGAAGAATGAAGTAAACAACAAACTGCACTTGGTAAAGCCAGTTCTAGGTGTGGTGCTCAATCTCGAGGCAAGGAAATAAAACAAGTAAATATGTAATTTAAAAAAAAGCAATAAATAAGTAGAAAGGAAATTAAGCAAAAATGGCAGACAGCTTGGAACAATGAAGTAAACAACAAACTGCGCTTGGTAAAGCCAGTACTAGGTGTGCTGCTCAATCTCGTGGCAAGGAAATAAAACAAGTAAATATGTCGTTAAAATATTGCATTAAATAAGTAGAAAGGAAATTAAGCAAAAATGGCAGACAGCTTGGAACAATGAAGTAAACAACAAACTGCACTTGGTAAATCCAGTTCTAGGTGTGCTGCTCAATCTCGCGGCAAGGAAATAAAACAAGTAAATATGTCCTTCAAAGATTGCATTAAATAAGTAGAAAGGAAATTAAGCAAAAATGGCAGACAGCTTGGAACAATGAAGTAAACAACAAACTGCACTTGGTAAAGCCAGTTCTAGGTGTGCTGCTCAATCTCGTGGCAAGCAAATAAAACAAGTAAATATGTAGTGTAAAGATTGCATTAAATAGGTAGAAAGGAAATTAAGCAAAAATGGCAGACAGCTTGGAACAATGAAGTAAACAACAAACTGCACTTGGTAAAGCCAGTTCTAGGTGTGCTGCTCAATCTCGCGGCAAGGAAATAAAACAAGTAAATATGCCGTTTAAAGATTGCATTAAATAAGTAGAAAGGAAATTAAGTAAAAAGGGCAGACACCTTGGAACAATAAAGTAAACAACAAACTGCACTTGGTAAAGCCAGTTCTAGGTGTGCTGCTCAATCCCTTGGCAAGGAATTAAAACAAGTAAATATGTCGTTTAAAGATTGCATTAAAAAGTAGAAAGGAAATGAAGGAAAAATAGCAGACAGCTTGGAACAATGAAGTAAACAACAAGCTGCATTTGGGAAAGCCAGTTCTAGGTTTGCTGCTCAATCCCTTGGCAAGGAATTAAAACAAGTAAATCTGTCGTTTAAAGATTGCATTAAATAAGAAGAAAGGAAATTAAGTAAAAATGGCAGAGAGTTTGGAACAATGAAGTAAACAACAAACTGCACTTGGTAAAGCCAGTTCTAGGTGTGGTGCTCAATCTCGTGGCAAGGAAATAAAACAAGCAAATATGTCGTTAAAGGATTGCATTAAATAAGTAGAAAGGAAATTAAGTAAAAATGGCAGACAGCTCGAAACAACGAAGTAAACAACAAACTGCACTTGATAGAGCCAGTTCTAGCTGTGCTGCTCAATCTCGTGGCAAGGAAATAAATCAAGTATATATGTCGTTTAAAGACTGCATTAAAAAGGTAGAAAGGAAATTAAGTAAAAATGGCAGAAAGCTTGGAACAACGAAGTAATCAACAAACTGCACTTGATAGAGCCAGTTCTAGGTGTGCTGCTTAATCTCAAGGCAAGGAAATAAAACAAGTAAATATGTCGTTTAAAGATTGCATTAAATAAGTAGAAAGGAAATTAAGCAAAAATGGCAGACAGCTTGGAACAATGAAGTAAACAACAAACTGCACTTGGTAAAGCCAGTTCTAGGTGTGCTGCTCAATCTCGTGGCAAGGAAATAAAACAAGTAAATATGTCGTTTAAAGATTGCATTAAATAGGTAGAAAGGAAATTAAGCAAAAATGGCAGACAGCTTGGAACAATGAAGTAAACAACAAACTGCACTTGGTAAAGCCAGTTCTAGGTGTGCTGCTCAATCTCGCGGCAAGGAAATAAAACAAGTAAATATGTCGTTTAAAGATTGCATTAAATAAGTAGAAAGGAAATTAAGTAATAAGGGCAGACACCTTGGAACAATAAAGTAAACAACAAACTGCACTTGGTAAAGCCAGTTCTAGGTGTGCTGCTCAATCCCTTGGCAAGGAATTAAAACAAGTAAATATGTCGTTTAAAGATTGCATTAAAAAAGTAGAAAGGAAATGAAGGAAAAATAGCAGACAGCTTGGAACAATGAAGTAAACAACAAGCTGCACTTGGGAAAGCCAGTTCTAGGTTTGCTGCTAAATCACGTGGCAAAAAAACAAAACAAATAAATATGTCGTTTAAAGATTGCATTAAATAAGTAGAAAGGAAATTAAGTAAAAATGGCAGACAGCTTGGAACAATGAAGTAAACAACAAACTGCACTTGGTAAAGCCAGTTCTAGGTGTGCTGCTCAATCCCTTGGCAAGGAATTAAAACAAGTAAATATGTCGTTTAAAGATTGCATTAAAAAGTAGAAAGGAAATGAAGGAAAAATAGCAGACAGCTTGGAACAATGAAGTAAACAACAAGCTGCATTTGGGAAAGCCAGTTCTAGGTTTGCTGCTCAATCTCGTGGCAAGGAAATAAAACAAGTAAATATGTCGTTTAAAGATTGCATTAAATAAGTAGAAAGGAAATTAAGCGAAAATGGCAGACAGCTTGGAACAATGAAGTAAACAACAAACAGCACTTGGTGAAGCCAGTTCTAGGTATGCTGCTCAATCTCGTGGCAAGGAAAAAAAACTAGTAAATCTGTCGTTTAAAGATTGCATTAAATAAGTAGAAAGGAAATTAAGTAAAAATGGCAGAGAGTTTGGAACAATGAAGTAAACAACAAACTGCACTTGGTAAAGCCAGTTCTAGGTGTGGTGCTCAATCTCGTGGCAAGGAAATAAAACAAGCAAATATGTCGTTAAAGGATTGCATTAAATAAGTAGAAAGGAAATTAAGTAAAAATGGCAGACAGCTTGGAACAACGAAGTAAACAACAAACTGCACTTGATAGAGCCAGTTCTAGCTGTGCTGCTCAATCTCGTGGCAAGGAAATAAATCAAGTAAATATGTCGTTTAAAGACTGCATTAAAAAGGTAGAAAGGAAATTAAGTAAAAATGGCAGAAAGCTTGGAACAACGAAGTAATCAACAAACTGCACTTGATAGAGCCAGTTCTAGGTGTGCTGCTTAATCTCAAGGCAAGGAAATAAAACAAGTAAATATGTCGTTTAAAGATTGCATTAAATAAGTAGAAAGGAAATTAAGCAAAAATGGCAGACAGCTTGGAACAATGAAGTAAACAACAAACTGCACTTGGTAAAGCCAGTTCTAGGTGTGCTGCTCAATCTCGTGGCAAGGAAATAAAACAAGTAAATATGTCGTTTAAAGATTGCATAAAATAGGTAGAAAGGAAATAAAGCAAAAATGGCAGACAGCTTGGAACAATGAAGTAAACAACAAACTGCACTTGGTAAAGCCAGTTCTAGGTGTGCTGCTCAATCTCGCGGCAAGGAAATAAAACAAGTAAATATGTCGTTTAAAGATTGCATTAAATAAGTAGAAAGGAAATTAAGTAATAAGGGCAGACACCTTGGAACAATAAAGTAAACAACAAACTGCACTTGGTAAAGCCAGTTCTAGGTGTGCTGCTCAATCCCTTGGCAAGGAATTAAAACAAGTAAATATGTCGTTAAAAGATTGCATTAAAAAAGTAGAAAGGAAATGAAGGAAAAATAGCAGACAGCTTGGAACAATGAAGTAAACAACAAGCTGCACTTGGGAAAGCCAGTTCTAGGTTTGCTGCTAAATCACGTGGCAAAAAAATAAAACAAATAAATATGTCGTTTAAAGATTGCATTAAATAAGTAGAAAGGAAATTAAGTAAAAATGGCAGACAGCTTGGAACAATGAAGTAAACAACAAACTGCACTTGGTAAAGCCAGTTCTGGGTGAGCTGTTCAATCTCGTGGCGAGGAAATAAAAAAGTAGATATGTCCTTTAAGGATTGCGTTAAATTAGTACAAAAGAAATTAAGTAAACAAAGGCAGACAGCTTGGAACAATGAAGTAAACAACAAACAGCACTGGGTAAATCCAGTTCTAGGTGTGCTGCTCAATCTCGTGGCAAGAAAATAATACAAGTAAATATGTCGTTTTAAATTGCATTAAATAAGTAGAAATGAAATTAAGTAAAAATGGCAGACAGCTTGGAACAATGAAGTAAACAACAAACTGCACTTGGTAAAGCCAGTTCTAGGTGTGATGCTCAATCTCGTGGCAAGGAAATAAAACAAGCAAATATGTCATTTAAAGATTGCATTAAATAAGTAGAAAGGAAATTAAGTAAAAATGGCAGACAGCTTGGAACAACGAAGTAATCAGCAAACTGCACTTGATAGAGCCAGTTCTAGGTGTGCTGCTCAATCTCATGGCAAGGAAATAAAACAAGTAAATATGTCGTGTAAAGATTGCATTAAATAAGTAGAAAGGAAATTAAGTAAAAAAAGCAGACATCATGGAACAATGAATTAAACAAAAAACTGCACTTGGGAAAGCCAGTTCTAGGTGTGCTGCTAAATCATGTGGCAAGGAATTAAAACAAGTAAATATGTCATTTTAAGATTGCATTAAATAAGTAAAAAGGAAATTAAGGAAAAATGGCAAACAACTTGGAACAATGAAGTAAACAACAAACTGCACTTGGTAAAGCCAGTTCTAGGTGTGCTGTTCAATCTCGTTGCAAGGAAAGGAAAAAGTAGAAATCCTTTAGGGATTGCGTTAAATTAGTTCAAAGGAAATTAAGTGAAGAAAGGCAGCTTGTAACAATGAAGTAAACAAACTGCACTTGGTAAAGCCAGTTCTAGGTGTGCTGCTTAATCTTGTGGCAAGGAAATAAAACAAGTAATTATGTCATTTAAAGATTGCCTAAATAAGTAGAAAGGAAATTAGGTAAAAAAGGCAGACAGCTTGGAACAATGAATAAACAACAAACTGCACTGGGTAAATCCAGTTCTAGGAGTGCTGCTCAATCTCGTGGCAAGGAAATAAAAAAGTAGATATGTGCTTTAGGGATCGCGTTAAATTAGTAGAAAGCAAATTAAGTAAAGAAAGGCAGACAGCTTGGAACAATGAAGTAAACAAACTGCACTTGGTAAAGCCAGTTCTAGGTGTGCTGCTCAATCTTGTGGCAAGGAAATAAAACAAGTAATTATGTCATTTAAAGATTGCCTAAATAAGTAGAAAGGAAATTAAGTAAAAATGGCAGACAACTTGGAACAATGAAGTAAACAACAAACTGCACTTGGGAAAGCCAGTTCTAGGTGTGCTGCTATATCATGTGGCAGGGAAATAAAACAAGTATATATGTCATTTTAAGCTTGCATTAAATAAGTACAAAGGAAATTAAGGAAAAATGGCAAACCGCTTGGAACAATGATGTAAAGAACAAACTGCACTTGGTAAAGCCAGTTCTAGGTGAGCTGTTCAATCTCGTGGTGAGGAAAAAAAAAGTAGATATGTCCTTTAGGGATTGCATTAAATTAGTACAAAAGAAATTAAGTAAAGAAAGGCAGACAGCTTGGAACAATGAAGTAAACAACAAACAGCACTGGGTAAATTCAGTTCTAGGTGGGCTGCTCAATCTCGTGGCAAGAAATAATACAAGTAAATATGTCGTTTTAAATTGCATTAAATATGTAGAAAGGAAATTAAGTAAAAATGGCAGACAGCTTGGAACAATGAAGTAAACAACAAACAGCACTGGGTAAATCCAGTTCTAGGTGTGCTGCTCAATCTCGTGGCAAGGAAATAATACAAGTAAATATGTCGTTTTAAATTGCATTAAATAAGTGGAAAGGAAATTAAGCAAAAATGGCAGACAGCTTGGAACAATGAAGTAAACAAACTGCACTTGGTAAAGCCAGTTCTAGGTGTGCTGCTCAATCTCGTGGCAAGGAAATAAAACAAGTAAATATGTCGTTTAAAGATTGCATTAAATAAGTAGAAAGGAAATAAGCAAAAATGGCAGACAGCTTAGAACAATGAAGTAAACAACAATCTGCACTTGGTAAAGCCAGTTCTAGGTGTGCTGCTCAATCTCGTGGCAAGGAAATAAAACTAGTAAATCTGTCGTTTAAAGATTGCAATAAATAAGTAGAAAGGAAATTAAGTAAAAATGGCAGAGAGTTTGGAACAATGAAGTAAACAACAAACTGCACTTCGTAAAGCCAGTTATAGGTGTGGTGCTCAATCTCGTGGCAAGGAAATAAAACAAGCAAATATGTCGTTAAAGGATTGCATTAAATAAGTAGAAAGGAAATTAAGTAAAAATGGCAGACAGCTTGGAACAACGAAGTAAACAACAAACTGCACTTGATAGAGCCAGTTCTAGCTGTGCTGCTCAATCTCGTGGCAAGGAAATAAATCAAGTAAATATGTCGTTTAAAGACTGCATTAAAAAAGTAGAAAGGAAATTAAGTAAAAATGGCAGAAAGCTTGGAACAACGAAGTAATCAACAAACTGCACTTGATAGAGCCAGTTCTAGGTGTGCTGCTTAATCTCATGGCAAGGAAATAAAACAAGTAAATATGTCGTTTAAAGATTGCATTAAATAAATAGAAAGGAAATTAAGCAAAAATGGCAGACAGCTTGGAACAATGAAGTAAACAACAAACTGCACTTGGTAAAGCCAGTTCTAGGTGTGCTGCTCAATCTCGAGGCAAGGAAATAAAACGAGTAAATATGTCGTTTAAAGATTGCATTAAATAAGAAGAAAGGAAATTAGGCAAAAATGGCAGACAGCTTAGAACAATAAAGTAAAGAACAAACTGCACTGGGTAAATCCAGTTATAGGTGTGCTGCTCAATCTCGCGGCAAGGAAATAAAACAAGTAAATATGTCGTTTAAAGATTGCACTTAATAAGTAGAAAGGAAATTAAGCAAAAATGGCAGACAGCTTGGAACAATGAAGTAAACAACAAACTGCACTTGGCAAAGCCAGTTCTAGGTGTGCTGCTCAATCTCGCGGCAAGGAAATAAAACAAGTAAATATGTCGTTTAAAGATTGCATTAAATAAGTAGAAAGGAAATTAAGCAAAAACGGCAGACAGCTTGGAAGAATGAAGTAAACAACAAACTGCACTTGGTAAAGCCAGTTCTAGGTGTGGTGCTCAATCTCGAGGCAAGGAAATAAAACAAGTAAATATGTAATTTAAAAAAAAGCATTAAATAAGTAGAAAGGAAATAAGCAAAAATGGCAGACAGCTTGGAACAATGAAGTAAACAACAAACTGCGCTTGGTAAAGCCAGTACTAGGTGTGCTGCTCAATCTCGTGGCAAGGAAATAAAACAAGTAAATATGTCGTTAAAATATTGCATTAAATAAGTAGAAAGGAAATTAAGCAAAAATGGCAGACAGCTTGGAACAATGAAGTAAACAACAAACTGCACTTGGTAAATCCAGTTCTAGGTGTGCTGCTCAATCTCGCGGCAAGGAAATAAAACAAGTAAATATGTCCTTCAAAGATTGCATTAAATAAGTAGAAAGGAAATTAAGCAAAAATGGCAGACAGCTTGGAACAATGAAGTAAACAACAAACTGCACTTGGTAAAGCCAGTTCTAGGTGTGCTGCTCAATCTCGTGGCAAGCAAATAAAACAAGTAAATATGTCGTGTAAAGATTGCATTAAATAGGTAGAAAGGAAATTAAGCAAAAATGGCAGACAGCTTGGAACAATGAAGTAAACA
Organism: Amblyomma americanum; assembly: GCF_052857255.1. NCBI lineage: Eukaryota > Metazoa > Arthropoda > Arachnida > Ixodida > Ixodidae > Amblyomma > Amblyomma americanum. The sequence continues at coordinate 767,936 of NW_027526487.1, read as the reverse complement.
ACAAACTGCACTTGGTAAAGCCAGTTCTAGGTGTGCTGCTCAATCTCGCGGCAAGGAAATAAAACAAGTAAATATGCCGTTTAAAGATTGCATTAAATAAGTAGAAAGGAAATTAAGTAAAAAGGGCAGACACCTTGGAACAATAAAGTAAACAACAAACTGCACTTGGTAAAGCCAGTTCTAGGTGTGCTGCTCAATCCCTTGGCAAGGAATTAAAACAAGTAAATATGTCGTTTAAAGATTGCATTAAAAAGTAGAAAGGAAATGAAGGAAAAATAGCAGACAGCTTGGAACAATGAAGTAAACAACAAGCTGCATTTGGGAAAGCCAGTTCTAGGTTTGCTGCTCAATCTCGTGGCAAGGAAATAAAACAAGTAAATATGTCGTGTAAAGATTGCATTAAATAAGTAGAAAGGAAATTAAGCGAAAATGGCAGACAGCTTGGAACAATGAAGTAAACAACAAACAGCACTTGGTGAAGCCAGTTCTAGGTATGCTGCTCAATCTCGTGGCAAGGAAAAAAAACTAGTAAATCTGTCGTTTAAAGATTGCATTAAATAAGTAGAAAGGAAATTAAGTAAAAATGGCAGAGAGTTTGGAACAATGAAGTAAACAACAAACTGCACTTGGTAAAGCCAGTTCTAGGTGTGGTGCTCAATCTCGTGGCAAGGAAATAAAACAAGCAAATATGTCGTTAAAGGATTGCATTAAATAAGTAGAAAGGAAATTAAGTAAAAATGGCAGAAAGCTTGGAACAACGAAGTAATCAACAAACTGCACTTGATAGAGCCAGTTCTAGGTGTGCTGCTTAATCTCAAGGCAAGGAAATAAAACAAGTAAATATGTCGTTTAAAGATTGCATTAAATAAGTAGAAAGGAAATTAAGCAAAAATGGCAGACAGCTTGGAACAATGAAGTAAACAACAAACTGCACTTGGTAAAGCCAGTTCTAGGTGTGCTGCTCAATCTCGTGGCAAGGAAATAAAACAAGTAAATATGTCGTTTAAAGATTGCATTAAATAGGTAGAAAGGAAATTAAGCAAAAATGGCAGACAGCTTGGAACAATGAAGTAAACAACAAACTGCACTTGGTAAAGCCAGTTCTAGGTGTGCTGCTCAATCTCGCGGCAAGGAAATAAAACAAGTAAATATGTCGTTTAAAGATTGCATTAAATAAGTAGAAAGGAAATTAAGTAATAAGGGCAGACACCTTGGAACAATAAAGTAAACAACAAACTGCACTTGGTAAAGCCAGTTCTAGGTGTGCTGCTCAATCCCTTGGCAAGGAATTAAAACAAGTAAATATGTCGTTTAAAGATTGCATTAAAAAAGTAGAAAGGAAATGAAGGAAAAATAGCAGACAGCTTGGAACAATGAAGTAAACAACAAGCTGCACTTGGGAAAGCCAGTTCTAGGTTTGCTGCTAAATCACGTGGCAAAAAAATAAAACAAATAAATATGTCGTTTAAAGATTGCATTAAATAAGTAGAAAGGAAATTAAGTAAAAATGGCAGACAGCTTGGAACAATGAAGTAAACAACAAACTGCACTTGGTAAAGCCAGTTCTAGGTGTGCTGCTCAATCCCTTGGCAAGGAATTAAAACAAGTAAATATGTCGTTTAAAGATTGCATTAAAAAGTAGAAAGGAAATGAAGGAAAAATAGCAGACAGCTTGGAACAATGAAGTAAACAACAAGCTGCATTTGGGAAAGCCAGTTCTAGGTTTGCTGCTCAATCTCGTGGCAAGGAAATAAAACAAGTAAATATGTCGTTTAAAGATTGCATTAAATAAGTAGAAAGGAAATTAAGCGAAAATGGCAGACAGCTTGGAACAATGAAGTAAACAACAAACAGCACTTGGTGAAGCCAGTTCTAGGTATGCTGCTCAATCTCGTGGCAAGGAAAAAAAACTAGTAAATCTGTCGTTTAAAGATTGCATTAAATAAGTAGAAAGGAAATTAAGTAAAAATGGCAGAGAGTTTGGAACAATGAAGTAAACAACAAACTGCACTTGGTAAAGCCAGTTCTAGGTGTGGTGCTCAATCTCGTGGCAAGGAAATAAAACAAGCAAATATGTCGTTAAAGGATTGCAATAAATAAGTAGAAAGGAAATTAAGTAAAAATGGCAGACAGCTTGGAACAACGAAGTAAACAACAAACTGCACTTGATAGAGCCAGTTCTAGCTGTGCTGCTCAATCTCGTGGCAAGGAAATAAATCAAGTAAATATGTCGTTTAAAGACTGCATTAAAAAGGTAGAAAGGAAATTAAGTAAAAATGGCAGAAAGCTTGGAACAACGAAGTAATCAACAAACTGCACTTGATAGAGCCAGTTCTAGGTGTGCTGCTTAATCTCAAGGCAAGGAAATAAAACAAGTAAATATGTCGTTTAAAGATTGCATTAAATAAGTAGAAAGGAAATTAAGCAAAAATGGCAGACAGCTTGGAACAATGAAGTAAACAACAAACTGCACTTGGTAAAGCCAGTTCTAGGTGTGCTGCTCAATCTCGTGGCAAGGAAATAAAACAAGTAAATATGTCGTTTAAAGATTGCATAAAATAGGTAGAAAGGAAATAAAGCAAAAATGGCAGACAGCTTGGAACAATGAAGTAAACAACAAACTGCACTTGGTAAAGCCAGTTCTAGGTGTGCTGCTCAATCTCGCGGCAAGGAAATAAAACAAGTAAATATGTCGTTTAAAGATTGCATTAAATAAGTAGAAAGGAAATTAAGTAATAAGGGCAGACACCTTGGAACAATAAAGTAAACAACAAACTGCACTTGGTAAAGCCAGTTCTAGGTGTGCTGCTCAATTCCTTGGCAAGGAATTAAAACAAGTAAATATGTCGTTAAAAGATTGCAATAAAAAAGTAGAAAGGAAATGAAGGAAAAATAGCAGACAGCTTGGAACAATGAAGTAAACAACAAGCTGCACTTGGGAAAGCCAGTTCTAGGTTTGCTGCTAAATCACGTGGCAAAAAAATAAAACAAATAAATATGTCGTTTAAAGATTGCATTAAATAAGTAGAAAGGAAATTAAGTAAAAATGGCAGACAGCTTGGAACAATGAAGTAAACAACAAACTGCACTTGGTAAAGCCAGTTCTGGGTGAGCTGTTCAATCACGTGGCGAGGAAATAAAAATGTAGATATGTCCTTTAGGGATTGCGTTAAATTAGTACAAAAGAAATTAAGTAAACAAAGGCAGACAGCTTGGAACAATGAAGTAAACAACAAACAGCACTGGGTAAATCCAGTTCTAGGTGTGCTGCTCAATCTCGTGGCAAGAAAATAATACAAGTAAATATGTCGTTTTAAATTGCATTAAATAAGTAGAAATGAAATTAAGTAAAAATGGCAGACAGCTTGGAACAATGAAGTAAACAACAAACTGCACTTGGTAAAGCCAGTTCTAGGTGTGATGCTCAATCTCGTGGCAAGGAAATAAAACAAGCAAATATGTCATTTAAAGATTGCATTAAATAAGTAGAAAGGAAATTAAGTAAAAATGGCAGACAGCTTGGAACAACGAAGTAATCAGCAAACTGCACTTGATAGAGCCAGTTCTAGGTGTGCTGCTCAATCTCATGGCAAGGAAATAAAACAAGTAAATATGTCGTGTAAAGATTGCATTAAATAAGTAGAAAGGAAATTAAGTAAAAAAAGCAGACATCATGGAACAATGAATTAAACAAAAAACTGCACTTGGGAAAGCCAGTTTTAGGTGTAGCAAAACGTTCATTTGGGCGAGTTGGTAGATATTCATGATTTGAACAGCGCGAACTACAAGGGTCAAGAAAAGAAGGGAAACAGGACAAGCGCTGACTCGCAACTAAAAGGTTTATTCAATGAAACCTTCTTATATGAAGAAACAATCAAGGGGAAACACAAAAAACTAAAAACCATGAAACGCAACATTCGTCTGGTGCTCCCGAGATAATTCATCTCCCTATCGCAAAGGAACACAGAAGGTTTGCTGACGCACTTCAGTTGATCCCCTGTGATGTGAAAAGCCTCGACAACTTCTCGTGTCGTCTGATCACTGTGGGTGCATAGCACACGGGTTTTATTGAATAATGCAGTGCATTTTTTCTTTTCCATTTCATGACTTTACATTCTAGACAATGTTTCACCAAATGCGAAAGGTCATCACCATTGTTTAAGTTGTTCCTGTGCTCTTGTAGGCGCTTGTTAAGGCCACGCCCTGTCTGACCAATGTAACGCGCTCCACAGGAAAGGGGTACACTGTATACGACACATGTTTTACAGGCCACAAACTTATCCCTGTGCGCAACGCCACATCCTTCTTTTTTCTCCTTGGCCTCTTTCTTTCTTTCAATGGCAGGGCATATCTGTTTGAGCTTGACGGGGGCTGTAAGGAACACGCCAACTTTGTACCTACTTGCTACGTTCTTTAGTCCGTGGGAGACGCGGTGAACATATGGCAAAACGGCAAATTTCTTCTTTTCATTTTCAGGCTGGACGTCTGTCGTAAGCGGAGTGGCCAGACGCTTTAATGACTGAATTAAACGAGAACACGCCCCTGCTATCATCTGGTCTTGATATCCAGCAAACTTAACCCTAGACAACTGGGTCTGGAAGCTATCTTGAATGGTGTGATGACAGGACTTGGTCAAAGCACTTCGCAAGCAGGAACTGATAATGCTATTTTTTACCAATTTGGAATGACCGGAGTGAGAATTAAGAAGTGTCTTTGACGACCTCGGGTTATACTTCCAGCAAACATGGTTCTGCTCGAAATGCAGCCGCACGTCTAAAAACTGCAGTTCGTCGTTAACTGGTGCCTCAAACGTGAACTGTAACCCCGACCCACACTCCCTGAACACTTTTAGAATGTCAACCATTCGAGCCGGAAAACGCCCACGTTCTACAAAAATAAGATAGTCATCGACATATCTGACAGTCTTGAGATGTAGGCCAGACAGGTTCTTTTCCAGATCCCTGTCAACATGCAACAGAAAAATGTCACTTAAGACAGGGGCGACGCTGGACCCGATGCACACTCCTGATTTCTGCGCAAATAGCTTGCCTTGCCATCCTATGAAAGTGGAATGCAAATAAAACCGTACCAATTCAAGGAAGTTTTCCACAGACATCCCGCATCGTGTTACGAACGCCATTTCGTCATTATCATCTGTAATATACCTTTTCACACGCTTTAACAGGCAGTCATGTGGAAGGCTATAATACAGGTCTGTGACATCGATACTGAAGGCTGCACAGGCACTCGGGTTGTTCTCCTTCAAGAAGGAAACGAGGGCGTCGGAGTTGGGGATCTTGAGAGGGTCGAATGCATCCAAGGACGAAAGATGCCGTTGCAAAAATTTTGACACGTGGTGTTGCCATGTGCTCCTTTCCGATACAATCGCTCTGAAGGGTACATCAACTTTATGCGTCTTCGCGGTGAAAAATATGTCCAGGTGCAACTTCTTGCACTGCCCAACCTGCTTGGCCAAGCGTTCGAGGCCGAGAGTGTTCAGAAGCCTTGACCTTGGCCTCTTTCAGCGGAGACAACTCGAAGTTCTTCATGACCGCGGCCAGGGCTTTTTCTTGGAATTGGCTTTCAGAAAAGATGGTAAAACAGCCTTCCTTGTCAGACAACAGGACCCTTAGGTCCTTTGAACACATCCACTTCGCTATGGTGCCGACTGGATTGCGTTTGGCTGCTTTTGTCATGGTGCGCTCTAGGACTTCGACGCACTCTGTAATGCAACGGGATATGAACGGGAGATGAATTAACTCGGGAGCACCTGACGAATGTTGCGTTTCATGGTTTTTAGTTTTTTGTGTTTCCCCTTGATTGTTTCTTCATATAAGAAGGTTTCATTGAATAAACCTTTTAGTTGCGAGTCAGCGCTTGTCCTGTTTCCCTTCTTTTCTTGTCCCTTGTAGTTCGCGCTGTTCAAATCATGAATATCTACCAACTCGCCCAAATGAACGTTTTGCTAAACCATATTTCTTATGCAACGGGCTCTTTTCACTGTCGTAACATTTCCTTCTACAACCCCGCGTTGCTCGCGCCGCTCATAGCCATTTGTGTATGCCAAGCAAGGAAGGCATCATGGTATGCGAGACTCGGCTCAACACCTCTAGAACTCGTGGTTACCTTTGGGTTCCTTCAGCCGTCCTCAGGACACAGCCGAAGGTTGTGCCGCATCCTGGCCTCGGAGTCGTGGAGACAAGTCCGTCACTTCAAGGACTTTCTGATTGTTTCCTGCGGGCGCATCTACGGCAGTCAGCGCATGGGCCGTGCCTACCGGGGTTGGTGTGCCACATCTGATCGTCTCACCGTGTTCCTCTGGAACAATGTTCGTCCTCGACTACCGACCAAGAATAAGAAGAGCGGCTTACAAGAAGGCAAGGTTTTCTCTTTTGTTGACCAAGAGATTCCCGAGAGCATCAGCAGCGTACTCAAGCTAGGCCCGAAGCATGCCTTTGAACCCACACTAGACAAGGCGGAAAAGCTCACCCTATCAAGGTCAATAGCCAAAAAGGTGGAAGAAAATGATAGGCCCCGTTGCATTACAGAGTGCGTCGAAGTCCTAGAGCGCACCATGACAAAAGCAGCCAAACGCAATCCAGTCGGCACCATAGCGAAGTGGATGTGTTCAAAGGACCTAAGGGTCCTGTTGTCTGACAAGGAAGGCTGTTTTACCTTCTTTTCTGAAAGCCAATTCCAAGAAAAAGCCCTGGCCGCGGTCATGAAGAACTTCGAGTTGTCTCCGCTGAAAGAGGTCAAGGTCAAGGAGCAAGGCGTCTCCCTTCTGAACACTCTCGGCCTCGAACGCTTGGCCAAGCAGGTTGGGCAGTGCAAGAAATTGCACCTGGACATATTTTTCACCGCGAAGACGCATAAAGTTGATGTACCCTTCAGAGCGATTGTATCGGAAAGGAGCACATGGCAACACCACGTGTCAAAATTTTTGCAACGGCATCTTTCGTCCTTGGATGCATTCGACCCTCTCAAGATCCCCAACTCCGACGCCCTCGTTTCCTTCTTGAAGGAGAACAACCCGAGTGCCTGTGCAGCCTTCACTATCGATGTCACAGACCTGTATTATAGCCTTCCACATGACTGCCTGTTAAAGCGTGTGAAAAGGTATATTACAGATGATAATGACGAAATGGCGTTCGTAACACGATGCGGGATGTCTGTGGAAAACTTCCTTGAATTGGTACGGTTTTATTTGCATTCCACTTTCATAGGATGGCAAGGCAAGCTATTTGCGCAGAAATCAGGAGTGTGCATCGGGTCCAGCGTCGCCCCTGTCTTAAGTGACATTTTTCTGTTGTATGTTGACAGGGATCTGGAAAAGAACCTGTCTGGCCTACATCTCAAGACTGTCAGATATGTCGATGACTATCTTATTTTTGTAGAACGTGGGCGTTTTCCGGCTCGAATGGTTGACATTCTAAAAGTGTTCAGGGAGTGTGGGTCGGGGTTACAGTTCACGTTTAAGGCACCAGTTAACGACGAACTGCAGTTTTTAGACGTGCGGCTGCATTTCGAGCAGAACCATGTTTGCTGGAAGTATAACCCGAGGTCGTCAAAACACTTCTTACTTCTCACTCCGGTCATTCCAAATTGGTAAAAAATAGCATTATCAGTTCCTGCTTGCGAAGTGCTTTGACCAAGTCCTGTCATCACACCATTCAAGATAGCTTCCAGACCCAGTTGTCTAGGGTTAAGTTTGCTAGATATCAAGACCAGATGATAGCAGGGGCGTGTTCTTGTTTAATTCAGTCATTAAAGCGTCTGGCCACTCCGCTTACGACAGACGTCCAGCCTGAAAATGAAAAGAAGAAATTTGCCGTTTTGCCATATGTTCACCGCGTCTCCCACGGACTAAAGAACGTAGCAAGTAGGTACAAAGTTGGCGTGTTCCTTACAGCCCCCGTCAAGCTCAAACAGATATGCCCTGCCATTGAGAGAAAGAAAGAGGCCAAGGAGAAAAAAGAAGGATGTGGCGTTGCGCACAGGGATAAGTTTGTGGCCTGTAAAACATGTGTCGTATACAGTGTACCCCTTTCCTGTGGAGCGCGTTACATTGGTCAGACAGGGCGTTGCCTTAACAAGCGCCTACAAGAGCACAGGAACAACTTAAACAATGGTGATGACCTTTCGCATTTGGTCAAACATTGTCTAGAATGTAAAGTCATGAAAAAGGAAAAGAAAAAATGCACTGCATTATTCAATAAAACCCGTGTGCTATACACCCACAGTGATCAGACGACACGAGAAGTTGTCGAGGCTTTTCACATCGCAGGGGATTTATTTATTTTATTTATTTATTTATTTATTTATTTATTTATTTACAGATACTGCAGGCCCTTCTCGGGCCCATGCAGGAGTGGTTACAAGGAGGGAATATAAAACAAAGGGAATACGTAAAGTACAAGGGTACAAAAATAACATTTCATCGCTATAGTGGCACAGGGTACTAATGACGTCAAAGCCAGGAGAAGAAACTAGCGGGTTGAAAAGGAAACACATGTAATTGCAAAGAAAATACAAATGGAAATTGGGCGACATAGGTTCATCACGGTGGTACTGACAGTGATTCAACTCTGTTAACATGCTCTATGAATGATTCGATTGAGTTGCAGTTTACAGCAGCCGGTGGTAGTTTATTCCAGCAAAAAATAGCCGATGGGAATAAAGAATATTTATGAGCATTAATGTGGCTTATGGGTTGATGAAGTGCTTTTTCATGGTTATTTCTTGAAGAGTGACGGAATGGTTCCTGGAGGTATGTTTCTCTTGAGATGTTCAAATGACCGTAATAAAGTAAGTACAGAAATTTAAGCCTTGATGTTATTCTGCGCTGTGCTAAGGTGTGAAGATCTGCTTTGTGAAGTAGGTTAGATACGCTAGAATGTCTAGAAAAATTTGAGTATATGAAGCGTACTGCTAGGTTTTGAATACGTTCCAGCTTGCCTATCAAATATTTTTGGTGTGGGCTCCAAATAAGATCCGCGTATTCTAAGGTCGGTCTTACGAGTGTTTTATACGCATTAAGTTTCACGTTAGGAGGTGCGTTGCGTAATCTTCTTCTAAGGAAATACAGCTTACCTTGGGCCTTATGATATATGTTTTTAATGTGCTGTTCCCAGCATAGATTGCTGGATAGTGTCACTCCTAGGTATTTAATGTTATTTGTCCTCTCGACAGGAACATTAGTTACAGTGTATAAAAAATCTAGTGGCTTTTTTTTCTTACTGAAAGTTATGCTCTTTGTTTTGGTGGCATTAAGTCTCATTCCCCACCTAGTGCACCAAGACTGAATAGACGATAGAGATTCATTTAGTTTAATTTGATCATTAATGGTGTCTATTTCCTTATATACCACGCAGTCGTCCGCAAAGAGCCGAATTTGTACCTCAGGGTCAACGCATAGATAAATATCTTTGATATATATTAAAAACAATAAGGGGGCGAGGACTGAACCCTGTGGTACACCTGAGTAGACATCCAAATTATCAGATTCGGAACTTTTCAGTTTGACGCACTGTTTACGATTTTTCAAAAAGCACTCAACCCATGAAATGATAGTGTTTTCGATCCCTATAGCCTGCAGTTTTGTTATTAAATCTAGGTGAGGAACTAAATCAAATGCCTTAGAGAAGTCTAAAAAATGGCGTCTAACTGACTCCTTACATTAAGGGCGCTTGCGATATCGTGCGTTATCTCTGCCAACTGTGTGGTTGTTGATAATTTCGACCTAAAGCCATGTTGCCAACTGTAGAGGAGGTTGTTAACCTCTAGGTGGTTAATAATTGCTTTGTAAATAATATGTTCGAGTATTTTACAAGTAGAGCTTGTTAGCGAGACCGGTCTGTAGTTGTTTAGTTCATTTTTGGGACCGCCTTTATGAATTGGAACTACTTTAGCCCTGAGCCAGTCATCCGGGACTGTTAGGGTTTGCAACGACAGAGTGAAAATTCGGAACAAATATTTAGAAACCCAGAAGGCGTATCTGTTCAGGAAATTATTTGAGATGTCATCAGGCCCCGGAGATTTCTTTACGTCTAGATTGCGCAGCAGGCAGAAAATGCCGTATTCACTAATGTTTATTTCTGACATGGGATGAGTGATGGAGTAAGAATCAAGGGAAGCACCTGAAACCGAGCGTGAGAAAACAGACTGAAAGAACGAGTTAAATTTGGTAGCAATAGCGGCAGTGTTGGTTATAGTTTCACTGGACGTTTTTATTTCAGAAACTGTGGGTTGCTCGCAAGCTAAGTAGCGCCAAAACTTTGCCGGGTCATGCTTCATAAATGACGGTAACGTCTCCGAGAAGAAACGTGTTTTCGCAGCTCGAATTTTACCTTTGAGTGTATTGACAAGGCATGCAGGGTTGCTTGATAGGCAACGCTTGCGCCGCCGCTTAATCTTTCTTTTCAGATGGATAATTTCTCGCGTTATCCACGGATATTCTCGGTTCACACGTTTTTTCCTCAAAGGAATGTACTGCTTTTCGCAGAAGTGAACAGTTTTTTTGAAATAGGACCACATTTCACATACGGCATTGAGTGCTTCAAATGCTGGGTAACAAGATTCCAGGCGAGCAAAAACAGAAGTGTCATCTGCCCGCTCGTAATCTTTGACAAAAGTGACAGATGGTTTCACAGTCTTAGTTGAAACATGCAACGGACATGCTAGGATTAACATCTTATGATCTGAGATTCCATGAGCTACATTTACGGAACAATCTTGAAGTGAATTGCTAACAAGCATAAGGTCGAGTAGAGAAGAGCAACACCCGACAGTACGAGTATCAGAAGTTACTAATTGTTTTAATGAAAAACTAAAGGTACTTAGTAACAACATTTCAGCGTTTTTCACTTCCTTGTTGTCGTGTGACATGTCTGACCAATTGATTCCAGGCAAGTTAAAGTCTCCTGTAATGATTATTTTGGATCGTGAGTTGGTACATTGCATGAGGTAGTCGTGCATTACTTCGAGATACTCGGGGGGAGCATTGGGTGGTCGGTACACGCCTCCGAGGAGTATGCATTTGCCCGCGTATTCTATATTACACCATATGCTTTCATGACCATCAATGTCCTCCAGGCGGGAAAATTTAATGTTGTTTTTTATTGCTATCGCGACTCCTCCACCTCTTGCGCCTCGGTCTTTGCGGATAAGTTTGTACGAAGGCGGGATTATGTCCGAGTCGCGCACTTCAGCGTGCAACCACGTTTCGCTGATGACCAGAATATGTGGCTGATAAGACAGTATTATGCCTTCAAGAAGACTGAGTTTGTTAAGTATACTTCGAGCGTTGAGGGATACGACTCTGAGAACTTTATGGCTTGTTTGTCATTTTTTGCCTCGGGCTTTCTTTTTCTCAGGTGCAGAGGCGTCTGAGCTAGTTGCCTCCATTCTGCAGACATTTGGTTTGTCAAGTGCAGAAGCACCTAAGCGAGGTGCCTCCATTCTACAATTCTGTTGTGAATTCCAAATGTACACCTTTCCGTCCACTTTCAGCTTATCGAATACCAGTGACACTTTCGCTCCATTCGCTTTTTCTTCCGCTGCAGAACGCCAAAGGTTTGCTCGTATGTCTCTCACTCTCTTCGAAAAGTCCTCACTCATAGAGAAGTCTGATCCTTTCAGTTTAAAACAACTAGACAGAATCTTAGCTTTTTCAGAAAAGTCAAAAAATCTCAACATGATCGGTCGGCAGCGTTTGCTGTTGGAGTTTCCGATTCGATGTATTCTTTCTATTGAGGATACTTCTACTTCAAGGATGTCTTTAAAAATTCCTTGCTTGACTTTACCCTCGAGTGCTTTTGCGTCTTCCTCCGGCTCTTCTTTTACCCCGTATATGAGAAGGTTATTACGTCTGCTCCTGTTTTCTAGATAATCTAGCTTGGCTGCCATGTCCAACACCTGTATATTGGCATTCGTACAGACTACCTCGCATTCTGCTATTTTCTTTTCACACTGCTTCAATCGGCTCATTTCCGTCTCGATTACCGTAATCCTGTCTTGAATACTACTGACTGTTGATTCTACTTGCTTCAGATTCGATGTTAGCTGCCTCAAAACTTTGTTGGTTTTCGTCTGTTCTTTAAGAATTCTTTTCAACATTTCACTGTTAGAGCTAGACTCTGAGTCCGAGTCAGAGCTCGGTCCCGGGTTTAATTCCACGTCACCGGATGTTAGTAGCAGCAGACTAATTACATCAACACATTCCACCAATGTGGAAACAAGAAACTGTGGACTTGGTAGCACCATCAAGGCACGGGAATCATCCCGGATAGAATAAACTGTGTATTTATCACCAACCTGGGCAACGAAGAAGAAATGAATGAGCATCCCTGCTCGTCCGGTGCCACCAAGTCCACTGAAGTGTTGGTCGGTGGGGCTCTTGAATATATAGCTGCGTTGACGCGCTTCTGTTGACGTCATCGCCTGGGTCAGCTGATGTGGGCGGACCACGCGCGGAAGGGACCGGAACGATGGCGGTAGTGTCCTGTCGTTGATACGGCTATCAAACGAGCGATCCAGGGGATTCAACGCGCCTGCCTCTCGGCCAGCATGCGCAGTGCGTCCATCGATGGTCCTGGCCGGCAGCAGTGCGATCTGGGCAACGAAGAAGAAATGAATGAGCATCCCTGCTCGTCCGGTGCCACCAAGTCCACTGAAGTGTTGGTCGGTGGGGCTCTTGAATATATAGCTGCGTTGACGCGCTTCTGTTGACGTCATCGCCTGGGTCAGCTGATGTGGGCGGACCACGCGCGGAAGGGACCGGAACGATGGCGGTAGTGTCCTGTCGTTGATACGGCTATCAAACGAGCGATCCAGGGGATTCAACGCGCCTGCCTCTCGGCCAGCATGCGCAGTGCGTCCATCGATGGTCCTGGCCGGCAGCAGTGCGATCTGGGCAACGAAGAAGAAATGAATGAGCATCCCTGCTCGTCCGGTGTCACCAAGTCCACTGAACTGAAGTGCGTCAGCAAACCTTCTGTGTTCCTTTGCGATAGGGAGATGAATTTTCTCGGGAGCACCTGACGAATGTTGCGTTTCATGGTTTTTAGTTTTTTGTGTTTCCCCTTGATTGTTTCTTCATATAAGAAGGTTTCATTGAATAAACCTTTTAGTTGCGAGTCAGCGCTTGTCCTGTTTCCCTTCTTTTCTTGTCCCTTGTAGTTCGCGCTGTTCAAATCATGAATATCTACCAACTCGCCCAAATGAACGTTTTGCTAAACCATATTTCTTATGCAACGGGCTCTTTTCACTGTCCTAACATTTCCTTCTACAACCCCGCGTTGCTCGCGCCGCTCATAGCCATTTGTGTATGCCAAGCAAGGAAGGCATCGTGGTATGCGAGACTCGGCTCAACACCTCCAGAACTCGTGGTTACCTTTGGGTTCCTTCAGCCGTCCTCAGGACACAGCCGAAGGTTGTGCCGCATCCTGGCCTCGGAGTCGTGGAGACAAGTCCGTCACTTCAAGGACTGTCTGATTGTTTCCTGCGGGCGCATCTACGGTAGTCAGCGCATGGGCCGTGCCTACCGGGGTTGGTGTGCCACATCTGATCGTCTCACCGAGTTCCTCTGGAACAATGTTCGTCCTCGACTACCGACCAAGAATAAGAAGAGCGGCTTACAAGAAGGCAAGGTTTTCTCTTTTGTTGACCAACAGATTCCCGAGAGCATCAGCAGCGTACTCAAGCTAGGCCCGAAGCATGCCTTTGAACCCACACTAGACAAGGCGGAAAAGCTCACCCTATCAAGGTCAATAGCCAAAAAGGTGGAAGAAAATGATAGGCCCCGTTGCATTACAGAGTGCGTCGAAGTCCTAGAGCGCACCATGACAAAAGCAGCCAAACGCAATCCAGTCGGCACCATAGCGAAGTGGATGTGTTCAAAGGACCTAAGGGTCCTGTTGTCTGCCAAGGAAGGCTGTTTTACCATCTTTTCTGAAAGCCAATTCCAAGAAAAAGCCCTGGCCGCGGTCATGAAGAACTTCGAGTTGTCTCCGCTGAAAGAGGTCAAGGTCAAGGAGCAAGGCGTCTCCCTTCTGAACACTCTCGGCCTCGAACGCTTGGCCAAGCAGGTTGGGCAGTGCAAGAAATTGCACCTGGACATATTTTTCACCGCGAAGACGCATAAAGTTGATGTACCCTTCAGAGCGATTGTATCGTAAAAGAGCACATGGCAACACCACGTGTCAAAATTTTTGCAACGGCATCTTTCGTCCTTGGATGCATTCGACCCTCTCAAGATCCCCAACTCCGACGCCCTCGTTTCCTTCTTGAAGGAGAACAACCCGAGTGCCTGTGCAGCCTTCAGTATCGATGTCACAGACCTGTATTATAGCCTTCCACATGACTGCCTGTTAAAGCGTGTGAAAAGGTATATTACAGATGATAATGACGAAATGGCGTTCGTAACACGATGCGGGATGTCTGTGGAAAACTTCCTTGAATTGGTACGGTTTTATTTGCATTCCACTTTCATAGGATGGCAAGGCAAGCTATTTGCGCAGAAATCAGGAGTGTGCATCGGGTCCAGCGTCGCCCCTGTCTTAAGTGACACTTTTCTGTTGTATGTTGACAGGGATCTGGAAAAGAACCTGTCTGGCCTACATCTCAAGACTGTCAGATATGTCGATGACTATCTTATTTTTGTAGAACGTGCGCGTTTTCCGGCTCGAATGGTTGACATTCTAAAAGTGTTCAGGGAGTGTGGGTCGGGGTTACAGTTCACGTTTGAGGCACCAGTTAACGACGAACTGCAGTTTTTAGACGTGCGGCTGCATTTCGAGCAGAACCATGTTTGCTGGAAGTATAACCCGAGGTCGTCAAAGACACTTCTTAATTCTCACTCCGGTCATTCCAAATTGGTAAAAAATAGCATTATCAGTTCCTGCTTGCGAAGTGCTTTGACCAAGTCCTGTCATCACACCATTCAAGATAGCTTCCAGACCCAGTTGTCTAGGGTTAAGTTTGCTGGATATCAAGACCAGATGATAGCAGGGGCGTGTTCTCGTTTAATTCAGTCATTAAAGCGTCTGGCCACTCCGCTTAAGACAGAAGTCCAGCCTGAAAATGAAAAGAAGAAATTTGCCGTTTTGCCATATGTTCACCGCGTCTCCCACGGACTAAAGAACGTAGCAAGTAGGTACAAAGTTGGCGTGTTCCTTACAGCCCCCGTCAAGCTCAAACAGATATGCCCTGCCATTGAAAGAAAGAAAGAGGCCAAGGAGAAAAAAGAAGGATGTGGCGTTGCGCACAGGGATAAGTCTGTGGCCTTTAAAACATGTGTCTTATACAGTGTACCCCTTTCCTGTGGAGCGCGTTACATTGGTCAGACAGGGCGTTGCCTTAACAAGCGCCTACAAGAGCACAGGAACAACTTAAACAATGGTGATGACCTTTCGCATTTGGTCAAACATTGTCTAGAATGTAAAGTCATGAAAAAGGAAAAGAAAAAATGCACTGCATTATTCAATAAAACCCGTGTGCTATACACCCACAGTGATCAGACGACACGAGAAGTTGTCGAGGCTTTTCACATCGCAGGGGATCAACTGAAGTGCGTCAGCAAACCTTCTGTGTTCCTTTGCGATAGGGAGATGAATTATCTCGGGAGCACCTGACGAATGTTGCGTTTCATGGTTTTTAGTTTTTTGTGTTTCCCCTTGATTGTTTCTTCATATAAGAAGGTTTCATTGAATAAACCTTTTAGTTGCGAGTCAGCGCTTGTCCTGTTTCCCTTCTTTTCTTGTCCCTTGTAGTTCGCGCTGTTCAAATCATGAGTTTTAGGTGTGCTGCTAAATCATGTGGCAAGAAAATAAAACAAGTATATATGTCATTTTAAGCTTGCATTAAATAAGTACAAAGGAAATTAAGGAAAAATAGCAAACCGTTTGGAACAATGATGTAAACAACAAACTGCTCTTGGTAAAGCCAGTTCTAGGTGAGCTGTTCAATCTCGTGGCGAGGAAATAAAAAAGTAGATATGTCCTTTAGGAATTGCGTTAAATTAGTACAAAAGAAATTAAGTAAAGAAAGGCAGACAGCTTGGAACAATGAAGTAAA
This sequence comes from Amblyomma americanum, assembly GCF_052857255.1. Taxonomy (NCBI): domain Eukaryota; kingdom Metazoa; phylum Arthropoda; class Arachnida; order Ixodida; family Ixodidae; genus Amblyomma; species Amblyomma americanum. The sequence continues at coordinate 751,862 of NW_027526487.1, read as the reverse complement.
CAACAAACAGCACTGGGTAAATCCAGTTCTAGGTGTGCTGCTCAATCTCGTGGCAAGGAAATAATACAAGTAAATATGTCGTTTTAAATTGCATTAAATAAGTAGAAATGAAATTAAGTAAAAATGGCAGACAGCGTGGAACAATGAAGTAAACAACAAACTGCACTGGGTAAATCCAGTTCTAGGTGTGGTGCTCAATCTCGTGACAAGGAAATAAAACAAGTAAATATGTCGTTTTAAATTGCATTAAATAAGTAGAAAGGAAATTAAGTAAAAATGGCAGACAGCTTGGAACAATGAAGTAAACAACAAACTGCACTTTGTAAAGCCAGTTCTAGGTGTGGTGCTCAATCTCGTGGCAAGGAAATAAAACAAGCAAATATGTCGTTAAAACATTGCATTAAATAAGTAGAAAGGAACTTAATCAAAAATGGCAGACAGCTTGGAACAATGAAGTAAACAACAAACTGCACTTGGTAAAGCCAGTTCTAGGTATGCTGCTCAATCTCGTGGCAAGGAAATAAAACAAGCAAATATGTCGTTAAAACATTGCATTAAATAAGTAGAAAGGAAATTAATCAAAAATGGCAGACAGCTTGGAACAATGAAGTAAACAACAAACTGCACTTGGTAAAGCCAGTTCTAGGTATGCTGCTCGATCTCGTGGCAAGGAAATAAAACTAGTAAATCTGTCGTTTAAAGATTGCATAAATAAGTAGAAAGGAAATTAAGTAAAAATGTCAGACAGCTTGGAACAATGAAGTAAACAACAAACTGCACTTGGTAAAGCCAGTTCTAGGTGTGGTGCTCAATCTCGTGGCAAGGAAATAAAACAAGCAAATATGTCATTTAAAGATTGCATTAAATAAGTAGAAAGGAAATTAAGTAAAAATGGCAGACAGCTTGCAACAACGAAGTAATCAGCAAACTGCACTTGATAGAGCCAGTTCTAGGTGTGCTGCTCAATCTCATGGCAAGGAAATAAAACAAGTAAATATGTCGTGTAAAGATTGCATTAAATAAGTAGAAAGGAAAGTAAGTAAAAAAAGCAGACATTATGGAACAATGAATTAAACAACAAACTGCACTTGGGAAAGCCAGTTCTAGGTGTGCTGCTAAATCATGTGGCAAGGAATTAAAACAAGTAAATATGTCATTTTAAGATTGCATAAATAAGTAGAAAGGAAATTAAGAAAAAATGGCAAACAACTTGAAACAATGAAGTAAACAACAAACTGCACTTGGTAAAGTCAGTTCTAGGTGTTCTGCTCAATCTCGTTGCAAGGAAATGAAAAAGTAGATGTCCTTTAGGGATTGCGTTAAATTAGTTCAAAGGAAATTAAGTGAAAAAAGGCAGACAGCTTGGAACAATGAAGTAAACAAACTGCACTTGGTAAAGCCAGTTCTAGGTGTGTTGCTTAATCTTGTGGCAAGGAGATAAAACAAGTAATTATGTCATTTAAAGATTGCTTAAATAAGTAGAAAGGAAATTAAGTAAAAAAGGCAGACAGCTTGGAACAATGAATAAACAACAAACTGCACTGGGTAAATTCAGTTCTAGGTGTGCTGCTCAATCTCGTGGCAAGGAAATAAAAAAGTAGATATGTCCTTTAGGGATTGCGTTAAATTAGTACAAAGGAAATTAAGTAAAGAAAGGCAGACAGCTTGGAACAATGAAGTAAACAAACTGCACTTGGTAAAGCCAGTTCTAGGTTTGCTGCTCGATCTTGTGGCAAGGAAAGAAAACAAGTAATTATGTCATTTAAAGATTGCCTAAATAAGTAGAAAGGAAATTAAGTAAAAATGGCAGACATCTTGGAACAATGAAGTAAACAACAAACTGCACTTGGGAAAGCCAGTTCTAGGTGTGCTGCCAAATCATGTGGCAAGGAAATAAAACAAGTATATATGTCATTTTAAGCTTGCAATAAATAAGTACAAAGGAAATTAAGGAAAAATGGCAAACCGCTTGGAACAATGATGTAAACAACAAACTGCACTTGGTAAAGCCAGTTCTAGGTGAGCATTTCAATCTCGTGGCGAGGAAATAAAAAAGTAGATATGTCCTTAAGGGATTGCGTTAAATTAGTACAAAAGAAATTAAGTAAAGAAAGGCAGACAGCTTGGAACAATGAAGTAAACAACAAACAGCACTGGGTAAATCCAGTTCTAGGTGTGCTGCTCAATCTCGTGGCAAGGAAATAATACAAGTAAATATGTCGTTTTAAATTGCATTAAATAAGTAGAAAGGAAATTAAGTAAAAATGACAGACAGCTTGGAACAATGAAGTAAACAACAAACAGCACTGGGTAAATCCAGTTCTAGGTGTGCTGCTCAATCTCGTGGCAAGGAAATAATACAAGTAAATATGTTGTTTTAAATTGCATTAATTAAGTAGAAAGGAAATTAAGTAAAAATGGCAGACAGCGTGGAACAATGAAGTAAACAACAAACTGCACTAGGTAAATCCAGTTCTAGGTGTGCTGCTCAATCTCGTGGCAAGGAAACAAAACAAGTAAATATGTCGTTTTAAATTGCAATAAATAAGTAGAAAGGAAATTAAGTAAAAATGGCAGACAGCTTGGAACAATGAAGTAAACAACAAACTGCACTGGGTAAATCCACTTCTTGGTGTGCTGCTCAATCTCGTGGCAAGGAAATAAAACAAGTAAATATGTCGTTTAAAGATTGCATTAAATAAGTGGAAAGGAAAATAAGGAAAAATGGCAAACCGCTTGAAACAATGAAGTAAACAACAAACTGCACTTGGTAAAGCCAGTTCTAGGTGTGCTGCTCAATCTCGTGGCAAGGAAATAAAAAAGTAGATATGTCCTTTAGGGTTTGCGTTAAATTAGTACAAAGGTAATTAAGCAACGAAAGGCAGACAGCTTGGAACAATGAAGTAAACAACAAACTGCACTGGGTAAATCCACTTCTTGGTGTGCTGCTCGATCTCGTGGCAAGGAAATAATACAAGTAAATATGTCGTTTTAAATTGCATTAAATAAGTAGAAAGGAAATTAAGTAAAAATGGCAGACACCTTGGAACAATGAAGTAAAACACAAACTGCACTTGGTAAAGCCAGTTCTAGGTGTGCTGCTCAATCTCGTGGCAAGGAAATAAAACAAGCAAATATGTCGTTTAAATATTGCATTAAATAAGTAGAAAGGAAACTAAGCAAAATTGGCAGACAGCTCGGAACAATGAAGTAAACAACAAACTGCACTTGGTAAAGCCAGTTCTAGGTGTGCTGCTCAATCTCGTGGCAAGGAAATAAAACGAGTAAAAATGTCGCTTAATGATTGCAATAAATAAGTAGAAAGGAAATTAGGGAAAAATGGCAGGCAGCTTGGAACAATGAAGTAAACAAAAAACTACATTTGGTAAAGACAGTTCTAGACGTGCTACTCAATCTCATGGCAAGGAAATAAAAAAGTAGATATGTCCTTTAGGAATTGCGTTAAATTAGTACAAAGGAAATTAAGTAAAGAAAGGCAGACAGCTTGTAACAATGAAGTAAACAAACTGCACTTGGTAAAGCCAGTTCTAGGTGTGCTGCTCAATTTCGTGGCAAGGAAATAAAACAAGTAAATATGTCGTTTAAAGATTGCATTAAATAAGTAGAAAGGAAATTAAGTAAAAATGGGAGGCAGCCTGGAACAATGAAGTAAACAACAAACTGCACAGGGTAAATCCAGTTCTAGGTGTGCTGCACAATCTTGTGGCAAGGAAATAAAACATGTAAATATGTCGTTTTAAATTGCATTAAATAAGTAGAAAGGAAATTAAGTAAAAAGGGCAGACAGCTTGGAACAATGGGGTAAACAACAAACTGCACTTGGTAAATCCAGTTCTAGGTGTGCTGCTCAATTCCGTGGCAGGGAAATAAAACAAGTAAATATGTCGTTTAAAGATTGCATTAAATAAGTAGAAAGGAAAATAATTAAAACTGGCAGACAGCCTGGAACAATGAAGTAAACAACAAACTGCACTTGGTAAAGCCACTTCTAGGTGTGCTGATCAATTTGGTAGCAAGGAAATAAAAAAAGCAAATATGTCGTTAAAAGACTGCATTAAATAAGTAGAAAGGAAATTAAGTAAAAATGGCAGAGAGTTTAGAACAATGAAGTAAACAACAAACTGCACTGGGTAAATCCACTTCTTGGTGTGCTGCTCGATCTCGTGGCAAGGAAATAATACAAGTAAATATGTCGTCTTAAATTGCATTAAATAAGTAGAAAGGAAATTAAGTAAAAAGGGCAGACACCTTGGAACAATGAAGTAAAACACAAACTGCACTTGGTAAAGCCAGTTCTAGGTGTGCTGCTCAATCTCGTGGCAAGGAAATAAAACAAGCAAATATGTCGTTTAAAGATTGCATTAAATAAGTAAAAAGGAAACTAAGCAAAAATGGCAGACAGCTCGGAACATTGAAGTAAACAACAAACTGCACTTGGTAAAGCCAGTTTTTGGTGTGCTGCTCAATCTCGTGGCAAGGAAATAAAACAAGTAAAAATATCGTTTAATGATTGCATTAAATAAGTAGAAAGGAAATTAAGTAAAAATGGCAGGCAGCTGGGAACAATGAAGTAAACAACAAACTACATTTGGTAAAGCCAGTTCTAGACGTGCTACTCAATCTCATGGCAAGGAAATAAAAAAGTAGATATGTCCTTTAGGAATTGCGTTAAATTAGTACAAAGGAAATTAAGTAAAGAAAGACAGACAGCTTGGAACAACGAAGTAAACAAACTGCACTTGGTAAAGCCAATTCTAGGTGTGCTGCTCAATCTCGTGGCATGGAAATAAAACAAGTAAATATGCCGTTTAAAGATTGCTTAAATAAGTAGAAAGGAAATTAAGTATAAATAGCAGACAGCTTGGAACAATGAAGTAAACAACAAACTGCTCTGGGTAAATCCAGTTCTAGTTGTGCTGCTCAATCCCGTGGCAAGGAAATAAAGTAGATATGTCCTTTAGGAATTGCGTTAAATTAGTACAAAGGAAATTAGGTAAAGAAAGGCAGACAGCTTGTAACAATGAAGTAAACAAACTGCACTTGGTAAAGCCAGTTCTAGGTGTGCTGCTCAATCTCGTGGCAAGGAAATAAAACAAGTAAATATGTCGTTTAAAGATTGCATTAAATACGTAGAAAGGAAATTAAGTAAAAATGGGAGGCAGCCTGGAACAATGAAGTAAACAACAAACTGCACAGGGTAAATCCAGTTCTAGCTGTGCTGCTCAATCTCGTGGCAAGGAAATAAAACAAGTAAATATGTCGTTTTAAATTGCATTAAATAAGTAGAAAGGAAATTAAGTAAAAAGGGCAGACAGCTTGGAACAATGGGGTAAACAACAAACTGCACTTGGTAAATCCAGTTCTAGGTGCGGTGCTCAATTCCGTGGCAAGGAAATAAAACAAGTAAATATGTCGTTTAAAGATTGCATTAAATAAGTAGAAAGGAAATTATTTAAAACTGGCAGACAGCCTGGAACAATGAAGTAAACAACAAACTGCACTTGGTAAAGCCAGTTCTAGGTGTGCTGATCAATTTGGTAGCAAGGAAATAAAAAAGTAAATATGTCGTTAAAAGTCTGCATTAAATAAGTAGAAAGGAAATTAAGTAAAATGGCAGAAAGCTTGGAACAATGAAGTAAACAACAAACTGCACTTGGTAAAGCCAGTTCTAGGTGCACTGCTCAATCTCATGGCAAGGAAATAAAACAAGTAAATATGTCGTTTAAAGATTGCATTAAATAGGTAGAAAGGAAAATAAGAAAAAATGGCAAACCGCTTGGAACAATGAAATAAACAACAAACTGCACTTGGTAAAGCCAGTTCTAGGTGTGCTGCTCAATCTCGTGGCAAGGAAATAAAAAAGTAGATATGTCCTTTAGGGATTGCGTTAAATTAGTACAAAGGAAATTAAGCAAAGAAAGGCAGACAGCTTGGAACAATGAAGTAAACAAACTGAACTTGGTAAAGCCTGTTCTAGGTGTGCTGCTCAATCTCGTGGCAAGGAAATAAAACAAGTAAATATGTCGTTTAAAGATTGCATAAAATAGGTAGAAAGGAAATAAAGCAAAAATGGCAGACAGCTTGGAACAATGAAGTAAACAACAAACTGCACTTGGTAAAGCCAGTTCTAGGTGTGCTGCTCAATCTCGCGGCAAGGAAATAAAACAAGTAAATATGTCGTTTAAAGATTGCATTAAATAAGTAGAAAGGAAATTAAGTAATAAGGGCAGACACCTTGGAACAATAAAGTAAACAACAAACTGCACTTGGTAAAGCCAGTTCTAGGTGTGCTGCTCAATCCCTTGGCAAGGAATTAAAACAAGTAAATATGTCGTTAAAAGATTGCATTAAAAAAGTAGAAAGGAAATGAAGGAAAAATAGCAGACAGCTTGGAACAATGAAGTAAACAACAAGCTGCACTTGGGAAAGCCAGTTCTAGGTTTGCTGCTAAATCACGTGGCAAAAAAATAAAACAAATAAATATGTCGTTTAAAGATTGCATTAAATAAGTAGAAAGGAAATTAAGTAAAAATGGCAGACAGCTTGGAACAATGAAGTAAACAACAAACTGCACTTGGTAAAGCCAGTTCTGGGTGAGCTGTTCAATCTCGTGGCGAGGAAATAAAAAAGTAGATATGTCCTTTAAGGATTGCGTTAAATTAGTACAAAAGAAATTAAGTAAACAAAGGCAGACAGCTTGGAACAATGAAGTAAACAACAAACAGCACTGGGTAAATCCAGTTCTAGGTGTGCTGCTCAATCTCGTGGCAAGAAAATAATACAAGTAAATATGTCGTTTTAAATTGCATTAAATAAGTAGAAATGAAATTAAGTAAAAATGGCAGACAGCTTGGAACAATGAAGTAAACAACAAACTGCACTTGGTAAAGCCAGTTCTAGGTGTGATGCTCAATCTCGTGGCAAGGAAATAAAACAAGCAAATATGTCATTTAAAGATTGCATTAAATAAGTAGAAAGGAAATTAAGTAAAAATGGCAGACAGCTTGGAACAACGAAGTAATCAGCAAACTGCACTTGATAGAGCCAGTTCTAGGTGTGCTGCTCAATCTCATGGCAAGGAAATAAAACAAGTAAATATGTCGTGTAAAGATTGCATTAAATAAGTAGAAAGGAAATTAAGTAAAAAAAGCAGACATCATGGAACAATGAATTAAACAAAAAACTGCACTTGGGAAAGCCAGTTCTAGGTGTGCTGCTAAATCATGTGGCAAGGAATTAAAACAAGTAAATATGTCATTTTAAGATTGCATTAAATAAGTAAAAAGGAAATTAAGGAAAAATGGCAAACAACTTGGAACAATGAAGTAAACAACAAACTGCACTTGGTAAAGCCAGTTCTAGGTGTGCTGTTCAATCTCGTTGCAAGGAAAGGAAAAAGTAGAAATCCTTTAGGGATTGCGTTAAATTAGTTCAAAGGAAATTAAGTGAAGAAAGGCAGCTTGTAACAATGAAGTAAACAAACTGCACTTGGTAAAGCCAGTTCTAGGTGTGCTGCTTAATCTTGTGGCAAGGAAATAAAACAAGTAATTATGTCATTTAAAGATTGCCTAAATAAGTAGAAAGGAAATTAGGTAAAAAAGGCAGACAGCTTGGAACAATGAATAAACAACAAACTGCACTGGGTAAATCCAGTTCTAGGAGTGCTGCTCAATCTCGTGGCAAGGAAATAAAAAAGTAGATATGTGCTTTAGGGATCGCGTTAAATTAGTAGAAAGCAAATTAAGTAAAGAAAGGCAGACAGCTTGGAACAATGAAGTAAACAAACTGCACTTGGTAAAGCCAGTTCTAGGTGTGCTGCTCAATCTTGTGGCAAGGAAATAAAACAAGTAATTATGTCATTTAAAGATTGCCTAAATAAGTAGAAAGGAAATTAAGTAAAAATGGCAGACAACTTGGAACAATGAAGTAAACAACAAACTGCACTTGGGAAAGCCAGTTCTAGGTGTGCTGCTATATCATGTGGCAGGGAAATAAAACAAGTATATATGTCATTTTAAGCTTGCATTAAATAAGTACAAAGGAAATTAAGGAAAAATGGCAAACCGCTTGGAACAATGATGTAAAGAACAAACTGCACTTGGTAAAGCCAGTTCTAGGTGAGCTGTTCAATCTCGTGGTGAGGAAAAAAAAAGTAGATATGTCCTTTAGGGATTGCATTAAATTAGTACAAAAGAAATTAAGTAAAGAAAGGCAGACAGCTTGGAACAATGAAGTAAACAACAAACAGCACTGGGTAAATTCAGTTCTAGGTGGGCTGCTCAATCTCGTGGCAAGAAATAATACAAGTAAATATGTCGTTTTAAATTGCATTAAATATGTAGAAAGGAAATTAAGTAAAAATGGCAGACAGCTTGGAACAATGAAGTAAACAACAAACAGCACTGGGTAAATCCAGTTCTAGGTGTGCTGCTCAATCTCGTGGCAAGGAAATAATACAAGTAAATATGTCGTTTTAAATTGCATTAAATAAGTGGAAAGGAAATTAAGCAAAAATGGCAGACAGCTTGGAACAATGAAGTAAACAAACTGCACTTGGTAAAGCCAGTTCTAGGTGTGCTGCTCAATCTCGTGGCAAGGAAATAAAACAAGTAAATATGTCGTTTAAAGATTGCATTAAATAAGTAGAAAGGAAATAAGCAAAAATGGCAGACAGCTTAGAACAATGAAGTAAACAACAATCTGCACTTGGTAAAGCCAGTTCTAGGTGTGCTGCTCAATCTCGTGGCAAGGAAATAAAACTAGTAAATCTGTCGTTTAAAGATTGCAATAAATAAGTAGAAAGGAAATTAAGTAAAAATGGCAGAGAGTTTGGAACAATGAAGTAAACAACAAACTGCACTTCGTAAAGCCAGTTATAGGTGTGGTGCTCAATCTCGTGGCAAGGAAATAAAACAAGCAAATATGTCGTTAAAGGATTGCATTAAATAAGTAGAAAGGAAATTAAGTAAAAATGGCAGACAGCTTGGAACAACGAAGTAAACAACAATCTGCACTTGATAGAGCCAGTTCTAGCTGTGCTGCTCAATCTCGTGGCAAGGAAATAAATCAAGTAAATATGTCGTTTAAAGACTGCATTAAAAAAGTAGAAAGGAAATTAAGTAAAAATGGCAGAAAGCTTGGAACAACGAAGTAATCAACAAACTGCACTTGATAGAGCCAGTTCTAGGTGTGCTGCTTAATCTCATGGCAAGGAAATAAAACAAGTAAATATGTCGTTTAAAGATTGCATTAAATAAATAGAAAGGAAATTAAGCAAAAATGGCAGACAGCTTGGAACAATGAAGTAAACAACAAACTGCACTTGGTAAAGCCAGTTCTAGGTGTGCTGCTCAATCTCGAGGCAAGGAAATAAAACGAGTAAATATGTCGTTTAAAGATTGCATTAAATAAGAAGAAAGGAAATTAGGCAAAAATGGCAGACAGCTTAGAACAATAAAGTAAACAACAAACTGCACTGGGTAAATCCAGTTATAGGTGTGCTGCTCAATCTCGCGGCAAGGAAATAAAACAAGTAAATATGTCGTTTAAAGATTGCACTTAATAAGTAGAAAGGAAATTAAGCAAAAATGGCAGACAGCTTGGAACAATGAAGTAAACAACAAACTGCATTTGGCAAAGCCAGTTCTAGGTGTGCTGCTCAATCTCGCGGCAAGGAAATAAAACAAGTAAATATGTCGTTTAAAGATTGCATTAAATAAGTAGAAAGGAAATTAAGCAAAAACGGCAGACAGCTTGGAAGAATGAAGTAAACAACAAACTGCACTTGGTAAAGCCAGTTCTAGGTGTGGTGCTCAATCTCGAGGCAAGGAAATAAAACAAGTAAATATGTAATTTAAAAAAAAGCATTAAATAAGTAGAAAGGAAATAAGCAAAAATGGCAGACAGCTTGGAACAATGAAGTAAACAACAAACTGCGCTTGGTAAAGCCAGTACTAGGTGTGCTGCTCAATCTCGTGGCAAGGAAATAAAACAAGTAAATATGTCGTTAAAATATTGCATTAAATAAGTAGAAAGGAAATTAAGCAAAAATGGCAGACAGCTTGGAACAATGAAGTAAACAACAAACTGCACTTGGTAAATCCAGTTCTAGGTGTGCTGCTCAATCTCGCGGCAAGGAAATAAAACAAGTAAATATGTCCTTCAAAGATTGCATTAAATAAGTAGAAAGGAAATTAAGCAAAAATGGCAGACAGCTTGGAACAATGAAGTAAACAACAAACTGCACTTGGTAAAGCCAGTTCTAGGTGTGCTGCTCAATCTCGTGGCAAGCAAATAAAACAAGTAAATATGTCGTGTAAAGATTGCATTAAATAGGTAGAAAGGAAATTAAGCAAAAATGGCAGACAGCTTGGAACAATGAAGTAAACAACAAACTGCACTTGGTAAAGCCAGTTCTAGGTGTGCTGCTCAATCTCGCGGCAAGGAAATAAAACAAGTAAATATGCCGTTTAAAGATTGCATTAAATAAGTAGAAAGGAAATTAAGTAAAAAGGGCAGACACCTTGGAACAATAAAGTAAACAACAAACTGCACTTGGTAAAGCCAGTTCTAGGTGTGCTGCTCAATCCCTTGGCAAGGAATTAAAACAAGTAAATATGTCGTTTAAAGATTGCATTAAAAAGTAGAAAGGAAATGAAGGAAAAATAGCAGACAGCTTGGAACAATGAAGTAAACAACAAGCTGCATTTGGGAAAGCCAGTTCTAGGTTTGCTGCTCAATCTCGTGGCAAGGAAATAAAACAAGTAAATATGTCGTGTAAAGATTGCATTAAATAAGTAGAAAGGAAATTAAGCGAAAATGGCAGACAGCTTGGAACAATGAAGTAAACAACAAACAGCACTTGGTGAAGCCAGTTCTAGGTATGCTGCTCAATCTCGTGGCAAGGAAAAAAAACTAGTAAATCTGTCGTTTAAAGATTGCATTAAATAAGTAGAAAGGAAATTAAGTAAAAATGGCAGAGAGTTTGGAACAATGAAGTAAACAACAAACTGCACTTGGTAAAGCCAGTTCTAGGTGTGGTGCTCAATCTCGTGGCAAGGAAATAAAACAAGCAAATATGTCGTTAAAGGATTGCATTAAATAAGTAGAAAGGAAATTAAGTAAAAATGGCAGAAAGCTTGGAACAACGAAGTAATCAACAAACTGCACTTGATAGAGCCAGTTCTAGGTGTGCTGCTTAATCTCAAGGCAAGGAAATAAAACAAGTAAATATGTCGTTTAAAGATTGCATTAAATAAGTAGAAAGGAAATTAAGCAAAAATGGCAGACAGCTTGGAACAATGAAGTAAACAACAAACTGCACTTGGTAAAGCCAGTTCTAGGTGTGCTGCTCAATCTCGTGGCAAGGAAATAAAACAAGTAAATATGTCGTTTAAAGATTGCATTAAATAGGTAGAAAGGAAATTAAGCAAAAATGGCAGACAGCTTGGAACAATGAAGTAAACAACAAACTGCACTTGGTAAAGCCAGTTCTAGGTGTGCTGCTCAATCTCGCGGCAAGGAAATAAAACAAGTAAATATGTCGTTTAAAGATTGCATTAAATAAGTAGAAAGGAAATTAAGTAATAAGGGCAGACACCTTGGAACAATAAAGTAAACAACAAACTGCACTTGGTAAAGCCAGTTCTAGGTGTGCTGCTCAATCCCTTGGCAAGGAATTAAAACAAGTAAATATGTCGTTTAAAGATTGCATTAAAAAAGTAGAAAGGAAATGAAGGAAAAATAGCAGACAGCTTGGAACAATGAAGTAAACAACAAGCTGCACTTGGGAAAGCCAGTTCTAGGTTTGCTGCTAAATCACGTGGCAAAAAAATAAAACAAATAAATATGTCGTTTAAAGATTGCATTAAATAAGTAGAAAGGAAATTAAGTAAAAATGGCAGACAGCTTGGAACAATGAAGTAAACAACAAACTGCACTTGGTAAAGCCAGTTCTAGGTGTGCTGCTCAATCCCTTGGCAAGGAATTAAAACAAGTAAATATGTCGTTTAAAGATTGCATTAAAAAGTAGAAAGGAAATGAAGGAAAAATAGCAGACAGCTTGGAACAATGAAGTAAACAACAAGCTGCATTTGGGAAAGCCAGTTCTAGGTTTGCTGCTCAATCTCGTGGCAAGGAAATAAAACAAGTAAATATGTCGTTTAAAGATTGCATTAAATAAGTAGAAAGGAAATTAAGCGAAAATGGCAGACAGCTTGGAACAATGAAGTAAACAACAAACAGCACTTGGTGAAGCCAGTTCTAGGTATGCTGCTCAATCTCGTGGCAAGGAAAAAAAACTAGTAAATCTGTCGTTTAAAGATTGCATTAAATAAGTAGAAAGGAAATTAAGTAAAAATGGCAGAGAGTTTGGAACAATGAAGTAAACAACAAACTGCACTTGGTAAAGCCAGTTCTAGGTGTGGTGCTCAATCTCGTGGCAAGGAAATAAAACAAGCAAATATGTCGTTAAAGGATTGCAATAAATAAGTAGAAAGGAAATTAAGTAAAAATGGCAGACAGCTTGGAACAACGAAGTAAACAACAAACTGCACTTGATAGAGCCAGTTCTAGCTGTGCTGCTCAATCTCGTGGCAAGGAAATAAATCAAGTAAATATGTCGTTTAAAGACTGCATTAAAAAGGTAGAAAGGAAATTAAGTAAAAATGGCAGAAAGCTTGGAACAACGAAGTAATCAACAAACTGCACTTGATAGAGCCAGTTCTAGGTGTGCTGCTTAATCTCAAGGCAAGGAAATAAAACAAGTAAATATGTCGTTTAAAGATTGCATTAAATAAGTAGAAAGGAAATTAAGCAAAAATGGCAGACAGCTTGGAACAATGAAGTAAACAACAAACTGCACTTGGTAAAGCCAGTTCTAGGTGTGCTGCTCAATCTCGTGGCAAGGAAATAAAACAAGTAAATATGTCGTTTAAAGATTGCATAAAATAGGTAGAAAGGAAATAAAGCAAAAATGGCAGACAGCTTGGAACAATGAAGTAAACAACAAACTGCACTTGGTAAAGCCAGTTCTAGGTGTGCTGCTCAATCTCGCGGCAAGGAAATAAAACAAGTAAATATGTCGTTTAAAGATTGCATTAAATAAGTAGAAAGGAAATTAAGTAATAAGGGCAGACACCTTGGAACAATAAAGTAAACAACAAACTGCACTTGGTAAAGCCAGTTCTAGGTGTGCTGCTCAATTCCTTGGCAAGGAATTAAAACAAGTAAATATGTCGTTAAAAGATTGCAATAAAAAAGTAGAAAGGAAATGAAGGAAAAATAGCAGACAGCTTGGAACAATGAAGTAAACAACAAGCTGCACTTGGGAAAGCCAGTTCTAGGTTTGCTGCTAAATCACGTGGCAAAAAAATAAAACAAATAAATATGTCGTTTAAAGATTGCATTAAATAAGTAGAAAGGAAATTAAGTAAAAATGGCAGACAGCTTGGAACAATGAAGTAAACAACAAACTGCACTTGGTAAAGCCAGTTCTGGGTGAGCTGTTCAATCACGTGGCGAGGAAATAAAAATGTAGATATGTCCTTTAGGGATTGCGTTAAATTAGTACAAAAGAAATTAAGTAAACAAAGGCAGACAGCTTGGAACAATGAAGTAAACAACAAACAGCACTGGGTAAATCCAGTTCTAGGTGTGCTGCTCAATCTCGTGGCAAGAAAATAATACAAGTAAATATGTCGTTTTAAATTGCATTAAATAAGTAGAAATGAAATTAAGTAAAAATGGCAGACAGCTTGGAACAATGAAGTAAACAACAAACTGCACTTGGTAAAGCCAGTTCTAGGTGTGATGCTCAATCTCGTGGCAAGGAAATAAAACAAGCAAATATGTCATTTAAAGATTGCATTAAATAAGTAGAAAGGAAATTAAGTAAAAATGGCAGACAGCTTGGAACAACGAAGTAATCAGCAAACTGCACTTGATAGAGCCAGTTCTAGGTGTGCTGCTCAATCTCATGGCAAGGAAATAAAACAAGTAAATATGTCGTGTAAAGATTGCATTAAATAAGTAGAAAGGAAATTAAGTAAAAAAAGCAGACATCATGGAACAATGAATTAAACAAAAAACTGCACTTGGGAAAGCCAGTTTTAGGTGTAGCAAAACGTTCATTTGGGCGAGTTGGTAGATATTCATGATTTGAACAGCGCGAACTACAAGGGTCAAGAAAAGAAGGGAAACAGGACAAGCGCTGACTCGCAACTAAAAGGTTTATTCAATGAAACCTTCTTATATGAAGAAACAATCAAGGGGAAACACAAAAAACTAAAAACCATGAAACGCAACATTCGTCTGGTGCTCCCGAGATAATTCATCTCCCTATCGCAAAGGAACACAGAAGGTTTGCTGACGCACTTCAGTTGATCCCCTGTGATGTGAAAAGCCTCGACAACTTCTCGTGTCGTCTGATCACTGTGGGTGCATAGCACACGGGTTTTATTGAATAATGCAGTGCATTTTTTCTTTTCCATTTCATGACTTTACATTCTAGACAATGTTTCACCAAATGCGAAAGGTCATCACCATTGTTTAAGTTGTTCCTGTGCTCTTGTAGGCGCTTGTTAAGGCCACGCCCTGTCTGACCAATGTAACGCGCTCCACAGGAAAGGGGTACACTGTATACGACACATGTTTTACAGGCCACAAACTTATCCCTGTGCGCAACGCCACATCCTTCTTTTTTCTCCTTGGCCTCTTTCTTTCTTTCAATGGCAGGGCATATCTGTTTGAGCTTGACGGGGGCTGTAAGGAACACGCCAACTTTGTACCTACTTGCTACGTTCTTTAGTCCGTGGGAGACGCGGTGAACATATGGCAAAACGGCAAATTTCTTCTTTTCATTTTCAGGCTGGACGTCTGTCGTAAGCGGAGTGGCCAGACGCTTTAATGACTGAATTAAACGAGAACACGCCCCTGCTATCATCTGGTCTTGATATCCAGCAAACTTAACCCTAGACAACTGGGTCTGGAAGCTATCTTGAATGGTGTGATGACAGGACTTGGTCAAAGCACTTCGCAAGCAGGAACTGATAATGCTATTTTTTACCAATTTGGAATGACCGGAGTGAGAATTAAGAAGTGTCTTTGACGACCTCGGGTTATACTTCCAGCAAACATGGTTCTGCTCGAAATGCAGCCGCACGTCTAAAAACTGCAGTTCGTCGTTAACTGGTGCCTCAAACGTGAACTGTAACCCCGACCCACACTCCCTGAACACTTTTAGAATGTCAACCATTCGAGCCGGAAAACGCCCACGTTCTACAAAAATAAGATAGTCATCGACATATCTGACAGTCTTGAGATGTAGGCCAGACAGGTTCTTTTCCAGATCCCTGTCAACATGCAACAGAAAAATGTCACTTAAGACAGGGGCGACGCTGGACCCGATGCACACTCCTGATTTCTGCGCAAATAGCTTGCCTTGCCATCCTATGAAAGTGGAATGCAAATAAAACCGTACCAATTCAAGGAAGTTTTCCACAGACATCCCGCATCGTGTTACGAACGCCATTTCGTCATTATCATCTGTAATATACCTTTTCACACGCTTTAACAGGCAGTCATGTGGAAGGCTATAATACAGGTCTGTGACATCGATACTGAAGGCTGCACAGGCACTCGGGTTGTTCTCCTTCAAGAAGGAAACGAGGGCGTCGGAGTTGGGGATCTTGAGAGGGTCGAATGCATCCAAGGACGAAAGATGCCGTTGCAAAAATTTTGACACGTGGTGTTGCCATGTGCTCCTTTCCGATACAATCGCTCTGAAGGGTACATCAACTTTATGCGTCTTCGCGGTGAAAAATATGTCCAGGTGCAACTTCTTGCACTGCCCAACCTGCTTGGCCAAGCGTTCGAGGCCGAGAGTGTTCAGAAGCCTTGACCTTGGCCTCTTTCAGCGGAGACAACTCGAAGTTCTTCATGACCGCGGCCAGGGCTTTTTCTTGGAATTGGCTTTCAGAAAAGATGGTAAAACAGCCTTCCTTGTCAGACAACAGGACCCTTAGGTCCTTTGAACACATCCACTTCGCTATGGTGCCGACTGGATTGCGTTTGGCTGCTTTTGTCATGGTGCGCTCTAGGACTTCGACGCACTCTGTAATGCAACGGGATATGAACGGGAGATGAATTAACTCGGGAGCACCTGACGAATGTTGCGTTTCATGGTTTTTAGTTTTTTGTGTTTCCCCTTGATTGTTTCTTCATATAAGAAGGTTTCATTGAATAAACCTTTTAGTTGCGAGTCAGCGCTTGTCCTGTTTCCCTTCTTTTCTTGTCCCTTGTAGTTCGCGCTGTTCAAATCATGAATATCTACCAACTCGCCCAAATGAACGTTTTGCTAAACCATATTTCTTATGCAACGGGCTCTTTTCACTGTCGTAACATTTCCTTCTACAACCCCGCGTTGCTCGCGCCGCTCATAGCCATTTGTGTATGCCAAGCAAGGAAGGCATCATGGTATGCGAGACTCGGCTCAACACCTCTAGAACTCGTGGTTACCTTTGGGTTCCTTCAGCCGTCCTCAGGACACAGCCGAAGGTTGTGCCGCATCCTGGCCTCGGAGTCGTGGAGACAAGTCCGTCACTTCAAGGACTTTCTGATTGTTTCCTGCGGGCGCATCTACGGCAGTCAGCGCATGGGCCGTGCCTACCGGGGTTGGTGTGCCACATCTGATCGTCTCACCGTGTTCCTCTGGAACAATGTTCGTCCTCGACTACCGACCAAGAATAAGAAGAGCGGCTTACAAGAAGGCAAGGTTTTCTCTTTTGTTGACCAAGAGATTCCCGAGAGCATCAGCAGCGTACTCAAGCTAGGCCCGAAGCATGCCTTTGAACCCACACTAGACAAGGCGGAAAAGCTCACCCTATCAAGGTCAATAGCCAAAAAGGTGGAAGAAAATGATAGGCCCCGTTGCATTACAGAGTGCGTCGAAGTCCTAGAGCGCACCATGACAAAAGCAGCCAAACGCAATCCAGTCGGCACCATAGCGAAGTGGATGTGTTCAAAGGACCTAAGGGTCCTGTTGTCTGACAAGGAAGGCTGTTTTACCTTCTTTTCTGAAAGCCAATTCCAAGAAAAAGCCCTGGCCGCGGTCATGAAGAACTTCGAGTTGTCTCCGCTGAAAGAGGTCAAGGTCAAGGAGCAAGGCGTCTCCCTTCTGAACACTCTCGGCCTCGAACGCTTGGCCAAGCAGGTTGGGCAGTGCAAGAAATTGCACCTGGACATATTTTTCACCGCGAAGACGCATAAAGTTGATGTACCCTTCAGAGCGATTGTATCGGAAAGGAGCACATGGCAACACCACGTGTCAAAATTTTTGCAACGGCATCTTTCGTCCTTGGATGCATTCGACCCTCTCAAGATCCCCAACTCCGACGCCCTCGTTTCCTTCTTGAAGGAGAACAACCCGAGTGCCTGTGCAGCCTTCACTATCGATGTCACAGACCTGTATTATAGCCTTCCACATGACTGCCTGTTAAAGCGTGTGAAAAGGTATATTACAGATGATAATGACGAAATGGCGTTCGTAACACGATGCGGGATGTCTGTGGAAAACTTCCTTGAATTGGTACGGTTTTATTTGCATTCCACTTTCATAGGATGGCAAGGCAAGCTATTTGCGCAGAAATCAGGAGTGTGCATCGGGTCCAGCGTCGCCCCTGTCTTAAGTGACATTTTTCTGTTGTATGTTGACAGGGATCTGGAAAAGAACCTGTCTGGCCTACATCTCAAGACTGTCAGATATGTCGATGACTATCTTATTTTTGTAGAACGTGGGCGTTTTCCGGCTCGAATGGTTGACATTCTAAAAGTGTTCAGGGAGTGTGGGTCGGGGTTACAGTTCACGTTTAAGGCACCAGTTAACGACGAACTGCAGTTTTTAGACGTGCGGCTGCATTTCGAGCAGAACCATGTTTGCTGGAAGTATAACCCGAGGTCGTCAAAACACTTCTTACTTCTCACTCCGGTCATTCCAAATTGGTAAAAAATAGCATTATCAGTTCCTGCTTGCGAAGTGCTTTGACCAAGTCCTGTCATCACACCATTCAAGATAGCTTCCAGACCCAGTTGTCTAGGGTTAAGTTTGCTAGATATCAAGACCAGATGATAGCAGGGGCGTGTTCTTGTTTAATTCAGTCATTAAAGCGTCTGGCCACTCCGCTTACGACAGACGTCCAGCCTGAAAATGAAAAGAAGAAATTTGCCGTTTTGCCATATGTTCACCGCGTCTCCCACGGACTAAAGAACGTAGCAAGTAGGTACAAAGTTGGCGTGTTCCTTACAGCCCCCGTCAAGCTCAAACAGATATGCCCTGCCATTGAGAGAAAGAAAGAGGCCAAGGAGAAAAAAGAAGGATGTGGCGTTGCGCACAGGGATAAGTTTGTGGCCTGTAAAACATGTGTCGTATACAGTGTACCCCTTTCCTGTGGAGCGCGTTACATTGGTCAGACAGGGCGTTGCCTTAACAAGCGCCTACAAGAGCACAGGAACAACTTAAACAATGGTGATGACCTTTCGCATTTGGTCAAACATTGTCTAGAATGTAAAGTCATGAAAAAGGAAAAGAAAAAATGCACTGCATTATTCAATAAAACCCGTGTGCTATACACCCACAGTGATCAGACGACACGAGAAGTTGTCGAGGCTTTTCACATCGCAGGGGATTTATTTATTTTATTTATTTATTTATTTATTTATTTATTTATTTACAGATACTGCAGGCCCTTCTCGGGCCCATGCAGGAGTGGTTACAAGGAGGGAATATAAAACAAAGGGAATACGTAAAGTACAAGGGTACAAAAATAACATTTCATCGCTATAGTGGCACAGGGTACTAATGACGTCAAAGCCAGGAGAAGAAACTAGCGGGTTGAAAAGGAAACACATGTAATTGCAAAGAAAATACAAATGGAAATTGGGCGACATAGGTTCATCACGGTGGTACTGACAGTGATTCAACTCTGTTAACATGCTCTATGAATGATTCGATTGAGTTGCAGTTTACAGCAGCCGGTGGTAGTTTATTCCAGCAAAAAATAGCCGATGGGAATAAAGAATATTTATGAGCATTAATGTGGCTTATGGGTTGATGAAGTGCTTTTTCATGGTTATTTCTTGAAGAGTGACGGAATGGTTCCTGGAGGTATGTTTCTCTTGAGATGTTCAAATGACCGTAATAAAGTAAGTACAGAAATTTAAGCCTTGATGTTATTCTGCGCTGTGCTAAGGTGTGAAGATCTGCTTTGTGAAGTAGGTTAGATACGCTAGAATGTCTAGAAAAATTTGAGTATATGAAGCGTACTGCTAGGTTTTGAATACGTTCCAGCTTGCCTATCAAATATTTTTGGTGTGGGCTCCAAATAAGATCCGCGTATTCTAAGGTCGGTCTTACGAGTGTTTTATACGCATTAAGTTTCACGTTAGGAGGTGCGTTGCGTAATCTTCTTCTAAGGAAATACAGCTTACCTTGGGCCTTATGATATATGTTTTTAATGTGCTGTTCCCAGCATAGATTGCTGGATAGTGTCACTCCTAGGTATTTAATGTTATTTGTCCTCTCGACAGGAACATTAGTTATAGTGTATAAAAAATCTAGTGGCTTTTTTTTCTTACTGAAAGTTATGCTCTTTGTTTTGGTGGCATTAAGTCTCATTCCCCACCTAGTGCACCAAGACTGAATAGACGATAGAGATTCATTTAGTTTAATTTGATCATTAATGGTGTCTATTTCCTTATATACCACGCAGTCGTCCGCAAAGAGCCGAATTTGTACCTCAGGGTCAACGCATAGATAAATATCTTTGATATATATTAAAAACAATAAGGGGGCGAGGACTGAACCCTGTGGTACACCTGAGTAGACATCCAAATTATCAGATTCGGAACTTTTCAGTTTGACGCACTGTTTACGATTTTTCAAAAAGCACTCAACCCATGAAATGATAGTGTTTTCGATCCCTATAGCCTGCAGTTTTGTTATTAAATCTAGGTGAGGAACTAAATCAAATGCCTTAGAGAAGTCTAAAAAATGGCGTCTAACTGACTCCTTACATTAAGGGCGCTTGCGATATCGTGCGTTATCTCTGCCAACTGTGTGGTTGTTGATAATTTCGACCTAAAGCCATGTTGCCAACTGTAGAGGAGGTTGTTAACCTCTAGGTGGTTAATAATTGCTTTGTAAATAATATGTTCGAGTATTTTACAAGTAGAGCTTGTTAGCGAGACCGGTCTGTAGTTGTTTAGTTCATTTTTGGGACCGCCTTTATGAATTGGAACTACTTTAGCCCTGAGCCAGTCATCCGGGACTGTTAGGGTTTGCAACGACAGAGTGAAAATTCGGAACAAATATTTAGAAACCCAGAAGGCGTATCTGTTCAGGAAATTATTTGAGATGTCATCAGGCCCCGGAGATTTCTTTACGTCTAGATTGCGCAGCAGGCAGAAAATGCCGTATTCACTAATGTTTATTTCTGACATGGGATGAGTGATGGAGTAAGAATCAAGGGAAGCACCTGAAACCGAGCGTGAGAAAACAGACTGAAAGAACGAGTTAAATTTGGTAGCAATAGCGGCAGTGTTGGTTATAGTTTCACTGGACGTTTTTATTTCAGAAACTGTGGGTTGCTCGCAAGCTAAGTAGCGCCAAAACTTTGCCGGGTCATGCTTCATAAATGACGGTAACGTCTCCGAGAAGAAACGTGTTTTCGCAGCTCGAATTTTACCTTTGAGTGTATTGACAAGGCATGCAGGGTTGCTTGATAGGCAACGCTTGCGCCGCCGCTTAATCTTTCTTTTCAGATGGATAATTTCTCGCGTTATCCACGGATATTCTCGGTTCACACGTTTTTTCCTCAAAGGAATGTACTGCTTTTCGCAGAAGTGAACAGTTTTTTTGAAATAGGACCACATTTCACATACGGCATTGAGTGCTTCAAATGCTGGGTAACAAGATTCCAGGCGAGCAAAAACAGAAGTGTCATCTGCCCGCTCGTAATCTTTGACAAAAGTGACAGATGGTTTCACAGTCTTAGTTGAAACATGCAACGGACATGCTAGGATTAACATCTTATGATCTGAGATTCCATGAGCTACATTTACGGAACAATCTTGAAGTGAATTGCTAACAAGCATAAGGTCGAGTAGAGAAGAGCAACACCCGACAGTACGAGTATCAGAAGTTACTAATTGTTTTAATGAAAAACTAAAGGTACTTAGTAACAACATTTCAGCGTTTTTCACTTCCTTGTTGTCGTGTGACATGTCTGACCAATTGATTCCAGGCAAGTTAAAGTCTCCTGTAATGATTATTTTGGATCGTGAGTTGGTACATTGCATGAGGTAGTCGTGCATTACTTCGAGATACTCGGGGGGAGCATTGGGTGGTCGGTACACGCCTCCGAGGAGTATGCATTTGCCCGCGTATTCTATATTACACCATATGCTTTCATGACCATCAATGTCCTCCAGGCGGGAAAATTTAATGTTGTTTTTTATTGCTATCGCGACTCCTCCACCTCTTGCGCCTCGGTCTTTGCGGATAAGTTTGTACGAAGGCGGGATTATGTCCGAGTCGCGCACTTCAGCGTGCAACCACGTTTCGCTGATGACCAGAATATGTGGCTGATAAGACAGTATTATGCCTTCAAGAAGACTGAGTTTGTTAAGTATACTTCGAGCGTTGAGGGATACGACTCTGAGAACTTTATGGCTTGTTTGTCATTTTTTGCCTCGGGCTTTCTTTTTCTCAGGTGCAGAGGCGTCTGAGCTAGTTGCCTCCATTCTGCAGACATTTGGTTTGTCAAGTGCAGAAGCACCTAAGCGAGGTGCCTCCATTCTACAATTCTGTTGTGAATTCCAAATGTACACCTTTCCGTCCACTTTCAGCTTATCGAATACCAGTGACACTTTCGCTCCATTCGCTTTTTCTTCCGCTGCAGAACGCCAAAGGTTTGCTCGTATGTCTCTCACTCTCTTCGAAAAGTCCTCACTCATAGAGAAGTCTGATCCTTTCAGTTTAAAACAACTAGACAGAATCTTAGCTTTTTCAGAAAAGTCAAAAAATCTCAACATGATCGGTCGGCAGCGTTTGCTGTTGGAGTTTCCGATTCGATGTATTCTTTCTATTGAGGATACTTCTACTTCAAGGATGTCTTTAAAAATTCCTTGCTTGACTTTACCCTCGAGTGCTTTTGCGTCTTCCTCCGGCTCTTCTTTTACCCCGTATATGAGAAGGTTATTACGTCTGCTCCTGTTTTCTAGATAATCTAGCTTGGCTGCCATGTCCAACACCTGTATATTGGCATTCGTACAGACTACCTCGCATTCTGCTATTTTCTTTTCACACTGCTTCAATCGGCTCATTTCCGTCTCGATTACCGTAATCCTGTCTTGAATACTACTGACTGTTGATTCTACTTGCTTCAGATTCGATGTTAGCTGCCTCAAAACTTTGTTGGTTTTCGTCTGTTCTTTAAGAATTCTTTTCAACATTTCACTGTTAGAGCTAGACTCTGAGTCCGAGTCAGAGCTCGGTCCCGGGTTTAATTCCACGTCACCGGATGTTAGTAGCAGCAGACTAATTACATCAACACATTCCACCAATGTGGAAACAAGAAACTGTGGACTTGGTAGCACCATCAAGGCACGGGAATCATCCCGGATAGAATAAACTGTGTATTTATCACCAACCTGGGCAACGAAGAAGAAATGAATGAGCATCCCTGCTCGTCCGGTGCCACCAAGTCCACTGAAGTGTTGGTCGGTGGGGCTCTTGAATATATAGCTGCGTTGACGCGCTTCTGTTGACGTCATCGCCTGGGTCAGCTGATGTGGGCGGACCACGCGCGGAAGGGACCGGAACGATGGCGGTAGTGTCCTGTCGTTGATACGGCTATCAAACGAGCGATCCAGGGGATTCAACGCGCCTGCCTCTCGGCCAGCATGCGCAGTGCGTCCATCGATGGTCCTGGCCGGCAGCAGTGCGATCTGGGCAACGAAGAAGAAATGAATGAGCATCCCTGCTCGTCCGGTGCCACCAAGTCCACTGAAGTGTTGGTCGGTGGGGCTCTTGAATATATAGCTGCGTTGACGCGCTTCTGTTGACGTCATCGCCTGGGTCAGCTGATGTGGGCGGACCACGCGCGGAAGGGACCGGAACGATGGCGGTAGTGTCCTGTCGTTGATACGGCTATCAAACGAGCGATCCAGGGGATTCAACGCGCCTGCCTCTCGGCCAGCATGCGCAGTGCGTCCATCGATGGTCCTGGCCGGCAGCAGTGCGATCTGGGCAACGAAGAAGAAATGAATGAGCATCCCTGCTCGTCCGGTGTCACCAAGTCCACTGAACTGAAGTGCGTCAGCAAACCTTCTGTGTTCCTTTGCGATAGGGAGATGAATTTTCTCGGGAGCACCTGACGAATGTTGCGTTTCATGGTTTTTAGTTTTTTGTGTTTCCCCTTGATTGTTTCTTCATATAAGAAGGTTTCATTGAATAAACCTTTTAGTTGCGAGTCAGCGCTTGTCCTGTTTCCCTTCTTTTCTTGTCCCTTGTAGTTCGCGCTGTTCAAATCATGAATATCTACCAACTCGCCCAAATGAACGTTTTGCTAAACCATATTTCTTATGCAACGGGCTCTTTTCACTGTCCTAACATTTCCTTCTACAACCCCGCGTTGCTCGCGCCGCTCATAGCCATTTGTGTATGCCAAGCAAGGAAGGCATCGTGGTATGCGAGACTCGGCTCAACACCTCCAGAACTCGTGGTTACCTTTGGGTTCCTTCAGCCGTCCTCAGGACACAGCCGAAGGTTGTGCCGCATCCTGGCCTCGGAGTCGTGGAGACAAGTCCGTCACTTCAAGGACTGTCTGATTGTTTCCTGCGGGCGCATCTACGGTAGTCAGCGCATGGGCCGTGCCTACCGGGGTTGGTGTGCCACATCTGATCGTCTCACCGAGTTCCTCTGGAACAATGTTCGTCCTCGACTACCGACCAAGAATAAGAAGAGCGGCTTACAAGAAGGCAAGGTTTTCTCTTTTGTTGACCAACAGATTCCCGAGAGCATCAGCAGCGTACTCAAGCTAGGCCCGAAGCATGCCTTTGAACCCACACTAGACAAGGCGGAAAAGCTCACCCTATCAAGGTCAATAGCCAAAAAGGTGGAAGAAAATGATAGGCCCCGTTGCATTACAGAGTGCGTCGAAGTCCTAGAGCGCACCATGACAAAAGCAGCCAAACGCAATCCAGTCGGCACCATAGCGAAGTGGATGTGTTCAAAGGACCTAAGGGTCCTGTTGTCTGCCAAGGAAGGCTGTTTTACCATCTTTTCTGAAAGCCAATTCCAAGAAAAAGCCCTGGCCGCGGTCATGAAGAACTTCGAGTTGTCTCCGCTGAAAGAGGTCAAGGTCAAGGAGCAAGGCGTCTCCCTTCTGAACACTCTCGGCCTCGAACGCTTGGCCAAGCAGGTTGGGCAGTGCAAGAAATTGCACCTGGACATATTTTTCACCGCGAAGACGCATAAAGTTGATGTACCCTTCAGAGCGATTGTATCGTAAAAGAGCACATGGCAACACCACGTGTCAAAATTTTTGCAACGGCATCTTTCGTCCTTGGATGCATTCGACCCTCTCAAGATCCCCAACTCCGACGCCCTCGTTTCCTTCTTGAAGGAGAACAACCCGAGTGCCTGTGCAGCCTTCAGTATCGATGTCACAGACCTGTATTATAGCCTTCCACATGACTGCCTGTTAAAGCGTGTGAAAAGGTATATTACAGATGATAATGACGAAATGGCGTTCGTAACACGATGCGGGATGTCTGTGGAAAACTTCCTTGAATTGGTACGGTTTTATTTGCATTCCACTTTCATAGGATGGCAAGGCAAGCTATTTGCGCAGAAATCAGGAGTGTGCATCGGGTCCAGCGTCGCCCCTGTCTTAAGTGACACTTTTCTGTTGTATGTTGACAGGGATCTGGAAAAGAACCTGTCTGGCCTACATCTCAAGACTGTCAGATATGTCGATGACTATCTTATTTTTGTAGAACGTGCGCGTTTTCCGGCTCGAATGGTTGACATTCTAAAAGTGTTCAGGGAGTGTGGGTCGGGGTTACAGTTCACGTTTGAGGCACCAGTTAACGACGAACTGCAGTTTTTAGACGTGCGGCTGCATTTCGAGCAGAACCATGTTTGCTGGAAGTATAACCCGAGGTCGTCAAAGACACTTCTTAATTCTCACTCCGGTCATTCCAAATTGGTAAAAAATAGCATTATCAGTTCCTGCTTGCGAAGTGCTTTGACCAAGTCCTGTCATCACACCATTCAAGATAGCTTCCAGACCCAGTTGTCTAGGGTTAAGTTTGCTGGATATCAAGACCAGATGATAGCAGGGGCGTGTTCTCGTTTAATTCAGTCATTAAAGCGTCTGGCCACTCCGCTTAAGACAGAAGTCCAGCCTGAAAATGAAAAGAAGAAATTTGCCGTTTTGCCATATGTTCACCGCGTCTCCCACGGACTAAAGAACGTAGCAAGTAGGTACAAAGTTGGCGTGTTCCTTACAGCCCCCGTCAAGCTCAAACAGATATGCCCTGCCATTGAAAGAAAGAAAGAGGCCAAGGAGAAAAAAGAAGGATGTGGCGTTGCGCACAGGGATAAGTCTGTGGCCTTTAAAACATGTGTCTTATACAGTGTACCCCTTTCCTGTGGAGCGCGTTACATTGGTCAGACAGGGCGTTGCCTTAACAAGCGCCTACAAGAGCACAGGAACAACTTAAACAATGGTGATGACCTTTCGCATTTGGTCAAACATTGTCTAGAATGTAAAGTCATGAAAAAGGAAAAGAAAAAATGCACTGCATTATTCAATAAAACCCGTGTGCTATACACCCACAGTGATCAGACGACACGAGAAGTTGTCGAGGCTTTTCACATCGCAGGGGATCAACTGAAGTGCGTCAGCAAACCTTCTGTGTTCCTTTGCGATAGGGAGATGAATTATCTCGGGAGCACCTGACGAATGTTGCGTTTCATGGTTTTTAGTTTTTTGTGTTTCCCCTTGATTGTTTCTTCATATAAGAAGGTTTCATTGAATAAACCTTTTAGTTGCGAGTCAGCGCTTGTCCTGTTTCCCTTCTTTTCTTGTCCCTTGTAGTTCGCGCTGTTCAAATCATGAGTTTTAGGTGTGCTGCTAAATCATGTGGCAAGAAAATAAAACAAGTATATATGTCATTTTAAGCTTGCATTAAATAAGTACAAAGGAAATTAAGGAAAAATAGCAAACCGTTTGGAACAATGATGTAAACAACAAACTGCTCTTGGTAAAGCCAGTTCTAGGTGAGCTGTTCAATCTCGTGGCGAGGAAATAAAAAAGTAGATATGTCCTTTAGGGATTGCGTTAAATTAGTACAAAAGAAATTAAGTAAAGAAAGGCAGACAGCTTGGAACAATGAAGTAAACAACAAACAGCACTGGGTAAATCCAGTTCTAGGTGTGCTGCTCAATCTCGTGGCAAGGAAATAATACAAGTAAATATGTCGTTTTAAATTGCATTAAATAAGTAGAAATGAAATTAAGTAAAAATGGCAGACAGCGTGGAACAATGAAGTAAACAACAAACTGCACTGGGTAAATCCAGTTCTAGGTGTGGTGCTCAATCTCGTGACAAGGAAATAAAACAAGTAAATATGTCGTTTTAAATTGCATTAAATAAGTAGAAAGGAAATTAAGTAAAAATGGCAGACAGCTTGGAACAATGAAGTAAACAACAAACTGCACTTTGTAAAGCCAGTTCTAGGTGTGGTGCTCAATCTCGTGGCAAGGAAATAAAACAAGCAAATATGTCGTTAAAACATTGCATTAAATAAGTAGAAAGGAACTTAATCAAAAATGGCAGACAGCTTGGAACAATGAAGTAAACAACAAACTGCACTTGGTAAAGCCAGTTCTAGGTATGCTGCTCAATCTCGTGGCAAGGAAATAAAACAAGCAAATATGTCGTTAAAACATTGCATTAAATAAGTAGAAAGGAAATTAATCAAAAATGGCAGACAGCTTGGAACAATGAAGTAAACAACAAACTGCACTTGGTAAAGCCAGTTCTAGGTATGCTGCTCAATCTCGTGGCAAGGAAATAAAACTAGTAAATCTGTCGTTTAAAGATTGCATAAATAAGTAGAAAGGAAATTAAGTAAAAATGTCAGACAGCTTGGAACAATGAAGTAAACAACAAACTGCACTTGGTAAAGCCAGTTCTAGGTGTGGTGCTCAATCTCGTGGCAAGGAAATAAAACAAGCAAATATGTCATTTAAAGATTGCATTAAATAAGTAGAAAGGAAATTAAGTAAAAATGGCAGACAGCTTGCAACAACGAAGTAATCAGCAAACTGCACTTGATAGAGCCAGTTCTAGGTGTGCTGCTCAATCTCATGGCAAGGAAATAAAACAAGTAAATATGTCGTGTAAAGATTGCATTAAATAAGTAGAAAGGAAAGTAAGTAAAAAAAGCAGACATTATGGAACAATGAATTAAACAACAAACTGCACTTGGGAAAGCCAGTTCTAGGTGTGCTGCTAAATCATGTGGCAAGGAATTAAAACAAGTAAATATGTCATTTTAAGATTGCATAAATAAGTAGAAAGGAAATTAAGAAAAAATGGCAAACAACTTGAAACAATGAAGTAAACAACAAACTGCACTTGGTAAAGTCAGTTCTAGGTGTTCTGCTCAATCTCGTTGCAAGGAAATGAAAAAGTAGATGTCCTTTAGGGATTGCGTTAAATTAGTTCAAAGGAAATTAAGTGAAAAAAGGCAGACAGCTTGGAACAATGAAGTAAACAAACTGCACTTGGTAAAGCCAGTTCTAGGTGTGTTGCTTAATCTTGTGGCAAGGAGATAAAACAAGTAATTATGTCATTTAAAGATTGCTTAAATAAGTAGAAAGGAAATTAAGTAAAAAAGGCAGACAGCTTGGAACAATGAATAAACAACAAACTGCACTGGGTAAATTCAGTTCTAGGTGTGCTGCTCAATCTCGTGGCAAGGAAATAAAAAAGTAGATATGTCCTTTAGGGATTGCGTTAAATTAGTACAAAGGAAATTAAGTAAAGAAAGGCAGACAGCTTGGAACAATGAAGTAAACAAACTGCACTTGGTAAAGCCAGTTCTAGGTTTGCTGCTCGATCTTGTGGCAAGGAAAGAAAACAAGTAATTATGTCATTTAAAGATTGCCTAAATAAGTAGAAAGGAAATTAAGTAAAAATGGCAGACATCTTGGAACAATGAAGTAAACAACAAACTGCACTTGGGAAAGCCAGTTCTAGGTGTGCTGCCAAATCATGTGGCAAGGAAATAAAACAAGTATATATGTCATTTTAAGCTTGCAATAAATAAGTACAAAGGAAATTAAGGAAAAATGGCAAACCGCTTGGAACAATGATGTAAACAACAAACTGCACTTGGTAAAGCCAGTTCTAGGTGAGCATTTCAATCTCGTGGCGAGGAAATAAAAAAGTAGATATGTCCTTAAGGGATTGCGTTAAATTAGTACAAAAGAAATTAAGTAAAGAAAGGCAGACAGCTTGGAACAATGAAGTAAACAACAAACAGCACTGGGTAAATCCAGTTCTAGGTGTGCTGCTCAATCTCGTGGCAAGGAAATAATACAAGTAAATATGTCGTTTTAAATTGCATTAAATAAGTAGAAAGGAAATTAAGTAAAAATGACAGACAGCTTGGAACAATGAAGTAAACAACAAACAGCACTGGGTAAATCCAGTTCTAGGTGTGCTGCTCAATCTCGTGGCAAGGAAATAATACAAGTAAATATGTTGTTTTAAATTGCATTAATTAAGTAGAAAGGAAATTAAGTAAAAATGGCAGACAGCGTGGAACAATGAAGTAAACAACAAACTGCACTAGGTAAATCCAGTTCTAGGTGTGCTGCTCAATCTCGTGGCAAGGAAACAAAACAAGTAAATATGTCGTTTTAAATTGCAATAAATAAGTAGAAAGGAAATTAAGTAAAAATGGCAGACAGCTTGGAACAATGAAGTAAACAACAAACTGCACTGGGTAAATCCACTTCTTGGTGTGCTGCTCAATCTCGTGGCAAGGAAATAAAACAAGTAAATATGTCGTTTAAAGATTGCATTAAATAAGTGGAAAGGAAAATAAGGAAAAATGGCAAACCGCTTGAAACAATGAAGTAAACAACAAACTGCACTTGGTAAAGCCAGTTCTAGGTGTGCTGCTCAATCTCGTGGCAAGGAAATAAAAAAGTAGATATGTCCTTTAGGGTTTGCGTTAAATTAGTACAAAGGTAATTAAGCAACGAAAGGCAGACAGCTTGGAACAATGAAGTAAACAACAAACTGCACTGGGTAAATCCACTTCTTGGTGTGCTGCTCGATCTCGTGGCAAGGAAATAATACAAGTAAATATGTCGTTTTAAATTGCATTAAATAAGTAGAAAGGAAATTAAGTAAAAATGGCAGACACCTTGGAACAATGAAGTAAAACACAAACTGCACTTGGTAAAGCCAGTTCTAGGTGTGCTGCTCAATCTCGTGGCAAGGAAATAAAACAAGCAAATATGTCGTTTAAATATTGCATTAAATAAGTAGAAAGGAAACTAAGCAAAATTGGCAGACAGCTCGGAACAATGAAGTAAACAACAAACTGCACTTGGTAAAGCCAGTTCTAGGTGTGCTGCTCAATCTCGTGGCAAGGAAATAAAACGAGTAAAAATGTCGCTTAATGATTGCAATAAATAAGTAGAAAGGAAATTAGGGAAAAATGGCAGGCAGCTTGGAACAATGAAGTAAACAAAAAACTACATTTGGTAAAGACAGTTCTAGACGTGCTACTCAATCTCATGGCAAGGAAATAAAAAAGTAGATATGTCCTTTAGGAATTGCGTTAAATTAGTACAAAGGAAATTAAGTAAAGAAAGGCAGACAGCTTGTAACAATGAAGTAAACAAACTGCACTTGGTAAAGCCAGTTCTAGGTGTGCTGCTCAATTTCGTGGCAAGGAAATAAAACAAGTAAATATGTCGTTTAAAGATTGCATTAAATAAGTAGAAAGGAAATTAAGTAAAAATGGGAGGCAGCCTGGAACAATGAAGTAAACAACAAACTGCACAGGGTAAATCCAGTTCTAGGTGTGCTGCACAATCTTGTGGCAAGGAAATAAAACATGTAAATATGTCGTTTTAAATTGCATTAAATAAGTAGAAAGGAAATTAAGTAAAAAGGGCAGACAGCTTGGAACAATGGGGTAAACAACAAACTGCACTTGGTAAATCCAGTTCTAGGTGTGCTGCTCAATTCCGTGGCAGGGAAATAAAACAAGTAAATATGTCGTTTAAAGATTGCATTAAATAAGTAGAAAGGAAAATAATTAAAACTGGCAGACAGCCTGGAACAATGAAGTAAACAACAAACTGCACTTGGTAAAGCCACTTCTAGGTGTGCTGATCAATTTGGTAGCAAGGAAATAAAAAAAGCAAATATGTCGTTAAAAGACTGCATTAAATAAGTAGAAAGGAAATTAAGTAAAAATGGCAGAGAGTTTAGAACAATGAAGTAAACAACAAACTGCACTGGGTAAATCCACTTCTTGGTGTGCTGCTCGATCTCGTGGCAAGGAAATAATACAAGTAAATATGTCGTCTTAAATTGCATTAAATAAGTAGAAAGGAAATTAAGTAAAAAGGGCAGACACCTTGGAACAATGAAGTAAAACACAAACTGCACTTGGTAAAGCCAGTTCTAGGTGTGCTGCTCAATCTCGTGGCAAGGAAATAAAACAAGCAAATATGTCGTTTAAAGATTGCATTAAATAAGTAAAAAGGAAACTAAGCAAAAATGGCAGACAGCTCGGAACATTGAAGTAAACAACAAACTGCACTTGGTAAAGCCAGTTTTTGGTGTGCTGCTCAATCTCGTGGCAAGGAAATAAAACAAGTAAAAATATCGTTTAATGATTGCATTAAATAAGTAGAAAGGAAATTAAGTAAAAATGGCAGGCAGCTGGGAACAATGAAGTAAACAACAAACTACATTTGGTAAAGCCAGTTCTAGACGTGCTACTCAATCTCATGGCAAGGAAATAAAAAAGTAGATATGTCCTTTAGGAATTGCGTTAAATTAGTACAAAGGAAATTAAGTAAAGAAAGACAGACAGCTTGGAACAACGAAGTAAACAAACTGCACTTGGTAAAGCCAATTCTAGGTGTGCTGCTCAATCTCGTGGCATGGAAATAAAACAAGTAAATATGCCGTTTAAAGATTGCTTAAATAAGTAGAAAGGAAATTAAGTATAAATAGCAGACAGCTTGGAACAATGAAGTAAACAACAAACTGCTCTGGGTAAATCCAGTTCTAGTTGTGCTGCTCAATCCCGTGGCAAGGAAATAAAGTAGATATGTCCTTTAGGAATTGCGTTAAATTAGTACAAAGGAAATTAGGTAAAGAAAGGCAGACAGCTTGTAACAATGAAGTAAACAAACTGCACTTGGTAAAGCCAGTTCTAGGTGTGCTGCTCAATCTCGTGGCAAGGAAATAAAACAAGTAAATATGTCGTTTAAAGATTGCATTAAATACGTAGAAAGGAAATTAAGTAAAAATGGGAGGCAGCCTGGAACAATGAAGTAAACAACAAACTGCACAGGGTAAATCCAGTTCTAGCTGTGCTGCTCAATCTCGTGGCAAGGAAATAAAACAAGTAAATATGTCGTTTTAAATTGCATTAAATAAGTAGAAAGGAAATTAAGTAAAAAGGGCAGACAGCTTGGAACAATGGGGTAAACAACAAACTGCACTTGGTAAATCCAGTTCTAGGTGCGGTGCTCAATTCCGTGGCAAGGAAATAAAACAAGTAAATATGTCGTTTAAAGATTGCATTAAATAAGTAGAAAGGAAATTATTTAAAACTGGCAGACAGCCTGGAACAATGAAGTAAACAACAAACTGCACTTGGTAAAGCCAGTTCTAGGTGTGCTGATCAATTTGGTAGCAAGGAAATAAAAAAGTAAATATGTCGTTAAAAGTCTGCATTAAATAAGTAGAAAGGAAATTAAGTAAAATGGCAGAAAGCTTGGAACAATGAAGTAAACAACAAACTGCACTTGGTAAAGCCAGTTCTAGGTGCACTGCTCAATCTCATGGCAAGGAAATAAAACAAGTAAATATGTCGTTTAAAGATTGCATTAAATAGGTAGAAAGGAAAATAAGAAAAAATGGCAAACCGCTTGGAACAATGAAATAAACAACAAACTGCACTTGGTAAAGCCAGTTCTAGGTGTGCTGCTCAATCTCGTGGCAAGGAAATAAAAAAGTAGATATGTCCTTTAGGGATTGCGTTAAATTAGTACAAAGGAAATTAAGCAAAGAAAGGCAGACAGCTTGGAACAATGAAGTAAACAAACTGAACTTGGTAAAGCCTGTTCTAGGTGTGCTGCTCAATCTCTTGGCAAGGAAATAAAACAAGTAAATATGTCGTTTAAAGATTGTTCTAATAAGTAGAAAGGAAATTAAGGAAAAATGGAAAACCAATTGGAACAATGAAGTAAACAACAAACTGCCTTTGGTAAAGCCAGTTCTAGGTGTGCTGTTCAATCTCGAGGCAAGGAAATAAAACGAGTAAATATGTCGTTTAAAGATTGCATTAAATAAGTAGAAAGGAAATTAAGCAAAAATGGCAGACAGCTTAGAACAATGAAGTAAACAACAAACTGCACTGGGTAAAGCCAGTTCTAGGTGTGCTGCTCAATCTCGTGGCAAGAAAACAAAACAAGTAAATATGTCGTTTAAAGATTGCATTAAATAAGTAGAAAGGAAATTAAGTAAAAATGACAGAAAGCTTTTAACAATGAAGTAAACAACAAACTGCACTTGGTAAAGCCAGTTCTAGGTGCACTGTTCAATATCGTGGCAAGGAAATAAAACAAGTAAATATGTCGTTTAAAGATTGCATTAAATAAGTAGAAAGGAAATTAAGCAAAAATGGCAGACAGCTTGGAACAATGAAGTAAACAACAAACTGCACTTGGTAAAGCCAGTTCTAGGTGTGCTGCTCAATCTCGTGGAAAGCAAATAAAACAAGTAAATATGTCGTGTAAAGATTGCATTAAATAGGTAGAAAGGAAATTAAGCAAAAATGGCAGACAGCTTGGAACAATGAAGTAAACAACAAACTGCACTTGGTAAAGCCAGTTCTAGGTGTGCTGCTCAATCTCGCGGCAAGGAAATAAAACAAGTAAATATGCCGTTTAAAGATTGCATTAAATAAGTAGAAAGGAAATTAAGTAAAAAGGGCAGACACCTTGGAACAATAAAGTAAACAACAAACTGCACTTGGTAAAGCCAGTTCTAGGTGTGCTGCTCAATCCCTTGGCAAGGAATTAAAACAAGTAAATATGTCGTTTAAAGATTGCATTAAAAAGTAGAAAGGAAATGAAGGAAAAATAGCAGACAGCTTGGAACAATGAAGTAAACAACAAGCTGCATTTGGGAAAGCCAGTTCTAGGTTTGCTGCTCAATCTCGTGGCAAGGAAATAAAACAAGTAAATATGTCGTTTAAAGATTGCATTAAATAAGTAGAAAGGAAATTAAGCGAAAATGGCAGACAGCTTGGAACAATGAAGTAAACAACAAACAGCACTTGGTGAAGCCAGTTCTAGGTATGCTGCTCAATCTCGTGGCAAGGAAAAAAAACTAGTAAATCTGTCGTTTAAAGATTGCATTAAATAAGTAGAAAGGAAATTAAGTAAAAATGGCAGAGAGTTTGGAACAATGAAGTAAACAACAAACTGCACTTGGTAAAGCCAGTTCTAGGTGTGGTGCTCAATCTCGTGGCAAGGAAATAAAACAAGCAAATATGTCGTTAAAGGATTGCATTAAATAAGTAGAAAGGAAATTAAGTAAAAATGGCAGACAGCTTGGAACAACAAAGTAAACAACAAACTGCACTTGATAGAGCCAGTTCTAGCTGTGCTGCTCAATCTCGTGGCAAGGAAATAAATCAAGTAAATATGTCGTTTAAAGACTGCATTAAAAAGGTAGAAAGGAAATTAAGTAAAAATGGCAGAAAGCTTGGAACAACGAAGTAATCAACAAACTGCACTTGATAGAGCCAGTTCTAGGTGTGCTGCTTAATCTCAAGGCAAGGAAATAAAACAAGTAAATATGTCGTTTAAAGATTGCATTAAATAAGTAGAAAGGAAATTAAGCAAAAATGGCAGACAGCTTGGAACAATGAAGTAAACAACAAACTGCACTTGGTAAAGCTTGTTCTAGGTGTGCTGCTCAATCTCGCGGCAAGGAAATAAAACAAGTAAATATGTCGTTTAAAGATTGCATTAAATAAGTAGAAAGGAAATAAGTAATAAGGGCAGACACCTTGGAACAATAAAGTAAACAACAAACTGCACTTGGTAAAGCCAGTTCTAGGTGTGCTGCTCAATCCCTTGGCAAGGAATTAAAACAAGTAAATATGTCGTTTAAAGATTGCATTAAAAAAGTAGAAAGGAAATGAAGGAAAAATAGCAGACAGCTTGGAACAATGAAGTAAACAACAAGCTGCACTAGGGAAAGCCAGTTCTAGGTTTGCTGCTAAATCACGTGGCAAAAAAATAAAACAAATAAATATGTCGTTTAAAGATTGCATTAAATAAGTAGAAAGGAAATTAAGTAAAAATGGCAGACAGCTTGGAACAATGAAGTAAACAACAAACTGCACTTGGTAAAGCCAGTTCTAGGTGAGCTGTTCAATCTCGTGGCGAGGAAATAAAAAAGTAGATATGTCCTTTAGGGATTGCGTTAAATTAGTACAAAAGAAATTAAGTAAACAAAGGCAGACAGCTTGGAACAATGAAATAAACAACAAACAGCACTGGGTAAATCCAGTTCTAGGTGTGCTGCTCAATCTCGTGGCAAGAAAATAATACAAGTAAATATGTCGTTTTAAATTGCATTAAATAAGTAGAAATGAAATTAAGTAAAAATGGCAGACAGCTTGGAACAATGAAGTAAACAACAAACTGCACTTGGTAAAGCCAGTTCTAGGTGTGATGCTCAATCTCGTGGCAAGGAAATAAAACAAGCAAATATGTCATTTAAAGATTGCATTAAATAAGTAGAAAGGAAATTAAGTAAAAATGGCAGACAGCTTGGAACAACGAAGTAATCAGCAAACTGCACTTGATAGAGCCAGTTCTAGGTGTGCTGCTCAATCTCATGGCAAGGAAATAAAACAAGTAAATATGTCGTGTAAAGATTGCATTAAATAAGTAGAAAGGAAATTAAGTAAAAAAGCAGACATCATGGAACAATGAATTAAACAAAAAACTGCACTTGGGAAAGCCAGTTCTAGGTGTGCTGCTAAATCATGTGGCAAGGAATTAAAACAAGTAAATATGTCATTTTAAGATTGCATTAAATAAGTAAAAAGGAAATTAAGGAAAAATGGCAAACAACTTGGAACAATGAAGTAAACAACAAACTGCACTTGGTAAAGCCAGTTCTAGGTGTGCTGTTCAATCTCGTTGCAAGGAAAGGAAAAAGTAGAAATCCTTTAGGGATTGCGTTAAATTAGTTCAAAGGAAATTAAGTGAAGAAAGGCAGCTTGTAACAATGAAGTAAACAAACTGCACTTGGTAAAGCCAGTTCTAGGTGTGCTGCTTAATCTTGTGGCAAGGAAATAAAACAAGTAATTATGTCATTTAAAGATTGCCTAAATAAGTAGAAAGGAAATTAGGTAAAAAAGGCAGACAGCTTGGAACAATGAATAAACAACAAACTGCACTGGGTAAATCCAGTTCTAGGAGTGCTGCTCAATCTCGTGGCAAGGAAATAAAAAAGTAGATATGTGCTTTAGGGATCGCGTTAAATTAGTAGAAAGCAAATTAAGTAAAGAAAGGCAGACAGCTTGGAACAATGAAGTAAACAAACTGCACTTGGTAAAGCCAGTTCTAGGTGTGCTGCTCAATCTTGTGGCAAGGAAATAAAACAAGTAATTATGTCATTTAAAGATTGCCTAAATAAGTAGAAAGGAAATTAAGTAAAAATGGCAGACAACTTGGAATAATGAAGTAAACAACAAACTGCACTTGGGAAAGCCAGTTCTAGGTGTGCTGCTATATCATGTGGCAGGGAATAAAACAAGTATATATGTCATTTTAAGCTTGCATTAAATAAGTACAAAGGAAATTAAGGAAAAATGGCAAACCGCTTGGAACAATGATGTAAAGAACAAACTGCACTTGGTAAAGCCAGTTCTAGGTGAGCTGTTCAATCTCGTGGTGAGGAAAAAAAAAGTAGATATGTCCTTTAGGGATTGCATTAAATTAGTACAAAAGAAATTAAGTAAAGAAAGGCAGACAGCTTGGAACAATGAAGTAAACAACAAACAGCACTGGGTAAATTCAGTTCTAGGTGGGCTGCTCAATCTCGTGGCAAGGAAATAATACAAGTAAATATGTCGTTTTAAATTGCAATAAATAAGTAGAAAGGAAATTAAGTAAAAATGGCAGACAGCTTGGAACAATGAAGTAAACAACAAACAGCACTGGGTAAATCCAGTTCTAGGTGTGCTGCTCAATCTCGTGGCAAGGAAATAATACAAGTAAATATGTCGTTTTAAATTGCATTAAATAAGTGGAAATGAAATTAAGTAAAAATGGCAGACAGCATGGAACAATGAAGTAAACAACAAACTGCACTGGGTAAATCCAGTTCTAGGTGTGGTGCTCAATCTCGTGGGAAGGAAATAAAACAAGTAAATATGTCGTTTTAAATTGCATTAAATAAGTAGAAAGAAAATTAAGTAAAAATGGCAGACAGCTTGAAACAACGAAGTAATCAACAAACTGCACTTGATAGAGCCAGTTCTAGGTGTGCTGCTTAATCTCATGGCAAGGAAATAAAACAAGTAAATATGTCGTTTAAAGATTGTTTAAATAAGTAGAAAGGAAATTAAGGAAAAATGGAAACCCACTTGGAACAATGAAGTAAACAACAAACTGCACTTGGTAAAGCCAGTTCTAGGTGTGCTGCTCAATCTCGTGGCAAGGAAATAAAAAAGTAGATATGTCCTTTAGGGATTGCGTTAAATTAGTACAAAGGTAATTAAGCAACGAAAGGCAGACAGCTTGGAACAATGAAGTAAACAACAAACTGCACTGGGTAAATCCACTTGGTGTGCTGCTCGATCTCGTGGCCAGGAAATAATACAAGTAAATATGTCGTCTTAAATTGCATTAAATAAGTAGAAAGGAAATTAAGTAAAAAGGGCAGACACCTTGGAACAATGAAGTAAAACACAAACTGCACTTGGTAAAGCCAGTTCTAGGTGTGCTGCTCAATCTCGTGGCAAGGAAATAAAACAAGCAAATATGTCGTTTAAATATTGCATTAAATAAGTAGAAAGGAAACTAAGCAAAATTGGCAGACAGCTCGGAACAATGAAGTAAACAACAAACTGCACTTGGTAAAGCGAGTTCTAGGTGTGCTGCTCAATCTCGTGGCAAGGAAATAAAACGAGTAAAAATGTCGCTTAATGATTGCATTAAATAAGTAGAAAGGAAATTAGGTAAAAATGGCAGGCAGCTTGGAACAATGAAGTAAACAAAAAACTACATTTGGTAAAGACAGTTCTAGACGTGCTTCTCAATCTCATGGCAAAGAAATAAAAAAGTAGATATGTCCTTTAGGAATTGCGTTAAATTAGTACAAAGGAAATTAAGTAAAGAAAGGCAGACAGCTTGTAACAATGAAGTAAACAAACTGCACTTGGTAAAGCCAGTTCTAGGTGTGCTGCTCAATTTCGTGGCAAGGAAATAAAACAAGTAAATATGTCGTTTAAAGATTGCATTAAATAAGTAGAAAGGAAATTAAGTAAAAATGGGAGGCAGCCTGGAACAATGAAGTAAACAACAAACTGCACAGGGTAAATCCAGTTCTAGGTGTGCTGCACAATCTTGTGGCAAGGAAATAAAACATGTAAATATGTCGTTTTAAATTGCATTAAATATGTAGAAAGGAAATTAAGTAAAAAGGGCAGACAGCTTGGAACATTGGGGTCAACAACAAACTGCACTTGGTAAATCCAGTTCTAGGTGTGCTGCTCAATTCCGTGGCAAGGAAATAAAACAAGTAAATATGTCGTTTAAAGATTGCAATAAATAAGTAGAAAGGAAATTAATTAAAACTGGCAGACAGCCTGGAACAATGAAGTAAACAACAAACTGCACTTGGTAAAGCCAGTTCTAGGTGTGCTGATCAATTTGGTAGCAAGGAAATAAAAAAAGCAAATATGTCGTTAAAAGACTGCATTAAATAAGTAGAAAGGAAATTAAGTAAATATGGCAGACAGTTTAGAACAATGAAGTAAACAACAAACTGCACTGGGTAAATCCACTTCTTGGTGTGCTGCTCAATCTCGTGGCATGGAAATAAAAGAAGTAAATATGTCGATTAAATATTGCATTAAAAATGTAGAAAGGAAATTAAGCAAAAATGGCAGACAGCTTGGAACAATGAAGTAAACAAACTGCACTTGGTAAAGCCAGTTCTAGGTGTGCTGCTCAATCCCGTGGAGAGAAAATAAAACAAGTAAATATGTTGTTTAAAAATTGCATTAAATAAGTAGAAAGGAATATAAGCAAAAATGGCAGACAGCTTGGAACAATGAAGTAAACAACAAAGTGCACTTGGTAAAGCCAGTTCTAGGTGTGGTGCTCAATCTCGTGGCAAGGAAATAAAACAAGTAAATATGTCATTTAAAGATTGCAATAAATAAGTATAAAGGAAATTAAGCGAAAATGGCAGACAGCTTGGAACAATGAAGTAAACAACAAACTGCACTTGGTAAAGCCAGTTCTAGGTGTGGTGCTCAATCTCGTGGCAAGGAAATAAAACAAGTAAATATGTCGTTTAAAGATTGCATTAAATAAGTAGAAAGGAAATTAAGCAAAAATGGCAGACAGCTTGGAACAATGAAGTAAAAAACAAACTGCACTTGGTAAAGCCAGTTCTAGGTGTGCTGCTCAATCTCGTGGCAAGGAAATAAAACAAGTAAATATGTCATTTAAAGATTGCATTAAATAAGTAGAAAGGAAATTAACAAAAAATGGCAGACAGCTTAGAACAATGAAGTAAACAACAAACTGCACTGGGTAAAGCCAGTTCTAGGTGTGCTGCTCAATCTCGTGGCAAGAAAATAAAACAAGTAAATATGTCGTTTAAAGATTGCATTAAATAAGTAGAAAGGAAATTAAGCAATAATGGCAGACAGCTTGGAACAATGAAGTAAACAACAAACTGCACTTGGTGAAGCCAGTTCTAGGTGTGCTGCTCAATCTCGCGGCAAGGAAATAAAACAAGTAAATATGTCGTTTAAAGATTGCAATAAATAAGCAGAAAGGAAATTAAGCAAAAATGGCAGACAGCTTGGAACAATGAAGTAAACAACAAACTGCACTTGGTAAAGCCAGTTTTAGGTGTGCTTCTCAATCTCGTGGCAAGGAAATAAAACAAGTAAATATGTCGTTTAAAGATTGCATTAAATAAGTAGAAAGGAAATTAAGCAAAAATGGCAGACAGCTTGGAACAATGAAGTAAACAACAAACTGCACTTGGTAAAGCCAGTTCTAGGTGTGCAGCTCAATCTCGCGGAGAGGAAATAAAACAAGTAAATATGTCGTTTAAAGATTGCATTAAAATGTAGAAAGGAAATTAAGTAAAAAGGGCAGACATCTTGGAACAATGAAGTAAACAACAAACTGCACTTGGGAAAGCCAGTGCTAGGTGTTCTTGTAAATCATGTGGCAAGGAAATAAAACAAGTATATATGTCATTTTAAGCTTGCATTAAATAAGTACAAAGGAAATTAAGGAAAAATGGCAAACCGCTTGGAACAATGATGTAAACAACAAACTGCACTTGGTAAAGCCAGTTCTAGGTGAGCATTTCAATCTCGTGGCGAGGAAATAAAAAAGTAGATATGTCCTTTAGGGATTGCGTTAAATTAGTACAAAAGAAATTAAGTAAAGAAAGGCAGACAGCTTGGAACAATGAAGTAAACAACAAACAGCACTGGGTAAATCCAGTTCTAGGTGTGCTGCTCAATCTCGTGGCAAGGAAATAATACAAGTAAATATGTTGTTTTAAATTGCATTAATTAAGTAGAAAGGAAATTAAGTAAAAATGGCAGACAGCGTGGAACAATGAAGTAAACAACAAACTGCACTAGGTAAATCCAGTTCTAGGTGTGCTGCTCAATCTCGTGGCAAGGAAACAAAACAAGTAAGTATGTCGTTTTAAATTGCATTAAATAAGTAGAAAGGAAATTAAGTAAAAATGGCAGACAGCTTGGAACAATGAAGTAAACAACAAACTGCACTGGGTAAATCCACTTCTTGGTGTGCTGCTCAATTTCGTGGCAAGAAAATAAAACAAGTAAATATGTCGTTTAAAGATTGCATTAAATAAGTGGAAAGGAAAATAAGGAAAAATGGCAAACCGCTTGAAACAATGAAGTAAACAACAAACTGCACTTGGTAAAGCCAGTTCTAGGTGTGCTGCTCAATCTCGTGGCAAGGAAATAAAAAAGTAGATATGTCCTTTAGGGATTGCGTTAAATTAGTACAAAGGTAATTAAGCAACGAAAGGCAGACAGCTTGGAACAATGAAGTAAACAACAAACTGCACTGGGTAAATCCACTTCTTGGTGTGCTGCTCGATCTCGTGGCAAGGAAATAATACAAGTAAATATGTCGTCTTAAATTGCATTAAATAAGTAGAAAGGAAATAAGTAAAAAGGGCAGACACCTTTGGAACAATGAAGTAAAACACAAACTGCACTTGGTAAAGCCAGTTCTAGGTGTGCTGCTCAATCTCGTGGCAAGGAAATAAAACAAGCAAATATGTCGTTTAAATATTGCATTAAATAAGTAGAAAGGAAACTAAGCAAAATTGGCAGACAGCTCGGAACAATGAAGTAAACAACAAACTGCACTGGGTAAATCCACTTCTTGGTGTGCTGCTCGATCTCGTGGCAAGGAAATAAAACGAGTAAAAATGTCGCTTAATGATTGCATTAAATAAGTAGAAAGAAAATTAGGTAAAAATGGCAGGCAGCTTGGAACAATGAAGTAAACAAAAAACTACATTTGGTAAAGACAGTTCTAGACGTGCTACTCAATCTCATGGCAAGGAAATAAAAAAGTAGATATGTCCTTAAGGAATTGCGTTAAATTAGTACAAAGGAAATTAAGTAAAGAAAGGCAGACAGCTTGTAACAATGAAGTAAACAAACTGCACTTGGTAAAGCCAGTTCTAGGTGTGCTGCTCAATTTCGTGGCAAGGAAATAAAACAAGTAAATATGTCGTTTAAAGATTGCATTAAATAAGTAGAAAGGAAATTAAGTAAAAATGGGAGGCAGCCTGGAACAATGAAGTAAACAACAAACTGCACAGGGTAAATCCAGTTCTAGGTGTGCTGCACAATCTTGTGGCAAGGAAATAAAACATGTAAATATGTCGTTTTAAATTGCATTAAATAAGTAGAAAGGAAATTAAGTAAAAAGGGCAGACAGCTTGGAACAATGGGGTAAACAACAAACTGCACTTGGTAAATCCTGTTCTATGTGTGCTGCTCAATTCCGTGGCAAGGAAATAAAACAAGCAAATATGTCGTTAAAGGATTGCATTAAATAAGTAGAAAGGAAATTAAGTAAAAATGGCAGACAGCTTGGAACAACAAAGTAAACAACAAACTGCACTTGATAGAGCCAGTTCTAGCTGTGCTGCTCAATCTCGTGGCAAGGAAATAAATCAAGTAAATATGTCGTTTAAAGACTGCATTAAAAAGGTAGAAAGGAAATTAAGTAAAAATGGCAGAAAGCTTGGAACAACGAAGTAATCAACAAACTGCACTTGATAGAGCCAGTTCTAGGTGTGCTGCTTAATCTCAAGGCAAGGAAATAAAACAAGTAAATATGTCGTTTAAAGATTGCATTAAATAAGTAGAAAGGAAATTAAGCAAAAATGGCAGACAGCTTGGAACAATGAAGTAAACAACAAACTGCACTTGGTAAAGCTTGTTCTAGGTGTGCTGCTCAATCTCGCGGCAAGGAAATAAAACAAGTAAATATGTCGTTTAAAGATTGCATTAAATAAGTAGAAAGGAAATAAGTAATAAGGGCAGACACCTTGGAACAATAAAGTAAACAACAAACTGCACTTGGTAAAGCCAGTTCTAGGTGTGCTGCTCAATCCCTTGGCAAGGAATTAAAACAAGTAAATATGTCGTTTAAAGATTGCATTAAAAAAGTAGAAAGGAAATGAAGGAAAAATAGCAGACAGCTTGGAACAATGAAGTAAACAACAAGCTGCACTAGGGAAAGCCAGTTCTAGGTTTGCTGCTAAATCACGTGGCAAAAAAATAAAACAAATAAATATGTCGTTTAAAGATTGCATTAAATAAGTAGAAAGGAAATTAAGTAAAAATGGCAGACAGCTTGGAACAATGAAGTAAACAACAAACTGCACTTGGTAAAGCCAGTTCTAGGTGAGCTGTTCAATCTCGTGGCGAGGAAATAAAAAAGTAGATATGTCCTTTAGGGATTGCGTTAAATTAGTACAAAAGAAATTAAGTAAACAAAGGCAGACAGCTTGGAACAATGAAATAAACAACAAACAGCACTGGGTAAATCCAGTTCTAGGTGTGCTGCTCAATCTCGTGGCAAGAAAATAATACAAGTATATATGTCGTTTTAAATTGCATTAAATAAGTAGAAATGAAATTAAGTAAAAATGGCAGACAGCTTGGAACAATGAAGTAAACAACAAACTGCACTTGGTAAAGCCAGTTCTAGGTGTGATGCTCAATCTCGTGGCAAGGAAATAAAACAAGCAAATATGTCATTTAAAGATTGCATTAAATAAGTAGAAAGGAAATTAAGTAAAAATGGCAGACAGCTTGGAACAACGAAGTAATCAGCAAACTGCACTTGATAGAGCCAGTTCTAGGTGTGCTGCTCAATCTCATGGCAAGGAAATAAAACAAGTAAATATGTCGTGTAAAGATTGCATTAAATAAGTAGAAAGGAAATTAAGTAAAAAAGCAGACATCATGGAACAGTGAATTAAACAAAAAACTGCACTTGGGAAAGCCAGTTCTAGGTGTGCTGCTAAATCATGTGGCAAGGAATTAAAACAAGTAAATATGTCATTTTAAGATTGCATTAAATAAGTAAAAAGGAAATTAAGGAAAAATGGCAAACAACTTGGAACAATGAAGTAAACAACAAACTGCACTTGGTAAAGCCAGTTCTAGGTGTGCTGTTCAATCTCGTTGCAAGGAAAGGAAAAAGTAGAAATCCTTTAGGGATTGCGTTAAATTAGTTCAAAGGAAATTAAGTGAAGAAAGGCAGCTTGTAACAATGAAGTAAACAAACTGCACTTGGTAAAGCCAGTTCTAGGTGTGCTGCTTAATCTTGTGGCAAGGAAATAAAACAAGTAATTATGTCATTTAAAGATTGCCTAAATAAGTAGAAAGGAAATTAGGTAAAAAAGGCAGACAGCTTGGAACAATGAATAAACAACAAACTGCACTGGGTAAATCCAGTTCTAGGAGTGCTGCTCAATCTCGTGGCAAGGAAATAAAAAAGTAGATATGTGCTTTAGGGATCGCGTTAAATTAGTAGAAAGCAAATTAAGTAAAGAAAGGCAGACAGCTTGGAACAATGAAGTAAACAAACTGCACTTGGTAAAGCCAGTTCTAGGTGTGCTGCTCAATCTTGTGGCAAGGAAATAAAACAAGTAATTATGTCATTTAAAGATTGCCTAAATAAGTAGAAAGGAAATTAAGTAAAAATGGCAGACAACTTGGAATAATGAAGTAAACAACAAACTGCACTTGGGAAAGCCAGTTCTAGGTGTGCTGCTATATCATGTGGCA
The DNA here is from genome assembly GCF_052857255.1 of Amblyomma americanum. Lineage (NCBI taxonomy): Eukaryota > Metazoa > Arthropoda > Arachnida > Ixodida > Ixodidae > Amblyomma > Amblyomma americanum. The sequence continues at coordinate 707,870 of NW_027526487.1, read as the reverse complement.
GGGAATAAAACAAGTATATATGTCATTTTAAGCTTGCATTAAATAAGTACAAAGGAAATTAAGGAAAAATGGCAAACCGCTTGGAACAATGATGTAAAGAACAAACTGCACTTGGTAAAGCCAGTTCTAGGTGAGCTGTTCAATCTCGTGGTGAGGAAAAAAAAAGTAGATATGTCCTTTAGGGATTGCATTAAATTAGTACAAAAGAAATTAAGTAAAGAAAGGCAGACAGCTTGGAACAATGAAGTAAACAACAAACAGCACTGGGTAAATTCAGTTCTAGGTGGGCTGCTCAATCTCGTGGCAAGGAAATAATACAAGTAAATATGTCGTTTTAAATTGCAATAAATAAGTAGAAAGGAAATTAAGTAAAAATGGCAGACAGCTTGGAACAATGAAGTAAACAACAAACAGCACTGGGTAAATCCAGTTCTAGGTGTGCTGCTCAATCTCGTGGCAAGGAAATAATACAAGTAAATATGTCGTTTTAAATTGCATTAAATAAGTGGAAATGAAATTAAGTAAAAATGGCAGACAGCATGGAACAATGAAGTAAACAACAAACTGCACTGGGTAAATCCAGTTCTAGGTGTGGTGCTCAATCTCGTGGGAAGGAAATAAAACAAGTAAATATGTCGTTTTAAATTGCTATAAATAAGTAGAAAGAAAATTAAGTAAAAATGGCAGACAGCTTGAAACAACGAAGTAATCAACAAACTGCACTTGATAGAGCCAGTTCTAGGTGTGCTGCTTAATCTCATGGCAAGGAAATAAAACAAGTAAATATGTCGTTTAAAGATTGTTTAAATAAGTAGAAAGGAAATTAAGGAAAAATGGAAACCCACTTGGAACAATGAAGTAAACAACAAACTGCACTTGGTAAAGCCAGTTCTAGGTGTGCTGCTCAATCTCGTGGCAAGGAAATAAAAAAGTAGATATGTCCTTTAGGGATTGCGTTAAATTAGTACAAAGGTAATTAAGCAACGAAAGGCAGACAGCTTGGAACAATGAAGTAAACAACAAACTGCACTGGGTAAATCCACTTGGTGTGCTGCTCGATCTCGTGGCAAGGAAATAATACAAGTAAATATGTCGTCTTAAATTGCATTAAATAAGTAGAAAGGAAATTAAGTAAAAAGGGCAGACACCTTGGAACAATGAAGTAAAACACAAACTGCACTTGGTAAAGCCAGTTCTAGGTGTGCTGCTCAATCTCGTGGCAAGGAAATAAAACAAGCAAATATGTCGTTTAAATATTGCATTAAATAAGTAGAAAGGAAACTAAGCAAAATTGGCAGACAGCTCGGAACAATGAAGTAAACAACAAACTGCACTTGGTAAAGCGAGTTCTAGGTGTGCTGCTCAATCTCGTGGCAAGGAAATAAAACGAGTAAAAATGTCGCTTAATGATTGCATTAAATAAGTAGAAAGGAAATTAGGTAAAAATGGCAGGCAGCTTGGAACAATGAAGTAAACAAAAAACTACATTTGGTAAAGACAGTTCTAGACGTGCTTCTCAATCTCATGGCAAAGAAATAAAAAAGTAGATATGTCCTTTAGGAATTGCGTTAAATTAGTACAAAGGAAATTAAGTAAAGAAAGGCAGACAGCTTGTAACAATGAAGTAAACAAACTGCACTTGGTAAAGCCAGTTCTAGGTGTGCTGCTCAATTTCGTGGCAAGGAAATAAAACAAGTAAATATGTCGTTTAAAGATTGCATTAAATAAGTAGAAAGGAAATTAAGTAAAAATGGGAGGCAGCCTGGAACAATGAAGTAAACAACAAACTGCACAGGGTAAATCCAGTTCTAGGTGTGCTGCACAATCTTGTGGCAAGGAAATAAAACATGTAAATATGTCGTTTTAAATTGCATTAAATATGTAGAAAGGAAATTAAGTAAAAAGGGCAGACAGCTTGGAACATTGGGGTCAACAACAAACTGCACTTGGTAAATCCAGTTCTAGGTGTGCTGCTCAATTCCGTGGCAAGGAAATAAAACAAGTAAATATGTCGTTTAAAGATTGCAATAAATAAGTAGAAAGGAAATTAATTAAAACTGGCAGACAGCCTGGAACAATGAAGTAAACAACAAACTGCACTTGGTAAAGCCAGTTCTAGGTGTGCTGATCAATTTGGTAGCAAGGAAATAAAAAAAGCAAATATGTCGTTAAAAGACTGCATTAAATAAGTAGAAAGGAAATTAAGTAAATATGGCAGACAGTTTAGAACAATGAAGTAAACAACAAACTGCACTTGGTAAAGCCAGTTCTAGGTGTGCTGCTCAATCCCGTGGAGAGAAAATAAAACAAGTAAATATGTTGTTTAAAAATTGCATTAAATAAGTAGAAAGGAATATAAGCAAAAATGGCAGACAGCTTGGAACAATGAAGTAAACAACAAAGTGCACTTGGTAAAGCCAGTTCTAGGTGTGGTGCTCAATCTCGTGGCAAGGAAATAAAACAAGTAAATATGTCATTTAAAGATTGCAATAAATAAGTATAAAGGAAATTAAGCGAAAATGGCAGACAGCTTGGAACAATGAAGTAAACAACAAACTGCACTTGGTAAAGCCAGTTCTAGGTGTGGTGCTCAATCTCGTGGCAAGGAAATAAAACAAGTAAATATGTCGTTTAAAGATTGCATTAAATAAGTAGAAAGGAAATTAAGCAAAAATGGCAGACAGCTTGGAACAATGAAGTAAAAAACAAACTGCACTTGGTAAAGCCAGTTCTAGGTGTGCTGCTCAATCTCGTGGCAAGGAAATAAAACAAGTAAATATGTCATTTAAAGATTGCATTAAATAAGTAGAAAGGAAATTAACAAAAAATGGCAGACAGCTTAGAACAATGAAGTAAACAACAAACTGCACTGGGTAAAGCCAGTTCTAGGTGTGCTGCTCAATCTCGTGGCAAGAAAATAAAACAAGTAAATATGTCGTTTAAAGATTGCATTAAATAAGTAGAAAGGAAATTAAGCAATAATGGCAGACAGCTTGGAACAATGAAGTAAACAACAAACTGCACTTGGTGAAGCCAGTTCTAGGTGTGCTGCTCAATCTCGCGGCAAGGAAATAAAACAAGTAAATATGTCGTTTAAAGATTGCAATAAATAAGCAGAAAGGAAATTAAGCAAAAATGGCAGACAGCTTGGAACAATGAAGTAAACAACAAACTGCACTTGGTAAAGCCAGTTTTAGGTGTGCTTCTCAATCTCGTGGCAAGGAAATAAAACAAGTAAATATGTCGTTTAAAGATTGCATTAAATAAGTAGAAAGGAAATTAAGCAAAAATGGCAGACAGCTTGGAACAATGAAGTAAACAACAAACTGCACTTGGTAAAGCCAGTTCTAGGTGTGCAGCTCAATCTCGCGGAGAGGAAATAAAACAAGTAAATATGTCGTTTAAAGATTGCATTAAAATGTAGAAAGGAAATTAAGTAAAAAGGGCAGACATCTTGGAACAATGAAGTAAACAACAAACTGCACTTGGGAAAGCCAGTGCTAGGTGTTCTTGTAAATCATGTGGCAAGGAAATAAAACAAGTATATATGTCATTTTAAGCTTGCATTAAATAAGTACAAAGGAAATTAAGGAAAAATGGCAAACCGCTTGGAACAATGATGTAAACAACAAACTGCACTTGGTAAAGCCAGTTCTAGGTGAGCATTTCAATCTCGTGGCGAGGAAATAAAAAAGTAGATATGTCCTTTAGGGATTGCGTTAAATTAGTACAAAAGAAATTAAGTAAAGAAAGGCAGACAGCTTGGAACAATGAAGTAAACAACAAACAGCACTGGGTAAATCCAGTTCTAGGTGTGCTGCTCAATCTCGTGGCAAGGAAATAATACAAGTAAATATGTCGTTTTAAATTGCATTAAATAAGTAGAAAGGAAATTAAGTAAAAATGACAGACAGCTTGGAACAATGAAGTAAACAACAAACAGCAATGGGTAAATCCAGTTCTAGGTGTGCTGCTCAATCTCGTGGCAAGGAAATAATACAAGTAAATATGTTGTTTTAAATTGCATTAATTAAGTAGAAAGGAAATTAAGTAAAAATGGCAGACAGCGTGGAACAATGAAGTAAACAACAAACTGCACTAGGTAAATCCAGTTCTAGGTGTGCTGCTCAATCTCGTGGCAAGGAAACAAAACAAGTAAGTATGTCGTTTTAAATTGCATTAAATAAGTAGAAAGGAAATTAAGTAAAAATGGCAGACAGCTTGGAACAATGAAGTAAACAACAAACTGCACTGGGTAAATCCACTTCTTGGTGTGCTGCTCAATTTCGTGGCAAGAAAATAAAACAAGTAAATATGTCGTTTAAAGATTGCATTAAATAAGTGGAAAGGAAAATAAGGAAAAATGGCAAACCACTTGAAACAATGAAGTAAACAACAAACTGCACTTGGTAAAGCCAGTTCTAGGTGTGCTGCTCAATCTCGTGGCAAGGAAATAAAAAAGTAGATATGTCCTTTAGGGATTGCGTAAATTAGTACAAAGGTAATTAAGCAACGAAAGGCAGACAGCTTGGAACAATGAAGTAAACAACAAACTGCACTGGGTAAATCCACTTCTTGGTGTGCTGCTCGATCTCGTGGCAAGGAAATAATACAAGTAAATATGTCGTCTTAAATTGCATTAAATAAGTAGAAAGGAAATAAGTAAAAAGGGCAGACACCTTTGGAACAATGAAGTAAAACACAAACTGCACTTGGTAAAGCCAGTTCTAGGTGTGCTGCTCAATCTCGTGGCAAGGAAATAAAACAAGCAAATATGTCGTTTAAATATTGCATTAAATAAGTAGAAAGGAAACTAAGCAAAATTGGCAGACAGCTCGGAACAATGAAGTAAACAACAAACTGCACTGGGTAAATCCACTTCTTGGTGTGCTGCTCGATCTCGTGGCAAGGAAATAAAACGAGTAAAAATGTCGCTTAATGATTGCATTAAATAAGTAGAAAGAAAATTAGGTAAAAATGGCAGGCAGCTTGGAACAATGAAGTAAACAAAAAACTACATTTGGTAAAGACAGTTCTAGACGTGCTACTCAATCTCATGGCAAGGAAATAAAAAAGTAGATATGTCCTTAAGGAATTGCGTTAAATTAGTACAAAGGAAATTAAGTAAAGAAAGGCAGACAGCTTGTAACAATGAAGTAAACAAACTGCACTTGGTAAAGCCAGTTCTAGGTGTGCTGCTCAATTTCGTGGCAAGGAAATAAAACAAGTAAATATGTCGTTTAAAGATTGCATTAAATAAGTAGAAAGGAAATTAAGTAAAAATGGGAGGCAGCCTGGAACAATGAAGTAAACAACAAACTGCACAGGGTAAATCCAGTTCTAGGTGTGCTGCACAATCTTGTGGCAAGGAAATAAAACATGTAAATATGTCGTTTTAAATTGCATTAAATAAGTAGAAAGGAAATTAAGTAAAAAGGGCAGACAGCTTGGAACAATGGGGTAAACAACAAACTGCACTTGGTAAATCCTGTTCTATGTGTGCTGCTCAATTCCGTGGCAAGGAAATAAAACAAGTAAATATGTCGTTTAAAGATTGCATTAAATAAGTAGAAAGGAAATTAATTAAAACTGGCAGACAGCATGGAACAATGAAGTAAACAACAAACTGCCCTTGGTAAAGCCAGTTCTAGGTGTGCTGATCAATTTGGTAGCAAGGAAATAAAAAAAGCAAATATGTCGTTAAAAGACTGCATTAAATAAGTAGAAAGGAAATTAAGTAAAAATGGCAGACAGTTTAGAACAATGAAGTAAACAACAAACTGCACTGGGTAAATCCACTTCTTGGTGTGCTGCTCGATCTCGTGGCAAGGAAATAATACAAGTAAATATGTCGTCTTAAATTGCATTAAATAAGTAGAAAGGAAATTAAGTAAAAAGGGCAGACACCTTGGAACAATGAAGTAAAACACAAACTGCACTTGGTAAAGCCAGTTCTAGGTGTGCTGCTCAATCTCGTGGCAAGGAAATAAAACAAGCAAATATGTCGTTTAAAGATTGCAATAAATAAGTAAAAAGGAAACTAAGCAAAAATGGCAGACAGCTCGGAACAATGAAGTAATCAACAAACTGCACTTGGTAAAGCCAGTTCTAGGTGTGCAGCTCAATCTCGTGGCAAGGAAATAAAACAAGTAAAAATATCGTTTAATGATTGCATTAAATAAGTAGAAAGGAAATTAAGTAAAAATGGCAGGCAGCTGGGAACAATGAAGTAAACAACAAACTACATTTGGTAAAGCCAGTTCTAGACGTGCTACTCAATCTCATGGCAAGGAAATAAAAAAGTAGATATGTCCTTTAGGAATTGCGTTAAATTAGTACAAAGGAAATTAAGTAAAGAAAGGCAGACAGCTTGTAACAATGAAGTAAACAAACTGCACTTGGTAAAGCCAGTTCTAGGTGTGCTGCTCAATTTCGTGGCAAGGAAATAAAACAAGTAAATATGTCGTGTAAAGATTGCATTAAATAAGTAGAAAGGAAATTAAGTAAAAATGGGAGGCAGCCTGGAACAATGTAGTAAACAACAAACTGCACAGGGTAAATCCAGTTCTAGGTGTGCTGCACAATCTTGTGGCAAGGAAATAAAACATGTAAATATGTCGTTTTAAATTGCATTAAATAAGTAGAAAGGAAATTAAGTAAAAAGGGCAGACAGCTTGGAACAATGGGGTAAACAACAAACTGCACTTGGTAAATCCTGTTCTAGGTGTGCTGCTCAATTCCGTGGCAAGGAAATAAAACAAGTAAATATGTCGTTTAAAGATTGCATTAAATAAGTAGAAAGGAAATTAATTAAAACTGGCAGACAGCCTGGAACAATGAAGTAAACAACAAACTGCACTTGGTAAAGCCAGTTCTAGGTGTGCTGATCAATTTGGTAGCAAGGAAATAAAAAAAGCAAATATGTCGTTAAAAGACTGCAATAAATAAGTAGAAAGGAAATTAAGTAAAAATGGCAGACAGTTTAGAACAATGAAGTAAACAACAAACTGCACTGGGTAAATCCACTTCTTGGTGTGCTGCTCGATCTCGTGGCAAGGAAATAATACAAGTAAATATGTCGTTTAAAGATTGCATTAAATAAGTAGAAAGGAAATTAAGCAAAAATGGCAGACAGCTTGGAACAATGAAGTAAAAAACAAACTGCACTTGGTAAAGCCAGTTCTAGGTGTGCTGCTCAATCTCGTGGCAAGGAAATAAAACAAGTAAATATGTCATTTAAAGATTGCATTAAATAAGTAGAAAGGAAATTAACAAAAAATGGCAGACAGCTTAGAACAATGAAGTAAACAACAAACTGCACTGGGTAAAGCCAGTTCTAGGTGTGCTGCTCAATCTCGTGGCAAGAAAATAAAACAAGTAAATATGTCGTTTAAAGATTGCATTAAATAAGTAGAAAGGAAATTAAGCAATAATGGCAGACAGCTTGGAACAATGAAGTAAACAACAAACTGCACTTGGTGAAGCCAGTTCTAGGTGTGCTGCTCAATCTCGCGGCAAGGAAATAAAACAAGTAAATATGTCGTTTAAAGATTGCATTAAATAAGTAGAAAGGAAATTAATTAAAACTGGCAGACAGCATGGAACAATGAAGTAAACAACAAACTGCCCTTGGTAAAGCCAGTTCTAGGTGTGCTGATCAATTTGGTAGCAAGGAAATAAAAAAAGCAAATATGTCGTTAAAAGACTGCATTAAATAAGTAGAAAGGAAATTAAGTAAAAATGGCAGACAGTTTAGAACAATGAAGTAAACAACAAACTGCACTGGGTAAATCCACTTCTTGGTGTGCTGCTCGATCTCGTGGCAAGGAAATAATACAAGTAAATATGTCGTCTTAAATTGCATTAAATAAGTAGAAAGGAAATTAAGTAAAAAGGGCAGACACCTTGGAACAATGAAGTAAAACACAAACTGCACTTGGTAAAGCCAGTTCTAGGTGTGCTGCTCAATCTCGTGGCAAGGAAATAAAACAAGTAAAAATATCGTTTAATGATTGCATTAAATAAGTAGAAAGGAAATTAAGTAAAAATGGCAGGCAGCTGGGAACAATGAAGTAAACAACAAACTACATTTGGTAAAGCCAGTTCTAGACGTGCTACTCAATCTCATGGCAAGGAAATAAAAAAGTAGATATGTCCTTTAGGAATTGCGTTAAATTAGTACAAAGGAAATTAAGTAAAGAAAGGCAGACAGCTTGTAACAATGAAGTAAACAAACTGCACTTGGTAAAGCCAGTTCTAGGTGTGCTGCTCAATTTCGTGGCAAGGAAATAAAACAAGTAAATATGTCGTTTAAAGATTGCATTAAATAAGTAGAAAGGAAATTAAGTAAAAATGGGAGGCAGCCTGGAACAATTAAGTAAACAACAAACTGCACAGGGTAAATCCAGTTCTAGGTGTGCTGCACAATCTTGTGGCAAGGAAATAAAACATGTAAATATGTCGTTTTAAATTGCATTAAATAAGTAGAAAGGAAATTAAGTAAAAAGGGCAGACAGCTTGGAACAATGGGGTAAACAACAAACTGCACTTGGTAAATCCTGTTCTAGGTGTGCTGCTCAATTCCGTGGCAAGGAAATAAAACAAGTAAATATGTCGTTTAAAGATTGCATTAAATAAGTAGAAAGGAAATTAATTAAAACTGGCAGACAGCCTGGAACAATGAAGTAAACAACAAACTGCACTTGGTAAAGCCAGTTCTAGGTGTGCTGATCAATTTGGTAGCAAGGAAATAAAAAAAGCAAATATGTCGTTAAAAGACTGCAATAAATAAGTAGAAAGGAAATTAAGTAAAAATGGCAGACAGCTTGGAACAATGAAGTAAACAACAAACTGCACTGGGTAAATCCACTTCTTGGTGTGCTGCTCGATCTCGTGGCAAGGAAATAATACAAGTAAATATGTCGTCTTAAATTGCATTAAATAAGTAGAAAGGAAATTAAGTAAAAAGGGCAGACACCTTGGAACAATGAAGTAAAACACAAACTGCACTTGGTAAAGCCAGTTCTAGGTGTGCTGCTCAATCTCGTGGCAAGGAAACAAAAAAAGTAAAAATATCGTTTAATGATTGCATTAAATAAGTAGAAAGGAAATTAAGTAAAAATGGCAGGCAGCTGGGAACAATGAAGTAAACAACAAACTACATTTGGTAAAGCCAGTTCTAGACGTGCTACTCAATCTCATGGCAAGGAAATAAAAAAGTAGATATGTCCTTTAGGAATTGCGTTAAATTAGTACAAAGGAAATTAAGTAAAGAAAGGCAGACAGCTTGTAACAATGAAGTAAACAAACTGCACTTGGTAAAGCCAGTTCTAGGTGTGCTGCTCAATTTCGTGGCAAGGAAATAAAACAAGTAAATATGTCGTTTAAAGATTGCATTAAATAAGTAGAAAGGAAATTAAGTAAAAATGGGAGGCAGCCTGGAACAATGAAGTAAACAACAAACTGCACAGGGTAAATCCAGTTCTAGGTGTGCTGCACAATCTTGTGGCAAGGAAATAAAACATGTAAATATGTCGTTTTAAATTGCATTAAATAAGTAGAAAGGAAATTAAGTAAAAAGGGCAGACAGCTTGGAACAATGGGGTAAACAACAAACTGCACTTGGTAAATCCTGTTCTAGGTGTGCTGCTCAATTCCGTGGCAAGGAAATAAAACAAGTAAATATGTCGTTTAAAGATTGCATTAAATAAGTAGAAAGGAAATTAATTAAAACTGGCAGACAGCCTGGAACAATGAAGTAAACAACAAACTGCACTTGGGAAAGCCAGTGCTAGGTGTTCTTGTAAATCATGTGGCAAGGAAATAAAACAAGTATATATGTCATTTTAAGCTTGCATTAAATAAGTACAAAGGAAATTAAGGAAAAATGGCAAACCGCTTGGAACAATGATGTAAACAACAAACTGCACTTGGTAAAGCCAGTTCTAGGTGAGCATTTCAATCTCGTGGCGAGGAAATAAAAAAGTAGATATGTCCTTTAGGGATTGCGTTAAATTAGTACAAAAGAAATTAAGTAAAGAAAGGCAGACAGCTTGGAACAATGAAGTAAACAACAAACAGCACTGGGTAAATCCAGTTCTAGGTGTGCTGCTCAATCTCGTGGCAAGGAAATAATACAAGTAAATATGTCGTTTTAAATTGCATTAAATAAGTAGAAAGGAAATTAAGTAAAAATGACAGACAGCTTGGAACAATGAAGTAAACAACAAACAGCAATGGGTAAATCCAGTTCTAGGTGTGCTGCTCAATCTCGTGGCAAGGAAATAATACAAGTAAATATGTTGTTTTAAATTGCATTAATTAAGTAGAAAGGAAATTAAGTAAAAATGGCAGACAGCGTGGAACAATGAAGTAAACAACAAACTGCACTAGGTAAATCCAGTTCTAGGTGTGCTGCTCAATCTCGTGGCAAGGAAACAAAACAAGTAAGTATGTCGTTTTAAATTGCATTAAATAAGTAGAAAGGAAATTAAGTAAAAATGGCAGACAGCTTGGAACAATGAAGTAAACAACAAACTGCACTGGGTAAATCCACTTCTTGGTGTGCTGCTCAATTTCGTGGCAAGAAAATAAAACAAGTAAATATGTCGTTTAAAGATTGCATTAAATAAGTGGAAAGGAAAATAAGGAAAAATGGCAAACCACTTGAAACAATGAAGTAAACAACAAACTGCACTTGGTAAAGCCAGTTCTAGGTGTGCTGCTCAATCTCGTGGCAAGGAAATAAAAAAGTAGATATGTCCTTTAGGGATTGCGTAAATTAGTACAAAGGTAATTAAGCAACGAAAGGCAGACAGCTTGGAACAATGAAGTAAACAACAAACTGCACTGGGTAAATCCACTTCTTGGTGTGCTGCTCGATCTCGTGGCAAGGAAATAATACAAGTAAATATGTCGTCTTAAATTGCATTAAATAAGTAGAAAGGAAATAAGTAAAAAGGGCAGACACCTTTGGAACAATGAAGTAAAACACAAACTGCACTTGGTAAAGCCAGTTCTAGGTGTGCTGCTCAATCTCGTGGCAAGGAAATAAAACAAGCAAATATGTCGTTTAAATATTGCATTAAATAAGTAGAAAGGAAACTAAGCAAAATTGGCAGACAGCTCGGAACAATGAAGTAAACAACAAACTGCACTGGGTAAATCCACTTCTTGGTGTGCTGCTCGATCTCGTGGCAAGGAAATAAAACGAGTAAAAATGTCGCTTAATGATTGCATTAAATAAGTAGAAAGAAAATTAGGTAAAAATGGCAGGCAGCTTGGAACAATGAAGTAAACAAAAAACTACATTTGGTAAAGACAGTTCTAGACGTGCTACTCAATCTCATGGCAAGGAAATAAAAAAGTAGATATGTCCTTAAGGAATTGCGTTAAATTAGTACAAAGGAAATTAAGTAAAGAAAGGCAGACAGCTTGTAACAATGAAGTAAACAAACTGCACTTGGTAAAGCCAGTTCTAGGTGTGCTGCTCAATTTCGTGGCAAGGAAATAAAACAAGTAAATATGTCGTTTAAAGATTGCATTAAATAAGTAGAAAGGAAATTAAGTAAAAATGGGAGGCAGCCTGGAACAATGAAGTAAACAACAAACTGCACAGGGTAAATCCAGTTCTAGGTGTGCTGCACAATCTTGTGGCAAGGAAATAAAACATGTAAATATGTCGTTTTAAATTGCATTAAATAAGTAGAAAGGAAATTAAGTAAAAAGGGCAGACAGCTTGGAACAATGGGGTAAACAACAAACTGCACTTGGTAAATCCTGTTCTATGTGTGCTGCTCAATTCCGTGGCAAGGAAATAAAACAAGTAAATATGTCGTTTAAAGATTGCATTAAATAAGTAGAAAGGAAATTAATTAAAACTGGCAGACAGCATGGAACAATGAAGTAAACAACAAACTGCCCTTGGTAAAGCCAGTTCTAGGTGTGCTGATCAATTTGGTAGCAAGGAAATAAAAAAAGCAAATATGTCGTTAAAAGACTGCATTAAATAAGTAGAAAGGAAATTAAGTAAAAATGGCAGACAGTTTAGAACAATGAAGTAAACAACAAACTGCACTGGGTAAATCCACTTCTTGGTGTGCTGCTCGATCTCGTGGCAAGGAAATAATACAAGTAAATATGTCGTCTTAAATTGCATTAAATAAGTAGAAAGGAAATTAAGTAAAAAGGGCAGACACCTTGGAACAATGAAGTAAAACACAAACTGCACTTGGTAAAGCCAGTTCTAGGTGTGCTGCTCAATCTCGTGGCAAGGAAATAAAACAAGCAAATATGTCGTTTAAAGATTGCAATAAATAAGTAAAAAGGAAACTAAGCAAAAATGGCAGACAGCTCGGAACAATGAAGTAATCAACAAACTGCACTTGGTAAAGCCAGTTCTAGGTGTGCAGCTCAATCTCGTGGCAAGGAAATAAAACAAGTAAAAATATCGTTTAATGATTGCATTAAATAAGTAGAAAGGAAATTAAGTAAAAATGGCAGGCAGCTGGGAACAATGAAGTAAACAACAAACTACATTTGGTAAAGCCAGTTCTAGACGTGCTACTCAATCTCATGGCAAGGAAATAAAAAAGTAGATATGTCCTTTAGGAATTGCGTTAAATTAGTACAAAGGAAATTAAGTAAAGAAAGGCAGACAGCTTGTAACAATGAAGTAAACAAACTGCACTTGGTAAAGCCAGTTCTAGGTGTGCTGCTCAATTTCGTGGCAAGGAAATAAAACAAGTAAATATGTCGTGTAAAGATTGCATTAAATAAGTAGAAAGGAAATTAAGTAAAAATGGGAGGCAGCCTGGAACAATGTAGTAAACAACAAACTGCACAGGGTAAATCCAGTTCTAGGTGTGCTGCACAATCTTGTGGCAAGGAAATAAAACATGTAAATATGTCGTTTTAAATTGCATTAAATAAGTAGAAAGGAAATTAAGTAAAAAGGGCAGACAGCTTGGAACAATGGGGTAAACAACAAACTGCACTTGGTAAATCCTGTTCTAGGTGTGCTGCTCAATTCCGTGGCAAGGAAATAAAACAAGTAAATATGTCGTTTAAAGATTGCATTAAATAAGTAGAAAGGAAATTAATTAAAACTGGCAGACAGCCTGGAACAATGAAGTAAACAACAAACTGCACTTGGTAAAGCCAGTTCTAGGTGTGCTGATCAATTTGGTAGCAAGGAAATAAAAAAAGCAAATATGTCGTTAAAAGACTGCAATAAATAAGTAGAAAGGAAATTAAGTAAAAATGGCAGACAGTTTAGAACAATGAAGTAAACAACAAACTGCACTGGGTAAATCCACTTCTTGGTGTGCTGCTCGATCTCGTGGCAAGGAAATAATACAAGTAAATATGTCGTTTAAAGATTGCATTAAATAAGTAGAAAGGAAATTAAGCAAAAATGGCAGACAGCTTGGAACAATGAAGTAAAAAACAAACTGCACTTGGTAAAGCCAGTTCTAGGTGTGCTGCTCAATCTCGTGGCAAGGAAATAAAACAAGTAAATATGTCATTTAAAGATTGCATTAAATAAGTAGAAAGGAAATTAACAAAAAATGGCAGACAGCTTAGAACAATGAAGTAAACAACAAACTGCACTGGGTAAAGCCAGTTCTAGGTGTGCTGCTCAATCTCGTGGCAAGAAAATAAAACAAGTAAATATGTCGTTTAAAGATTGCATTAAATAAGTAGAAAGGAAATTAAGCAATAATGGCAGACAGCTTGGAACAATGAAGTAAACAACAAACTGCACTTGGTGAAGCCAGTTCTAGGTGTGCTGCTCAATCTCGCGGCAAGGAAATAAAACAAGTAAATATGTCGTTTAAAGATTGCATTAAATAAGTAGAAAGGAAATTAATTAAAACTGGCAGACAGCATGGAACAATGAAGTAAACAACAAACTGCCCTTGGTAAAGCCAGTTCTAGGTGTGCTGATCAATTTGGTAGCAAGGAAATAAAAAAAGCAAATATGTCGTTAAAAGACTGCATTAAATAAGTAGAAAGGAAATTAAGTAAAAATGGCAGACAGTTTAGAACAATGAAGTAAACAACAAACTGCACTGGGTAAATCCACTTCTTGGTGTGCTGCTCGATCTCGTGGCAAGGAAATAATACAAGTAAATATGTCGTCTTAAATTGCATTAAATAAGTAGAAAGGAAATTAAGTAAAAAGGGCAGACACCTTGGAACAATGAAGTAAAACACAAACTGCACTTGGTAAAGCCAGTTCTAGGTGTGCTGCTCAATCTCGTGGCAAGGAAATAAAACAAGTAAAAATATCGTTTAATGATTGCATTAAATAAGTAGAAAGGAAATTAAGTAAAAATGGCAGGCAGCTGGGAACAATGAAGTAAACAACAAACTACATTTGGTAAAGCCAGTTCTAGACGTGCTACTCAATCTCATGGCAAGGAAATAAAAAAGTAGATATGTCCTTTAGGAATTGCGTTAAATTAGTACAAAGGAAATTAAGTAAAGAAAGGCAGACAGCTTGTAACAATGAAGTAAACAAACTGCACTTGGTAAAGCCAGTTCTAGGTGTGCTGCTCAATTTCGTGGCAAGGAAATAAAACAAGTAAATATGTCGTTTAAAGATTGCATTAAATAAGTAGAAAGGAAATTAAGTAAAAATGGGAGGCAGCCTGGAACAATTAAGTAAACAACAAACTGCACAGGGTAAATCCAGTTCTAGGTGTGCTGCACAATCTTGTGGCAAGGAAATAAAACATGTAAATATGTCGTTTTAAATTGCATTAAATAAGTAGAAAGGAAATTAAGTAAAAAGGGCAGACAGCTTGGAACAATGGGGTAAACAACAAACTGCACTTGGTAAATCCTGTTCTAGGTGTGCTGCTCAATTCCGTGGCAAGGAAATAAAACAAGTAAATATGTCGTTTAAAGATTGCATTAAATAAGTAGAAAGGAAATTAATTAAAACTGGCAGACAGCCTGGAACAATGAAGTAAACAACAAACTGCACTTGGTAAAGCCAGTTCTAGGTGTGCTGATCAATTTGGTAGCAAGGAAATAAAAAAAGCAAATATGTCGTTAAAAGACTGCAATAAATAAGTAGAAAGGAAATTAAGTAAAAATGGCAGACAGCTTGGAACAATGAAGTAAACAACAAACTGCACTTGGTAAAGCCAGTTCTAGGTGTGGTGCTCAATCTCGTGGCAAGGAAATAAAACAAGTAAATATGTCGTTTAAAGATTGCATTAAATAAGTAGAAAGGAAATTAAGCAAAAATGGCAGACAGCTTGGAACAATGAAGTAAAAAACAAACTGCACTTGGTAAAGCCAGTTCTAGGTGTGCTGCTCAATCTCGTGGCAAGGAAATAAAACAAGTAAATATGTCATTTAAAGATTGCATTAAATAAGTAGAAAGGAAATTAACAAAAAATGGCAGACAGCTTAGAACAATGAAGTAAACAACAAACTGCACTGGGTAAAGCCAGTTCTAGGTGTGCTGCTCAATCTCGTGGCAAGAAAATAAAACAAGTAAATATGTCGTTTAAAGATTGCATTAAATAAGTAGAAAGGAAATTAAGCAATAATGGCAGACAGCTTGGAACAATGAAGTAAACAACAAACTGCACTTGGTGAAGCCAGTTCTAGGTGTGCTGCTCAATCTCGCGGCAAGGAAATAAAACAAGTAAATATGTCGTTTAAAGATTGCAATAAATAAGCAGAAAGGAAATTAAGCAAAAATGGCAGACAGCTTGGAACAATGAAGTAAACAACAAACTGCACTTGGTAAAGCCAGTTTTAGGTGTGCTTCTCAATCTCGTGGCAAGGAAATAAAACAAGTAAATATGTCGTTTAAAGATTGCATTAAATAAGTAGAAAGGAAATTAAGCAAAAATGGCAGACAGCTTGGAACAATGAAGTAAACAACAAACTGCACTTGGTAAAGCCAGTTCTAGGTGTGCAGCTCAATCTCGCGGAGAGGAAATAAAACAAGTAAATATGTCGTTTAAAGATTGCATTAAAATGTAGAAAGGAAATTAAGTAAAAAGGGCAGACATCTTGGAACAATGAAGTAAACAACAAACTGCCCTTGGTAAAGCCAGTTCTAGGTGTGCTGATCAATTTGGTAGCAAGGAAATAAAAAAAGCAAATATGTCGTTAAAAGACTGCATTAAATAAGTAGAAAGGAAATTAAGTAAAAATGGCAGACAGTTTAGAACAATGAAGTAAACAACAAACTGCACTGGGTAAATCCACTTCTTGGTGTGCTGCTCGATCTCGTGGCAAGGAAATAATACAAGTAAATATGTCGTCTTAAATTGCATTAAATAAGTAGAAAGGAAATTAAGTAAAAAGGGCAGACACCTTGGAACAATGAAGTAAAACACAAACTGCACTTGGTAAAGCCAGTTCTAGGTGTGCTGCTCAATCTCGTGGCAAGGAAACAAAAAAAGTAAAAATATCGTTTAATGATTGCATTAAATAAGTAGAAAGGAAATTAAGTAAAAATGGCAGGCAGCTGGGAACAATGAAGTAAACAACAAACTACATTTGGTAAAGCCAGTTCTAGACGTGCTACTCAATCTCATGGCAAGGAAATAAAAAAGTAGATATGTCCTTTAGGAATTGCGTTAAATTAGTACAAAGGAAATTAAGTAAAGAAAGGCAGACAGCTTGTAACAATGAAGTAAACAAACTGCACTTGGTAAAGCCAGTTCTAGGTGTGCTGCTCAATTTCGTGGCAAGGAAATAAAACAAGTAAATATGTCGTTTAAAGATTGCATTAAATAAGTAGAAAGGAAATTAAGTAAAAATGGGAGGCAGCCTGGAACAATGAAGTAAACAACAAACTGCACAGGGTAAATCCAGTTCTAGGTGTGCTGCACAATCTTGTGGCAAGGAAATAAAACATGTAAATATGTCGTTTTAAATTGCATTAAATAAGTAGAAAGGAAATTAAGTAAAAAGGGCAGACAGCTTGGAACAATGGGGTAAACAACAAACTGCACTTGGTAAATCCTGTTCTAGGTGTGCTGCTCAATTCCGTGGCAAGGAAATAAAACAAGTAAATATGTCGTTTAAAGATTGCATTAAATAAGTAGAAAGGAAATTAATTAAAACTGGCAGACAGCCTGGAACAATGAAGTAAACAACAAACTGCACTTGGTAAAGCCAGTTCTAGGTGTGCTGATCAATTTGGTAGCAAGGAAATAAAAAAAGCAAATATGTCGTTAAAAGACTGCAATAAATAAGTAGAAAGGAAATTAAGTAAAAATGGCAGACAGCTTGGAACAATGAAGTAAACAACAAACTGCACTTGGTAAAGCCAGTTCTAGGTGTGGTGCTCAATCTCGTGGCAAGGAAATAAAACAAGTAAATATGTCGTTTAAAGATTGCATTAAATAAGTAGAAAGGAAATTAAGCAAAAATGGCAGACAGCTTGGAACAATGAAGTAAAAAACAAACTGCACTTGGTAAAGCCAGTTCTAGGTGTGCTGCTCAATCTCGTGGCAAGGAAATAAAACAAGTAAATATGTCATTTAAAGATTGCATTAAATAAGTAGAAAGGAAATTAACAAAAAATGGCAGACAGCTTAGAACAATGAAGTAAACAACAAACTGCACTGGGTAAAGCCAGTTCTAGGTGTGCTGCTCAATCTCGTGGCAAGAAAATAAAACAAGTAAATATGTCGTTTAAAGATTGCATTAAATAAGTAGAAAGGAAATTAAGCAATAATGGCAGACAGCTTGGAACAATGAAGTAAACAACAAACTGCACTTGGTGAAGCCAGTTCTAGGTGTGCTGCTCAATCTCGCGGCAAGGAAATAAAACAAGTAAATATGTCGTTTAAAGATTGCAATAAATAAGCAGAAAGGAAATTAAGCAAAAATGGCAGACAGCTTGGAACAATGAAGTAAACAACAAACTGCACTTGGTAAAGCCAGTTTTAGGTGTGCTTCTCAATCTCGTGGCAAGGAAATAAAACAAGTAAATATGTCGTTTAAAGATTGCATTAAATAAGTAGAAAGGAAATTAAGCAAAAATGGCAGACAGCTTGGAACAATGAAGTAAACAACAAACTGCACTTGGTAAAGCCAGTTCTAGGTGTGCAGCTCAATCTCGCGGAGAGGAAATAAAACAAGTAAATATGTCGTTTAAAGATTGCATTAAAATGTAGAAAGGAAATTAAGTAAAAAGGGCAGACATCTTGGAACAATGAAGTAAACAACAAACTGCACTTGGGAAAGCCAGTGCTAGGTGTTCTTGTAAATCATGTGGCAAGGAAATAAAACAAGTATATATGTCATTTTAAGCTTGCATTAAATAAGTACAAAGGAAATTAAGGAAAAATGGCAAACCGCTTGGAACAATGATGTAAACAACAAACTGCACTTGGTAAAGCCAGTTCTAGGTGAGCATTTCAATCTCGTGGCGAGGAAATAAAAAAGTAGATATGTCCTTTAGGGATTGCGTTAAATTAGTACAAAAGAAATTAAGTAAAGAAAGGCAGACAGCTTGGAACAATGAAGTAAACAACAAACAGCACTGGGTAAATCCAGTTCTAGGTGTGCTGCTCAATCTCGTGGCAAGGAAATAATACAAGTAAATATGTCGTTTTAAATTGCATTAAATAAGTAGAAAGGAAATTAAGTAAAAATGACAGACAGCTTGGAACAATGAAGTAAACAACAAACAGCACTGGGTAAATCCAGTTCTAGGTGTGCTGCTCAATCTCGTGGCAAGGAAATAATACAAGTAAATATGTTGTTTTAAATTGCATTAATTAAGTAGAAAGGAAATTAAGTAAAAATGGCAGACAGCGTGGAACAATGAAGTAAACAACAAACTGCACTAGGTAAATACAGTTCTAGGTGTGCTGCTCAATCTCGTGGCAAGGAAACAAAACAAGTAAGTATGTCGTTTTAAATTGCATTAAATAAGTAGAAAGGAAATTAAGTAAAAATGGCAGACAGCTTGGAACAATGAAGTAAACAACAAACTGCACTGGGTAAATCCACTTCTTGGTGTGCTGCTCAATTTCGTGGCAAGAAAATAAAACAAGTAAATATGTCGTTTAAAGATTGCATTAAATAAGTGGAAAGGAAAATAAGGAAAAATGGCAAACCGCTTGAAACAATGAAGTAAACAACAAACTGCACTTGGTAAAGCCAGTTCTAGGTGTGCTGCTCAATCTCGTGGCAAGGAAATAAAAAAGTAGATATGTCCTTTAGGGATTGCGTTAAATTAGTACAAAGGTAATTAAGCAACGAAAGGCAGACAGCTTGGAACAATGAAGTAAACAACAAACTGCACTGGGTAAATCCACTTCTTGGTGTGCTGCTCGATCTCGTGGCAAGGAAATAATACAAGTAAATATGTCGTCTTAAATTGCATTAAATAAGTAGAAAGGAAATAAGTAGAAAGGGCAGACACCTTTGGAACAATGAAGTAAAACACAAACTGCACTTGGTAAAGCCAGTTCTAGGTGTGCTGCTCAATCTCGTGGCAAGGAAATAAAACAAGCAAATATGTCGTTTAAATATTGCATTAAATAAGTAGAAAGGAAACTAAGCAAAATTGGCAGACAGCTCGGAACAATGAAGTAAACAACAAACTGCACTGGGTAAATCCACTTCTTGGTGTGCTGCTCGATCTCGTGGCAAGGAAATAAAACGAGTAAAAATGTCGCTTAATGATTGCATTAAATAAGTAGAAAGAAAATTAGGTAAAAATGGCAGGCAGCTTGGAACAATGAAGTAAACAAAAAACTACATTTGGTAAAGACAGTTCTAGACGTGCTACTCAATCTCATGGCAAGGAAATAAAAAAGTAGATATGTCCTTAAGGAATTGCGTTAAATTAGTACAAAGGAAATTAAGTAAAGAAAGGCAGACAGCTTGTAACAATGAAGTAAACAAACTGCACTTGGTAAAGCCAGTTCTAGGTGTGCTGCTCAATTTCGTGGCAAGGAAATAAAACAAGTAAATATGTCGTTTAAAGATTGCATTAAATAAGTAGAAAGGAAATTAAGTAAAAATGGGAGGCAGCCTGGAACAATGAAGTAAACAACAAACTGCACAGGGTAAATCCAGTTCTAGGTGTGCTGCACAATCTTGTGGCAAGAAAATAAAACATGTAAATATGTCGTTTTAAATTGCATTAAATAAGTAGAAAGGAAATTAAGTAAAAAGGGCAGACAGCTTGGAACAATGGGGTAAACAACAAACTGCACTTGGTAAATCCTGTTCTAGGTGTGCTGCTCAATTCCGTGGCAAGGAAATAAAACAAGTAAATATGTCGTTTAAAGATTGCATTAAATAAGTAGAAAGGAAATTAATTAAAACTGGCAGACAGCATGGAACAATGAAGTAAACAACAAACTGCCCTTGGTAAAGCCAGTTCTAGGTGTGCTGATCAATTTGGTAGCAAGGAAATAAAAAAAGCAAATATGTCGTTAAAAGACTGCATTAAATAAGTAGAAAGGAAATTAAGTAAAAATGGCAGACAGTTTAGAACAATGAAGTAAACAACAAACTGCACTGGGTAAATCCACTTCTTGGTGTGCTGCTCGATCTCGTGGCAAGGAAATAATACAAGTAAATATGTCGTCTTAAATTGCATTAAATAAGTAGAAAGGAAATTAAGTAAAAAGGGCAGACACCTTGGAACAATGAAGTAAAACACAAACTGCACTTGGTAAAGCCAGTTCTAGGTGTGCTGCTCAATCTCGTGGCAAGGAAATAAAACAAGCAAATATGTCGTTTAAAGATTGCAATAAATAAGTAAAAAGGAAACTAAGCAAAAATGGCAGACAGCTCGGAACAATGAAGTAATCAACAAACTGCACTTGGTAAAGCCAGTTCTAGGTGTGCAGCTCAATCTCGTGGCAAGGAAATAAAACAAGTAAAAATATCGTTTAATGATTGCATTAAATAAGTAGAAAGGAAATTAAGTAAAAATGGCAGGCAGCTGGGAACAATGAAGTAAACAACAAACTACACTTGGTAAAGCCAGTTCTAGACGTGCTACTCAATCTCATGGCAAGGAAATAAAAAAGTAGATATGTCCTTTAGGAATTGCGTTAAATTAGTACAAAGGAAATTAAGTAAAGAAAGGCAGACAGCTTGTAACAATGAAGTAAACAAACTGCACTTGGTAAAGCCAGTTCTAGGTGTGCTGCTCAATTTCGTGGCAAGGAAATAAAACAAGTAAATATGTCGTTTAAAGATTGCATTCAATAAGTAGAAAGGAAATTAAGTAAAAATGGGAGGCAGCCTGGAACAATGAAGTAAACAACAAACTGCACAGGGTAAATCCAGTTCTAGGTGTGCTGCACAATCTTGTGGCAAGGAAATAAAACATGTAAATATGTCGTTTTAAATTGCTATAAATAAGTAGAAAGGAAATTAAGTAAAAAGGGCAGACAGCTTGGAACAATGGGGTAAACAACAAACTGCACTTGGTAAATCCTGTTCTAGGTGTGCTGCTCAATTCCGTGGCAAGGAAATAAAACAAGTAAATATGTCGTTTAAAGATTGCAATAAATAAGTAGAAAGGAAATTAATTAAAACTGGCAGACAGCCTGGAACAATGAAGTAAACAACAAACTGCACTTGGTAAAGCCAGTTCTAGGTGTGCTGATCAATTTGGTAGCAAGGAAATAAAAAAAGCAAATATGTCGTTAAAAGACTGCATTAAATAAGTAGAAAGGAAATTAAGTAAAAATGGCAGACAGTTTAGAACAATGAAGTAAACAACAAACAGCACTGGGTAAATCCAGTTCTAGGTGTGCTGCTCAATCTCGTGGCAAGGAAATAATACAAGTAAATATGTTGTTTTAAATTGCATTAATTAAGTAGAAAGGAAATTAAGTAAAAATGGCAGACAGCGTGGAACAATGAAGTAAACAACAAACTGCACTAGGTAAATACAGTTCTAGGTGTGCTGCTCAATCTCGTGGCAAGGAAACAAAACAAGTAAGTATGTCGTTTTAAATTGCATTAAATAAGTAGAAAGGAAATTAAGTAAAAATGGCAGACAGCTTGGAACAATGAAGTAAACAACAAACTGCACTGGGTAAATCCACTTCTTGGTGTGCTGCTCAATTTCGTGGCAAGAAAATAAAACAAGTAAATATGTCGTTTAAAGATTGCATTAAATAAGTGGAAAGGAAAATAAGGAAAAATGGCAAACCGCTTGAAACAATGAAGTAAACAACAAACTGCACTTGGTAAAGCCAGTTCTAGGTGTGCTGCTCAATCTCGTGGCAAGGAAATAAAAAAGTAGATATGTCCTTTAGGGATTGCGTTAAATTAGTACAAAGGTAATTAAGCAACGAAAGGCAGACAGCTTGGAACAATGAAGTAAACAACAAACTGCACTGGGTAAATCCACTTCTTGGTGTGCTGCTCGATCTCGTGGCAAGGAAATAATACAAGTAAATATGTCGTCTTAAATTGCATTAAATAAGTAGAAAGGAAATAAGTAGAAAGGGCAGACACCTTTGGAACAATGAAGTAAAACACAAACTGCACTTGGTAAAGCCAGTTCTAGGTGTGCTGCTCAATCTCGTGGCAAGGAAATAAAACAAGCAAATATGTCGTTTAAATATTGCATTAAATAAGTAGAAAGGAAACTAAGCAAAATTGGCAGACAGCTCGGAACAATGAAGTAAACAACAAACTGCACTGGGTAAATCCACTTCTTGGTGTGCTGCTCGATCTCGTGGCAAGGAAATAAAACGAGTAAAAATGTCGCTTAATGATTGCATTAAATAAGTAGAAAGAAAATTAGGTAAAAATGGCAGGCAGCTTGGAACAATGAAGTAAACAAAAAACTACATTTGGTAAAGACAGTTCTAGACGTGCTACTCAATCTCATGGCAAGGAAATAAAAAAGTAGATATGTCCTTAAGGAATTGCGTTAAATTAGTACAAAGGAAATTAAGTAAAGAAAGGCAGACAGCTTGTAACAATGAAGTAAACAAACTGCACTTGGTAAAGCCAGTTCTAGGTGTGCTGCTCAATTTCGTGGCAAGGAAATAAAACAAGTAAATATGTCGTTTAAAGATTGCATTAAATAAGTAGAAAGGAAATTAAGTAAAAATGGGAGGCAGCCTGGAACAATGAAGTAAACAACAAACTGCACAGGGTAAATCCAGTTCTAGGTGTGCTGCACAATCTTGTGGCAAGGAAATAAAACATGTAAATATGTCGTTTTAAATTGCATTAAATAAGTAGAAAGGAAATTAAGTAAAAAGGGCAGACAGCTTGGAACAATGGGGTAAACAACAAACTGCACTTGGTAAATCCTGTTCTAGGTGTGCTGCTCAATTCCGTGGCAAGGAAATAAAACAAGTAAATATGTCGTTTAAAGATTGCATTAAATAAGTAGAAAGGAAATTAATTAAAACTGGCAGACAGCATGGAACAATGAAGTAAACAACAAACTGCCCTTGGTAAAGCCAGTTCTAGGTGTGCTGATCAATTTGGTAGCAAGGAAATAAAAAAAGCAAATATGTCGTTAAAAGACTGCATTAAATAAGTAGAAAGGAAATTAAGTAAAAATGGCAGACAGTTTAGAACAATGAAGTAAACAACAAACTGCACTGGGTAAATCCACTTCTTGGTGTGCTGCTCGATCTCGTGGCAAGGAAATAATACAAGTAAATATGTCGTCTTAACTTGCATTAAATAAGTAGAAAGGAAATTAAGTAAAAAGGGCAGACACCTTGGAACAATGAAGTAAAACACAAACTGCACTTGGTAAAGCCAGTTCTAGGTGTGCTGCTCAATCTCGTGGCAAGGAAATAAAACAAGCAAATATGTCGTTTAAAGATTGCAATAAATAAGTAAAAAGGAAACTAAGCAAAAATGGCAGACAGCTCGGAACAATGAAGTAATCAACAAACTGCACTTGGTAAAGCCAGTTCTAGGTGTGCAGCTCAATCTCGTGGCAAGGAAATAAAACAAGTAAAAATATCGTTTAATGATTGCATTAAATAAGTAGAAAGGAAATTAAGTAAAAATGGCAGGCAGCTGGGAACAATGAAGTAAACAACAAACTACATTTGGTAAAGCCAGTTCTAGACGTGCTACTCAATCTCATGGCAAGGAAATAAAAAAGTAGATATGTCCTTTAGGAATTGCGTTAAATTAGTACAAAGGAAATTAAGTAAAGAAAGGCAGACAGCTTGTAACAATGAAGTAAACAAACTGCACTTGGTAAAGCCAGTTCTAGGTGTGCTGCTCAATTTCGTGGCAAGGAAATAAAACAAGTAAATATGTCGTTTAAAGATTGCATTAAATAAGTAGAAAGGAAATTAAGTAAAAATGGGAGGCAGCCTGGAACAATGAAGTAAACAACAAACTGCACAGGGTAAATCCAGTTCTAGGTGTGCTGCACAATCTTGTGGCAAGGAAATAAAACATGTAAATATGTCGTTTTAAATTGCTATATATAAGTAGAAAGGAAATTAAGTAAAAAGGGCAGACAGCTTGGAACAATGGGGTAAACAACAAACTGCACTTGGTAAATCCTGTTCTAGGTGTGCTGCTCAATTCCGTGGCAAGGAAATAAAACAAGTAAATATGTCGTTTAAAGATTGCATTAAATAAGTAGAAAGGAAATTAATTAAAACTGGCAGACAGCCTGGAACAATGAAGTAAACAACAAACTACACTTGGTAAAGCCAGTTCTAGGTGTGCTGATCAATTTGGTAGCAAGGAAATAAAAAAAGCAAATATGTCGTTAAAAGACTGCAATAAATAAGTAGAAAGGAAATTAAGTAAAAATGGCAGACAGTTTAGAACAATGAAGTAAACAACAAACTGCACTGGGTAAATCCACTTCTTGGTGTGCTGCTCGATCTCGTGGCAAGGAAATAATACAAGTAAATATGTCGTCTTAAATTGCATTAAATAAGTAGAAAGGAAATTAAGTAAAAAGGGCAGACACCTTGGAACAATGAAGTAAAACACAAACTGCACTTGGTAAAGCCAGTTCTAGGTGTGCTGCTCAATCTCGTGGCAAGGAAATAAAACAAGCAAATATGTCGTTTAAAGATTGCAATAAATAAGTAAAAAGGAAACTAAGCAAAAATGGCAGACAGCTCGGAACAATGAAGTAATCAACAAACTGCACTTGGTAAAGCCAGTTCTAGGTGTGAAGCTCAATCTCGTGGCAAGGAAATAAAACAAGTAAAAATATCGTTTAATGATTGCATTAAATAAGTAGAAAGGAAATTAAGTAAAAATGGCAGGCAGCTGGGAACAATGAAGTAAACAACAAACTACATTTGGTAAAGCCAGTTCTAGACGTGCTACTCAATCTCATGGCAAGGAAATAAAAAAGTAGATATGTCCTTTAGGAATTGCGTTAAATTAGTACAAAGGAAATTAAGTAAAGAAAGACAGACAGCTTGGAACAACGAAGTAAACAAACTGCACTTGGTAAAGCCAATTCTAGGTGTGCTGCTCAATCTCGTGGCATGCAAATAAAACAAGTAAATATGCCGTTTAAAGATTGCTTAAATAAGTAGAAAGGAAATTAAGTATAAATAGCAGACAGCTTGGAACAATGAAGTAAACAACAAACTGCACTGGGTAAATCCAGTTCTAGGTGTGCTGCTCAATCCCGTGGCAAGGAAATAAAGTAGATATGTCCTTTAGGAATTGCGTTAAATTAGTACAAAGGAAATTAAGTAAAGAAAGGCAGACAGCTTGTAACAATGAAGTAAACAAACTGCACTTGGTAAAGCCAGTTCTAGGTGTGCTGCTCAATCGCGTGGCAAGGAAATAAAACAAGTAAATATGTCGTTTTAAATTGCATTAAATAAGTAGAAAGGAAATTAAGTAAAAAGGGCAGACAGCTTGGAACAATGGGGTAAACAACAAACTGCACTTGGTAAATCCAGTTCTAGGTGCGCTGCTCAATTCCGTGGCAAGGAAATAAAACAAGTAAATATGTCGTGTAAAGATTGCATTAAATAAGTAGAAAGGAAATTATTTAAAACTGGCAGACAGCCTGGAACAATGAAGTAAACAACAAACTGCACTTGGTAAAGGCAGTTCTAGGTGTGCTGATCAATTTGGTAGCAAGGAAATAAAAAAGTAAATATGTCGTTAAAAGTCTGCATTAAATAAGTAGAAAGGAAATTAAGTAAAAATGGCAGAAAGCTTGGAACAATGAAGTAAACAACAAACTGCACTTGGTAAAGCCAGTTCTAGGTGCACTGCTCAATCTCATGGCAAGGAAATAAAACAAGTAAATATGTCGTTTAAAGATTGCATTAAATAGGTAGAAAGGAAAATAAGAAAAAATGGCAAACCGCTTGGAACAATGAAATAAACAACAAACTGCACTTGGTAAAGCCAGTTCTAGGTGTGCTGCTCAATCTCGTGGCAAGGAAATAAAAAAGTAGATATGTCCTTTAGGGATTGCGTTAAATTAGTACAAAGGAAATTAAGCAAAGAAAGGCAGACAGCTTGGAACAATGAAGTAAACAAACTGAACTTGGTAAAGCCTGTTCTAGGTGTGCTGCTCAATCTCTTGGCAAGGAAATAAAACAAGTAAATATGTCGTTTAAAGATTGTTCTAATAAGTAGAAAGGAAATTAAGGAAAAATGGAAAACCAATTGGAACAATGAAGTAAACAACAAACTGCCTTTGGTAAAGCCAGTTCTAGGTGTGCTGTTCAATCTCGAGGCAAGGAAATAAAACGAGTAAATATGTCGTTTAAAGATTGCATTAAATAAGTAGAAAGGAAATTAAGCAAAAATGGCAGACAGCTCAGAACAATGAAGTAAACAACAAACTGCACTGGGTAAAGCCAGTTCTAGGTGTGCTGCTCAATCTCGTGGCAAGAAAATAAAACAAGTAAATATGTCGTTTAAAGATTGCATTAAATAAGTAGAAAGGAAATTAAGCAATAATGGCAGACAGCTTGGAACAATGAAGTAAACAACAAACTGCACTTGGTAAAGCCAGTTCTAGGTGTGCTGCTCAATCTCGCGGCAAGGAAATAAAACAAGTAAATATGTCGTTTAAAGATTGCATTAAATAAGCAGAAAGGAAATTAAGCAAAAATGGCAGACAGCTTGGAACAATGAAGTAAACAACAAACTGCACTTGGTAAAGCCAGTTTTAGGTGTGCTTCTCAATCTCGTGGCAAGGAAATAAAACAAGTAAATATGTCGTTTAAAGATTGCATTAAATAAGTAGAAAGGAAATTAAGCAAAAATGGCAGACAGCTTGGAACAATGAAGTAAACAACAAACTGCACTTGGTAAAGCCAGTTCTAGGTGTGCTGCTTAATCTCGCGGTAAGGAAATAAAACAAGTAAGTATGTCGTTTAAAGATTGGATTAAATAAGTAGAAAGGAAATTAAGTAAAAAGGGCAGACACCTTGGAACAATGAAGTAAACAACAAACTGCACTTGGTAAAGCCAGTTATAGGTGTGCTGCTAAACCACGTGGCAAGGAAATAAAACAAATAAATATGTCGTTTAAAGATTGCATTAAATAAGTAGAAAGGAAATTAAGTAAAAATGGCAGACAGCTTGGAACAATGAAGTAAACAACAAACTGCACTTGGTAAATCCAGTTCTAGGTGTGCTGCTCAATCTCGTGGCAAGGAAATAAAACAAGTAAATATGTTGTTAAAAGACTGCATTAAATAAGTAGAAAGGCAATTAAGTAAAAATGGCAGAAAGCTTGGAACAATGAAGTAAACAACAAACTGCACTTGGTAAAGCCAGTTCTAGGTGCACTGTTCAATATCGTGGCAAGGAAATAAAACAAGTAAATATGTCGTTTAAAGATTGCATTAAATAAGTAGAAAGGAAAATAAGGAAAAATGGCAAACCGCTTGGAACAATGAAGTAAACAACAATCTGCACTTGGTAAAGCCAGTTCTAGGTGTGCTGCTCAATCTCGTGGCAAGGAAATAAAAAAGTAGATATGTCCTTTAGGGATAGCGTTAAATTAGTACAAAGGAAATTAAGCAAAGAAAGGCAGACAGCTTGGAACAATGAAGTAAACAAACTGGACTTGGTAAAGCCTGTTCTAGGTGTGCTGCTCAATCTCTTGGCAAGGAAATAAAACAAGTAAATATGTCGTTTAAAGATTGTTTAAATAAGTAGAACAGAAATTAAGGAAAAATGAAAAACAACTTGGAACAATGAAGTAAACAACAAACTGCACTTGGTAAAGCAACAACAAACTGCACTTGGTAAAGTCACTTCTAGGTGTGCTGCTCAATCTCGAGGCAAGGAAATAAAACGAGTAAATATGTCGTTTAAAGATTGCAATAAATAAGTAGAAAGGAAATTAGGAAAAAATGGCAGACAGCTTAGAACAATGAAGTAAACAACAAACTGCACTGGGTAAATCCAGTTATAGGTGTGCTGCTCAATCTCGTGGCAAGGAAATAACACAAGTAAATATGTCGTTTTAAATTGCAATAAATAAGTAGAAAGGAAATTAAGTAAAAAGGGCAGACACATTGGAACAATGAAGTAAACAGCAAACTGCACTTGGTAAAGCCAGTTCTAGGTGTGCTGCTCAATCCCTTGGCAAGGAATTAAAACAAGTAAATATGTCGTTTAAAGCTTGCATTAAAAAAGTAGAAAGGAAATGAAGGAAAAATGGCACACAGCTTGGAACAATGAAGTAAACAACAAGCTGCACCTAAGAAAGCCAGTTCTAGGTTTGCTGCTTAATCACGTGGCAAGGAAATAAAAAAAATAATATGTTGTTTAAAGATTGCATTAAATAAGTAGAAAGGAAATTAGGTAAAAATGGCAGACAGCTTAGAACAATGAAGTAAACAACAAACTGCACTTGGTAAAGCCAGATCTAGGTGTGCTGCTCAATCTCGTGGCAAGGAAATAAAACAAGTAAATATATCATTTAAAGATTGCATTAAATAAGTAGAAAGGAAATTAGCAAAAATGGCAGACAGCTTGGAACAATGAAGTAAACAACAAACTGCACTTGGTAAAGCCAGTTCTAGGTGTGCTGCTCAATCTCGTGGAGAGAAAATAAAACAAGTAAATATGTTTTTTTAAAAATTGCAAAAATAAGTAGAAAGGAAATTAAGCAAAAATGGCAGACAGCTTGGAACAATGAAGTAAACAACAAAGTGCACTTGGTAAAGCCAGTTCTAGGTGTGGTGCTCAATCTCGTGGCAAGGAAATAAAACAAGTAAATATGTCATTTAAAGATTGCATTAAATAAGTAGAAAGGAAATTAAGCGAAAATGGCAGACAGCTTAGAACAATGAAGTAAACAACAAACTGCACTTGGTAAAGCCAGTTCTAGGTGTGGTGCTCAATCTCGTGGCAAGGAAATAAAACAAGTAAATATGTCGTTTAAAGATTGCATTAAATAAGTAGAAAGGAAATTAAGCAAAAATGGCAGACAGCTTGGAACAATGAAGTAAAAAACAAACTGCACTTGGTAAAGCCAGTTCTAGGTGTGCTGCTCAATCTCGTGGCAAGGAAATAAAACAAGTAAATATGTCATTTAAAGATTGCATTAAATAAGTAGAAAGGAAATTAACAAAAAATGGCAGACAGCTTAGAACAATGAAGTAAACAACAAACTGCACTGGGTAAAGCCAGTTCTAGGTGTGCTGCTCAATCTCGTGGCAAGAAAATAAAACAAGTAAATATGTCGTTTAAAGATTGCATTAAATAAGTAGAAAGGAAATTAAGCAATAATGGCAGACAGCTTGGAACAATGAAGTAAACAACAAACTGCACTTGGTGAAGCCAGTTCTAGGTGTGCTGCTCAATCTCGCGGCAAGGAAATAAAACAAGTAAATATGTCGTTTAAAGATTGCAATAAATAAGCAGAAAGGAAATTAAGCAAAAATGGCAGACAGCTTGGAACAATGAAGTAAACAACAAACTGCACTTGGTAAAGCCAGTTTTAGGTGTGCTTCTCAATCTCGTGGCAAGGAAATGAAACAAGTAAATATGTCGTTTAAAGATTGCATTAAATAAGTAGAAAGGAAATTAAGCAAAAATGGCAGACAGCTTGGAACAATGAAGTAAACAACAAACTGCACTTGGTAAAGCCAGTTCTAGGTGTGCAGCTCAATCTCGCGGCAAGAAAATAAAACAAGTAAATATGTCGTTTAAAGATTGCATTAAAATGTAGAAAGGAAATTAAGTAAAAAGGGCAGACACCTTGGAACAATGAAGTAAACAACAAACTGCACTTGGTAAAGCCAGTTATAGGTGTGCTGCTAAATCACGTGGCAAGGAAATAAAAGAAATAAATATGTCGTTTAAAGATTGCATTAAATAAGTAGAAAGGAAATTAAGTAAAAATGGCAGACAGCTTGGAACAATGAAGTAAACAACAAACTGCACTTGGTAAATCCAGTTCTAGGTGTGCTGCTCAATCTCGTGGCAAGGAAATAAAACAAGTAAATATGTCGTTAAAAGATTGCATTAAATAAGCAGAAAGGAAATTAAGCAAAAATGGCAGACAGCTTGGAACAATGAAGTAAACAACAAACTGCACTTGGTAAAGCCAGTTCTAGGTGTGCTGCTCAATCTCGCGGCAAGGAAATAAAACAAGTAAATATGTCGTTTAAAGATTGCAATAAATAAGTAGAAAGGAAATTAAGCAAAAATGGCAGACAGCTTGGAACAATGAAGTAAACAACAAACTGCACTTGGTAAAGCCAGTTCTAGGTGTGCTGCTCAATCTCGTGGCAAGGAAATAAAACAAGTAAATATGTCGTTTAAAGATTGCATTAAATAAGTAGAAAGGAAATTAAGCAATAATGGCAGACAGCTTGGAACAATGAAGTAAACAAACTGCACTTGGTAAAGCCGGTTCTAGGTGTGCTGATCAATCTCGCGGCAAGGAAATAAAACAAGTAAATATGTCGTTTAAAGATTGCATTAAATAAGTAGAAAGAAAATTAAGTAAAATTGGCAGACAGCTTGGAACAACGAAGAAAACAACAAAGTGCACTTGGTAAAGCCAGTTCTAGGTGTGCTGCTCAATCTCGCGGCAAGGAAATAAAACAAGTAAATATGTCGTTTAAAGATTGCAATAAATAAGTAGAAAGGAAATTAATTAAAACTGGCAGACAGCTTGGAACAATGAAGTAAACAGCAAACTGCACTTGGTAAAGCCAGATCTAGGTGTGCTGCTCAATTTGGTGGCAAGGAAATAAAAAAAGTAAATATGTTGTTAAAAGACTGCATTAAATAAGTAGAAAGGCAATTAAGTAAAAATGGCAGAAAGCTTGGAACAATGAAGTAAACAACAAACTGCACTTTGTAAAGCCAGTTCTAGGTGCACTGTTCAATCTCGTGGCAAGGAAATAAAACAAGTAAATATGTCGTTTAAAGATTGCATTAAATAAGTAGAAAGGAAAATAAGGAAAAATGGCAAACCGCTTGGAACAATGAAGTAAACAACAAACTGCTCTTGGTAAAGTCAGTTCTAGGTGTGCTGCTCAATCTCGTGGCAAGGAAATAAAAAAGTAGATATGTCCTTTAGGAATAGCGTTAAATTAGTACAAAGGAAATTAAGCAAAGAAAGGCAGACAGCTTGGAACAATGAAGTAAACAAACTGGACTTGGTAAAGCCTGTTCTAGGTGTGCTGCTCAATCTCTTGGCAAGGAAATAAAACAAGTAAATATGTCGTTTAAAGATTGTTTAAATAAGTAGAACGGAAATTAAGGAAAAATGAAAAACCACTTGGAACAATGAAGTAAACAACAAACTGCACTTGGTAAAGTCAGTTCTAGGTGTGCTGCTCAATCTCGAGGCAAGGAAATAAAACGAGTAAATATGTCGTTTAAAGATTGCATTAAATAAGTAGAAAGGAAATTAAGCAAAAATGGCAGACAGCTTAGAACAATGAAGTAAACAACATACTGCACTGGGTAAATCCAGTTATAGGTGTGGTGCTCAATCTCGTGGCAAGGAAATAAAACAAGTAAATATGTCGTTTAAAGATTGTTTAAATAAGTAGAAAGGAAATTAAGGAAAAATGGAAAACCAATTGGAACAATGAAGTAAACAACAAACTGCCTTTGGTAAAGCCAGTTCTAGGTGTGCTGCTCAATCTCGAGGCAAGGAAATGAAACGAGTAAATATGTCGTTTAAAGATTGCAATAAATAAGTAGAAAGGAAATTACAAAAAATGGCAGACAGCTTAGAACAATGAAGTAAACAACAAACTGCACTGGGTAAAGCCAGTTCTAGGTGTGCTGCTCAATCTCGTGGCAAGAAAATAAAACAACTAAATATGTCGTTTAAAGATTGCATTAAATAAGTAGAAAGGAAATTAAGCAATAATGGCAGACAGCTTGGAACAATGAAGTAAACAACAAACTGCACTTGGTAAAGCCAGTTCTAGGTGTGCTGCTCAATCTCGCGGCAAGGAAATAAAACAAGTAAATATGTCGTTTAAAGATTGCAATAAATAAGCAGAAAGGAAATTAAGCAAAAATGGCAGACAGCTTGGAACAATGAAGTAAACAACAAACTGCACTTGGTAAAGCCAGTTCTAGGTGTGCTGCTCAATCTCGCGGCAAGGAAATAAAACAAGTAAATGTGTCGTTTAAAGAGTGCATTAAAACGTAGAAAGGAAATTAAGTAAAAAGGGCAGACACCTTGGAACAATGAAGTAAACAACAAACTGCACTTGGTAAAGCCAGTTATAGGTGTGCTGCTAAATCACGTGGCAAGGAAATAAAACAAATAAATATGTCGTTTAAAGATTGTATTAAATAAGTAGAAAGGAAATTAAGTAAAAATGGCAGACAGCTTGGAACAATGAAGTAAACAACAAACTGCACTTGGTAAATCCAGTTTTAGGTGTGCTGCTTAATCTCGTGGCAAGGAAATAAAACAAGTAAATATGTCGTTAAAAGATTGCATTAAATAAGTAGAAAGGAAATTAAGCAAAAATGGCAGACAGCTTGGAACAATGAAGTAAACAACAAACTGCACTTGGTAAAGCCAGTTCTAGGTGTGCTGCTCAATCTCGCGGCAAGGAAATAAAACAAGTAAATATGTCGTTTAAAGATTGCATTAAATAAGTAGAAAGGAAATTAAGCAAAAATGGCAGACAGCTTGGAACAATGAAGTAAACAACAAACTGCACTTGGTAAAGCCAGTTCTAGGTGTGCTGCTCAATCTCGTGGCAAGGAAATAAAACAAGTAAATATGTCGTTTAAAGATTGCATTAAATAAGTAGAAAGGAAATTAAGCAATAATGGCAGACAGCTTGGAATAATGAAGTAAACAACAAACTGCACTTGGTAAAGTCAGTTCTAGGTGTGCTGCTCAATCTCGCGGCAAGGAAATAAAACAAGTAAATATGTCGTTTAAAGATTGCAATAAATAAGTAGAAAGAAAATTAAGTAAAATTGGCAGACAGCTTGGAACAACGAAGAAAACAACAAAGTGCACTTGGTAAAGCCAGTTCTAGGTGTGCTGCTCAATTTGGTGGCAAGGAAATAAAAAAAGTAAATATGTTGTTAAAAGACTGCATTAAATAGGTAGAAAGGCAATTAAGTAAAAATGGCAGAAAGCTTGGAACAATGAAGTAAACAACAAACTGCACTTGGTAAAGCCAGTTCTAGGTGTGGTGCTCAATCTCGTGGCAAGGAAATAAAACAAGCAAATATGTCGGTAAAAGATTGCATTAAATAAGTAGAAAGGAAATTAAGTAAAAATGGCAGACAGCTTGGAACAACGAAGTAAACAACAAACTGCACTTGGTAAAGTCAGTTCTAGGTGTGCTGCTCAATCTCGTGGCAAGGAAATAAAAAAGTAGATATGTCCTTTAGGGATAGAGTTAAATTAGTACAAAGGAAATTAAGCAAAGAAAGGCAGACAGCTTGGAACAATGAAGTAAACAAACTGGACTTGGTAAAGCCTGTTCTAGGTGTGCTGCTGAATCTCTTGGCAAGGAAATAAAACAAGTAAATATGTCGTTTAAAGATTGTTTAAATAAGTAGAACGGAAATTAGGGAAAAATGAAAAACCACTTGGAACAATGAAGTAAACAACAAACTGCACTTGGTAAAGTCAGTTCTAGGTGTGCTGCTCAATCTCGAGGCAAGGAAATAAAACGAGTAAATATGTCGTTTAAAGATTGCATTAAATAAGTAGAAAGGAAATTAAGCAAAAATGGCAGACAGCTTAGAACAATGAAGTAAACAACAAACTGCACTGGGTAAATCCAGTTATAGGTGTGCTGCTCAATCTCGTGGCAAGGAAATACCACAAGTAAATATGTCGTTTTAAATTGCAATAAATAAGTAGAAAGGAAATTAGGTAAAAAGGGCAGACACATTGGAACAATGAAGTAAACAACAAACTGCACTTGGTAAAGCCAGTTCTAGGTGTGCTGCTCAATCCCTTGGCACAGAATTAAAACAAGTAAATATGTCGTTTAAAGTTTGCATTAAAAAAGTAGAAAGAAAATGAAGGAAAAATGGCACACAGCTTGGAACAATGAAGTAAACAACAAGCTGCACTTAAGAAAGCCAGTTCTAGGTTTGCTGCTAAATCACGTGGCAAGGAAATAAAACAAATAAATATGTTGTTTAAAGATTGCAATAAATAAGTAGAAAGGAAAAAAGTAAAAATGGCAGACAGCTTAGGACAATGAAGTAAACAACAAACAGCACTTGGTAAAGCCAGATCTAGGTGTGCTGCTCAATCTCGTGGCAAGGAAATAAAACAAGTAAATATATCATTTAAAGATTGCATTAAATAAGTAGAAAGGAAATTAGCAAAAACGGCAGACAGCTTGGAACAATGAAGTAAACAACAAACTGCACTTGGTAAAGCCAGTTCTAGGTGTGCTGCTCAATCTCGTGGCATGGAGATAAAACAAATAAATATGTCGCTTAAAGATTGCAATTAAAAAGTAGAAAGGAAATTAAGCAAAAATGGCAGACAGCTTGGAACAATGAAGTAAACAAACTGCACTTGGTAAAGCCAGTTCTAGGTGTGCTGCTCAATCCCGTGGAGAGGAAATAAAACAAGTAAATATGTTGTTTAAAGATTGCATTAAATAAGTAGAAAGGAAATTAAGCAAAAATGGCAGACAGCTTGGAACAATGAAGTAAACAACAAAGTGCACTTGGTAAAACCAGTTCTAGGTGTGCTGCTCAATCTCGTGGCAAGAAAATAAAACAAGTAAATATGTCGTTTAAAGATTGCATTAAATAAGTAGAAAGGAAATTAAGCAATAATGGCAGAGAGCTTGGAACAATGAAGTAAACAACAAACTGCACTTGGTAAAGCCAGTTCTAGGTGTGCTGCTCAATCTCGCGGCAAGGAAATAAAACAAGTAAATATGTCGTTTAAAGATTGTAATAAATAGGCAGAAAGGAAATTAAGCAAAAATGGCAGACAGCTTGGAACAATGAAGTAAACAACAAAACTGCACTTGGTAAAGCCAGTTTTAGGTGTGCTTCTCAATCTCGTGGCAAGGAAATAAAACAAGTAAATATGTCGTTTAAAGATTGCATAAATAAGTAGAAAGGAAATTAAGCAAAAATGGCAGACAGCTTGGAACAATGAAGTAAACAAACTGCACTTGGTAAAGCCAGTTCTAGGTGTGCTGCTCAATCCCGTGGAGAGGAAATAAAACAAGTAAATATGTTGTTTAAAGATTGCATTAAATAAGTAGAAAGGAAATTAAGCAAAAATGGCAGACAGCTTGGAACAATGAAGTAAACAACAAAGTGCACTTGGTAAAACCAGTTCTAGGTGTGCTGCTCAATCTCGTGGGAAGAAAATAAAACAAGTAAATATGTCGTTTAAAGATTGCATTAAATAAGTAGAAAGGAAATTAAGCAATAATGGCAGAGAGCTTGGAACAATGAAGTAAACAACAAACTGCACTTGGTAAAGCCAGTTCTAGGTGTGCTGCTCAATCTCGCGGCAAGGAAATAAAACAAGTAAATATGTCGTTTAAAGATTGTAATAAATAGGCAGAAAGGAAATTAAGCAAAAATGGCAGACAGCTTGGAACAATGAAGTAAACAACAAAACTGCACTTGGTATAGCCAGTTTTAGGTGTGCTTCTCAATCTCGTGGCAAGGAAATAAAACAAGTAAATATGTCGTTTAAAGATTGCATAAATAAGTAGAAAGGAAATTAAGCAAAAATGGCAGACAGCTTGGAACAATGAAGTAAACAACAAACTGCACTTGGTAAAGCCAGTTCTAGGTGTGCTGCTCAATCTCGCGGCAAGGAAATAAAACAAGTAAATATGTCGTTTAAAGATTGCATTAAAACGTAGAAAGGAAATTAAGTAAAAAGGGCAGACACCTTGGAACAATGAAGTAAACAACAAACTGCACTTGGTAAAGCCAGTTCTAGGTGTGCTGCTCAATCTCGCGGCAAGGAAATAAAACAAGTAAATATGTCGTTTAGAGATTGCATTAAAACGTAGAAAGGAAATTAAGTAAAAATGGCAGACAGCTTGGAACAATGAAGTAAACAACAAACTGCACTTGGTAAATCCAGTTTTAGGTGTGCTGCTCAATCTCGTGGCAAGGAAATAAAACAAGTAAATATGTAGTTAAAAGATTGCATTAAATAAGTAGAAAGGAAATTAAGCAAAAATGGCAGACAGCTTGGAACAATGAAGTAAACAACAAACTGCACTTGGTAAAGCCAGTTCTAGGTGTGCTGCTCAATCTCGTGGCAAGGAAATAAAACAAGTAAATATGTCGTTTAAAGATTGCATTAAATAAGTAGAAAGGAAATTAAGCAATAATGGCAGACAGCTTGGAACAATGAAGTAAACAACAAACTGCACTTGGTAAAGCCAGTTCTAGGTGTGCTGCTCAATCTCGCGGCAAGGAAATAAAACAAGTAAATATGTCGTTTAAAGACTGCATTAAAACGTAGAAAGGAAATTAAGTAAAAATGGCAGAAAGCTTGGAACAATGAAGTAAACAACAAACTGCACTTGTTAAAGCCAGTTCTAGGTGCACTGTTCAATCTCGTGGCAAGGAAATAAAAAAAGTAAATATGTCGTTTAAAGATTGCATTAAATAAGTAGAAAGGAAAATAAGGAAAAATGGCAAACCGCTTGGAACAATGAAGTAAACAACAAACTGCACTTGGTAAAGTCAGTTCTAGGTGTGCTGCTCAATCTCGTGGCAAGGAAATAAAAAAGTAGATATGTCCTTTAGGGATAGCGTTAAATTAGTACAAAGGAAATTAAGCAAAGAAAGGCAGACAGCTTGGAACAATGAAGTAAACAAACTGCACTTGGTAAAGTCAGTTCTAGGTGTGCTGCTCAAACTCGAGGCAAGGAAATAAAACGAGTAAATATGTCGTTTAAAGATTGCATTAAATAAGTAGAAAGGAAATTAAGCAAAAATGGCAGACAGCTTAGAACAATGAAGTAAACAACAAACTGCACTGGGTAAATCCAGTTATAGGTGTGCTGCTCAATCTCGTGGCAAGGAAATAACACAAGTAAATATGTCGTTTTAAATTGCAATAAATAAGTAGAAAGGAAATTAAGTAAAAAGGGCAGACACATTGGAACAATGAAGTAAACAACAAACTGCACTTGGTAAAGCCAGTTCTAGGTGTGCTGCTCAATCCCTTGGCACGGAATTAAAACAAGTAAATATGTCGTTTAAAGTTTGCATTAATAAATTAGAAAGAAAATGAAGGAAAAATGGCACACAGCTTGGAACAATGAAGTAAACAACAAGCTGCACTTAAGAAAGCCAGTTCTAGGTTTGCTGCTAAATCACGTGGCAAGGAAATAAAACAAATAAATATGTTGTTTAAAGACTGCATTAAAAAGGTAGAAAGGAAATTAAGTAAAAATGGCAGAAAGCTTGGAACAACGAAGTAATCAACAAACTGCACTTGATAGAGCCAGTTCTAGGTGTGCTGCCTAATCTCAAGGCAAGGAAATAAAACAAGTAAATATGTCGTTTAAAGATTGCATTAAATAAGTAGAAAGGAAATTAAGCAAAAATGGCAGACAGCTTGGAACAATGAAGTAAACAACAAACTGCACTTGATAGAGCCAGTTCTAGCTGTGCTGCTCAATCTCGCGGCAAGGAAATAAAACAAGTAAATATGTCGTTTAAAGATTGCATTAAAACGTAGAAAGGAAATTAAGTAAAAAGGGCAGACACCTTGGAACAATGAAGTAAACAACAAACTGCACTTGGTAAAGCCAGTTCTAGGTGTGCTGCTCAATCTCGCGGCAAGGAAATAAAACAAGTAAATATGTCGTTTAAAGATTGCATTAAAACGTAGAAAGGAAATTAAGTAAAAATGGCAGACAGCTTGGAACAATGAAGTAAACAACAAACTGCACTTGGTAAATCCAGTTTTAGGTGTGCTGCTCAATCTCGTGGCAAGGAAATAAAACAAGTAAATATGTCGTTAAAAGATTGCATTAAATAAGTAGAAAGGAAATTAAGCAAAAATGGCAGACAGCTTGGAACAATGAAGTAAACAACAAACTGCACTTGGTAAAGCCAGTTCTAGGTGTGCTGCTCAATCTCGCGGCAAGGAAATAAAACAAGTAAATATGTCGTTTAAAGATTGCATTAAATAAGTAGAAAGGAAATTAAGCAAAAATGGCAGACAGCTTGGAACAATGAAGTAAACAACAAACTGCACTTGGTAAAGCCAGTTCTAGGTGTGCTGCTCAATCTCGTGGCAAGGAAATAAAACAAGTAAATATGTCGTTTAAAGATTGCATTAAATAAGTAGAAAGGAAATTAAGCAATAATGGCAGACAGCTTGGAACAATGAAGTAAACAACAACCTGCACTTGGTAAAGCCAGTTCTAGGTGTGCTGCTCAATCTCGCGGCAAGGAAATAAAACAAGTAAATATGTCGTTTAAAGATTGCATTAAAACGTAGAAAGGAAATTAAGTAAAAATGGCAGAAAGCTTGGAACAATGAAGTAAACAACAAACTGCACTTGGTAAAGCCAGTTCTAGGTGCACTGTTCAATCTCGTGGCAAGGAAATAAAACAAGTAAATATGTCGTTTAAAGATTGCATTAAATAAGTAGAAAGGAAAATAAGGAAAAATGGCAAACCGCTTGGAACAATGAAGTAAACAACAAACTGCACTTGGTAAAGTCAGTTCTAGGTGTGCTGCTCAATCTCGTGGCAAGGAAATAAAAAAGTAGATATGTCCTTTAGGGATAGCGTTAAATTAGTACAAAGGAAATTAAGCAAAGAAAGGCAGACAGCTTGGAACAATGAAGTAAACAAACTGCACTTGGTAAAGTCAGTTCTAGGTGTGCTGCTCAATCTCGAGGCAAGGAAATAAAACGAGTAAATATGTCGTTTAAAGATTGCATTAAATAAGTAGAAAGGAAATTAAGCAAAAATGGCAGACAGCTTAGAACAATGAAGTAAACAACAAACTGCACTGGGTAAATCCAGTTATAGGTGTGCTGCTCAATCTCGTGGCAAGGAAATAACACAAGTAAATATGTCGTTTTAAATTGCAATAAATAAGTAGAAAGGAAATTAAGTAAAAAGGGCAGACACATTGGAACAATGAAGTAAACAACAAACTGCACTTGGTAAAGCCAGTTCTAGGTGTGCTGCTCAATCCCTTGGCACGGAATTAAAACAAGTAAATATGTCGTTTAAAGTTTGCATTAATAAATTAGAAAGAAAATGAAGGAAAAATGGCACACAGCTTAGAACAATGAAGTAAACAACAAGCTGCACTTAAGAAAGCCAGTTCTAGGTTTGCTGCTAAATCACGTGGCAAGGAAATAAAACAAATAAATATGTCGTTTAAAGATTGCATTAAATAAGTAGAAAGGAAATTAAGCAATAATGGCAGACAGCTTGGAACAATGAAGTAAACAACAAACTGCACTTGGTAAAGCCAGTTCTAGGTGTGCTGCTCAATCTCGCGGCAAGGAAATAAAACAAGTAAATATGTCGTTTAAAGACTGCATTAAAACGTAGAAAGGAAATTAAGTAAAAATGGCAGAAAGCTTGGAACAATGAAGTAAACAACAAACTGCACTTGTTAAAGCCAGTTCTAGGTGCACTGTTCAATCTCGTGGCAAGGAAATAAAACAAGTAAATATGTCGTTTAAAGATTGCATTAAATAAGTAGAAAGGAAAATAAGGAAAAATGGCAAACCGCTTGGAACAATGAAGTAAACAACAAACTGCACTTGGTAAAGTCAGTTCTAGGTGTGCTGCTCAATCTCGTGGCAAGGAAATAAAAAAGTAGATATGTCCTTTAGGGATAGCGTTAAATTAGTACAAAGGAAATTAAGCAAAGAAAGGCAGACAGCTTGGAACAATGAAGTAAACAAACTGCACTTGGTAAAGTCAGTTCTAGGTGTGCTGCTCAAACTCGAGGCAAGGAAATAAAACGAGTAAATATGTCGTTTAAAGATTGCATTAAATAAGTAGAAAGGAAATTAAGCAAAAATGGCAGACAGCTTAGAACAATGAAGTAAACAACAAACTGCACTGGGTAAATCCAGTTATAGGTGTGCTGCTCAATCTCGTGGCAAGGAAATAACACAAGTAAATATGTCGTTTTAAATTGCAATAAATAAGTAGAAAGGAAATTAAGTAAAAAGGGCAGACACATTGGAACAATGAAGTAAACAACAAACTGCACTTGGTAAAGCCAGTTCTAGGTGTGCTGCTCAATCCCTTGGCACGGAATTAAAACAAGTAAATATGTCGTTTAAAGTTTGCATTAATAAATTAGAAAGAAAATGAAGGAAAAATGGCACACAGCTTGGAACAATGAAGTAAACAACAAGCTGCACTTAAGAAAGCCAGTTCTAGGTTTGCTGCTAAATCACGTGGCAAGGAAATAAAACAAATAAATATGTTGTTTAAAGACTGCATTAAAAAGGTAGAAAGGAAATTAAGTAAAAATGGCAGAAAGCTTGGAACAACGAAGTAATCAACAAACTGCACTTGATAGAGCCAGTTCTAGGTGTGCTGCTTAATCTCAAGGCAAGGAAATAAAACAAGTAAATATGTCGTTTAAAGATTGCATTAAATAAGTAGAAAGGAAATTAAGCAAAAATGGCAGACAGCTTGGAACAATGAAGTAAACAACAAACTGCACTTGATAGAGCCAGTTCTAGCTGTGCTGCTCAATCTCGCGGCAAGGAAATAAAACAAGTAAATATGTCGTTTAAAGATTGCATTAAAACGTAGAAAGGAAATTAAGTAAAAAGGGCAGACACCTTGGAACAATGAAGTAAACAACAAACTGCACTTGGTAAAGCCAGTTCTAGGTGTGCTGCTCAATCTCGCGGCAAGGAAATAAAACAAGTAAATATGTCGTTTAAAGATTGCATTAAAACGTAGAAAGGAAATTAAGTAAAAATGGCAGACAGCTTGGAACAATGAAGTAAACAACAAACTGCACTTGGTAAATCCAGTTTTAGGTGTGCTGCTCAATCTCGTGGCAAGGAAATAAAACAAGTAAATATGTCGTTAAAAGATTGCATTAAATAAGTAGAAAGGAAATTAAGCAAAAATGGCAGACAGCTTGGAACAATGAAGTAAACAACAAACTGCACTTGGTAAAGCCAGTTCTAGGTGTGCTGCTCAATCTCGCGGCAAGGAAATAAAACAAGTAAATATGTCGTTTAAAGATTGCATTAAATAAGTAGAAAGGAAATTAAGCAAAAATGGCAGACAGCTTGGAACAATGAAGTAAACAACAAACTGCACTTGGTAAAGCCAGTTCTAGGTGTGCTGCTCAATCTCGTGGCAAGGAAATAAAACAAGTAAATATGTCGTTTAAAGATTGCATTAAAACGTAGAAAGGAAATTAAGTAAAAATGGCAGAAAGCTTGGAACAATGAAGTAAACAACAAACTGCACTTGGTAAAGCCAGTTCTAGGTGCACTGTTCAATCTCGTGGCAAGGAAATAAAACAAGTAAATATGTCGTTTAAAGATTGCATTAAATAAGTAGAAAGGAAAATAAGGAAAAATGGCAAACCGCTTGGAACAATGAAGTAAACAACAAACTGCACTTGGTAAAGTCAGTTCTAGGTGTGCTGCTCAATCTCGTGGCAAGGAAATAAAAAAGTAGATATGTCCTTTAGGGATAGCGTTAAATTAGTACAAAGGAAATTAAGCAAAGAAAGGCAGACAGCTTGGAACAATGAAGTAAACAAACTGCACTTGGTAAAGTCAGTTCTAGGTGTGCTGCTCAATCTCGAGGCAAGGAAATAAAACGAGTAAATATGTCGTTTAAAGATT
Organism: Amblyomma americanum; assembly: GCF_052857255.1. Classification (NCBI taxonomy): domain Eukaryota; kingdom Metazoa; phylum Arthropoda; class Arachnida; order Ixodida; family Ixodidae; genus Amblyomma; species Amblyomma americanum. Next base: position 665,622 of record NW_027526487.1, on the reverse strand, counting down.
GCATTAAATAAGTAGAAAGGAAATTAAGCAATAATGGCAGACAGCTTGGAACAATGAAGTAAACAACAAGCTGCACTTAAGAAAGCCAGTTCTAGGTTTGCTGCTAAATCACGTGGCAAGGAAATAAAACAAATAAATATGTTGTTTAAAGACTGCATTAAAAAGGTAGAAAGGAAATTAAGTAAAAATGGCAGAAAGCTTGGAACAACGAAGTAATCAACAAACTGCACTTGATAGAGCCAGTTCTAGGTGTGCTGCTTAATCTCAAGGCAAGGAAATAAAACAAGTAAATATGTCGTTTAAAGATTGCATTAAATAAGTAGAAAGGAAATTAAGCAAAAATGGCAGACAGCTTGGAACAATGAAGTAAACAACAAACTGCACTTGGTAAAGCCAGTTCTAGGTGTGCTGTTCAATCTCGTTGCAAGGAAAGGAAAAAGTAGAAATCCTTTAGGGATTGCGTTAAATTAGTTCAAAGGAAATTAAGTGAAGAAAGGCAGCTTGTAACAATGAAGTAAACAAACTGCACTTGGTAAAGCCAGTTCTAGGTGTGCTGCTTAATCTTGTGGCAAGGAAATAAAACAAGTAATTATGTCATTTAAAGATTGCTTAAATAAGTAGAAAGGAAATTAGGTAAAAAAGGCAGACAGCTTGGAACAATGAATAAACAACAAACTGCACTGGGTAAATCCAGTTCTAGGAGTGCTGCTCAATCTCGTGGCAAGGAAATAAAAAAGTAGATATGTGCTTTAGGGATCGCGTTAAATTAGTAGAAAGCAAATTAAGTAAAGAAAGGCAGACAGCTTGGAACAATGAAGTAAACAAACTGCACTTGGTAAAGCCAGTTCTAGGTGTGCTGCTCAATCTTGTGGCAAGGAAATAAAACAAGTAATTATGTCATTTAAAGATTGCCTAAATAAGTAGAAAGGAAATTAAGTAAAAATGGCAGACAACTTGGAACAATGAAGTAAACAACAAACTGCACTTGGCAAAGCCAGTTCTAGGTGTGCTGCTATATCATGTGGCAGGGAAATAAAACAAGTATATATGTCATTTTAAGCTTGCATTAAATAAGTACAAAGGAAATTAAGGAAAAATGGCAAACCGCTTGGAACAATGATGTAAAGAACAAACTGCACTTGGTAAAGCCAGTTCTAGGTGAGCTGTTCAATCTCGTGGTGAGGAAAAAAAAAGTAGATATGTCCTTTAGGGATTGCATTAAATTAGTACAAAAGAAATTAAGTAAAGAAAGGCAGACAGCTTGGAACAATGAAGTAAACAACAAACAGCACTGGGTAAATTCAGTTCTAGGTGGGCTGCTCAATCTCGTGGCAAGGAAATAATACAAGTAAATATGTCGTTTTAAATTGCAATAAATAAGTAGAAAGGAAATTATGTAAAAATGGCAGACAGCTTGGAACAATGAAGTAAACAACAAACAGCACTGGGTAAATCCAGTTCTAGGTGTGCTGCTCAATCTCGTGGCAAGGAAATAATACAAGTAAATATGTCGTTTTAAATTGCATTAAATAAGTGGAAATGAAATTAAGTAAAAATGGCAGACAGCATGGAACAATGAAGTAAACAACAAACTGCACTGGGTAAATCCAGTTCTAGGTGTGGTGCTCAATCTCGTGGGAAGGAAATAAAACAAGTAAATATGTCGTTTTAAATTGCATTAAATAAGTAGAAAGAAAATTAAGTAAAAATGGCAGACAGCTTGAAACAACGAAGTAATCAACAAACTGCACTTGATAGAGCCAGTTCTAGGTGTGCTGCTTAATCTCATGGCAAGGAAATAAAACAAGTAAATATGTCGTTTAAAGATTGTTTAAATAAGTAGAAAGGAAATTAAGGAAAAATGGAAACCCACTTGGAACAATGAAGTAAACAACAAACTGCACTTGGTAAAGCCAGTTCTAGGTGTGCTGCTCAATCTCGTGGCAAGGAAATAAAAAAGTAGATATGTCCTTTAGGGATTGCGTTAAATTAGTACAAAGGTAATTAAGCAACGAAAGGCAGACAGCTTGGAACAATGAAGTAAACAACAAACTGCACTGGGTAAATCCACTTCTTGGTGTGCTGCTCGATCTCGTGGCAAGAAAATAATACAAGTAAATATGTCGTCTTAATTTGCATTAAATAAGTAGAAAGGAAATTAAGTAAAAAGGGCAGACACCTTGGCACAATGAAGTAAAACACAAACTGCACTTGGTAAAGCCAGTTCTAGGTGTGCTGCTCAATCTCGTGGCAAGGAAATAAAACAAGCAAATATGTCGTTTAAATATTGCATTAAATAAGTAGAAAGGAAACTAAGCAAAATTGGCAGACAGCTCGGAACAATGAAGTAAACAACAAACTGCACTTGGTAAAGCGAGTTCTAGGTGTGCTGCTCAATCTCGTGGCAAGGAAATAAAACGAGTAAAAATGTCGCTTAATGATTGCATTAAATAAGTAGAAAGGAAATTAGGTAAAAATGGCAGGCAGCTTGGAACAATGAAGTAAACAAAAAACTACATTTGGTAAAGACAGTTCTAGACGTGCTACTCAATCTCATGGCAAGGAAATAAAAAAGTAGATATGTCCTTTAGGAATTGCGTTAAATTAGTACAAAGGAAATTAAGTAAAGAAAGGCAGACAGCTTGTAACAATGAAGTAAACAAACTGCACTTGGTAAAGCCAGTTCTAGGTGTGCTGCTCAATTTCGTGGCAAGGAAATAAAACAAGTAAATATGTCGTTTAAAGATTGCATTAAATAAGTAGAAAGGAAATTAAGTAAAAATGGGAGGCAGCCTGGAACAATGAAGTAAACAACAAACTGCACAGGGTAAATCCAGTTCTAGGTGTGCTGCAGAATCTTGTGGCAAGGAAATAAAACATGTAAATATGTCGTTTTAAATTGCATTAAATATGTAGAAAGGAAATTAAGTAAAAAGGGCAGACAGCTTGGAACAATGGGGTCAACAACAAACTGCACTTGGTAAATCCAGTTCTAGGTGTGCTGCTCAATTCCGTGGCAAGGAAATAAAACAAGTAAATATGTCGTTTAAAGATTGCAATAAATAAGTAGAAAAGAAATTAATTAAAACTGGCAGACAGCCTGGAACAATGAAGTAAACAACAAACTGCACTTGGTAAAGCCAGTTCTAGGTGTGCTGATCAATTTGGTAGCAAGGAAATAAAAAAAGCAAATATGTCCTTAAAAGACTGCATTAAATAAGTAGAAAGGAAATATAAGTAAAAATGGCAGACAGTTTAGAACAATGAAGTAAACAACAAACTGCACTGGGTAAATCCACTTCTTGGTGTGCTGCTCGATCTCGTGGCAAGGAAATAATACAAGTAAATATGTCGTCTTAAATTGCATTAAATAAGTAGAAAGGAAATTAAGTAAAAAGGGCAGACACCTTGGAACAATGAAGTAAAACACAAACTGCACTTGGTAAAGCCAGTTCTAGGTGTGCTGCTCAATCTCGTGGCAAGGAAATAAAACAAGCAAATATGTCGTTTAAAGATTGCATGAAATAAGTAAAAAGGAAACTAAGCAAAAATGGCAGACAGCTCGGAACAATGAAGTAAACAACAAACTGCACTTGGTAAAGCCAGTTCTAGGTGTGCTGCTCAATCTCGTGGCAAGGAAATAAAACAAGTAAAAATATCGTTTAATGATTGCATTAAATAAGTAGAAAGAAAATTAGGTAAAAATGGCAGACAGCTGGGAACAATGAAGTAAACAACAAACTACATTTGGTAAAGCCAGTTCTAGACGTGCTACTCAATCTCATGGCAAGGAAATAAAAAAGTAGATATGTCCTTTAGGAATTGCGTTAAATTAGTACAAAGGAAATTAAGTAAAGAAAGACAGACAGCTTGGAACAACGAAGTAAACAAACTGCACTTGGTAAAGCCAATTCTAGGTGTGCTGCTCAATCTCGTGGCATGGAAATAAAACAAGTAAATATGCCGTTTAAAGATTGCTTAAATAAGTAGAAAGGAAATTAAGTATAAATAGCAGACAGCTTGGAACAATGAAGTAAACAACAAACTGCACTGGGTAAATCCAGTTCTAGGTGTGCTGCTCAATCCCGTGGCAAGGAAATAAAGTAGATATGTCCTTTAGGAATTGCGTTAAATTAGTACAAAGGAAATTAAGTAAAGAAAGGCAGACAGCTTGTAACAATGAAGTAAACAAACTGCACTTGGTAAAGCCAGTTCTAGGTGTGCTGCTCAATCTCGTGGCAAGGAAATAAAACAAGTAAATATGTCGTTTAAAGATTGCATTAAATACGTATAAAGGAAATTAAGTAAAAATGGGAGGCAGCCTGGAACAATGAAGTAAACAACAAACTGCACAGGGTAAATCCAGTTCTAGCTGTGCTGCTCAATCTCGTGGCAAGGAAATAAAACAAGTAAATATGTCGTTTTAAATTGCATTAAATAAGAAGAAAGGAAATTAAGTAAAAAGGGCAGACAGCTTGGAACAATGGGGTAAACAACAAACTGCACTTGGTAAATCCAGTTCTAGGTGCGCTGCTCAATTCCGTGGCAAGGAAATAAAACAAGTAAATATGTCGTTTAAAGATTGCATTAAATAAGTAGAAAGGAAATTATTTAAAACTGGCAGACAGCCTGGAACAATGAAGTAAACAACAAACTGCACTTGGTAAAGCCAGTTCTAGGTGTGCTGATCAATTTGGTAGCAAGGAAATAAAAAAGTAAATATGTCGTTAAAAGTCTGCATTAAATAAGTAGAAAGGAAATTAAGTAAAAATGGCAGAAAGCTTGGAACAATGAAGTAAACAACAAACTGCACTTGGTAAAGCCAGTTCTAGGTGCACTGCTCAATCTCATGGCAAGGAAATAAAACAAGTAAATATGTCGTTTAAAGATTGCATTAAATAGGTAGAAAGGAAAATAAGAAAAAATGGCAAACCACTTGGAACAATGAAATAAACAACAAACTGCACTTGGTAAAGCCAGTTCTAGGTGTGCTGCTCAATCTCGTGGCAAGGAAATAAAAAAGTAGATATGACCTTTAGGGATTGCGTTAAATTAGTACAAAGGAAATTAAGCAAAGAAAGGCAGACAGCTTGGAACAATGAAGTAAACAAACTGAACTTGGTAAAGCCTGATCTAGGTGTGCTGCTCAATCTCTTGGCAAGGAAATAAAACAAGTAAATATGTCGTTTAAAGATAGTTCTAATAAGTAGAAAGGAAATTAAGGAAAAATGGAAAACCAATTGGAACAATGAAGTAAACAACAAACTGCCTTTGGTAAAGCCAGTTCTAGGTGTGCTGTTCAATCTCGAGGCAAGGAAATAAAACGAGTAAATATGTCGTTTAAAGATTGCATTAAATAAGTAGAAAGGAAATTAAGCAAAAATGGCAGACAGCTTAGAACAATGAAGTAAACAACAAACTGCACTGGGTAAAGCCAGTTCTAGGTGTGCTGCTCAATCTCGTGGCAAGAAAATAAAACAAGTAAATATGTCGTGTAAAGATTGCATTAAATAAGTAGAAAGGAAATTAGGCAATAATGGCAGACAGCTTGGAACAATGAAGTAAACAACAAACTGCACTTGGTAAAGCCAGTTCTAGGTGTGCTGCTCAATCTCGCGGCAAGGAAATAAAACAAGTAAATATGTCGTTTAAAGATTGCATTAAATAAGCAGAAAGGAAAATAAGCAAAAATGGCAGACAGCTTGGAAGAATGAAGTAAACAACAAACTGCACTTGGTAAAGCCAGTTTTAGGTGTGCTTCTCAATCTCGTGGCAAGGAAATAAAACAAGTAAATATGTCGTTTAAAGATTGCATTAAATAAGTAGAAAGGAAATTAAGCAAAAATGGCAGACAGCTTGGAACAATGAAGTAAACAACAAACTGCACTTGGTAAAGCCAGTTCTAGGTGTGCTGCTCAATCTCGCGGCAAGGAAATAAAACAAGTAAATATGTCGTTTAAAGATTGGATTAAATAAGTAGAAAGGAAATTAAGTAAAAAGGGCAGACACCTTGGAACAATGAAGTAAACAACAAACTGCACTTGGTAAAGCCAGTTCTAGGTGTGCTGCTCAATCTCGTGGCAAGGAAATAAAAAAGTAGATATGTCCTTTAGGGATTGCGTTAAATTAGTACAAAGGTAATTAAGCAACGAAAGGCAGACAGCTTGGAACAATGAAGTAAACAACAAACTGCACTGGGTAAATCCACTTCTTGGTGTGCTGCTCGATCTCGTGGCAAGAAAATAATACAAGTAAATATGTCGTCTTAATTTGCATTAAATAAGTAGAAAGGAAATTAAGTAAAAAGGGCAGACACCTTGGCACAATGAAGTAAAACACAAACTGCACTTGGTAAAGCCAGTTCTAGGTGTGCTTCTCAATCTCGTGGCAAGGAAATAAAACAAGTAAATATGTCGTTTAAAGATTGCATAAATAAGTAGAAAGGAAATTAAGCAAAAATGGCAGACAGCTTGGAACAATGAAGTAAACAAACTGCACTTGGTAAAGCCAGTTCTAGGTGTGCTGCTCAATCCCGTGGAGAGGAAATAAAACAAGTAAATATGTTGTTTAAAGATTGCATTAAATAAGTAGAAAGGAAATTAAGCAAAAATGGCAGACAGCTTGGAACAATGAAGTAAACAACAAAGTGCACTTGGTAAAACCAGTTCTAGGTGTGCTGCTCAATCTCGTGGGAAGAAAATAAAACAAGTAAATATGTCGTTTAAAGATTGCATTAAATAAGTAGAAAGGAAATTAAGAAATAATGGCAGAGAGCTTGGAACAATGAAGTAAACAACAAACTGCACTTGGTAAAGCCAGTTCTAGGTGTGCTGCTCAATCTCGCGGCAAGGAAATAAAACAAGTAAATATGTCGTTTAAAGATTGTAATAAATAGGCAGAAAGGAAATTAAGCAAAAATGGCAGACAGCTTGGAACAATGAAGTAAACAACAAAACTGCACTTGGTATAGCCAGTTTTAGGTGTGCTTCTCAATCTCGTGGCAAGGAAATAAAACAAGTAAATATGTCGTTTAAAGATTGCATAAATAAGTAGAAAGGAAATTAAGCAAAAATGGCAGACAGCTTGGAACAATGAAGTAAACAACAAACTGCACTTGGTAAAGCCAGTTCTAGGTGTGCTGCTCAATCTCGCGGCAAGGAAATAAAACAAATAAATATGTCGTTTAAAGATTGCATTAAAACGTAGAAAGGAAATTAAGTAAAAAGGGCAGACACCTTGGAACAATGAAGTAAACAACAAACTGCACTTGGTAAAGCCAGTTCTAGGTGTGCTGCTCAATCTCGCGGCAAGGAAATAAAACAAGTAAATATGTCGTTTAGAGATTGCATTAAAACGTAGAAAGGAAATTAAGTAAAAATGGCAGACAGCTTGGAACAATGAAGTAAACAACAAACTGCACTTGGTAAATCCAGTTTTAGGTGTGCTGCTCAATCTCGTGGCAAGGAAATAAAACAAGTAAATATGTAGTTAAAAGATTGCATTAAATAAGTAGAAAGGAAATTAAGCAAAAATGGCAGACAGCTTGGAACAATGAAGTAAACAACAAACTGCACTTGGTAAAGCCAGTTCTAGGTGTGCTGCTCAATCTCGTGGCAAGGAAATAAAACAAGTAAATATGTCGTTTAAAGATTGCATTAAATAAGTAGAAAGGAAATTAAGCAATAATGGCAGACAGCTTGGAACAATGAAGTAAACAACAAACTGCACTTGGTAAAGCCAGTTCTAGGTGTGCTGCTCAATCTCGCGGCAAGGAAATAAAACAAGTAAATATGTCGTTTAAAGACTGCATTAAAACGTAGAAAGGAAATTAAGTAAAAATGGCAGAAAGCTTGGAACAATGAAGTAAACAACAAACTGCACTTGTTAAAGCCAGTTCTAGGTGCACTGTTCAATCTCGTGGCAAGGAAATAAAACAAGTAAATATGTCGTTTAAAGATTGCATTAAATAAGTAGAAAGGAAAATAAGGAAAAATGGCAAACCGCTTGGAACAATGAAGTAAACAACAAACTGCACTTGGTAAAGTCAGTTCTAGGTGTGCTGCTCAATCTCGTGGCAAGGAAATAAAAAAGTAGATATGTCCTTTAGGGATAGCGTTAAATTAGTACAAAGGAAATTAAGCAAAGAAAGGCAGACAGCTTGGAACAATGAAGTAAACAAACTGCACTTGGTAAAGTCAGTTCTAGGTGTGCTGCTCAAACTCGAGGCAAGGAAATAAAACGAGTAAATATGTCGTTTAAAGATTGCATTAAATAAGTAGAAAGGAAATTAAGCAAAAATGGCAGACAGCTTAGAACAATGAAGTAAACAACAAACTGCACTGGGTAAATCCAGTTATAGGTGTGCTGCTCAATCTCGTGGCAAGGAAATAACACAAGTAAATATGTCGTTTTAAATTGCAATAAATAAGTAGAAAGGAAATTAAGTAAAAAGGGCAGACACATTGGAACAATGAAGTAAACAACAAACTGCACTTGGTAAAGCCAGTTCTAGGTGTGCTGCTCAATCCCTTGGCACGGAATTAAAACAAGTAAATATGTCGTTTAAAGTTTGCATTAATAAATTAGAAAGAAAATGAAGGAAAAATGGCACACAGCTTGGAACAATGAAGTAAACAACAAGCTGCACTTAAGAAAGCCAGTTCTAGGTTTGCTGCTAAATCACGTGGCAAGGAAATAAAACAAATAAATATGTTGTTTAAAGACTGCATTAAAAAGGTAGAAAGGAAATTAAGTAAAAATGGCAGAAAGCTTGGAACAACGAAGTAATCAACAAACTGCACTTGATAGAGCCAGTTCTAGGTGTGCTGCCTAATCTCAAGGCAAGGAAATAAAACAAGTAAATATGTCGTTTAAAGATTGCATTAAATAAGTAGAAAGGAAATTAAGCAAAAATGGCAGACAGCTTGGAACAATGAAGTAAACAACAAACTGCACTTGATAGAGCCAGTTCTAGCTGTGCTGCTCAATCTCGCGGCAAGGAAATAAAACAAGTAAATATGTCGTTTAAAGATTGCATTAAAACGTAGAAAGGAAATTAAGTAAAAAGGGCAGACACCTTGGAACAATGAAGTAAACAACAAACTGCACTTGGTAAAGCCAGTTCTAGGTGTGCTGCTCAATCTCGCGGCAAGGAAATAAAACAAGTAAATATGTCGTTTAAAGATTGCATTAAAACGTAGAAAGGAAATTAAGTAAAAATGGCAGACAGCTTGGAACAATGAAGTAAACAACAAACTGCACTTGGTAAATCCAGTTTTAGGTGTGCTGCTCAATCTCGTGGCAAGGAAATAAAACAAGTAAATATGTCGTTAAAAGATTGCATTAAATAAGTAGAAAGGAAATTAAGCAAAAATGGCAGACAGCTTGGAACAATGAAGTAAACAACAAACTGCACTTGGTAAAGCCAGTTCTAGGTGTGCTGCTCAATCTCGCGGCAAGGAAATAAAACAAGTAAATATGTCGTTTAAAGATTGCATTAAATAAGTAGAAAGGAAATTAAGCAAAAATGGCAGACAGCTTGGAACAATGAAGTAAACAACAAACTGCACTTGGTAAAGCCAGTTCTAGGTGTGCTGCTCAATCTCGTGGCAAGGAAATAAAACAAGTAAATATGTCGTTTAAAGATTGCATTAAATAAGTAGAAAGGAAATTAAGCAATAATGGCAGACAGCTTGGAACAATGAAGTAAACAACAACCTGCACTTGGTAAAGCCAGTTCTAGGTGTGCTGCTCAATCTCGCGGCAAGGAAATAAAACAAGTAAATATGTCGTTTAAAGATTGCATTAAAACGTAGAAAGGAAATTAAGTAAAAATGGCAGAAAGCTTGGAACAATGAAGTAAACAACAAACTGCACTTGGTAAAGCCAGTTCTAGGTGCACTGTTCAATCTCGTGGCAAGGAAATAAAACAAGTAAATATGTCGTTTAAAGATTGCATTAAATAAGTAGAAAGGAAAATAAGGAAAAATGGCAAACCGCTTGGAACAATGAAGTAAACAACAAACTGCACTTGGTAAAGTCAGTTCTAGGTGTGCTGCTCAATCTCGTGGCAAGGAAATAAAAAAGTAGATATGTCCTTTAGGGATAGCGTTAAATTAGTACAAAGGAAATTAAGCAAAGAAAGGCAGACAGCTTGGAACAATGAAGTAAACAAACTGCACTTGGTAAAGTCAGTTCTAGGTGTGCTGCTCAATCTCGAGGCAAGGAAATAAAACGAGTAAATATGTCGTTTAAAGATTGCATTAAATAAGTAGAAAGGAAATTAAGCAAAAATGGCAGACAGCTTAGAACAATGAAGTAAACAACAAACTGCACTGGGTAAATCCAGTTATAGGTGTGCTGCTCAATCTCGTGGCAAGGAAATAACACAAGTAAATATGTCGTTTTAAATTGCAATAAATAAGTAGAAAGGAAATTAAGTAAAAAGGGCAGACACATTGGAACAATGAAGTAAACAACAAACTGCACTTGGTAAAGCCAGTTCTAGGTGTGCTGCTCAATCCCTTGGCACGGAATTAAAACAAGTAAATATGTCGTTTAAAGTTTGCATTAATAAATTAGAAAGAAAATGAAGGAAAAATGGCACACAGCTTAGAACAATGAAGTAAACAACAAGCTGCACTTAAGAAAGCCAGTTCTAGGTTTGCTGCTAAATCACGTGGCAAGGAAATAAAACAAATAAATATGTCGTTTAAAGATTGCATTAAATAAGTAGAAAGGAAATTAAGCAATAATGGCAGACAGCTTGGAACAATGAAGTAAACAACAAACTGCACTTGGTAAAGCCAGTTCTAGGTGTGCTGCTCAATCTCGCGGCAAGGAAATAAAACAAGTAAATATGTCGTTTAAAGACTGCATTAAAACGTAGAAAGGAAATTAAGTAAAAATGGCAGAAAGCTTGGAACAATGAAGTAAACAACAAACTGCACTTGTTAAAGCCAGTTCTAGGTGCACTGTTCAATCTCGTGGCAAGGAAATAAAACAAGTAAATATGTCGTTTAAAGATTGCATTAAATAAGTAGAAAGGAAAATAAGGAAAAATGGCAAACCGCTTGGAACAATGAAGTAAACAACAAACTGCACTTGGTAAAGTCAGTTCTAGGTGTGCTGCTCAATCTCGTGGCAAGGAAATAAAAAAGTAGATATGTCCTTTAGGGATAGCGTTAAATTAGTACAAAGGAAATTAAGCAAAGAAAGGCAGACAGCTTGGAACAATGAAGTAAACAAACTGCACTTGGTAAAGTCAGTTCTAGGTGTGCTGCTCAAACTCGAGGCAAGGAAATAAAACGAGTAAATATGTCGTTTAAAGATTGCATTAAATAAGTAGAAAGGAAATTAAGCAAAAATGGCAGACAGCTTAGAACAATGAAGTAAACAACAAACTGCACTGGGTAAATCCAGTTATAGGTGTGCTGCTCAATCTCGTGGCAAGGAAATAACACAAGTAAATATGTCGTTTTAAATTGCAATAAATAAGTAGAAAGGAAATTAAGTAAAAAGGGCAGACACATTGGAACAATGAAGTAAACAACAAACTGCACTTGGTAAAGCCAGTTCTAGGTGTGCTGCTCAATCCCTTGGCACGGAATTAAAACAAGTAAATATGTCGTTTAAAGTTTGCATTAATAAATTAGAAAGAAAATGAAGGAAAAATGGCACACAGCTTGGAACAATGAAGTAAACAACAAGCTGCACTTAAGAAAGCCAGTTCTAGGTTTGCTGCTAAATCACGTGGCAAGGAAATAAAACAAATAAATATGTTGTTTAAAGACTGCATTAAAAAGGTAGAAAGGAAATTAAGTAAAAATGGCAGAAAGCTTGGAACAACGAAGTAATCAACAAACTGCACTTGATAGAGCCAGTTCTAGGTGTGCTGCTTAATCTCAAGGCAAGGAAATAAAACAAGTAAATATGTCGTTTAAAGATTGCATTAAATAAGTAGAAAGGAAATTAAGCAAAAATGGCAGACAGCTTGGAACAATGAAGTAAACAACAAACTGCACTTGGTAAAGCCAGTTCTAGGTGTGCTGTTCAATCTCGCGGCAAGGAAATAAAACAAGTAAATATGTCGTTTAAAGATTGCATTAAAACGTAGAAAGGAAATTAAGTAAAAAGGGCAGACACCTTGGAACAATGAAGTAAACAACAAACTGCACTTGGTAAAGCCAGTTCTAGGTGTGCTGCTCAATCTCGCGGCAAGGAAATAAAACAAGTAAATATGTCGTTTAAAGATTGCATTAAAACGTAGAAAGGAAATTAAGTAAAAATGGCAGACAGCTTGGAACAATGAAGTAAACAACAAACTGCACTTGGTAAATCCAGTTTTAGGTGTGCTGCTCAATCTCGTGGCAAGGAAATAAAACAAGTAAATATGTCGTTAAAAGATTGCATTAAATAAGTAGAAAGGAAATTAAGCAAAAATGGCAGACAGCTTGGAACAATGAAGTAAACAACAAACTGCACTTGGTAAAGCCAGTTCTAGGTGTGCTGCTCAATCTCGCGGCAAGGAAATAAAACAAGTAAATATGTCGTTTAAAGATTGCATTAAATAAGTAGAAAGGAAATTAAGCAAAAATGGCAGACAGCTTGGAACAATGAAGTAAACAACAAACTGCACTTGGTAAAGCCAGTTCTAGGTGTGCTGCTCAATCTCGTGGCAAGGAAATAAAACAAGTAAATATGTCGTTTAAAGATTGCATTAAATAAGTAGAAAGGAAATTAAGCAATAATGGCAGACAGCTTGGAACAATGAAGTAAACAACAACCTGCACTTGGTAAAGCCAGTTCTAGGTGTGCTGCTCAATCTCGCGGCAAGGAAATAAAACAAGTAAATATGTCGTTTAAAGATTGCATTAAAACGTAGAAAGGAAATTAAGTAAAAATGGCAGAAAGCTTGGAACAATGAAGTAAACAACAAACTGCACTTGGTAAAGCCAGTTCTAGGTGCACTGTTCAATCTCGTGGCAAGGAAATAAAACAAGTAAATATGTCGTTTAAAGATTGCATTAAATAAGTAGAAAGGAAAATAAGGAAAAATGGCAAACCGCTTGGAACAATGAAGTAAACAACAAACTGCACTTGGTAAAGTCAGTTCTAGGTGTGCTGCTCAATCTCGTGGCAAGGAAATAAAAAAGTAGATATGTCCTTTAGGGATAGCGTTAAATTAGTACAAAGGAAATTAAGCAAAGAAAGGCAGACAGCTTGGAACAATGAAGTAAACAAACTGCACTTGGTAAAGTCAGTTCTAGGTGTGCTGCTCAATCTCGAGGCAAGGAAATAAAACGAGTAAATATGTCGTTTAAAGATTGCATTAAATAAGTAGAAAGGAAATTAAGCAATAATGGCAGACAGCTTGGAACAATGAAGTAAACAACAAGCTGCACTTAAGAAAGCCAGTTCTAGGTTTGCTGCTAAATCACGTGGCAAGGAAATAAAACAAATAAATATGTTGTTTAAAGACTGCATTAAAAAGGTAGAAAGGAAATTAAGTAAAAATGGCAGAAAGCTTGGAACAACGAAGTAATCAACAAACTGCACTTGATAGAGCCAGTTCTAGGTGTGCTGCTTAATCTCAAGGCAAGGAAATAAAACAAGTAAATATGTCGTTTAAAGATTGCATTAAATAAGTAGAAAGGAAATTAAGCAAAAATGGCAGACAGCTTGGAACAATGAAGTAAACAACAAACTGCACTTGGTAAAGCCAGTTCTAGGTGTGCTGTTCAATCTCGTTGCAAGGAAAGGAAAAAGTAGAAATCCTTTAGGGATTGCGTTAAATTAGTTCAAAGGAAATTAAGTGAAGAAAGGCAGCTTGTAACAATGAAGTAAACAAACTGCACTTGGTAAAGCCAGTTCTAGGTGTGCTGCTTAATCTTGTGGCAAGGAAATAAAACAAGTAATTATGTCATTTAAAGATTGCTTAAATAAGTAGAAAGGAAATTAGGTAAAAAAGGCAGACAGCTTGGAACAATGAATAAACAACAAACTGCACTGGGTAAATCCAGTTCTAGGAGTGCTGCTCAATCTCGTGGCAAGGAAATAAAAAAGTAGATATGTGCTTTAGGGATCGCGTTAAATTAGTAGAAAGCAAATTAAGTAAAGAAAGGCAGACAGCTTGGAACAATGAAGTAAACAAACTGCACTTGGTAAAGCCAGTTCTAGGTGTGCTGCTCAATCTTGTGGCAAGGAAATAAAACAAGTAATTATGTCATTTAAAGATTGCCTAAATAAGTAGAAAGGAAATTAAGTAAAAATGGCAGACAACTTGGAACAATGAAGTAAACAACAAACTGCACTTGGCAAAGCCAGTTCTAGGTGTGCTGCTATATCATGTGGCAGGGAAATAAAACAAGTATATATGTCATTTTAAGCTTGCATTAAATAAGTACAAAGGAAATTAAGGAAAAATGGCAAACCGCTTGGAACAATGATGTAAAGAACAAACTGCACTTGGTAAAGCCAGTTCTAGGTGAGCTGTTCAATCTCGTGGTGAGGAAAAAAAAAGTAGATATGTCCTTTAGGGATTGCATTAAATTAGTACAAAAGAAATTAAGTAAAGAAAGGCAGACAGCTTGGAACAATGAAGTAAACAACAAACAGCACTGGGTAAATTCAGTTCTAGGTGGGCTGCTCAATCTCGTGGCAAGGAAATAATACAAGTAAATATGTCGTTTTAAATTGCAATAAATAAGTAGAAAGGAAATTATGTAAAAATGGCAGACAGCTTGGAACAATGAAGTAAACAACAAACAGCACTGGGTAAATCCAGTTCTAGGTGTGCTGCTCAATCTCGTGGCAAGGAAATAATACAAGTAAATATGTCGTTTTAAATTGCATTAAATAAGTGGAAATGAAATTAAGTAAAAATGGCAGACAGCATGGAACAATGAAGTAAACAACAAACTGCACTGGGTAAATCCAGTTCTAGGTGTGGTGCTCAATCTCGTGGGAAGGAAATAAAACAAGTAAATATGTCGTTTTAAATTGCATTAAATAAGTAGAAAGAAAATTAAGTAAAAATGGCAGACAGCTTGAAACAACGAAGTAATCAACAAACTGCACTTGATAGAGCCAGTTCTAGGTGTGCTGCTTAATCTCATGGCAAGGAAATAAAACAAGTAAATATGTCGTTTAAAGATTGTTTAAATAAGTAGAAAGGAAATTAAGGAAAAATGGAAACCCACTTGGAACAATGAAGTAAACAACAAACTGCACTTGGTAAAGCCAGTTCTAGGTGTGCTGCTCAATCTCGTGGCAAGGAAATAAAAAAGTAGATATGTCCTTTAGGGATTGCGTTAAATTAGTACAAAGGTAATTAAGCAACGAAAGGCAGACAGCTTGGAACAATGAAGTAAACAACAAACTGCACTGGGTAAATCCACTTCTTGGTGTGCTGCTCGATCTCGTGGCAAGAAAATAATACAAGTAAATATGTCGTCTTAATTTGCATTAAATAAGTAGAAAGGAAATTAAGTAAAAAGGGCAGACACCTTGGCACAATGAAGTAAAACACAAACTGCACTTGGTAAAGCCAGTTCTAGGTGTGCTGCTCAATCTCGTGGCAAGGAAATAAAACAAGCAAATATGTCGTTTAAATATTGCATTAAATAAGTAGAAAGGAAACTAAGCAAAATTGGCAGACAGCTCGGAACAATGAAGTAAACAACAAACTGCACTTGGTAAAGCGAGTTCTAGGTGTGCTGCTCAATCTCGTGGCAAGGAAATAAAACGAGTAAAAATGTCGCTTAATGATTGCATTAAATAAGTAGAAAGGAAATTAGGTAAAAATGGCAGGCAGCTTGGAACAATGAAGTAAACAAAAAACTACATTTGGTAAAGACAGTTCTAGACGTGCTACTCAATCTCATGGCAAGGAAATAAAAAAGTAGATATGTCCTTTAGGAATTGCGTTAAATTAGTACAAAGGAAATTAAGTAAAGAAAGGCAGACAGCTTGTAACAATGAAGTAAACAAACTGCACTTGGTAAAGCCAGTTCTAGGTGTGCTGCTCAATTTCGTGGCAAGGAAATAAAACAAGTAAATATGTCGTTTAAAGATTGCATTAAATAAGTAGAAAGGAAATTAAGTAAAAATGGGAGGCAGCCTGGAACAATGAAGTAAACAACAAACTGCACAGGGTAAATCCAGTTCTAGGTGTGCTGCAGAATCTTGTGGCAAGGAAATAAAACATGTAAATATGTCGTTTTAAATTGCATTAAATATGTAGAAAGGAAATTAAGTAAAAAGGGCAGACAGCTTGGAACAATGGGGTCAACAACAAACTGCACTTGGTAAATCCAGTTCTAGGTGTGCTGCTCAATTCCGTGGCAAGGAAATAAAACAAGTAAATATGTCGTTTAAAGATTGCAATAAATAAGTAGAAAAGAAATTAATTAAAACTGGCAGACAGCCTGGAACAATGAAGTAAACAACAAACTGCACTTGGTAAAGCCAGTTCTAGGTGTGCTGATCAATTTGGTAGCAAGGAAATAAAAAAAGCAAATATGTCCTTAAAAGACTGCATTAAATAAGTAGAAAGGAAATATAAGTAAAAATGGCAGACAGTTTAGAACAATGAAGTAAACAACAAACTGCACTGGGTAAATCCACTTCTTGGTGTGCTGCTCGATCTCGTGGCAAGGAAATAATACAAGTAAATATGTCGTCTTAAATTGCATTAAATAAGTAGAAAGGAAATTAAGTAAAAAGGGCAGACACCTTGGAACAATGAAGTAAAACACAAACTGCACTTGGTAAAGCCAGTTCTAGGTGTGCTGCTCAATCTCGTGGCAAGGAAATAAAACAAGCAAATATGTCGTTTAAAGATTGCATGAAATAAGTAAAAAGGAACTAAGCAAAAATGGCAGACAGCTCGGAACAATGAAGTAAACAACAAACTGCACTTGGTAAAGCCAGTTCTAGGTGTGCTGCTCAATCTCGTGCAAGGAAATAAAACAAGTAAAAATATCGTTTATGATTGCATTAAATAAGTAGAAAGAAAATTAGGTAAAAATGGCAGACAGCTGGGAACAATGAAGTAAACAACAAACTACATTTGGTAAAGCCAGTTCTAGACGTGCTACTCAATCTCATGGCAAGGAAATAAAAAGTAGATATGTCCTTTAGGAATTGCGTTAAATTAGTACAAAGGAAATTAAGTAAAGAAAGACAGACAGCTTGGAACAACGAAGTAAACAAACTGCACTTGGTAAAGCCAATTCTAGGTGTGCTGCTCAATCTCGTGGCATGGAAATAAAACAAGTAAATATGCCGTTTAAAGATTGCTTAAATAAGTAGAAAGGAAATTAAGTATAAATAGCAGACAGCTTGGAACAATGAAGTAAACAACAAACTGCACTGGGTAAATCCAGTTCTAGGTGTGCTGCTCAATCCCGTGGCAAGGAAATAAAGTAGATATGTCCTTTAGGAATTGCGTTAAATTAGTACAAAGGAAATTAAGTAAAGAAAGGCAGACAGCTTGTAACAATGAAGTAAACAAACTGCACTTGGTAAAGCCAGTTCTAGGTGTGCTGCTCAATCTCGTGGCAAGGAAATAAAACAAGTAAATATGTCGTTTAAAGATTGCATTAAATACGTATAAGGAAATTAAGTAAAAATGGGAGGCAGCCTGGAACAATGAAGTAAACAACAAACTGCACAGGGTAAATCCAGTTCTAGCTGTGCTGCTCAATCTCGTGGCAAGGAAATAAAACAAGTAAATATGTCGTTTTAAATTGCATTAAATAAGAAGAAAGGAAATTAAGTAAAAAGGGCAGACAGCTTGGAACAATGGGGTAAACAACAAACTGCACTTGGTAAATCCAGTTCTAGGTGCGCTGCTCAATTCCGTGGCAAGGAAATAAAACAAGTAAAATATGTCGTTTAAAGATTGCATTAAATAAGTAGAAAGGAAATTATTTAAAACTGGCAGACAGCCTGGAACAATGAAGTAAACAACAAACTGCACTTGGTAAAGCCAGTTCTAGGTGTGCTGATCAATTTGGTAGCAAGGAAATAAAAAAGTAAATATGTCGTTAAAAGTCTGCATTAAATAAGTAGAAAGGAAATTAAGTAAAAATGGCAGAAAGCTTGGAACAATGAAGTAAACAACAAACTGCACTTGGTAAAGCCAGTTCTAGGTGCACTGCTCAATCTCATGGCAAGGAAATAAAACAAGTAAATATGTCGTTTAAAGATTGCATTAAATAGGTAGAAAGGAAAATAAGAAAAAATGGCAAACCACTTGGAACAATGAAATAAACAACAAACTGCACTTGGTAAAGCCAGTTCTAGTGTGCTGCTCAATCTCGTGGCAAGGAAATAAAAAAGTAGATATGACCTTTAGGGATTGCGTTAAATTAGTACAAAGGAAATTAAGCAAAGAAAGGCAGACAGCTTGGAACAATGAAGTAAACAAACTGAACTTGGTAAAGCCTGATCTAGGTGTGCTGCTCAATCTCTTGGCAAGGAAATAAAACAAGTAAATATGTCGTTTAAAGATAGTTCTAATAAGTAGAAAGGAAATTAAGGAAAAATGGAAAACCAATTGGAACAATGAAGTAAACAACAAACTGCCTTTGGTAAAGCCAGTTCTAGGTGTGCTGTTCAATCTCGAGGCAAGGAAATAAAACGAGTAAATATGTCGTTTAAAGATTGCATTAAATAAGTAGAAAGGAAATTAAGCAAAATGGCAGACAGCTTAGAACAATGAAGTAAACAACAAACTGCACTGGGTAAAGCCAGTTCTAGGTGTGCTGCTCAATCTCGTGGCAAGAAAATAAAACAAGTAAATATGTCGTGTAAAGATTGCATTAAATAAGTAGAAAGGAAATTAGGCAATAATGGCAGACAGCTTGGAACAATGAAGTAAACAACAAACTGCACTTGGTAAAGCCAGTTCTAGGTGTGCTGCTCAATCTCGCGGCAAGGAAATAAAACAAGTAAATATGTCGTTTAAAGATTGCATTAAATAAGCAGAAAGGAAAATAAGCAAAAATGGCAGACAGCTTGGAAGAATGAAGTAAACAACAAACTTGCACTTGGTAAAGCCAGTTTTAGGTGTGCTTCTCAATCTCGTGGCAAGGAAATAAAACAAGTAAATATGTCGTTTAAAGATTGCATTAAATAAGTAGAAAGGAAATTAAGCAAAAATGGCAGACAGCTTGGAACAATGAAGTAAACAACAAACTGCACTTGGTAAAGCCAGTTCTAGGTGTGCTGCTCAATCTCGCGGCAAGGAAATAAAACAAGTAAATATGTCGTTTAAAGATTGGATTAAATAAGTAGAAAGGAAATTAAGTAAAAAGGGCAGACACCTTGGAACAATGAAGTAAACAACAAACTGCACTTGGTAAAGCCAGTTATAGGTGTGCTGCTAAATCACGTGGCAAGGAAATAAAACAAATAAATATGTCGTTTAAAGATTGCATTAAATAAGTAGAAAGGAAATTAAGTAAAAATGGCAGACAGCTTGGAACAATGAAGTAAACAACAAACTGCACTTGGTAAATCCAGTTCTAGGTGTGCTGCTCAATCTCGTGGCAAGGAAATAAAACAAGTAAATATGTTGTTAAAAGACTGCATTAAAAGTAGAAAGGCAATTAAGTAAAAATGGCAGAAATCTTGGAACAATGAAGTAAACAACAAACTGCACTTGGTAAAGCCAGTTCTAGGTGCACTGTTCAATATCGTGGCAAGGAAATAAAACAAGTAAATATGTCGTTTAAAGATTGCATTAAACAGGTAGAAAGGAAAATAAGGAAAAATGGCAAACCGCTTGGAACAATGAAGTAAACAACAAACTGCACTTGGTAAAGCAAGTTCTAGGTGTGCTGCTCAATCTCGTGGCAAGGAAATAAAAAAGTAGATATGTCCTTTAGGGATAGCGTTAAATTAGTACAAAGGAAATTAAGCAAAGAAAGGCAGACAGCTTGGAACAATGAAGTAAACAAACTGGACTTGGTAAAGCCTGTTCTAGGTGTGCTGCTCAATCTCTTGGCAAGGAAATAAAACAAGTAAATATGTCGTTTAAAGATTGTTTAAATAAGTAGAACAGAAATTAAGGAAAAATGAAAAACAACTTGGAACAATGAAGTAAACAACAAACTGCACTTGGTAAAGTCACTTCTAGGTGTGCTGCTCAATCTCGAGGCAAGGAAATAAAACGAGTAAATATGTCGTTCAAAGATTGCATTAAATAAGTAGAAAGGAAAATAAGCAAAAATGGCAGACAGCTTAGAACAATGAAGTAAACAACAAACTGCACTGGGTAAAGCCAGATCTAGGTGTGCTGCTCAATCTCGTGGCAAGGAAATAAAACAAGTAAATATATCATTTAAAGATTGCATTAAATAAGTAGAAAGGAAATTAGCAAAAATGGCAGACAGCTTGGAACAATGAAGTAAACAACAAACTGCACTTGGTAAAGCCAGTTCTAGGTGTGCTGCTCAATCTCGTGGCATGGAAATAAAAGAAGTAAATATGTCGATTAAATATTGCATTAAAAATGTAGAAAGGAAATTAAGCAAAAATGGCAGACAGCTTGGAACAATGAAGTAAACAAACTGCACTTGGTAAAGCCAGTTCTAGGTGTGCTGCTCAATCCCGTGGAGAGAAAATAAAACAAGTAAATATGTTGTTTAAAAATTGCATTAAATAAGTAGAAAGGAATATAAGCAAAAATGACAGACAGCTTGGAACAATGAAGTAAACAACAAAGTGCACTTGGTAAAGCCAGTTCTAGGTGTGGTGCTCAATCTCGTGGCAAGGAAATAAAACAACTAAATATGTCATTTAAAGATTGCAATAAATAAGTATAAAGGAAATTAAGCGAAAATGGCAGACAGCTTGGAACAATGAAGTAAACAACAAACTGCACTTGGTAAAGCCAGTTCTAGGTGTGGTGCTCAATCTCGTGGCAAGGAAATAAAACAAGTAAATATGTCGTTTAAAGATTGCATTAAATAAGTAGAAAGGAAATTAAGCAAAAATGGCAGACAGCTTGGAACAATGAAGTAAAAAACAAACTGCACTTGGTAAAGCCAGTTCTAGGTGTGCTGCTCAATCTCGTGGCAAGGAAATAAAACAAGTAAAAATATCGTTTAATGATTGCATTAAATAAGTAGAAAGGAAATTAGGTAAAAATGGCAGACAGCTGGGAACAATGAAGTAAACAACAAACTACATTTGGTAAAGCCAGTTCTAGACGTGCTACTCAATCTCATGGCAAGGAAATAAAAAAGTAGATATGTCCTTTAGGAATTGCGTTAAATTAGTACAAAGGAAATTAAGTAAAGAAAGACAGACAGCTTGGAACAACGAAGTAAACAAACTGCACTTGGTAAAGCCAATTCTAGGTGTGCTGCTCAATCTCGTGGCATGGAAATAAAACAAGTAAATATGCCGTTTAAAGATTGCTTAAATAAGTAGAAAGGAAATTAAGTATAAATAGCAGACAGCTTGGAACAATGAAGTAAACAACAAACTGCACTGGGTAAATCCAGTTCTAGGTGTGCTGCTCAATCCCGTGGCAAGGAAATAAAGTAGATATGTCCTTTAGGAATTGCGTTAAATTAGTACAAAGGAAATTAAGTAAAGAAAGGCAGACAGCTTGTAACAATGAAGTAAACAAACTGCACTTGGTAAAGCCAGTTCTAGGTGTGCTGCTCAATCTCGTGGCAAGGAAATAAAACAAGTAAATATGTCGTTTAAAGATTGCATTAAATACGTAGAAAGGAAATTAAGTAAAAATGGGAGGCAGCCTGGAACAATGAAGTAAACAACAAACTGCACAGGGTAAATCCAGTTCTAGCTGTGCTGCTCAATCTCGTGGCAAGGAAATAAAACAAGTAAATATGTCGTTTTAAATTGCATTAAATAAGAAGAAAGGAAATTAAGTAAAAAGGGCAGACAGCTTGGAACAATGGGGTAAACAACAAACTGCACTTGGTAAATCCAGTTCTAGGTGCGCTGCTCAATTCCGTGGCAAGGAAATAAAACAAGTAAATATGTCGTTTAAAGATTGCATTAAATAAGTAGAAAGGAAATTATGTAAAACTGGCAGACAGCCTGGAACAATGAAGTAAACAACAAACTGCACTTGGTAAAGCCAGTTCTAGGTGTGCTGATCAATTTGGTAGCAAGGAAATAAAAAAGTAAATATGTCGTTAAAAGTCTGCATTAAATAAGTAGAAAGGAAATTAAGTAAAAATGGCAGAAAGCTTGGAACAATGAAGTAAACAACAAACTGCACTTGGTAAAGCCAGTTCTAGGTGCACTGCTCAATCTCATGGCAAGGAAATAAAACAAGTAAATATGTCGTTTAAAGATTGCATTAAATAGGTAGAAAGGAAAATAAGAAAAAATGGCAAACCACTTGGAACAATGAAATAAACAACAAACTGCACTTGGTAAAGCCAGTTCTAGGTGTGCTGCTCAATCTCGTGGCAAGGAAATAAAAAAGTAGATATGACCTTTAGGGATTGCGTTAAATTAGTACAAAGGAAATTAAGCAAAGAAAGGCAGACAGCTTGGAACAATGAAGTAAACAAACTGAACTTGGTAAAGCCTGATCTAGGTGTGCTGCTCAATCTCTTGGCAAGGAAATAAAACAAGTAAATATGTCGTTTAAAGATAGTTCTAATAAGTAGAAAGGAAATTAAGGAAAAATGGAAAACCAATTGGAACAATGAAGTAAACAACAAACTGCCTTTGGTAAAGCCAGTTCTAGGTGTGCTGTTCAATCTCGAGGCAAGGAAATAAAACGAGTAAATATGTCGTTTAAAGATTGCATTAAATAAGTAGAAAGGAAATTAAGCAAAAATGGCAGACAGCTTAGAACAATGAAGTAAACAACAAACTGCACTGGGTAAAGCCAGTTCTAGGTGTGCTGCTCAATCTCGTGGCAAGAAAATAAAACAAGTAAATATGTCGTTTAAAGATTGCATTAAATAAGTAGAAAGGAAATTAGGCAATAATGGCAGACAGCTTGGAACAATGAAGTAAACAACAAACTGCACTTGGTAAAGCCAGTTCTAGGTGTGCTGCTCAATCTCGCGGCAAGGAAATAAAACAAGTAAATATGTCGTTTAAAGATTGCATTAAATAAGCAGAAAGGAAAATAAGCAAAAATGGCAGACAGCTTGGAAGAATGAAGTAAACAACAAACTGCACTTGGTAAAGCCAGTTTTAGGTGTGCTTCTCAATCTCGTGGCAAGGAAATAAAACAAGTAAATATGTCGTTTAAAGATTGCATTAAATAAGTAGAAAGGAAATTAAGCAAAAATGGCAGACAGCTTGGAACAATGAAGTAAACAACAAACTGCACTTGGTAAAGCCAGTTCTAGGTGTGCTGCTCAATCTCGCGGCAAGGAAATAAAACAAGTAAATATGTCGTTTAAAGATTGGATTAAATAAGTAGAAAGGAAATTAAGTAAAAAGGGCAGACACCTTGGAACAATGAAGTAAACAACAAACTGCACTTGGTAAAGCCAGTTATAGGTGTGCTGCTAAATCACGTGGCAAGGAAATAAAACAAATAAATATGTCGTTTAAAGATTGCATTAAATAAGTAGAAAGGAAATTAAGTAAAAATGGCAGACAGCTTGGAACAATGAAGTAAACAACAAACTGCACTTGGTAAATCCAGTTCTAGGTGTGCTGCTCAATCTCGTGGCAAGGAAATAAAACAAGTAAATATGTTGTTAAAAGACTGCATTAAAAGTAGAAAGGCAATTAAGTAAAAATGGCAGAAATCTTGGAACAATGAAGTAAACAACAAACTGCACTTGGTAAAGCCAGTTCTAGGTGCACTGTTCAATATCGTGGCAAGGAAATAAAACAAGTAAATATGTCGTTTAAAGATTGCATTAAACAAGTAGAAAGGAAAATAAGGAAAAATGGCAAACCGCTTGGAACAATGAAGTAAACAACAAACTGCACTTGGTAAAGCCAGTTCAAGGTGTGCTGCTCAATCTCGTGGCAAGGAAATAAAAAAGTAGATATGTCCTTTAGGGATAGCGTTAAATTAGTACAAAGGAAATTAAGCAAAGAAAGGCAGACAGCTTGGAACAATGAAGTAAACAAACTGGACTTGGTAAAGCCTGTTCTAGGTGTGCTGCTCAATCTCTTGGCAAGGAAATAAAACAAGTAAATATGTCGTTTAAAGATTGTTTAAATAAGTAGAACAGAAATTAAGGAAAAATGAAAAACAACTTGGAACAATGAAGTAAACAACAAACTGCACTTGGTAAAGTCACTTCTAGGTGTGCTGCTCAATCTCGAGGCAAGGAAATAAAACGAGTAAATATGTCGTTCAAAGATTGCATTAAATAAGTAGAAAGGAAAATAAGCAAAAATGGCAGACAGCTTAGAACAATGAAGTAAACAACAAACTGCACTGGGTAAATCCAGTTATAGGTGTGCTGCTCAATCTCGTGGCAAGGAAATAACACAAGTAAATATGTCGTTTTAAATTGCAATAAATAAGTAGAAAGGAAATTAAGTAAAAAGGGCAGACACATTGGAACAATGAAGTAAACAGCAAACTGCACTTGGTAAAGCCAGTTCTAGGTGTGCTGCTCAATCTCTTGGCAAGGAATTAAAACAAGTAAATATGTCGTTTAAAGTTTGCATTAAAAAAGTAGAAAGGAAATGAAGGAAAAATGGCACACAGCTTGGAACAATGAAGTAAACAACAAGCTGCACTTAAGAAAGCCAGTTCTAGGTTTGCTGCTAAATCACGTGGCAAGGAAATAAAAAAATAATATGTTGTTTAAAGATTGCAATAAATAAGTAGAAAGGAAATTAAGTAAAAATGGCAGACAGCTTAGAACAATGAAGTAAACAACAAACTGCACTTGGTAAAGCCAGATCTAGGTGTGCTGCTCAATCTCGTGGCAAGGAAATAAAACAAGTAAATATATCATTTAAAGATTGCATTAAATAAGTAGAAAGGAAATTAGCAAAAATGGCAGACAGCTTGGAACAATGAAGTAAACAACAAACTGCACTTGGTAAAGCCAGTTCTAGGTGTGCTGCTCAATCTCGTGGCATGGAAATAAAAGAAGTAAATATGTCGATTAAATATTGCATTAAAAATGTAGAAAGGAAATTAAGCAAAAATGGCAGACAGCTTGGAACAATGAAGTAAACAAACTGCACTTGGTAAAGCCAGTTCTAGGTGTGCTGCTCAATCCCGTGGAGAGAAAATAAAACAAGTAAATATGTTGTTTAAAAATTGCATTAAATAAGTAGAAAGGAATATAAGCAAAAATGACAGACAGCTTGGAACAATGAAGTAAACAACAAAGTGCACTTGGTAAAGCCAGTTCTAGGTGTGGTGCTCAATCTCGTGGCAAGGAAATAAAACAAGTAAATATGTCATTTAAAGATTGCAATAAATAAGTATAAAGGAAATTAAGCGAAAATGGCAGACAGCTTGGAACAATGAAGTAAACAACAAACTGCACTTGGTAAAGCCAGTTCTAGGTGTGGTGCTCAATCTCGTGGCAAGGAAATAAAACAAGTAAATATGTCGTTTAAAGATTGCATTAAATAAGTAGAAAGGAAATTAAGCAAAAATGGCAGACAGCTTGGAACAATGAAGTAAAAAACAAACTGCACTTGGTAAAGCCAGTTCTAGGTGTGCTGCTCAATCTCGTGGCAAGGAAATAAAACAAGTAAATATGTCATTTAAAGATTGCATTAAATAAGTAGAAAGGAAATTAACAAAAAATGGCAGACAGCTTAGAACAATGAAGTAAACAACAAACTGCACTGGGTAAAGCCAGTTCTAGGTGTGCTGCTCAATCTCGTGGCAAGAAAATAAAACAAGTAAATATGTCGTTTAAAGATTGCATTAAATAAGTAGAAAGGAAATTAAGCAATAATGGCAGACAGCTTGGAACAATGAAGTAAACAACAAACTGCACTTGGTGAAGCCAGTTCTAGGTGTGCTGCTCAATCTCGCGGCAAGGAAATAAAACAAGTAAATATGTCGTTTAAAGATTGCCATAAATAAGCAGAAAGGAAATTAAGCAAAAATGGCAGACAGCTTGGAACAATGAAGTAAAGAACAAACTGCACTTGGTAAAGCCAGTTTTAGGTGTGCTTCTCAATCTCGTGGCAAGGAAATAAAACAAGTAAATATGTCGTTTAAAGATTGCATTAAATAAGTAGAAAGGAAATTAAGCAAAAATGGCAGACAGCTTGGAACAATGAAGTAAACAACAAACTGCACTTGGTAAAGCCAGTTCTAGGTGTGCAGCTCAATCTCGCGGCAAGGAAATAAAACAAGTAAATATGTCGTTTAAAGATTGCATTAAAATGTAGAAAGGAAATTAAGTAAAAAGGGCAGACATCTTGGAACAATGAAGTAAACAACAAACTGCACTTGGGAAAGCCAGTGCTAGGTGTTCTTGTAAATCATGTGGCAAGGAAATGAAACAAGTATATATGTCATTTTAGGCTTGCTATAAATAAGTACAAAGGAAATTAAGGAAAAATGGCAAACCGCTTGGAACAATGATGTAAACAACAAACTGCACTTGGTAAAGCCAGTTCTAGGTGAGCATTTCAATCTCGTGGCGAGGAAATAAAAAAGTAGATATGTCCTTTAGGGATTGCGTTAAATTAGTACAAAAGAAATTAAGTAAAGAAAGGCAGACAGCTTGGAACAATGAAGTAAACAACAAACAGCACTGGGTAAATCCAGTTCTAGGTGTGCTGCTCAATCTCGTGGCAAGGAAATAATACAAGTAAATATGTTGTTTTAAATTGCATTAATTAAGTAGAAAGGAAATTAAGTAAAAATGGCAGACAGCGTGGAACAATGAAGTAAACAACAAACTGCACTAGGTAAATCCAGTTCTAGGTGTGCTGCTCAATCTCGTGGCAAGGAAACAAAACAAGTAAATATGTCGTTTTAAATTGCATTAAATAAGTAGAAAGGAAATTAAGTAAAAATGGCAGACAGCTTGGAACAATGAAGTAAACAACAAACTGCACTGGGTAAATCCACTTCTTGGTGTGCTGCTCAATCTCGTGGCAAGGAAATAAAACAAGTAAATATGTCGTTTAAAGATTGCATTAAATAAGTGGAAAGGAAAATAAGGAAAAATGGCAAACCGCTTGAAACAATGAAGTAAACAACAAACTGCACTTGGTAAAGCCAGTTCTAGGTGTGCTGCTCAATCTCGTGGCAAGGAAATAAAAAAGTAGATATGTCCTTTAGGGATTGCGTTAAATTAGTACAAAGGTAATTAAGCAACGAAAGGCAGACAGCTTGGAACAATGAAGTAAACAACAAACTGCACTGGGTAAATCCACTTCTTGGTGTGCTGCTCGATCTCGTGGCAAGGAAATAATACAAGTAAATATGTCGTCCTAAATTGCATTAAATAAGTAGAAAGGAAATTAAGTAAAAAGGGCAGACACCTTGGAACAATGAAGTAAAACACAAACTGCACTTGGTAAAGCCAGTTCTAGGTGTGCTGCTCAATCTCGTGGCAAGGAAATAAAACAAGCAAATATGTCGTTTAAATATTGCATTAAATAAGTAGAAAGGAAATTAGGTAAAAATGGCAGGCAGCTTGGAACAATGAAGTAAACAAAAAACTACATTTGGTAAAGACAGTTCTAGACGTGCTACTCAATCTCATGGCAAGGAAATAAAAAAGTAGATATGTCCTTGAGGAATTGCGTTAAATTAGTACAAAGGAAATTAAGTAAAGAAAGGCAGACAGCTTGTAACAATGAAGTAAACAAACTGCACTTGGTAAAGCCAGTTCTAGGTGTGCTGCTCAATTTCGTGGCAAGGAAATAAAACAAGTAAATATGTCGTTTAAAGATTGCATTAAATAAGTAGAAAGGAAATTAAGTAAAAATGGGAGGCAGCCTGGAACAATGAAGTAAACAACAAACTGCACAGGGTAAATCCAGTTCTAGGTGTGCTGCATAATCTTGTGGCAAGGAAATAAAACATGTAAATATGTCGTTTTAAATTGCATTAAATAAGTAGAAAGGAAATTAAGTAAAAAGGGCAGACAGCTTGGAACAATGGGGTAAACAACAAACTGCACTTGGTAAATACTGTTCTAGGTGTGCTGATCAATTCCGTGGCAAGGAAATAAAACAAGTAAATATGTCGTTTAAAGATTGCATTAAATAAGTAGAAAGGAAATAATTAAAACTGGCAGACAGCCTGGAACAATGAAGTAAACAACAAACTGCACTTGGTAAAGCCAGTTCTAGGTGTGCTGATCAATTTGGTAGCAAGGAAATAAAAAAAGCAAATATGTCGTTAAAAGACTGCATTAAATAAGTAGAAAGGAAACTAAGTAAAAATGGCAGACAGTTTAGAACAATGAAGTAAACAACAAACTGCACTGGGTAAATCCACTTCTTGGTGTGCTGCTCGATCTCGTGGCAAGGAAATAATACAAGTGAATATGTCGTCCTAAATTGCATTAAATAAGTAGAAAGGAAATTAAGTAAAAAGGGCAGACACCTTGGAACAATGAAGTAAAACACAAACTGCACTTGGTAAAGCCAGTTCTAGGTGTGCTGCTCAATCTCGTGGCAAGGAAATAAAACAAGCAAATATGTCGTTTAAAGATTGCATTAAATAAGTAAAAAGGAAACTAAGCAAAAATGGCAGACAGCTCGGAACAATGAAGTAAACAACAAACTGCACTTGGTAAAGCCAGTTCTAGGTGTGCTGCTCAATCTCGTGGCAAGGAAATAAAACAAGTAAAAATATCGTTTAATGATTGCATTAAATAAGTAGAAAGGAAATTAAGTAAAAATGGCAGGCAGCTGGGAACAATGAAGTAAACAACAAACTACATTTGGTAAAGCCAGTTCTAGACGTGCTACTCAATCTCATGGCAAGGAAATAAAAAAGTAGATATGTCCTTTAGGAATTGCGTTAAATTAGTACAAAGGAAATTAAGTAAAGAAAGACAGACAGCTTGGAACAACGAAGTAAACAAACTGCACTTGGTAAAGCCAATTCTAGGTGTGCTGCTCAATCTCGTGGCATGGAAATAAAACAAGTAAATATGCCGTTTAAAGATTGCTTAAATAAGTAGAAAGGAAATTAAGTATAAATAGCAGACAGCTTGGAACAATGAAGTAAACAACAAACTGCACTGGGTAAATCCAGTTCTAGGTGTGCTGCTCAATCCCGTGGCAAGGAAATAAAGTAGATATGTCCTTTAGGAATTGCGTTAAATTAGTACAAAGGAAATTAAGTAAAGAAAGGCAGACAGCTTGTAACAATGAAGTAAACAAACTGCACTTGGTAAAGCCAGTTCTAGGTGTGCTGCTCAATCTCGTGGCAAGGAAATAAAACAAGTAAATATGTCGTTTAAAGAATGCATTAAATACGTAGAAAGGAAATTAAGTAAAAATGAGAGGCAGCCTGGAACAATGAAGTAAACAACAAACTGCACAGGGTAAATCCAGTTCTAGCTGTGCTGCTCAATCTCGTGGCAAGGAAATAAAACAAGTAAATATGTCGTTTTAAATTGCATTAAATAAGTAGAAAGGAAATTAAGTAAAAAGGGCAGACAGCTTAGAACAATGGGGTAAACAACAAACTGCACTTGGTAAATCCAGTTCTAGGTGCGCTGCTCAATTCCGTGGCAAGGAAATAAAACAAGTAAATATGTCGTGTAAAGATTGCATTAAATAAGTAGAAAGGAAATTATTTAAAACTGGCAGACAGCCTGGAACAATGAAGTAAACAACAAACTGCACTTGGTAAAGCCAGTTCTAGGTGTGCTGATCAATTTGGTAGCAAGGAAATAAAAAAGTAAATCTGTCGTTAAAAGTCTGCATTAAATAAGTAGAAAGGAAATTAAGTAAAAATGGCAGAAAGCTTGGAACAATGAAGTAAACAACAAACTGCACTTGGTAAAGCCAATTCTAGGTGCACTGCTCAATCTCATGGCAAGGAAATAAAACAAGTAAATATGTCGTTTAAAGATTGCATTAAATAGGTAGAAAGGAAAATAAGAAAAAATGGCAAACCGCTTGGAACAATGAAATAAACAACAAACTGCACTTGGTAAAGCCAGTTCTAGGTGTGCTGCTCAATCTCGTGGCAAGGAAATAAAAAAGTAGATATGTCCTTTAGGGATTGCGTTAAATTAGTACAAAGGAAATTAAGCAAAGAAAGGCAGACAGCTTGGAACAATGAAGTAAACAAACTGAACTTGGTAAAGCCGGTTCTAGGTGTGCTGCTCAATCTCTTGGCAAGGAAATAAAACAAGTAAATATGTCGTTTAAAGATTGTTCTGATAAGTAGAAAGGAAATTAAGGAAAAATGGAAAACCAATTGGAACAATGAAGTAAACAACAAACTGCCTTTGGTAAAGCCAGTTCTAGGTGTGCTGTTCAATCTCGAGGCAAGGAAATAAAACGAGTAAATATGTCGTTTAAAGATTGCATTAAATAAGTAGAAAGGAAATTAAGCAAAAATGGCAGACAGCTTAGAACAATGAAGTAAACAACAAACTGCACTGGGTAAAGCCAGTTCTAGGTGTGCTGCTCAATCTCGTGGCAAGAAAATAAAACAAGTAAATATGTCGTTTAAAGATTGCATTAAATAAGTAGAAAGGAAATTAAGCAATAATGGCAGACAGCTTGGAACAATGAAGTAAACAACAAACTGCACTTGGTGAAGCCAGTTCTAGGTGTGCTGCTCAATCTCGCGGCAAGGAAATAAAACAAGTAAATATGTCGTTTAAAGATTGCATTAAATAAGCAGAAAGGAAATTAAGCAAAAATGGCAGACAGCTTGGAACAATGAAGTAAACAACAAACTGCACTTGGTAAAGCCAGTTTTAGGTGTGCTTCTCAATCTCGTGGCAAGGAAATAAAACAAGGTAAATATGTCGTTTAAAGATTGCATTAAATAAGTAGAAAGGAAATTAAGCAAAAATGGCAGACAGCTTGGAACAATGAAGTAAACAACAAACTGCACTTGGTAAAGCCAGTTCTAGGTGTGCTGCTCAATCTCGCGGCAAGGAAATAAAACAAGTAAATATGTCGTTTAAAGATTGGATTAAATAAGTAGAAAGGAAATTAAGTAAAAAGGGCAGACACCTTGGAACAATGAAGTAAACAACAAACTGCACTTGGTAAAGCCAGTTATAGGTGTGCTGCTAAATCACGTGGCAAGGAAATAAAACAAATAAATATGTCGTTTAAAGATTGCATTAAATAAGTAGAAAGGAAATTAAGTAAAAATGGCAGACAGCTTGGAACAATGAAGTAAACAACAAACTGCACTTGGTAAATCCAGTTCTAGGTGTGCTGCTCAATCTCGTGGCAAGGAAATAAAACAAGTAAATATGTTGTTAAAAGACTGCATTAAATAAGTAGAAAGGCAATTAAGTAAAAATGGCAGAAAGCTTGGAACAATGAAGTAAACAACAAACTGCACTTGGTAAAGCCAGTTCTAGGTGCACTGTTCAATATCGTGGCAAGGAAATAAAACAAGTAAATATGTCGTTTAAAGATTGCATTAAATAAGTAGAAAGGAAAATAAGGAAAAATGGCAAACCGCTTGGAACAATGAAGTAAACAACAATCTGCACTTGGTAAAGCCAGTTCTAGGTGTGCTGCTCAATCTCGTGGCAAGGAAATAAAAAAGTAGATATGTCCTTTAGGGATAGCGTTAAATTAGTACAAAGGAAATTAAGCAAAGAAAGGCAGACAGCTTGGAACAATGAAGTAAACAAACTGGACTTGGTAAAGCCTGTTCTAGGTGTGCTGCTCAATCTCTTGGCAAGGAAATAAAACAAGTAAATATGTCGTTTAAAGATTGTTTAAATAAGTAGAACAGAAATTAAGGAAAAATGAAAAACAACTTGGAACAATGAAGTAAACAACAAACTGCACTTGGTAAAGCAACAACAAACTGCACTTGGTAAAGTCACTTCTAGGTGTGCTGCTCAATCTCGAGGCAAGGAAATAAAACGAGTAAATATGTCGTTTAAAGATTGCATTAAATAAGTAGAAAGGAAATTAAGAAAAAATGGCAGACAGCTTAGAACAATGAAGTAAACAACAAACTGCACTGGGTAAATCCAGTTATAGGTGTGCTGCTCAATCTCGTGGCAAGGAAATAACACAAGTAAATATGTCGTTTTAAATTGCAATAAATAAGTAGAAAGGAAATTAAGTAAAAAGGGCAGACACATTGGAACAATGAAGTAAACAGCAAACTGCACTTGGTAAAGCCAGTTCTAGGTGTGCTGCTCAATCCCTTGGCAAGGAATTAAAACAAGTAAATATGTCGTTTAAAGCTTGCATTAAAAAAGTAGAAAGGAAATGAAGGAAAAATGGCACACAGCTTGGAACAATGAAGTAAACAACAAGCTGCACTTAAGAAAGCCAGTTCTAGGTTTGCTGCTTAATCACGTGGCAAGGAAATAAAAAAAATAATATGTTGTTTAAAGGTTGCATTAAATAAGTAGAAAGGAAATTAGGTAAAAATGGCAGACAGCTTAGAACAATGAAGTAAACAACAAACTGCACTTGGTAAAGCCAGATCTAGGTGTGCTGCTCAATCTCGTGGCAAGGAAATAAAACAAGTAAATATATCATTTAAAGATTGCATTAAATAAGTAGAAAGGAAATTAGCAAAAATGGCAGACAGCTTGGAACAATGAAGTAAACAACAAACTGCACTTGGTAAAGCCAGTTCTAGGTGTGCTGCTCGATCTCGTGGAGAGAAAATAAAACAAGTAAATATGTTGTTTAAAAATTGCAAAAATAAGTAGAAAGGAAATTAAGCAAAAATGGCAGACAGCTTGGAACAATGAAGTAAACAACAAAGTGCACTTGGTAAAGCCAGTTCTAGGTGTGCTGCTCAATCTCACGGCAAGGAAATAAAACAAGTAAATATGTCGTTTAAAGATTGCATTAAATAAGCAGAAAGGAAATTAAGCAAAAATGGCAGACAGCTTGGAACAATGAAGTAAACAACAAACTGCACTTGGTAAAGCCAGTTTTAGGTGTGCTTCTCAATCTCGTGGCAAGGAAATAAAACAAGTAAATATGTCGTTTAAAGATTGCATTAAATAAGTAGAAAGGAAATTAAGCAAAAATGGCAGACAGCTTGGAACAATGAAGTAAACAACAAACTGCACTTGGTAAAGCCAGTTCTAGGTGTGCTGCTCAATCTCGCGGTAAGGAAATAAAACAAGTAAATATGTCGTTTAAAGATTGGATTAAATAAGTAGAAAGGAAATTAAGTAAAAAGGGCAGACACCTTGGAACAATGAAGTAAACAACAAACTGCACTTGGTAAAGCCAGTTATAGGTGTGCTGCTAAATCACGTGGCAAGGAAATAAAACAAATAAATATGTCGTTTAAAGATTGCATTAAATAAGTAGAAAGGAAATTAAGTAAAAATGGCAGACAGCTTGGAACAATGAAGTAAACAACAAACTGCACTTGGTAAATCCAGTTCTAGGTGTGCTGCTCAATCTCGTGGCAAGGAAATAAAACAAGTAAATATGTTGTTAAAAGACTGCATTAAATAAGTAGAAAGGCAATTAAGTAAAAATGGCAGAAAGCTTGGAACAATGAAGTAAACAACAAACTGCACTTGGTAAAGCCAGTTCTAGGTGCACTGTTCAATATCGTGGCAAGGAAATAAAACAAGTAAATATGTCGTTTAAAGATTGCATTAAATAAGTAGAAAGGAAAATAAGGAAAAATGGCAAACCGCTTGGAACAATGAAGTAAACAACAATCTGCACTTGGTAAAGCCAGTTCTAGGTGTGCTGCTCAATCTCGTGGCAAGGAAATAAAAAAGTAGATATGTCCTTTAGGGATAGCGTTAAATTAGTACAAAGGAAATTAAGCAAAGAAAGGCAGACAGCTTGGAACAATGAAGTAAACAAACTGGACTTGGTAAAGCCTGTTCTAGGTGTGCTGCTCAATCTCTTGGCAAGGAAATAAAACAAGTAAATATGTCGTTTAAAGATTGTTTAAATAAGTAGAACAGAAATTAAGGAAAAATGAAAAACAACTTGGAACAATGAAGTAAACAACAAACTGCACTTGGTAAAGCAACAACAAACTGCACTTGGTAAAGTCACTTCTAGGTGTGCTGCTCAATCTCGAGGCAAGGAAATAAAACTAGTAAATATGTCGTTTAAAGATTGCATTAAATAAGTAGAAAGGAAATTAAGAAAAAATGGCAGACAGCTTAGAACAATGAAGTAAACAACAAACTGCACTGGGTAAATCCAGTTATAGGTGTGCTGCTCAATCTCGTGGCAAGGAAATAACACAAGTAAATATGTCGTTTTAAATTGCAATAAATAAGTAGAAAGGAAATTAAGTAAAAAGGGCAGACACATTGGAACAATGAAGTAAACAGCAAACTGCACTTGGTAAAGCCAGTTCTAGGTGTGCTGCTCAATCCCTTGGCAAGGAATTAAAACAAGTAAATATGTCGTTTAAAGCTTGCATTAAAAAAGTAGAAAGGAAATGAAGGAAAAATGGCACACAGCTTGGAACAATGAAGTAAACAACAAGCTGCACTTAAGAAAGCCAGTTCTAGGTTTGCTGCTTAATCACGTGGCAAGGAAATAAAAAAAATAATATGTTGTTTAAAGGTTGCATTAAATAAGTAGAAAGGAAATTAGGTAAAAATGGCAGACAGCTTAGAACAATGAAGTAAACAACAAACTGCACTTGGTAAAGCCAGATCTAGGTGTGCTGCTCAATCTCGTGGCAAGGAAATAAAACAAGTAAATATATCATTTAAAGATTGCATTAAATAAGTAGAAAGGAAATTAGCAAAAATGGCAGACAGCTTGGAACAATGAAGTAAACAACAAACTGCACTTGGTAAAGCCAGTTCTAGGTGTGCTGCTCGATCTCGTGGAGAGAAAATAAAACAAGTAAATATGTTGTTTAAAAATTGCAAAAATAAGTAGAAAGGAAATTAAGCAAAAATGGAAGACAGCTTGGAACAATGAAGTAAACAACAAAGTGCACTTGGTAAAGCCAGTTCTAGGTGTGGTGCTCAATCTCGTGGCAAGGAAATAAAACAAGTAAATATGTCATTTAAAGATTGCATTAAATAAGTAGAAAGGAAATTAAGCGAAAATGGCAGACAGCTTGGAACAATGAAGTAAACAACAAACTGCACTTGGTAAAGCCAGTTCTAGGTGTGGTGCTCAATCTCGTGGCAAGGAAATAAAACAAGTAAATCTGTCGTTTAAAGATTGCATTAAATAAGTAGAAAGGAAATTAAGCAAAAATGGCAGACAGCTTGGAACAATGAAGTAAAAAACAAACTGCACTTGGTAAAGCCAGTTCTAGGTGTGCTGCTCAATCTCGTGGCAAGGAAATAAAACAAGCAAATATGTCATTTAAAGATTGCATTAAATAAGTAGAAAGGAAATCAACAAGAAATGGCAGACAGCTTAGAACAATGAAGTAAACAACAAACTGCACTGGGTAAAGCCAGTTCTAGGTGTGCTGCTCAATCTCGTGGCAAGAAAATAAAACAAGTAAATATGTCGTTTAAAGATTGCATTAAATAAGTAGAAAGGAAATTAAGCAATAATGGCAGACAGCTTGGAACAATGAAGTAAACAACAAACTGCACTTGGTGAAGCCAGTTCTAGGTGTGCTGCTCAATCTCGCGGCAAGGAAATAAAACAAGTAAATATGTCGTTTAAAGATTGCAATAAATAAGCAGAAAGGAAATTAAGCAAAAATGGCAGACAGCTTGGAACAATGAAGTAAACAACAAACTGCACTTGGTAAAGCCAGTTTTAGGTGTGCTTCTCAATCTCGTGGCAAGGAAATAAAACAAGTAAATATGTCGTTTAAAGATTGCATTAAATAAGTAGAAAGGAAATTAAGCAAAAATGGCAGACAGCTTGGAACAATGAAGTAAACAAAAAACTGCACTTGGTAAAGCCAGTTCTAGGTGTGCAGCTCAATCTCGCGGCAAGGAAATAAAACAAGTAAATATGTCGTTTAAAGATTGCATTAAATAAGTAGAAAGGAAATTAATTAAAACTGGCAGACAGCCTGGAACAATGAAGTAAACAACAAACTGCACTTGGTAAAGCCAGTTCTAGGTGTGCTGATCAATTTGGTAGCAAGGAAATAAAAAAGCAAATATGTCGTTAAAAGACTGCATTAAATAAGTAGAAAGGAAATTAAGTAAAAATGGCAGACAGTTTAGAACAATGAAGTAAACAACAAACTGCACTGGGTAAATCCACTTCTTGGTGTGCTGCTCGATCTCGTGGCAAGGAAATAATACAAGTGAATATGTCGTCCTAAATTGCATTAAATAAGTAGAAAGGAAATTAAGTAAAAAGGGCAGACACCTTCGAACAATGAAGTAAAACACAAACTGCACTTGGTAAAGCCAGTTCTAGGTGTGCTGCTCAATCTCGTGGCAAGGAAATAAAACAAGCAAATATGTCGTTTAAAGATTGCATTAAATAAGTAAAAAGGAAACTAAGCAAAAATGGCAGACAGCTCGGAACAATGAAGTAAACAACAAACTGCACTTGGTAAAGCCAGTTCTAGGTGTGCTGCTCAATCTCGTGGCAAGGAAATAAAACAAGTAAAAATATCGTTTAATGATTGCATTAAATAAGTAGAAAGGAAATTAGGTAAAAATGGCAGGCAGCTGGGAACAATGAAGTAAACAACAAACTACATTTGGTAAAGCCAGTTCTAGACGTGCTACTCAATCTCATGGCAAGGAAATAAAAAAGTAGATATGTCCTTTAGGAATTGCGTTAAATTAGTACAAAGGAAATTAAGTAAAGAAAGACAGACAGCTTGGAACAACGAAGTAAACAAACTGCACTTGGTAAAGCCAATTCTAGGTGTGCTGCTCAATCTCGTGGCATGGAAATAAAACAAGTAAATATGCCGTTTAAAGATTGCTTAAATAAGTAGAAAGGAAATTAAGTATAAATAGCAGACAGCTTGGAACAATGAAGTAAACAACAAACTGCACTGGGTAAATCCAGTTCTAGGTGTGCTGCTCAATCCCGTGGCAAGGAAATAAAGTAGATATGTCCTTTAGGAATTGCGTTAAATTAGTACAAAGGAAATTAAGTAAAGAAAGGCAGACAGCTTGTAACAATAAAGTAAACAAACTGCACTTGGTAAAGCCAGTTCTAGGTGTGCTGCTCAATCTCGTGGCAAGGAAATAAAACAAGTAAATATGTCGTTTAAAGAATGCATTAAATACGTAGAAAGGAAATTAATTAAAAATGGGAGGCAGCCTGGAACAATGAAGTAAACAACAAACTGCACAGGGTAAATCCAGTTCTAGCTGTGCTGCTCAATCTCGTGGCAAGGAAATAAAACAAGTAAATATGTCGTTTTAAATTGCATTAAGTAAGTAGAAAGGAAATTAAGTAAAAAGGGCAGACAGCTTAGAACAATGGGGTAAACAACAAACTGCACTTGGTAAATCCAGTTCTAGGTGCGCTGCTCAATTCCGTGGCAAGGAAATAAAACAAGTAAATATGTCGTGTAAAGATTGCATTAAATAAGTAGAAAGGAAATTATTTAAAACTGGCAGACAGCCTGGAACAATGAAGTAAACAACAAACTGCACTTGGTAAAGCCAGTTCTAGGTGTGCTGATCAATTTGGTAGCAAGGAAATAAAAAAGTAAATATGTCGTTAAAAGGCTGCATTAAATAAGTAGAAAGGAAATTAAGTAAAAATGGCAGAAAGCTTGGAACAATGAAGTAAACAACAAACTGCACTTGGTAAAGCCAGTTCTAGGTGCACTGCTCAATCTCATGGCAAGGAAATAAAACAAGTAAATATGTCGTTTAAAGATTGCATTAAATAGGTAGAAAGGAAAATAAGAAAAAATGGCAAACCGCTTGGAACAATGAAATAAACAACAAACTGCACTTGGTAAAGCCAGTTCTAGGTGTGCTGCTCAATCTCGTGGCAAGGAAATAAAAAAGTAGATATGTCCTTTAGGGATTGCGTTAAATTAGTACAAAGGAAATTAAGCAAAGAAAGGCAGACAGCTTGGAACAATGAAGTAAACAAACTGAACTTGGTAAAGCCGGTTCTAGGTGTGCTGCTCAATCTCTTGGCAAGGAAATAAAACAAGTAAATATGTCGTTTAAAGATTGTTCTGATAAGTAGAAAGGAAATTAAGGAAAAATGGAAAACCAATTGGAACAATGAAGTAAACAACAAACTGCCTTTGGTAAAGCCAGTTCTAGGTGTGCTGTTCAATCTCGAGGCAAGGAAATAAAACGAGTAAATATGTCGTTTAAAGATTGCATTAAATAAGTAGAAAGGAAATTAAGCAAAAATGGCAGACAGCTTAGAACAATGAAGTAAACAACAAACTGCACTGGGTAAAGCCAGTTCTAGGTGTGCTGCTCAATCTCGTGGCAAGAAAATAAAACAAGTAAATATGTCGTTTAAAGATTGCATTAAATAAGTAGAAAGGAAATTAAGCAATAATGGCAGACAGCTTGGAACAATGAAGTAAACAACAAACTGCACTTGGTGAAGCCAGTTCTAGGTGTGCTGCTCAATCTCGCGGCAAGGAAATAAAACAAGTAAATATGTCGTTTAAAGATTGCATTAAATAAGCAGAAAGGAAATTAAGCAAAAATGGCAGACAGCTTGGAACAATGAAGTAAACAACAAACTGCACTTGGTAAAGCCAGTTTTAGGTGTGCTTCTCAATCTCGTGGCAAGGAAATAAAACAAGTAAATATGTCGTTTAAAGATTGCATTAAATAAGTAGAAAGGAAATTAAGCAAAAATGGCAGACAGCTTGGAACAATGAAGTAAACAACAAACTGCACTTGGTAAAGCCAGTTCTAGGTGTGCTGCTCAATCTCGCGGCAAGGAAATAAAACAAGTAAATATGTCGTTTAAAGATTGGATTAAATAAGTAGAAAGGAAATTAAGTAAAAAGGGCAGACACCTTGGAACAATGAAGTAAACAACAAACTGCACTTGGTAAAGCCAGTTATAGGTGTGCTGCTAAATCACGTGGCAAGGAAATAAAACAAATAAATATGTCCTTTAAAGATTGCATTAAATAAGTAGAAAGGAAATTAAGTAAAAATGGCAGACAGCTTGGAACAATGAAGTAAACAACAAACTGCACTTGGTAAATCCAGTTCTAGGTGTGCTGCTCAATCTCGTGGCAAGGAAATAAAACAAGTAAATATGTTGTTAAAAGACGGCATTAAATAAGTAGAAAGGCAATTAAGTAAAAATGGCAGAAAGCTTGGAACAATGAAGTAAACAACAAACTGCACTTGGTAAAGCCAGTTCTAGGTGCACTGTTCAATATCGTGGCAAGGAAATAAAACAAGTAAATATGTCGTTTAAAGATTGCATTAAATAAGTAGAAAGGAAAATAAGGAAAAATGGCAAACCGCTTGGAACAATGAAGTAAACAACAATCTGCACTTGGTAAAGCCAGTTCTAGGTGTGCTGCTCAATCTCGTGGCAAGGAAATAAAAAAGTAGATATGTCCTTTAGGGATAGCGTTAAATTAGTACAAAGGAAATTAAGCACAGAAAGGCAGACAGCTTGGAACAATGAAGTAAACAAACTGGACTTGGTAAAGCCTGTTCTAGGTGTGCTGCTCAATCTCTTGGCAAGGAAATAAAACAAGTAAATATGTCGTTTAAAGATTGTTTAAATAAGTAGAACAGAAATTAAGGAAAAATGAAAAACAACTTGGAACAATGAAGTAAACAACAAACTGCACTTGGTAAAGCAACAACAAACTGCACTTGGTAAAGTCACTTCTAGGTGTGCTGCTCAATCTCGAGGCAAGGAAATAAAACGGGTAAATATGTCGTTTAAAGATTGCATTAAATAAGTAGAAAGGAAATTAAGAAAAAATGGCAGACAGCTTAGAACAATGAAGTAAACAACAAACTGCACTGGGTAAATCCAGTTATAGGTGTGCTGCTCAATCTCGTGGCAAGGAAATAACACAAGTAAATATGTCGTTTTAAATTGCAATAAATAAGTAGAAAGGAAATTAAGTAAAAAGGGCAGACACATTGGAACAATGAAGTAAACAGCAAACTGCACTTGGTAAAGCCAGTTCTAGGTGTGCTGCTCAATCCCTTGGCAAGGAATTAAAACAAGTAAATATGTCGTTTAAAGCTTGCATTAAAAAAGTAGAAAGGAAATGAAGGAAAAATGGCACACAGCTTGGAACAATGAAGTAAACAACAAGCTGCACTTAAGAAAGCCAGTTCTAGGTTTGCTGCTTAATCACGTGGCAAGGAAATAAAAAAAATAATATGTTGTTTAAAGATTGCATTAAATAAGTAGAAAGGAAATTAGGTAAAAATGGCAGACAGCTTAGAACAATGAAGTAAACAACAAACTGCACTTGGTAAAGCCAGATCTAGGTGTGCTGCTCAATCTCGTGGCAAGGAAATAAAACAAGTAAATATATCATTTAAAGATTGCATTAAATAAGTAGAAAGGAAATTAGCAAAAATGGCAGACAGCTTGGAACAATGAAGTAAACAACAAACTGCACTTGGTAAAGCCAGTTCTAGGTGTGCTGCTCGATCTCGTTGAGAGAAAATAAAACAAGTAAATATGTTGTTTAAAAATTGCAAAAATAAGTAGAAAGGAAATTAAGCAAAAATGGCAGACAGCTTGGAACAATGAAGTAAACAACAAAGTGCACTTGGTAAAGCCAGTTCTAGGTGTGGTGCTCAATCTCGTGGCAAGGAAATAAAACAAGTAAATATGTCATTTAAAGATTGCATTAAATAAGTAGAAAGGAAATTAAGCGAAAATGGCAGACAGCTTGGAACAATGAAGTAAACAACAAACTGCACTTGGTAAAGCCAGTTCTAGGTGTGGTGCTCAATCTCGTGGCAAGGAAATAAAACAAGTAAATATGTCGTTTAAAGATTGCAATAAATAAGTAGAAAGGAAATTAAGCAAAAATGGCAGACAGCTTGGAACAATGAAGTAAAAAACAAACTGCACTTGGTAAAGCCAGTTCTAGGTGTGCTGCTCAATCTCGTGGCAAGGAAATAAAACAAGCAAATATGTCATTTAAAGATTGCATTAAATAAGTAGAAAGGAAATTAACAAAAAATGGCAGACAGCTTAGAACAATGAAGTAAACAACAAACTGCACTGGGTAAAGCCAGTTCTAGGTGTGCTGCTTAATCTCGTGGCAAGAAAATAAAACAAGTAAATATGTCGTTTAAAGATTGCATTAAATAAGTAGAAAGGAAATTAAGCAATAATGGCAGACAGCTTGGAACAATGAAGTAAACAACAAACTGCACTTGGTGAAGCCAGTTCTAGGTGTGCTGCTCAATCTCGCGGCAAGGAAATAAAACAAGTAAATATGTCGTTTAAAGATTGCAATAAATAAGCAGAAAGGAAATTAAGCAAAATGGCAGACAGCTTGGAACAATGAAGTAAACAACAAACTGCACTTGGTAAAGCCAGTTTTAGGTGTGCTTCTCAATCTCGTGGCAAGGAAATAAAACAAGTAAATATGTCGTTTAAAGATTGCATTAAATAAGTTGAAAGGAAATTAAGCAAAAATGGCAGACAGCTTGGAACAATGAAGTAAACAACAAACTGCACTTGGTAAAGCCAGTTCTAGGTGTGCAGCTCAATCTCGCGGCAAGGAAATAAAACAAGTAAATATGTCGTTTAAAGATTGCATTAAATAAGTAGAAAGGAAATTAAGTAAAAATGGCAGACAGTTTAGAAGTATGAAGTAAACAACAAACTGCACTCGGTAAATCCACTTCTTGGTGTGCTGCTCGATCTCGTGGCAAGGAAATAATACAAGTGAATATGTCGTCCTAAATTGCATTAAATAAGTAGAAAGGAAATTAAGTAAAAAGGGCAGACACCTTGGAACAATGAAGTAAAACACAAACTGCACTTGGTAAAGCCAGTTCTAGGTGTGCTGCTCAATCTCGTGGCAAGGAAATAAAACAAGCAAATATGTCGTTTAAAGATTGCATTAAATAAGTAAAAAGGAAACTAAGCAAAAATGGCAGACAGCTCGGAACAATGAAGTAAACAACAAACTGCACTTGGTAAAGCCAGTTCTAGGTGTGCTGCTCAATCTCGTGGCAAGGAAATAAAACAAGTAAAAATATCGTTTAATGATTGCATTAAATAAGTAGAAAGGAAATTAAGTAAAAATGGCAGGCAGCTGGGAACAATGAAGTAAACAACAAACTACATTTGGTAAAGCCAGTTCTAGACGTGCTATTCAATCTCATGGCAAGGAAATAAAAAAGTAGATATGTCCTTTAGGAATTGCGTAAATTAGTACAAAGGAAATTAAGTAAAGAAAGACAGACAGCTTGGAACAACGAAGTAAACAAACTGCACTTGGTAAAGCCAATTCTAGGTGTGCTGCTCAATCTCGTGGCATGGAAATAAAACAAGTAAATATGCCGTTTAAAGATTGCTTAAATAAGTAGAAAGGAAATTAAGTATAAATAGCAGACAGCTTGGAACAATGAAGTAAACAACAAACTGCACTGGGTAAATCCAGTTCTAGGTGTGCTGCTCAATCCCGTGGCAAGGAAATAAAGTAGATATGTCCTTTAGGAATTGCGTTAAATTAGTACAAAGGAAATTAAGTAAAGAAAGGCAGACAGCTTGTAACAATGAAGTAAACAAACTGCACTTGGTAAAGCCAGTTCTAGGTGTGCTGCTCAATCTCGTGGCAAGGAAATAAAACAAGTAAATATGTCGTTTAAAGATTGCATTAAATACGTAGAAAGGAAATTAAGTAAAAATGGGAGGCAGCCTGGAACAATGAAGTAAACAACAAACTGCACAGGGTAAATCCAGTTCTAGCTGTGCTGCTCAATCTCGTGGCAAGGAAATAAAACAAGTAAATATGTCGTTTTAAATTGCATTAAATAAGTAGAAAGGAAATTAAGTAAAAAGGGCAGACAGCTTAGAACAATGGGGTAAACAACAAACTGCACTTGGTAAATCCAGTTCTAGGTGCGCTGCTCAATTCCGTGGCAAGGAAATAAAACAAGTAAATATGTCGTGTAAAGATTGCATTAAATAAGTAGAAAGGAAATTATTTAAAACTGGCAGACAGCCTGGAACAATGAAGTAAACAACAAACTGCACTTGGTAAAGCCAGTTCTAGGTGTGCTGATCAATTTGGTAGCAAGGAAATAAAAAAGTAAATATGTCGTTAAAAGTCTGCATTAAATAAGTAGAAAGGAAATTAAGTAAAAATGGCAGAAAGCTTGGAACAATGAAGTAAACAACAAACTGCACTTGGTAAAGCCAGTTCTAGGTGCACTGCTCAATCTCATGGCAAGGAAATAAAACAAGTAAATATGTCGTTTAAAGATTGCATTAAATAGGTAGAAAGGAAAATAAGAAAAAATGGCAAACCGCTTGGAACAATGAAATAAACAACAAACTGCACTTGGTAAAGCCAGTTCTAGGTGTGCTGCTCAATCTCGTGGCAAGGAAATAAAGTAGATATGTCCTTTAGGAATTGCGTTAAATTAGTACAAAGGAAATTAAGTAAAGAAAGGCAGACAGCTTGTAACAATGAAGTAAACAAACTGCACTTGGTAAAGCCAGTTCTAGGTGTGCTGCTCAATCTCGTGGCAAGGAAATAAAACAAGTAAATATGTCGTTTAAAGAATGCATTAAATACGTAGAAAGGAAATTAAGTAAAAATGGGAGGCAGCCTGGAACAATGAAGTAAACAACAAACTGCACAGGGTAAATCCAGTTCTAGCTGTGCTGCTCAATCTCGTGGCAAGGAAATAAAACAAGTAAATATGTCGTTTTAAATTGCATTAAATAAGTAGAAAGGAAATTAAGTAAAAAGGGCAGACAGCTTAGAACAATGGGGTAAACAACAAACTGCACTTGGTAAATCCAGTTCTAGGTGCGCTGCTCAATTCCGTGGCAAGGAAATAAAACAAGTAAATATGTCGTGTAAAGATTGCATTAAATAAGTAGAAAGGAAATTATTTAAAACTGGCAGACAGCCTGGAACAATGAAGTAAACAACAAACTGCACTTGGTAAAGCCAGTTCTAGGTGTGCTGATCAATTTGGTAGCAAGGAAATAAAAAAGTAAATATGTCGTTAAAAGTCTGCATTAAATAAGTAGAAAGGAAATTAAGTAAAAATGGCAGAAAGCTTGGAACAATGAAGTAAACAACAAACTGCACTTGGTAAAGCCAGTTCTAGGTGCACTGCTCAATCTCATGGCAAGGAAATAAAACAAGTAAATATGTCGTTTAAAGATTGCATTAAATAGGTAGAAAGGAAAATAAGAAAAAATGGCAAACCGCTTGGAACAATGAAATAAACAACAAACTGCACTTGGTAAAGCCAGTTCTAGGTGTGCTGCTCAATCTCGTGGCAAGGAAATAAAAAAGTAGATATGTCCTTTAGGGATTGCGTTAAATTAGTACAAAGGAAATTAAGCAAAGAAAGGCAGACAGCTTGGAACAATGAAGTAAACAAACTGAACTTGGTAAAGCCGGTTCTAGGTGTGCTGCTCAATCTCTTGGCAAGGAAATAAAACAAGTAAATATGTCGTTTAAAGATTGTTCTAATAAGTAGAAAGGAAATTAAGGAAAAATGGAAAACCAATTGGAACAATGAAGTAAACAACAAACTGCCTTTGGTAAAGCCAGTTCTAGGTGTGCTGTTCAATCTCGAGGCAAGGAAATAAAACGAGTAAATATGTCGTTTAAAGATTGCATTAAATAAGTAGAAAGGAAATTAAGCAAAAATGGCAGACAGCT
This sequence comes from Amblyomma americanum, assembly GCF_052857255.1. Lineage (NCBI taxonomy): Eukaryota > Metazoa > Arthropoda > Arachnida > Ixodida > Ixodidae > Amblyomma > Amblyomma americanum. The sequence goes on along the minus strand of NW_027526487.1, from coordinate 620,783 downwards.
TAGAACAATGAAGTAAACAACAAACTGCACTGGGTAAAGCCAGTTCTAGGTGTGCTGCTCAATCTCGTGGCAAGAAAATAAAACAAGTAAATATGTCGTTTAAAGATTGCATTAAATAAGTAGAAAGGAAATTAAGCAATAATGGCAGACAGCTTGGAACAATGAAGTAAACAACAAACTGCACTTGGTGAAGCCAGTTCTAGGTGTGCTGCTGAATCTCGCGGCAAGGAAATAAAACAAGTAAATATGTCGTTTAAAGATTGCATTAAATAAGCAGAAAGGAAATTAAGCAAAAATGGCAGACAGCTTGGAACAATGAAGTAAACAACAAACTGCACTTGGTAAAGCCAGTTTTAGGTGTGCTTCTCAATCTCGTGGCAAGGAAATAAAACAAGTAAATATGTCGTTTAAAGATTGCATTAAATAAGTAGAAAGGAAATTAAGCAAAAATGGCAGACAGCTTGGAACAATGAAGTAAACAACAAACTGCACTTGGTAAAGCCAGTTCTAGGTGTGCTGCTCAATCTCGCGGCAAGGAAATAAAACAAGTAAATATGTCGTTTAAGGATTGGATTAAATAAGTAGAAAGGAAATTAAGTAAAAAGGGCAGACACCTTGGAACAATGAAGTAAACAACAAACTGCACTTGGTAAAGCCAGTTATAGGTGTGCTGCTAAATCACGTGGCAAGGAAATAAAACAAATAAATATGTCGTTTAAAGATTGCATTAAATAAGTAGAAAGGAAATTAAGTAAAAATGGCAGACAGCTTGGAACAATGAAGTAAACAACAAACTGCACTTGGTAAATCCAGTTCTAGGTGTGCTGCTCAATCTCGTGGCAAGGAAATAAAACAAGTAAATATATTGTTAAAAGACTGCATTAAATAAGTAGAAAGGCAATTAAGTAAAAATGGCAGAAAGCTTGGAACAATGAAGTAAACAACAAACTGCACTTGGTAAAGCCAGTTCTAGGTGCACTGTTCAATATCGTGGCAAGGAAATAAAACAAGTAAATATGTCGTTTAAAGATTGCATTAAATAAGTAGAAAGGAAAATAAGGAAAAATGGCAAACCGCTTGGAACAATGAAGTAAACAACAATCTGCACTTGGTAAAGCCAGTTCTAGGTGTGCTGCTCAATCTCGTGGCAAGGAAATAAAAAAGTAGATATGTCCTTTAGGGATAGCGTTAAATTAGTACAAAGGAAATTAAGCAAAGAAAGGCAGACAGCTTGGAACAATGAAGTAAACAAACTGGACTTGGTAAAGCCTGTTCTAGGTGTGCTGCTCAATCTCTTGGCAAGGAAATAAAACAAGTAAATATGTCGTTTAAAGATTGTTTAAATAAGTAGAACAGAAATTAAGGAAAAATGAAAAACAACTTGGAACAATGAAGTAAACAACAAACTGCACTTGGTAAAGCAACAACAAACTGCACTTGGTAAAGTCACTTCTAGGTGTGCTGCTCAATCTCGAGGCAAGGAAATAAAACGAGTAAATATGTCGTTTAAAGATTGCATTAAATAAGTAGAAAGGAAATTAAGAAAAAATGGCAGACAGCTTAGAACAATGAAGTAAACAACAAACTGCACTGGGTAAATCCAGTTATAGGTGTGCTGCTCAATCTCGTGGCAAGGAAATAATACAAGTAAATATGTCGTTTTAAACTGCATTAAGTATGTGGAAAGGAAATTAAGTAAAAATGGCAGACAGTGTGGAACAATGAAGTAAACAACAAACTGCACTTGGTAAAGCCAGTTCTAGGTGTGGTGCTCAATCTCGTGGCAAGGAAATAAAACAAGTAAATATGTCGTTTAAAGATTGCATTAAATAAGTAGAAAGGAAATTAAGCAAAAATGGCAGACAGCTTGGAACAATGAAGTAAAAAACAAACTGCACTTGGTAAAGCCAGTTCTAGGTGTGCTGCTCAATCTCGTGGCAAGGAAATAAAACAAGCAAATATGTCATTTAAAGATTGCATTAAATAAGTAGAAAGGAAATGAAGGAAAAATGGCACACAGCTTGGAACAATGAAGTAAACAACAAGCTGCACTTAAGAAAGCCAGTTCTAGGTTTGCTGCTTAATCACGTGGCAAGGAAATAAAAAAAATAATATGTTGTTTAAAGATTGCATTAAATAAGTAGAAAGGAAATTAGGTAAAAATGGCAGACAGCTTAGAACAATGAAGTAAACAACAAACTGCACTTGGTAAAGCCAGATCTAGGTGTGCTGCTCAATCTCGTGGCAAGGAAATAAAACAAGTAAATATATCATTTAAAGATTGCATTAAATAAGTAGAAAGGAAATTAGCAAAAATGGCAGACAGCTTGGAACAATGAAGTAAACAACAAACTGCACTTGGTAAAGCCAGTTCTAGGTGTGCTGCTCGATCTCGTGGAGAGAAAATAAAACAAGTAAATATGTTGTTTAAAAATTGCAAAAATAAGTAGAAAGGAAATTAAGCAAAAATGGCAGACAGCTTGGAACAATGAAGTAAACAACAAAGTGCACTTGGTAAAGCCAGTTCTAGGTGTGGTGCTCAATCTCGTGGCAAGGAAATAAAACAAGTAAATATGTCATTTAAAGATTGCATTAAATAAGTAGAAAGGAAATTAAGCGAAAATGGCAGACAGCTTGGAACAATGAAGTAAACAACAAACTGCACTTGGTAAAGCCAGTTCTAGGTGTGGTGCTCAATCTCGTGGCAAGGAAATAAAACAAGTAAATATGTCGTTTAAAGATTGCATTAAATAAGTAGAAAGGAAATTAAGCAAAAATGGCAGACAGCTTGGAACAATGAAGTAAAAAACAAACTGCACTTGGTAAAGCCAGTTCTAGGTGTGCTGCTCAATCTCGTGGCAAGGAAATAAAACAAGTAAATATGTCGTTTAAAGATTGTTCTAATAAGTAGAAAGGAAATTAAGGAAAAATGGAAAACCAATTGGAACAATGAAGTAAACAACAAACTGCCTTTGGTAAAGCCAGTTCTAGGTGTGCTGTTCAATCTCGAGGCAAGGAAATAAAACGAGTAAATATGTCGTTTAAAGATTGCATTAAATAAGTAGAAAGGAAATTAAGCAAAAATGGCAGACAGCTTGGAACAATGAAGTAAACAACAAACTGCACTTGGTAAAGCCAGTTCTAGGTGTGCTGCTCAATCTCGCGGCAAGGAAATAAAACAAGTAAATATGTCGTTTAAGGATTGGATTAAATAAGTAGAAAGGAAATTAAGTAAAAAGGGCAGACACCTTGGAACAATGAAGTAAACAACAAACTGCACTTGGTAAAGCCAGTTATAGGTGTGCTGCTAAATCACGTGGCAAGGAAATAAAACAAATAAATATGTCGTTTAAAGATTGCATTAAATAAGTAGAAAGGAAATTAAGTAAAAATGGCAGACAGCTTGGAACAATGAAGTAAACAACAAACTGCACTTGGTAAATCCAGTTCTAGGTGTGCTGCTCAATCTCGTGGCAAGGAAATAAAACAAGTAAATATATTGTTAAAAGACTGCATTAAATAAGTAGAAAGGCAATTAAGTAAAAATGGCAGAAAGCTTGGAACAATGAAGTAAACAACAAACTGCACTTGGTAAAGCCAGTTCTAGGTGCACTGTTCAATATCGTGGCAAGGAAATAAAACAAGTAAATATGTCGTTTAAAGATTGCATTAAATAAGTAGAAAGGAAAATAAGGAAAAATGGCAAACCGCTTGGAACAATGAAGTAAACAACAATCTGCACTTGGTAAAGCCAGTTCTAGGTGTGCTGCTCAATCTCGTGGCAAGGAAATAAAAAAGTAGATATGTCCTTTAGGGATAGCGTTAAATTAGTACAAAGGAAATTAAGCAAAGAAAGGCAGACAGCTTGGAACAATGAAGTAAACAAACTGGACTTGGTAAAGCCTGTTCTAGGTGTGCTGCTCAATCTCTTGGCAAGGAAATAAAACAAGTAAATATGTCGTTTAAAGATTGTTTAAATAAGTAGAACAGAAATTAAGGAAAAATGAAAAACAACTTGGAACAATGAAGTAAACAACAAACTGCACTTGGTAAAGCAACAACAAACTGCACTTGGTAAAGTCACTTCTAGGTGTGCTGCTCAATCTCGAGGCAAGGAAATAAAACGAGTAAATATGTCGTTTAAAGATTGCATTAAATAAGTAGAAAGGAAATTAAGAAAAAATGGCAGACAGCTTAGAACAATGAAGTAAACAACAAACTGCACTGGGTAAATCCAGTTATAGGTGTGCTGCTCAATCTCGTGGCAAGGAAATAATACAAGTAAATATGTCGTTTTAAACTGCATTAAGTATGTGGAAAGGAAATTAAGTAAAAATGGCAGACAGTGTGGAACAATGAAGTAAACAACAAACTGCACTTGGTAAAGCCAGTTCTAGGTGTGGTGCTCAATCTCGTGGCAAGGAAATAAAACAAGTAAATATGTCGTTTAAAGATTGCATTAAATAAGTAGAAAGGAAATTAAGCAAAAATGGCAGACAGCTTGGAACAATGAAGTAAAAAACAAACTGCACTTGGTAAAGCCAGTTCTAGGTGTGCTGCTCAATCTCGTGGCAAGGAAATAAAACAAGCAAATATGTCATTTAAAGATTGCATTAAATAAGTAGAAAGGAAATGAAGGAAAAATGGCACACAGCTTGGAACAATGAAGTAAACAACAAGCTGCACTTAAGAAAGCCAGTTCTAGGTTTGCTGCTTAATCACGTGGCAAGGAAATAAAAAAAATAATATGTTGTTTAAAGATTGCATTAAATAAGTAGAAAGGAAATTAGGTAAAAATGGCAGACAGCTTAGAACAATGAAGTAAACAACAAACTGCACTTGGTAAAGCCAGATCTAGGTGTGCTGCTCAATCTCGTGGCAAGGAAATAAAACAAGTAAATATATCATTTAAAGATTGCGTTAAATAAGTAGAAAGGAAATTAGCAAAAATGGCAGACAGCTTGGAACAATGAAGTAAACAACAAACTGCACTTGGTAAAGCCAGTTCTAGGTGTGCTGCTCGATCTCGTGGAGAGAAAATAAAACAAGTAAATATGTTGTTTAAAAATTGCAAAAATAAGTAGAAAGGAAATTAAGCAAAAATGGCAGACAGCTTGGAACAATGAAGTAAACAACAAAGTGCACTTGGTAAAGCCAGTTCTAGGTGTGGTGCTCAATCTCGTGGCAAGGAAATAAAACAAGTAAATATGTCATTTAAAGATTGCATTAAATAAGTAGAAAGGAAATTAAGCGAAAATGGCAGACAGCTTGGAACAATGAAGTAAACAACAAACTGCACTTGGTAAAGCCAGTTCTAGGTGTGGTGCTCAATCTCGTGGCAAGGAAATAAAACAAGTAAATATGTCGTTTAAAGATTGCATTAAATAAGTAGAAAGGAAATTAAGCAAAAATGGCAGACAGCTTGGAACAATGAAGTAAAAAACAAACTGCACTTGGTAAAGCCAGTTCTAGGTGTGCTGCTCAATCTCGTGGCAAGGAAATAAAACAAGTAAATATGTCGTTTAAAGATTGGATTAAATAAGTAGAAAGGAAATTAAGTAAAAAGGGCAGACACCTTGGAACAATGAAGTAAACAACAAACTGCACTGGGTAAAGCCAGTTCTAGGTGTGCTGCTCAATCTCGTGGCAAGAAAATAAAACAAGTAAATATGTCGTTTAAAGATTGCATTAAATAAGTAGAAAGGAAATTAAGCAATAATGGCAGACAGCTTGGAACAATGAAGTAAACAACAAACTGCACTTGGTGAAGCCAGTTCTAGGTGTGCTGCTCAATCTCGCGGCAAGGAAATAAAACAAGTAAATATGTCGTTTAAAGATTGCAATAAATAAGCAGAAAGGAAATTAAGCAAAAATGGCAGACAGCTTGGAACAATGAAGTAAACAACAAACTGCACTTGGTAAAGTCAGTTTTAGGTGTGCTTCTCAATCTCGTGGCAAGGAAATAAAACAAGTAAATATGTCGTTTAAAGATTGCATTAAATAAGTAGAAAGGAAATTAAGCAAAAATGGCAGACAGCTTGGAACAATGAAGTAAACAACAAACTGCACTTGGTAAAGCCAGTTCTAGGTGTGCAGCTCAATCTCGCGGCAAGGAAATAAAACAAGTAAATATGTCGTTTAAAGATTGCATTAAAATGTAGAAAGGAAATTAAGTAAAAAGGGCAGACACCTTGGAACAATGAAGTAAACAACAAACTGCACTTGGTAAAGCCAGTTATAGGTGTGCTGCTAAATCACGTGGCAAGGAAATAAAAGAAATAAATATGTCGTTTAAAGATTGCATTAAATAAGTAGAAAGGAAATTAAGTAAAAATGGCAGACAGCTTGGAACAATGAAGTAAACAACAAACTGCACTTGGTAAATCCAGTTCTAGGTGTGCTGCTCAATCTCGTGGCAAGGAAATAAAACAAGTAAATATGTCGTTAAAAGATTGCATTAAATAAGCAGAAAGGAAATTAAGCAAAAATGGCAGACAGCTTGGAACAATGAAGTAAACAACAAACTGCACTTGGTAAAGCCAGTTCTAGGTGTGCTGCTCAATCTCGCGGCAAGGAAATAAAACAAGTAAATATGTCGTTTAAAGATTGCAATAAATAAGTAGAAAGGAAATTAAGCAAAAATGGCAGACAGCTTGGAACAATGAAGTAAACAACAAACTGCACTTGGTAAAGCCAGTTCTAGGTGTGCTGCTCAATCTCGTGGCAAGGAAATAAAACAAGTAAATATGTCGTTTAAAGATTGCATTAAATAAGTAGAAAGGAAATTAAGCAATAATAGCAGACAGCTTGGAACAATGAAGTAAACAAACTGCACTTGGTAAAGCCGGTTCTAGGTGTGCTGCTCAATCTCGCGGCAAGGAAATAAAACAAGTAAATATGTCGTTTAAAGATTGCAATAAATAAGTAGAAAGAAAATTAAGTAAAATTGGCAGACAGCTTGGAACAACGAAGAAAACAACAAAGTGCACTTGGTAAAGCCAGTTCTAGGTGTGCTGCTCAATCTCGCGGCAAGGAAATAAAACAAGTAAATATGTCGTTTAAAGATTGCAATAAATAAGTAGAAAGGAAATTAATTAAAACTGGCAGACAGCTTGGAACAATGAAGTAAACAGCAAACTGCACTTGGTAAAGCCAGATCTAGGTGTGCTGCTCAATTTGGTGGCAAGGAAATAAAAAAAGTAAATATGTTGTTAAAAGACTGCATTAAATAAGTAGAAAGGCAATTAAGTAAAAATGGCAGAAAGCTTGGAACAATGAAGTAAACAACAAACTGCACTTTGTAAAGCCAGTTCTAGGTGCACTGTTCAATCTCGTGGCAAGGAAATAAAACAAGTAAATATGTCGTTTAAAGATTGCATTAAATAAGTAGAAAGGAAAATAAGGAAAAATGGCAAACCGCTTGGAACAATGAAGTAAACAACAAACTGCTCTTGGTAAAGTCAGTTCTAGGTGTGCTGCTCAATCTCGTGGCAAGGAAATAAAAAAGTAGATATGTCCTTTAGGAATAGCGTTAAATTAGTACAAAGGAAATTAAGCAAAGAAAGGCAGACAGCTTGGAACAATGAAGTAAACAAACTGGACTTGGTAAAGCCTGTTCTAGGTGTGCTGCTCAATCTCTTGGCAAGGAAATAAAACAAGTAAATATGTCGTTTAAAGATTGTTTAAATAAGTAGAACGGAAATTAAGGAAAAATGAAAAACCACTTGGAACAATGAAGTAAACAACAAACTGCACTTGGTAAAGTCAGTTCTAGGTGTGCTGCTCAATCTCGAGGCAAGGAAATAAAACGAGTAAATATGTCGTTTAAAGATTGCATTAAATAAGTAGAAAGGAAATTAAGCAAAAATGGCAGACAGCTTAGAACAATGAAGTAAACAACAAACTGCACTGGGTAAATCCAGTTATAGGTGCGGTGCTCAATCTCGTGGCAAGGAAATAAAACAAGTAAATATGTCGTTTAAAGATTGTTTAAATAAGTAGAAAGGAAATTAGGGAAAAATGGAAAACCAATTGGAACAATGAAGTAAACAACAAACTGCCTTTGGTAAAGCCAGTTCTAGGTGTGCTGCTCAATCTCGAGGCAAGGAAATGAAACGAGTAAATATGTCGTTTAAAGATTGCAATAAATAAGTAGAAAGGAAATTACAAAAAATGGCAGACAGCTTAGAACAATGAAGTAAACAACAAACTGCACTGGGTAAAGCCAGTTCTAGGTGTGCTGCTCAATCTCGTGGCAAGAAAATAAAACAACTAAATATGTCGTTTAAAGATTGCATTAAATAAGTAGAAAGGAAATTAAGCAATAATGGCAGACAGCTTGGAACAATGAAGTAAACAACAAACTGCACTTGGTAAAGCCAGTTCTAGGTGTGCTGCTCAATCTCGCGGCAAGGAAATAAAACAAGTAAATATGTCGTTTAAAGATTGCAATAAATAAGCAGAAAGGAAATTAAGCAAAAATGGCAGACAGCTTGGAACAATGAAGTAAACAACAAACTGCACTTGGTAAAGCCAGTTCTAGGTGTGCTGCTCAATCTCGCGGCAAGGAAATAAAACAAGTAAATATGTCGTTTAAAGATTGCATTAAAACGTAGAAAGGAAATTAAGTAAAAAGGGCAGACACCTTGGAACAATGAAGTAAACAACAAACTGCACTTGGTAAAGTCAGTTCTAGGTGTGCTGCTCAATCTCGCGGCAAGGAAATAAAACAAGTAAATATGTCGTTTAAAGATTGCATTAAATAAGTAGAAAGAAAATTAAGTAAAATTGGCAGACAGCTTGGAACAACGAAGAAAACAACAAAGTGCACTTGGTAAAGCCAGTTCTAGGTGAGCTGCTCAATTTGGTGGCAAGGAAATAAAAAAAGTAAATATGTTGTTAAAAGACTGCATTAAATAAGTAGAAAGGCAATTAAGTAAAAATGGCAGATAGCTTGGAACAATGAAGTAAACAACAAACTGCACTTGGTAAAGCCAGTTCTAGGTGTGGTGCTCAATCTCGTGGCAAGGAAATAAAACAAGCAAATATGTCGGTAAAAGATTGCATTAAATAAGTAGAAAGGAAATTAAGTAAAAATGGCAGACAGCTTGGAACAACGAAGTAAACAACAAACTGCACTTGGTAAAGTCAGTTCTAGGTGTGCTGTTCAATCTCGTGGCAAGGAAATAAAAAAGTAGATATGTCCTTTAGGGATAGAGTTAAATTAGTACAAAGGAAATTAAGCAAAGAAAGGCAGACAGCTTGGAACAATGAAGTAAACAAACTGGACTTGGTAAAGCCTGTTCTAGGTGTGCTGCTGAATCTCTTGGCAAGGAAATAAAACAAGTAAATATGTCGTTTAAAGATTGCATTAAATAAGTAGAAAGGAAATTAAGCAAAAATGGCAGACAGCTTAGAACAATGAAGTAAACAACAAACTGCACTGGGTAAATCCAGTTATAGGTGTGCTGCTCAATCTCGTGGCAAGGAAATAACACAAGTAAATATGTCGTTTAAAGTTTGCATTAAAAAAGTAGAAAGAAAATGAAGGAAAAATGGCACACAGCTTGGAACAATGAAGTAAACAACAGGCTGCACTTAAGAAAGCCAGTTCTAGGTTTGCTGCTAAATCACGTGGCAAGGAAATAAAACAAATAAATATGTTGTTTAAAGATTGCAATAAATAAGTAGAAAGGAAAAAAGTAAAAATGGCAGACAGCTTAGGACAATGAAGTAAACAACAAACAGCACTTGGTAAAGCCAGATCTAGGTGTGCTGCTCAATCTCGTGGCAAGGAAATAAAACAAGTAAGTATATCATTTAAAGATTGCATTAAATAAGTAGAAAGGAAATTAGCAAAAACGGCAGACAGCTTGGAACAATGAAGTAAACAACAAACTGCACTTGGTAAAGCCAGTTCTAGGTGTGCTGCTCAATCTCGTGGCATGGAGATAAAACAAATAAATATGTCGCTTAAAGATTGCAATTAAAAAGTAGAAAGGAAATTAGGCAAAAATGGCAGACAGCTTGGAACAATGAAGTAAACAAACTGCACTTGGTAAAGCCAGTTCTAGGTGTGCTGCTCAATCCCGTGGAGAGGAAATAAAACAAGTAAATATGTTGTTTAAAGATTGCATTAAATAAGTAGAAAGGAAATTAAGCAAAAATGGCAGACAGCTTCGAACAATGAAGTAAACAACAAAGTGCACTTGGTAAAACCAGTTCTAGGTGTGCTGCTCAATCTCGTGGCAAGAAAATAAAACAAGTAAATATGTCGTTTAAAGATTGCATTAAATAAGTAGAAAGGAAATTAAGCAATAATGGCAGACAGCTTGGAACAATGAAGTAAACAACAAACTGCACTTGGTAAAGCCAGTTCTAGGTGTGCTGCTCAATCTCGCGGCAAGGAAATAAAACAAGTAAATATGTCGTTTAAAGATTGTAATAAATAGGCAGAAAGGAAATTAAGCAAAAATGGCAGACAGCTTGGAACAATGAAGTAAACAACAAAACTGCACTTGGTAAAGCCAGTTTTAGGTGTGCTTCTCAATCTCGTGGCAAGGAAATAAAACAAGTAAATATGTCGTTTAAAGATTGCATAAATAAGTAGAAAGGAAATTAAGCAAAAATGGCAGACAGCTTGGAACAATGAAGTAAACAACAAACTGCACTTGGTAAAGCCAGTTCTAGGTGTGCTGCTCAATCTCGCGGCAAGGAAATAAAACAAGTAAATATGTCGTTTAAAGATTGCATTAAAACGTAGAAAGGAAATTAAGTAAAAAGGGCAGACACCTTGGAACAATGAAGTAAACAACAAACTGCACTTGGTAAAGCCAGTTCTAGGTGTGCTGCTCAATCTCGCGGCAAGGAAATAAAACAAGTAAATATGTCGTTTAAAGATTGCATTAAAACGTAGAAAGGAAATTAAGTAAAAATGGCAGACAGCTTGGAACAATGAAGTAAACAACAAACTGCACTTGGTAAATCCAGTTTTAGGTGTGCTGCTCAATCTCGTGGCAAGGAAATAAAACAAGTAAATATGTCGTTAAAAGATTGCATTAAATAAGTAGAAAGGAAATTAAGCAAAAATGGCAGACAGCTTGGAACAATGAAGTAAACAACAAACTGCACTTGGTAAAGCCAGTTCTAGGTGTGCTGCTCAATCTCGCGGCAAGGAAATAAAACAAGTAAATATGTCGTTTAAAGATTGCATTAAATAAGTAGAAAGGAAATTAAGCAAAAATGGCAGACAGCTTGGAACAATGAAGTAAACAACAAACTGCACTTGGTAAAGCCAGTTCTAGGTGTGCTGCTCAATCTCGTGGCAAGGAAATAAAACAAGTAAATATGTCGTTTAAAGATTGCATTAAATAAGTAGAAAGGAAATTAAGCAATATTGGCAGACAGCTTGGAACAATGAAGTAAACAACAAACTGCACTTGGTAAAGCCAGATCTAGGTGTGCTGCTCAATCTCGCGGGAGGAAATAAAACAAGTAAATATGTCGTTTAAAGATTGCATTAAAACGTAGAAAGGAAATTAAGTAAAAATGGCAGAAAGCTTGGAACAATGAAGTAAACAACAAACTGCACTTGGTAAAGCCAGTTCTAGGTGCACTGTTCAATCTCGTGGCAAGGAAATAAAACAAGTAAATATGTCGTTTAAAGATTGCATTAAATAAGTAGAAAGGAAAATAAGGAAAATTGGCAAACCGCTTGGAACAATGAAGTAGACAACAAACTGCACTTGGTAAAGTCAGTTCTAGGTGTGCTGCTCAATCTCGTGGCAAGGAAATAAAAAAGTAGATATGTCCTTTAGGGATAGCGTTAAATTAGTACAAAGGAAATTAAGCAAAGAAAGGCAGACAGCTCGGAACAATGAAGTAAACAAACTGGACTTGGTAAAGCCTGTTCTAGGTGTGCTGCTGAATCTCTTGGCAAGGAAATAAAACAAGTAAATATGTCGTTTAAAGATTGTTTAAATAAGTAGAATGGAAATTAAGGAAAAATGAAAAACCACTTGGAACAATGAAGTAAACAACAAACTGCACTTGGTAAAGTCAGTTCTAGGTGTGCTGCTCAATCTCGAGGCAAGGAAATAAAACGAGTAAATATGTCGTTTAAAGATTGCATTAAATAAGTAGAAAGGAAATTAAGCAAAAATGGCAGACAGCTTAGAACAATGAAGTAAACAACAAACTGCACTGGGTAAATCCAGTTATAGGTGTGCTGCTCAATCTCGTGGCAAGGAAATAACACAAGTAAATATGTCGTTTTAAATTGCAATAAATAAGTAGAAAGGAAATTAAGTAAAAAGGGCAGACACATTGGAACAATGAAGTAAACAACAAACTGCACTTGGTAAAGCCAGTTCTAGGTGTGCTGCTCAATCCCTTGGCACGGAATTAAAACAAGTAAATATGTCGTTTAAAGTTTGCATTAATAAAGTAGAAAGAAAATGAAGGAAAAATGGCACACAGCTTGGAACAATGAAGTAAACAACAAGCTGCACTTAAGAAAGCCAGTTCTAGGTTTGCTGCTAAATCACGTGGCAAGGAAATAAAACAAATAAATATGTTGTTTAAAGATTGCATTAAATAAGTAGAAAGGAAATTAAGTAAAAATGGCAGACAGCTTAGAACAATGAAGTAAACAACAAACAGCACTTGGTAAAGCCAGATCTAGGTGTGCTGCTCAATCTCGTGGCAAGGAAATAAAACAAGTAAATATATCATTTAAAGATTGCAATAAATAAGTAGAAAGGAAATTAGCAAAAACGGCAGACAGCTTGGAACAATGAAGTAAACAACTGCACTGCACTTGGTAAAGCCAGTTCTAGGTGTGCTGCTCAATCTCGTGGCATGGAGATAAAACAAATAAATATGTCGCTTAAAGATTGCAATTAAAAAGTAGAAAGGAAATTAAGCAAAAATGGCAGACAGCTTGGAACAATGAAGTAAACAACAAAGTGCACTTGGTAAAGCCAGTTCTAGGTGTGGTGCTCAATCTCGTGGCAAGGAAATAAAACAAGTAAATATGTCATTTAAAGATTGCATTAAATAAGTAGAAAGGAAATTAAGCGAAAATGGCAGACAGCTTGGAACAATGAAGTAAACAACAAACTGCACTTGGTAAAGCCAGTTCTAGGTGTGGTGCTCAATCTCGTGGCAAGGAAATAAAACAAGTAAATATGTTGTTTAAAGATTGCATTAAATAAGTAGAAAGGAAATTAAGCCAAAATGGCAGACAGCTTGGAACAATTAAGTAAAAAACAAACTGCACTTGGTAAAGCCAGTTCTAGGTGTGCTGCTCAATCCCGTGGAAAGGAAATAAAACAAGTAAATATGTTGTTTAAAGATTGCATTAAATAAGTATAAAGGAAATTACCAAAAACGGCAGACAGCTTGGAACAATGAAGTAAACAACAAACTGCACTTGGTAAAGCCAGTTTTAGGTGTGCTGCTCAATCTCGTGGCATGGAAATAAAACAAGTAAATATGTCGCTTAAAGATTGCAATTAAAAAGTAGAAAGGAAATTAAGCAAAAATGGCAGACAGCTTGGAACAATGAAGTAAACAAACTGCACTTGGTAAAGCCAGTTCTAGGTGTGCTGCTCAATCTCGTGGCATGGAGATAAAACAAATAAATATGTCGCTTAAAGATTGCAATTAAAAAGTAGAAAGGAAATTAAGCAAAAATGGCAGACAGCTTGGAACAATGAAGTAAACAACAAAGTGCACTTGGTAAAGCCAGTTCTAGGTGTGGTGCTCAATCTCGTGGCAAGGAAATAAAACAAGTAAATATGTCATTTAAAGATTGCATTAAATAAGTAGAAAGGAAATTAAGCGAAAATGGCAGACAGCTTGGAACAATGAAGTAAACAACAAACTGCACTTGGTAAAGCCAGTTCTAGGTGTGGTGCTCAATCTCGTGGCAAGGAAATAAAACAAGTAAATATGTTGTTTAAAGATTGCATTAAATAAGTAGAAAGGAAATTAAGCCAAAATGGCAGACAGCTTGGAACAATTAAGTAAAAAACAAACTGCACTTGGTAAAGCCAGTTCTAGGTGTGCTGCTCAATCCCGTGGAAAGGAAATAAAACAAGTAAATATGTTGTTTAAAGATTGCATTAAATAAGTATAAAGGAAATTAGCAAAAACGGCAGACAGCTTGGAACAATGAAGTAAACAACAAACTGCACTTGGTAAAGCCAGTTTTAGGTGTGCTGCTCAATCTCGTGGCATGGAAATAAAACAAGTAAATATGTCGCTTAAAGATTGCAATTAAAAAGTAGAAAGGAAATTAAGCAAAAATGGCAGACAGCTTGGAACAATGAAGTAAACAAACTGCACTTGGTAAAGCCAGTTCTAGGTGTGCTGCTCAATCCCGTGGAGAGGAAATAAAACAAGTGAATATGTTGTTTAAAGATTGCATTAAATAAGTAGAAAGGAAATTAAGCAAAAATGGCAGACAGCTTGGAACAATGAAGTAAACAACAAAGTGCACTTGGTAAAGCCAGTTCTAGGTGTGGTGCTCAATCTCGTGGCAAGGAAATAAAACAAGTAAATATGTCATTTAAAGATTGCATTAAATAAGTAGAAAGGAAATTAAGCGAAAATGGCAGACAGCTTGGAACAATGAAGTAAACAACAAAGTGCACTTGGTAAAGCCAGTTCTAGGTGTGGTGCTCAATCTCGTGGCAAGGAAATAAAACAAGTAAATATGTCATTTAAAGATTGCATTAAATAAGTAGAAAGGAAATTAAGCAAAAATGGCAGACAGCTTGGAACAATGAAGTAAACAACAAAGTGCACTTGGTAAAGCCAGTTCTAGGTGTGGTGCTCAATCTCGTGGCAAGGAAATAAAACAAGTAAATATGTCGTTTAAAGATTGCAATAAATAAGTAGAAAGGAAATTAAGCAAAAATGGCAGACAGCTTGGAACAATGAAGTAAACAACAAAGTGCAATTGGTAAAGCCAGTTCTAGGTGTGGTGCTCAATCTCGTGGCAAGGAAATAAAACAAGTAAATATGTCGTTTAAAGATTGCATTAAATAAGTAGAAAGGAAATTAAGCGAAAATGGCAGACAGCTTGGAACAATGAAGTAAACAACAAAGTGCACTTGGTAAAGCCAGTTCTAGGTGTGGTGCTCAATCTCGTGGCAAGGAAATAAAACAAGTAAATATGTCATTTAAAGATTGCATTAAATAAGTAGAAAGGAAATTAAGCAAAAATGGCAGACAGCTTGGAACAATGAAGTAAACAACAAAGTGCACTTGGTAAAGCCAGTTCTAGGTGTGCTGCTCAATCTCGTGGCAAGGAAATAAAACAAGTAAATATATCATTTAAAGATTGCATTAAATAAGTAGAAAGGAAATTAGCAAAAATGGCAGACAGCTTGGAACAATGAAGTAAACAACAAACTGCACTTGGTAAAGCCAGTTCTAGGTGTGCTGCTCAATCTCGTGGCATGGAAATAAAACAAGTAAATATGTCGCTTAAAGATTGCATTAAAAAAGTAGAAAGGAAATTAAGCAAAAATGGCAGACAGCTTGGAACAATGAAGTAAAAAACAAACTGCACTTGGTAAAGCCAGTTCTAGGTGTGCTGCTCAATCTCGTGGCATGGAAATAAAACAAGTAAATATATCATTTAATGATTGCATTAAATAAGTAGAAAGGAAATTAGCAAAAATGGCAGACAGCTTGGAACAATGAAGTAAACAACAAACTGCACTTGGTAAAGCCAGTTCTAGGTGTGCAGCTCAATCTCGTGGCAAGGAAATAAAACAAGTAAATATATCATTTAAAGATTGCATTAAATAAGTAGAAAGGAAATTAGCAAAAATGGCAGACAGCTTGGAACAATGAAGTAAACAACAAACTGCACTTGGTAAAGCCAGTTCTAGGTGTGCTGCTCAATCTCGTGGCATGGAAATAAAACAAGTAAATATGTCGCTTAAAGATTGCATTAAAAAAGTAGAAAGGAAATTAAGCAAAAATGGCAGACAGCTTGGAACAATGAAGTAAACAACAAACTGCACTTGGTAAAGCCAGTTCTAGGTGTGCTGCTCAATCCCGTCTAGAGGAAATAAAACAAGTAAATATGTTGTTTAAAGATTGCATTAAATAAGTAGAAAGGAAATTAAGCAAAAATGGCAGACAGCTTGGAACAATGAAGTAAACAACAAACTGCGCTTGGTAAAGCCAGTTCTAGGTGTGGTGCTCAATCTCGTGGCAAGGAAATAAAACAAGTAAATATGTCATTTAAAGATTGCATTAAATAAGTAGAAAGGAAATTAAGCAAAACTGGCAGACAGCTTGGAACAATGAAGTAAACAACAAAGTGCACTTGGTAAAGCCAGTTCTAGGTGTGGTGCTCAATCTCGTGGCAAGGAAATAAAACAAGTAAATATGTCGTTTAAAGATTGCATTAAATAAGTAGAAAGGAAATTAAGCAAAAATGGCAGACAGCTTGGAACAATGAAGTAAACAACAAAGTGCAATTAGTAAAGCCAGTTCTAGGTGTGGTGCTCAATCTCGTGGCAAGGAAATAAAACAAGTAAATATGTCATTTAAAGATTGCATTAAATAAGTAGAAAGGAAATTAAGCAAAAATGGCAGACAGCTTGGAACAATGAAGTAAACAACAAAGTGCACTTGGTAAAGCCAGTTCTAGGTGTGCTGCTCAATCTCGTGGCAAGGAAATAAAACAAGTAAATATATCATTTAAAGATTGCATTAAATAAGTAGAAAGGAAATTAGCAAAAATGGCAGACAGCTTGGAACAATGAAGTAAACAACAAACTGCACTTGGTAAAGCCAGTTCTAGGTGTGCTGCTCAATTTTGTGGCATGGAAATAAAACAAGTAAATATGTCGCTTAAAGATTGCATTAAAAAAGTAGAAAGGAAATTAAGCAAAAATGGCAGACAGCTTGGAACAATGAAGTAAAAAACAAACTGCACTTGGTAAAGCCAGTTCTAGGTGTGCTGCTCAATCTCGTCGCATGGAAATAAAACAAGTAAATATATCATTTAATGATTGCATTAAATAAGTAGAAAGGAAATTAGCAAAAATGGCAGACAGCTTGGAACAATGAAGTAAACAACAAACTGCACTTGGTAAAGCCAGTTCTAGGTGTGCTGCTCAATCTCGTGGCATGGAAATAAAACAAGTAAATATGTCGCTTAAAGATTGCATTAAAAAAGTAGAAAGGAAATTAAGCAAAAATGGCAGACAGCTTTGAACAATGAAGTAAAAAACAAACTGCACTTGGTAAAGCCAGTTCTAGGTGTGCTGCTCAATCTCGTGGCATGGAAATAAAACAAGTAAATATATCATTTAATGATTGCATTAAATAAGTAGAAAGGAAATTAGCAAAAATGGCAGACAGCTTGGAACAATGAAGTAAAAAACAAACTGCACTTGGTAAAGCCAGTTCTAGGTGTGCTGCTCAATCTCGTGGCATGGAAATAAAACAAGTAAATATATCATTTAATGATTGCATTAAATAAGTAGAAAGGAAATTAGCAAAAATGGCTGACAGCTTGGAACAATGAAGTAAACAACAAACTGCACTTGGTAAAGCCAGTTCTAGGTGTGCAGCTCAATCTCGTGGCAAGGAAATAAAACAAGTAAATATAGCGCAAAAAGGACACGGACGACACAGAAGTGGACAGGACAGGCGCTAACTTGCAACTTTATATTTCGAAAAGCCACCACGTCTAATATATAGGAGCCGATCACCACCATCAAGCGATGAGCATGCGCAAAGAAGAGCACAATCAGGATTGCAGCGGGTGAAAAATAAGCAAAAAATTACGATAAAATAACAAAATGAAAACACGGTGCCGGGGGAACACTGAAAGAAAAGAGACATCGTGTACCGAAACTTACTGCAAAAAGCGCTTTACAAGCTTGTCAATGTTAAGAACCAAACAGATAACGCGGCAAAAAGGGAGATAAACAGATCGACTAAAAGATTAGGGGAGTGTACAAGGCTCCACACTGAGACAAGCACGTGGTGAAGAAAGACAGAATGACAATGGGGAAACAACATTGATGGGTCATGGCAATGGAAGTAAAAGATAGCAGAAATTTAGGCCAAAAACAGATAAGGGCTGTGATACTATACATAATCAAATGAAAAAATATTGAAAAGTTTGAAACTAGGAAACAATGAAAATATATGTATATGAAAAATACAGAAAGACCTAAACAGAAAAAGGATAAAACTAGAAGTATAAAAACATGAGTGTAGAGGGCTCCACGCTAAAACAACGAGGGGGGGGGGGCAAATATGAGAAAGGAAATAACAACTGAAGTAAAAGTCAATAATATGCCAAGGAATAGTAGCAGCACTTGGCAGCAGGGGACAGCGAAGAACGCACCGCTTGACGCACCTCTTCTTGTTGTCACAGATAAAGGCCCCAGCATCTAGCTGATCTGCATCTGCGCACGGCTCCACGTGGCTGCGCCCGGAATCGTGATATCAGCCTTCGCTGACGTCACGGCACTGCAACACCACCAGGGGCTTGGCCTACAAATACGGGACGCTCTCACGGACAGGGCCACTTGGCAGCAGGGGACAGCGAAGAACGCACCGCTTGACGCACCTCTTCTTGTTGTCACAGATAAAGGCCCCAGCATCTAGCTGATCTGCATCTGCGCACGGCTCCACGTGGCTGCGCCCGGAATCGTGATATCAGCCTTCGCTGACGTCACGGCACTGCAACACCACCAGGGGCTTGGCCTACAAATACGGGACGCTCTCACGGACAGGGCCACTTGGCAGCAGGGGACAGCGAAGAACGCACCGCTTGACGCACCTCTTCTTGTTGTCACAGGTTGGAAACTGTGTTTTTCTTTTTTTTTCTTCTTCTCAAAACTGCTGTCTCACTGCTGCCAATATTGATTGTTCTGTGTGTTTGTGCGTGAGAGCTTGATAAAATGAATAGCGAGCTACGCGATTTCAAAGAGCAGTTTGAGAGGGAAATGAAGAAATTCAAAAGACAGATTGAGCAGCAGCTGAAAACGGAGCTGCAAGAAGTGAAAAAGAGCCTTGAATTTTTAAATGAACAGTATGAGCAGACGAAAAACCAAAATGAGCTGCTAGAGAAGGAAAATAAAGCACTGAAGAAAGAAAACGATGCTTTGAAAAGTGAGTACCGAAATGCAAAGAAACAAATTGATGACCATGAGACCAGAATCCTCACAAGTGAACAGTACTCTCGAAACCGCAACTTGGAAATTAAAGGGATTAAGGAAGAAAAAGATGAGAATATTGTCACATTACTAGGTCACATTGGCACTGCTTTGAATGAGCCCGTGACTGCAAATGACATTGAAGTCTGCCACAGGGTTAAAACTCGAAATGAAAATGCAGTTCCTAACATAATCGTGCAATTCAAGCACCGATCAAAACGTGACTCAGTGCTCCAGAGGGCAAGAAAGGTTAGGCTTTCCACTACTGACATTGGGTGGTCAGATGAAAACCCCATATATGTAAATGAACATCTTTGCCCGGTGCTGAAGAAGCTAATGTTTAAAGCTGTCGAAAAAAAGAAAGCCTGTGGTTGGAAATTTGTGTGGGTAAGGGACGGAAAGATTTTCGCCCGCCAAGAAGAAGCGTCGACAGTAATCCACATCAGAAATGAGCAAGATGTTGAAAAGATAGTGTGACCGCATCAATATGCAGCCTAGACCGTTGCCGTCATCAGAAATAGCGATGGAACCTCATGAAGTAAATCACATTGCTGCCTCTGAGAACATAAATGGAATTAAGTGCTTTCACCTTAATATAAGATCAGTGCGCAATAAACAAGATTTTCTTAATATTCTACTAGAAAAATTTAATTTCGATTTTGAGGTAATAATGCTTACAGAAACTTGGCTTCATTCAGAGTGTGATAATATCACTGATGACAGGTACAATACATTTTGTCTGAATCGAACTCGGAAAGGTGGTGGCGGTCTGTTGTTGCACGTAAAAAAATGTATCGAGTATGATGTGCTTGATCAGTTTTCTATTGTTTCCGATGATGTAGAGTGCCTTGCTGCAATAAGTCAAAGGTATCTTATAGTTGTCATGTATCGTCCTCCTAATGGAGTAGTTGACTCTTTTCTTCGTCACCTTGAAGACATCCTAAACTATGCAAGCAATAACAACCTCAACTTGTTTTTGGGTGGTGATTTCAATATTGATCTGATGACTAAATCCAACACTCAGCAGTGCTTACAAACCTTACTCCTATCACACTCCTGCCACAATGTGATCAAAGACGCTACACGTATAACAACAACGTCGTGTACCTTATTGGATGTCTTTGTCACAAACATCCCTGAACACGAAGTTTTTGGTGGCGTTATCACGTCCGGCATAAGTGACCACTTGCCTATTTTCTTACTCGCTAAAAATGCGCTAAGGAAACATGCGGACGGAGCCAATGTAATTAAAGCATTTCAAGAAATTAATGAAAAAACTTTGAACACATTTCGCACAAACCTTTCTGCGGTAAACTGGGAACCAGTGTATAGCTCCTCGAGCGCCGATGGTGCTTATGAACTTTTTTTGAGATTGTTTATTGATGCATACTCAAGTTCATTTCCAATGAAAACATGCAAAAAAAGAAGAAAAATTCGAAAACCTTGGATCAATACCGATTGTTTGAAATTAATAAGAAAAAAAGAAAAGCTATTTACTAGGTTCTTAAACACTCGCAATCTGAAAGACTGGGAAATTTTTAAAAGGCATAGAAACAAAACTAATGCTAAGCTGCGAAAGGCAAAACAGGTTTATTTATGTAACTACTTTGAAGTTGGTAGTGCCCCAAAAGCTGAACATATGTGGAAAAAAATTAATGTGCTGCTAAATAGAGTTCCCGTAAAGGAAAATATTAATGAAATCATATTAAACAATAAAGTCATTAAGGGAGCGATGCTAGCAGAGGAATTTAATACCTTTTTTCTAAACTTGGTCACCAGCACACATTCCTCGGAGGCAATAAATGGAATGATTAGAAACCCACAAAGTTTTTACATTGACCCTACAAGCGAGACTGAGGTCTGTGCTGTGTACCATTCACTGAAAAACAGCTTTGCTTGTGATATTGATAATATCCAGATCAAACCAGTAAAATATGCACTAGACCTCATTTTGTCGCCGCTCACATACTTGTACAATATTTGCCTCTCAACAGGCACTTTCCCCAGGAAGATGCAAATCGCTAAGGTAGTCCCTATATTTAAAAAAGGGGACAAAAATAATCTGACAAACTATCGGCCAATTTCCATCCTGCCAGTCTTCTCAAAAGGTCTAGAAAAACTCATCCACATACGAATTACCAAGTTTGCCACTAAACATAATGTAATTAATCCCACTCAGTTTGGCTTTAGAAAAGGAATGTCCAAGGAATATGCTCTTTTGGCTCAAAAAGAAATAATTTTGAAAGCAATCGAAGAAAAATATGTAATTGCAGGTGTATATATAGACTTTTCGAAGGCATTCGATAGCATAAACCATGTTACTTTGTTAAAAAAACTGGAAGTATATGGAATACGTGGAATACCTCTCGACCTCTTAAAGTCTTACCTCGAAAACAGAATGCAGTGCGTTTCCATACAGGAAATTCTATCCTCTTGCCAGCCAATAAAAGCAGGTGTCCCCCAAGGCAGCATACTTGGTCCCCTATTATTTAACTTGTACACAAATGATATTACGTGCATTAGTAGCAACGCAGAATACGTAACATATGCAGACGACACGACAATATTTTTTCGCAGTCGTTCCTATAATTCTCTTCAATCCGAAATAAACAGCACTCTGGAAAAACTGACCACCTGGAGCGAAATAAACTCTTTACAGATTAATGCTAATAAAACAAAGGCCATTATTTTCACTACCAGACAAGCAGCCAGCGCTCCAGAGATGACGTTCACTTTAGGCGACGCAGATGTAGAAATCGTAGATTCTGTAAAATGTCTTGGTGTCCACTTTCACAAAAATATGTCCTGGGACACGCACATTGACCACGTTACCACACAGATAGCAAAAGCTGCTGGGGTCATAACTAAATATAAATCGTTCTTACCGACGGCCGTTAAATTACACATTTACAATTCACTTTTCCTTTCACATGTTAACTACTGTCTCTTAGTGTGGGGTAAAACAACACTTGGTAATTTAAATCGCATACATGTCCTACAGAAAAGAGCGATCCGCAGCATAGCAAATGTTCATTATCGTGAACATACATCCGAACTTTTCACTAAATTTGACATTCTTTCCATCCATCATATGTACTCATTCTACCTTGCAAAGCGATATAAGCATGACTCGCTTGAAATTCTCCGTACACTTGCTAACTTGACCCCTCAAACACGACACTACAATACACGCACTAATCTAATTTGGAAAATTCCTTACTCACGCTTAAGACTATCTGAACAAATGCTCCGTCATGCCCTACCGACCCTATTAAACCACCTTCATTGTCAAGGAATTAACATAAGCACCATTACCAACAATATGCTTAAGTCCTTTGTAACGCGACAGTGAGCGTGTATGAAATTGTTGTTGTATTTTAGAAATTCTGTTGTAGAATTGGTGTGCTACCGTGGCTGCATTCCTTGTACATACTGACCTTTATTTGTGGCTCTAAAATGAGTATAATATTTTTGTATTGCATATTACACATACTGACTTTTAAACTTTCTAATGTATAAAGATGTATGTTTCTTAATGTTCCACTGTATATGCCTCATAAATAGGGGGCCCGAAGCTCGTCAAGTGGAAACTTCCACTTTTTCTTCGAGCCCTCCTCGTCCTCCGCTAATCTTTTTGTGAGGAAGAAATAAAATTATTGATTGATTGATTGATTGAAACCCAAAGGAAAAGCGGAACCGTTCCAGTTCACAACACCATAAATATTTTTGACACATGGTTCACACCTACAGATAGCCATCAAGGAATTCAACTTCACTGTCCAGTAATTGAATAGAAGGTGCGCTGACGCACTTTTTCCCAGCTTTTCTTATAAAATACGCCTCCATGACTTCACGCTCCGTTTTTCCTTTAGCTGATGTTAAGTATTCTGTTTTATCTATTTTTGGATGGCATCCACTCTTTTGCTCTGTGTCACATGCTTTGCAATGGTCGGCCAGGTTACTTCCTGATTTGTTGCGTACGCATAATCTATGTTCTCTGGCCCTGTCATTGAAGCATCTTCCTGTCTGCCCAATGTAATGACGCCCGCAACTGATAGGAATTCTGTACACAACGTTCGCTTTACATTCCGTAAACTTTGTTTGATGTTTCGTCGTGCAGTCATCTCGTTTTTCCATTTTCTTAGTGCAGACCTTGGAAAGCTTACATGGGGCAGAGAAAACTACTTGTACATTATAACGCGCTGCCAGCTTCTTGAAATTATGTGAAAACCTATGATAATATGGTATTACCTGGACAGGAGTCTTGCCTTTTATCTCTTCACTCCCCTGCTCACTACAAGAAACCTTGGGGGCTTTCAGCTTTTGCAGAAGGCTTTCACACACTGCCAGTAGAAGGACTACGGGGAATCCAGCCTCCTGCAGGCGCCTGAATTGTTCATGGATGCTGGCGGCCATACGGTGCGTGCAGGATTTTGTAGCTGCTCCGTGGAGACATGAAGACACGATACCCCGCTTAACAACTTTAGAGTGCGCGCTGTCAAAGCGTAACAGACGTTTTTTGGTTCGTGGATGGTACATCCAGCAGATATTACGGTTGGTGAAATCTAATTCAATATCTAAGAACTGAATGCGGCCATCTGTAGGTTATTCCCACGTAAAATTTAACCCGGCACCGTGCTCCGAAAAAATTCTCAACACTTCCTTGTCAACATCGCATTTTCTTCTATTACATTTTCTAAAAATAATAAGGAAATCATCAACGTATCTGAACACTTTTGAAACAGGAAGGTCAGAAAGATTAGCTTGAATGCGTTTGTCAATCGCGGATAAAAATAGGTCACATAACACAGGCGCAACAGAGGAACCTATAAAAATGCCTCTTTTTTGAATATAGAAATGTCCTTCTGAAAAGATAGCTGTGGACGCAAGGTAGAATTCCAGCAAAGACAGGAAAGAATCGCTGCTGGTTCCCGCGCCGTTCTGGAAGGCTATTTCCCCGCTTTCACATATTGTTTCTCGGAGCACTGAGAGCAACTCTCCATGAGGTACTGAATAATAAAGGTCTTCTATGTCTATTGAAAAACCATTCACGTCGCAAAAAGGACCCTGCTCAAGGTTGACGACCAATTCTTTAGAGCTTCGGATGAGGAACGGATCCTCAGTCTTCAAGGTGTTAAGGTGCCGTTGAAGGTAGGAGCTAACAAGCTTTTGCCAGGTGCCGTTCTCGGACACTATGACCCTAAACGGACATGCAGGCTTGTGCGTTTTCGCAGTGTAAAATACATCTAAGCATCCATTTTTGGTCTTTTCCACTGCTTTACGAAGAGTGTCGAGACCTAGTTCTCCCAGAAGATGAATTCCAGAACGGCGGCACCGCTTCGGGTCAAACTTGACTTGGTTAAAGTTCTTTTGGATGGCGGAGAGGGCTTTTTCTTTAAACATCGCTGCTGGTAAGATGGCAAAGCCACCTTCTTTGTCGCACTGCAAAGCAACCAGATTCTGTTGATGCAGATAAGCAGTCACTTTTTGAAACGGCGGTTTTTTGTTGATCAGGTGCCTTTTGAAACCGCCGTTTCAAAAAGTGACTGCTTATCTGCATCAACAGAATCTGGTTGCTTTGCAGTGCGACAAAGAAGGTGGCTTTGCCATCTTACCAGCAGCGATGTTTAAAGAAAAAGCCCTCTCCGCCATCCAAAAGAACTTTAACCAAGTCAAGTTTGACCCGAAGCGGTGCCGCCGTTCTGGAATTCATCTTCTGGGAGAACTAGGTCTCGACACTCTTCGTAAAGCAGTGGAAAAGACCAAAAATGGATGCTTAGATGTATTTTACACTGCGAAAACGCACAAGCCTGCATGTCCGTTTAGGGTCATAGTGTCCGAGAACGGCACCTGGCAAAAGCTTGTTAGCTCCTACCTTCAACGGCACCTTAACACCTTGAAGACTGAGGATCCGTTCCTCATCCGAAGCTCTAAAGAATTGGTCGTCAACCTTGAGCAGGGTCCTTTTTGCGACGTGAATGGTTTTTCAATAGACATAGAAGACCTTTATTATTCAGTACCTCATGGAGAGTTGCTCTCAGTGCTCCGAGAAACAATATGTGAAAGCGGGGAAATAGCCTTCCAGAACGGCGCGGGAACCAGCAGCGATTCTTTCCTGTCTTTGCTGGAATTCTACCTTGCGTCCACAGCTATCTTTTCAGAAGGACATTTCTATATTCAAAAAAGAGGCATTTGTATAGGTTCCTCTGTTGCGCCTGTGTTATGTGACCTATTTTTATCCGCGATTGACAAACGCATTCAAGCTAATCTTTCTGACCTTCCTGTTTCAAAAGTGTTCAGATACGTTGATGATTTCCTTATTATTTTTAGAAAATGTAATAGAAGAAAATGCGATGTTGACAAGGAAGTGTTGAGAATTTTTTCGGAGCACGGTGCCGGGTTAAATTTTACGTGGGAATCACCTACAGATGGCCGCATTCAGTTCTTAGATATTGAATTAGATTTCACCAACCGTAATATCTGCTGGATGTACCATCCACGAACCAAAAAACGTCTGTTACGCTTTGACAGCGCGCACTCTAAAGTTGTTAAGCGGGGTATCGTGTCTTCATGTCTCCACGGAGCAGCTACAAAATCCTGCACGCACCGTATGGCCGCCAGCAT
Source organism: Amblyomma americanum (assembly GCF_052857255.1). Classification (NCBI taxonomy): domain Eukaryota; kingdom Metazoa; phylum Arthropoda; class Arachnida; order Ixodida; family Ixodidae; genus Amblyomma; species Amblyomma americanum. The sequence goes on along the minus strand of NW_027526487.1, from coordinate 594,957 downwards.
CCATGAACAATTCAGGCGCCTGCAGGAGGCTGGATTCCCCGTAGTCCTTCTACTGGCAGTGTGTGAAAGCCTTCTGCAAAAGCTGAAAGCCCCCAAGGTTTCTTGTAGTGAGCAGGGGAGTGAAGAGATAAAAGGCAAGACTCCTGTCCAGGTAATACCATATTATCATAGGTTTTCACATAATTTCAAGAAGCTGGCAGCGCGTTATAATGTACAAGTAGTTTTCTCTGCCCCATGTAAGCTTTCCAAGGTCTGCACTAAGAAAATGGAAAAACGAGATGACTGCACGACGAAACATCAAACAAAGTTTACGGAATGTAAAGCGAACGTTGTGTACAGAATTCCTATCAGTTGCGGGCGTCATTACATTGGGCAGACAGGAAGATGCTTCAATGACAGGGCCAGAGAACATAGATTATGCGTACGCAACAAATCAGGAAGTAACCTGGCCGACCATTGCAAAGCATGTGACACAGAGCAAAAGAGTGGATGCCATCCAAAAATAGATAAAACAGAATTCTTAACATCAGCTAAAGGAAAAACGGAGCGTGAAGTCATGGAGGCGTATTTTATAAGAAAAGCTGGGAAAAAGTGCGTCAGCGCACCTTCTATTCAATTACTGGACAGTGAAGTTGAATTCCTTGATGGCTATCTGTAGGTGTGAACCATGTGTCAAAAATATTTATGGTGTTGTGAACTGGAACGGTTCCGCTTTTCCTTTGGGTTTTTCCTGCTGCTACTATTCCTTGGCATATTATTGACTTTTACTTCAGTTGTTATTTCCTTTCTCATATTTGCCCCCCCCCCCTCGTTGTTTTAGCGTGGAGCCCTCTACACTCGTGTTTTTATACTTCTAGTTTTATCCTTTTTCTGTTTAGGTCTTTCTGTATTTTTCATATACATATATTTTCATTGTTTCCTAGTTTCAAACTTTTCAATATTTTTTTCATTTGATTATGTATAGTATCACAGCCCTTATCTGTTTTTGGCCTAAATTTCTGCTATCTTTTACTTCCATTGCCATGACCCATCAATGTTGTTTCCCCATTGTCATTCTGTCTTTCTTCACCACGTGCTTGTCTCAGTGTGGAGCCTTGTACACTCCCCTCATCTTTTAGTCGATCTGTTTATCTCCCTTTTTGCCGCGTTATCTGTTTGGTTCTTAACATTGACAAGCTTGTAAAGCGCTTTTTGCAGTAAGTTTCGGTACACGATGTCTCTTTTCTTTCAGTGTTCCCCCGGCACCGTGTTTTCATTTTGTTATTTTATCGTAATTTTTTGCTTATTTTTCACCCGCTGCAATCCTGATTGTGCTCTTCTTTGCGCATGCTCATCGCTTGATGGTGGTGATCGGCTCCTATATATTAGACGTGGTGGCTTTTCGAAATATAAAGTTGCAAGTTAGCGCCTGTCCTGTCCACTTCTGTGTCGTCCGTGTCCTTTTTGCGCTATGTTTTCTAAGAACTGTTACCAACTAGCCCAAACCAAGCTACTGTTAAAGTAAATATATCATTTAAAGATTGCATTAAATAAGTAGAAAGGAAATTAGCAAAAATGGCAGACAGCTTGGAACAATGAAGTAAACAACAAACTGCACTTGGTAAAGCCAGTTCTAGGTGTGCTGCTCAATCTCGTGGCATGGAAATAAAACAAGTAAATATGTCGCTTAAAGATTGCATTAAAAAAGTAGAAAGGAAATTAAGCAAAAATGGCAGACAGCTTGGAACAATGAAGTAAACAACAAACTGCACTTGGTAAAGCCAGTTCTAGGTGCGCTGCTCAATCCCGTGGAGAGGAAATAAAACAAGTAAATATGTTGTTTAAAGATTGCATTAAATAAGTAGAAAGGAAATTAAGCAAAAATGGCAGACAGCTTGGAACAATGAAGTAAACAACAAACTGCACTTGGTAAAGCCAGTTCTAGGTGTGGTGCTCAATCTCGTGGCAAGGAAATAAAACAAGTAAATATGTCATTTAAAGATTGCATTAAATAAGTAGAAAGGAAATTAAGCAAAACTGGCAGACAGCTTGGAACAATGAAGTAAACAACAAAGTGCACTTGGTAAAGCCAGTTCTAGGTGTGGTGCTCAATCTCGTGGCAAGGAAATAAAACAAGTAAATATGTCGTTTAAAGATTGCATTAAATAAGTAGAAAGGAAATTAAGCAAAAATGGCAGACAGCTTGGAACAATGAAGTAAACAACAAACTGCACTTGGTAAAGCCAGTTCTAGGTGTGGTGCTCAATCTCGTGGCAAGGAAATAAAACAAGTAAATATGTCATTTAAAGATTGCATTAAATAAGTAGAAAGGAAATTAAGCAAAACTGGCAGACAGCTTGGAACAATGAAGTAAACAACAAAGTGCACTTGGTAAAGCCAGTTCTAGGTGTGGTGCTCAATCTCGTGGCAAGGAAATAAAACAAGTAAATATGTCGTTTAAAGATTGCATTAAATAAGTAGAAAGGAAATTAAGCAAAAATGGCAGACAGCTTGGAACAATGAAGTAAACAACAAAGTGCAATTGGTAAAGCCAGTTCTAGGTGTGGTGCTCAATCTCGTGGCAAGGAAATAAAACAAGTAAATATGTCATTTAAAGATTGCATTAAATAAGTAGAAAGGAAATTAAGCAAAAATGGCAGACAGCTTGGAACAATGAAGTAAACAAAGTGCACTTGGTAAAGCCAGTTCTAGGTGTGCTGCTCAATCTCGTGGCAAGGAAATAAAACAAGTAAATATATCATTTAAAGATTGCAATAAATAAGTAGAAAGGAAATTAGCAAAAATGGCAGACAGCTTGGAACAATGAAGTAAACAACAAACTGCACTTGGTAAAGCCAGTTCTAGGTGTGCTGCTCAATCTCGTGGCATGGAAATAAAACAAGTAAATATGTCGCTTAAAGATTGCATTAAAAAAGTAGAAAGGAAATTAAGCAAAAATGGCAGACAGCTTGGAACAATGAAGTAAAAAACAAACTGCACTTGGTAAAGCCAGTTCTAGGTGTGCTGCTCAATCTCGTGGCATAGAAATAAAACAAGTAAATATATCATTTAATGATTGCATTAAATAAGTAGAAAGGAAATTAGCAAAAATGGCAGACAGCTTGGAACAATGAAGTAAACAACAAACTGCACTTGGTAAAGCCAGTTCTAGGTGTGCTGCTCAATCTCGTGGCATGGAAATAAAACAAGTAAATATGTCGCTTAAAGATTGCATTAAAAAAGTAGAAAGGAAATTAAGCAAAAATGGCAGACAGCTTGGAACAATGAAGTAAAAAACAAACTGCACTTGGTAAAGCCAGTTCTAGGTGTGCTGCTCAATCTCGTGGCATGGAAATAAAACAAGTAAATATATCATTTCATGATTGCATTAAATAAGTAGAAAGGAAATTAGCAAAAATGGCAGACAGCTTGGAACAATGAAGTAAACAACAAACTGCACTTGGTAAAGCCAGTTCTAGGTGTGCAGCTCAATCTCGTTGCAAGGAAATAAAACAAGTAAATATATCATTTAAAGATTGCATTAAATAAGTAGAAAGGAAATTAGCAAAAATGGCAGACAGCTTGGAACAATGAAGTAAACAACAAACTGCACTTGGTAAAGCCAGTTCTAGGTGTGCTGCTCAATCTCGTGGCATGGAAATAAAACAAGTAAATATGTCGCTTAAAGATTGTATTAAAAAAGTAGAAAGGAAATTAAGCAAAAATGGCAGACAGCTTGGAACAATGAAGTAAACAACAAACTGCACTTGGTAAAGCCAGTTCTAGGTGTGCTGCTCAATCCCGTGGAGAGGAAATAAAACAAGTAAATATGTTGTTTAAAGATTGCATTAAATAAGTAGAAAGGAAATTAAGCAAAAATGGCACACAGCTTGGAACAATGAAGTAAACAACAAACTGCACTTGGTAAAGCCAGTTCTAGGTGTGGTGCTCAATCTCGTGGCAAGGAAATAAAACAAGTAAATATGTCATTTAAAGATTGCATTAAATAAGTAGAAAGGAAATTAAGCAAAACTGGCAGACAGCTTGGAACAATGAAGTAAACAACAAAGTGCACTTGGTAAAGCCAGTTCTAGGTGTGGTGCTCAATCTCGTGGCAAGGAAATAAAACAAGTAAATATGTCGTTTAAAGATTGCATTAAATAAGTAGAAAGGAAATTAAGCAAAAATGGCAGACAGCTTGGAACAATGAAGTAAACAACAAAGTGCAATTGGTAAAGCCAGTTCTAGGTGTGGTGCTCAATCTCGTGGCAAGGAAATAAAACAAGTAAATATGTCGTTTAAAGATTGCATTAAATAAGTAGAAAGGAAAATAAGCGAAAATGGCAGACAGCTTGGAACAATGAAGTAAACAACAAAGTGCACTTGGTAAAGCCAGTTCTAGGTGTGGTGCTCAATCTCGTGGCAAGGAAATAAAACAAGTAAATATGTCATTTAAAGATTGCATTAAATAAGTAGAAAGGAAATTAAGCAAAAATGGCAGACAGCTTGGAACAATGAAGTAAACAACAAACTGCACTAGGTAAAGCCAGTTCTAGGTGTGCTGCTCAATCCCGTGGAGAGGAAATAAAACAAGTAAATATGTTGTTTAAAGATTGCATTAAATAAGTAGAAAGGAAATTAAGCAAAAATGGCAGACAGCTTGGAACAATGAAGTAAAAAAGAAACTGCACTTGGTAAAGCCAGTTCTAGGTGTGCTGCTCAATCTCGTGGCATGGAAATAAAACAAGTAAATATATCATTTAATGATTGCATTAAATAAGTAGAAATAAAATTAGCAAAAATGGCAGACAGCTTGGAACAATGAAGTAAACAACAAACTGCACTTGGTAAAGCCAGTTCTAGGTGTGCAGCTCAATCTCGTGGCAAGGAAATAAAACAAGTGAATATATCATTTAAAGATTGCATTAAATAAGTAGAAAGGAAATTAAGCAAAAATGGCAGACAGCTTGGAACAATGAAGTAAAAAACAAACTGCACTTGGTAAAGCCAGTTCTAGGTGTGCTGCTCAATCTCGTGGCATGGAAATAAAACAAGTAAATATATCATTTAATGATTGCATTAAATAAGTAGAAAGGAAATTAGCAAAAATGGCAGACAGCTTGGAACAATGAAGTAAACAACAAACTGCACTTGGTAAAGCCAGTTCTAGGTGTGCTGCTCAATCTCGTGGCATGGAAATAAAACAAGTAAATATGTCGCTTAAAGATTGCATTAAAAAAGTAGAAAGGAAATTAAGCAAAAATGGCAGACAGCTTGGAACAATGAAGTAAAAAACAAACTGCACTTGGTAAAGCCACTTCTAGGTGTGCTGCTCAATCTCGTGGCATGGAAATAAAACAAGTAAATATATCATTTCATGATTGCATTAAATAAGTAGAAAGGAAATTAGCAAAAATGGCAGACAGCTTGGAACAATGAAGTAAACAACAAACTGCACTTGGTAAAGCCAGTTCTAGGTGTGCAGCTCAATCTCGTGGCAAGGAAATAAAACAAGTAAATATATCATTTAAAGATTGCATTAAATAAGTAGAAAGGAAATTAGCAAAAATGGCAGACAGCTTGGAACAATGAAGTAAACAACAAACTGCACTTGGTAAAGCCAGTTCTAGGTGTGCTGCTCAATCTCGTGGCATGGAAATAAAACAAGTAAATATGTCGCTTAAAGATTGCATTAAAAAAGTAGAAAGGAAATTAAGCAAAAATGGCAGACAGCTTGGAACAATGAAGTAAACAACAAACTGCACTTGGTAAAGCCAGTTCTAGGTGTGCTGCTCAATCCCGTGGAGAGGAAATAAAACAAGTAAATATGTTGTTTAAAGATATCATTAAATAAGTAGAAAGGAAATTAAGCAAAAATGGCACACAGCTTGGAACAATGAAGTAAACAACAAACTGCACTTGGTAAAGCCAGTTCTAGGTGTGGTGCTCAATCTCGTGGCAAGGAAATAAAACAAGTAAATATGTCATTTAAAGATTGCATTAAATAAGTAGAAAGGAAATTAAGCAAAACTGGCAGACAGCTTGGAACAATGAAGTAAACAACAAAGTGCACTTGGTAAAGCCAGTTCTAGGTGTGGTGCTCAATCTCGTGGCAAGGAAATAAAACAAGTAAATATGTCGTTTAAAGATTGCATTAAATAAGTAGAAAGGAAATTAAGCAAAAATGGCAGACAGCTTGGAACAATGAAGTAAACAACAAAGTGCAATTGGTAAAGCCAGTTCTAGGTGTGGTGCTCAATCTCGTGGCAAGGAAATAAAACAAGTAAATATGTCGTTTAAAGATTGCATTAAATAAGTAGAAAGGAAATTAAGCAAAAATGGCAGACAGCTTGGAACAATGAAGTAAACAACAAAGTGCAATTGGTAAAGCCAGTTCTAGGTGTGGTGCTCAATCTCGTGGCAAGGAAATAAAACAAGTAAATATGTCGTTTAAAGATTGCATTAAATAAGTAGAAAGGAAAATAAGCGAAAATGGCAGACAGCTTGGAACAATGAAGTAAACAACAAAGTGCACTTGGTAAAGCCAGTTCTAGGTGTGGTGCTCAATCTCGTGGCAAGGAAATAAAACAAGTAAATATGTCATTTAAAGATTGCATTAAATAAGTAGAAAGGAAATTAAGCAAAAATGGCAGACAGCTTGGAACAATGAAGTAAACAACAAACTGCACTAGGTAAAGCCAGTTCTAGGTGTGCTGCTCAATCCCGTGGAGAGGAAATAAAACAAGTAAATATGTTGTTTAAAGATTGCATTAAATAAGTAGAAAGGAAATTAAGCAAAAATGGCAGACAGCTTGGAACAATGAAGTAAAAAAGAAACTGCACTTGGTAAAGCCAGTTCTAGGTGTGCTGCTCAATCTCGTGGCATGGAAATAAAACAAGTAAATATATCATTTAATGATTGCATTAAATAAGTAGAAATAAAATTAGCAAAAATGGCAGACAGCTTGGAACAATGAAGTAAACAACAAACTGCACTTGGTAAAGCCAGTTCTAGGTGTGCAGCTCAATCTCGTGGCAAGGAAATAAAACAAGTGAATATATCATTTAAAGATTGCATTAAATAAGTAGAAAGGAAATTAAGCAAAAATGGCAGACAGCTTGGAACAATGAAGTAAAAAACAAACTGCACTTGGTAAAGCCAGTTCTAGGTGTGCTGCTCAATCTCGTGGCATGGAAATAAAACAAGTAAATATATCATTTAATGATTGCATTAAATAAGTAGAAAGGAAATTAGCAAAAATGGCAGACAGCTTGGAACAATGAAGTAAACAACAAACTGCACTTGGTAAAGCCAGTTCTAGGTGTGCTGCTCAATCTCGTGGCATGGAAATAAAACAAGTAAATATGTCGCTTAAAGATTGCATTAAAAAAGTAGAAAGGAAATTAAGCAAAAATGGCAGACAGCTTGGAACAATGAAGTAAAAAACAAACTGCACTTGGTAAAGCCACTTCTAGGTGTGCTGCTCAATCTCGTGGCATGGAAATAAAACAAGTAAATATATCATTTCATGATTGCATTAAATAAGTAGAAAGGAAATTAGCAAAAATGGCAGACAGCTTGGAACAATGAAGTAAACAACAAACTGCACTTGGTAAAGCCAGTTCTAGGTGTGCAGCTCAATCTCGTGGCAAGGAAATAAAACAAGTAAATATATCATTTAAAGATTGCATTAAATAAGTAGAAAGGAAATTAGCAAAAATGGCAGACAGCTTGGAACAATGAAGTAAACAACAAACTGCACTTGGTAAAGCCAGTTCTAGGTGTGCTGCTCAATCTCGTGGCATGGAAATAAAACAAGTAAATATGTCGCTTAAAGATTGCATTAAAAAAGTAGAAAGGAAATTAAGCAAAAATGGCAGACAGCTTGGAACAATGAAGTAAACAACAAACTGCACTTGGTAAAGCCAGTTCTAGGTGTGCTGCTCAATCCCGTGGAGAGGAAATAAAACAAGTAAATATGTTGTTTAAAGATATCATTAAATAAGTAGAAAGGAAATTAAGCAAAAATGGCACACAGCTTGGAACAATGAAGTAAACAACAAACTGCACTTGGTAAAGCCAGTTCTAGGTGTGGTGCTCAATCTCGTGGCAAGGAAATAAAACAAGTAAATATGTCATTTCAAGATTGCATTAAATAAGTAGAAAGGAAATTAAGCAAAACTGGCAGACAGCTTGGAACAATGAAGTAAACAACAAAGTGCACTTGGTAAAGCCAGTTCTAGGTGTGGTGCTCAATCTCGTGGCAAGGAAATAAAACAAGTAAATATGTCGTTTAAAGATTGCATTAAATAAGTAGAAAGGAAATTAAGCAAAAATGGCAGACAGCTTGGAACAATGAAGTAAACAACAAAGTGCAATTGGTAAAGCCAGTTCTAGGTGTGGTGCTCAATCTCGTGGCAAGGAAATAAAACAAGTAAATATGTCGTTTAAAGATTGCATTAAATAAGTAGAAAGGAAATTAAGCGAAAATGGCAGACAGCTTGGAACAATGAAGTAAACAAAGTGCACTTGGTAAAGCCAGTTCTAGGTGTGCTGCTCAATCTCGTGGCAAGGAAATAAAACAAGTAAATATATCATTTAAAGATTGCAATAAATAAGTAGAAAGGAAATTAGCAAAAATGGCAGACAGCTTGGAACAATGAAGTAAACAACAAACTGCACTTGGTAAAGCCAGTTCTAGGTGTGCTGCTCAATCTCGTGGCATGGAAATAAAACAAGTAAATATGTCGCTTAAAGATTGCATTAAAAAAGTAGAAAGGAAATTAAGCAAAAATGGCAGACAGCTTGGAACAATGAAGTAAAAAACAAACTGCACTTGGTAAAGCCAGTTCTAGGTGTGCTGCTCAATCTCGTGGCATAGAAATAAAACAAGTAAATATATCATTTAATGATTGCATTAAATAAGTAGAAAGGAAATTAGCAAAAATGGCAGACAGCTTGGAACAATGAAGTAAACAACAAACTGCACTTGGTAAAGCCAGTTCTAGGTGTGCTGCTCAATCTCGTGGCATGGAAATAAAACAAGTAAATATGTCGCTTAAAGATTGCATTAAAAAAGTAGAAAGGAAATTAAGCAAAAATGGCAGACAGCTTGGAACAATGAAGTAAAAAACAAACTGCACTTGTTAAAGCCAGTTCTAGGTGTGCTGCTCAATCTCGTGGCATGGAAATAAAACAAGTAAATATATCATTTCATGATTGCATTAAATAAGTAGAAAGGAAATTAGCAAAAATGGCAGACAGCTTGGAACAATGAAGTAAACAACAAACTGCACTTGGTAAAGCCAGTTCTAGGTGTGCAGCTCAATCTCGTGGCAAGGAAATAAAACAAGTAAATATATCATTTAAAGATTGCATTAAATAAGTAGAAAGGAAATTAGCAAAAATGGCAGACAGCTTGGAACAATGAAGTAAACAACAAACTGCACTTGGTAAAGCCAGTTCTAGGTGTGCTGCTCAATCTCGTGGCATGGAAATAAAACAAGTAAATATGTCGCTCAAAGATTGTATTAAAAAAGTAGAAAGGAAATTAAGCAAAAATGGCAGACAGCTTGGAACAATGAAGTAAACAACAAACTGCACTTGGTAAAGCCAGTTCTAGGTGTGCTGCTCAATCCCGTGGAGAGGAAATAAAACAAGTAAATATGTTGTTTAAAGATTGCATTAAATAAGTAGAAAGGAAATTAAGCAAAAATGGCACACAGCTTGGAACAATGAAGTAAACAACAAACTGCACTTGGTAAAGCCAGTTGTAGGTGTGGTGCTCAATCTCGTGGCAAGGAAATAAAACAAGTAAATATGTCATTTAAAGATTGCATTAAATAAGTAGAAAGGAAATTAAGCAAAACTGGCAGACAGCTTGGAACAATGAAGTAAACAACAAAGTGCACTTGGTAAAGCCAGTTCTAGGTGTGGTGCTCAATCTCGTGGCAAGGAAATAAAACAAGTAAATATGTCGTTTAAAGATTGCATTAAATAAGTAGAAAGGAAATTAAGCAAAAATGGCAGACAGCTTGGAACAATGAAGTAAACAACAAAGTGCAATTGGTAAAGCCAGTTCTAGGTGTGGTGCTCAATCTCGTGGCAAGGAAATAAAACAAGTAAATATGTCGTTTAAAGATTGCATTAAATAAGTAGAAAGGAAATTAAGCGAAAATGGCAGACAGCTTGGAACAATGAAGTAAACAACAAAGTGCACTTGGTAAAGCCAGTTCTAGGTGTGGTGCTCAATCTCGTGGCAAGGAAATAAAACAAGTAAATATGTCATTTAAAGATTGCATTAAATAAGTAGAAAGGAAATTAAGCAAAAATGGCAGACAGCTTGGAACAATGAAGTAAACAACAAACTGCACTAGGTAAAGCCAGTTCTAGGTGTGCTGCTCAGTGGGCATGGAAGCAGCTCTTCGACGATGATGCACTCACACGTTATCGTCTTCTTTGCGCAGCTTTCTGCTATCTTCAGCTACTGCAATCATGGCGCGGAAACGCCCTTCAAAGCCGGAACATTCGACTCCAGTGAAAAGAACACTGAATTGCCTGGACAAAGTTTCGCTGGTTTGCCGCATTCCGCCGGCTTCCCCTGCCTTTTTGCCATCTGCACTGCTAGACCAGGCCTCATCCATTGTAGTCCAGCCACAGCGTCATCAACATTTCGAAGAACGGACGGCTTAAAAGCGGACGCCGAGCGGTTCGTCTTCAGTGGGCATGGAAGCAGCTCTTCGACGATGATGCACTCACACGTTATCGTCTTCTTTGCGCAGGTTAGTCGTCCATATCTCCCTACTAAATGCTTTAAATCAGATGATCCATTTATTATTGTGCTTCCATGCCCTGGAACACTGGCAGCCTCATTTTGTTCGCTCTTTCTGTTAATGTGTGGTGATGTTGAAGAAAACCCGGGACCGAAAGATAACGATATGACTGAATTGCTCAAAATGGTTAAAGAAACCAACGAGAGATGCATCAGAATAGAAGCAAACCAAGCTAACTTATCCCAGACTATTATCGAAATCAAGCAGGAGCAGGTCTTGCTCTCTAGCACCATATCTGAAATAAATGAACGTTTAGCAAGTGTTGAGCAGCAAACCGCTTCATTGGCAACCGTACAGCTAGACATGAATGAAGCACAAGAAAACATTGACCGCCTTGAACAAGATTCCATAGTCCTCCGCTCTCGACTTGATCAAATGGAAGACCATTCTCGTCGCGATAATTTAATTTTTTTTGGAATCAGTGACGACGAATCAGAAACACCCCAGCAGTCCGAAGGAAAACTTTTAGCTCTACTTTCAGAGGAACTTGAGCTGCAGCTAACATCAGATGCGGTAGCGCGTGCTCATAGAATTGGCCGATACGATTCCAAAAAAAACAGGCCGCTTATTGTTAAATTCATAACCCACAAGACCAAAGAGCTGGTATTTTCCAAGCGGTCCGGCCTTCAGGATAGCGATTTCAGCATGAGCGAGGACTTCTGCCCAGCTACTCGACAAGCTCGAAAGAAACTTCTTGAGTTCGCGAAATCACTCAAAACTAAGTACAAGCTACGTCACAATAAATTACTTGCCAAAGACAAATGCTACTTTTATGACGCGCTTACCAACAACATACGCGAGATGCCACCCGCTAGCCGAACAGTTGATAACGAGGCCCCACCCACCATGGCAACACGTTCTGGCCGCACTTACTCGTCCAAAAGTTAGGGATGGGTGAGGGGAAGCGGATCAGTGTCGAAAGTTTCCGTGCTATACACGAACATTCGCAGCCTTTACAATAAAAAGGACTATCTTAATGCGCTAATTAACGACTCTGAAGCAGACATAATTGTCCTAACTGAAACTTGGCTTTCTGAGAAAATATCATCAAATGAACTGTTCGACTGCAATAAACACTTCGTTACTTTTCGTTATGATCGAGCTGATAGAATGGGTGGTGGAGTCCTAATTGCTATCAATGAAAGTTTTCAGTGTTTTCCTATATCTGTTGATTGTGACTTAGAAACAGTTTGGTGCTGTATAACTGTTGCTTTCAAAAAATTTGTCATTGGTGCCTGTTACCGCCCTCCCAATTGCAGCACGGCGTTTTGTGAAGGTATCCATGACTGTCTTTACCAAATCACTGTACAGTTTCCTGGTGCACCTATTTTTTTGCTTGGGGATTTTAACTTCCCAAGCATTGACTGGTCCAATCTTTGCGCTAGTTCTACTACCGCTGAAGCTTCTAACTTTGTCACTGTTTGTTCTGACTTCAGTTTATCTCAGCTTGTCAATCTACCAACACGTGTAACACCGTCGTCATCTTCTCTGATTGATCTAATACTTACATCAGCTCCTGACATCAGTTCTGCAGTGTTACACGTACCAGGCTTCAGCGACCATGACATATTACACTTCTCGTTTTCAGTGCCATCTACGCGAGCAAAGCGACAAAAGAAACGTATCCGAGATTACAACAAAGCCAACTTTGACGCTATTAACATGGAGCTCTCCTCATTTCTCGATGACATTTTGCTAATCCACTCGAGGCTTTCGGTTTCCGAACTCTGGTCATCTTTCAAAAGTAAACTTCTCCATCTCAGTGACAAGTATATTCCACTAAGAACGATCCATCACTCATCCAGTGCCCCCTGGTATAACACCTATCTAAAACGCTTATCCAATAAGAAAAAAAGGCTCTTTCGCCAAGCAAAAATGAGATGTAGTCCTAACCAATGGTCAATATACAATCAGGCAGCACAAAACTACATAAACGCTCTGAAAACAGCTAAATTCAATTTCTTTAACACGACACTTCCTTCCTTAATAAGTACGAATCCGAAACAATTTTGGAACATTGTAAAGAGCTCCAACGATCGAACAATCACCCTGATTGACGAGTGTGGCAAACAGGTCCCTGAAAATTTATGCGCTGCCTTATTGAATAACACCTTCTCTCTCTCCTTCACTAGTCCCTCAGCCACTCAATGCCCGCTTTTCCCTCACGCTCATTTTTCTCCAATGGACCCCATTGTTTTTGATCCCGCCGGAATCAGAACCATCATAAGTAAACTGAAACGATCATCGTCTTGTGGTGTCGATGGAATCACATCAAAATTCCTTCAGAACACTACTGAATACTGCTCTATTTTATTAAGCTTTATTTTTACCAAATCACTTACCGAGAGCTGTCTACCCAAAGACTGGAAAACAGGGAAAGTTGTTCCTATATACAAATCTGGCCATTCACACAAACCGTCTAACTATCGCCCCATTTCCTTGACATCAATACCCTGCAAAGTACTTGAGCACATAATTTTCACCAACCTCGTCAACTTTCTCGAATCAAACCAGTTTTTTCATCCCTCCCAGCATGGATTCCGCAAATTATACTCATGCGAAACACAGTTACTTATGTTCACCAATGATCTACATTCATTTTTAGACTCGGGGTTCATTACTGATTGTGCGTTCCTAGATTTTTCGAAGGCCTTTGATAAGATTAACCATCAACTTCTTATACTAAAACTCAGTCGCCTTAACATCGATCCTGTAGTACTTAACTGGATAATCGCATTTCTTTCAAACCGCACCCAGTATGTCACAGCTAACGAGACTGACTCCCTTGAGGTACCCGTCCAATCAGGAGTGCCTCAGGGATCTGTCTTGGCTCCATTGCTTTTTCTTATTTATATTAATGACTTACCCAAGTGTGTTTCTAGCTCTATTTGTCTTTTCGCTGATGACTGTGTAATTTACCGTAAAATAGCTAATGCTTCCGACGTGACTTTACTCCAGACTGACTTAAACAAAATCGCTTCTTGGTGCTCCATTTGGCAGATGAAACTGAATGCTACAAAATGCAAAACAATGCGAATTTCCCGCAGTCAATCATCCTGTCCAAGCTATTGTATTAATGATTCTCCACTCGACTCCGTTTCAACTTATAAGTACCTTGGAGTACACATTGCGAATAACCTTTCCTGGAAGTTTCATATTAACTACGTAACAGCCAAAGCCAATCGCATGCTTGGGTATTTGAAACGTAACTTTTCACTAGCGCCGTCTCCACTTAAAAAACAGCTATATACTACCTATGTACGACCCAATCTCGAGTACGCTTCATCCATATGGGACCCTGGCCATGTATCACTGAATAAAACCTTGGAGAGCGTACAAAATCGCTCTGCTCGTTTTATTCTCAATAATTACCACCGCACAGCAAGCGTCACTAACATGAAACTAAGTCTAAATTTGCCCCCTCTCACTGTCCGTCGTAACATTGCTCGTATTTGCCTCTTCCATAAAATTTATCATCATAACCATCAACTCAGGACGCACCTTATCACAGATGCTGCTCATGTTTCTGCCCGTGTAGATCACTGCTACAAAGTCGCCATACCTCGCCACAACACCACGACATATGCACATTCATTTCTACCAAAAACATCCCGTGACTGGAACCAACTACCTGCTGACCTGGTCGCTATCACTGACAACCACCGATTTCGTACTTGCCTTACTAACATATTTTGAAGCCATTTTATTTTCGTTTTAAAACTTGCACTGGCGCTTATCATGTTCTGTATGACTGTTCCTTCATTTTTTATTTATTTTTTTTATGTTGATACTGTACTCTGCTGCATTCTGTTCAACCAAACTATTGCGCATTTGTAACCTGCCCGTGTGCTTTGAATACCTGCCGTTTTTGTTCTTTTTCGTCGTTGTTGTTGTTGCCTTATTTTTTTTCTTTTTTTCTTTCTCTGTTCCCTTTTATTAACCAAATTGCATAGTGTTCCTTGTATTTCTGCCCCTCCCCTCTACAATGCTTCTGTAAGCCCTGAGGGTAAAATAAATAAAATAAATAAATCCCGTGGAGAGGAAATAAAACAAGTAAATATGTTGTTTAAAGATTGCATTAAATAAGTAGAAAGGAAATTAAGCAAAAATGGCAGACAGCTTGGAACAATGAAGTAAAAAACAAACTGCACTTGGTAAAGCCAGTTCTAGGTGTGCTGCTCAATCTCGTGGCATGGAAATAAAACAAGTAAATATATCATTTAATGATTGCATTAAATAAGTAGAAATAAAATTAGCAAAAATGGCAGACAGCTTGGAACAATGAAGTAAACAACAAACTGCACTTGGTAAAGCCAGTTCTAGGTGTGCAGCTCAATCTCGTGGCAAGGAAATAAAACAAGTGAATATATCATTTAAAGATTGCATTAAATAAGTAGAAAGGAAATTAAGCAAAAATGGCAGACAGCTTGGAACAATGAAGTAAAAAACAAACTGCACTTGGTAAAGCCAGTTCTAGGTGTGCTGCTCAATCTCGTGGCATGGAAATAAAACAAGTAAATATATCATTTAATGATTGCATTAAATAAGTAGAAAGGAAATTAGCAAAAATGGCAGACAGCTTGGAACAATGAAGTAAACAACAAACTGCACTTGGTAAAGCCAGTTCTAGGTGTGCTGCTCAATCTCGTGGCATGGAAATAAAACAAGTAAATATGTCGCTTAAAGATTGCATTAAAAAAGTAGAAAGGAAATTAAGCAAAAATGGCAGACAGCTTGGAACAATGAAGTAAAAAACAAACTGCACTTGGTAAAGCCAGTTCTAGGTGTGCTGCTCAATCTCGTGGCATGGAAATAAAACAAGTAAATATATCATTTCATGATTGCATTAAATAAGTAGAAAGGAAATTAGCAAAAATGGCAGACAGCTTGGAACAATGAAGTAAACAACAAACTGCACTTGGTAAAGCCAGTTCTAGGTGTGCAGCTCAATCTCGTGGCAAGGAAATAAAACAAGTAAATATATCATTTAAAGATTGCATTAAATAAGTAGAAAGGAAATTAGCAAAAATGGCAGACAGCTTGGAACAATGAAGTAAACAACAAACTGCACTTGGTAAAGCCAGTTCTAGGTGTGCTGCTCAATCTCGTGGCATGGAAATAAAACAAGTAAATATGTCGCTTAAAGATTGCATTAAAAAAGTAGAAAGGAAATTAAGCAAAAATGGCAGACAGCTTGGAACAATGAAGTAAACAACAAACTGCACTTGGTAAAGCCAGTTGTAGGTGTGCTGCTCAATCTCGGGGCAAGGAAATAAAACAAGTAAATATGTCATTTAAAGATTGCATTAAATAAGTAGAAAGGAAATTAAGCAAAACTGGCAGACAGCTTGGAACAATGAAGTAAACAACAAAGTGCACTTGGTAAAGCCAGTTCTAGGTGTGGTGCTCAATCTCGTGGCAAGGAAATAAAACAAGTAAATATGTCGTTTAAAGATTGCATTAAATAAGTAGAAAGGAAATTAAGCAAAAATGGCAGACAGCTTGGAACAATGAAGTAAACAACAAAGTGCAATTGGTAAAGCCAGTTCTAGGTGTGGTGCTCAATCTCGTGGCAAGGAAATAAAACAAGTAAATATGTCGTTTAAAGATTGCATTAAATAAGTAGAAAGGAAATTAAGCGAAAATGGCAGACAGCTTGGAACAATGAAGAAAACAACAAAGTGCACTTGGTAAAGCCAGTTCTAGGTGTGGTGCTCAATCTCGTGGCAAGGAAATAAAACAAGTATATATGTCATTTAAAGATTGCATTAAATAAGTAGAAAGGAAATTAAGCAAAAATGGCAGACAGCTTGGAACAATGAAGTAAACAACAAAGTGCACTTGGTAAAGCCAGTTCTAGGTGTGCTGCTCAATCTCGTGGCAAGGAAATAAAACAAGTAAATATATCATTTAAAGATTGCATTAAATAAGTAGAAAGGAAATTAGCAAAAATGGCAGACAGCTTGGAACAATGAAGTAAACAACAAACTGCACTTGGTAAAGCCAGTTCTAGGTGTGCTGCTCAATCTCGTGGCATGGAAATAAAACAAGTAAATATGTCGCTTAAAGATTGCATTAAAAAAGTAGAAAGGAAATTAAGCAAAAATGGCAGACAGCTTGGAACAATGAAGTAAAAAACAAACTGCACTTGGTAAAGCCAGTTCTAGGTGTGCTGCTCAATCTCGTGGCATGGAAATAAAACAAGTAAATATATCATTTAATGATTGCATTAAATAAGTAGAAAGGAAATTAGCAAAAATGGCAGACAGCTTGGAACAATGAAGTAAACAACAAACTGCACTTGGTAAAGCCAGTTCTAGGTGTGCAGCTCAATCTCGTGGCAAGGAAATAAAACAAGTGAATATATCATTTAAAGATTGCATTAAATAAGTAGAAAGGAAATTAGCAAAAATGGCAGACAGCTTGGAACAATGAAGTAAACAACAAACTGCACTTGGTAAAGCCAGTTCTAGGTGTGCTGCTCAATCTCGTGGTATGGAAATAAAACAAGTAAATATGTCGCTTAAAGATTGCATTAAAAAAGTAGAAAGGAAATTAAGCAAAAATGGCAGACAGCTTGGAACAATGAAGTAAACAACCAACTGCACTAGGTAAAGCCAGTTCTAGGTGTGCTGCTCAATCCCGTGGAGAGGAAATAAAACAAGTAAATATGTTGTTTAAAGATTGCATTAAATAAGTAGAAAGGAAATTAAGCAAAAATGGCAGACAGCTTGGAACAATGAAGTAAACAACAAACTGCACTTGGTAAAGCCAGTTCTAGGTGTGGTGCTCAATCTCGTGGCAAGGAAATAAAACAAGTAAATATGTCGTTTAAAGATTGCATTAAATAAGTAGAAAGGAAATTAAGCAAAAATGGCAGACAGCTTGGAACAATGAAGTAAACAACAAACTGCACTTGGTAAAGCCAGTTCTAGGTGTGCTGCTCAATCTCGCGGCAAGGAAATAAAACAAGTAAATATGTCGTTTAAAGATTGCATTAAATAAGTAGAAAGGAAATTAAGCAAAAATGGCAGACAGCTTGGAACAATGAAGTAAACAACAAACTGCACTTGGTAAAGCCAGTTCTAGGTGTGCTGCTCAATCTCGTGGCATGGAAATAAAACAAGTAAATATGTCGCTTAAAGATTGCATTAAAAAAGTAGAAAGGAAATTAAGCAAAAATGGCAGACAGCTTGGAACAATGAAGTAAACAACAAACTGCACTTGGTAAAGCCAGTTCTAGGTGTGCTGCTCAATCCCGTGGAGAGGAAATAAAACAAGTAAATATGTTGTTTAAAGATATCATTAAATAAGTAGAAAGGAAATTAAGCAAAAATGGCACACAGCTTGGAACAATGAAGTAAACAACAAACTGCACTTGGTAAAGCCAGTTCTAGGTGTGGTGCTCAATCTCGTGGCAAGGAAATAAAACAAGTAAATATGTCATTTAAAGATTGCATTAAATAAGTAGAAAGGAAATTAAGCAAAACTGGCAGACAGCTTGGAACAATGAAGTAAACAACAAAGTGCACTTGGTAAAGCCAGTTCTAGGTGTGGTGCTCAATCTCGTGGCAAGGAAATAAAACAAGTAAATATGTCGTTTAAAGAATGCATTAAATAAGTAGAAAGGAAATTAAGCAAAAATGGCAGACAGCTTGGAACAATGAAGTAAACAACAAAGTGCAATTGGTAATGCCAGTTCTAGGTGTGGTGCTCAATCTCGTGGCAAGGAAATAAAACAAGTAAATATGTCGTTTAAAGATTGCATTAAATAAGTAGAAAGGAAATTAAGCGAAAATGGCAGACAGCTTGGAACAATGAAGAAAACAACAAAGTGCACTTGGTAAAGCCAGTTCTAGGTGTGGTGCTCAATCTCGTGGCAAGGAAATAAAACAAGTATATATGTCATTTAAAGATTGCATTAAATAAGTAGAAAGGAAATTAAGCAAAAATGGCAGACAGCTTGGAACAATGAAGTAAACAACAAAGTGCACTTGGTAAAGCCAGTTCTAGGTGTGCTGCTCAATCTCGTGGCAAGGAAATAAAACAAGTAAATATATCATTTAAAGATTGCATTAAATAAGTAGAAAGGAAATTAGCAAAAATGGCAGACAGCTTGGAACAATGAAGTAAACAACAAACTGCACTTGGTAAAGCCAGTTCTAGGTGTGCTGCTCAATCTCGTGGCATGGAAATAAAACAAGTAAATATGTCGCTTAAAGATTGCATTAAAAAAGTAGAAAGGAAATTAAGCAAAAATGGCAGACAGCTTGGAACAATGAAGTAAAAAACAAACTGCACTTGGTAAAGCCAGTTCTAGGTGTGCTGCTCAATCTCGTGGCATGGAAATAAAACAAGTAAATATATCATTTAATGATTGCATTAAATAAGTAGAAAGGAAATTAGCAAAAATGGCAGACAGCTTGGAACAATGAAGTAAACAACAAACTGCACTTGGTAAAGCCAGTTCTAGGTGTGCAGCTCAATCTCGTGGCAAGGAAATAAAACAAGTGAATATATCATTTAAAGATTGCATTAAATAAGTAGAAAGGAAATTAGCAAAAATGGCAGACAGCTCGGAACAATGAAGTAAACAACAAACTGCACTTGGTAAAGCCAGTTCTAGGTGTGCTGCTCAATCTCGTGGTATGGAAATAAAACAAGTAAATATGTCGCTTAAAGATTGCATTAAAAAAGTAGAAAGGAAATTAAGCAAAAATGGCAGACAGCTTGGAACAATGAAGTAAACAACAAACTGCACTAGGTAAAGCCAGTTCTAGGTGTGCTGCTCAATCCCGTGGAGAGGAAATAAAACAAGTAAATATGTTGTTTAAAGATTGCATTAAATAAGTAGAAAGGAAATTAAGCAAAAATGGCAGACAGCTTCGAACAATGAAGTAAACAACAAACTGCACTTGGTAAAGCCAGTTCTAGGTGTGGTGCTCAATCTCGTGGCAAGGAAATAAAACAAGTAAATATGTCGTTTAAAGATTGCATTAAATAAGTAGAAAGGAAATTAAGCAAAAATGGCAGACAGCTTGGAACAATGAAGTAAACAACAAACTGCACTTGGTAAAGCCAGTTCTAGGTGTGCTGCTCAATCTCGCGGCAAGGAAATAAAACAAGTAAATATGTCGTTTAAAGATTGCATTAAATAAGTAGAAAGGAAATTAAGCAAAAATGGCAGACAGCTTGGAACAATGAAGTAAACAACAAACTGCACTTGGTAAAGCCAGTTCTAGGTGTGCTGCTCAATCTCGTGGCAAGGAAATAAAACAAGTAAATATGTCGTTTAAAGATTGCATTAAATAAGTAGAAAGGATATTAAGCAATAATGGCAGACAGCTTGGAACAATGAAGTAAACAACAAACTGCACTTGGTAAAGCCAGTTCTAGGTGTGCTGCTCAATCTCGCGGCAAGGAAATAAAACAAGTAAATATGTCGTTTAAAGATTGCATTAAATAAGTAGAAAGAAAATTAAGTAAAATTGGCAGACAGCTTGGAACAACGAAGAAAACAACAAAGTGCACTTGGTAAAGCCAGTTCTAGGTGTGCTGCTCAATCTCGCCGCAAGGAAATAAAACAGGTAAATATGTCGTTTAAAGATTGCAATAAATAAGTAGAAAGGAAATTAATTAAAACTGGCAGACAGCTTGGAACAATGAAGTAAACAGCAAACTGCACTTGGTAAAGCCAGTTCTAGGTGTGCTGCTCAATTTGGTGGCAAGGAAATAAAAAAAGTAAATATGTTGTTAAAAGACTGCAATAAATAAGTAGAAAGGCAATTAAGTAAAAATGGCAGAAAGCTTGGAACAATGAAGTAAACAACAAACTGCACTTGGTAAAGCCAGTTCTAGGTGCACTGTTCAATCTCGTGGCATGGAAATAAAACAAGTAAATATGTCGTTTAAAGATTGCATTAAATAAGTAGAAAGGAAAATAAGGAAAAATGGCAAACCGCTTGGAACAATGAAGTAAACAACAAACTGCACTTGGTAAAGTCAGTTCTAGGTGTGCTGCTCAATCTCGTGGCAAGGAAATAAAAAAGTAGATATGTCCTTTAGGGATAGCGTTAAATTAGTACAAAGGAAATTAAGCAAAGAAAGGCAGACAGCTTGGAACAATGAAGTAAACAAACTGGACTTGGTAAAGCCTGTTCTAGGTGTGCTGCTGAATTTCTTGGCAAGGAAATAAAACAAGTAAATATGTCGTTTAAAGATTGTTTAAATAAGTAGAACGGAAATTAAGGAAAAATGAAAAACCACTTGGAACAATGAAGTAAACAACAAACTGCACTTGGTAAAGTCAGTTCTAGGTGTGCTGCTCAATCTCGAGGCAAGGAAATAAAACGAGTAAATATGTCGTTTAAAGATTGCATTAAATAAGTAGAAAGGAAATTAAGCAAAAATGGCAGACAGCTTAGAACAATGAAGTAAACAACAAACTGCACTGGGTAAATCCAGTTATAGGTGTGCTGCTCAATCTCGTGGCAAGGAAATAACACAAGTAAATATGTCGTTTTAAATTGCAATAAATAAGTAGAAAGGAAATTAAGTAAAAAGGGCAGACACATTGGAACAATGAAGTAAACAACAAACTGCACTTGGTAAAGCCAGTTCTAGGTGTGCTGCTCAATCCCTTGGCACGGAATTAAAACAAGTAAATATGTCGTTTAAAGTTTGCATTAATAAAGTAGAAAGAAAATGAAGGAAAAATGGCACACAGCTTGGAACAATGAAGTAAACAACAAGCTGCACTTAAGAAAGCCAGTTCTAGGTTTGCTGCTAAATCACGTGGCAAGGAAATAAAACAAATAAATATGTTGTTTAAAGATTGCATTAAATAAGTAGAAAGGAAATTAAGTAAAAATGGCAGACAGCTTAGAACAATGAAGTAAACAACAAACAGCACTTGGTAAAGCCAGATCTAGGTGTGCTGCTCAATCTCGTGGCAAGGAAATAAAACAAGTAAATATATCATTTAAAGATTGCTATAAATAAGTAGAAAGGAAATTAGCAAAAACGGCAGACAGCTTGGAACAATGAAGTAAACAACAAACTGCACTTGGTAAAGCCAGTTCTAGGTGTGCTGCTCAATCTCGTGGCATGGAAATAAAACAAGTAAATATGTCGCTTAAAGATTGCATTAAAAAGTAGAAAGGAAATTAAGCAAAAATGGCAGACAGCTTGGAACAATGAAGTAAAAAACAAACTGCACTTGGTAAAGCCAGTTCTAGGTGTGCTGCTCAATCTCGTGGCATGGAAATAAAACAAGTAAATATATCATTTAATGATTGCATTAAATAAGTAGAAAGGAAATTAGCAAAAATGGCAGACAGCTTGGAACAATGAAGTAAACAACAAACTGCACTTGGTAAAGCCAGCTCTAGGTGTGCAGCTCAATCTCGTGGCAAGGAAATAAAACAAGTAAATATATCATTTAAAGATTGCATTAAATAAGTAGAAAGGAAATTAGCAAAAATGGCAGACAGCTTGGAACAATGAAGTAAACAACAAACTGCACTTGGTAAAGCCAGTTCTAGGTGTGCTGCTCAATCTCGTGGCATGGAAATAAAACAAGTAAATATGTCGCTTAAAGATTGCATTAAAAAGTAGAAAGGAAATTAAGCAAAAATGGCAGACAGCTTGGAACAATGAAGTAAACAACAAACTGCACTTGGTAAAGCCAGTTCTAGGTGTGCTGCTCAATCCCGTGGAGAGGAAATAAAACAAGTAAATATGTTGTTTAAAGATTGCATTAAATAAGTAGAAAGGAAATTAAGCAAAAATGGCAGACAGCTTGGAACAATGAAGTAAACAACAAACTGCACTTGGTAAAGCCAGTTCTAGGTGTGGTGCTCAATCTCGTGGGAAGGAAATAAAACAAGTAAATATGTCGTTTAAAGATTGCATTAAATAAGTAGAAAGGAAATTAAGCAAAAATGGCAGACAGCTTGGAACAATGAAGTAAACAACAAACTGCACTTGGTAAAGCCAGTTCTAGGTGTGCTGCTCAATCTCGCGGCAAGGAAATAAAACAAGTAAATATGTCGTTTAAAGATTGCAATAAATAAGTAGAAAGGAAATTAAGCAAAAATGGCAGACAGCTTGGAACAATGAAGTAAACAACAAACTGCACTTGGTAAAGCCAGTTCTAGGTGTGCTGCTCAATCTCGTGGCAAGGAAATAAAACAAGTAAATATGTCGTTTAAAGATTGCAATAAATAAGTAGAAAGGAAATTAAGCAATATTGGCAGACAGCTTGGAACAATGAAGTAAACAACAAACTGCACTTGGTAAAGCCAGTTCTAGGTGTGCTGCTCAATCTCGCGGCAAGGAAATAAAACAAGTAAATATGTCGTTTAAAGATTGCTTTAAATAAGTAGAAAGAAAATTAAGTAAAATTGGCAGACAGCTTGGAACAACGAAGAAAACAACAAAGTGCACTTGGTAAAGCCAGTTCTAGGTGTGCTGCTCAATCTCGCCGCAAGGAAATAAAACAAGTAAATATGTCGTTTAAAGATTGCAATAAATAAGTAGAAAGGAAATTAGCAAAAATGGCAGACAGCTTGGAACAGTGAAGTAAACAACAAACTGCACTTGGTAAAGCCAGTTCTAGGTGTGCAGCTCAATCTCGTGGCAAGGAAATAAAACAAGTAAATATATCATTTAAAGATTGCATTAAATAAGTAGAAAGGAAATTAGCAAAAATGGCAGACAGCTTGGAACAATGAAGTAAACAACAAACTGCACTTGGTAAAGCCAGTTCTAGGTGTGCTGCTCAATCTCGTGGCATGGAAATAAAACAAGTAAATATGTCGCTTAAAGATTGCATTAAAAAGTAGAAAGGAAATTAAGCAAAAATGGCAGACAGCTTGGAACAATGAAGTAAACAACAAACTGCACTTGGTAAAGCCAGTTCTAGGTGTGCTGCTCAATCCCGTGGAGAGGAAATAAAACAAGTAAATATGTTGTTTAAAGATTGCATTAAATAAGTAGAAAGGAAATTAGCAAAAACGGCAGACAGCTTGGAACAATGAAGTAAACAACAAACTGCACTTGGTAAAGTCAGTTCTAGGTGTGCTGCTCAATCTCGTGGCATGGAAATAAAACAAGTAAATATGTCGCTTAAAGATTGCATTAAAAAAGTAGAAAGGAAATTAAGCAAAAATGGCAGACAGCTTGGAACAATGAAGTAAAAAACAAACTGCACTTGGTAAAGCCAGTTCTAGGTGTGCTGCTCAATCTCGTGGCATGGAAATAAAACAAGTAAATATATCATTTATTGATTGCATTAAATAAGTAGAAAGGAAATTAGCAAAAATGGCAGACAGCTTGGAACAATGAAGTAAACAACAAACTGCACTTGGTAAAGCCAGCTCTAGGTGTGCAGCTCAATCTCGTGGCAAGGAAATAAAACAAGTAAATATATCATTTAAAGATTGCATTAAATAAGTAGAAAGGAAATTAGCAAAAATGGCAGACAGCTTGGAACAATGAAGTAAACAACAAACTGCACTTGGTAAAGCCAGCTCTAGGTGTGCTGCTCAATCTCGTGGCATGGAAATAAAACAAGTAAATATGTCGCTTAAAGATTGCATTAAAAAGTAGAAAGGAAATTAAGCAAAAATGGCAGACAGCTTGGAACAATGAAGTAAACAACAAACTGCACTTGGTAAAGCCAGTTCTAGGTGTGCTGCTCAATCCCGTGGAGAGGAAATAAAACAAGTAAATATGTTGTTTAAAGATTGCATTAAATAAGTAGAAAGGAAATTAAGCAAAAATGGCAGACAGCTTGGAACAATGAAGTAAACAACAAACTGCACTTGGTAAAGCCAGTTCTAGGTGTGGTGCTCAATCTCGTGGCAAGGAAATAAAACAAGTAAATATGTCGTTTAAAGATTGCATTAAATAAGTAGAAAGGAAATTAAGCAAAAATGGCAGACAGCTTGGAACAATGAAGTAAACAACAAACTGCACTTGGTAAAGCCAGTTCTAGGTGTGCTGCTCAATCTCGCGGCAAGGAAATAAAACAAGTAAATATGTAGTTTAAAGATTGCAATAAATAAGTAGAAAGGAAATTAAGCAAAAATGGCAGACAGCTTGGAACAATGAAGTAAACAACAAACTGCACTTGGTAAAGCCAGTTCTAGGTGTGCTGCTCAATCTCGTGGCAAGGAAATAAAACAAGTAAATATGTCGTTTAAAGATTGCAATAAATAAGTAGAAAGGAAATTAAGCAATATTGGCAGACAGCTTGGAACAATGAAGTAAACAACAAACTGCACTTGGTAAAGCCAGTTCTAGGTGTGCTGCTCAATCTCGCGGCAAGGAAATAAAACAAGTAAATATGTCGTTTAAAGATTGCATTAAATAAGTAGAAAGAAAATTAAGTAAAATTGGCAGACAGCTTGGAACAACGAAGAAAACAACAAAGTGCACTTGGTAAAGCCAGTTCTAGGTGTGCTGCTCAATCTCGCCGCAAGGAAATAAAACAAGTAAATATGTCGTTTAAAGATTGCAATAAATAAGTAGAAAGGAAATTAGCAAAAATGGCAGACAGCTTGGAACAGTGAAGTAAACAACAAACTGCACTTGGTAAAGCCAGTTCTAGGTGTGCAGCTCAATCTCGTGGCAAGGAAATAAAACAAGTAAATATATCATTTAAAGATCGCATTAAATAAGTAGAAAGGAAATTAGCAAAAATGGCAGACAGCTTGGAACAATGAAGTAAACAACAAACTGCACTTGGTAAAGCCAGTTCTAGGTGTGCTGCTCAATCTCGTGGCATGGAAATAAAACAAGTAAATATGTCGCTTAAAGATTGCATTAAAAAGTAGAAAGGAAATTAAGCAAAAATGGCAGACAGCTTGGAACAATGAAGTAAACAACAAACTGCACTTGGTAAAGCCAGTTCTAGGTGTGCTGCTCAATCCCGTGGAGAGGAAATAAAACAAGTAAATATGTTGTTTAAAGATTGCATTAAATAAGTAGAAAGGAAATTAAGCAAAAATGGCAGACAGCTTGGAACAATGAAGTAAACAACAAACTGCACTTGGTAAAGCCAGTTCTAGGTGTGGTGCTCAATCTCGTGGCAAGGAAATAAAACAAGTAAATATGTCGTTTAAAGATTGCATTAAATAAGTAGAAAGGAAATTAAGCAAAAATGGCAGACAGCTTGGAACAATGAAGTAAACAACAAACTGCACTTGGTAAAGCCAGTTCTAGGTGTGCTGCTCAATCTCGCGGCAAGGAAATAAAAAGAGTAAATATGTTGTTAAAAGACTGCATTAAATAAGTAGAAAGGCAATTAAGTAAAAATGGCAGAAAGCTTGGAACAATGAAGTAAACAACAAACTGCACTTGGTAAAGCCAGTTCTAGGTGCACTGTTCAATCTCGTGGCAAGGAAATAAAACAAGTAAATATGTCGTTTAAAGATTGCATTAAATAAGTAGAAAGGAAAATAAGGAAAAATGGCAAACCGTTTGGAACAATGAAGTAAACAACAAACTGCACTTGGTAAAGTCAGTTCTAGGTGTGCTGCTCAATCTCGTGGCAAGGAAATAAAAAAGTAGATATGTCCTTTAGGGATAGCGTTAAATTAGTACAAAGGAAATTAAGCAAAGAAAGGCAGACAGCTTGGAACAATGAAGTAAACAAACTGGACTTGGTAAAGCCTGTTCTAGGTGTGCTGCTGAATCTCTTGGCAAGGAAATAAAACAAGTAAATATGTCGTTTAAAGATTGTTTAAATAAGTAGAACGGAAATTAAGGAAAAATGAAAAACCACTTGGAACAATGAAGTAAACAACAAACTGCACTTGGTAAAGTCAGTTCTAGGTGTGCTGCTCAATCTCGAGGCAAGGAAATAAAACGAGTAAATATGTCGTTTAAAGATTGCATTAAATAAGTAGAAAGGAAATTAAGCAAAAATGGCAGACAGCTTAGAACAATGAAGTAAACAACAAACTGCACTGGGTAAATCCAGTTATAGGTGTGCTGCTCAATCTCGTGGCAAGGAAATAACACAAGTAAATATGTCGTTTTAAATTGCAATAAATAAGTAGAAAGGAAATTAAGTAAAAAGGGCAGACACATTGGAACAATGAAGTAAACAACAAACTGCACTTGGTAAAGCCAGTTCTAGGTGTGCTGCTCAATCCCTTGGCACGGAATTAAAACAATTAAATATGTCGTTTAAAGTTTGCATTAATAAAGTAGAAAGAAAATGAAGGAAAAATGGCACACAGCTTGGAACAATGAAGTAAACAACAAGCTGCACTTAAGAAAGCCAGTTCTAGGTTTGCTGCTAAATCACGTGGCAAGGAAATAAAACAAATAAATATGTTGTTTAAAGATTGCATTAAATAAGTAGAAAGGAAATAAGTAAAAATGGCAGACAGCTTAGAACAATGAAGTAAACAACAAACAGCACTTGGTAAAGCCAGATCTAGGTGTGCTGCTCAATCTCGTGGCAAGGAAATAAAACAAGTAAATATATCATTTAAAGATTGCATTAAATAAGTAGAAAGGAAATTAGCAAAAACGGCAGACAGCTTGGAACAATGAAGTAAACAAACTGCACTTGGTAAAGCCAGTTCTAGGTGTGCTGCTCAATCCCGTGGAGAGGAAATAAAACAAGTAAATATGTTGTTTAAAGATTGCATTAAATAAGTAGAAAGGAAATTAAGCAAAAATGGCAGACAGCTTGGAACAATGAAGTAAACAACAAACTGCACTTGGTAAAGCCAGTTCTAGGTGTGCTGCTCAATCCCTTGGCACGGAATTAAAACAAATAAATATGTCGTTTAAAGTTTGCATTAATAAAGTAGAAAGAAAATGAAGGAAAAATGGCACACAGCTTGGAACAATGAAGTAAACAACAAGCTGCACTTAAGAAAGCCAGTTCTAGGTTTGCTGCTAAATCACGTGGCAAGGAAATAAAACAAATAAATATGTTGTTTAAAGATTGCATTAAATAAGTAGAAAGGAAATAAGTAAAAATGGCAGACAGCTTGGAACAATGAAGTAAACAACAAAGTGCACTTGGTAAAGCCAGTTCTAGGTGTGGTGCTCAATCTCGTGGCAAGGAAATAAAACAAGTAAATATGTCATTTAAAGATTGCATTAAATAAGTAGAAAGGAAATTAAGCGAAAATGGCAGACAGCTTGGAACAATGAAGTAAACAACAAACTGCACTTGGTAAAGCCAGTTCTAGGTGTGGTGCTCAATCTCGTGGCAAGGAAATAAAACAAGTAAATATGTCGTTTAAAGATTGCATTAAATAAGTAGAAAGGAAATTAAGCAAAAATGGCAGACAGCTTGGAACAATGAAGTAAACAACAAACTGCACTTGGTAAAGCCAGTTCTAGGTGTGCTGCTCAATCTCGCGGCAAGGAAATAAAACAAGTAAATATGTCGTTTAAAGATTGCAATAAATAAGTAGAAAGGAAATTAAGCAAAAATGGCAGACAGCTTGGAACAATGAAGTAAACAACAAACTGCACTTGGTAAAGCCAGTTCTAGGTGTGCTGCTCAATCTCGTGGCAAGGAAATAAAACAAGTAAATATGTCGTTTAAAGATTGCAATAAATAAGTAGAAAGGAAATTAAGCAATATTGGCAGACAGCTTGGAACAATGAAGTAAACAACAAACTGCACTTGGTAAAGCCAGTTCTAGGTGTGCTGCTCAATCTCGCGGCAAGGAAATAAAACAAGTAAATATGTCGTTTAAAGATTGCATTAAATAAGTAGAAAGAAAATTAAGTAAAATTGGCAGACAGCTTGGAACAACGAAGAAAACAACAAAGTGCACTTGGTAAGGCCAGTTCTAGGTGTGCTGCTCAATCTCGCCGCAAGGAAATAAAACAAGTAAATATGTCGTTTAAAGATTGCAATAAATAAGTAGAAAGGAAATTAGCAAAAATGGCAGACAGCTTGGAACAGTGAAGTAAACAACAAACTGCACTTGGTAAAGCCAGTTCTAGGTGTGCAGCTCAATCTCGTGGCAAGGAAATAAAACAAGTAAATATATCATTTAAAGATTGCATTAAATAAGTAGAAAGGAAATTAGCAAAAATGGCAGACAGCTTGGAAGAATGAAGTAAACAACAAACTGCACTTGGTAAAGCCAGTTCTAGGTGTGCTGCTCAATCTCGTGGCATGGAAATAAAACAAGTAAATATGTCGCTTAAAGATTGCATTAAAAAGTAGAAAGGAAATTAAGCAAAAATGGCAGACAGCTTGGAACAATGAAGTAAACAACAAACTGCACTTGGTAAAGCCAGTTCTAGGTGTGCTGCTCAATCCCGTGGAGAGGAAATAAAACAAGTAAATATGTTGTTTAAAGATTGCATTAAATAAGTAGAAAGGAAATTAAGCAAAAATGGCAGACAGCTTGGAACAATGAAGTAAACAACAAACTGCACTTGGTAAAGCCAGTTCTAGGTGTGGTGCTCAATCTCGTGGCAAGGAAATAAAACAAGTAAATATGTCGTTTAAAGATTGCATTAAATAAGTAGAAAGGAAATTAAGCAAAAATGGCAGACAGCTTGGAACAATGAAGTAAACAACAAACTGCACTTGGTAAAGCCAGTTCTAGGTGTGCTGCTCAATCTCGCGGCAAGGAAATAAAAAGAGTAAATATGTTGTTAAAAGACTGCATTAAATAAGTAGAAAGGCAATTAAGTAAAAATGGCAGAAAGCTTGGAACAATGAAGTAAACAAACTGGACTTGGTAAAGCCTGTTCTAGGTGTGCTGCTGAATCTCTTGGCAAGGAAATAAAACAAGTAAATATGTCGTTTAAAGATTGTTTAAATAAGTAGAACGGAAATTAAGGAAAAATGAAAAACCACTTGGAACAATGAAGTAAACAACAAACTGCACTTGGTAAAGTCAGTTCTAGGTGTGCTGCTCAATCTCGAGGCAAGGAAATAAAACGAGTAAATATGTCGTTTAAAGATTGCATTAAATAAGTAGAAAGGAAATTAAGCAAAAATGGCAGACAGCTTAGAACAATGAAGTAAACAACAAACTGCACTGGGTAAATCCAGTTATAGGTGTGCTGCTCAATCTCGTGGCAAGGAAATAACACAAGTAAATATGTCGTTTTAAATTGCAATAAATAAGTAGAAAGGAAATTAAGTAAAAAGGGCAGACACATTGGAACAATGAAGTAAACAACAAACTGCACTTGGTAAAGCCAGTTCTAGGTGTGCTGCTCAATCCCTTGGCACGGAATTAAAACAATTAAATATGTCGTTTAAAGTTTGCATTAATAAAGTAGAAAGCAAATGAAGGAAAAATGGCACACAGCTTGGAACAATGAAGTAAACAACAAGCTGCACTTAAGAAAGCCAGTTCTAGGTTTGCTGCTAAATCACGTGGCAAGGAAATAAAACAAATAAATATGTTGTTTAAAGATTGCATTAAATAAGTAGAAAGGAAATAAGTAAAAATGGCAGACAGCTTAGAACAATGAAGTAAACAACAAACAGCACTTGGTAAAGCCAGATCTAGGTGTGCTGCTCAATCTCGTGGCAAGGAAATAAAACAAGTAAATATATCATTTAAAGATTGCATTAAATAAGTAGAAAGGAAATTAGCAAAAACGGCAGACAGCTTGGAACAATGAAGTAAACAAACTGCACTTGGTAAAGCCAGTTCTAGGTGTGCTGCTCAATCCCGTGGAGAGGAAATAAAACAAGTAAATATGTTGTTTAAAGATTGCATTAAATAAGTAGAAAGGAAATTAAGCAAAAATGGCAGACAGCTTGGAACAATGAAGTAAACAACAAAGTGCACTTGGTAAAGCCAGTTCTAGGTGTGGTGCTCAATCTCGTGGCAAGGAAATAAAACAAGTAAATATGTCATTTAAAGATTGCATTAAATAAGTAGAAAGGAAATTAAGCGAAAATGGCAGACAGCTTGGAACAATGAAGTAAGCAACAAACTGCACTTGGTAAAGCCAGTTCTAGGTGTGGTGCTCAATCTCGTGGCAAGGAAATAAAACAAGTTAATATGTCGTTTAAAGATTGCATTAAATAAGTAGAATGGAAATTAAGCCAAAATGGCAGACAGCTTGGAACAATGAAGTAAAAAACAAACTGCACTTCGTAAAGCCAGTTCTAGGTGCGATGCTCAATCTCGTGGCAAGGAAATAAAACAAGTAAATATGTCATTTAAAGATTGCATTAAATAAGTAGAAAGGAAATTAAGCAAAAATGGCAGACAGCTTGGAACAATGAAGTAAACAACAAAGTGCACTTGGTAAAGCCAGTTCTAGGTGTGGTGCTCAATCTCGTGGCAAGGAAATAAAACAAGTAAATATGTCTTTTAAAGATTGCATTAAATAAGTAGAAAGGAAATTAAGCAAAAATGGCAGACAGCTTGGAACAATGAAGTAAACAACAAAGTGCACTTGATAAAGCCAGTTCTAGGTGTGGTGCTCAATCTCGTGGCAAGGAAATAAAACAAGTAAATATGTCGTTTAAAGATTGCATTAAATAAGTAGAAAGGAAATTAAGCAAAAATGGCAGACAGCTTGGAACAATGAAGTAAACAACAAAGTGCAATTGGTAAAGCCAGTTCTAGGTGTGGTGCTCAATCTCGTGGCAAGGAAATAAAACAAGTAAATATGTCGTTTAAAGATTGCATTAAATAAGTAGAAAGGAAATTAAGCGAAAATGGCAGACAGCTTGGAACAATGAAGTAAACAACAAAGTGCACTTGGTAAAGCCATTTCTAGGTGTGGTGCTCAATCTCGTGGCAAGGAAATAAAACAAGTAAATATGTCATTTAAAGATTGCATTAAATAAGTAGAAAGGAAATTAAGCAAAAATGGCAGACAGCTTGGAACAATGAAGTAAACAACAAAGTGCACTTGGTAAAGCCAGTTCTAGGTGTGCTGCTCAATCTCGTGGCAAGGAAATAAAACAAGTAAATATATCATTTAAAGATTGCATTAAATAAGTAGAAAGGAAATTAGCAAAAATGGCAGACAGCTTGGAACAATGAAGTAAACAACAAACTGCACTTGGTAAAGCCAGTTCTAGGTGTGCTGCTCAATCTCGTGGCATGGAAATAAAACAAGTAAAAATGTCGCTTAAAGATTGCATTAAAAAAGTAGAAAGGAAATTTAGCAAAAATGGCAGACAGCTTGGAACAATGAAGTAAAAAACAAACTGCACTTGGTAAAGCCAGTTCTAGGTGTGCTGCTCAATCCCGTGGAAAGGAAATGAAACATGTAAATATGTTGTTTAAAGATTGCATTAAATAAGTAGAAAGGAAATTAGCAAAAACGGCAGACAGCTTGGAACAATGAAGTAAACAACAAACTGCACTTGGTAAAGCCAGTTCTAGGTGTGCTGCTCAATCTCGTGGCATGGAAATAAAACAAGTAAATATGTCGCTTAAAGATTGCAATTAAAAAGTAGAAAGGATATTAAGCAAAAATGGCAGACAGCTTGGAACAATGAAGTAAACAAACTGCACTTGGTAAAGCCAGTTCTAGGTGTGCTGCTCAATCCCGTGGAGAGGAAATAAAACAAGTGAATATGTTGTTTAAAGATTGCATTAAATAAGTAGAAAGGAAATTAAGCAAAAATGGCAGACAGCTTGGAACAATGAAGTAAACAACAATGTGCACTTGGTAAAGCCAGTTCTAGGTGTGGTGCTCAATCTCGTGGCAAGGAAATAAAACAAGTAAATATGTCATTTAAAGATTGCATTAAATAAGTAGAAAGGAAATTAAGCGAAAATGGCAGACAGCTTGGAACAATGAAGTAAACAACAAACTGCACTTGGTAAAGCCAGTTCTAGGTGTGGTGCTCAATCTCGTGGCAAGGAAATAAAACAAGTAAATATGTCGTTTAAAGATTGCATTAAATAAGTAGAAAGGAAATTAAGCAAAAATGGCAGACAGCTTGGAACAATGAAGTAAACAACAAACTGCACTTGGTAAAGCCAGTTCTAGGTGTGCTGCTCAATCTCGTGGCATGGAAATAAAACAAGTAAATATATCATTTAATGATTGCATTAAATAAGTAGAAAGGAAATTAGCAAAAATGGCAGACATCTTGGAACAATGAAGTAAACAACAAACTGCACTTGGTAAAGCCAGTTCTAGGTGTGCAGCTCAATCTCGTGGCAAGGAAATAAAACAAGTAAATATATCATTTAAAGATTGCATTAAATAAGTAGAAAGGAAATTAGCAAAAATGGCAGACAGCTTGGAACAATGAAGTAAACAACAAACTGCACTTGGTAAAGCCAGTTCTAGGTGTGCTGCTCAATCTCGTGGCATGGAAATAAAACAAGTAAATATGTCGCTTAAAGATTGCATTAAAAAAGTAGAAAGGAAATTAAGCAAAAATGGCAGACAGCTTGGAACAATGAAGTAAACAGCAAACTGCACTTGGTAAAGCCAGTTCTAGGTGTGCTGCTCAATCCCGTGGAGAGGAAATAAAACAAGTAAATATGTTGTTTAAAGATTGCATTAAATAAGTAGAAAGGAAATTAAGCAAAAATGGCAGACAGCTTGGAACAATGAAGTAAACAACAAACTGCACTTGGTAAAGCCAGTTCTAGGTGTGGTGCTCAATCTCGTGGCAAGGAAATAAAACAAGTAAATATGTCGTTTAAAGATTGCATTAAATAAGTAGAAAGGAAATTAAGCAAAAATGGCAGACAGCTTGGAACAATGAAGTAAACAACAAACTGCACTTGGTAAAGCCAGTTCTAGGTGTGCTGCTCAATCTCGCGGCAAGGAAATAAAAAGAGTAAATATGTTGTTAAAAGACTGCATTAAATAAGTAGAAAGGCAATTAAGTAAAAATGGCAGAAAGCTTGGAACAATGAAGTAAACAAACTGGACTTGGTAAAGCCTGTTCTAGGTGTGCTGCTGAATCTCTTGGCAAGGAAATAAAACAAGTAAATATGTCGTTTAAAGATTGTTTAAATAAGTAGAACGGAAATTAAGGAAAAATGAAAAACCACTTGGAACAATGAAGTAAACAACAAACTGCACTTGGTAAAGTCAGTTCTAGGTGTGCTGCTCAATCTCGAGGCAAGGAAATAAAACGAGTAAATATGTCGTTTAAAGATTGCATTAAATAAGTAGAAAGGAAATTAAGCAAAAATGGCAGACAGCTTAGAACAATGAAGTAAACAACAAACTGCACTGGGTAAATCCAGTTATAGGTGTGCTGCTCAATCTCGTGGCAAGGAAATAACACAAGTAAATATGTCGTTTTAAATTGCAATAAATAAGTAGAAAGGAAATTAAGTAAAAAGGGCAGACACATTGGAACAATGAAGTAAACAACAAACTGCACTTGGTAAAGCCAGTTCTAGGTGTGCTGCTCAATCCCTTGGCACGGAATTAAAACAATTAAATATGTCGTTTAAAGTTTGCATTAATAAAGTAGAAAGCAAATGAAGGAAAAATGGCACACAGCTTGGAACAATGAAGTAAACAACAAGCTGCACTTAAGAAAGCCAGTTCTAGGTTTGCTGCTAAATCACGTGGCAAGGAAATAAAACAAATAAATATGTTGTTTAAAGATTGCATTAAATAAGTAGAAAGGAAATAAGTAAAAATGGCAGACAGCTTAGAACAATGAAGTAAACAACAAACAGCACTTGGTAAAGCCAGATCTAGGTGTGCTGCTCAATCTCGTGGCAAGGAAATAAAACAAGTAAATATATCATTTAAAGATTGCATTAAATAAGTAGAAAGGAAATTAGCAAAAACGGCAGACAGCTTGGAACAATGAAGTAAACAAACTGCACTTGGTAAAGCCAGTTCTAGGTGTGCTGCTCAATCCCGTGGAGAGGAAATAAAACAAGTAAATATGTTGTTTAAAGATTGCATTAAATAAGTAGAAAGGAAATTAAGCAAAAATGGCAGACAGCTTGGAACAATGAAGTAAACAACAAAGTGCACTTGGTAAAGCCAGTTCTAGGTGTGGTGCTCAATCTCGTGGCAAGGAAATAAAACAAGTAAATATGTCATTTAAAGATTGCATTAAATAAGTAGAAAGGAAATTAAGCGAAAATGGCAGACAGCTTGGAACAATGAAGTAAGCAACAAACTGCACTTGGTAAAGCCAGTTCTAGGTGTGGTGCTCAATCTCGTGGCAAGGAAATAAAACAAGTTAATATGTCGTTTAAAGATTGCATTAAATAAGTAGAATGGAAATTAAGCCAAAATGGCAGACAGCTTGGAACAATGAAGTAAAAAACAAACTGCACTTCGTAAAGCCAGTTCTAGGTGCGATGCTCAATCTCGTGGCAAGGAAATAAAACAAGTAAATATGTCATTTAAAGATTGCATTAAATAAGTAGAAAGGAAATTAAGCAAAAATGGCAGACAGCTTGGAACAATGAAGTAAACAACAAAGTGCACTTGGTAAAGCCAGTTCTAGGTGTGGTGCTCAATCTCGTGGCAAGGAAATAAAACAAGTAAATATGTCTTTTAAAGATTGCATTAAATAAGTAGAAAGGAAATTAAGCAAAAATGGCAGACAGCTTGGAACAATGAAGTAAACAACAAAGTGCACTTGATAAAGCCAGTTCTAGGTGTGGTGCTCAATCTCGTGGCAAGGAAATAAAACAAGTAAATATGTCGTTTAAAGATTGCATTAAATAAGTAGAAAGGAAATTAAGCAAAAATGGCAGACAGCTTGGAACAATGAAGTAAACAACAAAGTGCAATTGGTAAAGCCAGTTCTAGGTGTGGTGCTCAATCTCGTGGCAAGGAAATAAAACAAGTAAATATGTCGTTTAAAGATTGCATTAAATAAGTAGAAAGGAAATTAAGCGAAAATGGCAGACAGCTTGGAACAATGAAGTAAACAACAAAGTGCACTTGGTAAAGCCATTTCTAGGTGTGGTGCTCAATCTCGTGGCAAGGAAATAAAACAAGTAAATATGTCATTTAAAGATTGCATTAAATAAGTAGAAAGGAAATTAAGCAAAAATGGCAGACAGCTTGGAACAATGAAGTAAACAACAAAGTGCACTTGGTAAAGCCAGTTCTAGGTGTGCTGCTCAATCTCGTGGCAAGGAAATAAAACAAGTAAATATATCATTTAAAGATTGCATTAAATAAGTAGAAAGGAAATTAGCAAAAATGGCAGACAGCTTGGAACAATGAAGTAAACAACAAACTGCACTTGGTAAAGCCAGTTCTAGGTGTGCTGCTCAATCTCGTGGCATGGAAATAAAACAAGTAAAAATGTCGCTTAAAGATTGCATTAAAAAAGTAGAAAGGAAATTTAGCAAAAATGGCAGACAGCTTGGAACAATGAAGTAAAAAACAAACTGCACTTGGTAAAGCCAGTTCTAGGTGTGCTGCTCAATCCCGTGGAAAGGAAATGAAACATGTAAATATGTTGTTTAAAGATTGCATTAAATAAGTAGAAAGGAAATTAGCAAAAACGGCAGACAGCTTGGAACAATGAAGTAAACAACAAACTGCACTTGGTAAAGCCAGTTCTAGGTGTGCTGCTCAATCTCGTGGCATGGAAATAAAACAAGTAAATATGTCGCTTAAAGATTGCAATTAAAAAGTAGAAAGGATATTAAGCAAAAATGGCAGACAGCTTGGAACAATGAAGTAAACAAACTGCACTTGGTAAAGCCAGTTCTAGGTGTGCTGCTCAATCCCGTGGAGAGGAAATAAAACAAGTGAATATGTTGTTTAAAGATTGCATTAAATAAGTAGAAAGGAAATTAAGCAAAAATGGCAGACAGCTTGGAACAATGAAGTAAACAACAATGTGCACTTGGTAAAGCCAGTTCTAGGTGTGGTGCTCAATCTCGTGGCAAGGAAATAAAACAAGTAAATATGTCATTTAAAGATTGCATTAAATAAGTAGAAAGGAAATTAAGCGAAAATGGCAGACAGCTTGGAACAATGAAGTAAACAACAAACTGCACTTGGTAAAGCCAGTTCTAGGTGTGGTGCTCAATCTCGTGGCAAGGAAATAAAACAAGTAAATATGTCGTTTAAAGATTGCATTAAATAAGTAGAAAGGAAATTAAGCAAAAATGGCAGACAGCTTGGAACAATGAAGTAAACAACAAACTGCACTTGGTAAAGCCAGTTCTAGGTGTGCTGCTCAATCTCGTGGCATGGAAATAAAACAAGTAAATATATCATTTAATGATTGCATTAAATAAGTAGAAAGGAAATTAGCAAAAATGGCAGACATCTTGGAACAATGAAGTAAACAACAAACTGCACTTGGTAAAGCCAGTTCTAGGTGTGCAGCTCAATCTCGTGGCAAGGAAATAAAACAAGTAAATATATCATTTAAAGATTGCATTAAATAAGTAGAAAGGAAATTAGCAAAAATGGCAGACAGCTTGGAACAATGAAGTAAACAACAAACTGCACTTGGTAAAGCCAGTTCTAGGTGTGCTGCTCAATCTCGTGGCATGGAAATAAAACAAGTAAATATGTCGCTTAAAGATTGCATTAAAAAAGTAGAAAGGAAATTAAGCAAAAATGGCAGACAGCTTGGAACAATGAAGTAAACAGCAAACTGCACTTGGTAAAGCCAGTTCTAGGTGTGCTGCTCAATCCCGTGGAGAGGAAATAAAACAAGTAAATATGTTGTTTAAAGATTGCATTAAATAAGTAGAAAGGAAATTAAGCAAAAATGGCAGACAGCTTGGAACAATGAAGTAAACAACAAACTGCACTTGGTAAAGCCAGTTCTAGGTGTGGTGCTCAATCTCGTGGCAAGGAAATAAAACAAGTAAATATGTCATTTAAAGATTGCATTAAATAAGTAGAAAGGAAATTAAGCAAAAATGGCAGACAGCTTGGAACAATGAAGTAAACAACAAAGTGCACTTGGTAAAGCCAGTTCTAGGTGTGGTGCTCAATCTCGTGGCAAGGAAATAAAACAAGTAAATATGTCTTTTAAAGATTGCATTAAATAAGTAGAAAGGAAATTAAGCAAAAATGGCAGACAGCTTGGAACAATGAAGTAAACAACAAAGTGCACTTGATAAAGCCAGTTCTAGGTGTGGTGCTCAATCTCGTGGCAAGGAAATAAAACAAGTAAATATGTCGTTTAAAGATTGCATTAAATAAGTAGAAAGGAAATTAAGCAAAAATGGCAGACAGCTTGGAACAATGAAGTAAACAACAAAGTGCAATTGGTAAAGCCAGTTCTAGGTGTGGTGCTCAATCTCGTGGCAAGGAAATAAAACAAGTAAATATGTCGTTTAAAGATTGCATTAAATAAGTAGAAAGGAAATTAAGCGAAAATGGCAGACAGCTTGGAACAATGAAGTAAACAACAAAGTGCACTTGGTAAAGCCATTTCTAGGTGTGGTGCTCAATCTCGTGGCAAGGAAATAAAACAAGTAAATATGTCATTTAAAGATTGCATTAAATAAGTAGAAAGGAAATTAAGCAAAAATGGCAGACAGCTTGGAACAATGAAGTAAACAACAAAGTGCACTTGGTAAAGCCAGTTCTAGGTGTGCTGCTCAATCTCGTGGCAAGGAAATAAAACAAGTAAATATATCATTTAAAGATTGCATTAAATAAGTAGAAAGGAAATTAGCAAAAATGGCAGACAGCTTGGAACAATGAAGTAAACAACAAACTGCACTTGGTAAAGCCAGTTCTAGGTGTGCTGCTCAATCTCGTGGCATGGAAATAAAACAAGTAAAAATGTCGCTTAAAGATTGCATTAAAAAAGTAGAAAGGAAATTTAGCAAAAATGGCAGACAGCTTGGAACAATGAAGTAAAAAACAAACTGCACTTGGTAAAGCCAGTTCTAGGTGTGCTGCTCAATCCCGTGGAAAGGAAATGAAACATGTAAATATGTTGTTTAAAGATTGCATTAAATAAGTAGAAAGGAAATTAGCAAAAACGGCAGACAGCTTGGAACAATGAAGTAAACAACAAACTGCACTTGGTAAAGCCAGTTCTAGGTGTGCTGCTCAATCTCGTGGCATGGAAATAAAACAAGTAAATATGTCGCTTAAAGATTGCAATTAAAAAGTAGAAAGGATATTAAGCAAAAATGGCAGACAGCTTGGAACAATGAAGTAAACAAACTGCACTTGGTAAAGCCAGTTCTAGGTGTGCTGCTCAATCCCGTGGAGAGGAAATAAAACAAGTGAATATGTTGTTTAAAGATTGCATTAAATAAGTAGAAAGGAAATTAAGCAAAAATGGCAGACAGCTTGGAACAATGAAGTAAACAACAATGTGCACTTGGTAAAGCCAGTTCTAGGTGTGGTGCTCAATCTCGTGGCAAGGAAATAAAACAAGTAAATATGTCATTTAAAGATTGCATTAAATAAGTAGAAAGGAAATTAAGCGAAAATGGCAGACAGCTTGGAACAATGAAGTAAACAACAAACTGCACTTGGTAAAGCCAGTTCTAGGTGTGGTGCTCAATCTCGTGGCAAGGAAATAAAACAAGTAAATATGTCGTTTAAAGATTGCATTAAATAAGTAGAAAGGAAATTAAGCAAAAATGGCAGACAGCTTGGAACAATGAAGTAAACAACAAACTGCACTTGGTAAAGCCAGTTCTAGGTGTGCTGCTCAATCTCGTGGCATGGAAATAAAACAAGTAAATATATCATTTAATGATTGCATTAAATAAGTAGAAAGGAAATTAGCAAAAATGGCAGACATCTTGGAACAATGAAGTAAACAACAAACTGCACTTGGTAAAGCCAGTTCTAGGTGTGCAGCTCAATCTCGTGGCAAGGAAATAAAACAAGTAAATATATCATTTAAAGATTGCATTAAATAAGTAGAAAGGAAATTAGCAAAAATGGCAGACAGCTTGGAACAATGAAGTAAACAACAAACTGCACTTGGTAAAGCCAGTTCTAGGTGTGCTGCTCAATCTCGTGGCATGGAAATAAAACAAGTAAATATGTCGCTTAAAGATTGCATTAAAAAAGTAGAAAGGAAATTAAGCAAAAATGGCAGACAGCTTGGAACAATGAAGTAAACAGCAAACTGCACTTGGTAAAGCCAGTTCTAGGTGTGCTGCTCAATCCCGTGGAGAGGAAATAAAACAAGTAAATATGTTGTTTAAAGATTGCATTAAATAAGTAGAAAGGAAATTAAGCAAAAATGGCAGACAGCTTGGAACAATGAAGTAAACAACAAACTGCACTTGGTAAAGCCAGTTCTAGGTGTGGTGCTCAATCTCGTGGCAAGGAAATAAAACAAGTAAATATGTCATTTAAAGATTGCATTAAATAAGTAGAAAGGAAATTAAGCAAAACTGGCAGACAGCTTGGAACAATGAAGTAAACAACAAAGTGCACTTGGTAAAGCCAGTTCTAGGTGTGGTGCTCAATCTCGTGGCAAGGAAATAAAACAAGTAAATATGTCGTTTAAAGATTGCATTAAATAAGTAGAAAGGAAATTAAGCAAAAATGGCAGACAGCTTGGAACAATGAAGTAAACAACAAAGTGCAATTGGTAAAGCCAGTTCTAGGTGTGGTGCTCAATCTCGTGGCAAGGAAATAAAACAAGTAAATATGTCATTTAAAGATTGCATTAAATAAGTAGAAAGGAAATTAAGCAAAAATGGCAGACAACTTGGAACAATGAAGTAAACAACAAAGTGCACTTGGTAAAGCCAGTTCTAGGTGTGCTGCTCAATCTCGTGGCAAGGAAATAAAACAAGTAAATATATCATTTAAAGATTGCATTAAATAAGTAGAAAGGAAATTAGCAAAAATGGCAGACAGCTTGGAACAATGAAGTAAACAACAAACTGCACTTGGTAAAGCCAGTTCTAGGTGTGCTGCTCAATCTCGTGGCATGGAAATAAAACAAGTAAAAATGTCGCTTAAAGATTGCATTAAAAAAGTAGAAAGGAAATTTAGCAAAAATGGCAGACAGCTTGGAACAATGAAGTAAAAAACAAACTGCACTTGGTAAAGCCAGTTCTAGGTGTGCTGCTCAATCCCGTGGAAAGGAAATGAAACATGTAAATATGTTGTTTAAAGATTGCATTAAATAAGTAGAAAGGAAATTAGCAAAAACGGCAGACAGCTTGGAACAATGAAGTAAACAACAAACTGCACTTGGTAAAGCCAGTTCTAGGTGTGCTGCTCAATCTCGTGGCATGGAAATAAAACAAGTAAATATGTCGCTTAAAGATTGCAATTAAAAAGTAGAAAGGATATTAAGCAAAAATGGCAGACAGCTTGGAACAATGAAGTAAACAAACTGCACTTGGTAAAGCCAGTTCTAGGTGTGCTGCTCAATCCCGTGGAGAGGAAATAAAACAAGAGAATATGTTGTTTAAAGATTGCATTAAATAAGTAGAAAGGAAATTAAGCAAAAATGGCAGACAGCTTGGAACAATGAAGTAAACAACAATGTGCACTTGGTAAAGCCAGTTCTAGGTGTGGTGCTCAATCTCGTGGCAAGGAAATAAAACAAGTAAATATGTCATTTAAAGATTGCATTAAATAAGTAGAAAGGAAATTAAGCGAAAATGGCAGACAGCTTGGAACAATGAAGTAAACAACAAACTGCACTTGGTAAAGCCAGTTCTAGGTGTGGTGCTCAATCTCGTGGCAAGGAAATAAAACAAGTAAATATGTCGTTTAAAGATTGCATTAAATAAGTAGAAAGGAAATTAAGCAAAAATGGCAGACAGCTTGGAACAATGAAGTAAACAACAAACTGCACTTGGTAAAGCCAGTTCTAGGTGTGCTGCTCAATCTCGTGGCATGGAAATAAAACAAGTAAATATATCATTTAATGATTGCATTAAATAAGTAGAAAGGAAATTAGCAAAAATGGCAGACATCTTGGAACAATGAAGTAAACAACAAACTGCACTTGGTAAAGCCAGTTCTAGGTGTGCAGCTCAATCTCGTGGCAAGGAAATAAAACAAGTAAATATATCATTTAAAGATTGCATTAAATAAGTAGAAAGGAAATTAGCAAAAATGGCAGACAGCTTGGAACAATGAAGTAAACAACAAACTGCACTTGGTAAAGCCAGTTCTAGGTGTGCTGCTCAATCTCGTGGCATGGAAATAAAACAAGTAAATATGTCGCTTAAA
Source organism: Amblyomma americanum (assembly GCF_052857255.1). Taxonomy (NCBI): domain Eukaryota; kingdom Metazoa; phylum Arthropoda; class Arachnida; order Ixodida; family Ixodidae; genus Amblyomma; species Amblyomma americanum. The sequence continues at coordinate 553,062 of NW_027526487.1, read as the reverse complement.
GATTGCATTAAAAAAGTAGAAAGGAAATTAAGCAAAAATGGCAGACAGCTTGGAACAATGAAGTAAACAGCAAACTGCACTTGGTAAAGCCAGTTCTAGGTGTGCTGCTCAATCCCGTGGAGAGGAAATAAAACAAGTAAATATGTTGTTTAAAGATTGCATTAAATAAGTAGAAAGGAAATTAAGCAAAAATGGCAGACAGCTTGGAACAATGAAGTAAACAACAAACTGCACTTGGTAAAGCCAGTTCTAGGTGTGGTGCTCAATCTCGTGGCAAGGAAATAAAACAAGTAAATATGTCATTTAAAGATTGCATTAAATAAGTAGAAAGGAAATTAAGCAAAACTGGCAGACAGCTTGGAACAATGAAGTAAACAACAAAGTGCACTTGGTAAAGCCAGTTCTAGGTGTGGTGCTCAATCTCGTGGCAAGGAAATAAAACAAGTAAATATGTCGTTTAAAGATTGCATTAAATAAGTAGAAAGGAAATTAAGCAAAAATGGCAGACAGCTTGGAACAATGAAGTAAACAACAAAGTGCAATTGGTAAAGCCAGTTCTAGGTGTGGTGCTCAATCTCGTGGCAAGGAAATAAAACAAGTAAATATGTCATTTAAAGATTGCATTAAATAAGTAGAAAGGAAATTAAGCAAAAATGGCAGACAACTTGGAACAATGAAGTAAACAACAAAGTGCACTTGGTAAAGCCAGTTCTAGGTGTGCTGCTCAATCTCGTGGCAAGGAAATAAAACAAGTAAATATATCATTTAAAGATTGCATTAAATAAGTAGAAAGGAAATTAGCAAAAATGGCAGACAGCTTGGAACAATGAAGTAAACAACAAACTGCACTTGGTAAAGCCAGTTCTAGGTGTGCTGCTCAATCTCGTGGCATGGAAATAAAACAAGTAAATATGTCGCTTAAAGATTGCATTAAAAAAGTAGAAAGGAAATTAAGCAAAAATGGCAGACAGCTTGGAACAATGAAGTAAAAAACAAACTGCACTTGGTAAAGCCAGTTCTAGGTGTGCTGCTCAATCTCGTCGCATGGAAATAAAACAAGTAAATATGTCGCTTAAAGATTGCATTAAAAAAGTAGAAAGGAAATTAAGCAAAAATGGCAGACAGCTTTGAACAATGAAGTAAAAAACAAACTGCACTTGGTAAAGCCAGTTCTAGGTGTGCTGCTCAATCTCGTGGCATGGAAATAAAACAAGTAAATATATCATTTAATGATTGCATTAAATAAGTAGAAAGGAAATTAGCAAAAATGGCAGACAGCTTGGAACAATGAAGTAAAAAACAAACTGCACTTGGTAAAGCCAGTTCTAGGTGTGCTGCTCAATCTCGTGGCATGGAAATAAAACAAGTAAATATATCATTTAATGATTGCATTAAATAAGTAGAAAGGAAATTAGCAAAAATGGCTGACAGCTTGGAACAATGAAGTAAACAACAAACTGCACTTGGTAAAGCCAGTTCTAGGTGTGCAGCTCAATCTCGTGGCAAGGAAATAAAACAAGTAAATATAGCGCAAAAAGGACACGGACGACACAGAAGTGGACAGGACAGGCGCTAACTTGCAACTTTATATTTCGAAAAGCCACCACGTCTAATATATAGGAGCCGATCACCACCATCAAGCGATGAGCATGCGCAAAGAAGAGCACAATCAGGATTGCAGCGGGTGAAAAATAAGCAAAAATTTACGATAAAATAACAAAATGAAAACACGGTGCCGGGGGAACACTGAAAGAAAAGAGACATCGTGTACCGAAACTTACTGCAAAAAGCGCTTTACAAGCTTGTCAATGTTAAGAACCAAACAGATAACGCGGCAAAAAGGGAGATAAACAGATCGACTAAAAGATGAGGGGAGTGTACAAGGCTCCACACTGAGACAAGCACGTGGTGAAGAAAGACAGAATGACAATGGGGAAACAACATTGATGGGTCATGGCAATGGAAGTAAAAGATAGCAGAAATTTAGGCCAAAAACAGATAAGGGCTGTGATACTATACATAATCAAATGAAAAAAATATTGAAAAGTTTGAAACTAGGAAACAATGAAAATATATGTATATGAAAAATACAGAAAGACCTAAACAGAAAAAGGATAAAACTAGAAGTATAAAAACACGAGTGTAGAGGGCTCCACGCTAAAACAACGAGGGGGGGGGGGGCAAATATGAGAAAGGAAATAACAACTGAAGTAAAAGTCAATAATATGCCAAGGAATAGTAGCAGCAGGAAAAACCCAAAGGAAAAGCGGAACCGTTCCAGTTCACAACACCATAAATATTTTTGACACATGGTTCACACCTACAGATAGCCATCAAGGAATTCAACTTCACTGTCCTGTAATTGAATAGAAGGTGCGCTGACGCACTTTTTCCCAGCTTTTCTTATAAAATACGCCTCCATGACTTCACGCTCCGTTTTTCCTTTAGCTGATGTTAAGTATTCTGTTTTATCTATTTTTGGATGGCATCCACTCTTTTGCTCTGTGTCACATGCTTTGCAATGGTCGGCCAGGTTACTTCCTGATTTGTTGCGTACGCATAATCTATGTTCTCTGGCCCTGTCATTGAAGCATCTTCCTGTCTGCCCAATGTAATGACGCCCGCAACTGATAGGAATTCTGTACACAACGTTCGCTTTACATTCCGTAAACTTTGTTTGATGTTTCGTCGTGCAGTCATCTCGTTTTTCCGTTTTCTTAGTGCAGACCTTGGAAAGCTTACATGGGGCAGAGAAAACTACTTGTACATTATAACGCGCTGCCAGCTTCTTGAAATTATGTGAAAACCTATGATAATATGGTATTACCTGGACAGGAGTCTTGCCTTTTATCTCTTCACTCCCCTGCTCACTACAAGAAACCTTGGGGGCTTTTAGCTTTTGCAGAAGGCTTTCACACACTGCCAGTAGAAGGACTACGGGGAATCCAGCCTCCTGCAGGCGCCTGAATTGTTCATGGATGCTGGCGGCCATACGGTGCGTGCAGGATTTTGTAGCTGCTCCGTGGAGACATGAAGACACGATACCCCGCTTAACAACTTTAGAGTGCGCGCTGTCAAAGCGTAACAGACGTTTTTTGGTTCGTGGATGGTACATCCAGCAGATATTACGGTTGGTGAAATCTAATTCAATATCTAAGAACTGAATGCGGCCATCTGTAGGTGATTCCCACGTAAAATTTAACCCGGCACCGTGCTCCGAAAAAATTCTCAACACTTCCTTGTCAACATCGCATTTTCTTCTATTACATTTTCTAAAAATAATAAGGAAATCATCAACGTATCTGAACACTTTTGAAACAGGAAGGTCAGAAAGATTAGCTTGAATGCGTTTGTCAATCGCGGATAAAAATAGGTCACATAACACAGGCGCAACAGAGGAACCTATACAAATGCCTCTTTTTTGAATATAGAAATGTCCTTCTGAAAAGATAGCTGTGGACGCAAGGTAGAATTCCAGCAAAGACAGGAAAGAATCGCTGCTGGTTCCCGCGCCGTTCTGGAAGGCTATTTCCCCGCTTTCACATATTGTTTCTCGGAGCACTGAGAGCAACTCTCCATGAGGTACTGAATAATAAAGGTCTTCTATGTCTATTGAAAAACCATTCACGTCGCAAAAAGGACCCTGCTCAAGGTTGACGACCAATTCTTTAGAGCTTCGGATGAGGAACGGATCCTCAGTCTTCAAGGTGTTAAGGTGCCGTTGAAGGTAGGAGCTAACAAGCTTTTGCCAGGTGCCGTTCTCGGACACTATGACCCTAAACGGACATGCAGGCTTGTGCGTTTTCGCAGTGTAAAATACATCTAAGCATCCATTTTTGGTCTTTTCCACTGCTTTACGAAGAGTGTCGAGACCTAGTTCTCCCAGAAGATGAATTCCAGAACGGCGGCACCGCTTCGGGTCAAACTTGACTTGGTTAAAGTTCTTTTGGATGGCGGAGAGGGCTTTTTCTTTAAACATCGCTGCTGGTAAGATGGCAAAGCCACCTTCTTTGTCGCACTGCAAAGCAACCAGATTCTGTTGATGCAGATAAGCAGTCACTTTTTGAAACGGCGGTTTCAAAAGGCACCTGATCAACAAAAAACCGCCGTTTCAAAAAGTGACTGCTTATCTGCATCAACAGAATCTGGTTGCTTTGCAGTGCGACAAAGAAGGTGGCTTTGCCATCTTACCAGCAGCGATGTTTAAAGAAAAAGCCCTCTCCGCCATCCAAAAGAACTTTAACCAAGTCAAGTTTGACCCGAAGCGGTGCCGCCGTTCTGGAATTCATCTTCTGGGAGAACTAGGTCTCGACACTCTTCGTAAAGCAGTGGAAAAGACCAAAAATGGATGCTTAGATCTATTTTACACTGCGAAAACGCACAAGCCTGCATGTCCGTTTAGGGTCATAGTGTCCGAGAACGGCACCTGGCAAAAGCTTGTTAGCTCCTACCTTCAACGCCACCTTAACACCTTGAAGACTGAGGATCCGTTCCTCATCCGAAGCTCTAAAGAATTGGTCGTCAACCTTGAGCAGGGTCCTTTTTGCGACGTGAATGGTTTTTCAATAGACATAGAAGACCTTTATTATTCAGTACCTCATGGAGAGTTGCTCTCAGTGCTCCGAGAAACAATATGTGAAAGCGGGGAAATAGCCTTCCAGAACGGCGCGGGAACCAGCAGCGATTCTTTCCTGTCTTTGCTGGAATTCTACCTTGCGTCCACAGCTATCTTTTCAGAAGGACATTTCTATATTCAAAAAAGAGGCATTTGTATAGGTTCCTCTGTTGCGCCTGTGTTATGTGACCTATTTTTATCCGCGATTGACAAACGCATTCAAGCTAATCTTTCTGACCTTCCTGTTTCAAAAGTGTTCAGATACGTTGATGATTTCCTTATTATTTTTAGAAAATGTAATAGAAGAAAATGCGATGTTGACAAGGAAGTGTTGAGAATTTTTTCGGAGCACGGTGCCGGGTTAAATTTTACGTGGGAATCACCTACAGATGGCCGCATTCAGTTCTTAGATATTGAATTAGATTTCACCAACCGTAATATCTGCTGGATGTACCATCCACGAACCAAAAAACGTCTGTTACGCTTTGACAGCGCGCACTCTAAAGTTGTTAAGCGGGGTATCGTGTCTTCATGTCTCCACGGAGCAGCTACAAAATCCTGCACGCACCGTATGGCCGCCAGCATCCATGAACAATTCAGGCGCCTGCAGGAGGCTGGATTCCCCGTAGTCCTTCTACTGGCAGTGTGTGAAAGCCTTCTGCAAAAGCTGAAAGCCCCCAAGGTTTCTTGTAGTGAGCAGGGGAGTGAAGAGATAAAAGGCAAGACTCCTGTCCAGGTAATACCATATTATCATAGGTTTTCACATAATTTCAAGAAGCTGGCAGCGCGTTATAATGTACAAGTAGTTTTCTCTGCCCCATGTAAGCTTTCCAAGGTCTGCACTAAGAAAATGGAAAAACGAGATGACTGCACGACGAAACATCAAACAAAGTTTACGGAATGTAAAGCGAACGTTGTGTACAGAATTCCTATCAGTTGCGGGCGTCATTACATTGGGCAGACAGGAAGATGCTTCAATGACAGGGCCAGAGAACATAGATTATGCGTACGCAACAAATCAGGAAGTAACCTGGCCGACCATTGCAAAGCATGTGACACAGAGCAAAAGAGTGGATGCCATCCAAAAATAGATAAAACAGAATTCTTAACATCAGCTAAAGGAAAAACGGAGCGTGAAGTCATGGAGGCGTATTTTATAAGAAAAGCTGGGAAAAAGTGCGTCAGCGCACCTTCTATTCAATTACTGGACAGTGAAGTTGAATTCCTTGATGGCTATCTGTAGGTGTGAACCATGTGTCAAAAATATTTATGGTGTTGTGAACTGGAACGGTTCCGCTTTTCCTTTGGGTTTTTCCTGCTGCTACTATTCCTTGGCATATTATTGACTTTTACTTCAGTTGTTATTTCCTTTCTCATATTTGCCCCCCCCCTCGTTGTTTTAGCGTGGAGCCCTCTACACTCGTGTTTTTATACTTCTAGTTTTATCCTTTTTCTGTTTAGGTCTTTCTGTATTTTTCATATACATATATTTTCATTGTTTCCTAGTTTCAAACTTTTCAATATTTTTTTCATTTGATTATGTATAGTATCACAGCCCTTATCTGTTTCTGGCCTAAATTTCTGCTATCTTTTACTTCCATTGCCATGACCCATCAATGTTGTTTCCCCATTGTCATTCTGTCTTTCTTCACCACGTGCTTGTCTCAGTGTGGAGCCTTGTACACTCCCCTCATCTTTTAGTCGATCTGTTTATCTCCCTTTTTGCCGCGTTATCTGTTTGGTTCTTAACATTGACAAGCTTGTAAAGCGCTTTTTGCAGTAAGTTTCGGTACACGATGTCTCTTTTCTTTCAGTGTTCCCCCGGCACCGTGTTTTCATTTTGTTATTTTATCGTAATTTTTTGCTTATTTTTCACCCGCTGCAATCCTGATTGTGCTCTTCTTTGCGCATGCTCATCGCTTGATGGTGGTGATCGGCTCCTATATATTAGACGTGGTGGCTTTTCGAAATATAAAGTTGCAAGTTAGCGCCTGTCCTGTCCACTTCTGTGTCGTCCGTGTCCTTTTTGCGCTATGTTTTCTAAGAACTGTTACCAACTAGCCCAAACCAAGCTACTGTTAAAGTAAATATATCATTTAAAGATTGCATTAAATAAGTAGAAAGGAAATTAGCAAAAATGGCAGACAGCTTGGAACAATGAAGTAAACAACAAACTGCACTTGGTAAAGCCAGTTCTAGGTGTGCTGCTCAATCTCGTGGCATGGAAATAAAACAAGTAAATATGTCGCTTAAAGATTGCATTAAAAAAGTAGAAAGGAAATTAAGCAAAAATGGCAGACAGCTTGGAACAATGAAGTAAACAACAAACTGCACTTGGTAAAGCCAGTTCTAGGTGCGCTGCTCAATCCCGTGGAGAGGAAATAAAACAAGTAAATATGTTGTTTAAAGATTGCATTAAATAAGTAGAAAGGAAATTAAGCAAAAATGGCAGACAGCTTGGAACAATGAAGTAAACAACAAACTGCACTTGGTAAAGCCAGTTCTAGGTGTGGTGCTCAATCTCGTGGCAAGGAAATAAAACAAGTAAATATGTCATTTAAAGATTGCATTAAATAAGTAGAAAGGAAATTAAGCAAAACTGGCAGACAGCTTGGAACAATGAAGTAAACAACAAAGTGCACTTGGTAAAGCCAGTTCTAGGTGTGGTGCTCAATCTCGTGGCAAGGAAATAAAACAAGTAAATATGTCGTTTAAAGATTGCATTAAATAAGTAGAAAGGAAATTAAGCAAAAATGGCAGACAGCTTGGAACAATGAAGTAAACAACAAACTGCACTTGGTAAAGCCAGTTCTAGGTGTGGTGCTCAATCTCGTGGCAAGGAAATAAAACAAGTAAATATGTCATTTAAAGATTGCATTAAATAAGTAGAAAGGAAATTAAGCAAAACTGGCAGACAGCTTGGAACAATGAAGTAAACAACAAAGTGCACTTGGTAAAGCCAGTTCTAGGTGTGGTGCTCAATCTCGTGGCAAGGAAATAAAACAAGTAAATATGTCGTTTAAAGATTGCATTAAATAAGTAGAAAGGAAATTAAGCAAAAATGGCAGACAGCTTGGAACAATGAAGTAAACAACAAAGTGCAATTGGTAAAGCCAGTTCTAGGTGTGGTGCTCAATCTCGTGGCAAGGAAATAAAACAAGTAAATATGTCATTTAAAGATTGCATTAAATAAGTAGAAAGGAAATTAAGCAAAAATGGCAGACAGCTTGGAACAATGAAGTAAACAAAGTACACTTGGTAAAGCCAGTTCTAGGTGTGCTGCTCAATCTCGTGGCAAGGAAATAAAACAAGTAAATATATCATTTAAAGATTGCAATAAATAAGTAGAAAGGAAATTAGCAAAAATGGCAGACAGCTTGGAACAATGAAGTAAACAACAAACTGCACTTGGTAAAGCCAGTTCTAGGTGTGCTGCTCAATCTCGTGGCATGGAAATAAAACAAGTAAATATGTCGCTTAAAGATTGCATTAAAAAAGTAGAAAGGAAATTAAGCAAAAATGGCAGACAGCTTGGAACAATGAAGTAAAAAACAAACTGCACTTGGTAAAGCCAGTTCTAGGTGTGCTGCTCAATCTCGTGGCATAGAAATAAAACAAGTATATATATATTTTATTGATTGCATTAAATAAGTAGAAAGGAAATTACCAAAAATGGCAGACAGCTTGGAACAATGAAGTAAACAACAAACTGCACTTGGTAAAGCCAGTTCTAGGTGTGCTGCTCAATCTCGTGGCATGGAAATAAAACAAGTAAATATGTCGCTTAAAGATTGCATTAAAAAAGTAGAAAGGAAATTAAGCAAAAATGGCAGACAGCTTGGAACAATGAAGTAAAAAACAAACTGCACTTGGTAAAGCCAGTTCTAGGTGTGCTGCTCAATCTCGTGGCATGGAAATAAAACAAGTAAATATATCATTTCATGATTGCATTAAATAAGTAGAAAGGAAATTAGCAAAAATGGCAGACAGCTTGGAACAATGAAGTAAACAACAAACTGCACTTGGTAAAGCCAGTTCTAGGTGTGCAGCTCAATCTCGTGGCAAGGAAATAAAACAAGTAAATATATCATTTAAAGATTGCATTAAATAAGTAGAAAGGAAATTAGCAAAAATGGCAGACAGCTTGGAACAATGAAGTAAACAACAAACTGCACTTGGTAAAGCCAGTTCTAGGTGTGCTGCTCAATCTCGTGGCATGGAAATAAAACAAGTAAATATGTCGCTTAAAGATTGTATTAAAAAAGTAGAAAGGAAATTAAGCAAAAATGGCAGACAGCTTGGAACAATGAAGTAAACAACAAACTGCACTTGGTAAAGCCAGTTCTAGGTGTGCTGCTCAATCCCGTGGAGAGGAAATAAAACAAGTAAATATGTTGTTTAAAGATTGCATTAAATAAGTAGAAAGGAAATTAAGCAAAAATGGCACACAGCTTGGAACAATGAAGTAAACAACAAACTGCACTTGGTAAAGCCAGTTCTAGGTGTGGTGCTCAATCTCGTGGCAAGGAAATAAAACAAGTAAATATGTCATTTAAAGATTGCATTAAATAAGTAGAAAGGAAATTAAGCAAAACTGGCAGACAGCTTGGAACAATGAAGTAAACAACAAAGTGCACTTGGTAAAGCCAGTTCTAGGTGTGGTGCTCAATCTCGTGGCAAGGAAATAAAACAAGTAAATATGTCGTTTAAAGATTGCATTAAATAAGTAGAAAGGAAATTAAGCAAAAATGGCAGACAGCTTGGAACAATGAAGTAAACAACAAAGTGCAATTGGTAAAGCCAGTTCTAGGTGTGGTGCTCAATCTCGTGGCAAGGAAATAAAACAAGTAAATATGTCGTTTAAAGATTGCATTAAATAAGTAGAAAGGAAATTAAGCGAAAATGGCAGACAGCTTGGAACAATGAAGTAAACAACAAAGTGCACTTGGTAAAGCCAGTTCTAGGTGTGGTGCTCAATCTCGTGGCAAGGAAATAAAACAAGTAAATATGTCATTTAAAGATTGCATTAAATAAGTAGAAAGGAAATTAAGCAAAAATGGCAGACAGCTTGGAACAATGAAGTAAACAACAAACTGCACTAGGTAAAGCCAGTTCTAGGTGTGCTGCTCAATCCCGTGGAGAGGAAATAAAACAAGTAAATATGTTGTTTAAAGATTGCATTAAATAAGTAGAAAGGAAATTAAGCAAAAATGGCAGACAGCTTGGAACAATGAAGTAAAAAACAAACTGCACTTGGTAAAGCCAGTTCTAGGTGTGCTGCTCAATCTCGTGGCATGGAAATAAAACAAGTAAATATATCATTTAATGATTGCATTAAATAAGTAGAAATAAAATTAGCAAAAATGGCAGACAGCTTGGAACAATGAAGTAAACAACAAACTGCACTTGGTAAAGCCAGTTCTAGGTGTGCAGCTCAATCTCGTGGCAAGGAAATAAAACAAGTGAATATATCATTTAAAGATTGCATTAAATAAGTAGAAAGGAAATTAAGCAAAAATGGCAGACAGCTTGGAACAATGAAGTAAAAAACAAACTGCACTTGGTAAAGCCAGTTCTAGGTGTGCTGCTCAATCTCGTGGCATGGAAATAAAACAAGTAAATATATCATTTAATGATTGCATTAAATAAGTAGAAAGGAAATTAGCAAAAATGGCAGACAGCTTGGAACAATGAAGTAAACAACAAACTGCACTTGGTAAAGCCAGTTCTAGGTGTGCTGCTCAATCTCGTGGCATGGAAATAAAACAAGTAAATATGTCGCTTAAAGATTGCATTAAAAAAGTAGAAAGGAAATTAAGCAAAAATGGCAGACAGCTTGGAACAATGAAGTAAAAAACAAACTGCACTTGGTAAAGCCAGTTCTAGGTGTGCTGCTCAATCTCGTGGCATGGAAATAAAACAAGTAAATATATCATTTCATGATTGCATTAAATAAGTAGAAAGGAAATTAGCAAAAATGGCAGACAGCTTGGAACAATGAAGTAAACAACAAACTGCACTTGGTAAAGCCAGTTCTAGGTGTGCAGCTCAATCTCGTGGCAAGGAAATAAAACAAGTAAATATATCATTTAAAGATTGCATTAAATAAGTAGAAAGGAAATTAGCAAAAATGGCAGACAGCTTGGAACAATGAAGTAAACAACAAACTGCACTTGGTAAAGCCAGTTCTAGGTGTGCTGCTCAATCTCGTGGCATGGAAATAAAACAAGTAAATATGTCGCTTAAAGATTGCATTAAAAAAGTAGAAAGGAAATTAAGCAAAAATGGCAGACAGCTTGGAACAATGAAGTAAACAACAAACTGCACTTGGTAAAGCCAGTTCTAGGTGTGCTGCTCAATCCCGTGGAGAGGAAATAAAACAAGTAAATATGTCATTTAAAGATTGCATTAAATAAGTAGAAAGGAAATTAAGCAAAACTGGCAGACAGCTTGGAACAATGAAGTAAACAACAAAGTGCACTTGGTAAAGCCAGTTCTAGGTGTGGTGCTCAATCTCGTGGCAAGGAAATAAAACAAGTAAATATGTCGTTTAAAGATTGCATTAAATAAGTAGAAAGGAAATTAAGCAAAAATGGCAGACAGCTTGGAACAATGAAGTAAACAACAAAGTGCAATTGGTAAAGCCAGTTCTAGGTGTGGTGCTCAATCTCGTGGCAAGGAAATAAAACAAGTAAATATGTCGTTTAAAGATTGCATTAAATAAGTAGAAAGGAAATTAAGCGAAAATGGCAGACAGCTTGGAACAATGAAGAAAACAACAAAGTGCACTTGGTAAAGCCAGTTCTAGGTGTGGTGCTCAATCTCGTGGCAAGGAAATAAAACAAGTATATATGTCATTTAAAGATTGCATTAAATAAGTAGAAAGGAAATTAAGCAAAAATGGCAGACAGCTTGGAACAATGAAGTAAACAACAAAGTGCACTTGGTAAAGCCAGTTCTAGGTGTGCTGCTCAATCTCGTGGCAAGGAAATAAAACAAGTAAATATATCATTTAAAGATTGCATTAAATAAGTAGAAAGGAAATTAGCAAAAATGGCAGACAGCTTGGAACAATGAAGTAAACAACAAACTGCACTTGGTAAAGCCAGTTCTAGGTGTGCTGCTCAATCTCGTGGCATGGAAATAAAACAAGTAAATATGTCGCTTAAAGATTGCATTAAAAAAGTAGAAAGGAAATTAAGCAAAAATGGCAGACAGCTTGGAACAATGAAGTAAAAAACAAACTGCACTTGGTAAAGCCAGTTCTAGGTGTGCTGCTCAATCTCGTGGCATGGAAATAAAACAAGTAAATATATCATTTAATGATTGCATTAAATAAGTAGAAAGGAAATTAGCAAAAATGGCAGACAGCTTGGAACAATGAAGTAAACAACAAACTGCACTTGGTAAAGCCAGTTCTAGGTGTGCAGCTCAATCTCGTGGCAAGGAAATAAAACAAGTGAATATATCATTTAAAGATTGCATTAAATAAGTAGAAAGGAAATTAGCAAAAATGGCAGACAGCTTGGAACAATGAAGTAAACAACAAACTGCACTTGGTAAAGCCAGTTCTAGGTGTGCTGCTCAATCTCGTGGTATGGAAATAAAACAAGTAAATATGTCGCTTAAAGATTGCATTAAAAAAGTAGAAAGGAAATTAAGCAAAAATGGCAGACAGCTTGGAACAATGAAGTAAACAACAAACTGCACTAGGTAAAGCCAGTTCTAGGTGTGCTGCTCAATCCCGTGGAGAGGAAATAAAACAAGTAAATATGTTGTTTAAAGATTGCATTAAATAAGTAGAAAGGAAATTAAGCAAAAATGGCAGACAGCTTGGAACAATGAAGTAAACAACAAACTGCACTTGGTAAAGCCAGTTCTAGGTGTGGTGCTCAATCTCGTGGCAAGGAAATAAAACAAGTAAATATGTCGTTTAAAGATTGCATTAAATAAGTAGAAAGGAAATTAAGCAAAAATGGCAGACAGCTTGGAACAATGAAGTAAACAACAAACTGCACTTGGTAAAGCCAGTTCTAGGTGTGCTGCTCAATCTCGCGGCAAGGAAATAAAACAAGTAAATATGTCGTTTAAAGATTGCAATAAATAAGTAGAAAGGAAATTAAGCAAAAATGGCAGACAGCTTGGAACAATGAAGTAAACAACAAACTGCACTTGGTAAAGCCAGTTCTAGGTGTGCTGCTCAATCTCGTGGCAAGGAAATAAAACAAGTAAATATGTCGTTTAAAGATTGCATTAAATAAGTAGAAAGGATATTAAGCAATAATGGCAGACAGCTTGGAACAATGAAGTAAACAACAAACTGCACTTGGTAAAGCCAGTTCTAGGTGTGCTGCTCAATCTCGCGGCAAGGAAATAAAACAAGTAAATATGTCGTTTAAAGATTGCATTAAATAAGTAGAAAGAAAATTAAGTAAAATTGGCAGACAGCTTGGAACAACGAAGAAAACAACAAAGTGCACTTGGTAAAGCCAGTTCTAGGTGTGCTGCTCAATCTCGCCGCAAGGAAATAAAACAGGTAAATATGTCGTTTAAAGATTGCAATAAATAAGTAGAAAGGAAATTAATTAAAACTGGCAGACAGCTTGGAACAATGAAGTAAACAGCAAACTGCACTTGGTAAAGCCAGTTCTAGGTGTGCTGCTCAATTTGGTGGCAAGGAAATAAAAAAAGTAAATATGTTGTTAAAAGACTGCAATAAATAAGTAGAAAGGCAATTAAGTAAAAATGGCAGAAAGCTTGGAACAATGAAGTAAACAACAAACTGCACTTGGTAAAGCCAGTTCTAGGTGCACTGTTCAATCTCGTGGCAAGGAAATAAAACAAGTAAATATGTCGTTTAAAGATTGCATTAAATAAGTAGAAAGGAAAATAAGGAAAAATGGCAAACCGCTTGGAACAATGAAGTAAACAACAAACTGCACTTGGTAAAGTCAGTTCTAGGTGTGCTGCTCAATCTCGTGGCAAGGAAATAAAAAAGTAGATATGTCCTTTAGGGATAGCGTTAAATTAGTACAAGGGAAATTAAGCAAAGAAAGGCAGACAGCTTGGAACAATGAAGTAAACAAACTGGACTTGGTAAAGCCTGTTCTAGGTGTGCTGCTGAATTTCTTGGCAAGGAAATAAAACAAGTAAATATGTCGTTTAAAGATTGTTTAAATAAGTAGAACGGAAATTAAGGAAAAATGAAAAACCACTTGGAACAATGAAGTAAACAACAAACTGCACTTGGTAAAGTCAGTTCTAGGTGTGCTGCTCAATCTCGAGGCAAGGAAATAAAACGAGTAAATATGTCGTTTAAAGATTGCATTAAATAAGTAGAAAGGAAATTAAGCAAAAATGGCAGACAGCTTAGAACAATGAAGTAAACAACAAACTGCACTGGGTAAATCCAGTTATAGGTGTGCTGCTCAATCTCGTGGCAAGGAAATAACACAAGTAAATATGTCGTTTTAAATTGCAATAAATAAGTAGAAAGGAAATTAAGTAAAAAGGGCAGACACATTGGAACAATGAAGTAAACAACAAACTGCACTTGGTAAAGCCAGTTCTAGGTGTGCTGCTCAATCCCTTGGCACGGAATTAAAACAAGTAAATATGTCGTTTAAAGTTTGCATTAATAAAGTAGAAAGAAAATGAAGGAAAAATGGCACACAGCTTGGAACAATGAAGTAAACAACAAGCTGCACTTAAGAAAGCCAGTTCTAGGTTTGCTGCTAAATCACGTGGCAAGGAAATAAAACAAATAAATATGTTGTTTAAAGATTGCATTAAATAAGTAGAAAGGAAATTAAGTAAAAATGGCAGACAGCTTAGAACAATGAAGTAAACAACAAACAGCACTTGGTAAAGCCAGATCTAGGTGTGCTGCTCAATCTCGTGGCAAGGAAATAAAACAAGTAAATATATCATTTAAAGATTGCATTAAATAAGTAGAAAGGAAATTAGCAAAAACGGCAGACAGCTTGGAACAATGAAGTAAACAACAAACTGCACTTGGTAAAGCCAGTTCTAGGTGTGCTGCTCAATCTCGTGGCATGGAAATAAAACAAGTAAATATGTCGCTTAAAGATTGCATTAAAAAAGTAGAAAGGAAATTAAGCAAAAATGGCAGACAGCTTGGAACAATGAAGTAAAAAACAAACTGCACTTGGTAAAGCCAGTTCTAGGTGTGCTGCTCAATCTCGTGGCATGGAAATAAAACAAGTAAATATATCATTTAATGATTGCATTAAATAAGTAGAAAGGAAATTAGCAAAAATGGCAGACAGCTTGGAACAATGAAGTAAACAACAAACTGCACTTGGTAAAGCCAGCTCTAGGTGTGCAGCTCAATCTCGTGGCAAGGAAATAAAACAAGTAAATATATCATTTAAAGATTGCATTAAATAAGTAGAAAGGAAATTAGCAAAAATGGCAGACAGCTTGGAACAATGAAGTAAACAACAAACTGCACTTGGTAAAGCCAGTTCTAGGTGTGCTGCTCAATCCCGTGGAGAGGAAATAAAACAAGTAAATATGTTGTTTAAAGATTGCATTAAATAAGTAGAAAGGAAATTAAGCAAAAATGGCAGACAGCTTGGAACAATGAAGTAAACAACAAAGTGCACTTGGTAAAGCCAGTTCTAGGTGTGGTGCTCAATCTCGTGGCAAGGAAATAAAACAAGTAAATATGTCATTTAAAGATTGCATTAAATAAGTAGAAAGGAAATTAAGCGAAAATGGCAGACAGCTTGGAACAATGAAGTAAACAACAAACTGCACTTGGTAAAGCCAGTTCTAGGTGTGGTGCTCAATCTCGTGGCAAGGAAATAAAACAAGTAAATATGTCGTTTAAAGATTGCATTAAATAAGTAGAAAGGAAATTAAGCAAAAATGGCAGACAGCTTGGAACAATGAAGTAAACAACAAACTGCACTTGGTAAAGCCAGTTCTAGGTGTGCTGCTCAATCTCGCGGCAAGGAAATAAAACAAGTAAATATGTCGTTTAAAGATTGCAATAAATAAGTAGAAAGGAAATTAAGCAAAAATGGCAGACAGCTTGGAACAATGAAGTAAACAACAAACTGCACTTGGTAAAGCCAGTTCTAGGTGTGCTGCTCAATCTCGTGGCAAGGAAATAAAACAAGTAAATATGTCGTTTAAAGATTGCAATAAATAAGTAGAAAGGAAATTAAGCAATATTGGCAGACAGCTTGGAACAATGAAGTAAACAACAAACTGCACTTGGTAAAGCCAGTTCTAGGTGTGCTGCTCAATCTCGCGGCAAGGAAATAAAACAAGTAAATATGTCGTTTAAAGATTGCATTAAATAAGTAGAAAGAAAATTATGTAAAATTGGCAGACAGCTTGGAACAACGAAGAAAACAACAAAGTGCACTTGGTAAAGCCAGTTCTAGGTGTGCTGCTCAATCTCGCCGCAAGGAAATAAAACAAGTAAATATGTCGTTTAAAGATTGCAATAAATAAGTAGAAAGGAAATTAGCAAAAATGGCAGACAGCTTGGAACAGTGAAGTAAACAACAAACTGCACTTGGTAAAGCCAGTTCTAGGTGTGCAGCTCAATCTCGTGGCAAGGAAATAAAACAAGTAAATATATCATTTAAAGATTGCATTAAATAAGTAGAAAGGAAATTAGCAAAAATGGCAGACAGCTTGGAACAATGAAGTAAACAACAAACTGCACTTGGTAAAGCCAGTTCTAGGTGTGCTGCTCAATCTCGTGGCATGGAAATAAAACAAGTAAATATGTCGCTTAAAGATTGCATTAAAAAGTAGAAAGGAAATTAAGCAAAAATGGCAGACAGCTTGGAACAATGAAGTAAACAACAAACTGCACTTGGTAAAGCCAGTTCTAGGTGTGCTGCTCAATCCCGTGGAGAGGAAATAAAACAAGTAAATATGTTGTTTAAAGATTGCATTAAATAAGTAGAAAGGAAATTAAGCAAAAATGGCAGACAGCTTGGAACAATGAAGTAAACAACAAACTGCACTTGGTAAAGCCAGTTCTAGGTGTGGTGCTCAATCTCGTGGCAAGGAAATAAAACAAGTAAATATGTCGTTTAAAGATTGCATTAAATAAGTAGAAAGGAAATTAAGCAAAACTGGCAGACAGCTTGGAACAATGAAGTAAACAACAAACTGCACTTGGTAAAGCCAGTTCTAGGTGTGCTGCTCAATCTCGCGGCAAGGAAATAAAAAGAGTAAATATGTTGTTAAAAGACTGCATTAAATAAGTAGAAAGGCAATTAAGTAAAAATGGCAGAAAGCTTGGAACAATGAAGTAAACAACAAACTGCACTTGGTAAAGCCAGTTCTAGGTGCACTGTTCAATCTCGTGGCAAGGAAATAAAACAAGTAAATATGTCGTTTAAAGATTGCATTAAATAAGTAGAAAGGAAAATAAGGAAAAATGGCAAACCGTTTGGAACAATGAAGTAAACAACAAACTGCACTTGGTAAAGTCAGTTCTAGGTGTGCTGCTCAATCTCGTGGCAAGGAAATAAAAAAGTAGATATGTCCTTTAGGGATAGCGTTAAATTAGTACAAAGGAAATTAAGCAAAGAAAGGCAGACAGCTTGGAACAATGAAGTAAACAAACTGGACTTGGTAAAGCCTGTTCTAGGTGTGCTGCTGAATCTCTTGGCAAGGAAATAAAACAAGTAAATATGTCGTTTAAAGATTGTTTAAATAAGTAGAACGGAAATTAAGAAAAAATGAAAAACCACTTGGAACAATGAAGTAAACAACAAACTGCACTTGGTAAAGTCAGTTCTAGGTGTGCTGCTCAATCTCGAGGCAAGGAAATAAAACGAGTAAATATGTCGTTTAAAGATTGCATTAAATAAGTAGAAAGGAAATTAAGCAAAAATGGCAGACAGCTTAGAACAATGAAGTAAACAACAAACTGCACTGGGTAAATCCAGTTATAGGTGTGCTGCTCAATCTCGTGGCAAGGAAATAACACAAGTAAATATGTCGTTTTAAATTGCAATAAATAAGTAGAAAGGAAATTAAGTAAAAAGGGCAGACACATTGGAACAATGAAGTAAACAACAAACTGCACTTGGTAAAGCCAGTTCTAGGTGTGCTGCTCAATCCCTTGGCACGGAATTAAAACAATTAAATATGTCGTTTAAAGTTTGCATTAATAAAGTAGAAAGCAAATGAAGGAAAAATGGCACACAGCTTGGAACAATGAAGTAAACAACAAGCTGCACTTAAGAAAGCCAGTTCTAGGTTTGCTGCTAAATCACGTGGCAAGGAAATAAAACAAATAAATATGTTGTTTAAAGATTGCATTAAATAAGTAGAAAGGAAATAAGTAAAAATGGCAGACAGCTTAGAACAATGAAGTAAACAACAAACAGCACTTGGTAAAGCCAGATCTAGGTGTGCTGCTCAATCTCGTGGCAAGGAAATAAAACAAGTAAATATATCATTTAAAGATTGCATTAAATAAGTAGAAAGGAAATTAGCAAAAACGGCAGACAGCTTGGAACAATGAAGTAAACAAACTGCACTTGGTAAAGCCAGTTCTAGGTGTGCTGCTCAATCCCGTGGAGAGGAAATAAAACAAGTAAATATGTTGTTTAAAGATTGCATTAAATAAGTAGAAAGGAAATTAAGCAAAAATGGCAGACAGCTTGGAACAATGAAGTAAACAACAAAGTGCACTTGGTAAAGCCAGTTCTAGGTGTGGTGCTCAATCTCGTGGCAAGGAAATAAAACAAGTAAATATGTCATTTAAAGATTGCATTAAATAAGTAGAAAGGAAATTAAGCGAAAATGGCAGACAGCTTGGAACAATGAAGTAAGCAACAAACTGCACTTGGTAAAGCCAGTTCTAGGTGTGGTGCTCAATCTCGTGGCAAGGAAATAAAACAAGTTAATATGTCGTTTAAAGATTGCATTAAATAAGTAGAATGGAAATTAAGCCAAAATGGCAGACAGCTTGGAACAATGAAGTAAACAACAAAGTGCACTTGGTAAAGCCAGTTCTAGGTGTGGTGCTCAATCTCGTGGCAAGGAAATAAAACAAGTAAATATGTCGTTTAAAGATTGCATTAAATAAGTAGAAAGGAAATTAAGCAAAAATGGCAGACAGCTTGGAACAATGAAGTAAACAACAAACTGCACTTGGTAAAGCCAGTTCTAGGTGTGCTGCTCAATCTCGCGGCAAGGAAATAAAACAAGTAAATATGTCGTTTAAAGATTGCAATAAATAAGTAGAAAGGAAATTAAGCAAAAATGGCAGACAGCTTGGAACAATGAAGTAAACAACAAACTGCACTTGGTAAAGCCAGTTCTAGGTGTGCTGCTCAATCTCGTGGCAAGGAAATAAAACAAGTAAATATGTCGTTTAAAGATTGCAATAAATAAGTAGAAAGGAAATTAAGCAATATTGGCAGACAGCTTGGAACAATGAAGTAAACAACAAACTGCACTTGGTAAAGCCAGTTCTAGGTGTGCTGCTCAATCTCGCGGCAAGGAAATAAAACAAGTAAATATGTCGTTTAAAGATTGCATTAAATAAGTAGAAAGAAAATTATGTAAAATTGGCAGACAGCTTGGAACAACGAAGAAAACAACAAAGTGCACTTGGTAAAGCCAGTTCTAGGTGTGCTGCTCAATCTCGCCGCAAGGAAATAAAACAAGTAAATATGTCGTTTAAAGATTGCAATAAATAAGTAGAAAGGAAATTAGCAAAAATGGCAGACAGCTTGGAACAGTGAAGTAAACAACAAACTGCACTTGGTAAAGCCAGTTCTAGGTGTGCAGCTCAATCTCGTGGCAAGGAAATAAAACAAGTAAATATATCATTTAAAGATTGCATTAAATAAGTAGAAAGGAAATTAGCAAAAATGGCAGACAGCTTGGAACAATGAAGTAAACAACAAACTGCACTTGGTAAAGCCAGTTCTAGGTGTGCTGCTCAATCTCGTGGCATGGAAATAAAACAAGTAAATATGTCGCTTAAAGATTGCATTAAAAAGTAGAAAGGAAATTAAGCAAAAATGGCAGACAGCTTGGAACAATGAAGTAAACAACAAACTGCACTTGGTAAAGCCAGTTCTAGGTGTGCTGCTCAATCCCGTGGAGAGGAAATAAAACAAGTAAATATGTTGTTTAAAGATTGCATTAAATAAGTAGAAAGGAAATTAAGCAAAAATGGCAGACAGCTTGGAACAATGAAGTAAACAACAAACTGCACTTGGTAAAGCCAGTTCTAGGTGTGGTGCTCAATCTCGTGGCAAGGAAATAAAACAAGTAAATATGTCGTTTAAAGATTGCATTAAATAAGTAGAAAGGAAATTAAGCAAAACTGGCAGACAGCTTGGAACAATGAAGTAAACAACAAACTGCACTTGGTAAAGCCAGTTCTAGGTGTGCTGCTCAAACTCGCGGCAAGGAAATAAAAAGAGTAAATATGTTGTTAAAAGACTGCATTAAATAAGTAGAAAGGCAATTAAGTAAAAATGGCAGAAAGCTTGGAACAATGAAGTAAACAACAAACTGCACTTGGTAAAGCCAGTTCTAGGTGCACTGTTCAATCTCGTGGCAAGGAAATAAAACAAGTAAATATGTCGTTTAAAGATTGCATTAAATAAGTAGAAAGGAAAATAAGGAAAAATGGCAAACCGTTTGGAACAATGAAGTAAACAACAAACTGCACTTGGTAAAGTCAGTTCTAGGTGTGCTGCTCAATCTCGTGGCAAGGAAATAAAAAAGTAGATATGTCCTTTAGGGATAGCGTTAAATTAGTACAAAAGAAATTAAGCAAAGAAAGGCAGACAGCTTGGAACAATGAAGTAAACAAACTGGACTTGGTAAAGCCTGTTCTAGGTGTGCTGCTGAATCTCTTGGCAAGGAAATAAAACAAGTAAATATGTCGTTTAAAGATTGTTTAAATAAGTAGAACGGAAATTAAGAAAAAATGAAAAACCACTTGGAACAATGAAGTAAACAACAAACTGCACTTGGTAAAGTCAGTTCTAGGTGTGCTGCTCAATCTCGAGGCAAGGAAATAAAACGAGTAAATATGTCGTTTAAAGATTGCATTAAATAAGTAGAAAGGAAATTAAGCAAAAATGGCAGACAGCTTAGAACAATGAAGTAAACAACAAACTGCACTGGGTAAATCCAGTTATAGGTGTGCTGCTCAATCTCGTGGCAAGGAAATAACACAAGTAAATATGTCGTTTTAAATTGCAATAAATAAGTAGAAAGGAAATTAAGTAAAAAGGGCAGACACATTGGAACAATGAAGTAAACAACGAACTGCACTTGGTAAAGCCAGTTCTAGGTGTGCTGCTCAATCCCTTGGCACGGAATTAAAACAATTAAATATGTCGTTTAAAGTTTGCATTAATAAAGTAGAAAGCAAATGAAGGAAAAATGGCACACAGCTTGGAACAATGAAGTAAACAACAAGCTGCACTTAAGAAAGCCAGTTCTAGGTTTGCTGCTAAATCACGTGGCAAGGAAATAAAACAAATAAATATGTTGTTTAAAGATTGCATTAAATAAGTAGAAAGGAAAAAGGTAAAAATGGCAGACAGCTTAGAACAATGAAGTAAACAACAAACAGCACTTGGTAAAGCCAGATCTAGGTGTGCTGCTCAATCTCGTGGCAAGGAAATAAAACAAGTAAATATATCATTTAAAGATTGCATTAAATAAGTAGAAAGGAAATTAGCAAAAACGGCAGACAGCTTGGAACAATGAAGTAAACAAACTGCACTTGGTAAAGCCAGTTCTAGGTGTGCTGCTCAATCCCGTGGAGAGGAAATAAAACAAGTAAATATGTTGTTTAAAGATTGCATTAAATAAGTAGAAAGGAAATTAAGCAAAAATGGCAGACAGCTTGGAACAATGAAGTAAACAACAAAGTGCACTTGGTAAAGCCAGTTCTAGGTGTGGTGCTCAATCTCGTGGCAAGGAAATAAAACAAGTAAATATGTCATTTAAAGATTGCATTAAATAAGTAGAAAGGAAATTAAGCGAAAATGGCAGACAGCTTGGAACAATGAAGTAAGCAACAAACTGCACTTGGTAAAGCCAGTTCTAGGTGTGGTGCTCAATCTCGTGGCAAGGAAATAAAACAAGTTAATATGTCGTTTAAAGATTGCATTAAATAAGTAGAATGGAAATTAAGCCAAAATGGCAGACAGCTTGGAACAATGAAGTAAAAAACAAACTGCACTTCGTAAAGCCAGTTCTAGGTGCGATGCTCAATCTCGTGGCAAGGAAATAAAACAAGTAAATATGTCATTTAAAGATTGCATTAAATAAGTAGAAAGGAAATTAAGCAAAAATGGCAGACAGCTTGGAACAATGAAGTAAACAACAAAGTGCACTTGGTAAAGCCAGTTCTAGGTGTGGTGCTCAATCTCGTGGCAAGGAAATAAAACAAGTAAATATGTCTTTTAAAGATTGCATTAAATAAGTAGAAAGGAAATTAAGCAAAAATGGCAGACAGCTTGGAACAATGAAGTAAACAACAAAGTGCACTTGGTAAAGCCAGTTCTAGGTGTGGTGCTCAATCTCGTGGCAAGGAAATAAAACAAGTAAATATGTCGTTTAAAGATTGCATTAAATAAGTAGAAAGGAAATTAAGCAAAAATGGCAGACAGCTTGGAACAATGAAGTAAACAACAAAGTGCAATTGGTAAAGCCAGTTCTAGGTGTGGTGCTCAATCTCGTGGCAAGGAAATAAAACAAGTAAATATGTCGTTTAAAGATTGCATTAAATAAGTAGAAAGGAAATTAAGCGAAAATGGCAGACAGCTTGGAACAATGAAGTAAACAACAATGTGCACTTGGTAAAGCCATTTCTAGGTGTGGTGCTCAATCTCGTGGCAAGGAAATAAAACAAGTAAATATGTCATTTAAAGATTGCATTAAATAAGTAGAAAGGAAATTAAGCAAAAATGGCAGACAGCTTGGAACAATGAAGTAAACAACAAAGTGCACTTGGTAAAGCCAGTTCTAGGTGTGCTGCTCAATCTCGTGGCAAGGAAATAAAACAAGTAAATATATCATTTAAAGATTGCATTAAATAAGTAGAAAGGAAATTAGCAAAAATGGCAGACAGCTTGGAACAATGAAGTAAACAACAAACTGCACTTGGTAAAGCCAGTTCTAGGTGTGCTGCTCAATCTCGTGGCATGGAAATAAAACAAGTAAAAATGTCGCTTAAAGATTGCATTAAAAAAGTAGAAAGGAAATTTAGCAAAAATGGCAGACAGCTTGGAACAATGAAGTAAAAAACAAACTGCACTTGGTAAAGCCAGTTCTAGGTGTGCTGCTCAATCCCGTGGAAAGGAAATGAAACATGTAAATATGTTGTTTAAAGATTGCATTAAATAAGTAGAAAGGAAATTAGCAAAAACGGCAGACAGCTTGGAACAATGAAGTAAACAACAAACTGCACTTGGTAAAGCCAGTTCTAGGTGTGCTGCTCAATCTCGTGGCATGGAAATAAAACAAGTAAATATGTCGCTTAAAGATTGCAATTAAAAAGTAGAAAGGATATTAGGCAAAAATGGCAGACAGCTTGGAACAATGAAGTAAACAAACTGCACTTGGTAAAGCCAGTTCTAGGTGTGCTGCTCAATCCCGTGGAGAGGAAATAAAACAAGTGAATATGTTGTTTAAAGATTGCATTAAATAAGTAGAAAGGAAATTAAGCAAAAATGGCAGACAGCTTGGAACAATGAAGTAAACAACAATGTGCACTTGGTAAAGCCAGTTCTAGGTGTGGTGCTCAATCTCGTGGCAAGGAAATAAAACAAGTAAATATGTCATTTAAAGATTGCATTAAATAAGTAGAAAGGAAATTAAGCGAAAATGGCAGACAGCTTGGAACAATGAAGTAAACAACAAACTGCACTTGGTAAAGCCAGTTCTAGGTGTGGTGCTCAATCTCGTGGCAAGGAAATAAAACAAGTAGATATGTCCTTTAGGGATTGCGTTAAATTAGTACAAAGGAAATTAAGTAAAGAAAGGCAGACAGCTTGGAACAATGAAGTAAACAAACTGCTCTTGGTAAAGCCAGTTCTAGGTGTGCGGCTAAATCTTGTGGCAAGGAAATAAAACAAGTAATTATGTCGTTTAAAGATTGCCTAAATAAGTAGAAAGAAAATTAAGTAAAAGTGGCAGACAGCTTGGAACAATGAAGTAAACAACAAACAGCACTGGGTAAATCCAGTTCTAGGTGTGCTGCTCAATCTCGTGGTAAGGAAATAATACAAGTAAATATGTTGTTTTAAATTGCATTAAGTAGAAAGGAAATTAAGTAAAAATGGCAGACAGCGTGGAACAATGAAGTAAACAACAAACTGCACTACGTAAATCCAGTTCTAGGTGTGCTGCTCAATCTCGTGGCAAGGAAATAAAACCAGTAAATATGTCGTTTAAAGATTGCATTATATAAGTAGAAAGGAAAATAAAGAAAAATGGTAAACCGCTTGGAACAATGAAGTAAACAACAAACTGCACTTGGTAAAGCCAGTTCTAGGTGTGCTGCTCAATCTCGTGGCAAGGAAATAAAAAAGTAGATATGTCCTTTAGGGATTGCGTTAAATTAGTACAAAGGAAATTAAGCAAAGAAAGGCAGACAGCTTGGAACAATGAAGTAAACAAACTGGACTTGGTAAAGCCTGTTCTAGGTGTGCTGCTGAATCTCTTGGCAAGGAAATAAAACAAGTAAATATGTCGTTTAAAGATTGTTTAAATAAGTAGAACGGAAATTAAGAAAAAATGAAAAACCACTTGGAACAATGAAGTAAACAACAAACTGCACTTGGTAAAGTCAGTTCTAGGTGTGCTGCTCAATCTCGAGGCAAGGAAATAAAACGAGTAAATATGTCGTTTAAAGATTGCATTAAATAAGTAGAAAGGAAATTAAGCAAAAATGGCAGACAGCTTAGAACAATGAAGTAAACAACAAACTGCACTGGGTAAATCCAGTTATAGGTGTGCTGCTCAATCTCGTGGCAAGGAAATAACACAAGTAAATATGTCGTTTTAAATTGCAATAAATAAGTAGAAAGGAAATTAAGTAAAAAGGGCAGACACATTGGAACAATGAAGTAAACAACAAACTGCACTTGGTAAAGCCAGTTCTAGGTGTGCTGCTCAATCCCTTGGCACGGAATTAAAACAATTAAATATGTCGTTTAAAGTTTGCATTAATAAAGTAGAAAGCAAATGAAGGAAAAATGGCACACAGCTTGGAACAATGAAGTAAACAACAAGCTGCACTTAAGAAAGCCAGTTCTAGGTTTGCTGCTAAATCACGTGGCAAGGAAATAAAACAAATAAATATGTTGTTTAAAGATTGCATTAAATAAGTAGAAAGGAAATAAGTAAAAATGGCAGACAGCTTAGAACAATGAAGTAAACAACAAACAGCACTTGGTAAAGCCAGATCTAGGTGTGCTGCTCAATCTCGTGGCAAGGAAATAAAACAAGTAAATATATCATTTAAAGATTGCATTAAATAAGTAGAAAGGAAATTAGCAAAAACGGCAGACAGCTTGGAACAATGAAGTAAACAAACTGCACTTGGTAAAGCCAGTTCTAGGTGTGCTGCTCAATCCCGTGGAGAGGAAATAAAACAAGTAAATATGTTGTTTAAAGATTGCATTAAATAAGTAGAAAGGAAATTAAGCAAAAATGGCAGACAGCTTGGAACAATGAAGTAAACAACAAAGTGCACTTGGTAAAGCCAGTTCTAGGTGTGGTGCTCAATCTCGTGGCAAGGAAATAAAACAAGTAAATATGTCATTTAAAGATTGCATTAAATAAGTAGAAAGGAAATTAAGCGAAAATGGCAGACAGCTTGGAACAATGAAGTAAGCAACAAACTGCACTTGGTAAAGCCAGTTCTAGGTGTGGTGCTCAATCTCGTGGCAAGGAAATAAAACAAGTTAATATGTCGTTTAAAGATTGCATTAAATAAGTAGAATGGAAATTAAGCCAAAATGGCAGACAGCTTGGAACAATGAAGTAAAAAACAAACTGCACTTCGTAAAGCCAGTTCTAGGTGCGATGCTCAATCTCGTGGCAAGGAAATAAAACAAGAAAATATGTCATTTAAAGATTGCATTAAATAAGTAGAAAGGAAATTAAGCAAAAATGGCAGACAGCTTGGAACAATGAAGTAAACAACAAAGTGCACTTGGTAAAGCCAGTTCTAGGTGTGGTGCTCAATCTCGTGGCAAGGAAATAAAACAAGTAAATATGTCTTTTAAAGATTGCATTAAATAAGTAGAAAGGAAATTAAGCAAAAATGGCAGACAGCTTGGAACAATGAAGTAAACAACAAAGTGCACTTGGTAAAGCCAGTTCTAGGTGTGGTGCTCAATCTCGTGGCAAGGAAATAAAACAAGTAAATATGTCGTTTAAAGATTGCATTAAATAAGTAGAAAGGAAATTAAGCAAAAATGGCAGACAGCTTGGAACAATGAAGTAAACAACAAAGTGCAATTGGTAAAGCCAGTTCTAGGTGTGGTGCTCAATCTCGTGGCAAGGAAATAAAACAAGTAAATATGTCGTTTAAAGATTGCATTAAATAAGTAGAAAGGAAATTAAGCGAAAATGGCAGACAGCTTGGAACAATGAAGTAAACAACAAAGTGCACTTGGTAAAGCCATTTCTAGGTGTGGTGCTCAATCTCGTGGCAAGGAAATAAAACAAGTAAATATGTCATTTAAAGATTGCATTAAATAAGTAGAAAGGAAATTAAGCAAAAATGGCAGACAGCTTGGAACAATGAAGTAAACAACAAAGTGCACTTGGTAAAGCCAGTTCTAGGTGTGCTGCTCAATCTCGTGGCAAGGAAATAAAACAAGTAAATATATCATTTAAAGATTGCATTAAATAAGTAGAAAGGAAATTAGCAAAAATGGCAGACAGCTTGGAACAATGAAGTAAACAACAAACTGCACTTGGTAAAGCCAGTTCTAGG
Source organism: Amblyomma americanum (assembly GCF_052857255.1). NCBI lineage: Eukaryota > Metazoa > Arthropoda > Arachnida > Ixodida > Ixodidae > Amblyomma > Amblyomma americanum. The sequence continues at coordinate 526,453 of NW_027526487.1, read as the reverse complement.
TGTGCTGCTCAATCTCGTGGCATGGAAATAAAACAAGTAAAAATGTCGCTTAAAGATTGCATTAAAAAAGTAGAAAGGAAATTTAGCAAAAATGGCAGACAGCTTGGAACAATGAAGTAAAAAACAAACTGCACTTGGTAAAGCCAGTTCTAGGTGTGCTGCTCAATCCCGTGGAAAGGAAATGAAACATGTAAATATGTTGTTTAAAGATTGCATTAAATAAGTAGAAAGGAAATTAGCAAAAACGGCAGACAGCTTGGAACAATGAAGTAAACAACAAACTGCACTTGGTAAAGCCAGTTCTAGGTGTGCTGCTCAATCTCGTGGCATGGAAATAAAACAAGTAAATATGTCGCTTAAAGATTGCAATTAAAAAGTAGAAAGGATATTAGGCAAAAATGGCAGACAGCTTGGAACAATGAAGTAAACAAACTGCACTTGGTAAAGCCAGTTCTAGGTGTGCTGCTCAATCCCGTGGAGAGGAAATAAAACAAGTGAATATGTTGTTTAAAGATTGCATTAAATAAGTAGAAAGGAAATTAAGCAAAAATGGCAGACAGCTTGGAACAATGAAGTAAACAACAATGTGCACTTGGTAAAGCCAGTTCTAGGTGTGGTGCTCAATCTCGTGGCAAGGAAATAAAACAAGTAAATATGTCATTTAAAGATTGCATTAAATAAGTAGAAAGGAAATTAAGCGAAAATGGCAGACAGCTTGGAACAATGAAGTAAACAACAAACTGCACTTGGTAAAGCCAGTTCTAGGTGTGGTGCTCAATCTCGTGGCAAGGAAATAAAACAAGTAGATATGTCGTTTAAAGATTGCATTAAATAAGTAGAAAGAAAATTAAGCAAAAATGGCAGACAGCTTGGAACAATGAAGTAAAAAACAAACTGCACTTGGTAAAGCCAGTTCTAGGTGCGCTGCTCAATCTCGTGGCAAGGAAATAAAACAAGTAAATATGTCATTTAAAGATTGCATTAAATAAGTAGAAAGGAAATTAAGCAAAAATGGCAGACAGCTTGGAACAATGAAGTAAACAACAAAGTGCACTTGGTAAAGCCAGTTCTAGGTGTGGTGCTCAATCTCGTGGCAAGGAAATAAAACAAGTAAATATGTCATTTAAAGATTGCAATAAATAAGTAGAAAGGAAATTAAGCAAAAATGGCAGACAGCTTGGAACAATGAAGTAAACAACAAAGTGCACTTGGTAAAGCCAGTTCTAGGTGTGGTGCTCAATCTCGTGGCAAGGAAATAAAAGAAGTAAATATGTCGTTTTAAATTGCATTAAATAAGTAGAAAGGAAATTAAGTAAAAATGGCAGACAGCGTGGAACAATGAAGTAAACAACAAACTGCACGGGGTAAAGCCAGTTCTAGGTGTGGTGCTCAATCTCGTGGCAAGGAAATAAAACAAGTAAATATGTCATTTAAAGATTGCATTAAATAAGTAGAAAGGAAATTAAGCAAAAATGGCAGACAGCTTAGAACAATGAAGTAAACAACAAAGTGCACTTGGTAAAGCCAGTTCTAGGTGTGCTGCTCAATCTCGTGGCAAGGAAATAAAACAAGTAAATATATCATTTAAAGATTGCATTAAATAAGTAGAAAGGAAATTAGCAAAAATGGCAGACAGCTTGGAACAATGAAGTAAACAACAAACTGCACTTGGTAAAGCCAGTTCTAGGTGTGCTGCTCAATCTCGTGGCATGGAAATAAAACAAGTAAATATGTCGCTTAATGATTGCATTAAAAAAGTAGAAAGGAAATTAAGCAAAAATGGCAGACAGCTTGGAACAATGAAGTAAAAAACAAACTGCACTTGGTAAAGCCAGTTCTAGGTGTGCTGCTCAATCTCGTGGCATGGAAATAAAACAAGTAAATATATCATTTAATGATTGCATTAAATAAGTAGAAAGGAAAATAGCAAAAATGGCAGACAGCTTGGAACAATGAAGTAAACAACAAACTGCACTTGGTAAAGCCAGTTCTAGGTGTGCAGCTCAATCTCGTGGCAAGGAAATAAAACAAGTAAATATATCATTTAAAGATTGCATTAAATAAGTAGAAAGGAAATTAGCAAAAATGGCAGACAGCTTGGAACAATGAAGTAAACAACAAACTGCACTTGGTAAAGCCAGTTCTAGGTGTGCTGCTCAATCTCGTGGCATGGAAATAAAACAAGTAAATATGTCGCCTAAAGATTGCATTAAAAAAGTAGAAAGGAAATTAAGCAAAAATAGCAGACAGCTTGGAACAATGAAGTAAACAACAAACTGCACTTGGTAAAGCCAGTTCTAGGTGTGCTGCTCAATCCCGTGGAGAGGAAATAAAACAAGTAAATATGTTGTTTAAAGATTGCAATAAATAAGTAGAAAGGAAATTAAGCAAAAATGGCAGACAGCTTGGAACAATGAAGTAAACAACAAACTGCACTTGGTAAAGCCAGTTCTAGGTGTGGTGCTCAATCTCGTGGCAAGGAAATAAAACGAGTAAATATGTCGTTTAAAGATTGCATTAAATAAGTAGAAAGGAAATTAAGCAAGAATGGCAGACAGCTTGGAACAATGAAGTAAAAAACAAACTGCACTTGGTAAAGCCAGTTCTAGGTGCGCTGCTCAATCTCGTGGCAAGGAAATAAAACAAGTAAATATGTCATTTAAAGATTGCATTAAATAAGTAGAACGGAAATTAAGCAAAAATGGCAGACAGCTTGGAACAATGAAGTAAACAACAAAGTGCACTTGGTAAAGCCAGTTCTAGGTGTGGTGCTCAATCTCGTGGCAAGGAAATAAAACAAGTAAATATGTCATTTAAAGATTGCATTAAATAAGTAGAAAGGAAATTAAGCAAAAATGGCAGACAGCTTGGAACAATGAAGTAAACAACAAAGTGCACTTGGTAAAGCCAGTTCTAGGTGTGGTGCTCAATCTCGTGGCAAGGAAATAAAACAAGTAAATATGTCGTTTAAAGATTGCATTAAATAAGTAGAAAGGAAATTAAGCAAAAATGGCAGACAGCTTGGAACAATGAAGTAAACAACAAAGTTCAATTGGTAAAGCCAGTTCTAGGTGTGGTGCTCAATCTCGTGGCAAGGAAATAAAACAAGTAAATATGTCGTTTAAAGATTGCATTAAATAAGTAGAAAGAAAATTAAGCGAAAATGGCAGACAGCTTGGAACAATGAAGTAAACAACAAAGTGCACTTGTTAAAGCCAGTTCTAGGTGTGGTGCTCAATCTCGTGGCAAGGAAATAAAAGAAGTAAATATGTCGTTTTAAATTGCATTAAATAAGTAGAAAGGAAATTAAGTAAAAATGGCAGACAGCGTGGAACAATGAAGTAAACAACAAACTGCACTGGGTAAATCCAGTTCTAGGTGTGCTGCTCAATCTCGTGGCAAGGAAATAAAACCAGTAAATATGTCGTTTAAAGATTGCATTAAATAAGTAGAAAGGAAATTAAGTAAAAATGGCAGACAGCATGAACAATGAAGTAAACAACAAACTGCACTTGGTAAAGCCAGTTCTAGGTGTGCTGCTCAATCTCGTGGCAAGGAAATAAAAAAGTAGATATGTCCTTTAGGGATTGCGTTAAATTAGTACAAAGGAAATTAAGCAAAGAAAGGCAGACAGCTTGGAACAATGAAGTAAACAAACTGAACTTGGTAAAGCCTGTTCTAGGTGTGCTGCTCAATCTCTTGGCAAGGAAATAAAACAAGTAAATATGTCGTTTAAAGATTGTTTAAATAAGTAGAAAGGAATCTAAGGAAAAATGGAAACCCACTTGGAACAATGAAGTAAACAACAAACTGCACTTGGTAAAGCCAGTTCTAGGTGTGCTGCTCAATCTCGAGGCAAGGAAATAAAACGAGTAGATATGTCGTTTAAAGATTGCAATAAATAAATAGAAAGAAAATTAGGTAAAAAGGGCAGACACCTTGGAACAATGAAGTAAACAACAAACTGCACTTGGTGAAGCCAGTTTCTAGGTGTGCTGCTCAATCCCTTGGCAAGGAAATAAAACAAGCAAATATGTCGTTAAAAGATTGCATTAAATAAGTAGAAAGGAAATTAAGTAAAAATGGCAGACAGCTTGGAACAACGAAGTAAACAACAAACTGCACTTGATAGAGCCAGTTCTAGCTGTGCTGCTCAATCTCGTGGCAAGGAAATAAAACAAATAAATATTTCGTTTAAAGATTGCAATAAATAAGTAGAAAGGAAATTAAGTAAAAATGGCAGAAAGCTTGGAACAACGAAGTAATCAACAAACTGCACTTGATAGAGCCAGTTCTAGGTGTGCTGCTCAATCTCATGGCAAGGAAATAAAACAAGTAAATATGTCGTTTAAAGATTGCATTAAATAAGTAGAAAGGAAATTAAGTAAAAATAGCAGACATCTTGCAACAATGAAGTAAACAACAAAACTGCACTTGGGAAAGCCAGTTTTAGGTGTGCTGCTAAATCATGTGGCAAGGAAATAAAACAAGTATATATGTCATTTTAAGCTTGCATTAAATAAGTACAAAGGAAATTAGGAAAAAATGGCAAACCGCTTGGAACAATGAAGTAAACCACAAACCGCACTGGGTAAATCCAGTTCTAGGTGTGCTGCTCAATCTCGTGGCAAGGAAATATTACAAGTAAATATGTCGTCTTAAATTGCATTAAATAAGTAGAAATGAAATTAAGTAAAAATGGCAGACAGCGTGGAACAATGAAGTAAACAACAAACTGCACTTGGTAAAGCCAGTTCTAGGTGTGCTGCTCAATCTCGTGTCAAGGAAATAAAAAAGTAGATATGTCCTTTAGGGATTGCGTTAAATTAGTACAAAGGAAATTAAGTAAAGAAAGGCAGACAGCTTGGAACAATGAAGTAAACAAACTGCTCTTGGTAAAGCCAGTTCTAGGTGTGCTGCTCAATCTCGTGGCAAGGAAATAAAACAAGCAAATATGTGGTTAAAAGATTGCATTAAATAAGTAGAAAGGAAATTAAGTAAAAATGGCAGACAGCTTGGAACAATGAAGTAAACAACAAACTGCACTTGGTAAAGCCAGTTCTAGGTGTGATGCTCAATCTCGTGGCAAGGAAATAAAACAAGCAAATATGTCGTTAAAAGATTGCATTAAATAAGTAGAAAGGAAATTAAGTAAAAGTGGCAGACAGCTTGGAACAATGAAGTAAACAACAAACAGCACTGGGTAAATCCAGTTCTAGGTGTGCTGCTCAATCTCGTGGTAAGGAAATAATACAAGTAAATATGTTGTTTTAAATTGCATTAAGTAGAAAGGAAATTAAGTAAAAATGGCAGACAGCGTGGAACAATGAAGTAAACAACAAACTGCACTACGTAAATCCAGTTCTAGGTGTGCTGCTCAATCTCGTGGCAAGGAAATAAAACAAGTAAATATGTCGTTTTAAATTGCAATAAATAAGTAGAAAGGAAATTAAGTAAAAATGGTAGACAGCGTGGAACAATGAAGTAAACAACAAACTGCACTGGGTAAATCCAGTTCTAGGTGTGCTGCTCAATCTCGTGGCAAGGAAATAAAACCAGTAAATATGTCGTTTAAAGATTGCATTATATAAGTAGAAAGGAAAATAAAGAAAAATGGTAAACCGCTTGGAACAATGAAGTAAACAACAAACTGCACTTGGTAAAGCCAGTTCTAGGTGTGCTGCTCAATCTCGTGGCAAGGAAATAAAAAAGTAGATATGTCCTTTAGGGATTGCGTTAAATTAGTACAAAGGAAATTAAGCAAAGAAAGGCAGACAGCTTGGAACAATGAAGTAAACAAACTGAACTTGGTAAAGCCTGTTCTAGGTGCGCTGCTCAATCTCTTGGCAAGGAAATGAAACAAGTAAATATGTCGTTTAAAGATTGTTTAAATACGTAGAAAGGAAATTAAAGAAAAATGAAAACCCACTTGGAACAATGAAGTAAACAACAAACTGCACTTGGTAAACGCAGTTCTAGGTGTGCTGCTCAATCTCGAGGCAAGGAAATAAAACGAGTAAATATGTCGTTTAAAGATTGCATTAAATAAGTAGAAAGGAAATTAAACAAAAATAGGCAGACAGCTTAGAACAATGAAGTAAACAACAAACTGCACTTGGTAAAGCCAGTTCTAGGTGTGCTGCTCAATCTCGTGGCAAGGAAATAAAAAAGTAGATATGTCCTTTAGGGATTGCGTTAAATTAGTACAAAGGAAACTAAGCAAAGAAAGGCACACATCTTGGAACAATGAAGTAAACAAACTGAACTTGGTAAAGCCTGTTCTAGGTGTGCTGCTCAATCTCTTGGCAAGGAAATAAAACAAGTAAATATGTCGTTTAAAGATTGTTTAAATAGGTAGAAAGGAAATTAAGGAAAAATGGAAACCCACTTGGAACAATGAAGTAAACAACAAACTGCACTTGGTAAAGCCAGTTCTAGGTGTGCTGCTCAATCTCGAGGCAAGGAAATAAAACGAGTAAATATGTCGTTTAAAGATTGCATTAAATAAGTACAAAGGAAATTAAGTAAAAATGGCAGAATGCTTAGAACAGTGAAATAAACAACAAACTGCACTTGGTAAAGCCAGTTCTAGGTGTGCTGCTCAATCTCGTGGCAAGGAAATAAAACAAGTAAATATGTCGTTCAAAGATTGCATTAAATAAGTAGAAAGGAAATTAAGTAAAAATGGCAGACAGCTTAGAACAATGAAGTAAACAACAAACTGCACTTGGTAAAGCCAGTTTTAGGTGTGGTGCTCAATCTCATGGCAAGGAAATAAAACAAGTAAATATGTCGTTTAAAGATTGCATTAAGTAAGTAGAAAGGAAATTATAAAAATGGCAGACAGCTTGGAACAATGAAGTAAACAACAAACTGCACTTGGTAAAGACAGTTCTAGGTGTGGTGCTCAATCTCATGGCAAGGAAATAAAACAAGTAAATATGTCGTTTAAAGATTGCAATAAATAAGTAGAAAGAAAATTAAGTAAAAATGGCAGACAGCTTAGAACAATGAAGTAAACAACAAACTGCACTTGGTAAAGCCAGTTCTAGGTGTGGTGCTCAATCTCGTGGCAAGGAAATAAAACAAGTAAATATGTCGTTTAAAGATTCCATTGAATAAGTAGAAAGGAAATTAAGTAAAAATAGCAGAACGCTTAGAACAATGAAGTAAACAACAAACTGCACTTGGTAAAGCCAGTTCTAGGTGTGCTGCTCAATCTCGTGGCAAGGAAATAAAACAAGTAAATATGTCGTTTAAAGATTGCATTAAATAAGTAGAAAGGAAATTAAGTAATAATGGCAGACAGTTTAGAACAATGAAGTAAACAACAAACTGCACTTGGTAAAGCCAGTTTTAGGTGTGGTGCTCAATCTCATGGCAAGGAAATAAAACAAGTAAATATGTCGTTTAAAGATTGCATTAAGTATGCAGAAAGGAAATCAGGTAAAAATGGCAGACAGCTTAGAACAATGAAGTAAACAACAAACTGCACTTGATAAAGCCAGTTCTAGGTGTGGTGCTCAATCTCGTGGCAAGGAAATAAAACAAGCAAATATGTCGTTAAAAGATTGCATTAAATAAGTAGAAAGGAAATTAAGTAAAAATGGCAGACAGCTTGGAACAATGAAGTAAACAACAAACGGCACTTGGTAAAGCCAGTTCTAGGTGTGCTGCTCAATCTCGTGGCAAGGAAATAAAACAAGCAAATATTTCGGTAAAAAATTGCATTAAATAAGTAGAAAGGAAATTAAGTATAAATGGCAGACAGCTTGGAACAATGAAGTAAACAACAAACTGCACTTGGTAAAGCCAGTTCTAGGTGTGCTGCTCAATCTCGTGGCAAGGAAATAAAACAAGCAAATATGTCGTTAAAAGATTGCATTAAATAAGCAGAAAGGAAATTAAGTAAAAATGGCAGACAGCTTGGAACAATGAAGTAAACAACAAACTGCACTTGGTAAAGCCAGTTATAGGATTGCTGCTCATTCTCGTGGCAAGGAAATAAAACAAGTGAATATGTCGTTTAAAGATTGCCTTAAATAAGTAGAAAGGAAATTAAGTAAAAATGGCAGACAGCTTGGAACAATGAAGTAAGCAACAAACTGCACTTGGTAAAGCCAGTTCTAGGTGTGGTGCTCAATCTCGTGGCAAGGAAATAAAACAAGTTAATATGTCGTTTAAAGATTGCATTAAATAAGTAGAATGGAAATTAAGCCAAAATGGCAGACAGCTTGGAACAATGAAGTAAAAAACAAACTGCACTTCGTAAAGCCAGTTCTAGGTGCGATGCTCAATCTCGTGGCAAGGAAATAAAACAAGAAAATATGTCATTTAAAGATTGCATTAAATAAGTAGAAAGGAAATTAAGCAAAAATGGCAGACAGCTTGGAACAATGAAGTAAACAACAAAGTGCACTTGGTAAAGCCAGTTCTAGGTGTGGTGCTCAATCTCGTGGCAAGGAAATAAAACAAGTAAATATGTCTTTTAAAGATTGCATTAAATAAGTAGAAAGGAAATTAAGCAAAAATGGCAGACAGCTTGGAACAATGAAGTAAACAACAAAGTGCACTTGGTAAAGCCAGTTCTAGGTGTGGTGCTCAATCTCGTGGCAAGGAAATAAAACAAGTAAATATGTCGTTTAAAGATTGCATTAAATAAGTAGAAAGGAAATTAAGCAAAAATGGCAGACAGCTTGGAACAATGAAGTAAACAACAAAGTGCAATTGGTAAAGCCAGTTCTAGGTGTGGTGCTCAATCTCGTGGCAAGGAAATAAAACAAGTAAATATGTCGTTTAAAGATTGCATTAAATAAGTAGAAAGGAAATTAAGCGAAAATGGCAGACAGCTTGGAACAATGAAGTAAACAACAAAGTGCACTTGGTAAAGCCATTTCTAGGTGTGGTGCTCAATCTCGTGGCAAGGAAATAAAACAAGTAAATATGTCATTTAAAGATTGCATTAAATAAGTAGAAAGGAAATTAAGCAAAAATGGCAGACAGCTTGGAACAATGAAGTAAACAACAAAGTGCACTTGGTAAAGCCAGTTCTAGGTGTGCTGCTCAATCTCGTGGCAAGGAAATAAAACAAGTAAATATATCATTTAAAGATTGCATTAAATAAGTAGAAAGGAAATTAGCAAAAATGGCAGACAGCTTGGAACAATGAAGTAAACAACAAACTGCACTTGGTAAAGCCAGTTCTAGGTGTGCTGCTCAATCTCGTGGCATGGAAATAAAACAAGTAAAAATGTCGCTTAAAGATTGCATTAAAAAAGTAGAAAGGAAATTTAGCAAAAATGGCAGACAGCTTGGAACAATGAAGTAAAAAACAAACTGCACTTGGTAAAGCCAGTTCTAGGTGTGCTGCTCAATCCCGTGGAAAGGAAATGAAACATGTAAATATGTTGTTTAAAGATTGCATTAAATAAGTAGAAAGGAAATTAGCAAAAACGGCAGACAGCTTGGAACAATGAAGTAAACAACAAACTGCACTTGGTAAAGCCAGTTCTAGGTGTGCTGCTCAATCTCGTGGCATGGAAATAAAACAAGTAAATATGTCGCTTAAAGATTGCAATTAAAAAGTAGAAAGGATATTAGGCAAAAATGGCAGACAGCTTGGAACAATGAAGTAAACAAACTGCACTTGGTAAAGCCAGTTCTAGGTGTGCTGCTCAATCCCGTGGAGAGGAAATAAAACAAGTGAATATGTTGTTTAAAGATTGCATTAAATAAGTAGAAAGGAAATTAAGCAAAAATGGCAGACAGCTTGGAACAATGAAGTAAACAACAATGTGCACTTGGTAAAGCCAGTTCTAGGTGTGGTGCTCAATCTCGTGGCAAGGAAATAAAACAAGTAAATATGTCATTTAAAGATTGCATTAAATAAGTAGAAAGGAAATTAAGCGAAAATGGCAGACAGCTTGGAACAATGAAGTAAACAACAAACTGCACTTGGTAAAGCCAGTTCTAGGTGTGGTGCTCAATCTCGTGGCAAGGAAATAAAACAAGTAGATATGTCGTTTAAAGATTGCATTAAATAAGTAGAAAGAAAATTAAGCAAAAATGGCAGACAGCTTGGAACAATGAAGTAAAAAACAAACTGCACTTGGTAAAGCCAGTTCTAGGTGCGCTGCTCAATCTCGTGGCAAGGAAATAAAACAAGTAAATATGTCATTTAAAGATTGCATTAAATAAGTAGAAAGGAAATTAAGCAAAAATGGCAGACAGCTTGGAACAATGAAGTAAACAACAAAGTGCACTTGGTAAAGCCAGTTCTAGGTGTGGTGCTCAATCTCGTGGCAAGGAAATAAAACAAGTAAATATGTCATTTAAAGATTGCATTAAATAAGTAGAAAGGAAATTAAGCAAAAATGGCAGACAGCTTGGAACAATGAAGTAAACAACAAAGTGCACTTGGTAAAGCCAGTTCTAGGTGTGGTGCTCAATCTCGTGGCAAGGAAATAAAAGAAGTAAATATGTCGTTTTAAATTGCATTAAATAAGTAGAAAGGAAATTAAGTAAAAATGGCAGACAGCGTGGAACAATGAAGTAAACAACAAACTGCACGGGGTAAAGCCAGTTCTAGGTGTGGTGCTCAATCTCGTGGCAAGGAAATAAAACAAGTAAATATGTCATTTAAAGATTGCATTAAATAAGTAGAAAGGAAATTAAGCAAAAATGGCAGACAGCTTAGAACAATGAAGTAAACAACAAAGTGCACTTGGTAAAGCCAGTTCTAGGTGTGCTGCTCAATCTCGTGGCAAGGAAATAAAACAAGTAAATATATCATTTAAAGATTGCATTAAATAAGTAGAAAGGAAATTAGCAAAAATGGCAGACAGCTTGGAACAATGAAGTAAACAACAAACTGCACTTGGTAAAGCCAGTTCTAGGTGTGCTGCTCAATCTCGTGGCATGGAAATAAAACAAGTAAATATGTCGCTTAATGATTGCATTAAAAAAGTAGAAAGGAAATTAAGCAAAAATGGCAGACAGCTTGGAACAATGAAGTAAAAAACAAACTGCACTTGGTAAAGCCAGTTCTAGGTGTGCTGCTCAATCTCGTGGCATGGAAATAAAACAAGTAAATATATCATTTAATGATTGCATTAAATAAGTAGAAAGGAAAATAGCAAAAATGGCAGACAGCTTGGAACAATGAAGTAAACAACAAACTGCACTTGGTAAAGCCAGTTCTAGGTGTGCAGCTCAATCTCGTGGCAAGGAAATAAAACAAGTAAATATATCATTTAAAGATTGCATTAAATAAGTAGAAAGGAAATTAGCAAAAATGGCAGACAGCTTGGAACAATGAAGTAAACAACAAACTGCACTTGGTAAAGCCAGTTCTAGGTGTGCTGCTCAATCTCGTGGCATGGAAATAAAACAAGTAAATATGTCGCCTAAAGATTGCATTAAAAAAGTAGAAAGGAAATTAAGCAAAAATAGCAGACAGCTTGGAACAATGAAGTAAACAACAAACTGCACTTGGTAAAGCCAGTTCTAGGTGTGCTGCTCAATCCCGTGGAGAGGAAATAAAACAAGTAAATATGTTGTTTAAAGATTGCAATAAATAAGTAGAAAGGAAATTAAGCAAAAATGGCAGACAGCTTGGAACAATGAAGTAAACAACAAACTGCACTTGGTAAAGCCAGTTCTAGGTGTGGTGCTCAATCTCGTGGCAAGGAAATAAAACGAGTAAATATGTCGTTTAAAGATTGCATTAAATAAGTAGAAAGGAAATTAAGCAAGAATGGCAGACAGCTTGGAACAATGAAGTAAAAAACAAACTGCACTTGGTAAAGCCAGTTCTAGGTGCGCTGCTCAATCTCGTGGCAAGGAAATAAAACAAGTAAATATGTCATTTAAAGATTGCATTAAATAAGTAGAACGGAAATTAAGCAAAAATGGCAGACAGCTTGGAACAATGAAGTAAACAACAAAGTGCACTTGGTAAAGCCAGTTCTAGGTGTGGTGCTCAATCTCGTGGCAAGGAAATAAAACAAGTAAATATGTCATTTAAAGATTGCATTAAATAAGTAGAAAGGAAATTAAGCAAAAATGGCAGACAGCTTGGAACAATGAAGTAAACAACAAAGTGCACTTGGTAAAGCCAGTTCTAGGTGTGGTGCTCAATCTCGTGGCAAGGAAATAAAACAAGTAAATATGTCGTTTAAAGATTGCATTAAATAAGTAGAAAGGAAATTAAGCAAAAATGGCAGACAGCTTGGAACAATGAAGTAAACAACAAAGTTCAATTGGTAAAGCCAGTTCTAGGTGTGGTGCTCAATCTCGTGGCAAGGAAATAAAACAAGTAAATATGTCGTTTAAAGATTGCATTAAATAAGTAGAAAGAAAATTAAGCGAAAATGGCAGACAGCTTGGAACAATGAAGTAAACAACAAAGTGCACTTGTTAAAGCCAGTTCTAGGTGTGGTGCTCAATCTCGTGGCAAGGAAATAAAAGAAGTAAATATGTCGTTTTAAATTGCATTAAATAAGTAGAAAGGAAATTAAGTAAAAATGGCAGACAGCGTGGAACAATGAAGTAAACAACAAACTGCACTGGGTAAATCCAGTTCTAGGTGTGCTGCTCAATCTCGTGGCAAGGAAATAAAACCAGTAAATATGTCGTTTAAAGATTGCATTAAATAAGTAGAAAGGAAATTAAGTAAAAATGGCAGACAGCATGAACAATGAAGTAAACAACAAACTGCACTTGGTAAAGCCAGTTCTAGGTGTGCTGCTCAATCTCGTGGCAAGGAAATAAAAAAGTAGATATGTCCTTTAGGGATTGCGTTAAATTAGTACAAAGGAAATTAAGCAAAGAAAGGCAGACAGCTTGGAACAATGAAGTAAACAAACTGAACTTGGTAAAGCCTGTTCTAGGTGTGCTGCTCAATCTCTTGGCAAGGAAATAAAACAAGTAAATATGTCGTTTAAAGATTGTTTAAATAAGTAGAAAGGAATCTAAGGAAAAATGGAAACCCACTTGGAACAATGAAGTAAACAACAAACTGCACTTGGTAAAGCCAGTTCTAGGTGTGCTGCTCAATCTCGAGGCAAGGAAATAAAACGAGTAGATATGTCGTTTAAAGATTGCAATAAATAAATAGAAAGAAAATTAGGTAAAAAGGGCAGACACCTTGGAACAATGAAGTAAACAACAAACTGCACTTGGTGAAGCCAGTTTCTAGGTGTGCTGCTCAATCCCTTGGCAAGGAAATAAAACAAGCAAATATGTCGTTAAAAGATTGCATTAAATAAGTAGAAAGGAAATTAAGTAAAAATGGCAGACAGCTTGGAACAACGAAGTAAACAACAAACTGCACTTGATAGAGCCAGTTCTAGCTGTGCTGCTCAATCTCGTGGCAAGGAAATAAAACAAATAAATATTTCGTTTAAAGATTGCAATAAATAAGTAGAAAGGAAATTAAGTAAAAATGGCAGAAAGCTTGGAACAACGAAGTAATCAACAAACTGCACTTGATAGAGCCAGTTCTAGGTGTGCTGCTCAATCTCATGGCAAGGAAATAAAACAAGTAAATATGTCGTTTAAAGATTGCATTAAATAAGTAGAAAGGAAATTAAGTAAAAATAGCAGACATCTTGCAACAATGAAGTAAACAACAAAACTGCACTTGGGAAAGCCAGTTTTAGGTGTGCTGCTAAATCATGTGGCAAGGAAATAAAACAAGTATATATGTCATTTTAAGCTTGCATTAAATAAGTACAAAGGAAATTAGGAAAAAATGGCAAACCGCTTGGAACAATGAAGTAAACCACAAACCGCACTGGGTAAATCCAGTTCTAGGTGTGCTGCTCAATCTCGTGGCAAGGAAATATTACAAGTAAATATGTCGTCTTAAATTGCATTAAATAAGTAGAAATGAAATTAAGTAAAAATGGCAGACAGCGTGGAACAATGAAGTAAACAACAAACTGCACTTGGTAAAGCCAGTTCTAGGTGTGCTGCTCAATCTCGTGTCAAGGAAATAAAAAAGTAGATATGTCCTTTAGGGATTGCGTTAAATTAGTACAAAGGAAATTAAGTAAAGAAAGGCAGACAGCTTGGAACAATGAAGTAAACAAACTGCTCTTGGTAAAGCCAGTTCTAGGTGTGCTGCTCAATCTCGTGGCAAGGAAATAAAACAAGCAAATATGTGGTTAAAAGATTGCATTAAATAAGTAGAAAGGAAATTAAGTAAAAATGGCAGACAGCTTGGAACAATGAAGTAAACAACAAACTGCACTTGGTAAAGCCAGTTCTAGGTGTGATGCTCAATCTCGTGGCAAGGAAATAAAACAAGCAAATATGTCGTTAAAAGATTGCATTAAATAAGTAGAAAGGAAATTAAGTAAAAGTGGCAGACAGCTTGGAACAATGAAGTAAACAACAAACAGCACTGGGTAAATCCAGTTCTAGGTGTGCTGCTCAATCTCGTGGTAAGGAAATAATACAAGTAAATATGTTGTTTTAAATTGCATTAAGTAGAAAGGAAATTAAGTAAAAATGGCAGACAGCGTGGAACAATGAAGTAAACAACAAACTGCACTACGTAAATCCAGTTCTAGGTGTGCTGCTCAATCTCGTGGCAAGGAAATAAAACAAGTAAATATGTCGTTTTAAATTGCAATAAATAAGTAGAAAGGAAATTAAGTAAAAATGGTAGACAGCGTGGAACAATGAAGTAAACAACAAACTGCACTGGGTAAATCCAGTTCTAGGTGTGCTGCTCAATCTCGTGGCAAGGAAATAAAACCAGTAAATATGTCGTTTAAAGATTGCATTATATAAGTAGAAAGGAAAATAAAGAAAAATGGTAAACCGCTTGGAACAATGAAGTAAACAACAAACTGCACTTGGTAAAGCCAGTTCTAGGTGTGCTGCTCAATCTCGTGGCAAGGAAATAAAAAAGTAGATATGTCCTTTAGGGATTGCGTTAAATTAGTACAAAGGAAATTAAGCAAAGAAAGGCAGACAGCTTGGAACAATGAAGTAAACAAACTGAACTTGGTAAAGCCTGTTCTAGGTGCGCTGCTCAATCTCTTGGCAAGGAAATGAAACAAGTAAATATGTCGTTTAAAGATTGTTTAAATACGTAGAAAGGAAATTAAAGAAAAATGAAAACCCACTTGGAACAATGAAGTAAACAACAAACTGCACTTGGTAAACGCAGTTCTAGGTGTGCTGCTCAATCTCGAGGCAAGGAAATAAAACGAGTAAATATGTCGTTTAAAGATTGCATTAAATAAGTAGAAAGGAAATTAAACAAAAATAGGCAGACAGCTTAGAACAATGAAGTAAACAACAAACTGCACTTGGTAAAGCCAGTTCTAGGTGTGCTGCTCAATCTCGTGGCAAGGAAATAAAAAAGTAGATATGTCCTTTAGGGATTGCGTTAAATTAGTACAAAGGAAACTAAGCAAAGAAAGGCACACATCTTGGAACAATGAAGTAAACAAACTGAACTTGGTAAAGCCTGTTCTAGGTGTGCTGCTCAATCTCTTGGCAAGGAAATAAAACAAGTAAATATGTCGTTTAAAGATTGTTTAAATAGGTAGAAAGGAAATTAAGGAAAAATGGAAACCCACTTGGAACAATGAAGTAAACAACAAACTGCACTTGGTAAAGCCAGTTCTAGGTGTGCTGCTCAATCTCGAGGCAAGGAAATAAAACGAGTAAATATGTCGTTTAAAGATTGCATTAAATAAGTACAAAGGAAATTAAGTAAAAATGGCAGAATGCTTAGAACAGTGAAATAAACAACAAACTGCACTTGGTAAAGCCAGTTCTAGGTGTGCTGCTCAATCTCGTGGCAAGGAAATAAAACAAGTAAATATGTCGTTCAAAGATTGCATTAAATAAGTAGAAAGGAAATTAAGTAAAAATGGCAGACAGCTTAGAACAATGAAGTAAACAACAAACTGCACTTGGTAAAGCCAGTTTTAGGTGTGGTGCTCAATCTCATGGCAAGGAAATAAAACAAGTAAATATGTCGTTTAAAGATTGCATTAAGTAAGTAGAAAGGAAATTATAAAAATGGCAGACAGCTTGGAACAATGAAGTAAACAACAAACTGCACTTGGTAAAGACAGTTCTAGGTGTGGTGCTCAATCTCATGGCAAGGAAATAAAACAAGTAAATATGTCGTTTAAAGATTGCAATAAATAAGTAGAAAGAAAATTAAGTAAAAATGGCAGACAGCTTAGAACAATGAAGTAAACAACAAACTGCACTTGGTAAAGCCAGTTCTAGGTGTGGTGCTCAATCTCGTGGCAAGGAAATAAAACAAGTAAATATGTCGTTTAAAGATTCCATTGAATAAGTAGAAAGGAAATTAAGTAAAAATAGCAGAACGCTTAGAACAATGAAGTAAACAACAAACTGCACTTGGTAAAGCCAGTTCTAGGTGTGCTGCTCAATCTCGTGGCAAGGAAATAAAACAAGTAAATATGTCGTTTAAAGATTGCATTAAATAAGTAGAAAGGAAATTAAGTAATAATGGCAGACAGTTTAGAACAATGAAGTAAACAACAAACTGCACTTGGTAAAGCCAGTTTTAGGTGTGGTGCTCAATCTCATGGCAAGGAAATAAAACAAGTAAATATGTCGTTTAAAGATTGCATTAAGTATGCAGAAAGGAAATCAGGTAAAAATGGCAGACAGCTTAGAACAATGAAGTAAACAACAAACTGCACTTGATAAAGCCAGTTCTAGGTGTGGTGCTCAATCTCGTGGCAAGGAAATAAAACAAGCAAATATGTCGTTAAAAGATTGCATTAAATAAGTAGAAAGGAAATTAAGTAAAAATGGCAGACAGCTTGGAACAATGAAGTAAACAACAAACGGCACTTGGTAAAGCCAGTTCTAGGTGTGCTGCTCAATCTCGTGGCAAGGAAATAAAACAAGCAAATATTTCGGTAAAAAATTGCATTAAATAAGTAGAAAGGAAATTAAGTATAAATGGCAGACAGCTTGGAACAATGAAGTAAACAACAAACTGCACTTGGTAAAGCCAGTTCTAGGTGTGCTGCTCAATCTCGTGGCAAGGAAATAAAACAAGCAAATATGTCGTTAAAAGATTGCATTAAATAAGCAGAAAGGAAATTAAGTAAAAATGGCAGACAGCTTGGAACAATGAAGTAAACAACAAACTGCACTTGGTAAAGCCAGTTATAGGATTGCTGCTCATTCTCGTGGCAAGGAAATAAAACAAGTGAATATGTCGTTTAAAGATTGCCTTAAATAAGTAGAAAGGAAATTAAGTAAAAATGGCAGACAGCTTGGAACAATGAATTAAACAATAAACTGGACTTGGTAAAGCCAGTTCTAGGTGTGCTGCTCAATCTCGTGGCAAGGAAATAAAACAAGTAAATATGTCGTTTAAAGATTGCATTAAATAAGTAGAAAGAAAATTAAGTAAAAATGGCAGACAGCTTAGAACAATGAAGTAAACAACAAACTGCACTTGGTAAAGCCAGTTCTAGGTGTGCTGCTCAATCTCGTGGCAAGGAAATAAAACAAGTAAATATGTCGTTTAAAGATTGCATTAAATAAGTAGAAAGGAAATTAAGTAAAAATGGTAGACAGCTTAGAACAATGAAGTAAACAACAAACTGCACTTGGTAAAGCCAGTTTTAGGTGTGGTGCTCAATCTCGTGGCAAGGAAATAAAACAAGTAAATATGTCGTTTAAAGATTGCACTAAATAAGTAGAAAGGAAATTAAGTAAAAATGGCAGACAGCTTGGAACAATGAAGTAAACAACAAACTGCACTTGGTAAAGCCAGTTCTGGGTGTGCTGCTCAATCTCGTGGCAAGGAAATAAAACAAGTAAATATGTCGTTTAAAGATTGCATTAAGTAAGCAGAAAGGAAATAAGTAAAAATGGCAGACAGCTTGGAACAATGAAGTAAACAACAAACTGCACTTGGTAAAGCCAGTTCTAGGTGTGCTGCTCAATCTCGTGGCAAGGAAATAAAACAAGTAAATATGTCGTTTAAAGATTGCATTCAATAAGTAGAAAGGAAATTAAGTAAAAATGGCAGACAGCTTGGAACAATGAAGTAAACAACAAACTGCACTTCGTAAAGCCAGTTCTAGGTGTGCTGCTCAATCTCATGGCAAGGAAATAAAACAAGTAAATATGTCGTTTAAAGATTGCATTAAGTAAGCAGAAAGGAAATTAAGTAAAAATGGCAGACAGCTTGAAACAATGAAGTAAACAACAAACTGCACTTGGTAAAGCCAGTTCTAGGTGTGCTGCTCAATCTCATGGCAAGGAAATAAAACAAGTAAATATGTCGTTTAAAGATTGCATTAGGTAAGTAGAAAGGAAATTATAAACATGGCAGACAGCTTAGAACAATGAAGTAAACAACAAACTGCACTTGGTAAAGCCAGTTTTAGGTGTGGTGCTCAATCTCATGGCAAGGAAATAAAACAAGTAAATATGTCGTTTAAAGATTGCATTAAGTAAGCAGAAAGGAAATTAAGTAAAAATGGCAGACAGCTTGGAACAATGAAGTAAACAACAAACTGCACTTGGTAAAGCCAGTTCTAGGTGTGCTGCTCAATCTCGTGGCAAGGAAATAAAACAAGCAAATATGTCGTTAAAAGATTGCATTAAATAAGTAGAAAGGAAATTAGGTAAAAATGGCAGACAGCTTGGAACAATGAAGTAAACAACAAACTGCACTTGGTAAAGCCAGTTCTAGGTGTGCTGCTCAATCTCGTGGCAAGGAAATAAAACAAGCAAATATGTCGTTAAAAGATTGCATTAAATAAGTAGAAAGGAAATATAAGTAAAAATGGCAGACAGCTTGGAACAATGAAGTAAACAACAAACTGCACTTGGTAAAGCCAGTTCTAGGTGTGCTGCTCAATTTCGTGGCAAGGAAATAAAACGAGCAAATATGTCGTTAAAAGATTGCATTAAATAAGTAGAAAGGAAATTAAGTAAAAATGGCAGACAGCTTGGAACAATGAAGTAAACAACAAACTGCACTTGGTAAAGACAGTTCTAGGTGTGCTGCTCAATCTCATGGCAAGGAAATAAAACAAGTGAATATGTCGTTTAAAGATTGCCTTAAATAAGTAGAAAGGAAATTAAGTAAAAATGGCAGACAGCTTGGAACAATGAAGTAAACAATAAACTGCACTTGGTAAAGCCAGTTCCAGGTGTGCTGCTCAATCTCGTGGCAAGGAAATAAAACAAGTAAATATGTCGTTTAAAGATTGCATTAAGTATGCAGAAAGGAAATTAAGTAAAAATGGCAGACAGCTTAGAACAATGAAGTAAACAACAAACTGCACTTGATAAAGCCAGTTCTAGGTGTGGTGCTCAATCTCGTGGCAAGGAAATAAAACAAGCAAATATGTCGTTAAAAGATTGCAATAAATAAGTAGAAAGGAAATTAAGTAAAAATGGCAGACAGCTTGGAACAATGAAGTAAACAACAAACTGCACTTGGGAAAGCCAGTTCTAGGTGTGCTGCTCAATCTCGTGGCAAGGAAATAAAACAAGTAAATATGTCGTTTAAAGATTGCATTAAATAAGTAGAAAGGAAATTAAGTAATAATGGCAGACAGTTTAGAACAATGAAGTAAACAACAAACTGCACTTGGTAAAGCCAGTTTTAGGTGTGGTGCTCAATCTCATGGCAAGGAAATAAAACAAGTAAATATGTCGTTTAAAGATTGCATTAAGTATGCAGAAAGGAAATTAAGTAAAAATGGCAGACAGCTTAGAACAATGAAGTAAACAACAAACTGCACTTGATAAAGCCAGTTCTAGGTGTGGTGCTCAATCTCGTGGCAAGGAAATAAAACAAGCAAATATGTCGTTAAAAGATTGCAATAAATAAGTAGAAAGGAAATTAGGTAAAAATGGCAGACAGCTTGGAACAATGAAGTAAACAACAAACTGCACTTGGTAAAGCCAGTTCTAGGTGTGCTGCTCAATCTCGTGGCAAGGAAATAAAACAAGCAAATATTTCGGTAAAAAATTGCATTAAATAAGTAGAAAGGAAATTAAGTATAAATGGCAGACAGCTTGGAACAATAAAGTAAACAACAAACTGCACTTGGTAAAGCCAGTTCTAGGTGTGCTGCTCAATCTCGTGGCAAGGAAATAAAACAAGCAAATATGTCGTTAAAAGATTGCATTAAATAAGCAGAAAGGAAATTAAGTAAAAATGGCAGACAGCTTGGAACAATGAAGTAAACAATAAACTGCACTTGGTAAAGCCAGTTCTAGGTGTGCTGCTCAATCTCATGGCAAGGAAATAAAACAAGTGAATATGTCGTTTAAAGATTTCATTAAGTAAGTAGAAAGGAAATTAAGTAAAAATGGCAGACAGCTTAGAACAATGAAGTAAACAACAAACTGCACTTGGTAAAGCCAGTTCTAGGTGTGGTGCTCAATCTCGTGGCAAGGAAATAAAACAAGTAAATATGTCGTTTAAAGATTGCCTTAAATAAGTAGAAAGGAAATTAAGTAAAAATGGCAGACAGCTTGGAACAATGAAGTAAACAACAAACTGCACTTGGTAAAGCCAGTTCTAGGTGTGCTGCTCAATCTCGTGGCAAGGAAATAAAACAAGTAAATATGTCGTTTAAAGATTGCATTAAATAAGTAGAAAGGAAATTAAGTAAAAATGGTAGACAGCTTAGAACAATGAAGTAAACAACAAACTGCACTTGGTAAAGCCAGTTTTAGGTGTGGTGCTCAATCTCGTGGCAAGGAAATAAAACAAGTAAATATGTCGTTTAAAGATTGCACTAAATAAGTAGAAAGGAAATTAAGTAAAAATGGCAGACAGCTTGGAACAATGAAGTAAACAACAAACTGCACTTGGTAAAGCCAGTTCTGGGTGTGCTGCTCAATCTCGTGGCAAGGAAATAAAACAAGTAAATATGTCGTTTAAAGATTGCATTAAGTAAGCAGAAAGGAAATAAGTAAAAATGGCAGACAGCTTGGAACAATGAAGTAAACAACAAACTGCACTTGGTAAAGCCAGTTCTAGGTGTGCTGCTCAATCTCGTGGCAAGGAAATAAAACAAGTAAATATGTCGTTTAAAGATTGCATTCAATAAGTAGAAAGGAAATTAAGTAAAAATGGCAGACAGCTTGGAACAATGAAGTAAACAACAAACTGCACTTCGTAAAGCCAGTTCTAGGTGTGCTGCTCAATCTCATGGCAAGGAAATAAAACAAGTAAATATGTCGTTTAAAGATTGCATTAAGTAAGCAGAAAGGAAATTAAGTAAAAATGGCAGACAGCTTGAAACAATGAAGTAAACAACAAACTGCACTTGGTAAAGCCAGTTCTAGGTGTGCTGCTCAATCTCATGGCAAGGAAATAAAACAAGTAAATATGTCGTTTAAAGATTGCATTAGGTAAGTAGAAAGGAAATTATAAACATGGCAGACAGCTTAGAACAATGAAGTAAACAACAAACTGCACTTGGTAAAGCCAGTTTTAGGTGTGGTGCTCAATCTCATGGCAAGGAAATAAAACAAGTAAATATGTCGTTTAAAGATTGCATTAAGTAAGCAGAAAGGAAATTAAGTAAAAATGGCAGACAGCTTGGAACAATGAAGTAAACAACAAACTGCACTTGGTAAAGCCAGTTCTAGGTGTGCTGCTCAATCTCGTGGCAAGGAAATAAAACAAGCAAATATGTCGTTAAAAGATTGCATTAAATAAGTAGAAAGGAAATTAGGTAAAAATGGCAGACAGCTTGGAACAATGAAGTAAACAACAAACTGCACTTGGTAAAGCCAGTTCTAGGTGTGCTGCTCAATCTCGTGGCAAGGAAATAAAACAAGCAAATATGTCGTTAAAAGATTGCATTAAATAAGTAGAAAGGAAATATAAGTAAAAATGGCAGACAGCTTGGAACAATGAAGTAAACAACAAACTGCACTTGGTAAAGCCAGTTCTAGGTGTGCTGCTCAATTTCGTGGCAAGGAAATAAAACGAGCAAATATGTCGTTAAAAGATTGCATTAAATAAGTAGAAAGGAAATTAAGTAAAAATGGCAGACAGCTTGGAACAATGAAGTAAACAACAAACTGCACTTGGTAAAGACAGTTCTAGGTGTGCTGCTCAATCTCATGGCAAGGAAATAAAACAAGTGAATATGTCGTTTAAAGATTGCCTTAAATAAGTAGAAAGGAAATTAAGTAAAAATGGCAGACAGCTTGGAACAATGAAGTAAACAATAAACTGCACTTGGTAAAGCCAGTTCCAGGTGTGCTGCTCAATCTCGTGGCAAGGAAATAAAACAAGTAAATATGTCGTTTAAAGATTGCATTAAGTATGCAGAAAGGAAATTAAGTAAAAATGGCAGACAGCTTAGAACAATGAAGTAAACAACAAACTGCACTTGATAAAGCCAGTTCTAGGTGTGGTGCTCAATCTCGTGGCAAGGAAATAAAACAAGCAAATATGTCGTTAAAAGATTGCAATAAATAAGTAGAAAGGAAATTAAGTAAAAATGGCAGACAGCTTGGAACAATGAAGTAAACAACAAACTGCACTTGGGAAAGCCAGTTCTAGGTGTGCTGCTCAATCTCGTGGCAAGGAAATAAAACAAGTAAATATGTCGTTTAAAGATTGCATTAAATAAGTAGAAAGGAAATTAAGTAATAATGGCAGACAGTTTAGAACAATGAAGTAAACAACAAACTGCACTTGGTAAAGCCAGTTTTAGGTGTGGTGCTCAATCTCATGGCAAGGAAATAAAACAAGTAAATATGTCGTTTAAAGATTGCATTAAGTATGCAGAAAGGAAATTAAGTAAAAATGGCAGACAGCTTAGAACAATGAAGTAAACAACAAACTGCACTTGATAAAGCCAGTTCTAGGTGTGGTGCTCAATCTCGTGGCAAGGAAATAAAACAAGCAAATATGTCGTTAAAAGATTGCAATAAATAAGTAGAAAGGAAATTAGGTAAAAATGGCAGACAGCTTGGAACAATGAAGTAAACAACAAACTGCACTTGGTAAAGCCAGTTCTAGGTGTGCTGCTCAATCTCGTGGCAAGGAAATAAAACAAGCAAATATTTCGGTAAAAAATTGCATTAAATAAGTAGAAAGGAAATTAAGTATAAATGGCAGACAGCTTGGAACAATAAAGTAAACAACAAACTGCACTTGGTAAAGCCAGTTCTAGGTGTGCTGCTCAATCTCGTGGCAAGGAAATAAAACAAGCAAATATGTCGTTAAAAGATTGCATTAAATAAGCAGAAAGGAAATTAAGTAAAAATGGCAGACAGCTTGGAACAATGAAGTAAACAATAAACTGCACTTGGTAAAGCCAGTTCTAGGTGTGCTGCTCAATCTCATGGCAAGGAAATAAAACAAGTGAATATGTCGTTTAAAGATTTCATTAAGTAAGTAGAAAGGAAATTAAGTAAAAATGGCAGACAGCTTAGAACAATGAAGTAAACAACAAACTGCACTTGGTAAAGCCAGTTCTAGGTGTGGTGCTCAATCTCGTGGCAAGGAAATAAAACAAGTAAATATGTCGTTTAAAGATTGCCTTAAATAAGTAGAAAGGAAATTAGGTAAAAATGGCAGACAGCTTGGAACAATGAAGTAAACAACAAACTGCACTTGGTAAAGCCAGTTATAGGTGTGCTGCTCATTCTCGTGGCAAGGAAATAAAACAAGTGAATATGTCGTTTAAAGATTGCAATAAATAAGTAGAAAGTAAATTAAGTAAAAATGGCAGACAGCTTAGAACAATGAAGTAAACAACAAACTGCACTTGGTAAAGCCAGTTCTAGGTGTGGTGCTCAATCTCGTGGCAAGGAAATAAAACAAGTAAATATGTCGTTTAAAGATTGCATTAAATAAGTACAAAGGAAATTGAGTAAAAATGGCAGAACGCTTAGAACAGTGAAATAAACAACAAACTGCACTTGGTAAAGCCAGTTCTAGGTGTGCTGCTCAATCTCGTGGCAAGGAAATAAAACAAGTAAATATGTCGTTCAAAGATTGCATTAAATAAGTAGAAAGGAAATTAAGTAAAAATGGCAGACAGCTTAGAACAATGAAGTAAACAACAAACTGCACTTGGTAAAGCCAGTTTTAGGTGTGGTGCTCAATCTCATGGCAAGGAAATAAAACAAGTAAATATGTCGTTTAAAGATTATATTAAATAAGCAGAAAGGAAATTAAGTAAAAATGGCAGACAGCTTAGAACAATGAAGTTAAACAACAAACTGCACTTGATAAAGCCAGTTCTAGGTGTGGTGCTCAATATCGTGGCAAGGAAATAAAACAAGCAAATATGTCGTTAAAAGATTGCATTAAATAAGTGGAAGGGAAATTAAGTAGAAATGGCAGACAGCTTTGAACAATGAAGTAAACAACAAACTGCACTTGGTAAAGCCAGTTCTAGGTGTGCTGCTCAATCTCGTGGCAAGGAAATAAAACAAGCAAATATGTCGTTAAAAGATTGCATTAAATAAGTAGAAAGGAAATTAAGTAAAAATGGCAGACAGCTTGGAACAATGAAGTAAACAACAAACTGCACTTGGTAAAGCCAGTTCTAGGTGTGCTGCTCAATCTCGTGGCAAGGAAATAAAACAAGCAAATATGTCGTTAAAAGATTGCATTAAATAAGCAGAAAGGAAATTAAGTAAAAATGGCAGACTGCTTGGAACAATGAAGTAAACAACAAACAGCACTTGGTAAAGACAGTTCTAGGTGTGCTGCTCAATCTCATGGCAAGGAAATAAAACAAGCAAATATGTCGTTAAAAGATTGCAATAAATAAGTAGAAAGGAAATTAAGTAAAAATGGCAGACAGCTTGGAACAATGAAGTAAACAACAAACTGCACTTGGTAAAGCCAGTTCTAGGTGTGCTGCTCAATCTCGTGGCAAGGAAATAAAACAAGCAAATATTTCGGTAAAAAATTGCATTAAATAAGTAGAAAGGAAATTAAGTATAAATGGCAGACAGCTTGGAACAATGAAGTAAACAACAAACTGCACTTGGTAAAGCCAGTTCTAGGTGTGCTGCTCAATCTCGTGGCAAGGAAATAAAACAAGCAAATATGTCGTTAAAAGATTGCATTAAAAAGCAGAAAGGAAATTAAGTAAAAATGGCAGACAGCTTGGAACAATGAAGTAAACAATAAACTGCACTTGGTAAAGCCAGTTCTAGGTGTGCTGCTCAATCTCATGGCAAGGAAATAAAACAAGTGAATATGTCGTTTAAAGATTTCATTAAGTAAGTAGAAAGGAAATTAAGTAAAAATGGCAGACAGCTTAGAACAATGAAGTAAACAACAAACTGCACTTGGTAAAGCCAGTTCTAGGTGTGCTGCTCAATCTCGTGGCAAGGAAATAAAACAAGCAAATATGTCGTTAAAAGATTGCATTAAATAAGCAGAAAGGAAATTAAGTAAAAATGGCAGACAGCTTGGAACAATGAAGTAAACAATAAACTGCACTTGGTAAAGCCAGTTCTAGGTGTGCTGCTCAATCTCGTGGCAAGGAAATAAAACAAGTAAATATGTCGTTTAATGATTGCATTAAGTAAGCAGAAAGGAAATTAAGTAAAAATGGCAGACAGCTTAGAACAATGAAGTAAACAACAAACTGCACTTTGTAAAGCCAGTTTTAGGTGTGGTGCTATATCTCGTGGCAAGGAAATAAAACAAGTAAATATGTCGTTTAAAGATTGCATTAAATAAGTAGAAAGGAAATTAAGTAAAAATGGCAGACAGCTTAGAACAATGAAGTAAACAACAAACTGCACTTGGTAAAGCCAGTTCTAGGTGTGCTGCTCAATCTCGTGGCAAGGAAATAAAACAAGTAAATATGTCGTTTAAAGATTGCATTAAATAAGTAGAAAGGAAATTAAGTAAAAATGGCAGACAGCTTGGAACAATGAAGTAAACAACAAACTGCACTTCGTAAAGCCAGTTCTAGGTGTGCTGCTCAATCTCATGGCAAGGAAATAAAACAAGTAAATATGTCGTTTAAAGATTGCATTAAGTAAGCAGAAAGGAAATTAAGTAAAAATGGCAGACAGCTTGAAACAATGAAGTAAACAACAAACTGCACTTGGTAAAGCCAGTTCTAGGTGTGCTGCTCAATCTCATGGCAAGGAAATAAAACAAGTAAATATGTCGTTTAAAGATTGCATTAGGTAAGTAGAAAGGAAATTATAAAAATGGCAGACAGCTTAGAACAATGAAGTAAACAACAAACTGCACTTGGTAAAGCCAGTTTTAGGTGTGGTGCTCAATCTCATGGCAAGGAAATAAAACAAGTAAATATGTCGTTTAAAGATTGCATTAAGTAAGCAGAAAGGAAATTAAGTAAAAATGGCAGACAGCTTAGAACAATGAAGTAAACAACAAACTGCACTTGATAAAGCCAGTTCTAGGTGTGGTGCTCAATCTCGTGGCAAGGAAATAAAACAAGCAAATATGTCGTTAAAAGATTGCATTAAATAAGTAGAAAGGAAATTAAGTAAAAATGGCAGACAGCTTGGAACAATGAAGTAAACAACAAACTGCACTTGGTAAAGCCAGTTCTAGGTGTGCTGCTCAATCTCGTGGCAAGGAAATAAAACAAGCAAATATGTCGTTAAAACATTGCATTAAATAAGTAGAAAGGAAATTAGGTAAAAATGGCAGACAGCTTGGAACAATGAAGTAAACAACAAACTGCACTTGGTAAAGCCAGTTCTAGGTGTGCTGCTCAATCTCGTGGCAAGGAAATAAAACAAGCAAATATGTCGTTAAAAGATTGCATTAAATAAGTAGAAAGGAAATATAAGTAAAAATGGCAGACAGCTTGGAACAATGAAGTAAACAACAAACTGCACTTGGTAAAGCCAGTTCTAGGTGTGCTGCTCAATTTCGTGGCAAGGAAATAAAACGAGCAAATATGTCGTTAAAAGATTGCATTAAATAAGTAGAAAGGAAATTAAGTAAAAATGGCAGACAGCTTGGAACAATGAAGTAAACAACAAACTGCACTTGGTAAAGACAGTTCTAGGTGTGCTGCTCAATCTCATGGCAAGGAAATAAAACAAGTGAATATGTCGTTTAAAGATTGCCTTAAATAAGTAGAAAGGAAATTAAGTAAAAATGGCAGACAGCTTGGAACAATGAAGTAAACAATAAACTGCACTTGGTAAAGCCAGTTCCAGGTGTGCTGCTCAATCTCGTGGCAAGGAAATAAAACAAGTAAATATGTCGTTTAAAGATTGCATTAAGTATGCAGAAAGGAAATTAAGTAAAAATGGCAGACAGCTTAGAACAATGAAGTAAACAACAAACTGCACTTGATAAAGCCAGTTCTAGGTGTGGTGCTCAATCTCGTGGCAAGGAAATAAAACAAGCAAATATGTCGTTAAGAGATTGCAATAAATAGGTAGAAAGGAAATTAAGTAAAAATGGCAGACAGCTTGGAACAATGAAGTAAACAACAAACTGCACTTGGGAAAGCCAGTTCTAGGTGTGCTGCTCAATCTCATGGCAAGGAAATAAAACAAGTGAATATGTCGTTTAAAGATTGCCTTAAATAAGTAGAAAGGAAATTAAGTAATAATGGCAGACAGTTTAGAACAATGAAGTAAACAACAAACTGCAGTTGGTAAAGCCAGTTTTAGGTGTGGTGCTCAATCTCATGGCAAGGAAATAAAACAAGTAAATATGTCGTTTAAAGATTGCATTAAGTATGCAGAAAGGAAATTAAGTAAAAATGGCAGACAGCTTGGAACAATGAAGTAAACAACAAACAGCACTTGGTAAAGACAGTTCTAGGTGTGCTGCTCAATCTCATGGCAAGGAAATAAAACAAGCAAATATGTCGTTAAAAGATTGCAATAAATAAGTAGAAAGAAAATTAAGTAAAAATGGCAGACAGCTTGGAACAATGAAGTAAACAACAAACTGCACTTGGTAAAGCCAGTTCTAGGTGTGCTGCTCAATCTCGTGGCAAGGAAATAAAACAAGCAAATATTTCGGTAAAAAATTGCATTAAATAAGTAGAAAGGAAATTAAGTATAAATGGCAGACAGCTTGGAACAATGAAGTAAACAACAAACTGCACTTGGTAAAGCCAGTTCTAGGTGTGCTGCTCAATCTCGTGGCAAGGAAATAAAACAAGCAAATATGTCGTTAAAAGATTGCATTAAATAAGCAGAAAGGAAATTAAGTAAAAATGGCAGACAGCTTGGAACAATGAAGTAAACAATAAACTGCACTTGGTAAAGCCAGTTCTAGGTGTGCTGCTCAATCTCATGGCAAGGAAATAAAACAAGTGAATATGTCGTTTAAAGATTTCATTAAGTAAGTAGAAAGGAAATTAAGTAAAAATGGCAGACAGCTTAGAACAATGAAGTAAACAACAAACTGCACTTGGTAAAGCCAGTTCTAGGTGTGGTGCTCAATCTCGTGGCAAGGAAATAAAACAAGTAAATATGTCGTTTAAAGATTGCCTTAAATAAGTAGAAAGGAAATTAAGTAAAAATGGCAGACAGCTTGGAACAATGAAGTAAACAACAAACTGCACTTGGTAAAGCCAGTTCTAGGTGTGGTGCTCAATCTCGTGGCAAGGAAATAAAACAAGTAAATATGTCGTTTAAAGATTGCCCTAAATAAGTAGAAAGGAAATTAAGTAAAAATGGCAGACAGCTTGGAACAATGAATTAAACAACAAACTGCACTTGGTAAAGCCAGTTCTAGGTGTGGTGCTCAATCTCGTGGCAAGGAAATAAAACAAGTAAATATGTCGTTTAAAGATTGCATTAAATAAGTACAAAGGAAATTAAGTAAAAATGGCAGAACGCTTAGAACAGTGAAATAAACAACAAACTGCACTTGATAAAGCCAGTTCTAGGTGTGGTGCTCAATATCGTGGCAAGGAAATAAAACAAGCAAATATGTCGTTAAAAGATTGCATTAAATAAGTGGAAGGGAAATTAAGTAGAAATGGCAGACAGCTTTGAACAATGAAGTAAACAACAAACTGCACTTGGTAAAGCCAGTTCTAGGTGTGCTGCTCAATCTCGTGGCAAGGAAATAAAACAAGCAAATATGTCGTTAAAAGATTGCATTAAATAAGTAGAAAGGAAATTAAGTAAAAATGGCAGACAGCTTGGAACAATGAAGTAAACAACAAACTGCACTTGGTAAAGCCAGTTCTAGGTGTGCTGCTCAATCTCGTGGCAAGGAAATAAAACAAGCAAATATGTCGTTAAAAGATTGCATTAAATAAGCAGAAAGGAAATTAAGTAAAAATGGCAGACTGCTTGGAACAATGAAGTAAACAACAAACAGCACTTGGTAAAGACAGTTCTAGGTGTGCTGCTCAATCTCATGGCAAGGAAATAAAACAAGCAAATATGTCGTTAAAAGATTGCAATAAATAAGTAGAAAGGAAATTAAGTAAAAATGGCAGACAGCTTGGAACAATGAAGTAAACAACAAACTGCACTTAGTAAAGCCAGTTCTAGGTGTGCTGCTCAATCTCGTGGCAAGGAAATAAAACAAGCAAATATTTCGGTAAAAAATTGCATTAAATAAGTAGAAAGGAAATTAAGTATAAATGGCAGACAGCTTGGAACAATGAAGTAAACAACAAACTGCACTTGGTAAAGCCAGTTCTAGGTGTGCTGCTCAATCTCGTGGCAAGGAAATAAAACAAGCAAATATGTCGTTAAAAGATTGCATTAAATAAGCAGAAAGGAAATTAAGTAAAAATGGCAGACAGCTTGGAACAATGAAGTAAACAATAAACTGCACTTGGTAAAGCCAGTTCTAGGTGTGCTGCTCAATCCCATGGCAAGGAAATAAAACAAGTGAATATGTCGTTTAAAGATTTCATTAAGTAAGTAGAAAGGAAATTAAGTAAAAATGGCAGACAGCTTAGAACAATGAAGTAAACAACAAACTGCACTTGGTAAAGCCAGTTCTAGGTGTGGTGCTCAATCTCGTGGCAAGGAAATAAAACAAGTAAATATGTCGTTTAAAGATTGCCTTAAATAAGTAGAAAGGAAATTAAGTAAAAATGGCAGACAGCTTGGAACAATGAAGTAAACAACAAACTGCACTTGGTAAAGCCAGTTATAGGTGTGCTGCTCATTCTCGTGGCAAGGAAATAAAACAAGTGAATATGTCGTTTAAAGATTGCATTAAATAAGTAGAAAGTAAATTAAGTAAAAATGGCAGACAGCTTAGAACAATGAAGTAAACAACAAGCTGCACTTGGTAAAGCCAGTTCTAGGTGTGGTGCTCAATCTCGTGGCAAGGAAATAAAACAAGTAAATATGTCGTTTAAAGATTGCATTAAATAAGTACAAAGCAAATTAAGTAAAAATGGCAGAACGCTTAGAACAGTGAAATAAACAACAAACTGCACTTGGTAAAGCCAGTTCTAGGTGTGCTGCTCAATCTCGTGGCAAGGAAATAAAACAAGTAAATATGTCGTTCAAAGATTGCATTAAATAAGTAGAAAGGAAATTAAGTAAAAATGGCAGACAGCTTAGAACAATGAAGTAAACAACAAACTGCACTTGGTAAAGCCAGTTTTAGGTGTGGTGCTCAATCTCATGGCAAGGAAATAAAACAAGTAAATATGTCGTTTAAAGATTATATTAAATAAGCAGAAAGGAAATTAAGTAAAAATGGCAGACAGCTTAGAACAATGAAGTAAACAACAAACTGCACTTGATAAAGCCAGTTCTAGGTGTGGTGCTCAATATCGTGGCAAGGAAATAAAACAAGCAAATATGTCGTTAAAAGATTGCATTAAATAAGTGGAAGGGAAATTAAGTAGAAATGGCAGACAGCTTTGAACAATGAAGTAAACAACAAACTGCACTTGGTAAAGCCAGTTCTAGGTGTGCTGCTCAATCTCGTGGCAAGGAAATAAAACAAGCAAATGTGTCGTTAAAAGATTGCATTAAATAAGTAGAAAGGAAATTAAGTAAAAATGGCAGACAGCTTGGAACAATGAAGTAAACAACAAACTGCACTTGGTAAAGCCAGTTCTAGGTGTGCTGCTCAATCTCGTGGAAAGGAAATAAAACAAGCAAATATGTCGTTAAAAGATTGCATTAAATAAGCAGAAAGGAAATTAAGTAAAAATGGCAGACTGCTTGGAACAATGAAGTAAACAACAAACTGCACTTGGTAAAGACAGTTCTAGGTGTGCTGCTCAATCTCATGGCAAGGAAATAAAACAAGTGAATATGTCGTTTAAAGATTGCCTTAAATAAGTAGAAAGGAAATTAAGTAAAAATGGCAGACAGCTTGGAACAATGAAGTAAACAATAAACTGCACTTGGTAAAGCCAGCTCTAGGTGTGCTGCTATATCTCGTGGCAAGGAAATAAAACAAGTAAATATGTCGTTTAAAGATTGCATTAAATAAGTAGAAAGAAAATTAAGTAAAAATGGCAGACAGCTTAGAACAATGAAGTAAACAACAAACTGCACTTGGTAAAGCCAGTTCTAGGTGTGGTGCTCAATCTCGTGGCAAGGAAATAAAACAAGTAAATATGTCGTTTAAAGATTGCATTAAATAAGTACAAAGCAAATTAAGTAAAAATGGCAGAACGCTTAGAACAGTGAAATAAACAACAAACTGCACTTGGTAAAGCCAGTTCTAGGTGTGCTGCTCAATCTCGTGGCAAGGAAATAAAACAAGTAAATATGTCGTTCAAAGATTGCATTAAATAAGTAGAAAGGAAATTAAGTAAAAATGGCAGACAGCTTAGAACAATGAAGTAAACAACAAACTGCACTTGGTAAAGCCAGTTTTAGGTGTGGTGCTCAATCTCATGGCAAGGAAATAAAACAAGTAAATATGTCGTTTAAAGATTATATTAAATAAGCAGAAAGGAAATTAAGTAAAAATGGCAGACAGCTTAGAACAATGAAGTAAACAACAAACTGCACTTGATAAAGCCAGTTCTAGGTGTGGTGCTCAATATCGTGGCAAGGAAATAAAACAAGCAAATATGTCGTTAAAAGATTGCATTAAATAAGTGGAAGGGAAATTAAGTAGAAATGGCAGACAGCTTTGAACAATGAAGTAAACAACAAACTGCACTTGGTAAAGCCAGTTCTAGGTGTGCTGCTCAATCTCGTGGCAAGGAAATAAAACAAGCAAATGTGTCGTTAAAAGATTGCATTAAATAAGTAGAAAGGAAATTAAGTAAAAATGGCAGACAGCTTGGAACAATGAAGTAAACAACAAACTGCACTTGGTAAAGCCAGTTCTAGGTGTGCTGCTCAATCTCGTGGCAAGGAAATAAAACAAGCAAATATGTCGTTAAAAGATTGCATTAAATAAGCAGAAAGGAAATTAAGTAAAAATGGCAGACTGCTTGGAACAATGAAGTAAACAACAAACTGCACTTGGTAAAGACAGTTCTAGGTGTGCTGCTCAATCTCATGGCAAGGAAATAAAACAAGTGAATATGTCGTTTAAAGATTGCCTTAAATAAGTAGAAAGGAAATTAAGTAAAAATGGCAGACAGCTTGGAACAATGAAGTAAACAATAAACTGCACTTGGTAAAGCCAGCTCTAGGTGTGCTGCTATATCTCGTGGCAAGGAAATAAAACAAGTAAATATGTCGTTTAAAGATTGCATTAAATAAGTAGAAAGAAAATTAAGTAAAAATGGCAGACAGCTTAGAACAATGAAGTAAACAACAAACTGCACTTGGTAAAGCCAGTTCTAGGTGTGGTGCTCAATCTCGTGGCAAGGAAATAAAACAAGTAAATATGTCGTTTAAAGATTGCATTGAATAAGTAGAAAGGAAATTAAGTAAAAATAGCAGAACGCTTAGAACAATGAAGTAAACAACAAACTGCACTTGGTAAAGCCAGTTCTAGGTGTGCTGCTCAATCTCGTGGCAAGGAAATAAAACAAGTAAATATGTCGTTTAAAGATTGCATTAAATCAGTAGAAAGGAAATTAAGTAATAATGGCAGACAGTTTAGAACAATGAAGTAAACAACAAACTGCACTTGGTAAAGCCAGTTTTAGGTGTGGTGCTCAATCTCATGGCAAGGAAATAAAACAAGTAAATATGTCGTTTAAAGATTGCATTAAGTATGCAGAAAGGAAATTAAGTAAAAATGGCAGACAGCTTAGAACAATGAAGTAAACAACAAACTGCACTTGATAAAGCCAGTTCTAGGTGTGGTGCTCAATCTCGTGGCAAGGAAATAAAACAAGCAAATATGTCGTTAAAAGATTGCATTAAATAAGTAGAAAGGAAATTAAGTAAAAATGGCAGACAGCTTGGAACAATGAAGTAAACAACAAACTGCACTTGGTAAAGCCAGTTCTAGGTGTGCTGCTCATTCTCGTGGCAAGGAAATAAAACAAGTGAATATGTCGTTTAAAGATTGCATTAAATAAGTAGAAAGTAAATTAAGTAAAAATGGCAGACAGCTTAGAACAATGAAGTAAACAACAAACTGCACTTGGTAAAGCCAGTTCTAGGTGTGGTGCTCAATCTCGTGGCAAGGAAATAAAACAAGTAAATATGTCGTTTAAAGATTGCATTAAATAAGTACAAAGGAAATTAAGTAAAAATGGCAGAACGCTTAGAACAGTGAAATAAACAACAAACTGCACTTGGTAAAGCCAGTTCTAGGTGTGCTGCTCAATCTCGTGGCAAGGAAATAAAACAAGTATATATGTCGTTAAAAGATTGCATTAAATAAGTAGAAAGGAAATTAAGTAAAAATGGCAGACAGCTTAGAACAATGAAGTAAACAACAAACTGCACTTGGTAAAGCCAGTTTTAGGTGTGGTGCTCAATCTCATGGCAAGGAAATAAAACAAGTAAATATGTCGTTTAAAGATTGCATTAAATAAGCAGAAAGGAAATTAAGTAAAAATGGCAGACAGCTTAGAACAATGAAGTAAACAACAAACTGCACTTGATAAAGCCAGTTCTAGGTGTGGTGCTCAATATCGTGGCAAGGAAATAAAACAAGCAAATATGTCGTTAAAAGATTGCATTAAATAAGTGGAAGGGAAATTAAGTAGAAATGGCAGACAGCTTTGAACAATGAAGTAAACAACAAACTGCACTTGGTAAAGCCAGTTCTAGGTGTGCTGCTCAATCTCGTGGCAAGGAAATAAAACAAGCAAATATGTCGTAAAAGATTGCATTAAATAAGTAGAAAGGAAATTAAGTAAAAATGGCAGACAGCTTGGAACAATGAAGTAAACAACAAACTGCACTTGGTAAAGCCAGTTCAAGGTGTGCTGCTCAATATCGTGCCAAGGAAATAAAACGAGCAAATATGTCGTTAAAAGATTGCATTAAATAAGTAGAAAGGAAATTAAGTAAAAATGGCAGACAGCTTGGAACAATGAAGTAAACAACAAACTGCACTTGGTAAAGCCAGTTCTAGGTGTGCTGCTCAATCTCATGGCAAGGAAATAAAACAACTGAATATGACGTTTAAAGATTGCCTTAAATAAGTAGAAAAGAAATTAAGTAAAAATGGCAGACAGCTTGGAACAATGAAGTAAACAACAAACTGCACTTGGTAAAGCCAGTTCTAGGTGTGCTGCTCAATCTCGTGGCAAGGAAATAAAACAAGTAAATATGTCGTTTAAAGATTGCATTAAATAAGTAGAAAGGAAATTAGGTAAAAATGGCAGACAGTTTAGAACAATGAAGTAAACAACAAACTGCACTTGGTAAAGATAGTTCTAGGTGTGGTGCTCAATCTCGTGGCAAGGAAATAAAACAAGTAAATATGTCGTTTAAAGATTGCATTAAATAAGTAGAAAGGAAATTAAGTTAAAATGGCAGAACGCTTAGAACAATAAAGTAAACAACAAACTGCACTTGGTAAAGCCAGTTCTAGGTGTGCTGCTCAATCTCGTGGCAAGGAAATAAAACAAGTAAATATGTCGTTTAAAGATTGCATTAAATAAGTAGAAAGGAAATTAAGTAAAAATGGCAGACAGCTTAGAACAATGAAGTAAACAACAAACTGCACTTGGTAAAGCCAGTTCTAGGTGTGGTGCTCAATCTCGTGGCAAGGAAATAAAACAAGTAAATATGTCGTTTAAAGATTGCATTAAATAAGTAGAAAGGAAATTAAGTAAAAATGGCAGACAGCTTGGAACAATGAAGTAAACAACAAACTGCACTTGGTAAAGCCAGTTCTAGGTGTGCTGCTCAATCTCGTGGCAAGGAAATAAAACAAGCAAATATGTCGTTAAAAGATTGCATTAAATAAGTAGAAAGGAAATATAAGTAAAAATGGCAGACAGCTTGGAACAATGAAGTAAACAACAAACTGCACTTGGTAAAGCCAGTTCTAGGTGTGCTGCTCAATCTCGTGGCAGGGAAATAAAACGAGCAAATATGTCGTTAAAAGATTGCATTAAATAAGTAGAAAGGAAATTAAGTAAAAATGGCAGACAGCTTGGAACAATGAAGTAAACAACAAACTGCACTTGGTAAAGACAGTTCTAGGTGTGCTGCTCAATCTCATGGCAAGGAAATAAAACAAGTGAATATGTCGTTTAAAGATTGCCTTAAATAAGTAGAAAGGAAATTAAGTAAAAATGGCAGACAGCTTGGAACAATGAAGTAAACAATAAACTGCACTTGGTAAAGCCAGTTCTAGGTGTGCTGCTCAGTCTCGTGGCAAGGAAATAAAACAAGTAAATATGTCGTTTAAAGATTGCATTAAATAAATAAAGGAAATTAAGTAAAAATGGCAGACAGCTTAGAACAATGAAGTAAACAACAAACTGCACTTGGTAAAACCAGTTCTAGGTGTGCTGCTCAATCTCGTGGCAAGGAAATAAAACAAGTAAATATGTCGTTTAAAAATTGCATTAAATAAGTAGAAAGGAAATTAAGTAAAAATGGCAGACAGCTTAGAACTATGAAGTAAACAACAAACTGCACTTGGTAAAGCCAGTTCTAGGTGTGCTGCTCAATCTCGTGGCAAGGAAATAAAACAAGTAAATATGTCGTTTAAAGATTGCATTAAATAAATAAAGGAAATTAAGTAAATATAGCAGACAGCTTAGAACAATGAAGTAAACAACAAACTGCACTTGGTAAAGCCAGTTCTAGGTGTGCTGCTCAATCTCGTGGCAAGGAAATAAAACAAGTAAATATGTCGTTTAAAAATTGCATTAATTAAGTAGAAAAGAAATTAAGTAAAAATGGCAGACAGCTTAGAACAATGAAGTAAACAACAAACTGCACTTGGTAAAGCCAGTTCTAGGTGTGCTGCTCAATCTCATGGCAAGGAAATAAAACAAGTAAATATGTCGTTTAAAGATTGCATTAAGTAAGCAGAAAGGAAATTAAGTAAAAATGGCAGACAGCTTAGAACAATGAAGTAAACAACAAACTGCACTTGATAAAGCCAGTTCTAGGTGTGGTGCTCAATATCGTGGCAAGGAAATAAAACAAGCAAATATGTCGTTAAAAGATTGCATTAAATAAGTGGAAGGGAAATTAAGTAGAAATGGCAGACAGCTTTGAACAATGAAGTAAACAACAAACTGCACTTGGTAAAGCCAGTTCTAGGTGTGCTGCTCAATCTCGTGGCAAGGAAATAAAACAAGTAAATATGTCGTTTAAAGATTGCATTAAGTAAGCAGAAAGGAAATTAAGTAAAAATGGCAGACAGCTTGGAACAATGAAGTAAACAACAAACTGCACTTGGTAAAGCCAGTTCTAGGTGTGCTGCTCAATCTCGTGGCAAGGAAATAAAACAAGTAAATATGTCGTTTAATGATTGCATTAAGTAAGCAGAAAGGAAATTAAGTAAAAATGGCAGACAGCTTAGAACAATGAAGTAAACAACAAACTGCACTTGGTAAAGCCAGTTTTAGGTGTGGTGCTATATCTCGTGGCAAGGAAATAAAACAAGTAAATATGTCGTTTAAAGATTGCATTAAATAAGTAGAAAGGAAATTAAGTAAAAATGGCAGACAGCTTAGAACAATGAAGTAAACAACAAACTGCACTTGGTAAAGCCAGTTCTAGGTGTGCTGCTCAATCTCGTGGCAAGGAAATAAAACAAGTAAATATGTCGTTTAAAGATTGCATTAAATAAGTAGAAAGGAAATTAAGTAAAAATGGCAGACAGCTTGGAACAATGAAGTAAACAACAAACTGCACTTCGTAAAGCCAGTTCTAGGTGTGCTGCTCAATCTCATGGCAAGGAAATAAAACAAGTAAATATGTCGTTTGAAGATTGCATTAAGTAACCAGAAAGGAAATTAAGTAAAAATGGCAGACAGCTTGGAACAATGAAGTAAACAACAAACTGCACTTGGTAAAGCCAGTTCTAGGTGTGCTGCTCAATCTCATGGTAAGGAAATAAAACAAGTAAATATGTCGTTTAAAGATTGCATTAAGTAAGTAGAAAGGAAATTATAAAAATGGCAGACAGCTTAGAACAATGAAATAAACAACAAACTGCACGTGGTAAAGCCAGTTTTAGGTGTGGTGCTCAATCTCATGGCAAGGAAATAAAACAAGTAAATATGTCGTTTAAAGATTGCAATAAGTAAGCAGAAAGGAAATTAAGTAAAAATGGCAGACAGCTTAGAACAATGAAGTAAACAACAAACTGCACTTGATAAAGCCAGTTCTAGGTGTGGTGCTCAATCTCGTGGCAAGGAAATAAAACAAGCAAATATGTCGTTAAAAGATTGCATTAAATAAGTAGAAAGGAAATTAAGTAAAAATGGCAGACAGCTTCGAACAATGAAGTAAACAACAAACTGCACTTGGTAAAGCCAGTTCTAGGTGTGCTGCTCAATCTCGTGGCAAGGAAATAAAACAAGCAAATATGTCGTTAAAAGATTGCATTAAATAAGTAGAAAGGAAATTAGGTAAAAATGGCAGACAGCTTGGAACAATGAAGTAAACAACAAACTGCACTTGGTAAAGCCAGTTCTAGGTGTGCTGCTCAATCTCGTGGCAAGGAAATAAAACAAGCAAATATGTCGTTAAAAGATTGCATTAAATAAGTAGAAAGGAAATATAAGTAAAAATGGCAGACAGCTTGGAACAATGAAGTAAACAACAAACTGCACTTGGTAAAGCCAGTTCTAGGTGTGCTGCTCAATCTCGT
The DNA here is from genome assembly GCF_052857255.1 of Amblyomma americanum. Lineage (NCBI taxonomy): Eukaryota > Metazoa > Arthropoda > Arachnida > Ixodida > Ixodidae > Amblyomma > Amblyomma americanum. The sequence continues at coordinate 488,316 of NW_027526487.1, read as the reverse complement.
GGCAAGGAAATAAAACGAGCAAATATGTCGTTAAAAGATTGCATTAAATAAGTAGAAAGGAAATTAAGTAAAAATGGCAGACAGCTTGGAACAATGAAGTAAACAACAAACTGCACTTGGTAAAGACAGTTCTAGGTGTGCTGCTCAATCTCATGGCAAGGAAATAAAACAAGTGAATATGTCGTTTAAAGATTGCCTTAAATAAGTAGAAAGGAAATTAAGTAAAAATGGCAGACAGCTTGGAACAATGAAGTAAACAATAAACTGCACTTGGTAAAGCCAGTTCTAGGTGTGCTGCTCAATCTCGTGGCAAGGAAATAAAACAAGTAAATATGTCGTTTAAAGATTGCATTAAATAAGTAGAAAGAAAATTAAGTAAAAATGGCAGACAGCTTAGAACAATGAAGTAAACAACAAACTGCACTTGGTAAAGCCAGTTCTAGGTGTGGTGCTCAATCTCGTGGCAAGGAAATAAAAAAAGTAAATATGTCATTTAAAGATTGCATTGAATAAGTAGAAAGGAAATGAAGTAAAAATGGCAGAACGCTTAGAACAATGAAGTAAACAACAAACTGCACTTGGTAAAGCCAGTTCTAGGTGTGCTGCTCAATCTCGTGGCAAGGAAATAAAACAAGTAAATATGTCGTTTAAAGATTGCATTAAATAAGTAGAAAGGAAATTAAGTAAAAATGGCAGAACGCTTAGAACAGTGAAGTAAACAACAAACTGCACTTGGTAAAGCCAGTTCTAGGTGTGCTGCTCAATCTCGTGGCAAGGAAATAAAACAAGTAAATATGTCGTTCAAAGATTGCATTAAATAAGTAGAAAGGAAATTAAGTAAAAATGGCAGACAGCTTAGAACAATGAAGTAAACAACAAACTGCACTTGGTAAAGCCAGTTTTAGGTGTGGTGCTCAATCTCATGGCAAGGAAATAAAACAAGTAAATATGTCGTTTAAAGATTGCAATAAGTAAGCAGAAAGGAAATTAAGTAAAAATGGCAGACAGCTTAGAACAATGAAGTAAACAACAAACTGCACTTGGTAAAGCCAGTTCTAGGTGTGCTGCTCAATCTCGTGGCAAGGAAATAAAACAAGCAAATATGTCGTTAAAAGATTGCATTAAATAAGTAGAAAGGAAATTAAGTAAAAATGGCAGACAGCTTGGAACAATGAAGTAAACAACAAACTGCACTTGGTAAAGCCAGTTCTAGGTGTGCTGCTCAATCTCGTGGCAAGGAAATAAAACAAGCAAATATGTCGTTAAAAGATTGCATTAAATAAGTAGAAAGGAAATTAAGTAAAAATGGCAGACAGCTTGGAACAATGAAGTAAACAACAAACTGCACTTGGTAAAGCCAGTTCTAGGTGTGCTGCTCAATATCGTGGCAAGGAAATAAAACGAGCAAATATGTCGTTAAAAGATTGCATTAAATAAGTAGAAAGGAAATTAAGTAAAAATGGCAGACAGCTTGGAACAATGAAGTAAACAACAAACTGCACTGGGTAAATCCAGTTCTAGGTGTGCTGCTCAATCTCGTGGCAAGGAAATAAAACCAGTAAATATGTCGTTTAAAGATTGCATTATATAAGTAGAAAGGAAAATAAAGAAAAATGGTAAACCGCTTGGAACAATGAAGTAAACAACAAACTGCACTTGGTAAAGCCAGTTCTAGGTGTGCTGCTCAATCTCGTGGCAAGGAAATAAAAAAGTAGATATGTCCTTTAGGGATTGCGTTAAATTAGTACAAAGGAAATTAAGCAAAGAAAGGCAGACAGCTTGGAACAATGAAGTAAACAAACTGAACTTGGTAAAGCCTGTTCTAGGTGCGCTGCTCAATCTCTTGGCAAGGAAATGAAACAAGTAAATATGTCGTTTAAAGATTGTTTAAATACGTAGAAAGGAAATTAAAGAAAAATGAAAACCCACTTGGAACAATGAAGTAAACAACAAACTGCACTTGGTAAACGCAGTTCTAGGTGTGCTGCTCAATCTCGAGGCAAGGAAATAAAACGAGTAAATATGTCGTTTAAAGATTGCATTAAATAAGTAGAAAGGAAATTAAACAAAAATAGGCAGACAGCTTAGAACAATGAAGTAAACAACAAACTGCACTTGGTAAAGCCAGTTCTAGGTGTGCTGCTCAATCTCGTGGCAAGGAAATAAAAAAGTAGATATGTCCTTTAGGGATTGCGTTAAATTAGTACAAAGGAAACTAAGCAAAGAAAGGCACACATCTTGGAACAATGAAGTAAACAAACTGAACTTGGTAAAGCCTGTTCTAGGTGTGCTGCTCAATCTCTTGGCAAGGAAATAAAACAAGTAAATATGTCGTTTAAAGATTGTTTAAATAGGTAGAAAGGAAATTAAGGAAAAATGGAAACCCACTTGGAACAATGAAGTAAACAACAAACTGCACTTGGTAAAGCCAGTTCTAGGTGTGCTGCTCAATCTCGAGGCAAGGAAATAAAACGAGTAAATATGTCGTTTAAAGATTGCATTAAATAAGTACAAAGGAAATTAAGTAAAAATGGCAGAATGCTTAGAACAGTGAAATAAACAACAAACTGCACTTGGTAAAGCCAGTTCTAGGTGTGCTGCTCAATCTCGTGGCAAGGAAATAAAACAAGTAAATATGTCGTTCAAAGATTGCATTAAATAAGTAGAAAGGAAATTAAGTAAAAATGGCAGACAGCTTAGAACAATGAAGTAAACAACAAACTGCACTTGGTAAAGCCAGTTTTAGGTGTGGTGCTCAATCTCATGGCAAGGAAATAAAACAAGTAAATATGTCGTTTAAAGATTGCATTAAGTAAGTAGAAAGGAAATTATAAAAATGGCAGACAGCTTGGAACAATGAAGTAAACAACAAACTGCACTTGGTAAAGACAGTTCTAGGTGTGGTGCTCAATCTCATGGCAAGGAAATAAAACAAGTAAATATGTCGTTTAAAGATTGCAATAAATAAGTAGAAAGAAAATTAAGTAAAAATGGCAGACAGCTTAGAACAATGAAGTAAACAACAAACTGCACTTGGTAAAGCCAGTTCTAGGTGTGGTGCTCAATCTCGTGGCAAGGAAATAAAACAAGTAAATATGTCGTTTAAAGATTCCATTGAATAAGTAGAAAGGAAATTAAGTAAAAATAGCAGAACGCTTAGAACAATGAAGTAAACAACAAACTGCACTTGGTAAAGCCAGTTCTAGGTGTGCTGCTCAATCTCGTGGCAAGGAAATAAAACAAGTAAATATGTCGTTTAAAGATTGCATTAAATAAGTAGAAAGGAAATTAAGTAATAATGGCAGACAGTTTAGAACAATGAAGTAAACAACAAACTGCACTTGGTAAAGCCAGTTTTAGGTGTGGTGCTCAATCTCATGGCAAGGAAATAAAACAAGTAAATATGTCGTTTAAAGATTGCATTAAGTATGCAGAAAGGAAATCAGGTAAAAATGGCAGACAGCTTAGAACAATGAAGTAAACAACAAACTGCACTTGATAAAGCCAGTTCTAGGTGTGGTGCTCAATCTCGTGGCAAGGAAATAAAACAAGCAAATATGTCGTTAAAAGATTGCATTAAATAAGTAGAAAGGAAATTAAGTAAAAATGGCAGACAGCTTGGAACAATGAAGTAAACAACAAACGGCACTTGGTAAAGCCAGTTCTAGGTGTGCTGCTCAATCTCGTGGCAAGGAAATAAAACAAGCAAATATTTCGGTAAAAAATTGCATTAAATAAGTAGAAAGGAAATTAAGTATAAATGGCAGACAGCTTGGAACAATGAAGTAAACAACAAACTGCACTTGGTAAAGCCAGTTCTAGGTGTGCTGCTCAATCTCGTGGCAAGGAAATAAAACAAGCAAATATGTCGTTAAAAGATTGCATTAAATAAGCAGAAAGGAAATTAAGTAAAAATGGCAGACAGCTTGGAACAATGAAGTAAACAACAAACTGCACTTGGTAAAGCCAGTTATAGGATTGCTGCTCATTCTCGTGACAAGGAAATAAAACAAGTGAATATGTCGTTTAAAGATTGCCTTAAATAAGTAGAAAGGAAATTAAGTAAAAATGGCAGACAGCTTGGAACAATGAATTAAACAATAAACTGGACTTGGTAAAGCCAGTTCTAGGTGTGCTGCTCAATCTCGTGGCAAGGAAATAAAACAAGTAAATATGTCGTTTAAAGATTGCATTAAATAAGTAGAAAGAAAATTAAGTAAAAATGGCAGACAGCTTAGAACAATGAAGTAAACAACAAACTGCACTTGGTAAAGCCAGTTCTAGGTGTGCTGCTCAATCTCGTGGCAAGGAAATAAAACAAGTAAATATGTCGTTTAAAGATTGCATTAAATAAGTAGAAAGGAAATTAAGTAAAAATGGTAGACAGCTTAGAACAATGAAGTAAACAACAAACTGCACTTGGTAAAGCCAGTTTTAGGTGTGGTGCTCAATCTCGTGGCAAGGAAATAAAACAAGTAAATATGTCGTTTAAAGATTGCACTAAATAAGTAGAAAGGAAATTAAGTAAAAATGGCAGACAGCTTGGAACAATGAAGTAAACAACAAACTGCACTTGGTAAAGCCAGTTCTGGGTGTGCTGCTCAATCTCGTGGCAAGGAAATAAAACAAGTAAATATGTCGTTTAAAGATTGCATTAAGTAAGCAGAAAGGAAATAAGTAAAAATGGCAGACAGCTTGGAACAATGAAGTAAACAACAAACTGCACTTGGTAAAGCCAGTTCTAGGTGTGCTGCTCAATCTCGTGGCAAGGAAATAAAACAAGTAAATATGTCGTTTAAAGATTGCATTCAATAAGTAGAAAGGAAATTAAGTAAAAATGGCAGACAGCTTGGAACAATGAAGTAAACAACAAACTGCACTTCGTAAAGCCAGTTCTAGGTGTGCTGCTCAATCTCATGGCAAGGAAATAAAACAAGTAAATATGTCGTTTAAAGATTGCATTAAGTAAGCAGAAAGGAAATTAAGTAAAAATGGCAGACAGCTTGAAACAATGAAGTAAACAACAAACTGCACTTGGTAAAGCCAGTTCTAGGTGTGCTGCTCAATCTCATGGCAAGGAAATAAAACAAGTAAATATGTCGTTTAAAGATTGCATTAGGTAAGTAGAAAGGAAATTATAAACATGGCAGACAGCTTAGAACAATGAAGTAAACAACAAACTGCACTTGGTAAAGCCAGTTTTAGGTGTGGTGCTCAATCTCATGGCAAGGAAATAAAACAAGTAAATATGTCGTTTAAAGATTGCATTAAGTAAGCAGAAAGGAAATTAAGTAAAAATGGCAGACAGCTTGGAACAATGAAGTAAACAACAAACTGCACTTGGTAAAGCCAGTTCTAGGTGTGCTGCTCAATCTCGTGGCAAGGAAATAAAACAAGCAAATATGTCGTTAAAAGATTGCATTAAATAAGTAGAAAGGAAATTAGGTAAAAATGGCAGACAGCTTGGAACAATGAAGTAAACAACAAACTGCACTTGGTAAAGCCAGTTCTAGGTGTGCTGCTCAATCTCGTGGCAAGGAAATAAAACAAGCAAATATGTCGTTAAAAGATTGCATTAAATAAGTAGAAAGGAAATATAAGTAAAAATGGCAGACAGCTTGGAACAATGAAGTAAACAACAAACTGCACTTGGTAAAGCCAGTTCTAGGTGTGCTGCTCAATTTCGTGGCAAGGAAATAAAACGAGCAAATATGTCGTTAAAAGATTGCATTAAATAAGTAGAAAGGAAATTAAGTAAAAATGGCAGACAGCTTGGAACAATGAAGTAAACAACAAACTGCACTTGGTAAAGACAGTTCTAGGTGTGCTGCTCAATCTCATGGCAAGGAAATAAAACAAGTGAATATGTCGTTTAAAGATTGCCTTAAATAAGTAGAAAGGAAATTAAGTAAAAATGGCAGACAGCTTGGAACAATGAAGTAAACAATAAACTGCACTTGGTAAAGCCAGTTCCAGGTGTGCTGCTCAATCTCGTGGCAAGGAAATAAAACAAGTAAATATGTCGTTTAAAGATTGCATTAAGTATGCAGAAAGGAAATTAAGTAAAAATGGCAGACAGCTTAGAACAATGAAGTAAACAACAAACTGCACTTGATAAAGCCAGTTCTAGGTGTGGTGCTCAATCTCGTGGCAAGGAAATAAAACAAGCAAATATGTCGTTAAAAGATTGCAATAAATAAGTAGAAAGGAAATTAAGTAAAAATGGCAGACAGCTTGGAACAATGAAGTAAACAACAAACTGCACTTGGGAAAGCCAGTTCTAGGTGTGCTGCTCAATCTCGTGGCAAGGAAATAAAACAAGTAAATATGTCGTTTAAAGATTGCATTAAATAAGTAGAAAGGAAATTAAGTAAAAATGGCAGACAGCTTAGAACAATGAAGTAAACAACAAACTGCACTTGATAAAGCCAGTTCTAGGTGTGGTGCTCAATCTCGTGGCAAGGAAATAAAACAAGCAAATATGTCGTTAAAAGATTGCAATAAATAAGTAGAAAGGAAATTAGGTAAAAATGGCAGACAGCTTGGAACAATGAAGTAAACAACAAACTGCACTTGGTAAAGCCAGTTCTAGGTGTGCTGCTCAATCTCGTGGCAAGGAAATAAAACAAGCAAATATTTCGGTAAAAAATTGCATTAAATAAGTAGAAAGGAAATTAAGTATAAATGGCAGACAGCTTGGAACAATAAAGTAAACAACAAACTGCACTTGGTAAAGCCAGTTCTAGGTGTGCTGCTCAATCTCGTGGCAAGGAAATAAAACAAGCAAATATGTCGTTAAAAGATTGCATTAAATAAGCAGAAAGGAAATTAAGTAAAAATGGCAGACAGCTTGGAACAATGAAGTAAACAATAAACTGCACTTGGTAAAGCCAGTTCTAGGTGTGCTGCTCAATCTCATGGCAAGGAAATAAAACAAGTGAATATGTCGTTTAAAGATTTCATTAAGTAAGTAGAAAGGAAATTAAGTAAAAATGGCAGACAGCTTAGAACAATGAAGTAAACAACAAACTGCACTTGGTAAAGCCAGTTCTAGGTGTGGTGCTCAATCTCGTGGCAAGGAAATAAAACAAGTAAATATGTCGTTTAAAGATTGCCTTAAATAAGTAGAAAGGAAATGTAGTAAAGTCAGCGCGAACCGCGCAGCATCTCGAACAATGGTCGGCAGTGAACAACAACGTTTATTGCCCAGAACCGCGATTATATACCCTCTCGTACTGAGAGGGTTACAGAAGAGGGAGAGAAGCATGAACGATAGGAACTCAGGCCAATAGGGGGGCGTGCGGCTGCCTTCGCTGGTCAGCACAAACCAAACAATTACAACATTTCTCCTCCCTTAAAAGTGAAACCGCTGTACCGGTTTTCTTATTCTGGTCGATCGTCTGAGCGTGGGCTGCAGGGGGTCAGTCAATCCCGCCGGAACCACTGGACGCTCCGTGATTGCTGGAGATGGTACTTCACTCTGGTCGGCTGCTAGCGGCTGAGGGCTTTGTTCTTGTTCCGACCCAGTGGTACTGGGCGTATGCACAGGTGACAGATCCGCACTGGTCACCTGGTCAGGACCGCCTTCTAACTGCGCTCTTGCAGTGGCCTCTACAGACGCAGTCCCTGGCGTAAACTCTTGACGACGGCGGACTTGGTCGACGTGGCGCTGCACTGCTCCGGTTGGCGTGTTCACTGTTACCATTCTCGCCCCCGAAGTGGTCTGTACCCTCCCAGGCACCCATCTTTTGCCGGTGCCGTAATTTCGCACGTATACGCTGCTGCCTGGCGAGATGGTCCAGTCGTGAGCGTCCGACGACGAGTCCACAGCTCTGGGTGGGAGACATGTGTCTAGTCGGGAACGCAGCTGATAGCCGAGAAGCATCTCGGAAGGTGACCTTCCTTCTCTTTGGGCGGTCCGCCTGTAATTGAATAACAACCGCATGAGGTTATCTTCCAGCTGTCCGTCTCCCATTTTCCGCAACCCGTCCTTCACGGTCCGAACCGCTCTTTCTGCTGCTCCGTTAGATTGGGGATGGAAAGGCGCAGTGCGCAGGTGCACGATATTGTTTTTCGATATGAAAGTGGCGAATTCTTGACTTGTGAATTGTGTGCCATTATCGGACACGATTGTGCGTGGCACGCCAAACCGGCAAAACATGCTCCTTAAGCATCGGATTGTACTAGCTGTATTTGCGTGCTGCAAGGGTACTGCTTCAATCCACTTCGTGTGGGCATCAACCACTATTAGTATCATCTTGCCTGCCAACGGGCCTGCAAAATCGATGTGTATACGAGACCACCGGACCGCTGTTTTTGGCCAACTCACTGGTGGGGCTGCCGTAGGCATTGGCAGGCTTTGCACGCAGTTGCGGCACTGCGCAGACAAGTTTTGAATGTCCCTGTCCAGGCCTGGCCACCAAAATAATGACCGCGCGACTGATTTCATTGACGAGGAGCCCTGATGCGTTTCATGTAGCAGCTGCAGCATCCGTTCCCGCGCTTTCCGCGGTATCACCACTCTGTTGCCCCAGTAGATCAGACGGTGAGCCAACGATAGCTCCAGCTTACGATCAAAAAACGGCAACAAGGCTGGCGCCATTCCTTTAGTGGTTTGAGGCCATCCATGCAAAATGAAGTGCGTGACACTGGCTAACATCGGGTCCTTGGCCGTCAGCTCCTGCAATTCGTGCGTCGTCACTATACCTTCTTCCAGGGATTCCAATGAAAGGACATATTCCGGCGGTTCACCATCGGTCCCCGGTTCCATAGTCGGCGCTGGTAGCCTGCTGAGGGCATCTGCTGTCAGCAGCTGTTTCCCTGGCACGTACTGTAGCTTGTACTGGTAGCCACCCAAGAATAGCGCCCACCGTTGAATTCGCGCGGCAGCCATCGGTGGCGTCTGGCGGTCAGGTCTGAGCAGTCCCAGCAGTGGTTGATGGTCGGTCACCAGGGTAAACTGCCGACCTAGAAGATAGTCACGAAAGCGAGAAACGCCAAAGATGAGGGCTAGTGCTTCTCGCTCCAGCTGCGAGTAGTTTTGTTCTGCTTTTGTAAGTGTTCTGGAACGGAACCCAATTGGCCTGTGCTCATTTCCTATCGAATGAAACAGCACTGCGCCCACACCATACGGAGATGCGTCACACTCTAGTTTCAGCTCCTTGTTAGGATCAAAATGCACGAGAATTTGTGCATTTTTGAGGCTTTGTTTAGCTCGCTCGAACGCCAACTGCTGCGGCTGTAGCCACTCCCAACGGCTTCCTTTTTCCATGAGCCGATATAACGGGCTGAGCACAGTCGACATATTCGGCAGAAACCGTGCGTAGTACGTGAGCATACCAAGGAACGAACGTAGCTCGCTCACGTTACTCGGGCGCGGGGCTTGCATGATGGCGTCTACGTTCTTTTCCATAGGGTGTAGGCCTTGCCGATCGATACGATGCCCGAGGTAAGTCACTGAAGGCTGCCGGAACTTGCATTTGTCGGCCCTAAGCTTGACACCATGCTCTCGGAATCGTTCCAACACTTTCTTGAGCCGCGCTTCCTTGTCCCCCTTGCCTTCTGACACTAACACGTCGTCAAGGTAAGCTTGGACGCCTGGTAGCCCGCCGAGTACAGCGTCCATCTTCCTTTGAAATATAGCTGGGGCAGAAGCTATACCAAACGGGAGTCTGTTGTAACGAAAAAGTCCGCGATGTGTGTTAATGATACAAAGTCCGCGTGACGCTTCGTCAAGGAGCACTTGGTTGTACGCGTCCTTCAAATCCAAGGTGCTAAAGTATTCACCTCCATTTAAGTTTGCGAACATGTCCTCGATCACTGGAAGAGGGTAATGCTCGATATCACAGGCAGGGTTAAGCGTGACTTTGAAGTCTCCGCATATTCTTACGGTGCCATCTTTCTTCAAGACAACTACGATGGGCGTAGCCCATTCTGAATGTTGCACAGGAGATAAGACACCAAGGGACAATAACCGATCAATTTCACGAGAGACCTTATCACGGAAAGCGTAAGGAAGTGATCTGGCCTTAGAGAATTTCGGTGTCGCCGTTTCCTTTAGTTTTAGGCTGGCTGGCGGTCCCTTGATGAGCCCCTGGTCTATCGAAAAAACATCCTTATACTCAGCGAGCAGTCTGTTCACCATGTGGTCACTCGGCGTGTTTCCTGTTGTCGAATCCGGCGCAGTGAGTTCTTCCATCGTAACACCCGTCTTGCCAAGTGCCGCAATCAGATCGCGGCCGCATAGACTCGGTCCTGAACAGTCAAGCACCACGAGTGGACAGGTTACAGACACGTTCTTGAATTGCACCGGAAGTTCAAGTTCGCCAAGCACCGGCAGTTGTCCCGCGTAACATGACAACTTCACATGCGGCGATTTCAAGCGTGGCCACTGCGCTCTGTGTCGGTCGTAAACGTTCCGTGATATGACGCACACCGGGGATCCTGTGTCCACTTCCATGTCTAGATCTATTTCCCCCCACCGAAATGTGCGGCGTAACGGTGGTTCCAGGCCGTTTTTCCTACCAGAAATTAGCGTCCAGATGTGTGCCTCATCCTTGTTCTCGTTTCTAGACGCGGTTTCAACTGTCAGTGTCTTGACACTCGCGGTTCGCCTAGCAGCATTTTCATCTGTTCTCGCCCTGTAGCATTTCTTCGCCAAATGACCACGTTGCCTGCAGCGGAAACACCGTGCGTTAGCCCAGCGGCAGGCGTTATCATCGTGCTTCGTGCTTCCACATCGTCCGCACTCTTGCGCTGCCCCGCTGGTATCTCGCGACGAAGGGCGATGACTGGCTTGCATTCTTAGCACCGTTGGTGGTGCTCCACTGATATCGTTTGCATCGTTCTCGGCTGTTTCTGCTGCTATTGCCAGCGCTTCGGCCTCCTCCAGCGTCAAGTCTTTCTTCGCCAGTAACTGCTTGCGTAGGTTAGTTGAGCGTACACCGCAAACAATTCTATCCCGCAGCATTCGGTCTAGCGCACTCCCAAAGTTGCAGCCGTCTGCTATGCGCCGTATTTCGACCAGAAATGCGCGCACTGCCTCACCCTCTTGCTGGCAACGGGTGAAAAATTTATAGCTCTCCGCTATCTCGTGACGCTTCGGGTCGTAGTAGCTGTTTAAAGCTGCGACTGCTTCATCATAGGTGAGGGAATTCGGTGTCCGGGGTGCAATCCGTCCCGCTAACACTTGCACCGTCTGCGTGCTGAGTGCTGCCACAAGCAAGGCTCGCTGCTGCTTTGAGTCAGTAATAGCATTGGCTTCAAAATATGCTTCTGCCCTTATAAGGTACGCTTTCCACTTATCTGACGTGTCGTCGAAGGTCGGGAGCTGCAGGCTGGTCATAGTTCTCGTCGGTGCTTCAAGTTGCGACAGGCTGTCGGCTTCAACTTTTACCGCATGGGTAGTTTCCGCACTCGTCGCCACTGTAGTAAAGTCAGCGCGAACCGCGCAGCATCTCGAACAATGGTCGGCAGTGAACAACAACGTTTATTGCCCAGAACCGCGATTATATACCCTCTCGTACTGAGAGGGTTACAGAAGAGGGAGAGAAGCATGAACGATAGGAACTCAGGCCAATAGGGGGGCGTGCGGCTGCCTTCGCTGGTCAGCACAAACCAAACAATTACAACAGGAAATTAAGTAAAAATGGCAGACAGCTTGGAACAATGAAGTAAACAACAAACTGCACTTGGTAAAGCCAGTTATAGGTGTGCTGCTCATTCTCGTGGCAAGGAAATAAAACAAGTGAATATGTCGTTTAAAGATTGCAATAAATAAGTAGAAAGTAAATTAAGTAAAAATGGCAGACAGCTTAGAACAATGAAGTAAACAACAAACTGCACTTGGTAAAGCCAGTTCTAGGTGTGGTGCTCAATCTCGTGGCAAGGAAATAAAACAAGTAAATATGTCGTTTAAAGATTGCATTAAATAAGTACAAAGGAAATTGAGTAAAAATGGCAGAACGCTTAGAACAGTGAAATAAACAACAAACTGCACTTGGTAAAGCCAGTTCTAGGTGTGCTGCTCAATCTCGTGGCAAGGAAATAAAACAAGTAAATATGTCGTTCAAAGATTGCATTAAATAAGTAGAAAGGAAATTAAGTAAAAATGGCAGACAGCTTAGAACAATGAAGTAAACAACAAACTGCACTTGGTAAAGCCAGTTTTAGGTGTGGTGCTCAATCTCATGGCAAGGAAATAAAACAAGTAAATATGTCGTTTAAAGATTATATTAAATAAGCAGAAAGGAAATTAAGTAAAAATGGCAGACAGCTTAGAACAATGAAGTTAAACAACAAACTGCACTTGATAAAGCCAGTTCTAGGTGTGGTGCTCAATATCGTGGCAAGGAAATAAAACAAGCAAATATGTCGTTAAAAGATTGCATTAAATAAGTGGAAGGGAAATTAAGTAGAAATGGCAGACAGCTTTGAACAATGAAGTAAACAACAAACTGCACTTGGTAAAGCCAGTTCTAGGTGTGCTGCTCAATCTCGTGGCAAGGAAATAAAACAAGCAAATATGTCGTTAAAAGATTGCATTAAATAAGTAGAAAGGAAATTAAGTAAAAATGGCAGACAGCTTGGAACAATGAAGTAAACAACAAACTGCACTTGGTAAAGCCAGTTCTAGGTGTGCTGCTCAATCTCGTGGCAAGGAAATAAAACAAGCAAATATGTCGTTAAAAGATTGCATTAAATAAGCAGAAAGGAAATTAAGTAAAAATGGCAGACTGCTTGGAACAATGAAGTAAACAACAAACAGCACTTGGTAAAGACAGTTCTAGGTGTGCTGCTCAATCTCATGGCAAGGAAATAAAACAAGCAAATATGTCGTTAAAAGATTGCAATAAATAAGTAGAAAGGAAATTAAGTAAAAATGGCAGACAGCTTGGAACAATGAAGTAAACAACAAACTGCACTTGGTAAAGCCAATTCTAGGTGTGCTGCTCAATCTCGTGGCAAGGAAATAAAACAAGCAAATATTTCGGTAAAAAATTGCATTAAATAAGTAGAAAGGAAATTAAGTATAAATGGCAGACAGCTTGGAACAATGAAGTAAACAACAAACTGCACTTGGTAAAGCCAGTTCTAGGTGTGCTGCTCAATCTCGTGGCAAGGAAATAAAACAAGCAAATATGTCGTTAAAAGATTGCATTAAAAAGCAGAAAGGAAATTAAGTAAAAATGGCAGACAGCTTGGAACAATGAAGTAAACAATAAACTGCACTTGGTAAAGCCAGTTCTAGGTGTGCTGCTCAATCTCATGGCAAGGAAATAAAACAAGTGAATATGTCGTTTAAAGATTTCATTAAGTAAGTAGAAAGGAAATTAAGTAAAAATGGCAGACAGCTTAGAACAATGAAGTAAACAACAAACTGCACTTGGTAAAGCCAGTTCTAGGTGTGCTGCTCAATCTCGTGGCAAGGAAATAAAACAAGCAAATATGTCGTTAAAAGATTGCATTAAATAAGCAGAAAGGAAATTAAGTAAAAATGGCAGACAGCTTGGAACAATGAAGTAAACAATAAACTGCACTTGGTAAAGCCAGTTCTAGGTGTGCTGCTCAATCTCGTGGCAAGGAAATAAAACAAGTAAATATGTCGTTTAATGATTGCATTAAGTAAGCAGAAAGGAAATTAAGTAAAAATGGCAGACAGCTTAGAACAATGAAGTAAACAACAAACTGCACTTTGTAAAGCCAGTTTTAGGTGTGGTGCTATATCTCGTGGCAAGGAAATAAAACAAGTAAATATGTCGTTTAAAGATTGCATTAAATAAGTAGAAAGGAAATTAAGTAAAAATGGCAGACAGCTTAGAACAATGAAGTAAACAACAAACTGCACTTGGTAAAGCCAGTTCTAGGTGTGCTGCTCAATCTCGTGGCAAGGAAATAAAACAAGTAAATATGTCGTTTAAAGATTGCATTAAATAAGTAGAAAGGAAATTAAGTAAAAATGGCAGACAGCTTGGAACAATGAAGTAAACAACAAACTGCACTTCGTAAAGCCAGTTCTAGGTGTGCTGCTCAATCTCATGGCAAGGAAATAAAACAAGTAAATATGTCGTTTAAAGATTGCATTAAGTAAGCAGAAAGGAAATTAAGTAAAAATGGCAGACAGCTTGAAACAATGAAGTAAACAACAAACTGCACTTGGTAAAGCCAGTTCTAGGTGTGCTGCTCAATCTCATGGCAAGGAAATAAAACAAGTAAATATGTCGTTTAAAGATTGCATTAGGTAAGTAGAAAGGAAATTATAAAAATGGCAGACAGCTTAGAACAATGAAGTAAACAACAAACTGCACTTGGTAAAGCCAGTTTTAGGTGTGGTGCTCAATCTCATGGCAAGGAAATAAAACAAGTAAATATGTCGTTTAAAGATTGCATTAAGTAAGCAGAAAGGAAATTAAGTAAAAATGGCAGACAGCTTAGAACAATGAAGTAAACAACAAACTGCACTTGATAAAGCCAGTTCTAGGTGTGGTGCTCAATCTCGTGGCAAGGAAATAAAACAAGCAAATATGTCGTTAAAAGATTGCATTAAATAAGTAGAAAGGAAATTAAGTAAAAATGGCAGACAGCTTGGAACAATGAAGTAAACAACAAACTGCACTTGGTAAAGCCAGTTCTAGGTGTGCTGCTCAATCTCGTGGCAAGGAAATAAAACAAGCAAATATGTCGTTAAAAGATTGCATTAAATAAGTAGAAAGGAAATTAGGTAAAAATGGCAGACAGCTTGGAACAATGAAGTAAACAACAAACTGCACTTGGTAAAGCCAGTTCTAGGTGTGCTGCTCAATCTCGTGGCAAGGAAATAAAACAAGCAAATATGTCGTTAAAAGATTGCATTAAATAAGTAGAAAGGAAATATAAGTAAAAATGGCAGACAGCTTGGAACAATGAAGTAAACAACAAACTGCACTTGGTAAAGCCAGTTCTAGGTGTGCTGCTCAATTTCGTGGCAAGGAAATAAAACGAGCAAATATGTCGTTAAAAGATTGCATTAAATAAGTAGAAAGGAAATTAAGTAAAAATGGCAGACAGCTTGGAACAATGAAGTAAACAACAAACTGCACTTGGTAAAGACAGTTCTAGGTGTGCTGCTCAATCTCATGGCAAGGAAATAAAACAAGTGAATATGTCGTTTAAAGATTGCCTTAAATAAGTAGAAAGGAAATTAAGTAAAAATGGCAGACAGCTTGGAACAATGAAGTAAACAATAAACTGCACTTGGTAAAGCCAGTTCCAGGTGTGCTGCTCAATCTCGTGGCAAGGAAATAAAACAAGTAAATATGTCGTTTAAAGATTGCATTAAGTATGCAGAAAGGAAATTAAGTAAAAATGGCAGACAGCTTAGAACAATGAAGTAAACAACAAACTGCACTTGATAAAGCCAGTTCTAGGTGTGGTGCTCAATCTCGTGGCAAGGAAATAAAACAAGCAAATATGTCGTTAAAAGATTGCAATAAATAGGTAGAAAGGAAATTAAGTAAAAATGGCAGACAGCTTGGAACAATGAAGTAAACAACAAACTGCACTTGGGAAAGCCAGTTCTAGGTGTGCTGCTCAATCTCATGGCAAGGAAATAAAACAAGTGAATATGTCGTTTAAAGATTGCCTTAAATAAGTAGAAAGGAAATTAAGTAATAATGGCAGACAGTTTAGAACAATGAAGTAAACAACAAACTGCAGTTGGTAAAGCCAGTTTTAGGTGTGGTGCTCAATCTCATGGCAAGGAAATAAAACAAGTAAATATGTCGTTTAAAGATTGCATTAAGTATGCAGAAAGGAAATTAAGTAAAAATGGCAGACAGCTTGGAACAATGAAGTAAACAACAAACAGCACTTGGTAAAGACAGTTCTAGGTGTGCTGCTCAATCTCATGGCAAGGAAATAAAACAAGCAAATATGTCGTTAAAAGATTGCAATAAATAAGTAGAAAGAAAATTAAGTAAAAATGGCAGACAGCTTGGAACAATGAAGTAAACAACAAACTGCACTTGGTAAAGCCAGTTCTAGGTGTGCTGCTCAATCTCGTGGCAAGGAAATAAAACAAGCAAATATTTCGGTAAAAAATTGCATTAAATAAGTAGAAAGGAAATTAAGTATAAATGGCAGACAGCTTGGAACAATGAAGTAAACAACAAACTGCACTTGGTAAAGCCAGTTCTAGGTGTGCTGCTCAATCTCGTGGCAAGGAAATAAAACAAGCAAATATGTCGTTAAAAGATTGCATTAAATAAGCAGAAAGGAAATTAAGTAAAAATGGCAGACAGCTTGGAACAATGAAGTAAACAATAAACTGCACTTGGTAAAGCCAGTTCTAGGTGTGCTGCTCAATCTCATGGCAAGGAAATAAAACAAGTGAATATGTCGTTTAAAGATTTCATTAAGTAAGTAGAAAGGAAATTAAGTAAAAATGGCAGACAGCTTAGAACAATGAAGTAAACAACAAACTGCACTTGGTAAAGCCAGTTCTAGGTGTGGTGCTCAATCTCGTGGCAAGGAAATAAAACAAGTAAATATGTCGTTTAAAGATTGCCTTAAATAAGTAGAAAGGAAATTAAGTAAAAATGGCAGACAGCTTGGAACAATGAAGTAAACAACAAACTGCACTTGGTAAAGCCAGTTCTAGGTGTGGTGCTCAATCTCGTGGCAAGGAAATAAAACAAGTAAATATGTCGTTTAAAGATTGCCCTAAATAAGTAGAAAGGAAATTAAGTAAAAATGGCAGACAGCTTGGAACAATGAATTAAACAACAAACTGCACTTGGTAAAGCCAGTTCTAGGTGTGGTGCTCAATCTCGTGGCAAGGAAATAAAACAAGTAAATATGTCGTTTAAAGATTGCATTAAATAAGTACAAAGGAAATTAAGTAAAAATGGCAGAACGCTTAGAACAGTGAAATAAACAACAAACTGCACTTGATAAAGCCAGTTCTAGGTGTGGTGCTCAATATCGTGGCAAGGAAATAAAACAAGCAAATATGTCGTTAAAAGATTGCATTAAATAAGTGGAAGGGAAATTAAGTAGAAATGGCAGACAGCTTTGAACAATGAAGTAAACAACAAACTGCACTTGGTAAAGCCAGTTCTAGGTGTGCTGCTCAATCTCGTGGCAAGGAAATAAAACAAGCAAATATGTCGTTAAAAGATTGCATTAAATAAGTAGAAAGGAAATTAAGTAAAAATGGCAGACAGCTTGGAACAATGAAGTAAACAACAAACTGCACTTGGTAAAGCCAGTTCTAGGTGTGCTGCTCAATCTCGTGGCAAGGAAATAAAACAAGCAAATATGTCGTTAAAAGATTGCATTAAATAAGCAGAAAGGAAATTAAGTAAAAATGGCAGACTGCTTGGAACAATGAAGTAAACAACAAACAGCACTTGGTAAAGACAGTTCTAGGTGTGCTGCTCAATCTCATGGCAAGGAAATAAAACAAGCAAATATGTCGTTAAAAGATTGCAATAAATAAGTAGAAAGGAAATTAAGTAAAAATGGCAGACAGCTTGGAACAATGAAGTAAACAACAAACTGCACTTAGTAAAGCCAGTTCTAGGTGTGCTGCTCAATCTCGTGGCAAGGAAATAAAACAAGCAAATATTTCGGTAAAAAATTGCATTAAATAAGTAGAAAGGAAATTAAGTATAAATGGCAGACAGCTTGGAACAATGAAGTAAACAACAAACTGCACTTGGTAAAGCCAGTTCTAGGTGTGCTGCTCAATCTCGTGGCAAGGAAATAAAACAAGCAAATATGTCGTTAAAAGATTGCATTAAATAAGCAGAAAGGAAATTAAGTAAAAATGGCAGACAGCTTGGAACAATGAAGTAAACAATAAACTGCACTTGGTAAAGCCAGTTCTAGGTGTGCTGCTCAATCTCATGGCAAGGAAATAAAACAAGTGAATATGTCGTTTAAAGATTTCATTAAGTAAGTAGAAAGGAAATTAAGTAAAAATGGCAGACAGCTTAGAACAATGAAGTAAACAACAAACTGCACTTGGTAAAGCCAGTTCTAGGTGTGGTGCTCAATCTCGTGGCAAGGAAATAAAACAAGTAAATATGTCGTTTAAAGATTGCCTTAAATAAGTAGAAAGGAAATTAAGTAAAAATGGCAGACAGCTTGGAACAATGAAGTAAACAACAAACTGCACTTGGTAAAGCCAGTTATAGGTGTGCTGCTCATTCTCGTGGCAAGGAAATAAAACAAGTGAATATGTCGTTTAAAGATTGCATTAAATAAGTAGAAAGTAAATTAAGTAAAAATGGCAGACAGCTTAGAACAATGAAGTAAACAACAAGCTGCACTTGGTAAAGCCAGTTCTAGGTGTGGTGCTCAATCTCGTGGCAAGGAAATAAAACAAGTAAATATGTCGTTTAAAGATTGCATTAAATAAGTACAAAGCAAATTAAGTAAAAATGGCAGAACGCTTAGAACAGTGAAATAAACAACAAACTGCACTTGGTAAAGCCAGTTCTAGGTGTGCTGCTCAATCTCGTGGCAAGGAAATAAAACAAGTAAATATGTCGTTCAAAGATTGCATTAAATAAGTAGAAAGGAAATTAAGTAAAAATGGCAGACAGCTTAGAACAATGAAGTAAACAACAAACTGCACTTGGTAAAGCCAGTTTTAGGTGTGGTGCTCAATCTCATGGCAAGGAAATAAAACAAGTAAATATGTCGTTTAAAGATTATATTAAATAAGCAGAAAGGAAATTAAGTAAAAATGGCAGACAGCTTAGAACAATGAAGTAAACAACAAACTGCACTTGATAAAGCCAGTTCTAGGTGTGGTGCTCAATATCGTGGCAAGGAAATAAAACAAGCAAATATGTCGTTAAAAGATTGCATTAAATAAGTGGAAGGGAAATTAAGTAGAAATGGCAGACAGCTTTGAACAATGAAGTAAACAACAAACTGCACTTGGTAAAGCCAGTTCTAGGTGTGCTGCTCAATCTCGTGGCAAGGAAATAAAACAAGCAAATGTGTCGTTAAAAGATTGCATTAAATAAGTAGAAAGGAAATTAAGTAAAAATGGCAGACAGCTTGGAACAATGAAGTAAACAACAAACTGCACTTGGTAAAGCCAGTTCTAGGTGTGCTGCTCAATCTCGTGGCAAGGAAATAAAACAAGCAAATATGTCGTTAAAAGATTGCATTAAATAAGCAGAAAGGAAATTAAGTAAAAATGGCAGACTGCTTGGAACAATGAAGTAAACAACAAACTGCACTTGGTAAAGACAGTTCTAGGTGTGCTGCTCAATCTCATGGCAAGGAAATAAAACAAGTGAATATGTCGTTTAAAGATTGCCTTAAATAAGTAGAAAGGAAATTAAGTAAAAATGGCAGACAGCTTGGAACAATGAAGTAAACAATAAACTGCACTTGGTAAAGCCAGCTCTAGGTGTGCTGCTATATCTCGTGGCAAGGAAATAAAACAAGTAAATATGTCGTTTAAAGATTGCATTAAATAAGTAGAAAGAAAATTAAGTAAAAATGGCAGACAGCTTAGAACAATGAAGTAAACAACAAACTGCACTTGGTAAAGCCAGTTCTAGGTGTGGTGCTCAATCTCGTGGCAAGGAAATAAAACAAGTAAATATGTCGTTTAAAGATTGCATTAAATAAGTACAAAGCAAATTAAGTAAAAATGGCAGAACGCTTAGAACAGTGAAATAAACAACAAACTGCACTTGGTAAAGCCAGTTCTAGGTGTGCTGCTCAATCTCGTGGCAAGGAAATAAAACAAGTAAATATGTCGTTCAAAGATTGCATTAAATAAGTAGAAAGGAAATTAAGTAAAAATGGCAGACAGCTTAGAACAATGAAGTAAACAACAAACTGCACTTGGTAAAGCCAGTTTTAGGTGTGGTGCTCAATCTCATGGCAAGGAAATAAAACAAGTAAATATGTCGTTTAAAGATTATATTAAATAAGCAGAAAGGAAATTAAGTAAAAATGGCAGACAGCTTAGAACAATGAAGTAAACAACAAACTGCACTTGATAAAGCCAGTTCTAGGTGTGGTGCTCAATATCGTGGCAAGGAAATAAAACAAGCAAATATGTCGTTAAAAGATTGCATTAAATAAGTGGAAGGGAAATTAAGTAGAAATGGCAGACAGCTTTGAACAATGAAGTAAACAACAAACTGCACTTGGTAAAGCCAGTTCTAGGTGTGCTGCTCAATCTCGTGGCAAGGAAATAAAACAAGCAAATGTGTCGTTAAAAGATTGCATTAAATAAGTAGAAAGGAAATTAAGTAAAAATGGCAGACAGCTTGGAACAATGAAGTAAACAACAAACTGCACTTGGTAAAGCCAGTTCTAGGTGTGCTGCTCAATCTCGTGGCAAGGAAATAAAACAAGCAAATATGTCGTTAAAAGATTGCATTAAATAAGCAGAAAGGAAATTAAGTAAAAATGGCAGACTGCTTGGAACAATGAAGTAAACAACAAACTGCACTTGGTAAAGACAGTTCTAGGTGTGCTGCTCAATCTCATGGCAAGGAAATAAAACAAGTGAATATGTCGTTTAAAGATTGCCTTAAATAAGTAGAAAGGAAATTAAGTAAAAATGGCAGACAGCTTGGAACAATGAAGTAAACAATAAACTGCACTTGGTAAAGCCAGCTCTAGGTGTGCTGCTATATCTCGTGGCAAGGAAATAAAACAAGTAAATATGTCGTTTAAAGATTGCATTAAATAAGTAGAAAGAAAATTAAGTAAAAATGGCAGACAGCTTAGAACAATGAAGTAAACAACAAACTGCACTTGGTAAAGCCAGTTCTAGGTGTGGTGCTCAATCTCGTGGCAAGGAAATAAAACAAGTAAATATGTCGTTTAAAGATTGCATTGAATAAGTAGAAAGGAAATTAAGTAAAAATAGCAGAACGCTTAGAACAATGAAGTAAACAACAAACTGCACTTGGTAAAGCCAGTTCTAGGTGTGCTGCTCAATCTCGTGGCAAGGAAATAAAACAAGTAAATATGTCGTTTAAAGATTGCATTAAATCAGTAGAAAGGAAATTAAGTAATAATGGCAGACAGTTTAGAACAATGAAGTAAACAACAAACTGCACTTGGTAAAGCCAGTTTTAGGTGTGGTGCTCAATCTCATGGCAAGGAAATAAAACAAGTAAATATGTCGTTTAAAGATTGCATTAAGTATGCAGAAAGGAAATTAAGTAAAAATGGCAGACAGCTTAGAACAATGAAGTAAACAACAAACTGCACTTGATAAAGCCAGTTCTAGGTGTGGTGCTCAATCTCGTGGCAAGGAAATAAAACAAGCAAATATGTCGTTAAAAGATTGCATTAAATAAGTAGAAAGGAAATTAAGTAAAAATGGCAGACAGCTTGGAACAATGAAGTAAACAACAAACTGCACTTGGTAAAGCCAGTTCTAGGTGTGCTGCTCATTCTCGTGGCAAGGAAATAAAACAAGTGAATATGTCGTTTAAAGATTGCATTAAATAAGTAGAAAGTAAATTAAGTAAAAATGGCAGACAGCTTAGAACAATGAAGTAAACAACAAACTGCACTTGGTAAAGCCAGTTCTAGGTGTGGTGCTCAATCTCGTGGCAAGGAAATAAAACAAGTAAATATGTCGTTTAAAGATTGCATTAAATAAGTACAAAGGAAATTAAGTAAAAATGGCAGAACGCTTAGAACAGTGAAATAAACAACAAACTGCACTTGGTAAAGCCAGTTCTAGGTGTGCTGCTCAATCTCGTGGCAAGGAAATAAAACAAGTATATATGTCGTTAAAAGATTGCATTAAATAAGTAGAAAGGAAATTAAGTAAAAATGGCAGACAGCTTAGAACAATGAAGTAAACAACAAACTGCACTTGGTAAAGCCAGTTTTAGGTGTGGTGCTCAATCTCATGGCAAGGAAATAAAACAAGTAAATATGTCGTTTAAAGATTGCATTAAATAAGCAGAAAGGAAATTAAGTAAAAATGGCAGACAGCTTAGAACAATGAAGTAAACAACAAACTGCACTTGATAAAGCCAGTTCTAGGTGTGGTGCTCAATATCGTGGCAAGGAAATAAAACAAGCAAATATGTCGTTAAAAGATTGCATTAAATAAGTGGAAGGGAAATTAAGTAGAAATGGCAGACAGCTTTGAACAATGAAGTAAACAACAAACTGCACTTGGTAAAGCCAGTTCTAGGTGTGCTGCTCAATCTCGTGGCAAGGAAATAAAACAAGCAAATATGTCGTAAAAGATTGCATTAAATAAGTAGAAAGGAAATTAAGTAAAAATGGCAGACAGCTTGGAACAATGAAGTAAACAACAAACTGCACTTGGTAAAGCCAGTTCAAGGTGTGCTGCTCAATATCGTGCCAAGGAAATAAAACGAGCAAATATGTCGTTAAAAGATTGCATTAAATAAGTAGAAAGGAAATTAAGTAAAAATGGCAGACAGCTTGGAACAATGAAGTAAACAACAAACTGCACTTGGTAAAGCCAGTTCTAGGTGTGCTGCTCAATCTCATGGCAAGGAAATAAAACAACTGAATATGACGTTTAAAGATTGCCTTAAATAAGTAGAAAAGAAATTAAGTAAAAATGGCAGACAGCTTGGAACAATGAAGTAAACAACAAACTGCACTTGGTAAAGCCAGTTCTAGGTGTGCTGCTCAATCTCGTGGCAAGGAAATAAAACAAGTAAATATGTCGTTTAAAGATTGCATTAAATAAGTAGAAAGGAAATTAGGTAAAAATGGCAGACAGTTTAGAACAATGAAGTAAACAACAAACTGCACTTGGTAAAGATAGTTCTAGGTGTGGTGCTCAATCTCGTGGCAAGGAAATAAAACAAGTAAATATGTCGTTTAAAGATTGCATTAAATAAGTAGAAAGGAAATTAAGTTAAAATGGCAGAACGCTTAGAACAATAAAGTAAACAACAAACTGCACTTGGTAAAGCCAGTTCTAGGTGTGCTGCTCAATCTCGTGGCA
Organism: Amblyomma americanum; assembly: GCF_052857255.1. Taxonomy (NCBI): domain Eukaryota; kingdom Metazoa; phylum Arthropoda; class Arachnida; order Ixodida; family Ixodidae; genus Amblyomma; species Amblyomma americanum. Next base: position 465,344 of record NW_027526487.1, on the reverse strand, counting down.
AGGAAATAAAACAAGTAAATATGTCGTTTAAAGATTGCATTAAATAAGTAGAAAGGAAATTAAGTAAAAATGGCAGACAGCTTAGAACAATGAAGTAAACAACAAACTGCACTTGGTAAAGCCAGTTCTAGGTGTGGTGCTCAATCTCGTGGCAAGGAAATAAAACAAGTAAATATGTCGTTTAAAGATTGCATTAAATAAGTAGAAAGGAAATTAAGTAAAAATGGCAGACAGCTTGGAACAATGAAGTAAACAACAAACTGCACTTGGTAAAGCCAGTTCTAGGTGTGCTGCTCAATCTCGTGGCAAGGAAATAAAACAAGCAAATATGTCGTTAAAAGATTGCATTAAATAAGTAGAAAGGAAATATAAGTAAAAATGGCAGACAGCTTGGAACAATGAAGTAAACAACAAACTGCACTTGGTAAAGCCAGTTCTAGGTGTGCTGCTCAATCTCGTGGCAGGGAAATAAAACGAGCAAATATGTCGTTAAAAGATTGCATTAAATAAGTAGAAAGGAAATTAAGTAAAAATGGCAGACAGCTTGGAACAATGAAGTAAACAACAAACTGCACTTGGTAAAGACAGTTCTAGGTGTGCTGCTCAATCTCATGGCAAGGAAATAAAACAAGTGAATATGTCGTTTAAAGATTGCCTTAAATAAGTAGAAAGGAAATTAAGTAAAAATGGCAGACAGCTTGGAACAATGAAGTAAACAATAAACTGCACTTGGTAAAGCCAGTTCTAGGTGTGCTGCTCAGTCTCGTGGCAAGGAAATAAAACAAGTAAATATGTCGTTTAAAGATTGCATTAAATAAATAAAGGAAATTAAGTAAAAATGGCAGACAGCTTAGAACAATGAAGTAAACAACAAACTGCACTTGGTAAAACCAGTTCTAGGTGTGCTGCTCAATCTCGTGGCAAGGAAATAAAACAAGTAAATATGTCGTTTAAAAATTGCATTAAATAAGTAGAAAGGAAATTAAGTAAAAATGGCAGACAGCTTAGAACTATGAAGTAAACAACAAACTGCACTTGGTAAAGCCAGTTCTAGGTGTGCTGCTCAATCTCGTGGCAAGGAAATAAAACAAGTAAATATGTCGTTTAAAGATTGCATTAAATAAATAAAGGAAATTAAGTAAATATAGCAGACAGCTTAGAACAATGAAGTAAACAACAAACTGCACTTGGTAAAGCCAGTTCTAGGTGTGCTGCTCAATCTCGTGGCAAGGAAATAAAACAAGTAAATATGTCGTTTAAAAATTGCATTAATTAAGTAGAAAAGAAATTAAGTAAAAATGGCAGACAGCTTAGAACAATGAAGTAAACAACAAACTGCACTTGGTAAAGCCAGTTCTAGGTGTGCTGCTCAATCTCATGGCAAGGAAATAAAACAAGTAAATATGTCGTTTAAAGATTGCATTAAGTAAGCAGAAAGGAAATTAAGTAAAAATGGCAGACAGCTTAGAACAATGAAGTAAACAACAAACTGCACTTGATAAAGCCAGTTCTAGGTGTGGTGCTCAATATCGTGGCAAGGAAATAAAACAAGCAAATATGTCGTTAAAAGATTGCATTAAATAAGTGGAAGGGAAATTAAGTAGAAATGGCAGACAGCTTTGAACAATGAAGTAAACAACAAACTGCACTTGGTAAAGCCAGTTCTAGGTGTGCTGCTCAATCTCGTGGCAAGGAAATAAAACAAGTAAATATGTCGTTTAAAGATTGCATTAAGTAAGCAGAAAGGAAATTAAGTAAAAATGGCAGACAGCTTGGAACAATGAAGTAAACAACAAACTGCACTTGGTAAAGCCAGTTCTAGGTGTGCTGCTCAATCTCGTGGCAAGGAAATAAAACAAGTAAATATGTCGTTTAATGATTGCATTAAGTAAGCAGAAAGGAAATTAAGTAAAAATGGCAGACAGCTTAGAACAATGAAGTAAACAACAAACTGCACTTGGTAAAGCCAGTTTTAGGTGTGGTGCTATATCTCGTGGCAAGGAAATAAAACAAGTAAATATGTCGTTTAAAGATTGCATTAAATAAGTAGAAAGGAAATTAAGTAAAAATGGCAGACAGCTTAGAACAATGAAGTAAACAACAAACTGCACTTGGTAAAGCCAGTTCTAGGTGTGCTGCTCAATCTCGTGGCAAGGAAATAAAACAAGTAAATATGTCGTTTAAAGATTGCATTAAATAAGTAGAAAGGAAATTAAGTAAAAATGGCAGACAGCTTGGAACAATGAAGTAAACAACAAACTGCACTTCGTAAAGCCAGTTCTAGGTGTGCTGCTCAATCTCATGGCAAGGAAATAAAACAAGTAAATATGTCGTTTGAAGATTGCATTAAGTAACCAGAAAGGAAATTAAGTAAAAATGGCAGACAGCTTGGAACAATGAAGTAAACAACAAACTGCACTTGGTAAAGCCAGTTCTAGGTGTGCTGCTCAATCTCATGGTAAGGAAATAAAACAAGTAAATATGTCGTTTAAAGATTGCATTAAGTAAGTAGAAAGGAAATTATAAAAATGGCAGACAGCTTAGAACAATGAAATAAACAACAAACTGCACGTGGTAAAGCCAGTTTTAGGTGTGGTGCTCAATCTCATGGCAAGGAAATAAAACAAGTAAATATGTCGTTTAAAGATTGCAATAAGTAAGCAGAAAGGAAATTAAGTAAAAATGGCAGACAGCTTAGAACAATGAAGTAAACAACAAACTGCACTTGATAAAGCCAGTTCTAGGTGTGGTGCTCAATCTCGTGGCAAGGAAATAAAACAAGCAAATATGTCGTTAAAAGATTGCATTAAATAAGTAGAAAGGAAATTAAGTAAAAATGGCAGACAGCTTCGAACAATGAAGTAAACAACAAACTGCACTTGGTAAAGCCAGTTCTAGGTGTGCTGCTCAATCTCGTGGCAAGGAAATAAAACAAGCAAATATGTCGTTAAAAGATTGCATTAAATAAGTAGAAAGGAAATTAGGTAAAAATGGCAGACAGCTTGGAACAATGAAGTAAACAACAAACTGCACTTGGTAAAGCCAGTTCTAGGTGTGCTGCTCAATCTCGTGGCAAGGAAATAAAACAAGCAAATATGTCGTTAAAAGATTGCATTAAATAAGTAGAAAGGAAATATAAGTAAAAATGGCAGACAGCTTGGAACAATGAAGTAAACAACAAACTGCACTTGGTAAAGCCAGTTCTAGGTGTGCTGCTCAATCTCGTGGCAAGGAAATAAAACGAGCAAATATGTCGTTAAAAGATTGCATTAAATAAGTAGAAAGGAAATTAAGTAAAAATGGCAGACAGCTTGGAACAATGAAGTAAACAACAAACTGCACTTGGTAAAGACAGTTCTAGGTGTGCTGCTCAATCTCATGGCAAGGAAATAAAACAAGTGAATATGTCGTTTAAAGATTGCCTTAAATAAGTAGAAAGGAAATTAAGTAAAAATGGCAGACAGCTTGGAACAATGAAGTAAACAATAAACTGCACTTGGTAAAGCCAGTTCTAGGTGTGCTGCTCAATCTCGTGGCAAGGAAATAAAACAAGTAAATATGTCGTTTAAAGATTGCATTAAATAAGTAGAAAGAAAATTAAGTAAAAATGGCAGACAGCTTAGAACAATGAAGTAAACAACAAACTGCACTTGGTAAAGCCAGTTCTAGGTGTGGTGCTCAATCTCGTGGCAAGGAAATAAAAAAAGTAAATATGTCATTTAAAGATTGCATTGAATAAGTAGAAAGGAAATGAAGTAAAAATGGCAGAACGCTTAGAACAATGAAGTAAACAACAAACTGCACTTGGTAAAGCCAGTTCTAGGTGTGCTGCTCAATCTCGTGGCAAGGAAATAAAACAAGTAAATATGTCGTTTAAAGATTGCATTAAATAAGTAGAAAGGAAATTAAGTAAAAATGGCAGAACGCTTAGAACAGTGAAGTAAACAACAAACTGCACTTGGTAAAGCCAGTTCTAGGTGTGCTGCTCAATCTCGTGGCAAGGAAATAAAACAAGTAAATATGTCGTTCAAAGATTGCATTAAATAAGTAGAAAGGAAATTAAGTAAAAATGGCAGACAGCTTAGAACAATGAAGTAAACAACAAACTGCACTTGGTAAAGCCAGTTTTTAGGTGTGGTGCTCAATCTCATGGCAAGGAAATAAAACAAGTAAATATGTCGTTTAAGATTGCAATAAGTAAGCAGAAAGGAAATTAAGTAAAAAATGGCAGACAGCTTAGAACAATGAAGTAAACAACAAACTGCACTTGGTAAAGCCAGTTCTAGGTGTGCTGCTCAATCTCGTGGCAAGGAAATAAAACAAGCAAATATGTCGTTAAAAGATTGCATTAAATAAGTAGAAAGGAAATTAAGTAAAAATGGCAGAACAGCTTGGAACAATGAAGTAAACAACAAACTGCACTTGGTAAAGCCAGTTCTAGGTGTGCTGCTCAATCTCGTGGCAAGGAAATAAAACAAGCAAATATGTCGTTAAAAGATTGCATTAAGTAAGCAGAAAGGAAATTAAGTAAAAATGGCAGACAGCTTGGAACAATGAAGTAAACAACAAACTGCACTTGGTAAAGCCAGTTCTAGGTGTGCTGCTCAATATCGTGGCAAGGAAATAAAACGAGCAAATATGTCGTTAAAAGATTGCATTAAATAAGTAGAAAGGAAATTAAGTAAAAATGGCAGACAGCTTGGAACAATGAAGTAAACAACAAACTGCACTTGGTAAAGCCAGTTCTAGGTGTGCTGAATCTCGTGGCAAGGAAATAAAACAAGCAAATATGTCGTTAAAAGATTGCATCAAATAAGTAGAAAGGAAATTAAGTAAAAATGGCAGACAGCTTGGAACATTGAAGTAAACAACAAACTGCACTTGGTAAAGCCAGTTCTAGGTGTGCTGCTCAATCTCATGGCAAGGAAATAAAACAACTGAATATGTCAATAAAGATTGCCTTAAATAAGTAGAAAGGAAATTAAGTAAAAATGGCAGACAGCTTGGAACAATGAAGTAAACAACAAACTGCACTTGGTAAAGCCAGTTCTAGGTGTGCTGCTCAATCTCGTGGCAAGGAAATAAAACAAGTAAATATGTCGTTTAAAGATTGCAATAAGTAAGTAGAAAGGAAATTAAGTAAAATTGGCAGACAGCTTAGAACAATGAAGTAAACAAACTGCACTTGGTAAAGCCAGTTCTAGGTGTGGTGCTCAATCTCGTGGCAAGGAAATAAAACAAGTAAATATGTCGTTTAAAGATTGCATTGAATAAGTAGAAAGGAAATTAAGTAAAAATGGCAGAACGCTTAGAACAATGAAGTAAACAACAAACTGCACTTGGTAAAGCCAGTTCTAGGTGTGCTGCTCAATCTCGTGGCAAGGAAATAAAACAAGCAAATATGTCGTTAAAAGATTGCATTAAATAAGTAGAAAGGAAATTAAGTATAAATGGCAGACAGCTTGGAACAATGAAGTAAACAACAAACTGCACTTGGTAAGGCCAGTTCTAGGTGTGCTGCTCAATCTCGTGGCAAGGAAATAAAACAAGCAAATATGTCGTTAAAAGATTGCATTAAATAAGTAGAAAAGAAATTAGGTAAAAATGGCAGACAGCTTAGAACAATGAAGTAAACAACAAACTGCACTTGATAAAGCCAGTTCTAGGCGTGGTGCTCAATAACGTGGCAAGGAAATAAAACAAGCAAATATGTCGTTAAAAGATTGCATTAAATAATTGGAAGGGAAATTAAGTAGAAATGGCAGACAGCTTTGAACAGTGAAGTAAACAACAAACTGCACTTGGTAAAGCCAGTTCTAGGTGTGCTGCTCAATCTCGTGGCAAGGAAATAAAACAAGCAAATATGTGGTTAAAAGATTGCATTAAATAAGTAGAAAGGAAATTAAGTAAAAATGGCAGACAGCTTGGAACAATGAAGTAAACAACAAACTGCACTTGGTAAAGCCAGTTCTAGGTGTGCTGCTCAATCTCGTGGCAAGGAAATAAAACAAGTAAATATGTCGTTTAAAGATTGCAATAAATAAGTAGAAAGGAAATTAAGTAAAAATGGCAGAACGCTTAGAACAGTGAAGTAAACAACAAACTGCACTTGGTAAAGCCAGTTCTAGGTGTGCTGCTCAATCTCGTGGCAAGGAAATAAAACAAGTAAATATGTCGTTCAAAGATTGCATTAAATAAGTAGAAAGGAAATTAAGTAAAAATGGCAGACAGCTTAGAACAATGAAGTAAACAACAAACTGCACTTGGTAAAGCCAGTTTTAGGTGTGGTGCTCAATCTCATGGCAAGGAAATAAAACAAGTAAATATGTCGTTTAAAGATTGCAATAAGTAAGCAGAAAGGAAATTAAGTAAAAATGGCAGACAGCTTAGAACAATGAAGTAAACAACAAACTGCACTTGGTAAAGCCAGTTCTAGGTGTGCTGCTCAATCTCGTGGCAAGGAAATAAAACAAGCAAATCTGTCGTTAAAAGATTGCATTAAATAAGTAGAAAGGAAATTAAGTAAAAATGGCAGACAGCTTGGAACAATGAAGTAAACAACAAACTGCACTTGGTAAAGCCAGTTCTAGGTGTGCTGCTCAATCTCGTGGCAAGGAAATAAAACAAGCAAATATGTCGTTAAAAGATTGCATTAAATAAGTAGAAAGGAAATTAAGTAAAAATGGCAGACAGCTTGGAACAATGAAGTAAACAACAAACTGCACTTGGTAAAGCCAGTTCTAGGTGTGCTGCTCAATATCGTGGCAAGGAAATAAAACGAGCAAATATGTCGTTAAAAGATTGCATTAAATAAGTAGAAAGGAAATTAAGTAAAAATGGCAGACAGCTTGGAACAATGAAGTAAACAACAAACTGCACTTGGTAAAGCCAGTTCTAGGTGTGCTGCTCAATCTCGTGGCAAGGAAATAAAACAAGCAAATATGTCGTTAAAAGATTGCATTAAATAAGTAGAAAGGAAAAAAAGTAAAAATGGCAGACAGCTTGGAACAATGAAGTAAACAACAAACTGCACTTGGTAAAGCCAGTTCTAGGTGTGCTGCTCAATCTTATGGCAAGGAAATAAAACAACTGAATATGTCGTTTAAAGATTGCATTAAGTAAGTAGAAAGGAAATTAAGTAAAATTGGCAGACAGCTTAGAACAATGAAGTAAACAAACTGCACTTGGTAAAGCCAGTTCTAGGTGTGGTGCTCAATCTCGTGGCAAGGAAATAAAACAAGTAAATATGTCGTTTAAAGATTGCATTGAATAAGTAGAAAGGAAATTAAGTAAAAAAGGCAGAACGCTTAGAACAATGAAGTAAACAACAAACTGCACTTGGTAAAGCCAGTTCTAGGTGTGCTGCTCAATCTCGTGGCAAGGAAATAAAACAAGCAAATATGTCGTTAAAAGATTGCATTAAATAAGTAGAAAGGAAATTAAGTATAAATGGCAGACAGCTTGGAACAATGAAGTAAACAACAAACTGCACTTGGTAAAGCCAGTTCTAGGTGTGCTGCTCAATCTCGTGGCAAGGAAATAAAACAAGCAAATATGTCGTTAAAAGATTGCATTAAATAAGTAGAAAAGAAATTAAGTAAAAATGGCAGACAGCTTGGAACAATGAAGTAAACAACAAACTGCACTTGGTAAAGCCAGTTCTAGGTGTGCTGCTCAATCTCATGGCAAGGAAATAAAACAAGTAAATATGTCGTTTAAAGATTGCAATAAGTAAGCAGAAAGGAAATTAAGTAAAAATGGCAGACAGCTTGGAACAATGAAGTAAACAACAAACTGCACTTGGTAAAGCCAGTTCTAGGTGTGGTGCTCAATCTCGTGGCAAGGAAATAAAACAAGTAAATATGTCGTTTAAAGATTGCATTGAATAAGTAGAAAGGAAATTAAGTAAAAATGGCAGAACGCTTAGAACAATGAAGTAAACAACAAAGTGCACTTGGTAAAGCCAGTTCTAGGTGTGCTGCTCAATCTCGTGGCAAGGAAATAAAACAAGCAAATATGTCGTTAAAAGATTGCATTAAATAAGTAGAAAGGAAATTAAGTATAAATGGCAGACAGCTTGGAACAATGAAGTAAACAACAAACTGCACTTGGTAAAGCCAGTTCTAGGTGTGCTGCTCAATCTCGTGGCAAGGAAATAAAACGAGCAAATATGTCGTTAAAACATTGCATTAAATAAGTAGAAAAGAAATTAAGTAAAAATGCCAGACAGCTTGGAACAATGAAGTAAACAACAAACTGCACTTGGTAAAGCCAGTTCTAGGTGTGCTGCTCAATCTCGTGGCAAGGAAATAAAACAAGCAAATATGTGGTTAAAAGATTGCATTAAATAAGTAGAAAGGAAATTAAGTAAAAATGGCAGACAGCTTGGAACAATGAAGTAAACAACAAACTGCACTTGGTAAAGCCAGTTCTAGGTGTGCTGCTCAATCTCGTGGCAAGGAAATAAAACAAGCAAATATGTCGTTAAAAGATTGCTATAAATAAGTAGAAAGGAAATTAAGTAAAAATGGCAGACAGCTTGGAACAATGAAGTAAACAACAAACTGCACTTGGTAAAGCCAGTTCTAGGTGTGCTGCTCAATCTCGTGGCAAGGAAATAAAACGAGCAAATATGTCGTTAAAAGATTGCATGAAATAAGTAGAAAGGAAATTAAGTAAAAATGGCAGACAGCTTGGAACAATGAATTAAACAACAAACTGCACTTGGTAAAGCCAGTTCTAGGTGTGCTGCTCAATCTCATGGCAAGGAAATAAAACAACTGAATATGTCAACAAAGATTGCCTTAAATAAGTAGAAAGGAAATTAAGTAAAAAGGGCAGACAGCTTGGAACAATGAAGTAAACAACAAACTGCACTTGGTAAAGCCAGTTCTAGGTGTGCTGCTCAATCTCGTGGCAAGGAAATAAAACAAGTAAATATGTCGTTTAAAGATTGCATTAAGTAAGTAGAAAGGAAATTAAGTAAAATTGGCAGACAGCTTAGGACAATGAAGTAAACAACAAACTGCACTTGGTAAAGCCAGTTCTAGGTGTGGTGCTCAATCTCGTGGCAAGGAAATAAAACAAGTAAATATGTCGTTTAAAGATTGCATTGAATAAGTAGAAAGGAAATTAAGTAAAAATGGCAGAACGCTTAGAACAATGAAGTAAACAACAAACTGCACTTGGTAAAGCCAGTTCTAGGTGTGCTGCACAATCTCGTGGCAAGGAAATAAAACAAGCAAATATGTCGTTAAAAGATTACATTAAATAGGTAGAAAGAAAATTAGGTATAAATGGCAGACAGCTTGGAACAATGAAGTAAACAACAAACTGCACTTGGTAAAGCCAGTTCTAGGTGTGCTGCTCAATCTCATGGCAGGGAAATAAAACAAGTGAATATGTCGTTTAAAGATTTCATTAGGTAAGTAGAAAGGAAATTAGGTAAAAATGGCAGACAGCTTAGAACAATGAAGTAAACAACAAACTGCACTTGGTAAAGCCAGTTCTAGGTGTGGTGCTCAATCTCGTGGCAAGGAAATAAAACAAGTAAATATGTCGTTTAAAGATTGCATTAAATAAGTAGAAAGGAAATTAAGTAAAAATGGCAGAAATCTTAGAACAGTGAAGTAAACAACAAACTGCACTTGGTAAAGCCAGTTCTAGGTGTGCTGCTCAATCTCGTGGCAAGGAAATAAAACAAGTAAATATGTCGTTCAAAGATTGCATTAAATAAGTAGAAAGGAAATTAAGTAAAAATGGCAGACAGCTTAGAACAATGAAGTAAACAACAAACTGCACTTGGTAAAGCCAGTTTTAGGTGTGGTGCTCAATCTCATGGCAAGGAAATAAAACAAGTAAATATGTCGTTTAAAGATTGCAATAAGTAAGCAGAAAAGAAATTAAGTAAAAATGGCAGACAGCTTAGAACAATGAAGTAAACAACAAACTGCACTTGGTAAAGCCAGTTCTAGGTGTGCTGCTCAATCTCGTGGCAAGGAAATAAAACAAGCAAATATGTCGTTAAAAGATTGCATTAAATAAGTAGAAAGGAAATTAAGTAAAAATGGCAGACAGCTTGGAACAATGAAGTAAACAACAAACTGCACTTGGTAAAGCCAGTTCTAGGTGTGCTGCTCAATCTCGTGGCAAGGAAATAAAACAAGCAAATATGTCGTTAAAAGATTGCATTAAATAAGTAGAAAGGAAATTAAGTAAAAATGGCAGACAGCTTGGAACAATGAAGTAAACAACAAACTGCACTTGGTAAAGCCAGTTCTAGGTGTGCTGCTCAATATCGTGGCAAGGAAATAAAACGAGCAAATATGTCGTTAAAAGATTGCATTAAATAAGTAGAAAGGAAATTAAGTAAAAATGGCAGACAGCTTGGAACAATGAAGTAAACAACAAACTGCACTTGGTAAAGCCAGTTCTAGGTGTGCTGAATCTCGTGGCAAGGAAATAAAACAAGCAAATATGTCGTTAAAAGATTGCATCAAATAAGTAGAAAGGAAATTAAGTAAAAATGGCAGACAGCTTGGAACAATGAAGTAAACAACAAACTGCACTTGGTAAAGCCAGTTCTAGGTGTGCTGCTCAATCTCATGGCAAGGAAATAAAACAACTGAATATGTCAATAAAGATTGCCTTAAATAAGTAGAAAGGAAATTAAGTAAAAATGGCAGACAGCTTGGAACAATGAAGTAAACAACAAACTGCACTTGGTAAAGCCAGTTCTAGGTGTGCTGCTCAATCTCGTGGCAAGGAAATAAAACAAGTGAATATGTCGTTTAAAGATTGCATTAAGTAAGTAGAAAGGAAATTAAGTAAAATTGGCAGACAGCTTAGAACAATGAAGTAAACAAACTGCACTTGGTAAAGCCAGTTCTAGGTGTGGTGCTCAATCTCGTGGCAAGGAAATAAAACAAGTAAATATGTCGTTTAAAGATTGCATTGAATAAGTAGAAAGGAAATTAAGTAAAAATGGCAGAACGCTTAGAACAATGAAGTAAACAACAAACTGCACTTGGTAAAGCCAGTTCTAGGTGTGCTGCTCAATCTCGTGGCAAGGAAATAAAACAAGCAAATATGTCGTTAAAAGATTGCATTAAATAAGTAGAAAGGAAATTAAGTATAAATGGCAGACAGCTTGGAACAATGAAGTAAACAACAACCTGCACTTGGTAAGGCCAGTTCTAGGTGTGCTGCTCAATCTCGTGGCAAGGAAATAAAACAAGCAAATATGTCGTTAAAAGATTGCATTAAATAAGTAGAAAAGAAATTAAGTAAAAATGGCAGACAGCATGGAACAATGAAGTAAACAACAAACTGCACTTGGTAAAGCCAGTTCTAGGTGTGCTGCTCAATCTCATGGCAAGGAAATAAAACAAGTAAATATGTCGTTTAAAGATTGCATTAAGTAAGCAGAAAGGAAATTAGGTAAAAATGGCAGACAGCTTAGAACAATGAAGTAAACAACAAACTGCACTTGATAAAGCCAGTTCTAGGCGTGGTGCTCAATAACGTGGCAAGGAAATAAAACAAGCAAATATGTCGTTAAAAGATTGCATTAAATAATTGGAAGGGAAATTAAGTAGAAATGGCAGACAGCTTTGTACAATGAAGTAAACAACAAACTGCACTTGGTAAAGCCAGTTCTAGGTGTGCTGCTCAATCTCGTGGCAAGGAAATAAAACAAGCAAATATGTGGTTAAAAGATTGCATTAAATAAGTAGAAAGGAAATTAAGTAAAAATGGCAGACAGCTTGGAACAATGAAGTAAACAACAAACTGCACTTGGTAAAGCCAGTTCTAGGTGTGCTGCTCAATCTCGTGGCAAGGAAATAAAACAAGTAAATATGTCGTTTAAAGATTGCATTAAATAAGTAGAAAGGAAATTAAGTAAAAATGGCAGAACGCTTAGAACAGTGAAGTAAACAACAAACTGCACTTGGTAAAGCCAGTTCTAGGTGTGCTGCTCAATCTCGTGGCAAGGAAATAAAACAAGTAAATATGTCGTTCAAAGATTGCATTAAATAAGTAGAAAGGAAATTAAGTAAAAATGGCAGACAGCTTGGAACAATGAAGTAAACAACAAACTGCACTTGGTAAAGCCAGTTCTAGGTGTGCTGCTCAATCTCGTGGCAAGGAAATAAAACGAGCAAATATGTCGTTAAAACATTGCATTAAATAAGTAGAAAAGAAATTAAGTAAAAATGCCAGACAGCTTGGAACAATGAAGTAAACAACAAACTGCACTTGGTAAAGCCAGTTCTAGGTGTGCTGCTCAATCTCGTGGCAAGGAAATAAAACAAGCAAATATGTGGTTAAAAGATTGCATTAAATAAGTAGAAAGGAAATTAAGTAAAAATGGCAGACAGCTTGGAACAATGAAGTAAACAACAAACTGCACTTGGTAAAGCCAGTTCTAGGTGTGCTGCTCAATCTCGTGGCAAGGAAATAAAACAAGCAAATATGTCGTTAAAAGATTGCTATAAATAAGTAGAAAGGAAATTAAGTAAAAATGGCAGACAGCTTGGAACAATGAAGTAAACAACAAACTGCACTTGGTAAAGCCAGTTCTAGGTGTGCTGCTCAATCTCGTGGCAAGGAAATAAAACGAGCAAATATGTCGTTAAAAGATTGCATGAAATAAGTAGAAAGGAAATTAAGTAAAAATGGCAGACAGCTTGGAACAATGAATTAAACAACAAACTGCACTTGGTAAAGCCAGTTCTAGGTGTGCTGCTCAATCTCATGGCAAGGAAATAAAACAACTGAATATGTCAACAAAGATTGCCTTAAATAAGTAGAAAGGAAATTAAGTAAAAAGGGCAGACAGCTTGGAACAATGAAGTAAACAACAAACTGCACTTGGTAAAGCCAGTTCTAGGTGTGCTGCTCAATCTCGTGGCAAGGAAATAAAACAAGTAAATATGTCGTTTAAAGATTGCATTAAGTAAGTAGAAAGGAAATTAAGTAAAATTGGCAGACAGCTTAGGACAATGAAGTAAACAACAAACTGCACTTGGTAAAGCCAGTTCTAGGTGTGGTGCTCAATCTCGTGGCAAGGAAATAAAACAAGTAAATATGTCGTTTAAAGATTGCATTGAATAAGTAGAAAGGAAATTAAGTAAAAATGGCAGAACGCTTAGAACAATGAAGTAAACAACAAACTGCACTTGGTAAAGCCAGTTCTAGGTGTGCTGCTCAATCTCGTGGCAAGGAAATAAAACAAGCAAATATGTCGTTAAAAGATTACATTAAATAGGTAGAAAGAAAATTAGGTATAAATGGCAGACAGCTTGGAACAATGAAGTAAACAACAAACTGCACTTGGTAAAGCCAGTTCTAGGTGTGCTGCTCAATCTCATGGCAGGGAAATAAAACAAGTGAATATGTCGTTTAAAGATTTCATTAAGTAAGTAGAAAGGAAATTAAGTAAAAATGGCAGACAGCTTAGAACAATGAAGTAAACAACAAACTGCACTTGGTAAAGCCAGTTCTAGGTGTGGTGCTCAATCTCGTGGCAAGGAAATAAAACAAGTAAATATGTCGTTTAAAGATTGCATTAAATAAGTAGAAAGGAAATTAAGTAAAAATGGCAGAACGCTTAGAACAGTGAAGTAAACAACAAACTGCACTTGGTAAAGCCAGTTCTAGGTGTGCTGCTCAATCTCGTGGCAAGGAAATAAAACAAGTAAATATGTCGTTCAAAGATTGCATTAAATAAGTAGAAAGGAAATTAAGTAAAAATGGCAGACAGCTTAGAACAATGAAGTAAACAACAAACTGCACTTGGTAAAGCCAGTTTTAGGTGTGGTGCTCAATCTCATGGCAAGGAAATAAAACAAGTAAATATGTCGTTTAAAGATTGCAATAAGTAAGCAGAAAGGAAATTAAGTAAAAATGGCAGACAGCTTAGAACAATGAAGTAAACAACAAACTGCACTTGGTAAAGCCAGTTCTAGGTGTGCTGCTCAATCTCGTGGCAAGGAAATAAAACAAGCAAATATGTCGTTAAAAGATTGCATTAAATAAGTAGAAAGGAAATTAAGTAAAAATGGCAGACAGCTTGGAACAATGAAGTAAACAACAAACTGCACTTGGTAAAGCCAGTTCTAGGTGTGCTGCTCAATCTCGTGGCAAGGAAATAAAACAAGCAAATATGTCGTTAAAAGATTGCATTAAATAAGTAGAAAGGAAATTAAGTAAAAATGGCAGACAGCTTGGAACAATGAAGTAAACAACAAACTGCACTTGGTAAAGCCAGTTCTAGGTGTGCTGCTCAATATCGTGGCAAGGAAATAAAACGAGCAAATATGTCGTTAAAAGATTGCATTAAATAAGTAGAAAGGAAATTAAGTAAAAATGGCAGACAGCTTGGAACAATGAAGTAAACAACAAACTGCACTTGGTAAAGCCAGTTCTAGGTGTGCTGAATCTCGTGGCAAGGAAATAAAACAAGCAAATATGTCGTTAAAAGATTGCATCAAATAAGTAGAAAGGAAATTAAGTAAAAATGGCAGACAGCTTGGAACAATGAAGTAAACAACAAACTGCACTTGGTAAAGCCAGTTCTAGGTGTGCTGCTCAATCTCATGGCAAGGAAATAAAACAACTGAATATGTCAATAAAGATTGCCTTAAATAAGTAGAAAGGAAATTAAGTAAAAATGGCAGACAGCTTGGAACAATGAAGTAAACAACAAACTGCACTTGGTAAAGCCAGTTCTAGGTGTGCTGCTCAATCTCGTGGCAAGGAAATAAAACAAGTGAATATGTCGTTTAAAGATTGCATTAAGTAAGTAGAAAGGAAATTAAGTAAAATTGGCAGACAGCTTAGAACAATGAAGTAAACAAACTGCACTTGGTAAAGCCAGTTCTAGGTGTGGTGCTCAATCTCGTGGCAAGGAAATAAAACAAGTAAATATGTCGTTTAAAGATTGCATTGAATAAGTAGAAAGGAAATTAAGTAAAAATGGCAGAACGCTTAGAACAATGAAGTAAACAACAAACTGCACTTGGTAAAGCCAGTTCTAGGTGTGCTGCTCAATCTCGTGGCAAGGAAATAAAACAAGCAAATATGTCGTTAAAAGATTGCATTAAATAAGTAGAAAGGAAATTAAGTATAAATGGCAGACAGCTTGGAACAATGAAGTAAACAACAAACTGCACTTGGTAAGGCCAGTTCTAGGTGTGCTGCTCAATCTCGTGGCAAGGAAATAAAACAAGCAAATATGTCGTTAAAAGATTGCATTAAATAAGTAGAAAAGAAATTAAGTAAAAATGGCAGACAGCTTGGAACAATGAAGTAAACAACAAACTGCACTTGGTAAAGCCAGTTCTAGGTGTGCTGCTCAATCTCATGGCAAGGAAATAAAACAAGTAAATATGTCGTTTAAAGATTGCATTAAGTAAGCAGAAAGGAAATTAGGTAAAAATGGCAGACAGCTTAGAACAATGAAGTAAACAACAAACTGCACTTGATAAAGCCAGTTCTAGGCGTGGTGCTCAATAACGTGGCAAGGAAATAAAACAAGCAAATATGTCGTTAAAAGATTGCATTAAATAATTGGAAGGGAAATTAAGTAGAAATGGCAGACAGCTTTGAACAATGAAGTAAACAACAAACTGCACTTGGTAAAGCCAGTTCTAGGTGTGCTGCTCAATCTCGTGGCAAGGAAATAAAACAAGCAAATATGTGGTTAAAAGATTGCATTAAATAAGTAGAAAGGAAATTAAGTAAAAATGGCAGACAGCTTGGAACAATGAAGTAAACAACAAACTGCACTTGGTAAAGCCAGTTCTAGGTGTGCTGCTCAATCTCGTGGCAAGGAAATAAAACAAGTAAATATGTCGTTTAAAGATTGCATTAAATAAGTAGAAAGGAAATTAAGTAAAAATGGCAGAACGCTTAGAACAGTGAAGTAAACAACAAACTGCACTTGGTAAAGCCAGTTCTAGGTGTGCTGCTCAATCTCGTGGCAAGGAAATAAAACAAGTAAATATGTCGTTCAAAGATTGCATTAAATAAGTAGAAAGGAAATTAAGTAAAAATGGCAGACAGCTTAGAACAATGAAGTAAACAACAAACTGCACTTGGTAAAGCCAGTTTTAGGTGTGGTGCTCAATCTCATGGCAAGGAAATAAAACAAGTAAATATGTCGTTTAAAGATTGCAATAAGTAAGCAGAAAGGAAATTAAGTAAAAATGGCAGACAGCTTAGAACAATGAAGTAAACAACAAACTGCACTTGGTAAAGCCAGTTCTAGGTGTGCTGCTCAATCTCGTGGCAAGGAAATAAAACAAGCAAATCTGTCGTTAAAAGATTGCATTAAATAAGTAGAAAGGAAATTAAGTAAAAATGGCAGACAGCTTGGAACAATGAAGTAAACAACAAACTGCACTTGGTAAAGCCAGTTCTAGGTGTGCTGCTCAATCTCGTGGCAAGGAAATAAAACAAGCAAATATGTCGTTAAAAGATTGCATTAAATAAGTAGAAAGGAAATTAAGTAAAAATGGCAGACAGCTTGGAACAATGAAGTAAACAACAAACTGCACTTGGTAAAGCCAGTTCTAGGTGTGCTGCTCAATATCGTGGCAAGGAAATAAAACGAGCAAATATGTCGTTAAAAGATTGCATTAAATAAGTAGAAAGGAAATTAAGTAAAAATGGCAGACAGCTTGGAACAATGAAGTAAACAACAAACTGCACTTGGTAAAGCCAGTTCTAGGTGTGCTGCTCAATCTCGTGGCAAGGAAATAAAACAAGCAAATATGTCGTTAAAAGATTGCATTAAATAAGTAGAAAGGAAATTAAGTAAAAATGGCAGACAGCTTGGAACAATGAAGTAAACAACAAACTGCACTTGGTAAAGCCAGTTCTAGGTGTGCTGCTCAATCTCATGGCAAGGAAATAAAACAACTGAATATGTCGTTTAAAGATTGCATTAAGTAAGTAGAAAGGAAATTAAGTAAAATTGGCAGACAGCTTAGAACAATGAAGTAAACAAACTGCACTTGGTAAAGCCAGTTCTAGGTGTGGTGCTCAATCTCGTGGCAAGGAAATAAAACAAGTAAATATGTCGTTTAAAGATTGCATTGAATAAGTAGAAAGGAAATTAAGTAAAAATGGCAGAACGCTTAGAACAATGAAGTAAACAACAAACTGCACTTGGTAAAGCCAGTTCTAGGTGTGCTGCTCAATCTCGTGGCAAGGAAATAAAACAAGCAAATATGTCGTTAAAAGATTGCATTAAATAAGTAGAAAGGAAATTAAGTATAAATGGCAGACAGCTTGGAACAGTGAAGTAAACAACAAACTGCACTTGTAAAGCCAGTTCTAGGTGTGCTGCTCAATCTCGTGGCAAGGAAATAAAACAAGCAAATATGTCGTTAAAAGATTGCATTAAATAAGTAGAAAAGAAATTAAGTAAAAATGGCAGACAGCTTGGAACAATGAAGTAAACAACAAACTGCACTTGGTAAAGCCAGTTCTAGGTGTGCTGCTCAATCTCATGGCAAGGAAATAAAACAAGTAAATATGTCGTTTAAAGATTGCAATAAGTAAGCAGAAAGGAAATTAAGTAAAAATGGCAGACAGCTTGGAACAATGAAGTAAACAACAAACTGCACTTGGTAAAGCCAGTTCTAGGTGTGCTGCTCAATCTCGTGGCAAGGAAATAAAACAAGCAAATATGTGGTTAAAAGATTGCATTAAATAAGTAGAAAGGAAATTAAGTAAAAATGGCAGACAGCTTGGAACAATGAAGTAAACAACAAACTGCACTTGGTAAAGCCAGTTCTAGGTGTGCTGCTCAATCTCGTGGCAAGGAAATAAAACAAGCAAATATGTCGTTAAAAGATTGCATTAAATAAGTAGAAAGGAAATTAAGTAAAAATGGCAGACAGCTTGGAACAATGAAGTAAACAACAAACTGCACTTGGTAAAGCCAGTTCTAGGTGTGCTGCTCAATATCGTGGCAAGGAAATAAAACGAGCAAATATGTCGTTAAAAGATTGCATTAAATAAGTAGAAAGGAAATTAAGTAAAAATGGCAGACAGCTTGGAACAATGAAGTAAACAACAAACTGCACTTGGTAAAGCCAGTTCTAGGTGTGCTGAATCTCGTGGCAAGGAAATAAAACAAGCAAATATGTCGTTAAAAGATTGCATCAAATAAGTAGAAAGGAAATTAAGTAAAAATGGCAGACAGCTTGGAACAATGAAGTAAACAACAAACTGCACTTGGTAAAGCCAGTTCTAGGTGTGCTGCTCAATCTCATGGCAAGGAAATAAAACAACTGAATATGTCAATAAAGATTGCCTTAAATAAGTAGAAAGGAAATTAAGTAAAAATGGCAGACAGCTTGGAACAATGAAGTAAACAACAAACTGCACTTGGTAAAGCCAGTTCTAGGTGTGCTGCTCAATCTCGTGGCAAGGAAATAAAACAAGTAAATATGTCGTTTAAAGATTGCATTAAGTAAGTAGAAAGGAAATTAAGTAAAATTGGCAGACAGCTTAGAACAATGAAGTAAACAAACTGCACTTGGTAAAGCCAGTTCTAGGTGTGGTGCTCAATCTCGTGGCAAGGAAATAAAACAAGTAAATATGTCGTTTAAAGATTGCATTGAATAAGTAGAAAGGAAATTAAGTAAAAATGGCAGAACGCTTAGAACAATGAAGTAAACAACAAACTGCACTTGGTAAAGCCAGTTCTAGGTGTGCTGCTCAATCTCGTGGCAAGGAAATAAAACAAGCAAATATGTCGTTAAAAGATTGCATTAAATAAGTAGAAAGGAAATTAAGTATAAATGGCAGACAGCTTGGAACAATGAAGTAAACAACAAACTGCACTTGGTAAAGCCAGTTCTAGGTGTGCTGCTCAATCTCGTGGCAAGGAAATAAAACAAGCAAATATGTCGTTAAAAGATTGCATTAAATAAGTAGAAAAGAAATTAAGTAAAAATGGCAGACAGCTTGGAACAATGAAGTAAACAACAAACTGCACTTGGTAAAGCCAGTTCTAGGTGTGCTGCTCAATCTCATGGCAAGGAAATAAAACAAGTAAATATGTCGTTTAAAGATTGCATTAAGTAAGCAGAAAGGAAATTAGGTAAAAATGGCAGACAGCTTAGAACAATGAAGTAAACAACAAACTGCACTTGATAAAGCCAGTTCTAGGCGTGGTGCTCAATAACGTGGCAAGGAAATAAAACAAGCAAATATGTCGTTAAAAGATTGCATTAAATAATTGGAAGGGAAATTAAGTAGAAATGGCAGACAGCTTTGAACAATGAAGTAAACAACAAACTGCACTTGGTAAAGCCAGTTCTAGGTGTGCTGCTCAATCTCGTGGCAAGGAAATAAAACAAGCAAATATGTGGTTAAAAGATTGCATTAAATAAGTAGAAAGGAAATTAAGTAAAAATGGCAGACAGCTTGGAACAATGAAGTAAACAACAAACTGCACTTGGTAAAGCCAGTTCTAGGTGTGCTGCTCAATCTCGTGGCAAGGAAATAAAACAAGTAAATATGTCGTTTAAAGATTGCATTAAATAAGTAGAAAGGAAATTAAGTAAAAATGGCAGAACGCTTAGAACAGTGAAGTAAACAACAAACTGCACTTGGTAAAGCCAGTTCTAGGTGTGCTGCTCAATCTCGTGGCAAGGAAATAAAACAAGTAAATATGTCGTTCAAAGATTGCATTAAATAAGTAGAAAGGAAATTAAGTAAAAATGGCAGACAGCTTAGAACAATGAAGTAAACAACAAACTGCACTTGGTAAAGCCAGTTTTAGGTGTGGTGCTCAATCTCATGGCAAGGAAATAAAACAAGTAAATATGTCGTTTAAAGATTGCAATAAGTAAGCAGAAAGGAAATTAAGTAAAAATGGCAGACAGCTTAGAACAATGAAGTAAACAACAAACTGCACTTGGTAAAGCCAGTTCTAGGTGTGCTGCTCAATCTCGTGGCAAGGAAATAAAACAAGCAAATCTGTCGTTAAAAGATTGCATTAAATAAGTAGAAAGGAAATTAAGTAAAAATGGCAGACAGCTTGGAACAATGAAGTAAACAACAAACTGCACTTGGTAAAGCCAGTTCTAGGTGTGCTGCTCAATCTCGTGGCAAGGAAATAAAACAAGCAAATATGTCGTTAAAAGATTGCATTAAATAAGTAGAAAGGAAATTAAGTAAAAATGGCAGACAGCTTGGAACAATGAAGTAAACAACAAACTGCACTTGGTAAAGCCAGTTCTAGGTGTGCTGCTCAATATCGTGGCAAGGAAATAAAACGAGCAAATATGTCGTTAAAAGATTGCATTAAATAAGTAGAAAGGAAATTAAGTAAAAATGGCAGACAGCTTGGAACAATGAAGTAAACAACAAACTGCACTTGGTAAAGCCAGTTCTAGGTGTGCTGCTCAATCTCGTGGCAAGGAAATAAAACAAGCAAATATGTCGTTAAAAGATTGCATTAAATAAGTAGAAAGGAAATTAAGTAAAAATGGCAGACAGCTTGGAACAATGAAGTAAACAACAAACTGCACTTGGTAAAGCCAGTTCTAGGTGTGCTGCTCAATCTCATGGCAAGGAAATAAAACAACTGAATATGTCGTTTAAAGATTGCATTAAGTAAGTAGAAAGGAAATTAAGTAAAATTGGCAGACAGCTTAGAACAATGAAGTAAACAAACTGCACTTGGTAAAGCCAGTTCTAGGTGTGGTGCTCAATCTCGTGGCAAGGAAATAAAACAAGTAAATATGTCGTTTAAAGATTGCATTGAATAAGTAGAAAGGAAATTAAGTAAAAATGGCAGAACGCTTAGAACAATGAAGTAAACAACAAACTGCACTTGGTAAAGCCAGTTCTAGGTGTGCTGCTCAATCTCGTGGCAAGGAAATAAAACAAGCAAATATGTCGTTAAAAGATTGCATTAAATAAGTAGAAAGGAAATTAAGTATAAATGGCAGACAGCTTGGAACAATGAAGTAAACAACAAACTGCACTTGGTAAAGCCAGTTCTAGGTGTGCTGCTCAATCTCGTGGCAAGGAAATAAAACAAGCAAATATGTCGTTAAAAGATTGCATTAAATAAGTAGAAAAGAAATTAGGTAAAAATGGCAGACAGCTTGGAACAATGAAGTAAACAACAAACTGCACTTGGTAAAGCCAGTTCTAGGTGTGCTGCTCAATCTCATGGCAAGGAAATAAAACAAGTAAATATGTCGTATAAAGATTGCAATAAGTAAGCAGAAAGGAAATTAAGTAAAAATGGCAGACAGCTTGGAACAATGAAGTAAACAACAAACTGCACTTGGTAAAGCCAGTTCTAGGTGTGCTGCTCAATCTCGTGGCAAGGAAATAAAACAAGCAAATATGTGGTTAAAAGATTGCATTAAATAAGTAGAAAGGAAATTAAGTAAAAATGGCAGACAGCTTGGAACAATGAAGTAAACAACAAACTGCACTTGGTAAAGCCAGTTCTAGGTGTGCTGCTCAATCTCGTGGCAAGGAAATAAAACAAGCAAATATGTCGTTAAAAGATTGCATTAAATAAGTAGAAAGGAAATTAAGTAAAAATGGCAGACAGCTTGGAACAATGAAGTAAACAACAAACTGCACTTGGTAAAGCCAGTTCTAGGTGTGCTGCTCAATATCGTGGCAAGGAAATAAAACGAGCAAATATGTCGTTAAAAGATTGCATTAAATAAGTAGAAAGGAAATTAAGTAAAAATGGCAGACAGCTTGGAACAATGAAGTAAACAACAAACTGCACTTGGTAAAGCCAGTTCTAGGTGTGCTGCTCAATCTCGTGGCAAGGAAATAAAACAAGCAAATATGTCGTTAAAAGATTGCATTAAATAAGTAGAAAGGAAATTAAGTAAAAATGGCAGACAGCTTGGAACAATGAAGTAAACAACAAACTGCACTTGGTAAAGCCAGTTCTAGGTGTGCTGCTCAATCTCATGGCAAGGAAATAAAACAACTGAATATGTCAATAAAGATTGCCTTAAATAAGTAGAAAGGAAATTAAGTAAAAATGGCAGACAGCTTGGAACAATGAAGTAAACAACAAACTGCACTTGGTAAAGCCAGTTCTAGGTGTGCTGCTCAACCTCGTGGCAAGGAAATAAAACAAGTAAATATGTCGTTTAAAGATTGCATTAAGTAAGTAGAAAGGAAATTAAGTAAAATTGGCAGACAGCTTAGAACAATGAAGTAAACAAACTGCACTTGGTAAAGCCAGTTCTAGGTGTGGTGCTCAATCTCGTGGCAAGGAAATAAAACAAGTAAATATGTCGTTTAAAGATTGCATTGAATAAGTAGAAAGGAAATTAAGTAAAAATGGCAGAACGCTTAGAACAATGAAGTAAACAACAAACTGCACTTGGTAAAGCCAGTTCTAGGTGTGCTGCTCAATCTCGTGGCAAGGAAATAAAACAAGCAAATATGTCGTTAAAAGATTGCATTAAATAAGTAGAAAGGAAATTAAGTATAAATGGCAGACAGCTTGGAACAATGAAGTAAACAACAAACTGCACTTGGTAAAGCCAGTTCTAGGTGTGCTGCTCAATCTCGTGGCAAGGAAATAAAACAAGCAAATATGTCGTTAAAAGATTGCATTAAATAAGTAGAAAAGAAATTAAGTAAAAATGGCAGACAGCTTGGAACAATGAAGTAAACAACAAACTGCACTTGGTAAAGCCAGTTCTAGGTGTGCTGCTCAATCTCATGGCAAGGAAATAAAACAAGTAAATATGTCGTTTAAAGATTGCAATAAGTAAGCAGAAAGGAAATTAAGTAAAAATGGCAGACAGCTTGGAACAATGAAGTAAACAACAAACTGCACTTGGTAAAGCCAGTTCTAGGTGTGCTGCTCAATCTCGTGGCAAGGAAATAAAACAAGCAAATATGTGGTTAAAAGATTGCATTAAATAAGTAGAAAGGAAATTAAGTAAAAATGGCAGACAGCTTGGAACAATGAAGTAAACAACAAACTGCACTTGGTAAAGCCAGTTCTAGGTGTGCTGCTCAATCTCGTGGCAAGGAAATAAAACAAGCAAATATGTCGTTAAAAGATTGCATTAAATAAGTAGAAAGGAAATTAAGTAAAAATGGCAGACAGCTTGGAACAATGGAGTAAACAACAAACTGCACTTGGTAAAGCCAGTTCTAGGTGTGCTGCTCAATATCGTGGCAAGGAAATAAAACGAGCAAATATGTCGTTAAAAGATTGCATTAAATAAGTAGAAAGGAAATTAAGTAAAAATGGCAGACAGCTTGGAACAATGAAGTAAACAACAAACTGCACTTGGTAAAGCCAGTTCTAGGTGTGCTGCTCAATCTCGTGGCAAGGAAATAAAACAAGCAAATATGTCGTTAAAAGATTGCATTAAATAAGTAGAAAGGAAATTAAGTAAAAATGGCAGACAGCTTGGAACAATGAAGTAAACAACAAACTGCACTTGGTAAAGCCAGTTCTAGGTGTGCTGCTCAATCTCATGGCAAGGAAATAAAACAACTGAATATGTCAATAAAGATTGCCTTAAATAAGTAGAAAGGAAATTAAGTAAAAATGGCAGACAGCTTGGAACAATGAAGTAAACAACAAACTGCACTTGGTAAAGCCAGTTCTAGGTGTGCTGCTCAACCTCGTGGCAAGGAAATAAAACAAGTAAATATGTCGTTTAAAGATTGCATTAAGTAAGTAGAAAGGAAATTAAGTAAAATTGGCAGACAGCTTAGAACAATGAAGTAAACAAACTGCACTTGGTAAAGCCAGTTCTAGGTGTGGTGCTCAATCTCGTGGCAAGGAAATAAAACAAGTAAATATGTCGTTTAAAGATTGCATTGAATAAGTAGAAAGGAAATTAAGTAAAAATGGCAGAACGCTTAGAACAATGAAGTAAACAACAAACTGCACTTGGTAAAGCCAGTTCTAGGTGTGCTGCTCAATCTCGTGGCAAGGAAATAAAACAAGCAAATATGTCGTTAAAAGATTGCATTAAATAAGTAGAAAGGAAATTAAGTATAAATGGCAGACAGCTTGGAACAATGAAGTAAACAACAAACTGCACTTGGTAAAGCCAGTTCTAGGTGTGCTGCTCAATCTCGTGGCAAGGAAATAAAACAAGCAAATATGTCGTTAAAAGATTGCATTAAATAAGTAGAAAAGAAATTAAGTAAAAATGGCAGACAGCTTGGAACAATGAAGTAAACAACAAACTGCACTTGGTAAAGCCAGTTCTAGGTGTGCTGCTCAATCTCATGGCAAGGAAATAAAACAAGTAAATATGTCGTTTAAAGATTGCATTAAGTAAGCAGAAAGGAAATTAAGTAAAAATGGCAGACAGCTTAGAACAATGAAGTAAACAACAAACTGCACTTGATAAAGCCAGTTCTAGGTGTGGTGCTCAATATCGTGGCAAGGAAATAAAACAAGCAAATATGTCGTTAAAAGATTGCATTAAATAAGTGGAAGGGAAATTAAGTAGAAATGGCAGACAGCTTTGAACAATGAAGTAAACAACAAACTGCACTTGGTAAAGCCAGTTCTAGGTGTGCTGCTCAATCTCGTGGCAAGGAAATAAAACAAGCAAATATGTGGTTAAAAGATTGCATTAAATAAGTAGAAAGGAAATTAAGTAAAAATGGCAGACAGCTTGGAACAATGAAGTAAACAACAAACTGCACTAGGTAAAGCCAGTTCTAGGTGTGCTGCTCAATCTCGTGGCAAGGAAATAAAACAAGCAAATATGTCGTTAAAAGATTGCATTAAATAGGTAGAAAGGAAATTAAGTAAAAATGGCAGACAGCTTGGAACAATGAAGTAAACAACAAACTGCACTTGGTAAAGCCAGTTCTAGGTGTGCTGCTCAATCTCGTGGCAAGGAAATAAAACGAGCAAATATGTCGTTAAAAGATTGCATGAAATAAGTAGAAAGGAAATTAAGTAAAAATGGCAGACAGCTTGGAACAATGAAGTAAACAACAAACTGCACTTGGTAAAGCCAGTTCTAGGTGTGCTGCTCAATCTCATGGCAAGGAAATAAAACAACTGAATATGTCAATAAAGATTACCCTAAATAAGTAGAAAGGAAATTAAGTAAAAATAGCAGACAGCTTGGAACAATGAAGTAAACAACAAACTGCACTTGGTAAAGCCAGTTCTAGGTGTGCTGCTCAATCTCGTGGCAAGGAAATAAAACAAGTAAATATGTCGTTTAAAGATTGCATTAAGTAAGTAGAAAGGAAATTAAGTAAAATTGGCAGACAGCTTAGAACAATGAAGTAAACAACAAACTGCACTTGGTAAAGCCAGTTCTAGGTGTGGTGCTCAATCTCGTGGCAAGGAAATAAAACAAGTAAATATGTCGTTTAAAGATTGCATTGAATAAGTAGAAAGGAAATTAAGTAAAAATGGCAGAACGCTTAGAACAATGAAGTAAACAACAAACTGCACTTGGTAAAGCCAGTTCTAGGTGTGCTGCTCAATCTCGTGGCAAGGAAATAAAACAAGCAAATATGTCGTTAAAAGATTACATTAAATAAGTAGAAAGAAAATTAAGTATAAATGGCAGACAGCTTGGAACAATGAAGTAAACAACAAACTGCACTTGGTAAAGCCAGTTCTAGGTGTGCTGCTCAATCTCATGGCAGGGAAATAAAACAAGTGAATATGTCGTTTAAAGATTTCATTAAGTAAGTAGAAAGGAAATTAAGTAAAAATGGCAGACAGCTTAGAACAATGAAGTAAACAACAAACTGCACTTGGTAAAGCCAGTTCTAGGTGTGGTGCTCAATCTCGTGGCAAGGAAATAAAACAAGCAAATATGTCGTTAAAAGATTGCATTAAATAAGTAGAAAGGAAATTAAGTAAAAATGGCAGACAGCTTGGAACAATGAAGTAAACAACAAACTGCACTTGGTAAAGCCAGTTCTAGGTGTGCTGCTCAATCTCATGGCAAGGAAATAAAACAACTGAATATGTCAATAAAGATTGCCTTAAATAAGTAGAAAGGAAATTAAGTAAAAATGGCAGACAGCTTGGAACAATGAAGTAAACAACAAACTGCACTTGGTAAAGCCAGTTCTAGGTGTGCTGCTCAACCTCGTGGCAAGGAAATAAAACAAGTAAATATGTCGTTTAAAGATTGCATTAAGTAAGTAGAAAGGAAATTAAGTAAAATTGGCAGACAGCTTAGAACAATGAAGTAAACAAACTGCACTTGGTAAAGCCAGTTCTAGGTGTGGTGCTCAATCTCGTGGCAAGGAAATAAAACAAGTAAATATGTCGTTTAAAGATTGCATTGAATAAGTAGAAAGGAAATTAAGTAAAAATGGCAGAACGCTTAGAACAATGAAGTAAACAACAAACTGCACTTGGTAAAGCCAGTTCTAGGTGTGCTGCTCAATCTCGTGGCAAGGAAATAAAACAAGCAAATATGTCGTTAAAAGATTGCATTAAATAAGTAGAAAGGAAATTAAGTATAAATGGCAGACAGCTTGGAACAATGAAGTAAACAACAAACTGCACTTGGTAAAGCCAGTTCTAGGTGTGCTGCTCAATCTCGTGGCAAGGAAATAAAACAAGCAAATATGTCGTTAAAAGATTGCATTAAATAAGTAGAAAAGAAATTAAGTAAAAATGGCAGACAGCTTGGAACAATGAAGTAAACAACAAACTGCACTTGGTAAAGCCAGTTCTAGGTGTGCTGCTCAATCTCATGGCAAGGAAATAAAACAAGTAAATATGTCGTTTAAAGATTGCATTAAGTAAGCAGAAAGGAAATTAAGTAAAAATGGCAGACAGCTTAGAACAATGAAGTAAACAACAAACTGCACTTGATAAAGCCAGTTCTAGGTGTGGTGCTCAATATCGTGGCAAGGAAATAAAACAAGCAAATATGTCGTTAAAAGATTGCATTAAATAAGTGGAAGGGAAATTAAGTAGAAATGGCAGACAGCTTTGAACAATGAAGTAAACAACAAACTGCACTTGGTAAAGCCAGTTCTAGGTGTGCTGCTCAATCTCGTGGCAAGGAAATAAAACAAGCAAATATGTGGTTAAAAGATTGCATTAAATAAGTAGAAAGGAAATTAAGTAAAAATGGCAGACAGCTTGGAACAATGAAGTAAACAACAAACTGCACTAGGTAAAGCCAGTTCTAGGTGTGCTGCTCAATCTCGTGGCAAGGAAATAAAACAAGCAAATATGTCGTTAAAAGATTGCATTAAATAGGTAGAAAGGAAATTAAGTAAAAATGGCAGACAGCTTGGAACAATGAAGTAAACAACAAACTGCACTTGGTAAAGCCAGTTCTAGGTGTGCTGCTCAATCTCGTGGCAAGGAAATAAAACGAGCAAATATGTCGTTAAAAGATTGCATGAAATAAGTAGAAAGGAAATTAAGTAAAAATGGCAGACAGCTTGGAACAATGAAGTAAACAACAAACTGCACTTGGTAAAGCCAGTTCTAGGTGTGCTGCTCAATCTCATGGCAAGGAAATAAAACAACTGAATATGTCAATAAAGATTACCCTAAATAAGTAGAAAGGAAATTAAGTAAAAATAGCAGACAGCTTGGAACAATGAAGTAAACAACAAACTGCACTTGGTAAAGCCAGTTCTAGGTGTGCTGCTCAATCTCGTGGCAAGGAAATAAAACAAGTAAATATGTCGTTTAAAGATTGCATTAAGTAAGTAGAAAGGAAATTAAGTAAAATTGGCAGACAGCTTAGAACAATGAAGTAAACAACAAACTGCACTTGGTAAAGCCAGTTCTAGGTGTGGTGCTCAATCTCGTGGCAAGGAAATAAAACAAGTAAATATGTCGTTTAAAGATTGCATTGAATAAGTAGAAAGGAAATTAAGTAAAAATGGCAGAACGCTTAGAACAATGAAGTAAACAACAAACTGCACTTGGTAAAGCCAGTTCTAGGTGTGCTGCTCAATCTCGTGGCAAGGAAATAAAACAAGCAAATATGTCGTTAAAAGATTACATTAAATAAGTAGAAAGAAAATTAAGTATAAATGGCAGACAGCTTGGAACAATGAAGTAAACAACAAACTGCACTTGGTAAAGCCAGTTCTAGGTGTGCTGCTCAATCTCATGGCAGGGAAATAAAACAAGTGAATATGTCGTTTAAAGATTTCATTAAGTAAGTAGAAAGGAAATTAAGTAAAAATGGCAGACAGCTTAGAACAATGAAGTAAACAACAAACTGCACTTGGTAAAGCCAGTTCTAGGTGTGGTGCTCAATCTCGTGGCAAGGAAATAAAACAAGTAAATATGTCGTTTAAAGATTGCATTAAATAAGTAGAAAGGAAATTAGGTAAAAATGGCAGAACGCTTAGAACAGTGAAGTAAACAACAAACTGCACTTGGTAAAGCCAGTTCTAGGTGTGCTGCTCAATCTCGTGGCAAGGAAATAAAACAAGTAAATATGTCGTTCAAAGATTGCATTAAATAAGTAGAAAGGAAATTAAGTAAAAATGGCAGACAGCTTAGAACAATGAAGTAAACAACAAACTGCACTTGGTAAAGCCAGTTTTAGGTGTGGTGCTCAATCTCATGGCAAGGAAATAAAACAAGTAAATATGTCGTTTAAAGATTGCAATGAGTAAGCAGAAAGGAAATTAAGTAAAAATGGCAGACAGCTTAGAACAATGAAGTAAACAACAAACTGCACTTGGTAAAGCCAGTTCTAGGTGTGCTGCTCAATCTCGTGGCAAGGAAATAAAACAAGCAAATATGTCGTTAAAAGATTGCATTAAATAAGCAGAGAGGAAATTAAGTAAAAATGGCAGACAGCTTGGAACAATGAAGTAAACAACAAACTGCACTTGGTAAAGCCAGTTCTAGGTGTGCTGCTCAATCTCGTGGCAAGGAAATAAAACAAGCAAATATGTCGTTAAAAGATTGCATTAAATAAGTAGAAAGGAAATTAAGTAAAAATGGCAGACAGCTTGGAACAATGAAGTAAACAACAAACTGCACTTGGTAAAGCCAGTTCTAGGTGTGCTGCTCAATATCGTGGCAAGGAAATAAAACGAGCAAATATGTCGTTAAAAGATTGCATTAAATAAGTAGAAAGGAAATTAGGTAAAAATGGCAGACAGCTTGGAACAATGAAGTAAACAACAAACTGCACTTGGTAAAGCCAGTTCTAGGTGTGCTGCTCAATCTCATGGCAAGGAAATAAAACAACTGAATATGTCAATAAAGATTGCCTTAAATAAGTAGAAAGGAAATTAGGTAAAAATGGCAGACAGCTTGGAACAATGAAGTAAACAACAAACTGCACTTGGTAAAGCCAGTTCTAGGTGTGCTGCTCAATCTCATGGCAAGGAAATAAAACAACTGAATATGTCAATAAAGATTGCCTTAAATAAGTAGAAAGGAAATTAAGTAAAAATGGCAGACAGCTTGGAACAATGAAGTAAACAACAAACTGCACTTGGTAAAGCCAGTTCTAGGTGTGCTGCTCAATCTCGTGGCAAGGAAATAAAACAAGTAAATATGTCGTTTAAAGATTGCATTAAGTAAGTAGAAAGGAAATTAAGTAAAATTGGCAGACAGCTTAGAACAATGAAGTAAACAAACTGCACTTGGTAAAGCCAGTTCTAGGTGTGGGGCTCAATCTCGTGGCAAGGAAATAAAACAAGTAAATATGTCGTTTAAAGATTGCATTGAATAAGTAGAAAGGAAATTAAGTAAAAATGGCAGAGCGCTTAGAACAATGAAGTAAACAACAAACTGCACTTGGTAAAGCCAGTTCTAGGTGTGCTGCTCAATCTCGTGGCAAGGAAATAAAACAAGCAAATATGTCGTTAAAAGATTGCATTAAATAAGTAGAAAGGAAATTAAGTATAAATGGCAGACAGCTTGGAACAATGAAGTAAACAACAAACTGCACTTGGTAAAGCCAGTTCTAGGTGTGCTGCTCAATCTCGTGGCAAGGAAATAAAACAAGCAAATATGTCGTTAAAAGATTGCATTAAATAAGTAGAAAAGAAATTAAGTAAAAATGGCAGACAGCTTGGAACAATGAAGTAAACAACAAACTGCACTTGGTAAAGCCAGTTCTAGGTGTGCTGCTCAATCTCATGGCAAGGAAATAAAACAAGTAAATATGTCGTTTAAAGATTGCATTAAGTAAGCAGAAAGGAAATTAAGTAAAAATGGCAGACAGCTTAGAACAATGAAGTAAACAACAAACTGCACTTGATAAAGCCAGTTCTAGGTGTGGTGCTCAATATCGTGGCAAGGAAATAAAACAAGCAAATATGTCGTTAAAAGATTGCATTAAATAAGTGGAAGGGAAATTAAGTAGAAATGGCAGACAGCTTTGAACAATGAAGTAAACAACAAACTGCTCTTGGTAAAGCCAGTTCTAGGTGTGCTGCTCAATCTCGTGGCAAGGAAATAAAACAAGCAAATATGTGGTTAAAAGATTGCATTAAATAAGTAGAAAGGAAATTAAGTAAAAATGGCAGACAGCTTGGAACAATGAAGTAAACAACAAACTGCACTTGGTAAAGCCAGTTCTAGGTGTGATGCTCAATCTCGTGGCAAGGAAATAAAACAAGCAAATATGTCGTTAAAAGATTGCATTAAATAAGTAGAAAGGAAATTAAGTAAAAATGGCAGACAGCTTGGAACAATGAAGTAAACAACAAACTGCACTTGGTAAAGCCAGTTCTAGGTGTGCTGCTCAATCTCGTGGCAAGGAAATAAAACGAGCAAATATGTCGTTAAAAGATTGCATGAAATAAGTAGAAAGGAAATTAAGTAAAAATGGCAGACAGCTTGGAACAATGAAGTAAACAACAAACTGCACTTGGTAAAGCCAGTTCTAGGTGTGCTGCTCAATCTCATGGCAAGGAAATAAAACAACTGAATATGTCAATAAAGATTGCCTTAAATAAGTAGAAAGGAAATTAAGTAAAAATGGCAGACAGCTTAGAACAATGAAGTAAACAACAAACTGCACTTGGTAAAGCCAGTTCTAGGTGTGCTGCTCAATCTCGTGGCAAGGAAATAAAACAAGTAAATATGTCGTTTAAAGATTGCATTAAGTAAGTAGAAAGGAAATTAAGTAAAATTGGCAGACAGCTTAGAACAATGAAGTAAACAAACTACACTTGGTAAAGCCAGTTCTAGGTGTGGTGCTCAGTCTCGTGGCAAGGAAATAAAACAAGTAAATATGTCGTTTAAAGATTGCATTGAATAAGTAGAAAGGAAATTAAGTAAAAATGGCAGAACGCTTAGAACAATGAAGTAAACAACAAACTGCACTTGGTAAAGCCAGTTCTAGGTGTGCTGCTCAATCTCGTGGCAAGGAAATAAAACAAGCAAATATGTCGTTAAAAGATTGCATTAAATAAGTAGAAAGGAAATTAAGTATAAATGGCAGACAGCTTGGAACAATGAAGTAAACAACAAACTGCACTTGGTAAAGCCAGTTCTAGGTGTGCTGCTCAATCTCGTGGCAAGGAAATAAAACAAGCAAATATGTCGTTAAAAGATTGCATTAAATAAGTAGAAAAGAAATTAAGTAAAAATGGCAGACAGCTTGGAACAATGAAGTAAACAACAAACTGCACTTGGTAAAGCCAGTTCTAGGTGTGCTGCTCAATCTCATGGCAAGGAAATAAAACAAGTAAATATGTCGTTTAAAGATTGCATTAAGTAAGCAGAAAGGAAATTAAGTAAAAATGGCAGACAGCTTAGAACAATGAAGTAAACAACAAACTGCACTTGATAAAGCCAGTTCTAGGTGTGGTGCTCAATATCGTGGCAAGGAAATAAAACAAGCAAATATGTCGTTAAAAGATTGCATTAAATAAGTGGAAGGGAAATTAGGTAGAAATGGCAGACAGCTTTGAACAATGAAGTAAACAACAAACTGCACTTGGTAAAGCCAGTTCTAGGTGTGCTGCTCAATCTCGTGGCAAGGAAATAAAACAAGCAAATATGTGGTTAAAAGATTGCATTAAATAAGTAGAAAGGAAATTAAGTAAAAATGGCAGACAGCTTGGAACAATGAAGTAAACAACAAACTGCACTAGGTAAAGCCAGTTCTAGGTGTGCTGCTCAATCTCGTGGCAAGGAAATAAAACAAGCAAATATGTCGTTAAAAGATTGCATTAAATAGGTAGAAAGGAAATTAAGTAAAAATGGCAGACAGCTTGGAACAATGAAGTAAACAACAAACTGCACTTGGTAAAGCCAGTTCTAGGTGTGCTGCTCAATCTCGTGGCAAGGAAATAAAACGAGCAAATATGTCGTTAAAAGATTGCATGAAATAAGTAGAAAGGAAATTAAGTAAAAATGGCAGACAGCTTGGAACAATGAAGTAAACAACAAACTGCACTTGGTAAAGCCAGTTCTAGGTGTGCTGCTCAATCTCATGGCAAGGAAATAAAACAACTGAATATGTCAATAAAGATTACCCTAAATAAGTAGAAAGGAAATTAAGTAAAAATGGCAGACAGCTTGGAACAATGAAGTAAACAACAAACTGCACTTGGTAAAGCCAGTTCTAGGTGTGCTGCTCAATCTCGTGGCAAGGAAATAAAACAAGTAAATATGTCGTTTAAAGATTGCATTAAGTAAGTAGAAAGGAAATTAAGTAAAATTGGCAGACAGCTTAGAACAATGAAGTAAACAACAAACTGCACTTGGTAAAGCCAGTTCTAGGTGTGGTGCTCAATCTCGTGGCAAGGAAATAAAACAAGTAAATATGTCGTTTAAAGATTGCATTGAATAAGTAGAAAGGAAATTAAGTAAAAATGGCAGAACGCTTAGAACAATGAAGTAAACAACAAACTGCACTTGGTAAAGCC
Organism: Amblyomma americanum; assembly: GCF_052857255.1. Classification (NCBI taxonomy): domain Eukaryota; kingdom Metazoa; phylum Arthropoda; class Arachnida; order Ixodida; family Ixodidae; genus Amblyomma; species Amblyomma americanum. The sequence goes on along the minus strand of NW_027526487.1, from coordinate 432,485 downwards.
AGTTCTAGGTGTGCTGCTCAATCTCGTGGCAAGGAAATAAAACAAGCAAATATGTCGTTAAAAGATTACATTAAATAAGTAGAAAGAAAATTAAGTATAAATGGCAGACAGCTTGGAACAATGAAGTAAACAACAAACTGCACTTGGTAAAGCCAGTTCTAGGTGTGCTGCTCAATCTCATGGCAGGGAAATAAAACAAGTGAATATGTCGTTTAAAGATTTCATTAAGTAAGTAGAAAGGAAATTAAGTAAAAATGGCAGACAGCTTAGAACAATGAAGTAAACAACAAACTGCACTTGGTAAAGCCAGTTCTAGGTGTGGTGCTCAATCTCGTGGCAACGAAATAAAACAAGTAAATATGTCGTTTAAAGATTGCATTAAATAAGTAGAAAGGAAATTAGGTAAAAATGGCAGAACGCTTAGAACAGTGAAGTAAACAACAAACTGCACTTGGTAAAGCCAGTTCTAGGTGTGCTGCTCAATCTCGTGGCAAGGAAATAAAACAAGTAAATATGTCGTTCAAAGATTGCATTAAATAAGTAGAAAGGAAATTAAGTAAAAATGGCAGACAGCTTAGAACAATGAAGTAAACAACAAACTGCACTTGGTAAAGCCAGTTTTAGGTGTGGTGCTCAATCTCATGGCAAGGAAATAAAACAAGTAAATATGTCGTTTAAAGATTGCAATAAGTAAGCAGAAAGGAAATTAAGTAAAAATGGCAGACAGCTTAGAACAATGAAGTAAACAACAAACTGCACTTGGTAAAGCCAGTTCTAGGTGTGCTGCTCAATCTCGTGGCAAGGAAATAAAACAAGCAAATATGTCGTTAAAAGATTGCATTAAATAAGTAGAAAGGAAATTAAGTAAAAATGGCAGACAGCTTGGAACAATGAAGTAAACAACAAACTGCACTTGGTAAAGCCAGTTCTAGGTGTGCTGCTCAATCTCGTGGCAAGGAAATAATACAAGCAAATATGTCGTTAAAAGATTGCATTAAATAAGTAGAAAGGAAATTAAGTAAAAATGGCAGACAGCTTGGAACAATGAAGTAAACAACAAACTGCACTTGGTAAAGCCAGTTTTAGGTGTGCTGCTCAATATCGTGGCAAGGAAATAAAACGAGCAAATATGTCGTTAAAAGATTGCATTAAATAAGTAGAAAGGAAATTAGGTAAAAATGGCAGACAGCTTGGAACAATGAAGTAAACAACAAACTGCACTTGGTAAAGCCAGTTCTAGGTGTGCTGCTCAATCTCATGGCAAGGAAATAAAACAACTGAATATGTCAATAAAGATTGCCTTAAATAAGTAGAAAGGAAATTAGGTAAAAATGGCAGACAGCTTGGAACAATGAAGTAAACAACAAACTGCACTTGGTAAAGCCAGTTCTAGGTGTGCTGCTCAATCTCATGGCAAGGAAATAAAACAACTGAATATGTCAATAAAGATTGCCTTAAATAAGTAGAAAGGAAATTAAGTAAAAATGGCAGACAGCTTGGAACAATGAAGTAAACAACAAACTGCACTTGGTAAAGCCAGTTCTAGGTGTGCTGCTCAATCTCGTGGCAAGGAAATAAAACAAGTAAATATGTCGTTTAAAGATTGCATTAAGTAAGTAGAAAGGAAATTAAGTAAAATTGGCAGACAGCTTAGAACAATGAAGTAAACAAACTGCACTTGGTAAAGCCAGTTTTAGGTGTGGGGCTCAATCTCGTGGCAAGGAAATAAAACAAGTAAATATGTCGTTTAAAGATTGCATTGAATAAGTAGAAAGGAAATTAAGTAAAAATGGCAGAGCGCTTAGAACAATGAAGTAAACAACAAACTGCACTTGGTAAAGCCAGTTCTAGGTGTGCTGCTCAATCTCGTGGCAAGGAAATAAAACAAGCAAATATGTCGTTAAAAGATTGCATTAAATAAGTAGAAAGGAAATTAAGTATAAATGGCAGACAGCTTGGAACAATGAAGTAAACAACAAACTGCACTTGGTAAAGCCAGTTCTAGGTGTGCTGCTCAATCTCGTGGCAAGGAAATAAAACAAGCAAATATGTCGTTAAAAGATTGCATTAAATAGGTAGAAAAGAAATTAAGTAAAAATGGCAGACAGCTTGGAACAATGAAGTAAACAACAAACTGCACTTGGTAAAGCCAGTTCTAGGTGTGCTGCTCAATCTCATGGCAAGGAAATAAAACAAGTAAATATGTCGTTTAAAGATTGCATTAAGTAAGCAGAAAGGAAATTAAGTAAAAATGGCAGACAGCTTAGAACAATGAAGTAAACAACAAACTGCACTTGATAAAGCCAGTTCTAGGTGTGGTGCTCAATATCGTGGCAAGGAAATAAAACAAGCAAATATGTCGTTAAAAGATTGCAATAAATAAGTGGAAGGGAAATTAAGTAGAAATGGCAGACAGCTTTGAACAATGAAGTAAACAACAAACTGCACTTGGTAAAGCCAGTTCTAGGTGTGCTGCTCAATCTCGTGGCAAGGAAATAAAACAAGCAAATATGTGGTTAAAAGATTGCATTAAATAAGTAGAAAGGAAATTAAGTAAAAATGGCAGACAGCTTGGAACAATGAAGTAAACAACAAACTGCACTTGGTAAAGCCAGTTCTAGGTGTGATGCTCAATCTCGTGGCAAGGAAATAAAACAAGCAAATATGTCGTTAAAAGATTGCATTAAATAAGTAGAAAGGAAATTAAGTAAAAATGGCAGACAGCTTGGAACAATGAAGTAAACAACAAACTGCACTTGGTAAAGCCAGTTCTAGGTGTGCTGCTCAATCTCGTGGCAAGGAAATAAAACGAGCAAATATGTCGTTAAAAGATTGCATGAAATAAGTAGAAAGGAAATTAAGTAAAAATGGCAGACAGCTTGGAACAATGAAGTAAACAACAAACTGCACTTGGTAAAGCCAGTTCTAGGTGTGCTGCTCAATCTCATGGCAAGGAAATAAAACAACTGAATATGTCAATAAAGATTGCCTTAAATAAGTAGAAAGGAAATTAAGTAAAAATGGCAGACAGCTTAGAACAATGAAGTAAACAACAAACTGCACTTGGTAAAGCCAGTTCTAGGTGTGCTGCTCAATCTCGTGGCAAGGAAATAAAACAAGTAAATATGTCGTTTAAAGATTGCATTAAGTAAGTAGAAAGGAAATTAAGTAAAATTGGCAGACAGCTTAGAACAATGAAGTAAACAAACTACACTTGGTAAAGCCAGTTCTAGGTGTGGTGCTCAATCTCGTGGCAAGGAAATAAAACAAGTAAATATGTCGTTTAAAGATTGCATTGAATAAGTAGAAAGGAAATTAAGTAAAAATGGCAGAACGCTTAGAACAATGAAGTAAACAACAAACTGCACTTGGTAAAGCCAGTTCTAGGTGTGCTGCTCAATCTCGTGGCAAGGAAATAAAGCAAGCAAATATGTCGTTAAAAGATTACATTAAATAAGTAGAAAGAAAATTAAGTATAAATGGCAGACAGCTTGGAACAATGAAGTAAACAACAAACTGCACATGGTAAAGCCAGTTCTAGGTGTGCTGCTCAATCTCATGGCAGGGAAATAAAACAAGTGAATATGTCGTTTAAAGATTTCATTAAGTAAGTAGAAAGGAAATTAAGTAAAAATGGCAGACAGCTTAGAACAATGAAGTAAACAACAAACTGCACTTGGTAAAGCCAGTTCTAGGTGTTCTGCTCAATCTCGTGGCAAGGAAATAAAACAAGTAAATATGTCGTTTAAAGATTGCATTAAATCAGTAGAAAGGAAATTAAGTAAAAATGGCAGACAGCTTAGAACAATGAAGTAAACAACAAACTGCACTTGGTAAAGCCAGTTCTAGGTGTGGTGCTCAATCTCGTGGCAAGGAAATAAAACAAGTAAATATGTCGTTTAAAGATTGCATTAAATAAGTAGAAAGAAAATTAAGTAAAAATGGCAGAACGCTTAGAACAGTGAAGTAAACAACAAACTGCACTTGGTAAAGCCAGTTCTAGGTGTGCTGCTCAATCTCGTGGCAAGGAAATAAAACAAGTAAATATGTCGTTCAAAGATTGCATTAAATAAGTAGAAAGGAAATTAAGTAAAAATGGCAGACAGCTTAGAACAATGAAGTAAACAACAAACTGCACTTGGTAAAGCCAGTTTTAGGTGTGGTGCTCAATCTCATGGCAAGGAAATAAAACAAGTAAATATGTCGTTTAAAGATTGCAATAAGTAAGCAGAAAGGAAATGAAGTAAAAATGGCAGACAGCTTAGAACAATGAAGTAAACAACAAACTGCACTTGGTAAAGCCAGTTCTAGGTGTGCTGCTCAATCTCGTGGCAAGGAAATAAAACAAGCAAATATGTCGTTAAAAGATTGCATTAAATAAGTAGAAAGGAAATTAAGTAAAAATGGCAGACAGCTTGGCACAATGAAGTAAACAACAAACTGCACTTGGTAAAGCCAGTTCTAGGTGTGCTGCTCAATCTCGTGGCAAGGAAATAAAACAAGCAAATATGTCGTTAAAAGATTGCATTAAATAAGTAGAAAGGAAATTAAGTAAAAAGGCAGAAAACTTGGAACAATGAAGTAAACAACAAACTGCACTTGGTAAAGCCAGTTCTATATGTGCTGCTCAATATCGTGGCAAGGAAATAAAACGAGCAAATATGTCGTTAAAAGATTGCATTAAATAAGTAGAAAGGAAATTAAGTAAAAATGGCAGACAGCTTGGAACAATGAAGTAAACAACAAACTGCACTTGGTAAAGCCAGTTCTAGGTGTGCTGCTCAATCTCGTGGCAAATAAATAAAACAAGCAAATATGTCGTTAAAAGATTGCATTAAATAAGTAGAAAGGAAATTAAGTAAAAATGGCAGACAGCTTGGAACAATGAAGTAAACAACAAACTGCACTTGGTAAAGCCAGTTCTAGGTGTGCTGCTCAATCTCATGGCAAGGAAATAAAACAACTGAATATGTCAATAAAGATTGCCTTAAATAAGTAGAAAGGAAATAAGTAAAAATGGCAGACAGCTTGGAACAATGAAGTAAACAACAAACTGCACTTGGTAAAGCCAGTTCTAGGTGTGCTGCTCAATCTCGTGGCAAGGAAATAAAACAAGTAAATATGTCGTTTAAAGATTGCATTAAGTAAGTAGAAAGGAAATTAAGTAAAATTGGCAGACAGCTTAGAACAATGAAGTAAACAAACTGCACTTGGTAAAGCCAGTTCTAGGTGTGGTGCTCAATCTCGTGGCAAGAAAATAAAACAAGTAAATATGTCGTTTAAAGATTGCATTGAATAAGTAGAAAGGAAATTAAGTAAAAATGGCAGAACGCTTAGAACAATGAAGTAAACAACAAACTGCACTTGGTAAAGCCAGTTCTAGGTGTGCTGCTCAATCTCGTGGCAAGGAAATAAAACAAAAAAATATGTCGGTAAAAGATTGCATTAAATAAGTAGAAAGGAAATTAAGTATAAATGGCAGACAGCTTGGAACAATGAAGTAAACAACAAACTGCACTTGGTAAAGCCAGTTCTAGGTGTGCTGCTCAATCTCGTGGAAAGGAAATAAAACAAGCAAATATGTCGTTAAAAGATTGCATTAAATAAGTAGAAAAGAAATTAAGTAAAAATGGCAGACAGCTTGGAACAATGAAGTAAACAACAAACTGCACTTGGTAAAGCCAGTTCTAGGTGTGCTGCTCAATCTCATGGCAAGGAAATAAAACAAGTAAATATGTCGTTTAAAGATTGCATTAGGTAAGCAGAAAGGAAATTAAGTAAAAATGGCAGACAGCTTAGAACAATGAAGTAAACAACAAACTGCACTTGATAAAGCCAGTTCTAGGTGTGGTGCTCAATATCGTGGCAAGGAAATAAAACAAGCAAATATGTCGTTAAAAGATTGCATTAAATAAGTGGAAGGGAAATTAAGTAGAAATGGCAGACAGCTTTGAACAATGAAGTAAACAACAAACTGCACTTGGTAAAGCCAGTTCTAGGTGTGCTGCTCAATCTCGTGGCAAGGAAATAAAACAAGCAAATATGTGGTTAAAAGATTGCATTAAATAAGTAGAAAGGAAATTAAGTAAAAATGGCAGACAGCTTGGAACAATGAAGTAAACAACAAACTGCACTTGGTAAAGCCAGTTCTAGGTGTGCTGCTCAATCTCGTGGCAAGGAAATAAAACAAGCAAATATGTCGTTAAAAGATTGCATTAAATAAGTAGAAAGGAAATTAAGTAAAAATGGCAGACAGCTTGGAACAATAAAGTAAACAACAAACTGCACTTGGTAAAGCCAGTTCTAGGTGTGCTGCTCAATCTCGTGGCAAGGAAATAAAACAAGCAAATATGTCGGTAAAAGATTGCATTAAATAAGTAGAAAGGAAATTAAGTATAAATGGCAGACAGCTTGGAACAATGAAGTAAACAACAAACTGCACTTGGTAAAGCCAGTTCTAGGTGTGCTGCTCAATCTCGTGGAAAGGAAATAAAACAAGCAAATATGTCGTTAAAAGATTGCATTAAATAAGTAGAAAAGAAATTAAGTAAAAATGGCAGACAGCTTGGAACAATGAAGTAAACAACAAACTGCACTTGGTAAAGCCAGTTCTAGGTGTGCTGCTCAATCTCATGGCAAGGAAATAAAACAAGTAAATATGTCGTTTAAAGATTGCATTAGGTAAGCAGAAAGGAAATTAAGTAAAAATGGCAGACAGCTTAGAACAATGAAGTAAACAACAAACTGCACTTGATAAAGCCAGTTCTAGGTGTGGTGCTCAATATCGTGGCAAGGAAATAAAACAAGCAAATATGTCGTTAAAAGATTGCATTAAATAAGTGGAAGGGAAATTAAGTAGAAATGGCAGACAGCTTTGAACAATGAAGTAAACAACAAACTGCACTTGGTAAAGCCAGTTCTAGGTGTGCTGCTCAATCTCGTGGCAAGGAAATAAAACAAGCAAATATGTGGTTAAAAGATTGCATTAAATAAGTAGAAAGGAAATTAAGTAAAAATGGCAGACAGCTTGGAACAATGAAGTAAACAACAAACTGCACTTGGTAAAGCCAGTTCTAGGTGTGCTGCTCAATCTCGTGGCAAGGAAATAAAACAAGCAAATATGTCGTTAAAAGATTGCAATAAATAAGTAGAAAGGAAATTAGGTAAAAATGGCAGACAGCTTGGAACAATAAAGTAAACAACAAACTGCACTTGGTAAAGCCAGTTCTAGGTGTGCTGCTCAATCTCGTGGCAAGGAAATAAAAAACGAGCAAATATGTCGTTAAAAGATTGCATGAAATAAGTAGAAAGGAAATTAAGTAAAAATGGCAGACAGCTTGGAACAATGAAGTAAACAACAAACTGCACTTGGTAAAGCCAGTTCTAGGTGTGCTGCTCAATCTCATGGCAAGGAAATAAAACAACTGAATATGTCAATAAAGATTGCCTTAAATAAGTAGAAAGGAAATTAAGTAAAAATGGCAGACAGCTTGGAACAATGAAGTAAACAACAAACTGCACTTGGTAAAGCCAGTTCTAGGTGTGCTGCTCAATCTCGTGGCAAGGAAATAAAACAAGTAAATATGTCGTTTAAAGATTGCATTAAGTAAGTAGAAAGGAAATTAAGTAAAATTGGCAGACAGCTTAGAACAATGAAGTAAACAACAAACTGCACTTGGTAAAGCCAGTTCTAGGTGTGGTGCTCAATCTCGTGGCAAGGAAATAAAACAAGTAAATATGTCGTTTAAAGATTGCATTGAATAAGTAGAAAGGAAATTAAGTAAAAATGGCAGAACGCTTAGAACAATGAAGTAAACAACAAACTGCACTTGGTAAAGCCAGTTCTAGGTGTGCTGCTCAATCTCGTGGCAAGGAAATAAAACAAGCAAATATGTCGTTAAAACATTGCATTAAATAAGTAGAAAGGAAATTAAGTATAAATGGCAGACAGCTTGGAACAATGAAGTAAACAACAAACTGCACTTGGTAAAGCCAGTTCTAGGTGTGCTGCTCAATCTCGTGGCAAGGAAATAAAACAAGTAAATATGTCGTTTAAAGATTGCATTGAATAAGTAGAAAGGAAATTAAGTAAAAATGGCAGAACGCTTAGAACAATGAAGTAAACAACAAACTGCACTTGGTAAAGCCAGTTCTAGGTGTGCTGCTCAATCTCGTGGCAAGGAAATAAAACAAGCAAATATGTCGTTAAAAGATTGCATTAAATAAGTAGAAAGGAAATTAAGTATAAATGGCAGACAGCTTGGAACAATGAAGTAAACAACAAACTGCACTTGGTAAAGCCAGTTCTAGGTGTGCTGCTCAATCTCGTGGCAAGGAAATAAAACAAGCAAATATGTCGTTAAAAGATTGCATTAAATAAGTAGAAAAGAAATTAAGTAAAAATGGCAGACAGCTTGGAACAATGAAGTAAACAACAAACTGCACTTGGTAAAGCCAGTTCTAGGTGTGCTGCTCAATCTCATGGCAAGGAAATAAAACAAGTAAATATGTCGTTTAAAGATTGCATTAAGTAAGCAGAAAGAAAATTAGGTAAAAATGGCAGACAGCTTAGAACAATGACGTAAACAACAAACTGCACTTGATAAAGGCAGTTCTAGGTGTGGTGCTCAATAACGTGGCAAGGAAATAAAACAAGCAAATATGTCGTTAAAAGATTGCATTAAATAATTGGAAGGGAAATTAAGTAAAAATGGCAGACAGCTTAGAACAATGAAGTAAACAACAAACTGCACTTGGTAAAGCCAGTTCTAGGTGTGCTGCTCAATCTCGTGGCAAGGAAATATAACAAGCAAATATGTCGTTAAAAGATTGCATTAAATAAGTAGAAAGGAAATTAAGTAAAAATGGCAGACAGCTTGGAACAATGAAGTAAACAACAAACTGCACTTGGTAAAGCCAGTTCTAGGTGTGCTGCTCAATCTCGTGGCAAGGAAATAAAACAAGCAAATATGTCGTTAAAAGATTGCATTAAATAAGTAGAAAGGAAATTAAGTAAAAATGGCAGACAGCTTGGAACAATGAAGTAAACAACAAACTGCACTTGGTAAAGCCAGTTCTAGGTGTGCTGCTCAATATCGTGGCAAGGAAATAAAACGAGCAAATATGTCGTTAAAAGATTGCATTAAATAAGTAGAAAGGAAATTAAGTAAAAATGGCAGACAGCTTGGAACAATGAAGTAAACAACAAACTGCACTTGGTAAAGCCAGTTCTAGGTGTGCTGCTCAATCTCGTGGCAAGGAAATAAAACAAGCAAATATGTCGTTAAAAGATTGCATTAAATAAGTAGAAAGGAAATTAAGTAAAAATGGCAGACAGCTTGGAACAATGAAGTAAACAACAAACTGCACTTGGTAAAGCCAGTTCTAGGTGTGCTGCTCAATCTCATGGCAAGGAAATAAAACAACTGAATATGTCAATAAAGATTGCCTTAAATAAGTAGAAAGGAAATTAAGTAAAAATGGCAGACAGCTTGGAACAATGAAGTAAACAACAAACTGCACTTGGTAAAGCCAGTTCTAGGTGTGCTGCTCAACCTCGTGGCAAGGAAATAAAACAAGTAAATATGTCGTTTAAAGATTGCATTAAGTAAGTAGAAAGGAAATTAAGTAAAATTGGCAGACAGCTTAGAACAATGAAGTAAACAAACTGCACTTGGTAAAGCCAGTTCTAGGTGTGGTGCTCAATCTCGTGGCAAGGAAATAAAACAAGTAAATATGTCGTTTAAAGATTGCATTGAATAAGTAGAAAGGAAATTAAGTAAAAATGGCAGAACGCTTAGAACAATGAAGTAAACAACAAACTGCACTTGGTAAAGCCAGTTCTAGGTGTGCTGCTCAATCTCGTGGCAAGGAAATAAAACAAGCAAATATGTCGTTAAAAGATTGCATTAAATAAGTAGAAAGGAAATTAAGTATAAATGGCAGACAGCTTGGAACAATGAAGTAAACAACAAACTGCACTTGGTAAAGCCAGTTCTAGGTGTGCTGCTCAATCTCATGGCAAGGAAATAAAACAAGCAAATATGTCGTTAAAAGATTGCATTAAATAAGTAGAAAAGAAATTAAGTAAAAATGGCAGACAGCTTGGAACAATGAAGTAAACAACAAACTGCACTTGGTAAAGCCAGTTCTAGGTGTGCTGCTCAATCTCATGGCAAGGAAATAAAACAAGTAAATATGTCGTTTAAAGATTGCATTAAGTAAGCAGAAAGGAAATTAAGTAAAAATGGCAGACAGCTTAGAACAATGAAGTAAACAACAAACTGCACTTGATAAAGCCAGTTCTAGGTGTGGTGCTCAATATCGTGGCAAGGAAATAAAACAAGCAAATATGTCGTTAAAAGATTGCATTAAATAAGTGGAAGGGAAATTAAGTAGAAATGGCAGACAGCTTTGAACAATGAAGTAAACAACAAACTGCACTTGGTAAAGCCAGTTCTAGGTGTGCTGCTCAATCTCGTGGCAAGGAAATAAAACAAGCAAATACGTGGTTAAAAGATTGCATTAAATAAGTAGAAAGGAAATTAAGTAAAAATGGCAGACAGCTTGGAACAATGAAGTAAACAACAAACTGCACTTGGTAAAGCCAGTTCTAGGTGTGCTGCTCAATCTCGTGGCAAGGAAATAAAACAAGCAAATATGTCGTTAAAAGATTGCATTAAATAAGTAGAAAGGAAATTAAGTAAAAATGGCAGACAGCTTGGAACAATGAAGTAAACAACAAACTGCACTTGGTAAAGCCAGTTCTAGGTGTGCTGCTCAATCTCGTGGCAAGGAAATAAAACGAGCAAATATGTCGTTAAAAGATTGCTTGAAATAAGTAGAAAGGAAATTAAGTAAAAATGGCAGACAGCTTGGAACAATGAAGTAAACAACAAACTGCACTTGGTAAAGCCAGTTCTAGGTGTGCTGCTCAATCTCATGGCAAGGAAATAAAACAACTGAATATGTCAATAAAGATTACCCTAAATAAGTAGAAAGGAAATTAAGTAAAAATGGCAGACAGCTTGGAACAATGAAGTAAACAACAAACTGCACTTGATAAAGCCAGTTCTAGGTGTGGTGCTCAATCTCGTGGCAAGGAAATAAAACAAGTAAATATGTCGTTTAAAGATTGCATTAAGTAAGTAGAAAGGAAATTAAGTAAAATTGGCAGACAGCTTAGAACAATGAAGTAAACAAAAAACTGCACTTGGTAAAGCCAGTTCTAGGTGTGGTGCTCAATCTCGTGGCAAGGAAATAAAACAAGTAAATATGTCGTTTAAAGATTGCATTGAATAAGTAGAAAGGAAATTAAGTAAAAATGGCAGAACGCTTAGAACAATGAAGTAAACAACAAACTGCACTTGGTAAAGCCAGTTCTAGGTGTGCTGCTCAATCTCGTGGCAAGGAAATAAAACAAGCAAATATGTCGTTAAAAGATTACATTAAATAAGTAGAAAGAAAATTAAGTATAAATGGCAGACAGCTTGGAACAATGAAGTAAACAACAAACTGCACTTGGTAAAGCCAGTTCTAGGTGTGCTGCTCAATCTCATGGCAGGGAAATAAAACAAGTGAATATGTCGTTTAAAGATTTCATTAAGTAAGTAGAAAGGAAATTAAGTAAAAATGGCAGACAGCTTAGAACAATGAAGTAAACAACAAACTGCACTTGGTAAAGCCAGTTCTAGGTGTGGTGCTCAATCTCGTGGCAAGGAAATAAAACAAGTAAATATGTCGTTTAAAGATTGCATTAAATAAGTAGAAAGGAAATTAGGTAAAAATGGCAGAACGCTTAGAACAGTGAAGTAAACAACAAACTGCACTTGGTAAAGCCAGTTCTAGGTGTGCTGCTCAATCTCGTGGCAAGGAAATAAAACAAGTAAATATGTCGTTCAAAGATTGCAATAAATAAGTAGAAAGGAAATTAAGTAAAAATGGCAGACAGCTTAGAACAATGAAGTAAACAACAAACTGCACTTGGTAAAGCCAGTTTTAGGTGTGGTGCTCAATCTCATGGCAAGGAAATAAAACAAGTAAATATGTCGTTTAAAGATTGCAATAAGTAAGCAGAAAGGAAATTAAGTAAAAATGGCAGACAGCTTAGAACAATGAAGTAAACAACAAACTGCACTTGGTAAAGCCAGTTCTAGGTGTGCTGCTCAATCTCGTGGCAAGGAAATAAAACAAGCAAATATGTCGTTAAAAGATTGCATTAAATAAGTAGAAAGGAAATTAAGTAAAAATGGCAGACAGCTTGGAACAATGAAGTAAACAACAAACTGCACTTGGTAAAGCCAGTTCTAGGTGTGCTGCTATATCTCGTGGCAAGGAAATAAAACAAGCAAATATGTCGTTAAAAGATTGCTTGAAATAAGTAGAAAGGAAATTAAGTAAAAATGGCAGACAGCTTGGAACAATGAAGTAAACAACAAACTGCACTTGGTAAAGCCAGTTCTAGGTGTGCTGCTCAATCTCATGGCAAGGAAATAAAACAACTGAATATGTCAATAAAGATTACCCTAAATAAGTAGAAAGGAAATTAAGTAAAAATGGCAGACAGCTTGGAACAATGAAGTAAACAACAAACTGCACTTGATAAAGCCAGTTCTAGGTGTGGTGCTCAATCTCGTGGCAAGGAAATAAAACAAGTAAATATGTCGTTTAAAGATTGCATTAAGTAAGTAGAAAGGAAATTAAGTAAAATTGGCAGACAGCTTAGAACAATGAAGTAAACAAAAAACTGCACTTGGTAAAGCCAGTTCTAGGTGTGGTGCTCAATCTCGTGGCAAGGAAATAAAACAAGTAAATATGTCGTTTAAAGATTGCATTAAGTAAGCAGAAAGAAAATTAGGTAAAAATGGCAGACAGCTTAGAACAATGACGTAAACAACAAACTGCACTTGATAAAGGCAGTTCTAGGTGTGGTGCTCAATAACGTGGCAAGGAAATAAAACAAGCAAATATGTCGTTAAAAGATTGCATTAAATAATTGGAAGGGAAATTAAGTAAAAATGGCAGACAGCTTAGAACAATGAAGTAAACAACAAACTGCACTTGGTAAAGCCAGTTCTAGGTGTGCTGCTCAATCTCGTGGCAAGGAAATATAACAAGCAAATATGTCGTTAAAAGATTGCATTAAATAAGTAGAAAGGAAATTAAGTAAAAATGGCAGACAGCTTGGAACAATGAAGTAAACAACAAACTGCACTTGGTAAAGCCAGTTCTAGGTGTGCTGCTCAATCTCGTGGCAAGGAAATAAAACAAGCAAATATGTCGTTAAAAGATTGCATTAAATAAGTAGAAAGGAAATTAAGTAAAAATGGCAGACAGCTTGGAACAATGAAGTAAACAACAAACTGCACTTGGTAAAGCCAGTTCTAGGTGTGCTGCTCAATATCGTGGCAAGGAAATAAAACGAGCAAATATGTCGTTAAAAGATTGCATTAAATAAGTAGAAAGGAAATTAAGTAAAAATGGCAGACAGCTTGGAACAATGAAGTAAACAACAAACTGCACTTGGTAAAGCCAGTTCTAGGTGTGCTGCTCAATCTCGTGGCAAGGAAATAAAACAAGCAAATATGTCGTTAAAAGATTGCATTAAATAAGTAGAAAGGAAATTAAGTAAAAATGGCAGACAGCTTGGAACAATGAAGTAAACAACAAACTGCACTTGGTAAAGCCAGTTCTAGGTGTGCTGCTCAATCTCATGGCAAGGAAATAAAACAACTGAATATGTCAATAAAGATTGCCTTAAATAAGTAGAAAGGAAATTAAGTAAAAATGGCAGACAGCTTGGAACAATGAAGTAAACAACAAACTGCACTTGGTAAAGCCAGTTCTAGGTGTGCTGCTCAACCTCGTGGCAAGGAAATAAAACAAGTAAATATGTCGTTTAAAGATTGCATTAAGTAAGTAGAAAGGAAATTAAGTAAAATTGGCAGACAGCTTAGAACAATGAAGTAAACAAACTGCACTTGGTAAAGCCAGTTCTAGGTGTGGTGCTCAATCTCGTGGCAAGGAAATAAAACAAGTAAATATGTCGTTTAAAGATTGCATTGAATAAGTAGAAAGGAAATTAAGTAAAAATGGCAGAACGCTTAGAACAATGAAGTAAACAACAAACTGCACTTGGTAAAGCCAGTTCTAGGTGTGCTGCTCAATCTCGTGGCAAGGAAATAAAACAAGTAAATATGTCGTTTAAAGATTGCATTAAATAAGTAGAAAGGAAATTAAGTATAAATGGCAGACAGCTTAGAACAATGAAGTAAACAACAAACTGCACTTGGTAAAGCCAGTTCTAGGTGTGCTGCTCAATCTCGTGGCAAGGAAATAAAACAAGCAAATATGTCGTTAAAAGATTGCATCAAATAAGTAGAAAGGAAATTAAGTAAAAATAGCAGACAGCTTAGAACAATGAAGTAAACAACAAACTGCACTTGGTAAAGCCAGTTCTAGGTGTGGTGCTCAATCTCGGGGCAAGGAAATAAAACAAGTAAATATGTCGTTTAAAGATTGCATTAAATAAGTAGAAAGGAAATTAAGTAAAAATGGCAGACAGCTTAGAACAATGAAGTAAACAAAAAACTGCACTTGGTAGAGCCAGTTCTAGGTGTGGTGCTCAATCACGTGGCAAGGAAATAAAACAAGTAAATATGTCGTTTAAAGATTGCATTAAGTAAGCAGAAAGAAAATTAAGTAAAAATGGCAGACAGCTTGGAACAATGAAGTAAACAACAAACTGCACTTGGTAAAGCCAGTTCTAGGTGTGCTGCTCAATCTCGTGGCAAGGAAATAAAACAAGCAAATATGTCTTTTAAAGATTGCATTAAATAAGTAGAAAGGAAATTAAGTAAAAATGGCAGACAGCTTAGAACAATGAAGTAAACAACAAACTGCACTTGGTAAAGCCAGTTCTAGGTGTGCTGCTCAATCTCGTGGCGAGGAAATAAAACAAGTAAATATGTCGTTTAAAGATTGCATTAAATAAGTAGAAAGGAAATTAAGTAAAAATGGCAGACAGCTTGGAACAATGAAGTAAACAACAAACTGCACTTGGTAAAGCCAGTTCTAGGTGTGCTGCTCAATCTCGTGGCAAGGAAATAAAACGAGCAAATATGTCGTTAAAAGATTGCTTGAAATAAGTAGAAAGGAAATTAAGTAAAAATGGCAGACAGCTTGGAACAATGAAGTAAACAACAAACTGCACTTGGTAAAGCCAGTTCTAGGTGTGCTGCTCAATCTCATGGCAAGGAAATAAAACAACTGAATATGTCAATAAAGATTACCCTAAATAAGTAGAAAGGAAATTAAGTAAAAATGGCAGACAGCTTGGAACAATGAAGTAAACAACAAACTGCACTTGATAAAGCCAGTTCTAGGTGTGGTGCTCAATCTCGTGGCAAGGAAATAAAACAAGTAAATATGTCGTTTAAAGATTGCATTAAGTAAGTAGAAAGGAAATTAAGTAAAATTGGCAGACAGCTTAGAACAATGAAGTAAACAAAAAACTGCACTTGGTAAAGCCAGTTCTAGGTGTGGTGCTCAATCTCGTGGCAAGGAAATAAAACAAGTAAATATGTCGTTTAAAGATTGCATTGAATAAGTAGAAAGGAAATTAAGTAAAAATGGCAGAACGCTTAGAACAATGAAGTAAACAACAAACTGCACTTGGTAAAGCCAGTTCTAGGTGTGCTGCTCAATCTCGTGGCAAGGAAATAAAACAAGCAAATATGTCGTTAAAAGATTACATTAAATAAGTAGAAAGAAAATTAAGTATAAATGGCAGACAGCTTGGAACAATGAAGTAAACAACAAACTGCACTTGGTAAAGCCAGTTCTAGGTGTGCTGCTCAATCTCATGGCAGGGAAATAAAACAAGTGAATATGTCGTTTAAAGATTTCATTAAGTAAGTAGAAAGGAAATTAAGTAAAAATGGCAGACAGCTTAGAACAATGAAGTAAACAACAAACTGCACTTGGTAAAGCCAGTTCTAGGTGTGGTGCTCAATCTCGTGGCAAGGAAATAAAACAAGTAAATATGTCGTTTAAAGATTGCATTAAATAAGTAGAAAGGAAATTAGGTAAAAATGGCAGAACGCTTAGAACAGTGAAGTAAACAACAAACTGCACTTGGTAAAGCCAGTTCTAGGTGTGCTGCTCAATCTCGTGGCAAGGAAATAAAACAAGTAAATATGTCGTTCAAAGATTGCATTAAATAAGTAGAAAGGAAATTAAGTAAAAATGGCAGACAGCTTAGAACAATGAAGTAAACAACAAACTGCACTTGGTAAAGCCAGTTTTAGGTGTGGTGCTCAATCTCATGGCAAGGAAATAAAACAAGTAAATATGTCGTTTAAAGATTGCAATAAGTAAGCAGAAAGGAAATTAAGTAAAAATGGCAGACAGCTTAGAACAATGAAGTAAACAACAAACTGCACTTGGTAAAGCCAGTTCTAGGTGTGCTGCTCAATCTCGTGGCAAGGAAATAAAACAAGCAAATATGTCGTTAAAAGATTGCATTAAATAAGTAGAAAGGAAATTAAGTAAAAATGGCAGACAGCTTGGAACAATGAAGTAAACAACAAACTGCACTTGGTAAAGCCAGTTCTAGGTGTGCTGCTATATCTCGTGGCAAGGAAATAAAACAAGCAAATATGTCGTTAAAAGATTGCTTGAAATAAGTAGAAAGGAAATTAAGTAAAAATGGCAGACAGCTTGGAACAATGAAGTAAACAACAAACTGCACTTGGTAAAGCCAGTTCTAGGTGTGCTGCTCAATCTCATGGCAAGGAAATAAAACAACTGAATATGTCAATAAAGATTACCCTAAATAAGTAGAAAGGAAATTAAGTAAAAATGGCAGACAGCTTGGAACAATGAAGTAAACAACAAACTGCACTTGATAAAGCCAGTTCTAGGTGTGGTGCTCAATCTCGTGGCAAGGAAATAAAACAAGTAAATATGTCGTTTAAAGATTGCATTAAGTAAGTAGAAAGGAAATTAAGTAAAATTGGCAGACAGCTTAGAACAATGAAGTAAACAAAAAACTGCACTTGGTAAAGCCAGTTCTAGGTGTGGTGCTCAATCTCGTGGCAAGGAAATAAAACAAGTAAATATGTCGTTTAAAGATTGCATTGAATAAGTAGAAAGGAAATTAAGTAAAAATGGCAGAACGCTTAGAACAATGAAGTAAACAACAAACTGCACTTGGTAAAGCCAGTTCTAGGTGTGCTGCTCAATCTCGTGGCAAGGAAATAAAACAAGCAAATATGTCGTTAAAAGATTACATTAAATAAGTAGAAAGAAAATTAAGTATAAATGGCAGACAGCTTGGAACAATGAAGTAAACAACAAACTGCACTTGGTAAAGCCAGTTCTAGGTGTGCTGCTCAATCTCATGGCAGGGAAATAAAACAAGTGAATATGTCGTTTAAAGATTTCATTAAGTAAGTAGAAAGGAAATTAAGTAAAAATGGCAGACAGCTTAGAACAATGAAGTAAACAACAAACTGCACTTGGTAAAGCCAGTTCTAGGTGTGGTGCTCAATCTCGTGGCAAGGAAATAAAACAAGTAAATATGTCGTTTAAAGATTGCATTAAATAAGTAGAAAGGAAATTAGGTAAAAATGGCAGAACGCTTAGAACAGTGAAGTAAACAACAAACTGCACTTGGTAAAGCCAGTTCTAGGTGTGCTGCTCAATCTCGTGGCAAGGAAATAAAACAAGTAAATATGTCGTTCAAAGATTGCATTAAATAAGTAGAAAGGAAATTAAGTAAAAATGGCAGACAGCTTAGAACAATGAAGTAAACAACAAACTGCACTTGGTAAAGCCAGTTTTAGGTGTGGTGCTCAATCTCATGGCAAGGAAATAAAACAAGTAAATATGTCGTTTAAAGATTGCAATAAGTAAGCAGAAAGGAAATTAAGTAAAAATGGCAGACAGCTTAGAACAATG
Organism: Amblyomma americanum; assembly: GCF_052857255.1. Taxonomy (NCBI): domain Eukaryota; kingdom Metazoa; phylum Arthropoda; class Arachnida; order Ixodida; family Ixodidae; genus Amblyomma; species Amblyomma americanum. The sequence continues at coordinate 414,524 of NW_027526487.1, read as the reverse complement.
AAGTAAACAACAAACTGCACTTGGTAAAGCCAGTTCTAGGTGTGCTGCTCAATCTCGTGGCAAGGAAATAAAACAAGCAAATATGTCGTTAAAAGATTGCATTAAATAAGTAGAAAGGAAATTAAGTAAAAATGGCAGACAGCTTGGAACAATGAAGTAAACAACAAACTGCACTTGGTAAAGCCAGTTCTAGGTGTGCTGCTATATCTCGTGGCAAGGAAATAAAACAAGCAAATATGTCGTTAAAAGATTGCATTAAATAAGTAGAAAGGAAATTAAGTAAAAATGGCAGACAGCTTGGAACATTGAAGTAAACAACAAACTGCACTTGGTAAAGCCAGTTCTAGGTGTGCTGCTCAATATCGTGGCAAGGAAATAAAACGAGCAAATATGTCGTTAAAAGATTGCATTAAATAAGTAGAAAGGAAATTAAGTAAAAATGGCAGACAGCTTGGAACAATGAAGTAAACAACAAACTGCACTTGGTAAAGCCAGTTCTAGGTGTGCTGCTCAATCTCATGGCAAGGAAATAAAACAACTGAATATGTCAATAAAGATTGCCTTAAATAAGTAGAAAGGAAATTAAGTAAAAATGGCAGACAGCTTGGAACAATGAAGTAAACAACAAACTGCACTTGGTAAAGCCAGTTCTAGGTGTGCTGCTCAATCTCATGGCAAGGAAATAAAACAACTCAATATGTCAATAAAGATTGCCTTAAATAAGTAGAAAGGAAATTAAGTAAAAATGGCAGACAGCTTGGAACAATGAAGTAAACAACAAACTGCACTTGGTAAAGCCAGTTCTAGGTGTGCTGCTCAATCTCGTGGCAAGGAAATAAAACAAGTAAATATGTCGTTTAAAGATTGCATTAAGTAAGTAGAAAGGAAATTAAGTAAAATTGGCAGACAGCTTAGAACAATGAAGTAAACAAACTGCACTTGGTAAAGCCAGTTCTAGGTGTGGTGCTCAATCTCGTGGCAAGGAAATAAAACAAGTAAATATGTCGTTTAAAGATTGCATTGAATAAGTAGAAAGGAAATTAAGTAAAAATGGCAGAGCGCTTAGAACAATGAAGTAAACAACAAACTGCACTTGGTAAAGCCAGTTCTAGGTGTGCTGCTCAATCTCGTGGCAAGGAAATAAAACAAGCAAATATGTCGTTAAAAGATTGCATTAAATAAGTAGAAAGGAAATTAAGTATAAATGGCAGACAGCTTGGAACAATGAAGTAAACAACAAACTGCACTTGGTAAAGCCAGTTCTAGGTGTGCTGCTCAATCTCGTGGCAAGGAAATAAAACAAGCAAATATGTCGTTAAAAGATTGCATTAAATAAGTAGAAAAGAAATTAAGTAAAAATGGCAGACAGCTTGGAACAATGAAGTAAACAACAAACTGCACTTGGTAAAGCCAGTTCTAGGTGTGCTGCTCAATCTCATGGCAAGGAAATAAAACAAGTAAATATGTCGTTTAAAGATTGCATTAAGTAAGCAGAAAGGAAATTAAGTAAAAATGGCAGACAGCTTAGAACAATGAAGTAAACAACAAACTGCACTTGATAAAGCCAGTTCTAGGTGTGGTGCTCAATATCGTGGCAAGGAAATAAAACAAGCAAATATGTCGTTAAAAGATTGCATTAAATAAGTGGAAGGAAAATTAAGTAGAAATGGCAGACAGCTTTGAACAATGAAGTAAACAACAAACTGCACTTGGTAAAGCCAGTTCTAGGTGTGCTGCTCAATCTCGTGGCAAGGAAATAAAACAAGTAAATATGTCGTTTAAAGATTGCATTAAGTAAGTAGAAAGGAAATTAAGTAAAATTGGCAGACAGCTTAGAACAATGAAGTAAACAAACTGCACTTGGTAAAGCCAGTTCTAGGTGTGGTGCTCAATCTCGTGGCAAGGAAATAAAACAAGTAAATATGTCGTTTAAAGATTGCATTGAATAAGTAGAAAGGAAATTAAGTAAAAATGGCAGAGCGCTTAGAACAATGAAGTAAACAACAAACTGCACTTGGTAAAGCCAGTTCTAGGTGTGCTGCTCAATCTCGTGGCAAGGAAATAAAACAAGCAAATATGTCGTTAAAAGATTGCATTAAATAAGTAGAAAGGAAATTAAGTATAAATGGCAGACAGCTTGGAACAATGAAGTAAACAACAAACTGCACTTGGTAAAGCCAGTTCTAGGTGTGCTGCTCAATCTCGTGGCAAGGAAATAAAACAAGCAAATATGTCGTTAAAAGATTGCATTAAATAGGTAGAAAAGAAATTAAGTAAAAATGGCAGACAGCTTGGAACAATGAAGTAAACAACAAACTGCACTTGGTAAAGCCAGTTCTAGGTGTGCTGCTCAATCTCATGGCAAGGAAATAAAACAAGTAAATATGTCGTTAAAAGATTGCATTAAATAAGTAGAAAGGAAATTAAGTAAAAATGGCAGACAGCTTGGAACATTGAAGTAAACAACAAACTGCACTTGGTAAAGCCAGTTCTAGGTGTGCTGCTCAATATCGTGGCAAGGAAATAAAACGAGCAAATATGTCGTTAAAAGATTGCATTAAATAAGTAGAAAGGAAATTAAGTAAAAATGGCAGACAGCTTGGAACAATGGAGTAAACAACAAACTGCACTTGGTAAAGCCAGTTCTAGGTGTGCTGCTCAATCTCATGGCAAGGAAATAAAACAACTGAATATGTCAATAAAGATTGCCTTAAATAAGTAGAAAGGAAATTAAGTAAAAATGGCAGACAGCTTGGAACAATGAAGTAAACAACAAACTGCACTTGGTAAAGCCAGTTCTAGGTGTGCTGCTCAATCTCATGGCAAGGAAATAAAACAACTGAATATGTCAATAAAGATTGCCTTAAATAAGTAGAAAGGAAATTAAGTAAAAATGGCAGACAGCTTGGAACAATGAAGTAAACAACAAACTGCACTTGGTAAAGCCAGTTCTAGGTGTGCTGCTCAATCTCGTGGCAAGGAAATAAAACAAGTAAATATGTCGTTTAAAGATTGCATTAAGTAAGTAGAAAGGAAATTAAGTAAAATTGGCAGACAGCTTAGAACAATGAAGTAAACAAACTGCACTTGGTAAAGCCAGTTCTAGGTGTGGTGCTCAATCTCGTGGCAAGGAAATAAAACAAGTAAATATGTCGTTTAAAGATTGCATTGAATAAGTAGAAAGGAAATTAAGTAAAAATGGCAGAGCGCTTAGAACAATGAAGTAAACAACAAACTGCACTTGGTAAAGCCAGTTCTAGGTGTGCTGCTCAATCTCGTGGCAAGGAAATAAAACAAGCAAATATGTCGTTAAAAGATTGCATTAAATAAGTAGAAAGGAAATTAAGTATAAATGGCAGACAGCTTGGAACAATGAAGTAAACAACAAACTGCACTTGGTAAAGCCAGTTCTAGGTGTGCTGCTCAATCTCGTGGCAAGGAAATAAAACAAGCAAATATGTCGTTAAAAGATTGCATTAAATAAGTACAAAAGAAATTAAGTAAAAATGGCAGACAGCTTGGAACAATGAAGTAAACAACAAACTGCACTTGGTAAAGCCAGTTCTAGGTGTGCTGCTCAATCTCATGGCAAGGAAATAAAACAAGTAAATATGTCGTTTAAAGATTGCATTAAGTAAGCAGAAAGGAAATTAAGTAAAAATGGCAGACAGCTTAGAACAATGAAGTAAACAACAAACTGCACTTGATAAAGCCAGTTCTAGGTGTGGTGCTCAATATCGTGGCAAGGAAATAAAACAAGCAAATATGTCGTTAAAAGATTGCATTAAATAAGTGGAAGGGAAATTAAGTAGAAATGGCAGACAGCTTTGAACAATGAAGTAAACAACAAACTGCACTTGGTAAAGCCAGTTCTAGGTGTGCTGCTCAATCTCGTGGCAAGGAAATAAAACAAGCAAATATGTGGTTAAAAGATTGCATTAAATAAGTAGAAAGGAAATTAAGTAAAAATGGCAGACAGCTTGGAACAATGAAGTAAACAACAAACTGCACTTGGTAAAGCCAGTTCTAGGTGTGATGCTCAATCTCGTGGCAAGGAAATAAAACAAGCAAATATGTCGTTAAAAGATTGCATTAAATAAGTAGAAAGGAAATTAAGTAAAAATGGCAGACAGCTTGGAACAATGAAGTAAACAACAAACTGCACTTGGTAAAGCCAGTTCTAGGTGTGCTGCTCAATCTCGTGGCAAGGAAATAAAACGAGCAAATATGTCGTTAAAAGATTGCATGAAATAAGTAGAAAGGAAATTAAGTAAAAATGGCAGACAGCTTGGAACAATGAAGTAAACAACAAACTGCACTTGGTAAAGCCAGTTCTAGGTGTGCTGCTCAATCTCATGGCAAGGAAATAAAACAACTGAATATGTCAATAAAGATTGCCTTAAATAAGTAGAAAGGAAATTAAGTAAAAATGGCAGACAGCTTGGAACAATGAAGTAAACAACAAACTGCACTTGGTAAAGCCAGTTCTAGGTGTGCTGCTCAATCTCGTGGCAAGGAAATAAAACAAGTAAATATGTCGTTTAAAGATTGCATTAAGTAAGTAGAAAGGAAATTAAGGAAAATTGGCAGACAGCTTAGAACAATGAAGTAAACAAACTGCACTTGGTAAAGCCAGTTCTAGGTGTGGTGCTCAATCTCGTGGCAAGGAAATAAAACAAGTAAATATGTCGTTTAAAGATTGCATTGAATAAGTAGAAAGGAAATTAAGTAAAAATGGCAGAACGCTTAGAACAATGAAGTAAACAACAAACTGCACTTGGTAAAGCCAGTACTAGGTGTGCTGCTCAATCTCGTGGCAAGGAAATAAAACAAGCAAATATGTCGTTAAAAGATTGCATTAAATAAGTAGAAAGGATATTAAGTATAAATGGCAGACAGCTTGGAACAATGAAGTAAACAACAAACTGCACTTGGTAAAGCCAGTTCTAGGTGTGCTGCTCAATCTCGTGGCAAGGAAATAAAACAAGCAAATATGTCGTTAAAAGATTGCATTAAATAAGTAGAAAAGAAATTAAGTAAAAATGGCAGACAGCTTGGAACAATGAAGTAAACAACAAACTGCACTTGGTAAAGCCAGTTCTAGGTGTGCTGCTCAATCTCATGGCAAGGAAATAAAACAAGTAAATATGTCGTGTAAAGATTGCATTAAGTAAGCAGAAAGAAAATTAAGTAAAAATGGCAGACAGCTTAGAACAATGAAGTAAACAACAAACTGCACTTGATAAAGCCAGTTCTAGGTGTGGTGCTCAATATCGTGGCAAGGAAATAAAACAAGCAAATATGTCGTTAAAAGATTGCATTAAATAAGTGGAAGGGAAATTAAGTAGAAATGGCAGACAGCTTTGAACAATGAAGTAAACAACAAACTGCACTTGGTAAAGCCAGTTCTAGGTGTGCTGCTCAATCTCGAGGCAAGGAAATAAAACAAGCAAATATGTGGTTAAAAGATTGCATTAAATAAGTAGAAAGGAAATTAAGTAAAAATGGCAGACAGCTTGGAACAATGAAGTAAACAACAAACTGCACTTGGTAAAGCCAGTTCTAGGTGTGCTGCTCAATCTCGTGGCAAGGAAATAAAACAAGCAAATATGTCGTTAAAAGATTGCATTAAATAAGTAGAAAGGAAATTAAGTAAAAATGGCAGACAGCTTGGAACAATGAAGTAAACAACAAACTGCACTTGGTAAAGCCAGTTCTAGGTGTGCTGCTCAATCTCGTGGCAAGGAAATAAAACGAGCAAATATGTCGTTAAAAGATTGCATGAAATAAGTAGAAAGGAAATTAAGTAAAAATGGCAGACAGCTTGGAACAATGAAGTAAACAACAAACTGCACTTGGTAAAGCCAGTTCTAGGTGTGCTGCTCAATCTCATGGCAAGGAAATAAAACAACTGAATATGTCAATAAAGATTGCCGTAAATAAGTAGAAAGGAAATTAAGTAAAAATGGCAGACAGCTTGGAACAATGAAGTAAACAACAAACTGCACTTGGTAAAGCCAGTTCTAGGTGTGCTGCTCAATCTCGTGGCAAGGAAATAAAACAAGTAAATATGTCGTTTAAAGATTGCATTAAGTAAGTAGAAAGGAAATTAAGTAAAATTGGCAGACAGCTTAGAACAATGAAGTAAACAACAAACTGCACTTGGTAAAGCCAGTTCTAGGTGTGGTGCTCAATCTCGTGGCAAGGAAATAAAACAAGTAAATATGTCGTTTAAAGATTGCATTGAATAAGTAGAAAGGAAATTAAGTAAAAATGGCAGAACGCTTAGAACAATGAAGTAAACAACAAACTGCACTTGGTAAAGCCAGTTCTAGGTGTGCTGCTCAATCTCGTGGCAAGGAAATAAAGCAAGCAAATATGTCGTTAAAAGATTACATTAAATAAGTAGAAAGAAAATTAAGTATAAATGGCAGACAGCTTGGAACAATGAAGTAAACAACAAACTGCACATGGTAAAGCCAGTTCTAGGTGTGCTGCTCAATCTCATGGCAGGGAAATAAAACGAGCAAATATGTCGTTAAAAGATTGCATTAAATAAGTAGAAAAGAAATTAAGTAAAAATGGCAGACAGCTTGGAACAATGAAGTAAACAACAAACTGCACTTGGTAAAGCCAGTTCTAGGTGTGCTGCTCAATCTCATGGCAAGGAAATAAAACAAGTAAATATGTCGTTTAAAGATTGCATTAAGTAAGCAGAAAGGAAATTAAGTAAAAATGGCAGACAGCTTAGAACAATGAAGTAAACAACAAACTGCACTTGATAAAGCCAGTTCTAGGTGTGGTGCTCAATATCGTGGCAAGGAAATAAAACAAGCAAATATGTCGTTAAAAGATTGCATTAAATAAGTGGAAGGGAAATTAAGTAGAAATGGCAGACAGCTTTGAACAATGAAGTAAACAACAAACTGCACTTGGTAAAGCCAGTTCTAGGTGTGCTGCTCAATCTCGAGGCAAGGAAATAAAACAAGCAAATATGTGGTTAAAAGATTGCATTAAATAAGTAGAAAGGAAATTAAGTAAAAATGGCAGACAGCTTGGAACAATGAAGTAAACAACAAACTGCACTTGGTAAAGCCAGTTCTAGGTGTGCTGCTCAATCTCGTGGCAAGGAAATAAAACAAGCAAATATGTCGTTAAAAGATTGCATTAAATAAGTAGAAAGGAAATTAAGTAAAAATGGCAGACAGCTTGGAACAATGAAGTAAACAACAAACTGCACTTGGTAAAGCCAGTTCTAGGTGTGCTGCTCAATCTCGTGGCAAGGAAATAAAACGAGCAAATATGTCGTTAAAAGATTGCATGAAATAAGTAGAAAGGAAATTAAGTAAAAATGGCAGACAGCTTGGAACAATGAAGTAAACAACAAACTGCACTTGGTAAAGCCAGTTCTAGGTGTGCTGCTCAATCTCATGGCAAGGAAATAAAACAACTGAATATGTCAATAAAGATTGCCGTAAATAAGTAGAAAGGAAATTAAGTAAAAATGGCAGACAGCTTGGAACAATGAAGTAAACAACAAACTGCACTTGGTAAAGACAGTTCTAGGTGTGCTGCTCAATCTCGTGGCAAGGAAATAAAACAAGTAAATATGTCGTTTAAAGATTGCATTAAGTAAGTAGAAAGGAAATTAAGTAAAATTGGCAGACAGCTTAGAACAATGAAGTAAACAACAAACTGCACTTGGTAAAGCCAGTTCTAGGTGTGGTGCTCAATCTCGTGGCAAGGAAATAAAACAAGTAAATATGTCGTTTAAAGATTGCATTGAATAAGTAGAAAGGAAATTAAGTAAAAATGGCAGAACGCTTAGAACAATGAAGTAAACAACAAACTGCACTTGGTAAAGCCAGTTCTAGGTGTGCTGCTCAATCTCGTGGCAAGGAAATAAAGCAAGCAAATATGTCATTAAAAGATTACATTAAATAAGTAGAAAGAAAATTAAGTATAAATGGCAGACAGCTTGGAACAATGAAGTAAACAACAAACTGCACATGGTAAAGCCAGTTCTAGGTGTGCTGCTCAATCTCATGGCAGGGAAATAAAACGAGCAAATATGTCGTTAAAAGATTGCATGAAATAAGTAGAAAGGAAATTAAGTAAAAATGGCAGACAGCTTGGAACAATGAAGTAAACAACAAACTGCACTTGGTAAAGCCAGTTCTAGGTGTGCTGCTCAATCTCATGGCAAGGAAATAAAACAACTGAATATGTCAATAAAGATTGCCTTAAATAAGTAGAAAGGAAATTAAGTAAAAATGGCAGACAGCTTGGAACAATGAAGTAAACAACAAACTGCACTTGATAAAGCCAGTTCTAGGTGTGGTGCTCAATATCGTGGCAAGGAAATAAAACAAGCAAATATGTCGTTAAAAGATTGCATTAAATAAGTGGAAGGGAAATTAAGTAGAAATGGCAGACAGCTTTGAACAATGAAGTAAACAACAAACTGCACTTGGTAAAGCCAGTTCTAGGTGTGCTGCTCAATCTCGTGGCAAGGAAATAAAACAAGCAAATATGTGGTTAAAAGATTGCATTAAATAAGTAGAAAGGAAATTAAGTAAAAATGGCAGACAGCTTGGAACAATGAAGTAAACAACAAACTGCACTTGGTAAAGCCAGTTCTAGGTGTGATGCTCAATCTCGTGGCAAGGAAATAAAACAAGCAAATATGTCGTTAAAAGATTGCATTAAATAAGTAGAAAGGAAATTAAGTAAAAATGGCAGACAGCTTGGAACAATGAAGTAAACAACAAACTGCACTTGGTAAAGCCAGTTCTAGGTGTGCTGCTCAATCTCGTGGCAAGGAAATAAAACGAGCAAATATGTCGTTAAAAGATTGCATGAAATAAGTAGAAAGGAAATTAAGTAAAAATGGCAGACAGCTTGGAACAATGAAGTAAACAACAAACTGCACTTGGTAAAGCCAGTTCTAGGTGTGCTGCTCAATCTCATGGCAAGGAAATAAAACAACTGAATATGTCAATAAAGATTGCCTTAAATAAGTAGAAAGGAAATTAAGTAAAAATGGCAGACAGCTTGGAACAATGAAGTAAACAACAAACTGCACTTGGTAAAGCCAGTTCTAGGTGTGCTGCTCAATCTCGTGGCAAGGAAATAAAACAAGTAAATATGTCGTTTAAAGATTGCATTAGGTAAGTAGAAAGGAAATTAAGTAAAATTGGCAGACAGCTTAGAACAATGAAGTAAACAAACTGCACTTGGTAAAGCCAGTTCTAGGTGTGGTGCTCAATCTCGTGGCAAGGAAATAAAACAAGTAAATATGTCGTTTAAAGATTGCATTGAATAAGTAGAAAGGAAATTAAGTAAAAATGGCAGAACGCTTAGAACAATGAAGTAAACAACAAACTGCACTTGGTAAAGCCAGTACTAGGTGTGCTGCTCAATCTCGTGGCAAGGAAATAAAACAAGCAAATATGTCGTTAAAAGATTGCATTAAATAAGTAGAAAGGAAATTAAGTATAAATGGCAGACAGCTTGGAACAATGAAGTAAACAACAAACTGCACTTGGTAAAGCCAGTTCTAGGTGTGCTGCTCAATCTCGTGGCAAGGAAATAAAACAAGCAAATATGTCGTTAAAAGATTGCATTAAATAAGTAGAAAAGAAATTAAGTAAAAATGGCAGACAGCTTGGAACAATGAAGTAAACAACAAACCGCACTTGGTAAAGCCAGTTCTAGGTGTGCTGCTCAATCTCATGGCAAGGAAATAAAACAAGTAAATATGTCGTTTAAAGATTGCATTAAGTAAGCAGAAAGGAAATTAAGTAAAAATGGCAGACAGCTTAGAACAATGAAGTAAACAACAAACTGCACTTGATAAAGCCAGTTCTAGGTGTGGTGCTCAATATCGTGGCAAGGAAATAAAACAAGCAAATATGTCGTTAAAAGATTGCATTAAATAAGTGGAAGGGAAATTAAGTAGAAATGGCAGACAGCTTTGAACAATGAAGTAAACAACAAACTGCACTTGGTAAAGCCAGTTCTAGGTGTGCTGCTCAATCTCGAGGCAAGGAAATAAAACAAGCAAATATGTGGTTAAAAGATTGCATTAAATAAGTAGAAAGGAAATTAAGTAAAAATGGCAGACAGCTTGGAACAATGAAGTAAACAACAAACTGCACTTGGTAAAGCCAGTTCTAGGTGTGCTGCTCAATCTCGTGGCAAGGAAATAAAACAAGCAAATATGTCGTTAAAAGATTGCATTAAATAAGTAGAAAGGAAATTAAGTAAAAATGGCAGACAGCTTGGAACAATGAAGTAAACAACAAACTGCACTTGGTAAAGCCAGTTCTAGGTGTGCTGCTCAATCTCGTGGCAAGGAAATAAAACGAGCAAATATGTCGTTAAAAGATTGCATGAAATAAGTAGAAAGGAAATTAAGTAAAATTGGCAGACAGCGTAGAACAATGAAGTAAACAACAAACTGCACTTGGTAAAGCCAGTTCTAGGTGTGGTGCTCAATCTCGTGGCAAGGAAATAAAACAAGTAAATATGTCGTTTAAAGATTGCATTGAATAAGTAGAAAGGAAATTAAGTAAAAATGGCAGAACGCTTAGAACAATGAAGTAAACAACAAACTGCACTTGGTAAAGCCAGTTCTAGGTGTGCTGCTCAATCTCGTGGCAAGGAAATAAAGCAAGCAAATATGTCGTTAAAAGATTACATTAAATAAGTAGAAAGAAAATTAAGTATAAATGGCAGACAGCTTGGAACAATGAAGTAAACAACAAACTGCACATGGTAAAGCCAGTTCTAGGTGTGCTGCTCAATCTCATGGCAGGGAAATAAAACGAGCAAATATGTCGTTAAAAGATTGCATGAAATAAGTAGAAAGGAAATTAAGTAAAAATGGCAGACAGCTTGGAACAATGAAGTAAACAACAAACTGCACTTGGTAAAGCCAGTTCTAGGTGTGCTGCTCAATCTCATGGCAAGGAAATAAAACAACTGAATATGTCAATAAAGATTGCCTTAAATAAGTAGAAAGGAAATTAAGTAAAAATGGCAGACAGCTTGGAACAATGAAGTAAACAACAAACTGCACTTGATAAAGCCAGTTCTAGGTGTGGTGCTCAATATCGTGGCAAGGAAATAAAACAAGCAAATATGTCGTTAAAAGATTGCATTAAATAAGTGGAAGGGAAATTAAGTAGAAATGGCAGACAGCTTTGAACAATGAAGTAAACAACAAACTGCACTTGGTAAAGCCAGTTCTAGGTGTGCTGCTCAATCTCGTGGCAAGGAAATAAAACAAGCAAATATGTGGTTAAAAGATTGCATTAAATAAGTAGAAAGGAAATTAAGTAAAAATGGCAGACAGCTTGGAACAATGAAGTAAACAACAAACTGCACTTGGTAAAGCCAGTTCTAGGTGTGATGCTCAATCTCGTGGCAAGGAAATAAAACAAGCAAATATGTCGTTAAAAGATTGCATTAAATAAGTAGAAAGGAAATTAAGTAAAAATGGCAGACAGCTTGGAACAATGAAGTAAACAACAAACTGCACTTGGTAAAGCCAGTTCTAGGTGTGCTGCTCAATCTCGTGGCAAGGAAATAAAACGAGCAAATATGTCGTTAAAAGATTGCATGAAATAAGTAGAAAGGAAATTAAGTAAAAATGGCAGACAGCTTGGAACAATGAAGTAAACAACAAACTGCACTTGGTAAAGCCAGTTCTAGGTGTGCTGCTCAATCTCATGGCAAGGAAATAAAACAACTGAATATGTCAATAAAGATTGCCTTAAATAAGTAGAAAGGAAATTAAGTAAAAATGGCAGACAGCTTGGAACAATGAAGTAAACAACAAACTGCACTTGGTAAAGCCAGTTCTAGGTGTGCTGCTCAATCTCGTGGCAAGGAAATAAAACAAGTAAATATGTCGTTTAAAGATTGCATTAGGTAAGTAGAAAGGAAATTAAGTAAAATTGGCAGACAGCTTAGAACAATGAAGTAAACAAACTGCACTTGGTAAAGCCAGTTCTAGGTGTGGTGCTCAATCTCGTGGCAAGGAAATAAAACAAGTAAATATGTCGTTTAAAGATTGCATTGAATAAGTAGAAAGGAAATTAAGTAAAAATGGCAGAACGCTTAGAACAATGAAGTAAACAACAAACTGCACTTGGTAAAGCCAGTACTAGGTGTGCTGCTCAATCTCGTGGCAAGGAAATAAAACAAGCAAATATGTCGTTAAAAGATTGCATTAAATAAGTAGAAAGGAAATTAAGTATAAATGGCAGACAGCTTGGAACAATGAAGTAAACAACAAACTGCACTTGGTAAAGCCAGTTCTAGGTGTGCTGCTCAATCTCGTGGCAAGGAAATAAAACAAGCAAATATGTCGTTAAAAGATTGCATTAAATAAGTAGAAAAGAAATTAAGTAAAAATGGCAGACAGCTTGGAACAATGAAGTAAACAACAAACCGCACTTGGTAAAGCCAGTTCTAGGTGTGCTGCTCAATCTCATGGCAAGGAAATAAAACAAGTAAATATGTCGTTTAAAGATTGCATTAAGTAAGCAGAAAGGAAATTAAGTAAAAATGGCAGACAGCTTAGAACAATGAAGTAAACAACAAACTGCACTTGATAAAGCCAGTTCTAGGTGTGGTGCTCAATATCGTGGCAAGGAAATAAAACAAGCAAATATGTCGTTAAAAGATTGCATTAAATAAGTGGAAGGGAAATTAAGTAGAAATGGCAGACAGCTTTGAACAATGAAGTAAACAACAAACTGCACTTGGTAAAGCCAGTTCTAGGTGTGCTGCTCAATCTCGAGGCAAGGAAATAAAACAAGCAAATATGTGGTTAAAAGATTGCATTAAATAAGTAGAAAGGAAATTAAGTAAAAATGGCAGACAGCTTGGAACAATGAAGTAAACAACAAACTGCACTTGGTAAAGCCAGTTCTAGGTGTGCTGCTCAATCTCGTGGCAAGGAAATAAAACAAGCAAATATGTCGTTAAAAGATTGCATTAAATAAGTAGAAAGGAAATTAAGTAAAAATGGCAGACAGCTTGGAACAATGAAGTAAACAACAAACTGCACTTGGTAAAGCCAGTTCTAGGTGTGCTGCTCAATCTCGTGGCAAGGAAATAAAACGAGCAAATATGTCGTTAAAAGATTGCATGAAATAAGTAGAAAGGAAATTAAGTAAAAATGGCAGACAGCTTGGAACAATGAAGTAAACAACAAACTGCACTTGGTAAAGCCAGTTCTAGGTGTGCTGCTCAATCTCATGGCAAGGAAATAAAACAACTGAATATGTCAATAAAGATTGCCTTAAATAAGTAGAAAGGAAATTAAGTAAAAATGGCAGACAGCTTGGAACAATGAAGTAAACAACAAACTGCACTTGGTAAAGCCAGTTCTAGGTGTGCTGCTCAATCTCGTGGCAAGGAAATAAAACAAGTAAATATGTCGTTTAAAGATTGCATTAAGTAAGTAGAAAGGAAATTAAGTAAAATTGGCAGACAGCTTAGAACAATGAAGTAAACAATAAACTGCACTTGGTAAAGCCAGTTCTAGGTGTGGTGCTCAATCTCGTGGCAAGGAAATAAAACAAGTAAATATGTCGTTTAAAGATTGCATTGAATAAGTAGAAAGGAAATTAAGTAAAAATGGCAGAACGCTTAGAACAATGAAGTAAACAACAAACTGCACTTGGTAAAGCCAGTTCTAGGTGTGCTGCTCAATCTCGTGGCAAGGAAATAAAGCAAGCAAATATGTCGTTAAAAGATTACATTAAATAAGTAGAAAGAAAATTAAGTATAAATGGCAGACAGCTTGGAACAATGAAGTAAACAACAAACTGCACATGGTAAAGCCAGTTCTAGGTGTGCTGCTCAATCTCATGGCAGGGAAATAAAACAAGTGAATATGTCGTTTAAAGATTTCATTAAGTAAGTAGAAAGGAAATTAAGTAAAAATGGCAGACAGCTTAGAACAATGAAGTAAACAACAAACTGCACTTGGTAAAGCCAGTTCTAGGTGTGGTGCTCAATCTCGTGGCAAGGAAATAAAACAAGTAAATATGTCGTTTAAAGATTGCATTAAATAAGTAGAAAGGAAATTAAGTAAAAATGGCAGACAGCTTAGAACAATGAAGTAAACAACAAACTGCACTTGGTAAAGCCAGTTCTAGGTGTGGTGCTCAATCTCGTGGCAAGGAAATAAAACAAGTAAATATGTCGTTTAAAGATTGCATTAAATAAGTAGAAAGGAAATTAAGTAAAAATGGCAGAACGCTTAGAACAGTGAAGTAAACAACAAACTGCACTTGGTAAAGCCAGTTCTAGGTGTGCTGCTCAATCTCGTGGCAAGGAAATAAAACAAGTAAATATGTCGTTCAAAGATTGCATTAAATAAGTAGAAAGGAAATTAAGTAAAAATGGCAGACAGCTTAGAACAATGAAGTAAACAACAAACTGCACTTGGTAAAGCCAGTTTTAGGTGTGGTGCTCAATCTCATGGCAAGGAAATAAAACAAGTAAATATGTCGTTTAAAGATTGCAATAAGTAAGCAGAAAGGAAATTAAGTAAAAATGGCAGACAGCTTAGAACAATGAAGTAAACAACAAACTGCACTTGGTAAAGCCAGTTCTAGGTGTGCTGCTCAATCTCGTGGCAAGGAAATAAAACAAGCAAATATGTCGTTAAAAGATTGCATTAAATAAGTAGAAAGGAAATTAAGTAAAAATGGCAGACAGCTTGGCACAATGAAGTAAACAACAAACTGCACTTGGTAAAGCCAGTTCTAGGTGTGCTGCTCAATCTCGTGGCAAGGAAATAAAACAAGCAAATATGTCGTTAAAAGATTGCATTAAATAAGTAGAAAGGAAATTAAGTAAAAAGGCAGAAAACTTGGAACAATGAAGTAAACAACAAACTGCACTTGGTAAAACCAGTTCTAGGTGTGCTGCTCAATATCGTGGCAAGGAAATAAAACGAGCAAATATGTCGTTAAAAGATTGCATTAAATAAGTAGAAAGGAAATTAAGTAAAAATGGCAGACAGCTTGGAACAATGAAGTAAACAACAAACTGCACTTGGTAAAGCCAGTTCTAGGTGTGCTGCTCAATCTCGTGGCAAGGAAATAAAACAAGCAAATATGTCGTTAAAAGATTGCATTAAATAAGTAGAAAGGAAATTAAGTAAAAATGGCAGACAGCTTGGAACAATGAAGTAAACAACAAACTGCACTTGGTAAAGCTAGTTCTAGGTGTGCTGCTCAATCTCATGGCAAGGAAATAAAACAACTGAATATGTCAATAAAGATTGCCTTAAATAAGTAGAAAGGAAATTAAGTAAAAATGGCAGACAGCTTGGAACAATGAAGTAAACAACAAACTGCACTTGGTAAAGCCAGTTCTAGGTGTGCTGCTCAATCTCGTGGCAAGGAAATAAAACAAGTAAATATGTCGTTTAAAGATTGCATTAAGTAAGTAGAAAGGAAATTAAGTAAAATTGGCAGACAGCTTAGAACAATGAAGTAAACAAACTGCACTTGGTAAAGCCAGTTCTAGGTGTGGTGCTCAATCTCGTGGCAAGGAAATAAAACAAGTAAATATGTCGTTTAAAGATTGCATTGAATAAGTAGAAAGGAAATTAAGTAAAAATGGCAGAACGCTTAGAACAATGAAGTAAACAACAAACTGCACTTGGTAAAGCCAGTTCTAGGTGTGCTGCTCAATCTGGTGGCAAGGAAATAAAACAAGCAAATATGTCGGTAAAAGATTGCATTAAATAAGTAGAAAGGAAATTAAGTATAAATGGCAGACAGCTTGGAACAATGAAGTAAACAACAAACTGCACTTGGTAAAGCCAGTTCTAGGTGTGCTGCTCAATCTCGTGGAAAGGAAAAAAAACAAGCAAATATGTCGTTAAAAGATTGCATTAAATAAGTAGAAAAGAAATTAAGTAAAAATGGCAGACAGCTTGGAACAATGAAGTAAACAACAAACTGCACTTGGTAAAGCCAGTTCTAGGTGTGCTGCTCAATCTCATGGCAAGGAAATATAACAAGTAAATATGTCGTTTAAAGATTGCATTAGGTAAGCAGAAAGGAAATTAAGTAAAAATGGCAGACAGCTTAGAACAATGAAGTAAACAACAAACTGCACTTGACAAAGCCAGTTCTAGGTGTGGTGCTCAATATCGTGGCAAGGAAATAAAACAAGCAAATATGTCGTTAAAAGATTGCATTAAATAAGTGGAAGGGAAATTAAGTAGAAATGGCAGACAGCTTTGAACAATGAAGTAAACAACAAACTGCACTTGGTAAAGCCAGTTCTAGGTGTGCTGCTCAATCTCGTGGCAAGGAAATAAAACAAGCAAATATGTGGTTAAAAGATTGCATTAAATAAGTAGAAAGGAAATTAAGTAAAAATGGCAGACAGCTTGGAACAATGAAGTAAACAACAAACTGCACTTGGTAAAGCCAGTTCTAGGTGTGCTGCTCAATCTCATGGCAAGGAAATAAAACAACTGAATATGTCAATAAAGATTGCCTTAAATAAGTAGAAAGGAAATTAAGTAAAAATGGCAGACAGCTTGGAACAATGAAGTAAACAACAAACTGCACTTGGTAAAGCCAGTTCTAGGTGTGCTGCTCAATCTCGTGGCAAGGAAATAAAACAAGTAAATATGTCGTTTAAAGATTGCATTAAGTAAGTAGAAAGGAAATTAAGTAAAATTGGCAGACAGCTTAGAACAATGAAGTAAACAACAAACTGCACTTGGTAAAGCCAGTTCTAGGTGTGGTGCTCAATCTCGTGGCAAGGAAATAAAACAAGTAAATATGTCGTTTAAAGATTGCATTGAATAAGTAGAAAGGAAATTAAGTAAAAATGGCAGAACGCTTAGAACAATGAAGTAAACAACAAACTGCACTTGGTAAAGCCAGTTCTAGGTGTGCTGCTCAATCTCGTGGCAAGGAAATAAAACAAGCAAATATGTCGTTAAAAGATTGCATTAAATAAGTAGAAAGGAAATTAAGTATAAATGGCAGACAGCTTGGAACAATGAAGTAAACAACAAACTGCACTTGGTAAAGCCAGTTCTAGGTGTGCTGCTTAATCTCGTGGCAAGGAAATAAAACAAGCAAATATGTCGTTAAAAGATTGCAATAAATAAGTAGAAAGGAAATTAAGTAAAAATGGCAGACAGCTTGGAACAATGAAGTAAACAACAAACTGCACTTGGTAAAGCAAGTTCTAGGTGTGCTGCTCAATCTCATGGCAAAGAAATAAAACAAGTGAATATGTCGTTTAAAGATTTCATTAAGTAAGTAGAAAGGAAATTAAGTAAAAATGGCAGACAGCTTAGAACAATGAAGTAAACAACAAACTGCACTTGGTAAAGCCAGTTCTAGGTGTGGTGCTCAATCTCGTGGCAAGGAAATAAAACAAGTAAATATGTCGTTTAAAGATTGCCTTAAATAAGTAGAAAGGAAATTAGGTAAAAATGGCAGACAGCTTGGAACAATGAAGTAAACAACAAACTGCACTTGGTAAAGCCAGTTCTAGGTGTTCTGCTCAATCTCGTGGCAAGGAAATAAAACAAGTAAATATGTCGTTTAAAGATTGCATTAAATAAGTAGAAAGGAAATTAAGTAAAAATGGCAGAACGCTTAGAACAGTGAAGTAAACAACAAACTGCACTTGGTAAAGCCAGTTCTAGGTGTGCTGCTCAATCTGGTGGCAAGGAAATAAAACAAGTAAATATGTCGTTCAAAGATTGCATTAAATAAGTAGAAAGGAAATTAAGTAAAAATGGCAGACAGCTTGGAACAATGAAGTAAACAACAAACTGCACTTGGTAAAGCCAGTTCTAGGTGTGCTGCTCAATCTCATGGCAGGGAAATAAAACAAGTGAATATGTCGTTTAAAGATTTCATTATGTAAGTAGAAAGGAAATTAAGTAAAAATGGCAGATAGCTTAGAACAATGAAGTAAACAACAAACTGCACTTGGTAAAGCCAGTTCTAGGTGTTCTGCTCAATCTCGTGGCAAGGAAATAAAACAAGTAAATATGTCGTTTAAAGATTGCATTAAATAAGAAGGAAATTAAGTAAAAATGGCAGACAGCTTAGAACAATGAAGTAAACAACAAACTGCACTTGGTAAAGCCAGTTCTAGGTGTGGTGCTCAATCTCGTGGCAAGGAAATAAAACAAGCAAATATGTCGTTTAAAGATTGCATTAAATAAGTAGAAAGGAAATTAAGTAAAAATGGCAGAACGCTTAGAACAGTGAAGTAAACAACAAACTGCACTTGGTAAAGCCAGTTCTAGGTGTGCTGCTCAATCTCGTGGCAAGGAAATAAAACAAGTAAATATGTCGTTCAAAGATTGCATTAAATAAGTAGAAAGGAAATTAAGTAAAAATGGCAGACAGCTTAGAACAATGAAGTAAACAACAAACTGCACTTGGTAAAGCCAGTTTTAGGTGTGGTGCTCAATCTCATGGCAAGGAAATAAAACAAGTAAATATGTCGTTTAAAGATTGCAATAAGTAAGCAGAAAGGAAATTAAGTAAAAATGGCAGACAGCTTAGAACAATGAAGTAAACAACAAACTGCACTTGGTAAAGCCAGTTCTAGGTGTGCTGCTCAACCTCGTGGCAAGGAAATAAAACAAGCAAATATGTCGTTAAAAGATTGCATTAAATAAGTAGAAAGGAAATTAAGTAAAAATGGCAGACAGCTTGGAACAATGAAGTAAACAACAAACTGCACTTGGTAAAGCCAGTTCTAGGTGTGCTGCTCAATCTCGTGGCAAGGAAATAAAACAAGCAAATATGTCGTTAAAAGATTGCATTAAATAAGTAGAAAGGAAATTAAGTAAAAATGGCAGACAGCTTGGAACAATGAAGTAAACAACAAACTGCACTTGGTAAAGCCAGTTCTAGGTGTGCTGCTCAATATCGTGGCAAGGAAATAAAACGAGCAAATATGTCGTTAAAAGATTGCATTAAATAAGTAGAAAGGAAATTAAGTAAAAATGGCAGACAGCTTGGAACAATGAAGTAAACAACAAACTGCACTTGGTAAAGCCAGTTCTAGGTGTGCTGCTCAATCTCGTGGCAAGGAAATAAAACAAGCAAATATGTCGTTAAAAGATTGCATTAAATAAGTAGAAAGGATATTAAGTAAAAATGGCAGACAGCTTGGAACAATGAAGTAAACAACAAACTGCACTTGGTAAAGCCAGTTCTAGGTGTGCTGCTCAATCTCATGGCAAGGAAATAAAACAACTGAATATGTCAATAAAGATTGCCTTAAATAAGTAGAAAGGAAATTAAGTAAAAATGGCAGACAGCTTGGAACAATGAAGTAAACAACAAACTGCACTTGGTAAAGCCAGTTCTAGGTGTGCTGCTCAATCTCGTGGCAAGGAAATAAAACAAGTAAATATGTCGTTTAAAGATTGCATTAAGTAAGTAGAAAGGAAATTAAGTAAAATTGGCAGACAGCTTAGAACAATGAAGTAAACAAACTGCACTTGGTAAAGCCAGTTCTAGGTGTGGTGCTCAATCTCGTGGCAAGGAAATAAAACAAGTAAATATGTCGTTTAAAGATTGCATTGAATAAGTAGAAAGGAAATTAAGTAAAAATGGCAGAACGCTTAGAACAATGAAGTAAACAACAAACTGCACTTGGTAAAGCCAGTTCTAGGTGTGCTGCTCAATCTCGTGGCAAGGAAATAAAACAAGCAAATATGTCGTTAAAAGATTGCATTAAATAAGTAGAAAGGAAATTAAGTATAAATGGCAGACAGCTTGGAACAATGAAGTAAACAACAAACTGCACTTGGTAAAGCCAGTTCTAGGTGTGCTGCTCAATCTCGTGGCAAGGAAATAAAACAAGCAAATATGTCGTTAAAAGATTGCATTAAATAAGTAGAAAAGAAATTAAGTAAAAATGGCAGACAGCTTGGAACAATGAAGTAAACAACAAACTGCACTTGGTAAAGCCAGTTCTAGGTGTGCTGCTCAATCTCATGGCATGGAAATCAAACAAGTAAATATGTCGTTTAAAGATTGCATTAAGTAAGCAGAAAGGAAATTAAGTAAAAATGGCAGACAGCTTAGAACAATGAAGTAAACAACAAACTGCACTTGATAAAGCCAGTTCTAGGTGTGGTGCTCAATATCGTGGCAAGGAAATAAAACAAGCAAATATGTCGTTAAAAGATTGCATTAAATAAGTGGAAGGGAAATTAAGTAGAAATGGCAGACAGCTTTGAACAATGAAGTAAACAACAAACTGCACTTGGTAAAGCCAGTTCTAGGTGTGCGGCTCAATCTCGTGGCAAGGAAATAAAACAAGCAAATATGTGGTTAAAAGATTGTATTAAATAAGTAGTTAATAAGAACAGAAAGTTGGGCTAGTTGGTGTGGATTCATACTTGACAGCGCAAAAAAACGAGGACAAAAGCGAACGAGGAGACACAACACAAGCGCAGACTATCAACTGAACTTTTATTCACTGAAAGGAAGCTTTAGAGGCGTGATAAAACACAAAAAACAACAAAAGGAACCGCCACATCCGATGTACAAAGAAATCAATGACATTTCATTCCTGCGTGATAAGGAACACCACAGCAACAGGAAAACCAAATTCAATCACATCAGGCCAACTCCCCGTACTGTCTACTTGCCCCCAAGAAACTGCGCAGAAAAGGAACTTCCTTATCCTGCAGGCTGACCGACGGTGATGCGGCACACGCTTCACTCTCTTTCTTAATCAAGTAAGCTTCTATCAACTCCCGGCATACCCTATCTTTGTGCCTGAACAAGATACTTGTCCTGTCAAGGCGAGGAAAGCAATCTTTGCAATCCCTGCAGTGCAAAGCGAGGTTGGAGGACACAGCACCTTTTAGAGATCTGCGGTGTTCCGCTAGACGCTCATTGATACATCGACCAGTCTGGCCGATGTAATTCTTACCACAGGAAAGTGGAACGCGATACACAACACATGTGTCGCAATCTGTGAGCCTCTTTCTGTGGGCTATCGTGCAATCATTCACTGCGCGGTTACCACCATGCTCAATCTTTTTGCGCACAGCACTGCACACACCACCGAGTTTGTTCTTCGCGGTGAAAACAACTTTCGCCCCGTACCTCGCCCCCACTTTTCTTAGGCGATGTGAAATGCCGTGCACGTAGGGGATTCCTACCAATTGTTTTTCCGCAACGTTCTCTTTCGCGATGACCGGGGGCCTGCCTGACCTGGCTAAGATCCTTTCAGTGACCCTACCCAGAGTCTGATCAGGAAAACCTGCTTCCTTTAACCTGCGCGTTTGTCCCAGGAAGCTTGTTCCAACCTTGTGGGAGCAGGATTTTGAGAGAGAAGCTTTTAGGCAAGAAGTAGCAATGCCGGCCTTTACCAATTTTGAATGACCAGAACTGTGATTGAGGAGGGGCTTTTCCGTTCGTGGGTGATACTCCCTGGGTGATACTGCTGGGAGTATCACCCACGAACGGAAAAGCCCCTCCTCAATCACAGTTCTGGTCATTCAAAATTGGTAAAGGCCGGCATTGCTACTTCTTGCCTAAAAGCTTCTCTCTCAAAATCCTGCTCCCACAAGGTTGGAACAAGCTTCCTGGGACAAACGCGCAGGTTAAAGGAAGCAGGTTTTCCTGATCAGACTCTGGGTAGGGTCACTGAAAGGATCTTAGCCAGGTCAGGCAGGCCCCCGGTCATCGCGAAAGAGAACGTTGCGGAAAAACAATTGGTAGGAATCCTCTACGTGCACGGCATTTCACATCGCCTAAGAAAAGTGGGGGCGAGGTACGGGGCGAAAGTTGTTTTCACCGCGAAGAACAAACTCGGTGGTGTGTGCAGTGCTGTGCGCAAAAAGATTGAGCATGGTGGTAACCGCGCAGTGAATGATTGCACGATAGCCCACAGAAAGAGGCTCACAGATTGCGACGCATGTGTTGTGTATCGCGTTCCACTTTCCTGTGGTAAGAATTACATCGGCCAGACTGGTCGATGTATCAATGAGCGTCTAGCGGAACACCGCAGATCTCTAAAAGGTGCTGTGTCCTCCAACCTCGCTTTGCACTGCAGGGATTGCAAAGATTGCTTTCCTCGCCTTGACAGGACAAGTATCTTGTTCAGGCACAAAGATAGGGTATGCCGGGAGTTGATAGAAGCTTACTTGATTAAGAAAGAGAGTGAAGCGTGTGCCGCATCACCGTCGGTCAGCCTGCAGGATAAGGAAGTTCCTTTTCTGCGCAGTTTCTTGGGGGCAAGTAGACAGTACAGGGAGTTGGCCTGATGTGATTGAATTTGGTTTTCCTGTTGCTGTGGTGTTCCTTATCACGCAGGAATGAAATGTCATTGATTTCTTTGTACATCGGATGTGGCGGTTCCTTTTGTTGTTTTTTGTGTTTTATCACGCCTCTAAAGCTTCCTTTCAGTGAATAAAAGTTCAGTTGATAGTCTGCGCTTGTGTTGTGTCTCCTCGTTCGCTTTTGTCCTCGTTTTTTTTGCGCTGTCAAGTATAAATAAGTAGAAAGGAAATTAGGTAAAAATGGCAGACAGCTTGGAACAATGAAGTAAACAACAAACTGCACTTGGTAAAGCCAGTTCTAGGTGTGCTGCTGAATCTCGTGGCAAGGAAATAAAACAAGCAAATATGTCGTTAAAAGATTGCATTAAATAAGTACAAAAGAAATTAAGTAAAAATGGCAGACAGCTTGGAACAATGAAGTAAACAACAAACTGCACTTGGTAAAGCCAGTTCTAGGTGTGCTGCTCAATCTCGTGGCAAGGAAATAAAACGAGCAAATATGTCGTTAAAAGATTGCATGAAATAAGTAGAAAGGAAATTAAGTAAAAATGGCAGACAGCTTGGAACAATGAAGTAAACAACAAACTGCACTTGGTAAAGCCAGTTCTAGGTGTGCTGCTCAATCTCATGGCAAGGAAATAAAACAACTGAATATGTCAATAAAGATTGCCTTAAATAAGTAGAAAGGAAATTAAGTAAAAATGGCAGACAGCTTGGAACAATGAAGTAAACAACAAACTGCACTTGGTAAAGCCAGTTCTAGGTGTGCTGCTCAATCTCGTGGCAAGGAAATAAAACAAGCAAATATGTCGTTAAAAGATTGCATTAAATAAGTAGAAAGAAAATTAAGTATAAATGGCAGACAGCTTGGAACAATGAAGTAAACAACAAACTGCACTTGGTAAAGCCAGTTCTAGGTGTGCTGCTCAATCTCGTGGCAAGGAAATAAAACAAGCAAATATGTCGTTAAAAGATTGCATTAAATAAGTAGAAAGGAAATTAAGTAAAAATGGCAGACAGCTTGGAACAATGAAGTAAACAACAAACTGCACTTGGTAAAGCCAGTTCTAGGTGTGCTGCTCAATCTCATGGCAGGGAAATAAAACAAATGAATATGTCGTTTAAAGATTTCATTAAGTAAGTAGAAAGGAAATTAAGTAAAAATGGCAGACAGCTTGGAACAATGAAGTAAACAACAAACTGCACTTGGTAAAGCCAGTTCTAGGTGTGCTGCTCAATCTCATGGCAGGGAAATAAAACAAGTGAATATGTCGTTTAAAGATTTCATTAAGTAGAAAGGAAATTAAGTAAAAATGGCAGACAGCTTAGAACAATGAAGTAAACAACAAACTGCACTTGGTAAAGCCAGTTCTAGGTGTTCTGCTCAATCTCGTGGCAAGAAAATAAAACAAGTAAATATGTCGTTTAAAGATTGCATTAAATAAGTAGAAAGGAAATTAAGTAAAAATGGCAGACAGCTTAGAACAATGAAGTAAACAACAAACTGCACTTGGTAAAGCCAGTTCTAGGTGTGGTGCTCAATCTCGTGGCAAGGAAATAAAACAAGTAAATATGTCGTTTAAAGATTGCATTAAATAAGTAGAAAGGAAATTAAGTAAAAATGGCAGAACGCTTAGAACAGTGAAGTAAACAACAAACTGCACTTGGTAAAGCCAGTTCTAGGTGTTCTGCTCAATCTCGTGGCAAGGAAATAAAACAAGTAAATATGTCGTTTAAAGATTGCATTAAATAAGTAGAAAGGAAATTAAGTAAAAATGGCAGACAGCTTGAACAATGAAGTAAACAACAAACTGCACTTGGTAAAGCCAGTTCTAGGTGTGCTGCTCAATCTCGTGGCAAGGAAATAAAACAAGTAAATATGTCGTTCAAAGATTGCATTAAATAAGTAGAAAGGAAATTAAGTAAAAATGGCAGACAGCTTAGAACAATGAAGTAAACAACAAACTGCACTTGGTAAAGCCAGTTTTAGGTGTGGTGCTCAATCTCATGGCAAGGAAATAAAACAAGTAAATATGTCGTTTAAAGATTGCACTAAGTAAGCACAAAGGAAATTAAGTAAAAATGGCAGACAGCTTAGAACAATGAAGTAAACAACAAACTGCACTCGGTAAAGCCAGTTCTAGGTGTGCTGCTCAATCTCGTGGCAAGGAAATAAAACAAGCAAATATGTCGTTAAGATTGCATTAAATAAGTAGAAAGGAAATTAAGTAAAAATGGCAGACAGCTTGGAACAATGAAGTAAACAACAAACTGCACTTGGTAAAGCCAGTTCTAGGTGTGCTGCTCAATATCGTGGCAAGGAAATAAAACGAGCAAATATGTCGTTAAAAGATTGCATTAAATAAGTAGAAAGGAAATTAAGTAAAAATGGCAGACAGTTTGGAACAATGAAGTAAACAACAAACTGCACTTGGTAAAGCCAGTTCTAGGTGTGCTGCTCAATCTCGTGGCAAGGAAATAAAACAAGCAAATATGTCGTTAAAAGATTGCATTAAATAAGTAGAAAGGAAATTAAGTAAAAATGGCAGACAGCTTGGAACAATGAAGTAAACAACAAACTGCACTTGGTAAAGCCATTTCTAGGTGTGCTGCTCAATCTCATGGCAAGGAAATAAAACAACTGAATATGTCAATAAAGATTGCCTTAAATAAGTAGAAAGGAAATTAAGTAAAAATGGCAGACAGCTTGGAACAATGAAGTAAACAACAAACTGCACTTGGTAAAGCCAGTTCTAGGTGTGCTGCTCAATCTCGTGGCAAGGAAATAAAACAAGTAAATATGTCGTTTAAAGATTGCATTAAGTAAGTAGAAAGGAAATTAAGTAAAATTGGCAGACAGCTTAGAACAATGAAGTAAACAAACTGCACTTGGTAAAGCCAGTTCTAGGTGTGGTGCTCAATCTCGTGGCAAGGAAATAAAATAGGTAAATATGTCGTTTAAAGATTGCATTGAATAAGTAGAAAGGAAATTAAGTAAAAATGGCAGAACGCTTAGAACAATGAAGTAAACAACAAACTGCACTTGGTAAAGCCAGTTCTAGGTGTGCTGCTCAATCTCGTGGCAAGGAAATAAAACAAGCAAATATGTCGTTAAAAGATTGCATTAAATAGGTAGAAAGGAAATTAAGTACGAATGGCAGACAGCTTGGAACAATGAAGTAAACAACAAACTGCACTTGGTAAAGCCAGTTCTAGGTGTGCTGCTCAATCTCGTGGCAAGGAAATAAAACAAGCAAATATGTCGTCAAAAGATTGCATTAAATAAGTAGAAAAGAAATTAAGTAAAAATGGCAGACAGCTTGGAACAATGAAGTAAACAACAAACTGCACTTGGTAAAGCCAGTCCTAGGTGTGCTGCTCAATCTCATGGCAAGGAAATAAAACAAGTAAATATGTCGTTTAAAGATTGCATTAAGTAAGCAGAAAGGAAATTAAGTAAAGATGGCAGACAGCTTAGAACAATGAAGTAAACAACAAACTGCACTTGATAAAGCCAGTTCTAGGTGTGGTGCTCAATATCGTGGCAAGGAAATAAAACAAGCAAATATGTCGTTAAAAGATTGCATTAAATAAGTGGAAGGGAAATTAAGTAGAAATGGCAGACAGCTTTGAACAATGAAGTAAACAACAAACTGCACTTGGTAAAGCCAGTTCTAGGTGTGCTGCTCAATCTCGTGGCAAGGAAATAAAACAAGCAAATATGTGGTTAAAAGATTGCATTAAATAAGTAGAAAGGAAATTAAGTAAAAATGGCAGACAGCTTGGAACAATGAAGTAAACAACAAACTGCACTTGGTAAAGCCAGTTCTAGGTGTGCTGCTCAATCTCGTGGCAAGGAAATAAAACAAGCAAATATGTCGTTAAAAGATTGCATTAAATAAGTAGAAAGGAAATTAAGTAAAAATGGCAGACAGCTTGGAACAATGAAGTAAACAACAAACTGCACTTGGTAAAGCCAGTTTTAGGTGTGGTGCTCAATCTCATGGCAAGGAAATAAAACAAGTAAATATGTCGTTTAAAGATTGCAATAAGTAAGCAGAAAGGAAATTAAGTAAAAATGGCAGACAGCTTAGAACAATGAAGTAAACAACAAACTGCACTTGGTAAAGCCAGTTCTAGGTGTGCTGCTCAATCTCGTGGCAAGGAAATAAAACAAGCAAATATGTCGTTAAAAGATTGCATTAAATAAGTAGAAAGGAAATTAAGTAAAAATGGCAGACAGCTTGGCACAATGAAGTAAACAACAAACTGCACTTGGTAAAGCCAGTTCTAGGTGTGCTGCTCAATCTCGTGGCAAGGAAATAAAACAAGAAAATATGTCGTTAAAAGATTGCATTAAATAAGTAGAAAGGAAATTAAGTAAAAAGGCAGAAAACTTGGAACAATGAAGTAAACAACAAACTGCACTTGGTAAAGCCAGTTCTAGGTGTGCTGCTCAATATCGTGGCAAGGAAATAAAACGAGCAAATATGTCGTTAAAAGATTGCATTAAATAAGTAGAAAGGAAATTAAGTAAAAATGGCAGACAGCTTGGAACAATGAAGTAAACAACAAACTGCACTTGGTAAAGCCAGTTCTAGGTGTGCTGCTCAATCTCGTGGCAAGGAAATAAAACAAGCAAATATGTCGTTAAAAGATTGCATTAAATAAGTAGAAAGGAAATTAAGTAAAAATGGCAGACAGCTTGGAACAATGAAGTAAACAACAAACTGCACTTGGTAAAGCCAGTTCTAGGTGTGCTGCTCAATCTCATGGCAAGGAAATAAAACAACTGAATATGTCAATAAAGATTGCCTTAAATAAGTAGAAAGGAAATTAAGTAAAAATGGCAGACAGCTTGGAACAATGAAGTAAACAACAAACTGCACTTGGTAAAGCCAGTTCTAGGTGTGCTGCTCAATCTCGTGGCAAGGAAATAAAACAAGTAAATATGTCGTTTAAAGATTGCATTAAGTAAGTAGAAAGGAAATTAAGTAAAATTGGCAGACAGCTTAGAACAATGAAGTAAACAAACTGCACTTGGTAAAGCCAGTTCTAGGTGTGGTGCTCAATCTCGTGGCAAGGAAATAAAACAAGTAAATATGTCGTTTAAAGATTGCATTGAATAAGTAGAAAGGAAATTAAGTAAAAATGGCAGAACGCTTAGAACAATGAAGTAAACAACAAACTGCACTTGGTAAAGCCAGTTCTAGGTGTGCTGCTCAATCTCGTGGCAAGGAAATAAAACAAGCAAATATGTCGGTAAAAGATTGCATTAAATAAGTAGAAAGGAAATTAAGTATAAATGGCAGACAGCTTGGAACAATGAAGTAAACAACAAACTGCACTTGGTAAAGCCAGTTCTAGGTGTGCTGCTCAATCTCGTGGAAAGGAAATAAAACAAGCAAATATGTCGTTAAAAGATTGCATTAAATAAGTAGAAAAGAAATTAAGTAAAAATGGCAGACAGCTTGGAACAATGAAGTAAACAACAAACTGCACTTGGTAAAGCCAGTTCTAGGTGTGCTGCTCAATCTCATGGCAAGGAAATAAAACAAGTAAATATGTCGTTTAAAGATTGCATTAGGTAAGCAGAAAGGAAATTAAGTAAAAATGGCAGACAGCTTAGAACAATGAAGTAAACAACAAACTGCACTTGATAAAGCCAGTTCTAGGTGTGGTGCTCAATATCGTGGCAAGGAAATAAAACAAGCAAATATGTCGTTAAAAGATTGCATTAAATAAGTGGAAGGGAAATTAAGTAGAAATGGCAGACAGCTTTGAACAATGAAGTAAACAACAAACTGCACTTGGTAAAGCCAGTTCTAGGTGTGCTGCTCAATCTCGTGGCAAGGAAATAAAACAAGCAAATATGTGGTTAAAAGATTGCATTAAATAAGTAGAAAGGAAATTAAGTAAAAATGGCAGACAGCTTGGAACAATGAAGTAAACAACAAACTGCACTTGGTAAAGCCAGTTCTAGGTGTGCTGCTCAATCTCGTGGCAAGGAAATAAAACAAGCAAATATGTCGTTAAAAGATTGCATTAAATAAGTAGAAAGGAAATTAAGTAAAAATGGCAGACAGCTTGGAACAATAAAGTAAACAACAAACTGCACTTGGTAAAGCCAGTTTTAGGTGTGCTGCTCAATCTCGTGGCAAGGAAATAAAACGAGCAAATATGTCGTTAAAAGATTGCATGAAATAAGTAGAAAGGAAATTAAGTAAAAATGGCAGACAGCTTGGAACAATGAAGTAAACAACAAACTGCACTTGGTAAAGCCAGTTCTAGGTGTGCTGCTCAATCTCATGGCAAGGAAATAAAACAACTGAATATGTCAATAAAGATTGCCTTAAATAAGTAGAAAGGAAATTAAGTAAAAATGGCAGACAGCTTGGAACAATGAAGTAAACAACAAACTGCACTTGGTAAAGCCAGTTCTAGGTGTGCTGCTCAATCTCGTGGCAAGGAAATAAAACAAGTAAATATGTCGTTTAAAGATTGCATTGAATAAGTAGAAAGGAAATTAAGTAAAAATGGCAGAACGCTTAGAACAATGAAGTAAACAACAAACTGCACTTGGTAAAGCCAGTTCTAGGTGTGCTGCTCAATCTCGTGGCAAGGAAATAAAACAAGCAAATATGTCGTTAAAAGATTGCATTAAATAAGTAGAAAGGAAATTAAGTATAAATGGCAGACAGCTTGGAACAATGAAGTAAACAACAAACTGCACTTGGTAAAGCCAGTTCTAGGTGTGCTGCTCAATCTCGTGGCAAGGAAATAAAACAAGCAAATATGTCGTTAAAAGATTGCAATAAATAAGTAGAAAGGAAATTAAGTAAAAATGGCATACAGCTTGGAACAATGAAGTAAACAACAAACTGCACTTGGTAAAGCAAGTTCTAGGTGCGCTGCTCAATCTCATGGCAAGGAAATAAAACAAGTGAATATGTCGTTTAAAGATTTCATTAAGTAAGTAGAAAGGAAATTAAGTAAAAATGGCAGACAGCTTAGAACAATGAAGTAAACAACAAACTGCACTTGGTAAAGCCAGTTCTAGGTGTGGTGCTCAATCTCGTGGCAAGGAAATAAAACAAGTAAATATGTCGTTTAAAGATTGCCTTAAATAAGTAGAAAGGAAATTAGGTAAAAATGGCAGACAGCTTGGAACAATGAAGTAAACAACAAACTGCACTTGGTAAAGCCAGTTCTAGGTGTTCTGCTCAATCTCGTGGCAAGGAAATAAAACAAGTAAATATGTCGTTTAAAGATTGCATTAAATAAGTAGAAAGAAAATTAAGTAAAAATGGCAGACAGCTTAGAACAATGAAGTAAACAACAAACTGCACTTGGTAAAGCCAGTTCTAGGTGTGGTGCTCAATCTCGTGGCAAGGAAATAAAACAAGTAAATATGTCGTTTAAAGATTGAATTAAATAAGTAGAAAGGAAATTAAGTAAAAATGGCAGAACGCTTAGAACAGTGAAGTAAACAACAAACTGCACTTGGTAAAGCCAGTTCTAGGTGTGCTGCTCAATCTGGTGGCAAGGAAATAAAACAAGTAAATATGTCGTTCAAAGATTGCATTAAATAAGTAGAAAGGAAATTAAGTAAAAATGGCAGACAGCTTAGAACAATGAAGTAAACAACAAACTGCACTTGGTAAAGCCAGTTCTAGGTGTTCTGCTCAATCTCGTGGCAAGGAAATAAAACAAGTAAATATGTCGTTTAAAGATTGCAATAAATAAGAAGGAAATTAGGTAAAAATGGCAGACAGCTTAGAACAATGAAGTAAACAACAAACTGCACTTGGTAAAGGCAGTTCTAGGTGTGGTGCTCAATCTCGTGGCAAGGAAATAAAACAAGCAAATATGTCGTTTAAAGATTGCATTAAATAAGTAGAAAGGAAATTAAGTAAAAATGGCAGAACGCTTAGAACAGTGAAGTAAACAACAAACTGCACTTGGTAAAGCCAGTTCTAGGTGTGCTGCTCAATCTCGTGGCAAGGAAATAAAGCAAGTAAATATGTCGTTCAAAGATTGCATTAAATAAGTAGAAAGGAAATTAAGTAAAAATGGCAGACAGCTTAGAACAATGAAGTAAACAACAAACTGCACTTGGTAAAGCCAGTTTTAGGTGTGGTGCTCAATCTCATGGCAAGGAAATAAAACAAGTAAATATGTCGTTTAAAGATTGCAATAAGTAAGCAGAAAGGAAATTAAGTAAAAATGGCAGACAGCTTAGAACAATGAAGTAAACAACCAACTGCACTTGGTAAAGCCAGTTCTAGGTGTGCTGCTCAATCTCGTGGCAAGGAAATAAAACAAGCAAATATGTCGTTAAAAGATTGCATTAAATAAGTAGAAAGGAAATTAAGTAAAAATGGCAGACAGCTTGGAACAATGAAGTAAACAGCAAACTGCACTTGGTAAAGCCAGTTCTAGGTGTGCTGCTCAATCTCATGGCAAGGAAATAAAACAACTGAATATGTCAATAAAGATTGCCTTAAATAAGTAGAAAGGAAATTAAGTAAAAATGGCAGACAGCTTGGAACAATGAAGTAAACAAAAAACTGCACTTGGTAAATCCAGTTCTAGGTGTGCTGCTCAATCTCGTGGCAAGGAAATAAAACAAGCAAATATGTCGTTAAAAGATTGCATTAAATAAGTAGAAAGAAAATTAAGTATAAATGGCAGACAGCTTGGAACAATGAAGTAAACAACAAACTGCACTTGGTAAAGCCAGTTCTAGGTGTGCTGCTCAATCTCGTGGCAAGGAAATAAAACAAGCAAATATGTCGTTAAAAGATTGCATTAAATAAGTAGAAAGGAAATTAAGTAAAAATGGCAGACAGCTTGGAACAATGAAGTAAACAACAAACTGCACTTGGTAAAGCCAGTTCTAGGTGTGCTGCTCAATCTCATGGCAGGGAAATAAAACAAATGAATATGTCGTTTAAAGATTTCATTAAGTAAGTAGAAAGGAAATTAAGTAAAAATGGCAGACAGCTTGGAACAATGAAGTAAACAACAAACTGCACTTGGTAAAGCCAGTTCTAGGTGTGCTGCTCAATCTCATGGCAGGGAAATAAAACAAGTGAATATGTCGTTTAAAGATTTCATTAAGTAAGTAGAAAGGAAATCAAGTAAAAATGGCAGACAGCTTAGAACAATGAAGTAAACAACAAACTGCACTTGGTAAAGCCAGTTCTAGGTGTTCTGCTCAATCTCGTGGCAAGGAAATAAAACAAGTAAATATGTCGTTTAAAGATTGCATTAAATAAGTAGAAAGGAAATTAAGTAAAAATGGCAGACAGCTTAGAACAATGAAGTAAACAACAAACTGCACTTGGTAAAGCCAGTTCTAGGTGTGGTGCTCAATCTCGTGGCAAGGAAATAAAACAAGTAAATATGTCGTTTAAAGATTGCATTAAATAAGTAGAAAGGAAATTAAGTAAAAATGGCAGACAGCTTAGAACAATGAAGTAAACAACAAACTGCACTTGGTAAAGCCAGTTCTAGGTGTGCTGCTCAATCTCGTGGCAAGGAAATAAAACAAGTAAATATGTCGTTCAAAGATTGCATTAAATAAGTAGAATGAAATTAAGCAAAAATGGCAGACAGCTTAGAACAATGAAGTAAACAACAAACTGCACTTGGTAAAGCCAGTTTTAGGTGTGGTGCTCAATCTCATGGCAAGGAAATAAAACAAGTAAATATGTCGTTTAAAGATTGCAATAAGTAAGCACAAAGGAAATTAAGTAAAAATGGCAGACAGCTTAGAACAATGAAGTAAACAACAAACTGCACTCGGTAAAGCCAGTTCTAGGTGTGCTGCTCAATCTCGTGGCAAGGAAATAAAACGAGCAAATATGTCGTTAAAAGATTGCATTAAATAAGTAGAAAGGAAATTAAGTAAAAATGGCAGACAGCTTGGAACAATGAAGCAAACAACAAACTGCACTTGGTAAAGCCAGTTCTAGGTGTGCTGCTCAATATCGTGGCAAGGAAATAAAACGAGCAAATATGTCGTTAAAAGATTGCATTAAATAAGTAGAAAGGAAATTAAGTAAAAATGGCAGACAGCTTGGAACAATGAAGCAAACAACAAACTGCACTTGGTAAAGCCAGTTCTAGGTGTGCTGCTCAATCTCGTGGCAAGGAAATTAAACAAGCAAATATGTCGTTAAAAGATTGCATTAAATAAGTAGAAAGGAAATTAAGTAAAAATGGCAGACAGCTTGGAACAATGAAGTAAACAACAAACTGCACTTGGTAAAGCCATTCCTAGGTGTGCTGCTCAATCTCATGGCAAGGAAATAAAACAACTGAATATGTCAATAAAGATTGCCTTAAATAAGTAGAAAGGAAATTAAGTAAAAATGGCAGACAGCTTGGAACAATGAAGTAAACAACAAACTGCACTTGGTAAAGCCAGTTCTAGGTGTGCTGCTCAATCTCGTGGCAAGGAAATAAAACAAGTAAATATGTCGTTTAAAGATTGCATTGAATAAGTAGAAAGGAAATTAAGTAAAAATGGCAGAACGCTTAGAACAATGAAGTAAACAACAAACTGCACTTGGTAAAGCCAGTTCTAGGTGTGCTGCTCAATCTCGTGGCAAGGAAATAAAACAAGCAAATATGTCGTTAAAAGATTGCATTAAATAAGTAGAAAGGAAATTAAGTACGAATGGCAGACAGCTTGGAACAATGAAGTAAACAACAAACTGCACTTGGTAAAGCCAGTTCTAGGTGTGCTGCTCAATCTCGTGGCAAGGAAATAAAACAAGCAAATATGTCGTCAAAAGATTGCAATAAATAAGTAGAAAAGAAATTAAGTAAAAATGGCAGACAGCTTGGAACAATGAAGTAAACAACAAACTGCACTTGGTAAAGCCAGTCCTAGGTGTGCTGCTCAATCTCATGGCAAGGAAATAAAACAAGTAAATATGTCGTTTAAAGATTGCATTAAGTAAGCAGAAAGGAAATTAAGTAAAGATGGCAGACAGCTTAGAACAATGAAGTAAACAACAAACTGCACTTGATAAAGCCAGTTCTAGGTGTGGTGCTCAATATCGTGGCAAGGAAATAAAACAAGCAAATATGTCGTTAAAAGATTGCATTAAATAAGTGGAAGGGAAATTAAGTAGAAATGGCAGACAGCTTTGAACAATGAAGTAAACAACAAACTGCACTTGGTAAAGCCAGTTCTAGGTGTGCTGCTCAATCTCGTGGCAAGGAAATAAAACAAGCAAATATGTGGTTAAAAGATTGCATTAAATAAGTAGAAAGGAAATTAAGTAAAAATGGCAGACAGCTTGGAACAATGAAGTAAACAACAAACTGCACTTGGTAAAGCCAGTTCTAGGTGTGCTGCTCAATCTCGTGGCAAGGAAATAAAACAAGCAAATATGTCGTTAAAAGATTGCATTAAATAAGTAGAAAGGAAATTAAGTAAAAATGGCAGACAGCTTGGAACAATGAAGTAAACAACAAACTGCACTTGGTAAAGCCAGTTCTAGGTGTGCTGCTGAATCTCGTGGCAAGGAAATAAAACGAGCAAATATGTCGTTAAAATATTGCATGAAATAAGTAGAAAGGAAATTAAGTAAAAATGGCAGATAGCTTGGAACAATGAAGTAAACAACAAACTGCACTTGGTAAAGCCAGTACTAGGTGTGCTGCTCAATCTCATGGCAAGGAAATAAAACAACTGAATATGTCAATAAAGATTGCCTTAAATAAGTAGAAAGGAAATTAAGTAAAAATGGCAGACAGCTTGGAACAATGAAGTAAACAACAAACTGCACTTGGTAAAGCCAGTTCTAGGTGTGCTGCTCAATCTCGTGGCAAGGAAATAAAACAAGTAAATATGTCGTTTAAAGATTGCATTAAGTAAGTAGAAAGGAAATTAAGTAAAATTGGCAGACAGCTTAGAACAATGAAGTAAACAACAAACTGCACTTGGTAAAGCCAGTTCTAGGTGTGGTGCTCAATCTCGTGGCAAGGAAATAAAACAAGTAAATATGTCGTTTAAAGATTGCATTGAATAAGTAGAAAGGAAATTAAGTAAAAATGGCAGAACGCTTAGAACAATGAAGTAAACAACAAACTGCACTTGGTAAAGCCAGTTCTAGGTGTGCTGCTCAATCTCGTGGCAAGGAAATAAAACAAGCAAATATGTCGTTAAAAGATTGCATTAAATAAGTAGAAAGGAAATTAAGTATAAATGGCAGACAGCTTGGAACAATGAAGTAAACAACAAACTGCACTTGGTAAAGCCAGTTCTAGGTGTGCTGCTCAATCTCGTGGCAAGGAAATAAAACAAGCAAATATGTCGTTAAAAGATTGCATTAAATAAGTAGAAAGGAAATTAAGTAAAAATGGCAGACAGCTTGGAACAATGAAGTAAACAACAAACTGCACTTGGTAAAGCGAGTTCTAGGTGTGCTGCTCAATCTCATGGCAAGGAAATAAAACAAGTGAATATGTCGTTTAAAGATTTCATTAAGTAAGTAGAAAGGAAATTAAGTAAAAATGGCAGACAGCTTAGAACAATGAAGTAAACAACAAACTGCACTTGGTAAAGCCAGTTCTAGGTGTGGTGCTCAATCTCGTGGCAAGGAAATAAAACAAGTAAATATGTCGTTTAAAGATTGCCTTAAATAAGTAGAAAGGAAATTAGGTAAAAATGGCAGACAGCTTGGAACAATGAAGTAAACAACAAACTGCACTTGGTAAAGCCAGTTCTAGGTGTTCTGCTCAATCTCGTGGCAAGGAAATAAAACAAGTAAATATGTCGTTTAAAGATTGCATTAAATAAGTAGAAAGGAAATTAAGTAAAAATGGCAGACAGCTTAGAACAATGAAGTAAACAACAAACTGCACTTGGTAAAGCCAGTTCTAGGTGTGGTGCTCAATCTCGTGGCAAGGAAATAAAACAAGTAAATATGTCGTTTAAAGATTGCATTAAATAAGTAGAAAGGAAATTAAGTAAAAATGGCAGAACGCTTAGAACAGTGAAGTAAACAACAAACTGCACTTGGTAAAGCCAGTTCTAGGTGTGCTGCTCAATCTGGTGGCAAGGAAATAAAACAAGCAAATATGTCGTTAAAAGATTGCATTAAATAAGTAGAAAGGAAATTAAGTAAAAATGGCAGACAGCTTGGAACAATCAAGTAAACAACAAACTGCACTTGGTAAAGCCAGTTCTAGGTGTGCTGCTCAATCTCGTGGCAAGGAAATAAAACAAGCAAATATGTCGTTAAAAGATTGCATTAAATAAGTAGAAAGGAAATTAAGTAAAAATGGCAGACAGCTTGGAACAATGAAGTAAACAACAAACTGCACTTGGTAAAGCCAGTTCTAGGTGTGCTGCTCAATATCGTGGCAAGGAAATAAAACGAGCAAATATGTCGTTAAAAGATTGCATTAAATAAGTAGAAAGGAAATTAAGTAAAAATGGCAGACAGCTTGGAACAATGAAGTAAACAACAAACTGCACTTGGTAAAGCCAGTTCTAGGTGTGCTGCTCAATCTCATGGCAAGGAAATAAAACAACTGAATATGTCAATAAAGATTGCCTTAAATAGGTAGAAAGGAAATTAAGTAAAAATGGCAGACAGCTTGGAACAATGAAGTAAACAACAAACTGCACTTGGTAAAGCCAGTTCTAGGTGTGCTGCTCAATCTCGTGGCAAGGAAATAAAACAAGTAAATATGTCGTTTAAAGATTGCATTAAGTAAGTAGAAAGGAAATTAAGTAAAATTGGCAGACAGCTTAGAACAATGAAGTAAACAAACTGCACTTGGTAAAGCCAGTTCTAGGTGTGGTGCTCAATCTCGTGGCAAGGAAATAAAACAAGTAAATATGTCGTTTAAAGATTGCATTGAATAAGTAGAAAGGAAATTAAGTAAAAATGGCAGAACGCTTAGAACAATGAAGTAAACAACAAACTGCACTTGGTAAAGCCAGTTCTAGGTGTGCTGCTCAATCTCGTGGCAAGGAAATAAAACAAGCAAATATGTCGTTAAAAGATTGCATTAAATAAGTAGAAAGGAAATTAAGTAAAAATGGCAGACAGCTTGGAACAATTAAGTAAACAACAAACTGCACTTGGTAAAGCCAGTTCTAGGTGTGCTGCTCAATCTCGTGGCAAGGAAATAAAACGAGCAAATATGTCGTTAAAAGATTGCATGAAATAAGTGGAAAGGAAATTAAGTAAAAATGGCAGACAGCTTGGAACAATGAAGTAAACAACAAACTGCACTTGGTAAAGCCAGTACTAGGTGTGCTGCTCAATCTCATGGCAAGGAAATAAAACAACTGAATATGTCAATAAAGATTGCCTTAAATAAGTAGAAAGGAAATTAAGTAAAAATGGCAGACAGCTTGGAACAATGAAGTAAACAACAAACTGCACTTGGTAAAGCCAGTTCTAGGTGTGCTGCTCAATCTCGTGGCAAGGAAATAAAACAAGTAAATATGTCGTTTAAAGATTGCATTAAGTAAGTAGAAAGGAAATTAGGTAAAATTGGCAGACAGCTTAGAACAATGAAGTAACCAACAAACTGCACTTGGTAAAGCCAGTTCTAGGTGTGGTGCTCAATCTCGTGGCAAGGAAATAAAACAAGTAAATATGTCGTTTAAAGATTGCATTGAATAAGTAGAAAGGAAATTAAGTAAAAATGGCAGAACGCTTAGAACAATGAAGTAAACAACAAACTGCACTTGGTAAAGCCAGTTCTAGGTGTGCTGCTCAATCTCGTGGCAAGGAAATAAAACAAGCAAATATGTCGTTAAAAGATTGCATTAAATAAGTAGAAAGGAAATTAAGTATAAATGGCAGACAGCTTAGAACAATGAAGTAAACAACAAACTGCACTTGGTAAAGCCAGTTCTAGGTGTGCTGCTCAATCTCGTGGCAAGGAAATAAAACAAGCAAATATGTCGTTAAAAGATTGCATTATATAAGTAGAAAGGAAATTAAGTAAAAATGGCAGACAGCTTGGAACAATGAAGTAAACAACAAACTGCACTTGGTAAAGCGAGTTCTAGGTGTGCTGCTCAATCTCATGGCAAGGAAATAAAACAAGTGAATATGTTGTTTAAAGATTTCATTAAGTAAGTAGAAAGGAAATTAAGTAAAAATGGCAGACAGCTTAGAACAATGAAGTAAACAACAAACTGCACTTGGTAAAGCCAGTTCTAGGTGTGGTGCTCAATCTCGTGGCAAGGAAATAAAACAAGTAAATATGTCGTTTAAAGATTGCCTTAAATAAGTAGAAAGGAAATTAGGTAAAAATGGCAGACAGCTTGGAACAATGAAGTAAACAACAAACTGCACTTGGTAAAGCCAGTTCTAGGTGTTCTGCTCAATCTCGTGGCAAGGAAATAAAACAAGTAAATATGTCGTTTAAAGATTGCATTAAATAAGTAGAAAGGAAATTAGGTAAAAATGGCAGACAGCTTAGAACAATGAAGTAAACAACAAACTGCACTTGGTAAAGCCAGTTCTAGGTGTGGTGCTCAATCTCGTGGCAAGGAAATAAAACAAGTAAATATGTCGTTTAAAGATTGCAATAAATAAGTAGAAAGGAAATTAAGTAAAAATGGCAGAACGCTTAGAACAGTGAAGTAAACAACAAACTGCACTTGATAAAGCCAGTTCTAGGTGTGGTGCTCAATCTCGTGGCAAGGAAATAAAACAAGCAAATATGTCGTTAAAAGATTGCAATAAATAAGTAGAAAGGAAATTAAGTAAAAGTGGCAGACAGCTTGGAACAATGAAGTAAACAACAAACTGCACTTGGTAAAGCCAGTTCTAGGTGTGCTGCTCAATCTCGTGGCAAGGAAATAAAACAAGCAAATATGTCGTTAAAAGATTGCATTAAATAAGTAGAAAGGAAATTAAGTAAAAATGGCAGACAGCTTGGAACAATGAAGTAAACAATAAACTGCACTTGGTAAAGCCAGTTCTAGGTGTGCTGCTCAATCTCGTGGCAAGGAAATAAAACAAGCAAATATGTCGTTAAAAGATTGCATTAAATAAGTAGAAAGGAAATTAAGTAAAAATGGCAGACAGCTTGGAACAATGAAGTAAACAACAAACTGCACTTGGTAAAGCCAGTTCTAGGTGTGCTGCTCAATATCGTGGCAAGGAAATAAAACGAGCAAATATGTCGTTAAAAGATTGCATTAAATAAGTAGAAAGGAAATTAAGTAAAAATGGCAGACAGCTTGGAACAATGAAGTAAACAACAAACTGCACTTGGTAAAACCAGTTCTAGGTGTGCTGCTCAATCTCATGGCAAGGAAATAAAACAACTGAATATGTCAATAAAGATTGCCTTAAATAGGTAGAAAGGAAATTAAGTAAAAATGGCAGACAGCTTGGAACAATGAAGTAAACAACAAACTGCACTTGGTAAAGCCAGTTCTAGGTGTGCTGCTCAATCTCGTGGCAAGGAAATAAAACAATTAAATATGTCGTTTAAAGATTGCATTAAGTAAGTAGAAAGGAAATTAAGTAAAATTGGCAGACAGCTTAGAACAATGAAGTAAACAAACTGCACTTGGTAAAGCCAGTTCTAGGTGTGGTGCTCAATCTCGTGGCAAGGAAATAAAACAAGTAAATATGTCGTTTAAAGATTGCATTGAATAAGTAGAAAGGAAATTAAGTAAAAATGGCAGAACGCTTAGAACAATGAAGTAAACAACAAACTGCACTTGGTAAAGCCAGTTCTAGGTGTGCTGCTCAATCGCGTGGCAAGGAAATAAAACAAGCAAATATGTCGTTAAAAGATTGCATTAAATAAGTAGAAAGGAAATTAAGTATAAATGGCAGACAGCTTGGAACAATGAAGTAAACAACAAACTGCACTTGGTAAAGCCAGTTCTAGGTGTGCTGCTCAATCTCGTGGCAAGGAAATAAAACAAGCAAATATGTCGTTAAAAGATTGCATTAAATAAGTAGAAAAGAAATTAAGTAAAAATGGCAGACAGCTTGGAACAATGAAGTAAACAACAAACTGCACTTGGTAAAGCCAGTTCTAGGTGTGCTGCTCAATCTCATGGCAAGGAAATAAAACAAGTAAATGTGTCGTTTAAAGATTGCATTAAGTAAGCAGAAAGGAAATTAAGTAAAAATGGCAGACAGCTTAGAACAATGAAGTAAACAACAAACTGCACTTGATAAAACCAGTTCTAGGTGTGGTGCTCAATATCGTGGCAAGGAAATAAAACAAGCAAATATGTCTTTAAAAGATTGCATTAAATAAGTGGAAGGGAAATTAAGTAGAAATGGCAGACAGCTTTGGACAACGAAGTAAACAACAAACTGCACTTGGTAAAGCCAGTTCTAGGTGTGCTGCTCAATCTCGTGGCAAGGAAATAAAACAAGCAAATATGTGGTTAAAAGATTGCATTAAATAAGTAGAAAGGAAATTAAGTAAAATTGGCAGACAGCTTGGAACAATGAAGTAAACAACAAACTGCACTTGGTAAAGCCAGTTCTAGGTGTGCTGCTCAATCTCGTGGCAAGGAAATAAAACAAGTAAATATGTCGTTTAAAGATTGCATTGAATAAGTAGAAAGGAAATTAAGTAAAAATGGCAGAACGCTTAGAACAATGAAGTAAACAACAAACTGCACTTGGTAAAGCCAGTTCTAGGTGTGCTGCTCAATCTCGTGGCAAGGAAATAAAACAAGCAAATATGTCGTTAAAAGATTGCATTAAATAAGTAGAAAGGAAATTAAGTATAAATGGCAGACAGCTTGGAACAATGAAGTAAACAACAAACTGCACTTGGTAAAGCCAGTTCTAGGTGTGCTGCTCAATCTCGTGGCAAGGAAATAAAACAAGCAAATATGTCGTTAAAAGATTGCATTATATAAGTAGAAAGGAAATTAAGTAAAAATGGCAGACAGCTTGGAACAATGAAGTAAACAACAAACTGCACTTGGTAAAGCGAGTTCTAGGTGTGCTGCTCAATCTCATGGCAAGGAAATAAAACAAGTGAATATGTCGTTTAAAGATTTCATTAAGTAAGTAGAAAGGAAATTAAGTAAAAATGGCAGACAGCTTAGAACAATGAAGTAAACAACAAACTGCACTTGGTAAAGCCAGTTCTAGGTGTGGTGCTCAATCTCGTGGCAAGGAAATAAAACAAGTAAATATGTCGTTTAAAGATTGCCTTAAATAAGTAGAAAGGAAATTAGGTAAAAATGGCAGACAGCTTGGAACAATGAAGTAAACAACAAACTGCACTTGGTAAAGCCAGTTCTAGGTGTTCTGCTCAATCTCGTGGCAAGGAAATAAAACAAGTAAATATGTCGTTTAAAGATTGCATTAAATAAGTAGAAAGGAAATTAGGTAAAAATGGCAGACAGCTTAGAACAATGAAGTAAACAACAAACTGCACTTGGTAAAGCCAGTTCTAGGTGTGGTGCTCAATCTCGTGGCAAGGAAATAAAACAAGTAAATATGTCGTTTAAAGATTGCAATAAATAAGTAGAAAGGAAATTAAGTAAAAATGGCAGAACGCTTAGAACAGTGAAGTAAACAACAAACTGCACTTGATAAAGCCAGTTCTAGGTGTGGTGCTCAATCTCGTGGCAAGGAAATAAAACAAGCAAATATGTCGTTAAAAGATTGCAATAAATAAGTAGAAAGGAAATTAAGTAAAAGTGGCAGACAGCTTGGAACAATGAAGTAAACAACAAACTGCACTTGGTAAAGCCAGTTCTAGGTGTGCTGCTCAATCTCGTGGCAAGGAAATAAAACAAGCAAATATGTCGTTAAAAGATTGCATTAAATAAGTAGAAAGGAAATTAAGTAAAAATGGCAGACAGCTTGGAACAATGAAGTAAACAATAAACTGCACTTGGTAAAGCCAGTTCTAGGTGTGCTGCTCAATCTCGTGGCAAGGAAATAAAACAAGCAAATATGTCGTTAAAAGATTGCATTAAATAAGTAGAAAGGAAATTAAGTAAAAATGGCAGACAGCTTGGAACAATGAAGTAAACAACAAACTGCACTTGGTAAAGCCAGTTCTAGGTGTGCTGCTCAATATCGTGGCAAGGAAATAAAACGAGCAAATATGTCGTTAAAAGATTGCATTAAATAAGTAGAAAGGAAATTAAGTAAAAATGGCAGACAGCTTGGAACAATGAAGTAAACAACAAACTGCACTTGGTAAAACCAGTTCTAGGTGTGCTGCTCAATCTCATGGCAAGGAAATAAAACAACTGAATATGTCAATAAAGATTGCCTTAAATAGGTAGAAAGGAAATTAAGTAAAAATGGCAGACAGCTTGGAACAATGAAGTAAACAACAAACTGCACTTGGTAAAGCCAGTTCTAGGTGTGCTGCTCAATCTCGTGGCAAGGAAATAAAACAATTAAATATGTCGTTTAAAGATTGCATTAAGTAAGTAGAAAGGAAATTAAGTAAAATTGGCAGACAGCTTAGAACAATGAAGTAAACAAACTGCACTTGGTAAAGCCAGTTCTAGGTGTGGTGCTCAATCTCGTGGCAAGGAAATAAAACAAGTAAATATGTCGTTTAAAGATTGCATTGAATAAGTAGAAAGGAAATTAAGTAAAAATGGCAGAACGCTTAGAACAATGAAGTAAACAACAAACTGCACTTGGTAAAGCCAGTTCTAGGTGTGCTGCTCAATCGCGTGGCAAGGAAATAAAACAAGCAAATATGTCGTTAAAAGATTGCATTAAATAAGTAGAAAGGAAATTAAGTATAAATGGCAGACAGCTTGGAACAATGAAGTAAACAACAAACTGCACTTGGTAAAGCCAGTTCTAGGTGTGCTGCTCAATCTCGTGGCAAGGAAATAAAACAAGCAAATATGTCGTTAAAAGATTGCATTAAATAAGTAGAAAAGAAATTAAGTAAAAATGGCAGACAGCTTGGAACAATGAAGTAAACAACAAACTGCACTTGGTAAAGCCAGTTCTAGGTGTGCTGCTCAATCTCATGGCAAGGAAATAAAACAAGTAAATGTGTCGTTTAAAGATTGCATTAAGTAAGCAGAAAGGAAATTAAGTAAAAATGGCAGACAGCTTAGAACAATGAAGTAAACAACAAACTGCACTTGATAAAACCAGTTCTAGGTGTGGTGCTCAATATCGTGGCAAGGAAATAAAACAAGCAAATATGTCTTTAAAAGATTGCATTAAATAAGTGGAAGGGAAATTAAGTAGAAATGGCAGACAGCTTTGGACAATGAAGTAAACAACAAACTGCACTTGGTAAAGCCAGTTCTAGGTGTGCTGCTCAATCTCGTGGCAAGGAAATAAAACAAGCAAATATGTGGTTAAAAGATTGCATTAAATAAGTAGAAAGGAAATTAAGTAAAATTGGCAGACAGCTTGGAACAATGAAGTAAACAACAAACTGCACTTGGTAAAGCCAGTTCTAGGTGTGCTGCTCAATCTCGTGGCAAGGAAATAAAACAAGTAAATATGTCGTTTAAAGATTGCATTAAGTAAGTAGAAAGGAAATTAGGTAAAATTGGCAGACAGCTTAGAACAATGAAGTAAACAACAAACTGCACTTGGTAAAGCCAGTTCTAGGTGTGCTGCTCAATCTCGTGGCAAGGAAATAAAACGAGCAAATATGTCGTTAAAAGATTGCATGAAATAAGTAGAAAGGAAATTAAGTAAAAATGGCAGACAGCTTGGAACAATGAAGTAAACAACAAACTGCACTTGGTAAATCCAGTTCTAGGTGTGCTGCTCAATCTCATGGCAAGGAAATAAAACAACTGAATATGTCAATAAAGATTGCCTTAAATAAGTAGAAAGGAAATTAAGTAAAAATGGCAGACAGCTTGGAACAATGAAGTAAACAACAAACTGCACTTGGTAAAGCCAGTTCTAGGTGTGCTGCTCAATCTCGTGGCAAGGAAATAAAACAAGCAAATATGTCGTTAAAAGATTGCATTAAATAAGTAGAAAGAAAATTAAGTATAAATGGCAGACAGCTTGGAACAATGAAGTAAACAACAAACTGCACTTGGTAAAGCGAGTTCTAGGTGTGCTGCTCAATCTCGTGGCAAGGAAATAAAACAAGCAAATATGTCGTTAAAAGATTGCATTCAATAAGTAGAAAGGAAATTAAGTAAAAATGGCAGACAGCTTGGAACAATGAAGTAAACAACAAACTGCACTTGGTAAAGCCAGTTCTAGGTGTGCTGCTCAATCTCATGGCAGGGAAATAAAACAAATGAATATGTCGTTTAAAGATTTCATTAAGTAAGTAGAAAGGAAATTAAGTAAAAATGGCAGACAGCT
Source organism: Amblyomma americanum (assembly GCF_052857255.1). Classification (NCBI taxonomy): domain Eukaryota; kingdom Metazoa; phylum Arthropoda; class Arachnida; order Ixodida; family Ixodidae; genus Amblyomma; species Amblyomma americanum. The sequence goes on along the minus strand of NW_027526487.1, from coordinate 370,880 downwards.
TGGAACAATGAAGTAAACAACAAACTGCACTTGGTAAAGCCAGTTCTAGGTGTGCTGCTCAATCTCATGGCAAGGAAATAAACCAGTGAATATGTCGTTTAAAGATTTCATTAAGTAAGTAGAAAGGAAATTAAGTAAAAATGGCAGACAGCTTAGAACAATGAAGTAAACAACAAACTGCACTTGGTAAAGCCAGTTCTAGGTGTTCTGCTCAATCTCGTGGCAAGGAAATAAAACAAGTAATTATGTCGTTTAAAGATTGCATTAAATAAGTAGAAAGGAAATTAAGTAAAAATGGCAGACAGCTTAGAACAATGAAGTAAACAACAAACTGCACTTGGTAAAGCCAGTTCTAGGTGTGGTGCTCAATCTCGTGGCAAGGAAATAAAACAAGTAAATATGTCGTTTAAAGATTGCATTAAATAAGTAGAAAGGAAATTAAGTAAAAATGGCAGAACGCTTAGAACAGTGAAGTAAACAACAAACTGCACTTGGTAAAGCCAGTTCTAGGTGTGCTGCTCAATCTCGTGGCAAGGAAATAAAACAAGTAAATATGTCGTTCAAAGATTGCATTAAATAAGTAGAAAGGAAATTAAGTAAAAATGGCAGACCGCTTAGAACAATGAAGTAAACAACAAACTGCACTTGGTAAAGCCAGTTTTAGGTGTGGTGCTCAATCTCATGGCAAGGAAATAAAACAAGTAAATATGTCGTTTAAAGATTGCAATAAGTAAGCAGAAAGGAAATTAAGTAAAAATGGCAGACAGCTTAGAACAATGAAGTAAACAACAAACTGCACTTGGTAAAGCCAGTTCTAGGTGTGCTGCTCAATCTCGTGGCAAGGAAATAAAACAAGCAAATATGTCGTTAAAAGATTGCATTAAATAAGTAGAAAGGAAATTAAGTAAAAATGGCAGACAGCTTGGAACAATGAAGTAAACAACAAACTGCACTTGGTAAAGCCAGTTCTAGGTGTGCTGCTCAATCTCGTGGCAAGGAAATAAAACAAGCAAATATGTCGTTAAAAGATTGCATTAAATAAGTAGAAAGGAAATTAAGTAAAAATGGCAGACAGCTTGGAACAATGAAGTAAACAACAAACTGCACTTGGTAAAGCCAGTTCTAGGTGTGCTGCTCAATATCGTGGCAAGGAAATAAAACGAGCAAATATGTCGTTAAAAGATTGCATTAAATAAGTAGAAAGGAAATTAAGTAAAAATGGCAGACAGCTTGGAACAATGAAGTAAACAACAAACTGCACTTGGTAAAGCCAGTTCTAGGTGTGCTGCTCAATCTCGTGGCAAGAATTTAAACAAGTAAATATGTCGTTTAAAGATTGCATTAAATAAGTAGAAAGGAAATTAAGTAAAAATGGCAGAACGCTTAGAACAGTGAAGTAAACAACAAACTGCACTTGGTAAAGCCAGTTCTAGGTGTGCTGCTCAATCTGGTGGCAAGGAAATAAAACAAGTAAATATGTCGTTCAAAGATTGCATTAAATAAGTAGAAAGGAAATTAAGTAGAAATGGCAGACAGCTTAGAACAATGAAGTAAACAACAAACTGCACTTCGTAAAGCCAGTTTTAGGTGTGGTGCTCAATCTCATGGCAAGGAAATAAAACAAGTAAATATGTCGTTTAAAGATTGCAATAAGTAAGCAGAAAGGAAATTAAGTAAAAATGGCAGACAGCTTAGAACAATGACGTAAACAACAAACTGCACTTGATAAAGCCAGTTCTAGGTGTGCTGCTCAATCTCATGGCAAGGAAATAAAACAAGTAAATATGTCGTTTAAAGATTGCATTAAGTAAGCAGAAAGGAAATTAGGTAAAAATGGCAGACAGCTTAGAACAATGAAGTAAACAACAAACTGCACTTGATAAAGCCAGTTCTAGGTGTGGTGCTCAATATCGTGGCAAGGAAATAAAACGAGCAAATATGTCGTTAAAAGATTGCATTAAATAAGTAGAAAGGAAATTAAGTAAAAATGGCAGACAGCTTGGAACAATGAAGTAAACAACAAACTGCACTTGGTAAAACCAGTTCTAGGTGTGCTGCTCAATCTCATGGCAAGGAAATAAAACAACTGAATATGTCAATAAAGATTGCCTTAAATAGGTAGAAAGGAAATTAAGTAAAAATGGCAGACAGCTTGGAACAATGAAGTAAACAACAAACTGCACTTGGTAAAGCCAGTTCTAGGTGTGCTGCTCAATCTCGTGGCAAGGAAATAAAACAAGTAAATATGTCGTTTAAAGATTGCATTAAGTAAGTAGAAAGGAAATTAAGTAAAATTGGCAGACAGCTTAGAACAATGAAGTAAACAAACTGCACTTGGTAAAGCCAGTTCTAGGTGTGGTGCTCAATCTCGTGGCAAGGAAATAAAACAAGTAAATATGTCGTTTAAAGATTGCATTGAATAAGTAGAAAGGAAATTAAGTAAAAATGGCAGAACGCTTAGAACAATGAAGTAAACAACAAACTGCACTTGGTAAAGCCAGTTCTAGGTGTGCTGCTCAATCTCGTGGCAAGGAAATAAAACAAGCAAATATGTCGTTAAAAGATTGCATTAAATAAGTAGAAAGGAAATTAAGTATAAATGGCAGACAGCTTGGAACAATGAAGTAAACAACAAACTGCACTTGGTAAAGCCAGTTCTAGGTGTGCTGCTCAATCTCGTGGCAAGGAAATAAAACAAGCAAATATGTCGTTAAAAGATTGCATTAAATAAGTAGAAAAGAAATTAAGTAAAAATGGCAGACAGCTTGGAACAATGAAGTAAACAACAAACTGCACTTGGTAAAGCCAGTTCTAGGTGTGCTGCTCAATCTCATGGCAAGGAAATAAAACAAGTAAATGTGTCGTGTAAAGATTGCATTAAGTAAGCAGAAAGGAAATTAAGTAAAAATGGCAGACAGCTTAGAACAATGAAGTAAACAACAAACTGCACTTGATAAAGCCAGTTCTAGGTGTGGTGCTCAATATCGTGGCAAGGAAATAAAACAAGCAAATATGTCTTTAAAAGATTGCATTAAATAAGTGGAAGGGAAATTAAGTAGAAATGGCAGACAGCTTTGAACAATGAAGTAAACAACAAACTGCACTTGGTAAAGCCAGTTCTAGGTGTGCTGCTCAATCTCGTGGCAAGGAAATAAAACAAGCAAATATGTGGTTAAAAGATTGCATTAAATAAGTAGAAAGGAAATTAAGTAAAATTGGCAGACAGCTTGGAACAATGAAGTAAACAACAAACTGCACTTGGTAAAGCCAGTTCTAGGTGTGCTGCTCAATCTCGTGGCAAGGAAATAAAACAAGCAAATATGTCGTTAAAAGATTGCATTAAATAAGTAGAAAGGAAATTAAGTAAAAATGGCAGACAGCTTGGAACAATGAAGTAAACAACAAACTGCACTTGGTAAAGCCAGTTCTAGGTGTGGTGCTCAATCTCGTGGCAAGGAAATAAAACAAGTAAATATGTCGTTTAAAGATTGCATTAAATAAGTAGAAAGGAAATTAAGTAAAAATGGCAGAACGCTTAGAACAGTGAAGTAAACAACAAACTGCACTTGGTAAAGCCAGTTCTAGGTGTGCTGCTCAATCTCGTGGCAAGGAAATAAAACAAGTAAATATGTCGTTCAAAGATTGCATTAAATAAGTAGAAAGGAAATTAAGTAAAAATGGCAGACAGCTTAGAACAATGAAGTAAACAACAAACTGCACTTGGTAAAGCCAGTTTTAGGTGTGGTGCTCAATCTCATGGCAAGGAAATAAAACAAGTAAATATGTCGTTTAAAGATTGCAATAAGTAAGCAGAAAGGAAATTAAGTAAAAATGGCAGACAGCTTAGAACAATGAAGTAAACAACAAACTGCACTTGGTAAAGCCAGTTCTAGGTGTGCTGCTCAATCTCGTGGCAAGGAAATAAAACAAGCAAATATGTCGTTAAAAGATTGCATTAAATAAGTTGAAAGGAAATTAAGTAAAAATGGCAGACAGCTTGGAACAATGAAGTAAACAACAAACTGCACTTGGTAAAGCCAGTTCTAGGTGTGCTGCTCAATCTCGTGGCAAGGAAATAAAACAAGCAAATATGTCGTTAAAAGATTGCATTAAATAAGTAGAAAGGAAATTAAGTAAAAATGGCAGACAGCTTGGAACAATGAAGTAAACAACAAACTGCACTTGGTAAAGCCAGTTCTAGGTGTGCTGCTCAATATCGTGGCAAGGAAATAAAACGAGCAAATATGTCGTTAAAAGATTGCATTAAATAAGTAGAAAGGAAATTAGGTAAAAATGGCAGACAGCTTGGAACAATGAAGTAAACAACAAACTGCACTTGGTAAAGCCAGTTCTAGGTGTGCTGCTCAATCTCGTGGCAAGAAAATAAAACAAGTAAATATGTCGTTTAAAGATTGCATTAAATAAGTAGAAAGGAAATTAAGTAAAAATGGCAGAACGCTTAGAACAGTGAAGTAAACAACAAACTGCACTTGGTAAAGCCAGTTCTAGGTGTGCTGCTCAATCTGGTGGCAAGGAAATAAAACAAGTAAATATGTCGTTCAAAGATTGCATTAAATAAGTAGAAAGGAAATTAAGTAAAAATGGCAGACAGCTTAGAACAATGAAGTAAACAACAAACTGCACTTCGTAAAGCCAGTTTTAGGTGTGGTGCTCAATCTCATGGCAAGGAAATAAAACAAGTAAATATGTCGTTTAAAGATTGCAATAAGTAAGCAGAAAGGAAATTAGGTAAAAATGGCAGACAGCTTAGAACAATGAAGTAAACAACAAACTGCACTTGATAAAGCCAGTTCTAGGTGTGCTGCTCAATCTCATGGCAAGGAAATAAAACAAGTAAATATGTCGTTTAAAGATTGCATTAAGTAAGCAGAAAGGAAATTAGGTAAAAATGGCAGACAGCTTAGAACAATGAAGTAAACAACAAACTGCACTTGATAAAGCCAGTTCTAGATGTGGTGCTCAATATCGTGGCAAGGAAATGAAACAAGCAAATATGTCGTTAAAAGATTGCATTAAATAAGTGGAAGAGAAATTAAGTAAAAATGGCAGACAGCTTGGAACAATGAAGTAAACAACAAACTGCACTTGGTAAAGCCAGTTCTAGGTGTGCTGCTCAATCTCGTGGCAAGGAAATAAAACAAGCAAATATGTCGTCAAAAGATTGCTATAAATAGGTAGAAAGGAAATTAAGTAAAAATGGCAGACAGCTTGGAACAATGAAGTAAACAACAAACTGCACTTGGTAAAGCCAGTTCTAGGTGTGCTGCTCAATATCGTGGCAAGGAAATAAAACGAGCAAATATGTCGTTAAAAGATTGCATTAAATAAGTAGAAAGGAAATTAAGTAAAAATGGCAGACAGCTTGGAACAATGAAGTAAACAACAAACTGCACTTGGTAAAGCCAGTTCTAGGTGTGCTGCTCAATCTCATGGCAAGGAAATAAAACAACTGAATATGTCGTTTAAAGATTGCCTTAAATAAGTAGAAAGGAAATTAAGTAAAAATGGCAGACAGCTTGGAACAATGAAGTAAACAACAAACAGCACTTGGTAAAGCCAGTTCTAGGTGTGCTGCTCAATCTCATGGCAAGGAAATAAAACAACTGAATATGTCAATAAAGATTGCCTTAAATAAGTAGAAAGGAAATTAAGTAAAAATGGCAGACAGCTTGGAACAATGAAGTAAACAACAAACTGCACTTGGTAAAGCCAGTTCTAGGTGTGCTGCTCAATCTCGTGGCAAGGAAATAAAACAAGTAAATATGTCGTTTAAAGATTGCATTAAGTAAGTAGAAAGGAAATTAAGTAAAATTGGCAGACAGCTTAGAACAATGAAGTAAACAACAAACTGCACTTGGTAAAGCCAGTTCTAGGTGTGGTGCTCAATCTCGTGGCAAGGAAATAAAACAAGTAAATATGTCGTTTAAAGATTGCATTGAATAAGTAGAAAGGAAATTAAGTAAAAATGGCAGAACGCTTAGAACAATGAAGTAAACAACAAACTGCACTTGGTAAAGCCAGTTCTAGGTGTGCTGCTCAATCTCGTGGCAAGGAAATAAAACAAGCAAATATGTCGTTAAAAGATTGCATTAAATAAGTAGAAAGGAAATTAAGTATAAATGGCAGACAGCTTGGAACAATGAAGTAAACAACAAACTGCACTTGGTAAAGCCAGTTCTAGGTGTGCTGCTCAATCTCGTGGCAAGGAAATAAAACAAGCAAATATGTCGTTAAAAGATTGCAATAAATAAGTAGAAAAGAAATTAAGTAAAAATGGCAGACAGCTTGGAACAATGAAGTAAACAACAAACTGCACTTGGTAAAGCAAGTTCTAGGTGTGCTGCTCAATCTCATGGCAAGGAAATAAAACAAGTGAATATGTCGTTTAAAGATTTCATTAAGTAAGTAGAAAGGAAATTAAGTAAAAATGGCAGACAGCTTAGAACAATGAAGTAAACAACAAACTGCACTTGGTAAAGCCAGTTCTAGGTGTGGTGCTCAATCTCGTGGCAAGGAAATAAAACAAGTAAATATGTCGTTTAAAGATTGCCTTAAATAAGTAGAAAGGAAATTAGGTAAAAATGGCAGACAGCTTGGAACAATGAAGTAAACAACAAACTGCACTTGGTAAAGCCAGTTCTAGGTGTTCTGCTCAATCTCGTGGCAAGGAAATAAAACAAGTAAATATGTCGTTTAAAGATTGCATTAAATAAGTAGAAAGGAAATTAAGTAAAAATGGCAGAAAGCTTAGAACAATGAAGTAAACAACAAACTGCACTTGGTAAAGCCAGTTCTAGGTGTGGTGCTCAATCTCGTGGCAAGGAAATAAAACAAGTAAATATGTCGTTTAAAGATTGCATTAAATAAGTAGAAAGGAAATAAGTAAAAATGGCAGAACGCTTAGAACAGTGAAGTAAACAACAAACTGCACTTGGTAAAGCCAGTTCTAGGTGTGCTGCTCAATCTGGTGGCAAGGAAATAAAACAAGTAAATATGTCGTTCAAAGATTGCATTAAATAAGTAGAAAGGAAATTAAGTTAAAATGGCAGACAGCTTAGAACAATGAAGTAAACAACAAACTGCACTTCGTAAAGCCAGTTTTAGGTGTGGTGCTCAATCTCATGGCAAGGAAATAAAACAAGTAAATATGTCGTTTAAAGATTGCAATAAGTAAGCAGAAAGGAAATTAAGTAAAAATGGCAGACAGCTTAGAACAATGAAGTAAACAACAAACTGCACTTGATAAAGCCAGTTCTAGGTGTGGTGCTCAATCTCGTGGCAAGGAAATAAAACAAGCAAATATGTTGTTAAAAGATTGCAATAAATAAGTAGAAAGGAAATTAAGTAAAAGTGGCAGACAGCTTGGAACAATGAAGTAAACAACAAACTGCACTCGGTAAAGCCAGTTCTAGGTGTGCTGCTCAATCTCGTGGCAAGGAAATAAAACAAGCAAATATGTCGTTAAAAGATTGCATTAAATAAGTAGAAAGGAAATTAAGTAAAAATGGCAGACAGCTTGGAACAATGAAGTAAACAACAAACTGCACTTGGTAAAGCCAGTTCTAGGTGTGCTGCTCAATCTCGTGGCAAGGAAATAAAACAAGCAAATATGTCGTTAAAAGATTGCTATAAATAGGTAGAAAGGAAATTAAGTAAAAATGGCAGACAGCTTGGAACAATGAAGTAAACAACAAACTGCACTTGGTAAAGCCAGTTCTAGGTGTGCTGCTCAATATCGTGGCAAGGAAATAAAACGAGCAAATATGTCGTTAAAAGATTGCATTAAATAAGTAGAAAGGAAATTAAGTAAAAATGGCAGACAGCTTGGAACAATGAAGTAAACAACAAACTGCACTTGGTAAAGCCAGTTCTAGGTGTGCTGCTCAATCTCATGGCAAGGAAATAAAACAACTGAATATGTCAATAAAGATTGCCTTAAATAAGTAGAAAGGAAATTAAGTAAAAATGGCAGACAGCTTGGAACAATGAAGTAAACAACAAACTGCACTTGGTAAAGCCAGTTCTAGGTGTGCTGCTCAATCTCGTGGCAAGGAAATAAAACAAGTAAATATGTCGTTTAAAGATTGCATTAAGTAAGTAGAAAGGAAATTAAGTAAAATTGGCAGACAGCTTAGAACAATGAAGTAAACAACAAACTGCACTTGGTAAAGCCAGTTCTAGGTGTGGTGCTCAATCTCGTGGCAAGGAAATAAAACAAGTAAATATGTCGTTTAAAGATTGCATTGAATAAGTAGAAAGGAAATTAAGTAAAAATGGCAGAACGCTTAGAACAATGAAGTAAACAACAAACTGCACTTGGTAAAGCCAGTTCTAGGTGTGCTGCTCAATCTCGTGGCAAGGAAATAAAACAAGCAAATATGTCGTTAAAAGATTGCATTAAATAAGTAGAAAGGAAATTAAGTATAAATGGCAGACAGCTTGGAACAATGAAGTAAACAACAAACTGCACTTGGTAAAGCCAGTTCTAGGTGTGCTGCTCAATCTCGTGGCAAGGAAATAAAACAAGCAAATATGTCGTTAAAAGATTGCAATAAATAAGTAGAAAAGAAATTAAGTAAAAATGGCAGACAGCTTGGAACAATGAAGTAAACAACAAACTGCACTTGGTAAAGCAAGTTCTAGGTGTGCTGCTCAATCTCATGGCAAGGAAATAAAACAAGTGAATATGTCGTTTAAAGATTTCATTAAGTAAGTAGAAAGGAAATTAAGTAAAAATGGCAGACAGCTTAGAACAATGAAGTAAACAACAAACTGCACTTGGTAAAGCCAGTTCTAGGTGTGGTGCTCAATCTCGTGGCAAGGAAATAAAACAAGTAAATATGTCGTTTAAAGATTGCCTTAAATAAGTAGAAAGGAAATTAGGTAAAAATGGCAGACAGCTTGGAACAATGAAGTAAACAACAAACTGCACTTGGTAAAGCCAGTTCTAGGTGTTCTGCTCAATCTCGTGGCAAGGAAATAAAACAAGTAAATATGTCGTTTAAAGATTGCATTAAATAAGTAGAAAGGAAATTAAGTAAAAATGGCAGACAGCTTAGAACAATGAAGTAAACAACAAACTGCACTTGGTAAAGCCAGTTCTAGGTGTGGTGCTCAATCTCGTGGCAAGGAAATAAAACAAGTAAATATGTCGTTTAAAGATTGCATTAAATAAGTAGAAAGGAAATAAGTAAAAATGGCAGAACGCTTAGAACAGTGAAGTAAACAACAAACTGCACTTGGTAAAGCCAGTTCTAGGTGTGCTGCTCAATCTGGTGGCAAGGAAATAAAACAAGTAAATATGTCGTTCAAAGATTGCATTAAATAAGTAGAAAGGAAATTAAGTAAAAATGGCAGACAGCTTAGAACAATGAAGTAAACAACAAACTGCACTTCGTAAAGCCAGTTTTAGGTGTGGTGCTCAATCTCATGGCAAGGAAATAAAACAAGTAAATATGTCGTTTAAAGATTGCAATAAGTAAGCAGAAAGGAAATTAAGTAAAAATGGCAGACAGCTTAGAACAATGAAGTAAACAACAAACTGCACTTGATAAAGCCAGTTCTAGGTGTGGTGCTCAATCTCGTGGCAAGGAAATAAAACAAGCAAATATGTTGTTAAAAGATTGCAATAAATAAGTAGAAAGGAAATTAAGTAAAAGTGGCAGACAGCTTGGAACAATGAAGTAAACAACAAACTGCACTCGGTAAAGCCAGTTCTAGGTGTGCTGCTCAATCTCGTGGCAAGGAAATAAAACAAGCAAATATGTCGTTAAAAGATTGCATTAAATAAGTAGAAAGGAAATTAAGTAAAAATGGCAGACAGCTTGGAACAATGAAGTAAACAACAAACTGCACTTGGTAAAGCCAGTTCTAGGTGTGCTGCTCAATCTCGTGGCAAGGAAATAAAACAAGCAAATATGTCGTTAAAAGATTGCTATAAATAGGTAGAAAGGAAATTAAGTAAAAATGGCAGACAGCTTGGAACAATGAAGTAAACAACAAACTGCACTTGGTAAAGCCAGTTCTAGGTGTGCTGCTCAATATCGTGGCAAGGAAATAAAACGAGCAAATATGTCGTTAAAAGATTGCATTAAATAAGTAGAAAGGAAATTAAGTAAAAATGGCAGACAGCTTGGAACAATGAAGTAAACAACAAACTGCACTTGGTAAAGCCAGTTCTAGGTGTGCTGCTCAATCTCATGGCAAGGAAATAAAACAACTGAATATGTCGTTTAAAGATTGCCTTAAATAAGTAGAAAGGAAATTAAGTAAAAATGGCAGACAGCTTGGAACAATGAAGTAAACAACAAACTGCACTTGGTAAAGCCAGTTCTAGGTGTGCTGCTCAATCTCGTGGCAAGGAAATAAAACAAGTAAATATGTCGTTTAAAGATTGCATTAAGTAAGTAGAAAGGAATATAAGTAAAAATGGCAGAACGCTTAGAACAATGAAGTAAACAACAAACTGCAGTTGGTAAAGCCAGTTCTAGGTGTGCTGGTCAATCTCGTGGCAAGGAAATAAAACAAGTAAATATGTCGTTTAAAGATTGCATTAAATAAGTAGAAAGGAAATTAGGTAAAAATGGCAGACAGTTTAGAACAATTAAGTAAGCAACAAACTGCACTTGGTAAAGCCAGTTCTAGGTGTGCTGCTCAATCTCGTGGCAAAGAAATAAAACAAGTAAATATGTCGTTTAAAGATTGCAATAAATAAGTAGAAAGGAAATTAAGTAAAAATGGCAGACAGCTTAGAACAATGAAGTAAACAACAAACTGCACTTGGTAAAGCCAGTTCTAGGTGTGGTGCTCAATCTCGTGGCAAGGAAATAAAACAAGTAAATATGTCGTTTAAAGATTGCATTAAATAAGTAGAAAGGCAATTAAGTAAAAATGGCAGACCGCTTGGAACAATGAAGTAAACAACAAACTGCACTTGGTAGAGCCAGCTCTAGGTGTGCTGCTCAATCCCGTGGCAAGGAAATAAAACAAGTAAATATGTCGTTTAAAGATTGCATTAAATAAGTAGAATGAAATTAAGTAAAAATGGCAGACAGCTTAGAACAATGAAGTAAACAACAAACTGCACTTGGTAAAGCCAGTTCTAGGTGTGGTGCTCAATCTCGTGGCAGGGAAATAAAACAAGTAAATATGTCGTTTAAAGATTGCATTAAATAAGTAGAAAGGAAATTAAGTAAAAATGGCAGACAGCTTAGAACAATGAAGTAAACAACAAACTGCACTTGGTAAAGCCAGTTCTAGGTGTGCTGCTCAATCTCGTGGCAAGGAAATAAAACAAGTAAATATGTCGTTTAAAGATTGCATTAAATAAGTAGAAAGGAAATTAAGTAAAAATGGCAGACAGCTTGGAACAATGAAATAAACAACAAACTGCACTTGGTAAAGCCAGTTCTAGGTGTGCTGCTCAATCTCGTGGCAAGGAAATAAAACAAGTAAATATGTCGTTTAAAGATTGCATTAAATAAATAAAGGAAATTAAGTAAAAATGGCAGACAGCTTAGAACAATGAAGTAAACAACAAACTGCACTTGGTAAAGCCAGTTCTAGGTGTGCTGCTCAATCTCGTGGCAAGGAAATAAAACAAGTAAATATGTCGTTTAAAAATTGCAATAAATAAGTAGAAAGGAAATTAAGTAAAAATGGCAGACAGCTTAGAACAATGAAGTAAACAACAAACTGCACTTGGTAAAGCCAGTTCTAGGTGTGCTGCTCAATCTCGTGGCAAGGAAATAAAACAAGTAAATATGTCGTTTAAAGATTGCATTAAATAAATAAAGGAAATTAAGTAAAAATGGCAGACAGCTTAGAACAATGAAGTAAACAACAAACTGCACTTGGTAAAGCCAGTTCTAGGTGTGCTGCTCAATCTCGTGGCAAGGAAATAAAACAAGTAAATATGTCGTTTAAAAATTGCATTAAATAAGTAGAAAGGAAATTAAGTAAAAATGGCAGACAGCTTAGAACAATGAAGTAAACAACAAACTGCACTTGGTAAAGCCAGTTCTAGGTGTGCTGCTTAATCTCATGGCAAGGAAATAAAACAAGTAAATATGTCGTTTAAAGATTGCAATAAGTAAGTAGAAAGGAAATTATAAAAATGGCAGACAGCTTAGAACAATGAAGTAAACAACAAACTGCACTTGGTAAAGCCAGTTTTAGGTGTGGTGCTCAATCTCATGGCAAGGAAATAAAACAAGTAAATATGTCGTTTAAAGATTGCAGTAAGTAAGCAGAAAGGAAATTAAGTAAAAATGGCAGACAGCTTAGAACAATGAAGTAAACAACAAACTGCACTTGGTAAAGCCTGTTCTAGGTGTGCTGCTCAATCTCGTGGCAAGGAAATAAAACAAGTAAATATGTCGTTTAAAGATTGCATTAAATAAGTAGAAAGAAAATTAAGTAAAAATGGCAGACAGCTTAGAACAATGAAGTAAACAACAAACTGCACTTGGTAAAGCCAGTTCTAGGTGTGGTGCTCAATCTCGTGGCAAGGAATTAAAACAAGTAAATATGTCGTTTAAAGATTGCATTAAATAAGTAGAAAGGAAATTAAGTAAAAATGGCAGACAGCTTGGAACAATGAAGTAAACAACAAACTGCACTTGGTAAAGCCAGTTCTAGGTGTGCTGCTCAATCTCGTGGCAAGGAAATAAAACAAGTTAATATGTCGTTTAAAGATTGCATTAAATAAGTAGAAAGGAAATTAAGTAAAAATGGCAGACAGCTTAGAACAATGAAGTAAACAACAAACTGCACTTGGTAAAGCCAGTTCTAGGTGTGGTGCTCAATCTCGTGGCAGAGAAATAAAACAAGTAAATATGTCGTTTAAAGATTGCATAAATAAGTAGAAAGGAAATTAAGTAAAAATGGCAGACAGCTTAGAACAATGAAGTAAACAACAAACTGCACTTGGTAAAGCCGTTCTAGGTTTGCTGCTCAATCTCGTGGCAAGGAAATAAAACAAGTAAATATGTCGTTTAAAGATTGCATTAAATAAGTAGAAAGGAAATTATGTAAAAATGCCAGACAGCTTGGAACAATGAAGTAAACAACAAACTGCACTTGGTATAGCCAGTTCTAGGTGGGCTGCTCAATCTCATGGCAAGGAAATAAAACAACTGAATATGTCAATAAAGATTGCCTTAAATAAGTAGAAAGGAAATTAAGTAAAAATGGCAGACAGCTTGGAACAATGAAGTAAACAACAAACTGCACTTGGTAAAGCCAGTTCTAGGTGTGCTGCTCAATCTCGTGGCAAGGAAATAAAACAAGTAAATATGTCGTTTAAAGATTGCTATAAGTAAGTAGAAAGGAAATTAAGTAAAATTGGCAGACAGCTTTGAACAATGAAGTAAACAACAAACTGCACTTGGTAAAGCCAGTTTTAGGTGTGGTGCTCAATCTCGTGGCAAGGAAATAAAACAAGTAAATATGTCGTTTAAAGATTGCATTGAATAAGTAGAAAGGAAATTAAGTAAAAATGGCAGAACGCTTAGAACAATGAAGTAAACAACCAACTACACTTGGTAAAGCCAGTTCTAGGTGTGCTGCTCAATCTCGTGGCAAGGAAATAAAACAAGCAAATATGTCGTTAAAAGATTGCATTAAATAAGTAGAAAGGAAATTAAGTGTAAATGGCAGACAGCTTGGAACAATGAAGTAAACAACAAACTGCACTTGGTAAAGCCAGTTCTAGGTGTGCTGCTCAATCTCGTGGCAAGGAAATAAAACAAGCAAATATGTCGTTAAAAGATTGCATTAAATAAGTAGAAAGGAAATTAAGTAAAAATGGCAGACAGCTTGGAACAATGAAGTAAACAACAAACTGCACTTGGTAAAGCAAGTTCTAGGTGTGCTGCTCAATCTCATGGCAAGGAAATAAAACAAGTGAATATGTCGTTTAAAGATTTCATTAAGTAAGTAGAAAGGAAATTAAGTAAAAATGGCAGACAGCTTAGAACAATGAAGTAAACAACAAACTGCACTTGGTAAAGCCAGTTCTAGGTGTGGTGCTCAATCTCGTGGCAAGGAAATAAAACAAGTAAATATGTCGTTTAAAGATTGCCTTAAATAAGTAGAAAGGAAATTAGGTAAAAATGGCAGACAGCTTGGAACAATGAAGTAAACAACAAATTGCACTTGGTAAAGCCAGTTCTAGGTGTTCTGCTCAATCTCGTGGCAAGGAAATAAAACAAGTAAATATGTCGTTAAAAGATTGCATTAAATAAGTAGAAAGGAAATTAAGTAAAAATGGCAGACAGCTTAGAACAATGAAGTAAACAACAAATTGCACTTGGTAAAGCCAGTTCTAGGTGTGGTGCTCAATCTCGTGGCAAGGAAATAAAACAAGCAAATATGTCGTTAAAAGATTGCAATAAATAAGTAGAAAGGAAATTAAGTAAAAGTGGCAGACAGCTTGGAACAATGAAGTAAACAACAAACTGCACTTGGTAAAGCCAGTTCTAGGTGTACTGCTAAATCTCGTGGCAAGGAAATAAAACAAGCAAATATGTCGTTAAAAGATTGCATTAAATAAGTAGAAAGGAAATTAAGTAAAAATGGCAGACAGCTTGGAACAATGAAGTAAACAACAAACTGCACTTGGTAAAGCCAGTTCTAGGTGTGCTGCTCAATCTCGTGGCAAGGAAATAAAACGAGCAAATATGTCGTTAAAAGATTGCATGAAATAAGTAGAAAGGAAATTAAGTAAAAATGGCAGACAGCTTGGAACAATGAAGTAAACAACAAACTGCACTTGGTAAAGCCAGTTCTAGGTGTGCTGCTCAATATCGTGGCAAGGAAATAAAACAAGTAAATATGTCGTTTAAAGATTGCATTAAATAAGTAGAATGAAATTAAGTAAAAATGGCAGACAGCTTAGAACAATGAAGTAAACAACAAACTGCACTTGGTAAAGCCAGTTCTAGGTGCGGTGCTCAATCTCGTGGCAAGGAAATAAAACAAGTAAATATGTCGTTAAAAGATTGCATTAAATAAGTAGAAAGGAAATTAAGTAAAAATGGCAGACAGCTTAGAACAATGAAGTAAACAACAAATTGCACTTGGTAAAGCCAGTTCTAGGTGTGGTGCTCAATCTCGTGGCAAGGAAATAAAACAAGCAAATATGTCGTTAAAAGATTGCAATAAATAAGTAGAAAGGAAATTAAGTAAAAGTGGCAGACAGCTTGGAACAATGAAGTAAACAACAAACTGCACTTGGTAAAGCCAGTTCTAGGTGTACTGCTAAATCTCGTGGCAAGGAAATAAAACAAGCAAATATGTCGTTAAAAGATTGCATTAAATAAGTAGAAAGGAAATTAAGTAAAAATGGCAGACAGCTTAGAACAATGAAGTAAACAACAAATTGCACTTGGTAAAGCCAGTTCTAGGTGTGGTGCTCAATCTCGTGGCAAGGAAATAAAACAAGCAAATATGTCGTTAAAAGATTGCAATAAATAAGTAGAAAGGAAATTAAGTAAAAGTGGCAGACAGCTTGGAACAATGAAGTAAACAACAAACTGCACTTGGTAAAGCCAGTTCTAGGTGTACTGCTAAATCTCGTGGCAAGGAAATAAAACAAGCAAATATGTCGTTAAAAGATTGCATTAAATAAGTAGAAAGGAAATTAAGTAAAAATGGCAGACAGCTTGGAACAATGAAGTAAACAACAAACTGCACTTGGTAAAGCCAGTTCTAGGTGTGCTGCTCAATCTCGTGGCAAGGAAATAAAACGAGCAAATATGTCGTTAAAAGATTGCATTAAATAAGTAGAAAGGAAATTAAGTAAAAATGGCAGACAGCTTGGAACAATGAAGTAAACAACAAACTGCACTTGGTAAAGCCAGTTCTAGGTGTGCTGCTCAATATCGTGGCAAGGAAATAAAACAAGTAAATATGTCGTTTAAAGATTGCATTAAATAAGTAGAATGAAATTAAGTAAAAATGGCAGACAGCTTAGAACAATGAAGTAAACAACAAATTGCACTTGGTAAAGCCAGTTCTAGGTGTTCTGCTCAATCTCGTGGCAAGGAAATAAAACAAGCAAATATGTCGTTAAAAGATTGCATTAAATAAGTAGAAAGGAAATTAAGTAAAAATGGCAGACAGCTTGGAACAATGAAGTAAACAACAAACTGCACTTGGTAAAGCCAGTTCTAGGTGTGCTGCTCAATCTCGTGGCAAGGAAATAAAACGAGCAAATATGTCGTTAAAAGATTGCATTAAATAAGTAGAAAGGAAATTAAGTAAAAATGGCAGACAGCTTGGAACAATGAAGTAAACAACAAACTGCACTTGGTAAAGCCAGTTCTAGGTGTGCTGCTCAATATCGTGGCAAGGAAATAAAACAAGTAAATATGTCGTTTAAAGATTGCATTAAATAAGTAGAATGAAATTAAGTAAAAATGGCAGACAGCTTAGAACAATGAAGTAAACAACAAACTGCACTTGGTAAAGCCAGTTCTAGGTGTTCTGCTCAATCTCGTGGCAAGCAAATAAAACAAGTAAATATGTCGTTAAAAGATTGCATTAAATAAGTAGAAAGGAAATTAAGTAAAAATGGCAGACAGCTTAGAACAATGAAGTAAACAACAAATTGCACTTGGTAAAGCCAGTTCTAGGTGTGGTGCTCAATCTCGTGGCAAGGAAATAAAACAAGCAAATATGTCGTTAAAAGATTGCAATAAATAAGTAGAAAGGAAATTAAGTAAAAGTGGCAGACAGCTTGGAACAATGAAGTAAACAACAAACTGCACTTGGTAAAGCCAGTTCTAGGTGTACTGCTAAATCTCGTGGCAAGGAAATAAAACAAGCAAATATGTCGTTAAAAGATTGCATTAAATAAGTAGAAAGGAAATTAAGTAAAAATGGCAGACAGCTTGGAACAATGAAGTAAACAACAAACTGCACTTGGTAAAGCCAGTTCTAGGTGTGCTGCTCAATCTCGTGGCAAGGAAATAAAACGAGCAAATATGTCGTTAAAAGATTGCATTAAATAAGTAGAAAGGAAATTAAGTAAAAATGGCAGACAGCTTGGAACAATGAAGTAAACAACAAACTGCACTTGGTAAAGCCAGTTCTATGTGTGCTGCTCAATATCGTGGCAAGGAAATAAAACAAGTAAATATGTCGTTTAAAGATTGCATTAAATAAGTAGAATGAAATTAAGTAAAAATGGCAGACAGCTTAGAACAATGAAGTAAACAACAAACTGCACTTGGTAAAGCCAGTTCTAGGTGCGGTGCTCAATCTCGTGGCAGGGAAATAAAACAAGTAAATGTCGTTTAAAGATTGCATTAAATAAGTAGAAAGGAAATTAAGTAAAAATGGCAGACAGCTTGAAACAATGAAGTAAACAACAAACTGCACTTGGTAAAGCCAGTTCTAGGTGTGCTGCTCAATCTCGTGGCAAGGAAATAAAACAAGTAAATATGTCGTTTAAAGATTGCATTAAATAAGTAGAAAGGAAATTAAGTAAAAA
Source organism: Amblyomma americanum (assembly GCF_052857255.1). Taxonomy (NCBI): domain Eukaryota; kingdom Metazoa; phylum Arthropoda; class Arachnida; order Ixodida; family Ixodidae; genus Amblyomma; species Amblyomma americanum. The sequence goes on along the minus strand of NW_027526487.1, from coordinate 353,362 downwards.
TGGCAGACAGCTTGGAACAATGAAATAAACAACAAACTGCACTTGGTAAAGCCAGTTCTAGGTGTGCTGCTCAATCTCGTGGCAAGGAAATAAAACAAGTAAATATGTCGTTTAAAGATTGCAATAAATAAATAAAGGAAATTAAGTAAAAGTGGCAGACAGCTTGGAACAATGAAGTAAACAACAAACTGCACTTGGTAAAGCCAGTTCTAGGTGTACTGCTAAATCTCGTGGCAAGGAAATAAAACAAGCAAATATGTCGTTAAAAGATTGCATTAAATAAGTAGAAAGGAAATTAAGTAAAAATGGCAGACAGCTTGGAACAATGAAGTAAACAACAAACTGCACTTGGTAAAGCCAGTTCTAGGTGTGCTGCTCAATCTCGTGGCAAGGAAATAAAACGAGCAAATATGTCGTTAAAAGATTGCATGAAATAAGTAGAAAGGAAATTAAGTAAAAATGGCAGACAGCTTGGAACAATGAAGTAAACAACAAACTGCACTTGGTAAAGCCAGTTCTAGGTGTGCTGCTCAATATCGTGGCAAGGAAATAAAACAAGTAAATATGTCGTTTAAAGATTGCATTAAATAAGTAGAATGAAATTAAGTAAAAATGGCAGACAGCTTAGAACAATGAAGTAAACAACAAACTGCACTTGGTAAAGCCAGTTCTAGGTGCGGTGCTCAATCTCGTGGCAAGGAAATAAAACAAGTAAATATGTCGTTAAAAGATTGCATTAAATAAGTAGAAAGGAAATTAAGTAAAAATGGCAGACAGCTTAGAACAATGAAGTAAACAACAAATTGCACTTGGTAAAGCCAGTTCTAGGTGTGGTGCTCAATCTCGTGGCAAGGAAATAAAACAAGCAAATATGTCGTTAAAAGATTGCAATAAATAAGTAGAAAGGAAATTAAGTAAAAGTGGCAGACAGCTTGGAACAATGAAGTAAACAACAAACTGCACTTGGTAAAGCCAGTTCTAGGTGTACTGCTAAATCTCGTGGCAAGGAAATAAAACAAGCAAATATGTCGTTAAAAGATTGCATTAAATAAGTAGAAAGGAAATTAAGTAAAAATGGCAGACAGCTTAGAACAATGAAGTAAACAACAAATTGCACTTGGTAAAGCCAGTTCTAGGTGTGGTGCTCAATCTCGTGGCAAGGAAATAAAACAAGCAAATATGTCGTTAAAAGATTGCAATAAATAAGTAGAAAGGAAATTAAGTAAAAGTGGCAGACAGCTTGGAACAATGAAGTAAACAACAAACTGCACTTGGTAAAGCCAGTTCTAGGTGTACTGCTAAATCTCGTGGCAAGGAAATAAAACAAGCAAATATGTCGTTAAAAGATTGCATTAAATAAGTAGAAAGGAAATTAAGTAAAAATGGCAGACAGCTTGGAACAATGAAGTAAACAACAAACTGCACTTGGTAAAGCCAGTTCTAGGTGTGCTGCTCAATCTCGTGGCAAGGAAATAAAACGAGCAAATATGTCGTTAAAAGATTGCATTAAATAAGTAGAAAGGAAATTAAGTAAAAATGGCAGACAGCTTGGAACAATGAAGTAAACAACAAACTGCACTTGGTAAAGCCAGTTCTAGGTGTGCTGCTCAATATCGTGGCAAGGAAATAAAACAAGTAAATATGTCGTTTAAAGATTGCATTAAATAAGTAGAATGAAATTAAGTAAAAATGGCAGACAGCTTAGAACAATGAAGTAAACAACAAATTGCACTTGGTAAAGCCAGTTCTAGGTGTTCTGCTCAATCTCGTGGCAAGGAAATAAAACAAGCAAATATGTCGTTAAAAGATTGCATTAAATAAGTAGAAAGGAAATTAAGTAAAAATGGCAGACAGCTTGGAACAATGAAGTAAACAACAAACTGCACTTGGTAAAGCCAGTTCTAGGTGTGCTGCTCAATCTCGTGGCAAGGAAATAAAACGAGCAAATATGTCGTTAAAAGATTGCATTAAATAAGTAGAAAGGAAATTAAGTAAAAATGGCAGACAGCTTGGAACAATGAAGTAAACAACAAACTGCACTTGGTAAAGCCAGTTCTAGGTGTGCTGCTCAATATCGTGGCAAGGAAATAAAACAAGTAAATATGTCGTTTAAAGATTGCATTAAATAAGTAGAATGAAATTAAGTAAAAATGGCAGACAGCTTAGAACAATGAAGTAAACAACAAACTGCACTTGGTAAAGCCAGTTCTAGGTGTTCTGCTCAATCTCGTGGCAAGCAAATAAAACAAGTAAATATGTCGTTAAAAGATTGCATTAAATAAGTAGAAAGGAAATTAAGTAAAAATGGCAGACAGCTTAGAACAATGAAGTAAACAACAAATTGCACTTGGTAAAGCCAGTTCTAGGTGTGGTGCTCAATCTCGTGGCAAGGAAATAAAACAAGCAAATATGTCGTTAAAAGATTGCAATAAATAAGTAGAAAGGAAATTAAGTAAAAGTGGCAGACAGCTTGGAACAATGAAGTAAACAACAAACTGCACTTGGTAAAGCCAGTTCTAGGTGTACTGCTAAATCTCGTGGCAAGGAAATAAAACAAGCAAATATGTCGTTAAAAGATTGCATTAAATAAGTAGAAAGGAAATTAAGTAAAAATGGCAGACAGCTTGGAACAATGAAGTAAACAACAAACTGCACTTGGTAAAGCCAGTTCTAGGTGTGCTGCTCAATCTCGTGGCAAGGAAATAAAACGAGCAAATATGTCGTTAAAAGATTGCATTAAATAAGTAGAAAGGAAATTAAGTAAAAATGGCAGACAGCTTGGAACAATGAAGTAAACAACAAACTGCACTTGGTAAAGCCAGTTCTATGTGTGCTGCTCAATATCGTGGCAAGGAAATAAAACAAGTAAATATGTCGTTTAAAGATTGCATTAAATAAGTAGAATGAAATTAAGTAAAAATGGCAGACAGCTTAGAACAATGAAGTAAACAACAAACTGCACTTGGTAAAGCCAGTTCTAGGTGCGGTGCTCAATCTCGTGGCAGGGAAATAAAACAAGTAAATGTCGTTTAAAGATTGCATTAAATAAGTAGAAAGGAAATTAAGTAAAAATGGCAGACAGCTTGAAACAATGAAGTAAACAACAAACTGCACTTGGTAAAGCCAGTTCTAGGTGTGCTGCTCAATCTCGTGGCAAGGAAATAAAACAAGTAAATATGTCGTTTAAAGATTGCATTAAATAAGTAGAAAGGAAATTAAGTAAAAATGGCAGACAGCTTGGAACAATGAAATAAACAACAAACTGCACTTGGTAAAGCCAGTTCTAGGTGTGCTGCTCAATCTCGTGGCAAGGAAATAAAACAAGTAAATATGTCGTTTAAAGATTGCAATAAATAAATAAAGGAAATTAAGTAAAAATGGCAGACAGCTTAGAACAATGAAGTAAACAACAAACTGCACTTGGTAAAGCCAGTTCTAGGTGTGCTGCTCAATCTCGTGGCAAGGAAATAAAACAAGTAATTATGTCGTTTAAAAATTGCATTAAATAAGTAGAAAGGAAATTAAGTAAAAATGGCAGACAGCTTAGAACAATGAAGTAAACAACAAACTGCACTTGGTAAAGCCAGTTCTAGGTGTGCTGCTCAATCTCGTGGCAAGGAAATAAAACAAGTAAATATGTCGTTTAAAGATTGCATTAAATAAATAAAGGAAATTAAGTAAAAATGGCAGACAGCTTAGAACAATGAAGTAAACAACAAACTGCACTTGGTAAAGCCAGTTCTAGGTGTGCTGCTCAATCTCATGGCAAGGAAATAAAACAAGTAAATATGTCGTTTAAAAATTGCATTAAATAGGTTGAAAGGAAATTAAGTAAAAATGGCAGACAGCTTAGAACAATGAAGTAAACAACAAACTGCACTTGGTAAAGCCAGTTCTAGGTGTGCTGCTCAATCTCATGGCAAGGAAATAAAACAAGTAAATATGTCGTTTAAAGATTGCAATAAGTAAGTAGAAAGGAAATTATAAAAATAGCAGACAGCTTAGAACAATGAAGTAAACAACAAACTGCACTTGGTAAAGCCAGTTTTAGGTGTGGTGCTCAATCTCATGGCAAGGAAAGAAAACAAGTAAATATGTCGTTTAAAGATTGCATTAAGTAAGCAGAAAGGAAATTAAGTAAAAATGGCAGACAGCTTAGAACAGTGAAGTAAACAACAAACTGCACTTGGTAAAGCAGTTCTAGGTGTGCTGCTCAATCTCGTGGCAAGGAAATAAAACAAGTAAATATGTCGTTTAAAGATTGCATTAAATAAGTAGAAAGGAAATTAAGTAAAAATGGCAGACAGCTTAGAACAATGAAGTAAACAACAAACTGCACTTGGTAAAGCCAGTTCTAGGTGTGGTGCTCAATCTCGTGGCAAGGAAATAAAACAAGTAAATATGTCGTTTAAAGATTGCATTAAATAAGTAGAAAGGAAATTAAGTAAAAATGGCAGACAGCTTAGAACAATGAAGTAAACAACAAACTGCACTTGGTAAAGCCAGTTCTAGGTGTGCTGCTCAATCTCGTGGCAAGGAAATAAAACAAGTAAATATGTCGTTTAAAGATTGCAACAAATAAATAAAGGAAATTAAGTAAAAATGGCAGACAGCTTAGAACAATGAAGTAAACAACAAACTGCACTTGGTAAAGCCAGTTCTAGGTGTGCTGCTCAATCTCGTGGCAAGGAAATAAAACAAGTAAATATGTCGTTTAAAAATTGCATTAAATAAGTAGAAAGGAAATTAAGTAAAAATGGCAGACAGCTTAGAACAATGAAGTAAACAACAAACTGCACTTGGTAAAGCCAGTTCTAGGTGTGCTGCTTAATCTCATGGCAAGGAAATAAAACAAGTAAATATGTCGTTTAAAGATTGCATTAAATAAGTAGAAAGGAAATTAAGTAAAAATGGCAGACAGCTTAGAACAATGAAGTAAACAACAAATTGCACTTGGTAAAGCCAGTTCTAGGTGTGGTGCTCAATCTCGTGGCAAGGAAATAAAACAAGCAAATATGTCGTTAAAAGATTGCAATAAATAAGTAGAAAGGAAATTAAGTAAAAGTGGCAGACAGCTTGGAACAATGAAGTAAACAACAAACTGCACTTGGTAAAGCCAGTTCTAGGTGTACTGCTAAATCTCGTGGCAAGGAAATAAAACAAGCAAATATGTCGTTAAAAGATTGCATTAAATAAGTAGAAAGGAAATTAAGTAAAAATGGCAGACAGCTTAGAACAATGAAGTAAACAACAAATTGCACTTGGTAAAGCCAGTTCTAGGTGTGGTGCTCAATCTCGTGGCAAGGAAATAAAACAAGCAAATATGTCGTTAAAAGATTGCAATAAATAAGTAGAAAGGAAATTAAGTAAAAGTGGCAGACAGCTTGGAACAATGAAGTAAACAACAAACTGCACTTGGTAAAGCCAGTTCTAGGTGTACTGCTAAATCTCGTGGCAAGGAAATAAAACAAGCAAATATGTCGTTAAAAGATTGCATTAAATAAGTAGAAAGGAAATTAAGTAAAAATGGCAGACAGCTTGGAACAATGAAGTAAACAACAAACTGCACTTGGTAAAGCCAGTTCTAGGTGTGCTGCTCAATCTCGTGGCAAGGAAATAAAACGAGCAAATATGTCGTTAAAAGATTGCATTAAATAAGTAGAAAGGAAATTAAGTAAAAATGGCAGACAGCTTGGAACAATGAAGTAAACAACAAACTGCACTTGGTAAAGCCAGTTCTAGGTGTGCTGCTCAATATCGTGGCAAGGAAATAAAACAAGTAAATATGTCGTTTAAAGATTGCATTAAATAAGTAGAATGAAATTAAGTAAAAATGGCAGACAGCTTAGAACAATGAAGTAAACAACAAATTGCACTTGGTAAAGCCAGTTCTAGGTGTTCTGCTCAATCTCGTGGCAAGGAAATAAAACAAGCAAATATGTCGTTAAAAGATTGCATTAAATAAGTAGAAAGGAAATTAAGTAAAAATGGCAGACAGCTTGGAACAATGAAGTAAACAACAAACTGCACTTGGTAAAGCCAGTTCTAGGTGTGCTGCTCAATCTCGTGGCAAGGAAATAAAACGAGCAAATATGTCGTTAAAAGATTGCATTAAATAAGTAGAAAGGAAATTAAGTAAAAATGGCAGACAGCTTGGAACAATGAAGTAAACAACAAACTGCACTTGGTAAAGCCAGTTCTAGGTGTGCTGCTCAATATCGTGGCAAGGAAATAAAACAAGTAAATATGTCGTTTAAAGATTGCATTAAATAAGTAGAATGAAATTAAGTAAAAATGGCAGACAGCTTAGAACAATGAAGTAAACAACAAACTGCACTTGGTAAAGCCAGTTCTAGGTGTTCTGCTCAATCTCGTGGCAAGCAAATAAAACAAGTAAATATGTCGTTAAAAGATTGCATTAAATAAGTAGAAAGGAAATTAAGTAAAAATGGCAGACAGCTTAGAACAATGAAGTAAACAACAAATTGCACTTGGTAAAGCCAGTTCTAGGTGTGGTGCTCAATCTCGTGGCAAGGAAATAAAACAAGCAAATATGTCGTTAAAAGATTGCAATAAATAAGTAGAAAGGAAATTAAGTAAAAGTGGCAGACAGCTTGGAACAATGAAGTAAACAACAAACTGCACTTGGTAAAGCCAGTTCTAGGTGTACTGCTAAATCTCGTGGCAAGGAAATAAAACAAGCAAATATGTCGTTAAAAGATTGCATTAAATAAGTAGAAAGGAAATTAAGTAAAAATGGCAGACAGCTTGGAACAATGAAGTAAACAACAAACTGCACTTGGTAAAGCCAGTTCTAGGTGTGCTGCTCAATCTCGTGGCAAGGAAATAAAACGAGCAAATATGTCGTTAAAAGATTGCATTAAATAAGTAGAAAGGAAATTAAGTAAAAATGGCAGACAGCTTGGAACAATGAAGTAAACAACAAACTGCACTTGGTAAAGCCAGTTCTATGTGTGCTGCTCAATATCGTGGCAAGGAAATAAAACAAGTAAATATGTCGTTTAAAGATTGCATTAAATAAGTAGAATGAAATTAAGTAAAAATGGCAGACAGCTTAGAACAATGAAGTAAACAACAAACTGCACTTGGTAAAGCCAGTTCTAGGTGCGGTGCTCAATCTCGTGGCAGGGAAATAAAACAAGTAAATGTCGTTTAAAGATTGCATTAAATAAGTAGAAAGGAAATTAAGTAAAAATGGCAGACAGCTTGAAACAATGAAGTAAACAACAAACTGCACTTGGTAAAGCCAGTTCTAGGTGTGCTGCTCAATCTCGTGGCAAGGAAATAAAACAAGTAAATATGTCGTTTAAAGATTGCATTAAATAAGTAGAAAGGAAATTAAGTAAAAATGGCAGACAGCTTGGAACAATGAAATAAACAACAAACTGCACTTGGTAAAGCCAGTTCTAGGTGTGCTGCTCAATCTCGTGGCAAGGAAATAAAACAAGTAAATATGTCGTTTAAAGATTGCAATAAATAAATAAAGGAAATTAAGTAAAAATGGCAGACAGCTTAGAACAATGAAGTAAACAACAAACTGCACTTGGTAAAGCCAGTTCTAGGTGTGCTGCTCAATCTCGTGGCAAGGAAATAAAACAAATAACTATGTCGTTTAAAAATTGCATTAAATAAGTAGAAAGGAAATTAAGTAAAAATGGCAGACAGCTTAGAACAATGAAGTAAACAACAAACTGCACTTGGTAAAGCCAGTTCTAGGTGTGCTGCTCAATCTCGTGGCAAGGAAATAAAACAAGTAAATATGTCGTTTAAAGATTGCATTAAATAAATAAAGGAAATTAAGTAAAAATGGCAGACAGCTTAGAACAATGAAGTAAACAACAAACTGCACTTGGTAAAGCCAGTTCTAGGTGTGCTGCTCAATCTCATGGCAAGGAAATAAAACAAGTAAATATGTCGTTTAAAAATTGCATTAAATAGGTTGAAAGGAAATTAAGTAAAAATGGCAGACAGCTTAGAACAATGAAGTAAACAACAAACTGCACTTGGTAAAGCCAGTTCTAGGTGTGCTGCTCAATCTCATGGCAAGGAAATAAAACAAGTAAATATGTCGTTTAAAGATTGCAATAAGTAAGTAGAAAGGAAATTATAAAAATAGCAGACAGCTTAGAACAATGAAGTAAACAACAAACTGCACTTGGTAAAGCCAGTTTTAGGTGTGGTGCTCAATCTCATGGCAAGGAAAGAAAACAAGTAAATATGTCGTTTAAAGATTGCATTAAGTAAGCAGAAAGGAAATTAAGTAAAAATGGCAGACAGCTTAGAACAGTGAAGTAAACAACAAACTGCACTTGGTAAAGCAGTTCTAGGTGTGCTGCTCAATCTCGTGGCAAGGAAATAAAACAAGTAAATATGTCGTTTAAAGATTGCATTAAATAAGTAGAAAGGAAATTAAGTAAAAATGGCAGACAGCTTAGAACAATGAAGTAAACAACAAACTGCACTTGGTAAAGCCAGTTCTAGGTGTGGTGCTCAATCTCGTGGCAAGGAAATAAAACAAGTAAATATGTCGTTTAAAGATTGCATTAAATAAGTAGAAAGGAAATTAAGTAAAAATGGCAGACAGCTTAGAACAATGAAGTAAACAACAAACTGCACTTGGTAAAGCCAGTTCTAGGTGTGCTGCTCAATCTCGTGGCAAGGAAATAAAACAAGTAAATATGTCGTTTAAAGATTGCAACAAATAAATAAAGGAAATTAAGTAAAAATGGCAGACAGCTTAGAACAATGAAGTAAACAACAAACTGCACTTGGTAAAGCCAGTTCTAGGTGTGCTGCTCAATCTCGTGGCAAGGAAATAAAACAAGTAAATATGTCGTTTAAAAATTGCATTAAATAAGTAGAAAGGAAATTAAGTAAAAATGGCAGACAGCTTAGAACAATGAAGTAAACAACAAACTGCACTTGGTAAAGCCAGTTCTAGGTGTGCTGCTTAATCTCATGGCAAGGAAATAAAACAAGTAAATATGTCGTTTAAAGATTGCAATAAGTAAGTAGAAAGGAAATTATAAAAATGGCAGACAGCTTAGAACAATGAAGTAAACAACAAACTGCACTTGGTAAAGCCAGTTTTAGGTGTGGTGCTCAATCTCATGGCAAGGAAATAAAACAAGTAAATATGTCGTTTAAAGATTGCAGTAAGTAAGCAGAAAGGAATTTAAGTAAAAATGGCAGACAGCTTAGAACAATGAAGTAAACAACAAACTGCACTTGGTAAAGCCAGTTCTAGGTGTGCTGCTCAATCTCGTGGCAAGGAAATAAAACAAGTAAATATGTCGTTTAAAGATTGCATTAAATAAGTAGAAAGAAAATTAAGTAAAAATGGCAGACAGCTTAGAACAATGAAGTAAACAACAAACTGCACTTGGTAAAGCCAGTTCTAGGTGTGGTGCTCAATCTCGTGGCAAGGAAATAAAACAAGTAAATATGTCGTTTAAAGATTGCATTAAATAAGTAGAAAGGAAATTAAGTAAAAATGGCAGACAGCTTGGAACAATGAAGTAAACAACAAACTGCACTTGGTAAAGCCAGTTCTAGGTGTGCTGCTCAATCTCGTGGCAAGGAAATAAAACAAGTTAATATGTCGTTTAAAGATTGCATTAAATAAGTAGAAAGGAAATTAAGTAAAAATGGCAGACAGCTTAGAACAATGAAGTAAACAACAAACTGCACTTGGTAAAGCCAGTTCTAGGTGTGGTGCTCAATCTCGTGGCAGGGAAATAAAACAAGTAAATATGTCGTTTAAAGATTGCATAAATAAGTAGAAAGGAAATTAAGTAAAAATGGCAGACAGCTTAGAACAATGAAGTAAACAACAAACTGCACTTGGTAAAGCCGTTCTAGGTGTGCTGCTCAATCTCGTGGCAAGGAAATAAAACAAGTAAATATGTCGTTTAAAGATTGCATTAAATAAGTAGAAAGGAAATTATGTAAAAATGCCAGACAGCTTGGAACAATGAAGTAAACAACAAACTGCACTTGGTATAGCCAGTTCTAGGTGGGCTGCTCAATCTCATGGCAAGGAAATAAAACAACTGAATATGTCAATAAAGATTGCCTTAAATAAGTAGAAAGGAAATTAAGTAAAAATGGCAGACAGCTTGGAACAATGAAGTAAACAACAAACTGCACTTGGTAAAGCCAGTTCTAGGTGTGCTGCTCAATCTCGTGGCAAGGAAATAAAACAAGTAAATATGTCGTTTAAAGATTGCATTAAGTAAGTAGAAAGGAAATTAAGTAAAATTGGCAGACAGCTTAGAACAATGAAGTAAACAACAAACTGCACTTGGTAAAGCCAGTTCTAGGTGTGGTGCTCAATCTCGTGGCAAGGAAATAAAACAAGTAAATATGTCGTTTAAAGATTGCATTGAATAAGTAGAAAGGAAATTAAGTAAAAATGGCAGAACGCTTAGAACAATGAAGTAAACAACAAACTGCACTTGGTAAAGCCAGTTCTAGGTGTGCTGCTCAATCTCGTGGCAAGGAAATAAAACAAGCAAATATGTCGTTAAAAGATTGCATTAAATAAGTAGAAAGGAAATTAAGTATAAATGGCAGACAGCTTGGAACAATGAAGTAAACAACAAACTGCACTTGGTAAAGCCAGTTCTAGGTGTGCTGCTCAATCTCGTGGCAAGGAAATAAAACAAGCAAATATGTCGTTAAAAGATTGCATTAAATAAGTAGAAAGGAAATTAAGTAAAAATGGCAGACAGCTTGGAACAATGAAGTAAACAACAAACTGCACTTGGTAAAGCAAGTTCTAGGTGTGCTGCTCAATCTCATGGCAAGGAAATAAAACAAGTGAATATGTCGTTTAAAGATTTCATTAAGTAAGTAGAAAAGAAATTAAGTAAAAATGGCAGACAGCTTAGAACAATGAAGTAAACAACAAACTGCACTTGGTAAAGCCAGTTCTAGGTGTGGTGCTCAATCTCGTGGCAAGGAAATAAAACAAGTAAATATGTCGTTTAAAGATTGCCTTAAATAAGTAGAAAGGAAATTAGGTAAAAATGGCAGACAGCTTGGAACAATGAAGTAAACAACAAACTGCACTTGGTAAAGCCAGTTCTAGGTGTTCTGCTCAATCTCGTGGCAAGGAAATAAAACAAGTAAATATGTCGTTTAAAGATTGCATTAAATAAGTAGAAAGGAAATTAAGTAAAAATGGCAGACAGCTTAGAACAATGAAGTAAACAACAAATTGCACTTGGTAAAGCCAGTTCTAGGTGTGGTGCTCAATCTCGTGGCAAGGAAATAAAACAAGCAAATATGTCGTTAAAAGATTGCAATAAATAAGTAGAAAGGAAATTAAGTAAAAGTGGCAGACAGCTTGGAACAATGAAGTAAACAACAAACTGCACTTGGTAAAGCCAGTTCTAGGTGTGCTGCTCAATCTCGTGGCAAGGAAATAAAACAAGCAAATATGTCGGTAAAAGATTGCATTAAATAAGTAGAAAGGAAATTAAGTAAAAATGGCAGACAGCTTGGAACAATGAAGTAAACAACAAACTGCACTTGGTAAAGCCAGTTCTAGGTGTGCTGCTCAATATCGTGGCAAGGAAATAAAACAAGTAAATATGTCGTTTAAAGATTGCATTAAATAAGTAGAATGAAATTAAGTAAAAATGGCAGACAGCTTAGAACAATGAAGTAAACAACAAACTGCACTTGGTAAAGCCAGTTCTAGGTGCGGTGCTCAATCTCGTGGCAGGGAAATAAAACAAGTAAATATGTCGTTTAAAGATTGCATTAAATAAGTAGAAAGGAAATTAAGTAAAAATGGCAGACAGCTTGAAACAATGAAGTAAACAACAAACTGCACTTGGTAAAGCCAGTTCTAGGTGTGCTGCTCAATCTCGTGGCAACTAAATAAAACAAGTAAATATGTCGTTTAAAGATTGCATTAAATAAGTAGAAAGGAAATTAAGTAAAAATGGCAGACAGCTTGGAACAATGAAATAAACAACAAACTGCACTTGGTAAAGCCAGTTCTAGGTGTGCTGCTCAATCTCGTGGCAAGGAAATAAAACAAGTAAATATGTCGTTTAAAGATTGCATTAAATAAATAAAGGAAATTAAGTAAAAATGGCAGACAGCTTAGAACAATGAAGTAAACAACAAACTGCACTTGGTAAAGCCAGTTCTAGGTGTGCTGCTCAATCTCGTGGCAAGGAAATGAAACAAGTAAATATGTCGTTTAAAAATTGCATTAAATAAGTAGAAAGGAAATTAAGTAAAAATGGCAGACAGCTTAGAACAATGAAGTAAACAACAAACTGCACTTGGTAAAGCCAGTTCTAGGTGTGCTGCTCAATCTCGTGGCAAGGAAATAAAACAAGTAAATATTTCGTTTAAAGATTGCATTAAATAAATAAAGGAAATTAAGTAAAAATGGCAGACAGCTTAGAACAATGAAGTAAACAACAAACTGCACTTGGTAAAGCCAGTTCTAGGTGTGCTGCTCAATCTCGTGGCAAGGAAATAAAACAAGTAAATATGTCGTTTAAAAATTGCATTAAATAGGTTGAAAGGAAATTAAGTAAAAATGGCAGACAGCTTAGAACAATGAAGTAAACAACAAACTGCACTTGGTAAAGCCAGTTCTAGGTGTGCTGCTCAATCTCATGGCAAGGAAATAAAACAAGTAAATATGTCGTTTAAAGATTGCAATAAGTAAGTAGAAAGGAAATTATAAAAATAGCAGACAGCTTAGAACAATGAAGTAAACAACAAACTGCACTTGGTAAAGCCAGTTTTAGGTGTGGTGCTCAATCTCATGGCAAGGAAATAAAACAAGTAAATATGTCGTTTAAAGATTGCATTAAGTAAGCAGAAAGGAAATTAAGTAAAAATGGCAGACAGCTTAGAACAATGAAGTAAACAACAAACTGCACTTGGTAAAGCCAGTTCTAGGTGTGCTGCTCAATCTCGTGGCAAGGAAATAAAACAAGTAAATATGTCGTTTAAAGATTGCATTAAATAAGTAGAAAGGAAATTAAGTAAAAATGGCAGACAGCTTAGAACAATGAAGTAAACAACAAACTGCACTTGGTAAAGCCAGTTCTAGGTGTGGTGCTCAATCTCGTGGCAAGGAAATAAAACAAGTAAATATGTCGTTTAAAGATTGCATTAAATAAGTAGAAAGGAAATTAAGTAAAAATGGCAGACAGCTTGGAACAATGATGTAAACAACAAACTGCACTTGGTAAAGCCAGTTCTAGGTGTGCTGCTCAATCTCGTGGCAAGGAAATAAAACAAGTAAATATGTCGTTTAAAGATTGCATTAAATAAGTAGAAAGGAAATTAAGTAAAAATGGCAGACAGCTTAGAACAATGAAGTAAACAACAAACTGCACTTGGTAAAGCCAGTTCTAGGTGTGGTGCTCAATCTCGTGGCAGGGAAATAAAACAAGTAAATATGTCGTTTAAAGATTGCATAAATAAGTAGAAAGGAAATTAAGTAAAAATGGCAGACAGCTTAGAACAATGAAGTAAACAACAAACTGCATTTGGTAAAGCCAGTTCTAGGTGTGCTGCTCAATCTCGTGGCAAGGAAATAAAACAAGTAAATATGTCGTTTAAAGATTGCAATAAGTAAGTAGAAAGGAAATTATAAAAATGGCAGACAGCTTAGAACAATGAAGTAAACAACAAACTGCACTTGGTAAAGCCAGTTTTAGGTGTGGTGCTCAATCTCATGGCAAGCAAATAAAACAAGTAAATATGTCGTTTAAAGATTGCATTAAGTAAGCAGAAAGGAAATTAAGTAAAAATGGCAGACAGCTTAGAACAATGAAGTAAACAACAAACTGCACTCTATAAAGCCAGTTCTAGGTGTGGTGCTCAATCTCGTGGCAAGGAAATAAAACAAGCAAATATGTCGTTAAAAGATTGCATTAAATTAGTAGAAAGGAAATTAAGTAAAAATGGCAGACAGCTTGGAACAATGAAGTAAACAACAAACTGCACTTGGTAAAGCCAGTTCTAGGTGTGCTGCTCAATCTCGTGGCAAGGAAATAAAACAAGCAAATATGTCGTTAAAAGATTGCATTAAATAAGTAGAAAGGAAATTAAGTAAAAATGGCAGACAGCTTGGAACAATGACGTAAACAACAAACTGCACTTGGTAAAGCCAGTTCTAGGTGTGCTGCTCAATCTCGTGGCAAGGAAATAAAACAAGCAAATATGTCGTTAAAAGATTTCATTAAATAAGTAGAAAGGAAATTAAGTAAAAATGGCAGACAGCTTGGAACAATGAAGTAAACAACAATCTGCACTTGGAAAAGGCAGTTCCAGGTGTGCTGCTCAATCTCATGGCAAGGAAATAAAACAAGTGAATATGTCGTTTAAAGATTTCATTATGTAAGTAGAAAGGAAATTAAGTAAAAATGGCAGACAGCTTAGAACAATGAAGTAAACAACAAACTGCACTTGGTAAAGCCAGTTCTAGGTGTGGTGCTCAATCTCGTGGCAAGGAAATAAAACAAGTAAATATGTCGTTTAAAGATTGCCCTAAATAAGTAGAAAGGAAATTAAGTAAAAATGGCAGACAGCTTGGAACAATGAAGTACACAACAAACTGCACTTGGTAAAGCCAGTTCTAGGTGTGCTGCTCAATCTCGTGGCAAGGAAATAAAACAAGTAAATATGTCGTTTAAAGATTGCATTAAATAAGTAGAAAGGAAATTAAGTAAAAATGGCAGACAGCTTAGAACAATGAAGTAAACAACAAACTGCACTTGGTAAAGCCAGTTTTAGGTGTGGTGCTCAATCTCGTGGCAAGGAAATAAAACAAGTAAATATGTCGTTTAAAGATTGCATTAAATAAGTAGAAAGGAAATTAAGTAAAAATGGCAGACAGCTTAGAACAATGAAGTAAACAAAAAACTGCACATGGTAAAGCCAGTTCTAGGTGTGGTGCTCAATCACGTGGCAAGGAAATAAAACAAGTAAATATGTCGTTTAAAGATTGCATTAAATAAATAAAGGAAATTAAGTAAAAATGGCAGACAGCTTGGAACAATGAAGTAAACAACAAACTGCACTTGGTAAAGCCAGTTCTAGGTGTGCTGCTCAATCTCGTGGCAAGGAAATAAAACAAGTAAATATGTCGTTTAAAGATTGCATTAAATAAGTAGAATGGAAATTAAGTAAAAATGGCAGACAGCATAGAACAATGAAGTAAAAAACAAACTGCACTTGGTAAAGCCAGTTCTAGGTGTGGTGCTCAATCTCGTGGCAGGGAAATAAAACAAGTAAATATGTCTTTTAAAGATTGCATTAAATAAGTAGAAAGGAAATTAAGTAAAAATGGCAGACAGCTTAGAACAATGAAGTAAACAACAAACTGCACTTGGTAAAGCCAGTTTTAGGTGTGGTGCTCAATCTCATGGCAAGGAAATAAAACAAGTAAATATGTCGTTTAAAGATTGCATTAAGTAAGCAGAAAGGAAATTAAGTAAAAATGGCAGACAGCTTAGAACAATGAAGTAAACAACAAACTGCACTTGGTAAAGCCAGTTCTAGGTGTGCTGCTCAATCTCGTGGCAAGGAAATAAAACAAGTAAATATGTCGTTTAAAGATTGCATTAAATAAGTAGAAAGGAAATTAAGTAAAAATGGCAGACAGCTTAGAACAATGAAGTAAACAACAAACTGCACTTGGTAAAGCCAGTTCTAGGTGTGGTGCTCAATCTCGTGGCAAGGAAATAAAACAAGTAAATATGTCGTTTAAAAATTGCATTAAATAAGTAGAAAGGAAATTAAGTAAAAATGGCAGACAGCTTAGAACAATGAAGTAAACAACAAACTGCACTTGGTAAAGCCAGTTCTAGGTGTGCTGCTCAATCTCGTGGCAAGGAAATAAAACAAGTAAATATGTCGTTTAAAGATTGCATTAAATAAGTAGAAAGGAAATTATGTAAAAATGCCAGACAGCTTGGAACAATGA
Organism: Amblyomma americanum; assembly: GCF_052857255.1. Lineage (NCBI taxonomy): Eukaryota > Metazoa > Arthropoda > Arachnida > Ixodida > Ixodidae > Amblyomma > Amblyomma americanum. The sequence goes on along the minus strand of NW_027526487.1, from coordinate 337,371 downwards.
AGTAAACAACAAACTGCACTTGGTAAAGCCAGTTCTAGGTGGGCTGCTCAATCTCGTGGCAAGGAAATAAAACAAGTAAATATGTCGTTTGAAGATTGCATTAAATAAGTAGAAAGGAAATTAAGTAAAAATGGCAGACAGCTTAGAACAATGAAGTAAACAACAAACTGCACTTGGTAAAGCCAGTTCTAGGTGTGCTGCTCATTCTCGTGGCAAGGAAATAAAACAAGTAAATATGTCGTTTAAAGATTGCATTAAATAAGTAGAAAGGAAATTAAGTAAAAATGGCAGACAGCTTAGATCAATGAAGTAAACAACAAACTGCACTTGGTAAAGCCAGTTCTAGGTGTGCTGCTCAATCTCGTGGCAAGGAAATAAAACAAGTAAATATGTCGTTTAAAGATTGCATTAAATAAGTAGAATGGAAATTAAGTAAAAATGGCAGACAGCATAGAACAATGAAGTAAAAAACAAACTGCACTTGGTAAAGCCAGTTCTAGGTGTGGTGCTCAATCTCGTGGCAGGGAAATAAAACAAGTAAATATGTCTTTTAAAGATTGCATTAAATAAGTAGAAAGGAAATTAAGTAAAAATGGCAGACAGCTTAGAACAATGAAGTAAACAACAAACTGCACTTGGTAAAGCCAGTTTTAGGTGTGGTGCTCAATCTCATGGCAAGGAAATAAAACAAGTAAATATGTCGTTTAAAGATTGCATTAAGTAAGCAGAAAGGAAATTAAGTAAAAATGGCAGACAGCTTAGAACAATGAAGTAAACAACAAACTGCACTTGGTAAAGCCAGTTCTAGGTGTGCTGCTCAATCTCGTGGCAAGGAAATAAAACAAGTAAATATGTCGTTTAAAGATTGCATTAAATAAGTAGAAAGGAAATTAAGTAAAAATGGCAGACAGCTTAGAACAATGAAGTAAACAACAAACTGCACTTGGTAAAGCCAGTTCTAGGTGTGGTGCTCAATCTCGTGGCAAGGAAATAAAACAAGTAAATATGTCGTTTAAAGATTGCATTAAATAAGTAGAAAGGAAATTAAGTAAAAATGGCAGACAGCTTAGAACAATGAAGTAAACAACAAACTGCACTTGGTAAAGCCAGTTCTAGGTGTGCTGCTCAATCTCGTGGCAAGGAAATAAAACAAGTAAATATGTCGTTTAAAGATTGCATTAAATAAGTAGAAAGGAAATTATGTAAAAATGCCAGACAGCTTGGAACAATGAAGTAAACAACAAACTGCACTTGGTAAAGCCAGTTCTAGGTGGGCTGCTCAATCTCGTGGCAAGGAAATAAAACAAGTAAATATGTCGTTTGAAGATTGCAAGAAATAAGTAGAAAGGAAATTAAGTAAAAATGGCAGACAGCTTAGAACAATGAAGTAAACAACAAACTGCACTTGGTAAAGCCAGTTCTAGGTGTGCTGCTCATTCTCGTGGCAAGGAAATAAAACAAGTAAATATGTCGTTTAAAGATTGCATTAAATAAGTAGAAAGGAAATTAAGTAAAAATGGCAGACAGCTTAGATCAATGAAGTAAACAACAAACTGCACTTGGTAAAGCCAGTTCTAGGTGTCCTGCTCAATCTCGTGGCAAGGAAATAAAACAAGTAAATATGTCGTTTAAAGATGGCATTAAATAGGTAGAAAGGAAATTAAGTTAAAATGGCAGACAGCTTGGAACAATGAAGTAAACAACAAACTGCACTTGGTTAAGCCAGTTCTAGGTGTGCTGCTCAATCTCCTGGCAAGGAAATAAAACAAGTAAATATGTCGTTTAAAGATTGCAATAAGTAAGTAGAAAGGAAATTATAAAAATGGCAGACAGCTTAGAACAATGAAGTAAACAACAAACTGCACTTGGTAAAGCCAGTTTTAGGTGTGGTGCTCAATCTCATGGCAAGGAAATAAAACAAGTAAATATGTCGTTTAAAGATTGCATTAAGTAAACAGAAAGGAAATTAAGTAAAAATGGCAGACAGCTTAGAACAATGAAGTAAACAACAAACTGCACTCTATAAAGCCAGTTCTAGGTGTGGTGCTCAATCTCGTGGCAAGGAAATAAAACAAGCAAATATGTCGTTTAAAGATTGCATTAAATAAGTAGAAAGGAAATTAAGTAAAAATGGCAGACAGCTTGGAACAATGAAGTAAACAACAAACTGCACTTGGTAAAGCCAGTTCTAGGTGTGCTGCTCAATCTCGTGGCAAGGAAATAAAACAAGCAAATATGTCGTTAAAAGATTGCATTAAATAAGTAGAAAGGAAATTAAGTAAAAATGGCAGACAGCTTGGAACAATGACGTAAACAACAAACTGCACTTGGTAAAGCCAGTTCTAGGTGTGCTGCTCAATCTCGTGGCAAGGAAATAAAACAAGCAAATATGTCGTTAAAAGATTTCATTAAATAAGTAGAAAGGAAATTAAGTAAAAATGGCAGACAGCTTGGAACAATGAAGTAAACAACAATCTGCACTTGGAAAAGGCAGTTCTAGATGTGCTGCTCAATCTCATGGCAAGGAAATAAAACAAGTGAATATGTCGTTTAAAGATTTCATTATGTAAGTAGAAAGGAAATTAAGTAAAAATGGCAGACAGCTTAGAACAATGAAGTAAACAACAAACTGCACTTGGTAAAGCCAGTTCTAGGTGTGGTGCTCAATCTCGTGGCAAGGAAATAAAACAAGTAAATATGTCGTTTAAAGATTGCCCTAAATAAGTAGAAAGGAAATTAAGTAAAAATGGCAGACAGCTTGGAACAATGAAGTAAACAACAAACTGCACTTGGTAAAGCCAGTTCTAGGTGTGCTGCTCAATCTCGTGGCAAGGAAATAAAACAAGTAAATATGTCGTTTAAAGATTGCATTAAATAAGTAGAATGGAAATTAAGTAAAAATGGCAGACAGCATAGAACAATGAAGTAAAAAACAAACTGCACTTGGTAAAGCCAGTTCTAGGTGTGGTGCTCAATCTCGTGGCAGGGAAATAAAACAAGTAAATATGTCTTTTAAAGATTGCATTAAATAAGTAGAAAGGAAATTAAGTAAAAATGGCAGACAGCTTAGAACAATGAAGTAAACAACAAACTGCACTTGCTAAAGCCAGTTCTAGGTGTGCTGCTCAATCTCGTGGCGAGGAAATAAAACAAGTAAATATGTCGTTTAAAGATTGCATTAAATAAGTAGAAAGGAAATTAAGTAAAAATGGCAGACAGCTTGGAACAATGAAGTAAACAACAAACTGCACTTGGTAAAGCCAGTTCTAGGTGTGCTCCTCAATCTCGTGGCAAGGATATAAAACAAGTAAATATGTCGTGTAAAGATTGCATTAAATAAGTAGAAAGGAAATTATAAAAATGGCAGACAGCTTAGAACAATGAAGTAAACAACAAACTGCACTTGGTAAAGCCAGTTTTAGGTGTGGTGCTCAATCTCATGGCAAGGAAATAAAACAAGTAAATATGTCGTTTAAAGATTGCATTAAGTAAGCAGAAAGGAAATTAAGTAAAAATGGCAGACAGCTTGGAACAATGAAGTAAACAACAAACTGCACTTGGTAAAGCCAGTTCTAGGTGTGCTGCTCAATCTCATAGCAAGGAAATAAAACAAGTAAATATGTCGTTTAAAGATTGCATTAAGTAAGCAGAAAGGAAATTAAGTAAAAATGGCAGACAGCTTAGAACAATGAAGTAAAGAACAAACTGCACTTGATAAAGCCAGTTCTAGGTGTGGTGCTCAATCTTGTGGCAAGGAAATAAAACAAGCAAATATGTCGTTAAAAGATTGCATTAAATAAGTAGAAAGGAAATTAAGTAAAAATGGCAGACAGCTTGGAACAATGAAGTAAACAACAAACTGCACTTGGTAAAGCCAGTTCTAGGTGTGCTGCTCAATCTCGTGGCAAGGAAATAAAACAAGTAAATATGTCGTTTAAAGATTGCATTAAATAAGTAGAAAGGAAATTAAGTAAAAATGGCAGACAGCTTGGAACAATGAAGTAAACAACAAACTGCACTTGGTAAAGCCAGTTCTAGGTGTGCTGCTCAATCTCGTGGCAAGGAAATAAAACAAGTAAATATGTCGTTTAAAGATTGCATTAAATAAGTAGAATGAAATTAAGTAAAAATGGCAGACAGCTTAGAACAATGAAGTAAACAACAAACTGCACTTGGTAAAGCCAGTTCTAGGTGTGGTGCTCAATCTCGTGGCAGGAAAATAAAACAAGTAAATATGTCGTTTAAAGATTGCATTAAATAAGTAGAAAGGAAATTAAGTAAAAATGGCAGACAGCTTAGAACAATGAAGTAAACAACAAACTGCACTTGGTAAAGCCAGTTCTAGGTGTGCTGCTCAATCTCGTGGCAAGGAAATAAAACAAGTAAATATGTCGTTTAAAGATTGCATTAAATAAGTAGAAAGGAAATTAAGTAAAAATGGCAGACAGCTTGGAACAATGAAGTAAACAACAAACTGCACTTGGTAAAGCCAGTTCTAGGTGTGCTGCTCAATCTCGTGGCAAGGAAATAAAACAAGTAAATATGTCGTTTAATGATTGCATTAAATAAATAAAGGAAATTAAGTAAAAATGGCAGACAGCTTAGAACAATGAAGTAAACAACAAACTGCACTTGGTAAAGCCAGTTCTAGGTGTGCTGCTCAATCTCGTGGCAAGGAAATAAAACAAGTAAATATGTCGTTTAAAAATTGCATTAAATAAGTAGAAAGGAAATTAAGTAAAAATGGCAGACAGCTTAGAACAATGAAGTAAACAACAAACTGCACTTGGTAAAGCCAGTTCTAGGTGTGCTGCTCAATCTCGTGGCAAGGAAATAAAACAAGTAAATATGTCGTTTAAAGATTGCATTAAATAAATAAAGGAAATTAAGTAAAAATGGCAGACAGCTTAGAACAATGAAGTAAACAACAAACTGCACTTGGTAAAGCCAGTTCTAGGTGTGCTGCTCAATCTCGTGGCAAGGAAATAAAACAAGTAAATATGTCGTTTAAAAATTGCATTAAATAAGTAGAAAGGAAATTAAGTAAAAATGGCAGACAGCTTAGAACAATGAAGTAAACAACAAACTGCACTTGGTAAAGCCAGTTCTAGGTGTGCTGCTCAGTCTCGTGGCAAGGAAATAAAACAAGCAAATATGTCGTTAAAAGATTGCATTAAGTAAGTAGAAAGGAAATTATAAAAATGGCAGACAGCTTAGAACAATGAAGTAAACAACAAACTGCACTTGGTAAAGCCAGTTTTAGGTGTGGTGCTCAATCTCATGGCAAGGAAATAAAACAAGTAAATATGTCGTTTAAAGATTGCATTAGGTAAGCAGAAAGGAAATTAAGTAAAAATGGCAGACAGCTTAGAACAATGAAGTAAACAACAAACCGCACTTGGTAAAGCCAGTTCTAGGTGTGCTGCTCAATCTCGTGGCAAGGAAATAAAACAAGTAAATATGTCGTTTAAAGATTGCATTAAATAAGTAGAAAGGAAATTAGGTAAAAATGGCAGACAGCTTAGAACAATGAAGTAAACAACAAACTGCACTTGGTAAAGCCAGTTCTAGGTGTGGTGCTCAATCTCGTGGCAAGGAAATAAAACAAGTAAATATGTCGTTTAAAGATTGCATTAAATAAGTAGAAAGGAAATTAAGTAAAAATGGCAGACAGCTTGGAACAATGAAGTAAACAACAAACTGCACTTGGTAAAGCCAGCTCTAGGTGTGCTGCTCAATCTCATGGCAAGGAAATAAAACAAGTAAATATGTCGTTTAAAGATTGCATTAAATAAGTAGAAAGGAAATTAAGTAAAAATGGCAGACAGCTTAGAACAATGAAGTAAACAACAAACTGCACTTGGTAAAGCCAGTTCTAGGTGTGGTGCTCAATCTCGTGGCAGGGAAATAAAACAAGTAAATATGTCGTTTAAAGATTGCATTAAATAAGTAGAAAGGAAATTAAGTAAAAATGGCAGACAGCTTAGAACAATGAAGTAAACAACAAACTGCACTTGGTAAAGCAAGTTCTAGGTGTGCTGCTCAATCTCGTGGCAAGGAAATAAAACAAGTAAATATGTCGTTTAAAGATTGCATTAAATAAGTAGAAAGGAAATTAAGTAAAAATGGCAGACAGCTTGGAACAATGAAGTAAACAACAAACTGCACTTGGTAAAGGCAGTTCTAGGTGTGCTGCTCAATCTCGTGGCAAGGAAATAAAACAAGTAAATATGTCGTTTGAAGATTGCATTAAAAAAGTAGAAAGGAAATTAAGTAAAAATGGCAGACAGCTTAGAACAATGAAGTAAACAACAAACTGCACTTGGTAAAGCCAGTTCTAGTTGTGCTGCTCAATCTCGTGGCAAGGAAATAAAACAAGTAAATATGTCGTTTAAAGATTGCATTAAATAAGTAGAAAGGAAATAAGTAAAAATGGCAGACAGCTTAGAACAATGAAGTAAACAACAAATTGCACTTGGTAAAGCCAGTTCTAGGTGTGCTGCTCAATCTCGTGGCAAGGAAATAAAACAATTAAATGTGTCGTTTAAAGATTGCATTAAATAGGTAGAAAGGAAATTAAGTAAAAATGGCAGACAGCTTGGAACAATGAAGTAAACAACAAACTGCACTTGGTTAAGCCAGTTCTAGGTGTGCTGCTCAATCTCATGGCAAGGAAATAAAACAAGTAAATATGTCGTTTAAAGATTGCATTAAGTAAGTAGAAAGGAAATTATAAAAATGGCAGACAGCTTAGAACAATGAAGTAAACAACAAACTGCACTTGGTAAAGCCAGTTTTAGGTGTGGTGCTCAATCTCATGGCAAGGAAATAAAACAAGTAAATATGCCGTTTAAAGATTGCATTAAGTAAGCAGAAAGGAAATAAGTAAAAATGGCAGACAGCTTGGAACAATGAAGTAAACAACAAACTGCACTTGGTAAAGCCAGTTCTAGGTGTGCTGCTCAATCTCGTGGCAAGGAAATAAAACAAGCAAATATGTCGTTAAAAGATTGCATTAAATAAGTAGAAAGGAAATTAAGTAAAAATGGCAGACAGCTTGGAACAATGAAGTAAACAACAATCTGCACTTGGAAAAGGCAGTTCTAGGTGTGCTGCTCAATCTCATGGCAAGGAAATAAAACAAGTGAATATGTCGTTTAAAGATTTCATTATGTAAGTAGAAAGGAAATTAAGTAAAAATGGCAGACAGCTTAGAACAATGAAGTAAACAACAAACTGCACTTGGTAAAGCTAGTTCTAGGTGTGGTGCTCAATCTCGTGGCAAGGAAATAAAACAAGTAAATATGTCGTTTAAAGATTGCCCTAAATAAGTAGAAAGGAAATTAAGTAAAAATGGCAGACAGCTTGGAACAATGAAGTAAACAACAAACTGCACTTGGTAAAGCCAGTTCTAGGTGTGCTGCTCAATCTCGTGGCAAGGAAATAAAACAAGTAAATATGTCGTTTAAAGATTGCATTAAATAAGTAGAAAGGAAATTAAGTAAAAATGGCAGACAGCTTAGAACAATGAAGTAAACAACAAACTGCACTTGGTAAAGCCAGTTCTAGGTGTGGTGCTCAATCTCGTGGCAAGGAAATAAAACAAGTAAATATGTCGTTTAAAGATTGCATTAAATAAGTAGAAAGGAAATTAAGTAAAAATGGCAGACAGCTTAGAACAATGAAGTAAACAAACAACTGCACTTGGTAAAGCCAGTTATAGGTGTGGTGCTCAATCACGTGGCAAGGAAATAAAACAAGTAAATATGTCGTTTAAAGATTTCATTAAATAAGTAGAATGGAAATTAAGTAAAAATGGCAGACAGCTTAGAACAATGAAGTAAAAAACAAACTGCACTTGGTAAAGCCAGTTCTAGGTGTGGTGCTCAATCTCGTGGCAGGGAAATAAAACAAGTAAATATGTCTTTTAAAGATTGCATTAAATAAGTAGAAAGGAAATTAAGTAAAAATGGCAGACAGCTTAGAACAATGAAGTAAACAACAAACTGCACTTGGTAAAGCCAGTTCTAGGTGTACTGCTCAATCTCGTGGCGAGGAAATAAAACAAGTAAATATGTCGTTTAAAGATTGCATTAAATAAGTAGAAAGGAAATTAAGTAAAAATGGCAGACAGCTTGGAACAATGAAGTAAACAACAAACTGCACTTGGTAAAGCCAGTTCTAGGTGTGCTGCTCAATCTCGTGGCAAGGAAATAAAACAAGTAAATATGTCGTTTAAAGATTGCATTAAATAAGTAGAAAGGAAATTAAGTAAAAATGGCAGACAGCTTAGAACAATGAAGTAAACAACAAACTGCACTTGGTTAAGCCAGTTCTAGGTGTGCTGCTCAATCTCCTGGCAACGAAATAAAACAAGTAAATATGTCGTTTAAAGATTGCATTAAGTAAGTAGAAAGGAAATTATAAAAATGGCAGACAGCTTAGAACAATGAAGTAATCAACAAACTGCACTTGGTAAAGCCAGTTCTAGGTGTGCTGCTCAATCTCGTGGCAAGGAAATAAAACAAGTAAATATGTCGTTTAAAAATTGCATTAAATAAGTAGAAAGGAAATTAAGTAAAAATGGCAGACAGCTTAGAACAATGAAGTAAACAACAAACTGCACTTGGTAAAGCCAGTTCTAGGTGTGCTGCTCAATCTCGTGGCAAGGAAATAAAACAAGTAAATATGTCGTTTAAAGATTGCATTAAATAAATAAAGGAAATTAAGTAAAAATGGCAGACAGCTTAGAACAATGAAGTAAACAACAAACTGCACTTGGTAAAGCCAGTTCTAGGTGCGCTGCTCAATCTCGTGGCAAGGAAATAAAACAAGTAAATATGTCGTTTAAAAATTGCATTAAATAAGTAGAAAGGAAATTAAGTAAAAATGGCAGACAGCTTAGAACAATGAAGTAAACAACAAACTGCACTTGGTAAAGCCAGTTCTAGGTGTGCTGCTCAGTCTCATGGCAAGGAAATAAAACAAGTAAATATGTCGTTTAAAGATTGCATTAAGTAAGTAGAAAGGAAATTATAAAAATGGCAGACAGCTTAGAACAATGAAGTAAACAACAAACTGCACTTGGTAAAGCCAGTTTTAGGTGTGGTGCTCAATCTCATGGCAAGGAAATAAAACAAGTAAATATGTCGTTTAAAGATTGCATTAAGTAAGCAGAAAGGAAATTAAGTAAAAATGGCAGACAGCTTAGAACAATGAAGTAAACAACAAACTGCACTTGGTAAAGCCAGTTCTAGGTGTGCTGCTCAATCTCGTGGCAAGGAAATAAAACAAGTAAATATGTCGTTTAAACATTGCATTAAATAAGTAGAAAGGAAATTAGGTAAAAATGGCAGACAGCTTAGAACAATGAAGTAAACAACAAACTGCACTTGGTAAAGCCAGTTCAAGGTGTGGTGCTCAATCTCGTGGCAAGGAAATAAAACAAGTAAATATGTCGTTTAAAGATTGCATTAAATAAGTAGAAAGGAAATTAAGTAAAAATGGCAGACAGCTTGGAACAATGAAGTAAACAACAAACTGCACTTGGTAAAGCCAGCTCTAGGTGTGCTGCTCAATCTCGTGGCAAGGAAATAAAACAAGTAAATATGTCGTTTAAAGATTGCATTAAATAAGTAGAAAGGAAATTAAGTAAAAATGGCAGACAGCTTAGAACAATGAAGTAAACAACAAACTGCACTTGGTAAAGCCAGTTCTAGGTGTGGTGCTCAATCTCGTGGCAGGGAAATAAAACAAGTAAATATGTCGTTTAAAGATTGCATTAAATAAGTAGAAAGGAAATTAAGTAAAAATGGCAGACAGCTTAGAACAATGAAGTAAACAACAAACTGCACTTGGTAAAGCAAGTTCTAGGTGTGCTGCTCAATCTCGTGGCAAGGAAATAAAACAAGTAAATATGTCGTTTAAAGATTGCATTAAATAAGTAGAAAGGAAATTAAGTAAAAATGGCAGACAGCTTGGAACAATGAAGTAAACAACAAACTGCACTTGGTAAAGCCAGTTCTAGGTGTGCTGCTCAATCTCGTGGCAAGGAAATAAAACAAGTAAATATGTCGTTTGAAGATTGCATTAAAAAAGTAGAAAGGAAATTAAGTAAAAATGGCAGACAGCTTAGAACAATGAAGTAAACAACAAACTGCACTTGGTAAAGCCAGTTCTAGTTGTGCTGCTCAATCTCGTGGCAAGGAAATAAAACAAGTAAATATGTCGTTTAAAGATTGCATTAAATAAGTAGAAAGGAAATAAGTAAAAATGGCAGACAGCTTAGAACAATGAAGTAAACAACAAACTGCACTTGGTAAAGCCAGTTCTAGGTGTGCTGCTCAATCTCGTGGCAAGGAAATAAAACAATTAAATGTGTCGTTTAAAGATTGCATTAAATAGGTAGAAAGGAAATTAAGTAAAAATGGCAGACAGCTTGGAACAATGAAGTAAACAACAAACTGCACTTGGTTAAGCCAGTTCTAGGTGTGCTGCTCAATCTCATGGCAAGGAAATAAAACAAGTAAATATGTCGTTTAAAGATTGCATTAAGTAAGTAGAAAGGAAATTATAAAAATGGCAGACAGCTTAGAACAATGAAGTAAAAAACAAACTGCACTTGGTAAAGCCAGTTTTAGGTGTGGTGCTCAATCTCATGGCAAGGAAATAAAACAAGTAAATATGCCGTTTAAAGATTGCATTAAGTAAGCAGAAAGGAAATAAGTAAAAATGGCAGACAGCTTGGAACAATGAAGTAAACAACAAACTGCACTTGGTAAAGCCAGTTCTAGGTGTGCTGCTCAATCTCGTGGCAAGGAAATAAAACAAGCAAATATGTCGTTAAAAGATTGCATTAAATAAGTAGAAAGGAAATTAAGTAAAAATGGCAGACAGCTTGGAACAATGAAGTAAACAACAATCTGCACTTGGAAAAGGCAGTTCTAGGTGTGCTGCTCAATCTCATGGCAAGGAAATAAAACAAGTGAATATGTCGTTTAAAGATTTCATTATGTAAGTAGAAAGGAAATTAAGTAAAAATGGCAGACAGCTTAGAACAATGAAGTAAACAACAAACTGCACTTGGTAAAGCCAGTTCTAGGTGTGGTGCTCAATCTCGTGGCAAGGAAATAAAACAAGTAAATATGTCGTTTAAAGATTGCCCTAAATAAGTAGAAAGGAAATTAAGTAAAAATGGCAGACAGCTTGGAACAATGAAGTAAACAACAAACTGCACTTGGTAAAGCCAGTTCTAGGTGTGCTGCTCAATCTCGTGGCAAGGAAATAAAACAAGTAAATATGTCGTTTAAAGATTGCATTAAATAAGTAGAAAGGAAATTAAGTAAAAATGGCAGACAGCTTAGAACAATGAAGTAAACAACAAACTGCACTTGGTAAAGCCAGTTCTAGGTGTGGTGCTCAATCTCGTGGCAAGGAAATAAAACAAGTAAATATGTCGTTTAAAGATTGCATTAAATAAGTAGAAAGGAAATTAAGTAAAAATGGCAGACAGCTTAGAACAATGAAGTAAACAAAAAACTGCACTTGGTAAAGCCAGTTATAGGTGTGGTGCTCAATCACGTGGCAAGGAAATAAAACAAGTAAATATGTCGTTTAAAGATTTCATTAAATAAGTAGAATGGAAATTAAGTAAAAATGGCAGACAGCTTAGAACAATGAAGTAAAAAACAAACTGCACTTGGTAAAGCCAGTTCTAGGTGTGGTGCTCAATCTCGTGGCAGGGAAATAAAACAAGTAAATATGTCTTTTAAAGATTGCATTAAATAAGTAGAAAGGAAATTAAGTAAAAATGGCAGACAGCTTAGAACAATGAAGTAAACAACAAACTGCACTTGGTAAAGCCAGTTCTAGGTGTACTGCTCAATCTCGTGGCGAGGAAATAAAACAAGTAAATATGTCGTTTAAAGATTGCATTAAATAAGTAGAAAGGAAATTAAGTAAAAATGGCAGACAGCTTGGAACAATGAAGTAAACAACAAACTGCACTTGGTAAAGCCAGTTCTAGGTGTGCTGCTCAATCTCGTGGCAAGGAAATAAAACAAGTAAATATGTCGTTTAAAGATTGCATTAAATAAGTAGAAAGGAAATTAAGTAAAAATGGCAGACAGCTTAGAACAATGAAGTAAACAACAAACTGCACTTGGTTAAGCCAGTTCTAGGTGTGCTGCTCAATCTCCTGGCAACGAAATAAAACAAGTAAATATGTCGTTTAAAGATTGCATTAAGTAAGTAGAAAGGAAATTATAAAAATGGCAGACAGCTTAGAACAATGAAGTAAACAACAAACTGCACTTGGTAAAGCCAGTTTTAGGTGTGGTGCTCAATCTCATGGCAAGGAAATAAAACAAGTAAATATGTCGTTTAAAGATTGCATTAAGTAAGCAGAAAGGAAATTAAGTAAAAATGGCAGACAGCTTAGAACAATGAAGTAAACAACAAACTGCACTCTATAAAGCCAGTTCTAGGTGTGGTGCTCAATCTCGTGGCAAGGAAATAAAACAAGCAAATATGTCGTTAAAAGATTGCATTAAATAAGTAGAAAGGAAATTAAGTAAAAATGGCAGACAGCTTGGAACAATGAAGTAAACAACAAACTGCACTTGGTAAAGCCAGTTCTAGGTGTGCTGCTCAATCTCGTGGCAAGGAAATAAAACAAGCAAATATGTCGTTAAAAGATTGCATTAAATAAGTAGAAAGGAAATTAAGTAAAAATGGCAGACAGCTTGGAACAATGACGTAAACAACAAACTGCACTTGGTAAAGCCAGTTCTAGGTGTGCTGCTCAATCTCGTGGCAAGGAAATAAAACAAGCAAATATGTCGTTAAAAGATTTCATTAAATAAGTAGAAAGGAAATTAAGTAAAAATGGCAGACAGCTTGGAACAATGAAGTAAACAACAATCTGCACTTGGAAAAGGCAGTTCTAGGTGTGCTGCTCAATCTCATGGCATGGAAATAAAACAAGTGAATATGTCGTTTAAAGATTTCATTATGTAAGTAGAAAGCAAATTAAGTAAAAATGGCAGACAGCTTAGAACAATGAAGTAAACAACAAACTGCACTTGGTAAAGCCAGTTCTAGGTGTGGTGCTCAATCTCGTGGCAAGGAAATAAAACAAGTAAATATGTCGTTTAAAGATTGCCCTAAATAAGTAGAAAGAAAATTAAGTAAAAATGGCAGACAGCTTGGAACAATGAAGTAAACAACAAACTGCACTTGGTAAAGCCAGTTCTAGGTGTGCTGCTCAATCTCGTGGCAAGGAAATAAAACAAGTAAATATGTCGTTTAAAGATTGCATTAAATAAGTAGAAAAGAAATTAAGTAAAAATGGCAGACAGCTTAGAACAATGAAGTAAACAACAAACTGCACTTGGTAAAGCCAGTTCTAGGTGTGGTGCTCAATCTCGTGGCAAGGAAATAAAACAAGTAAATATGTCGTTTAAAGATTGCATTAAATAAGTAGAAAGGAAATTAAGTAAAAATGGCAGACAGCTTAGAACAATGAAGTAAACAAAAAGCTGCACATGGTAAAGCCAGTTCTAGGTGTGGTGCTCAATCACGTGGCAAGGAAATAAAACAAGTAAATATGTCGTTTAAAGATTGCATTAAATAAGTAGAAAGGAAATTAAGTAAAAATGGCAGACAGCTTGGAACAATGAAGTAAACAACAAACTGCACTTGGTAAAGCCAGTTCTAGGTGTGCTGCTCAATCTCGTGGCAAGGAAATAAAACAAGTAAATATGTCGTTTAAAGATTGCATTAAATAAGTAGAATGGAAATTAAGTAAAAATGGCAGACAGCATAGAACAATGAAGTAAAAAACAAACTGCACTTGGTAAAGCCAGTTCTAGGTGTGGTGCTCAATCTCGTGGCAGGGAAATAAAACAAGTAAATATGTCTTTTAAAGATTGCATTAAATAAGTAGAAAGGAAATTAAGTAAAAATGGCAGACAGCTTAGAACAATGAAGTAAACAACAAACTGCACTTGGTAAAGCCAGTTCTAGGTGTGCTGCTCAATCTCGTGGCGAGGAAATAAAACAAGTAAATATGTCGTTTAAAGATTGCATTAAATAAGTAGAAAGGAAATTAAGTAAAAATGGCAGACAGCTTGGAACAATGAAGTAAACAACAAACTGCACTTGGTAAAGCCAGTTTTAGGTGTGGTGCTCAATCTCGTGGCAAGGAAATAAAACAAATAAATGTGTCGTTTAAAGATTGCATTAAATAGGTAGAAAGGAAATTAAGTAAAAATGGCAGACAGCTTGGAACAATGAAGTAAACAACAAACTGCGCTTGGTAAAGCCAGTTCTAGGTGTGCTGCTCAATCTCATAGCAAGGAAATAAAACAAGTAAATATGTCGTTTAAAGATTGCATTAAGTAAGCAGAAAGGAAATTAATTAAAAATGGCAGACAGCTTAGAACAATGAAGTAAACAACAAACTGCACTTGATAAAGCCAGTTCTAGGTGTGGTGCTCAATCTTGTGGCAAGGAAATAAAACAAGCAAATATGTCGTTAAAAGATTGCATTAAATAAGTAGAAAGGAAATTAAGTAAAAATGGCAGACAGCTTGGAACAATGAAGTAAACAACAAACTGCACTTGGTAAAGCCAGTTCTAGGTGTGCTGCTCAATCTCGTGGCAAGGAAATAAAACAAGTAAATATGTCGTTTAAAGATTGCATTAAATAAGTAGAAAGGAAATTAAGTAAAAATGGCAGACAGCTTGGAACAATGAAGTAAACAACAAACTGCACTTGGTAAAGCCAGTTCTAGGTGTGCTGCTCAATCTCGTGGCAAGGAAATAAAACAAGTAAATATGTCGTTTAAAGATTGCATTAAATAAGTAGAATGAAATTAAGTAAAAATGGCAGACAGCTTAGAACAATGAAGTAAACAACAAACTGCACTTCGTAAAGCCAGTTCTAGGTGTGGTGCTCAATCTCGTGGCAGGGAAATAAAACAAGTAAATATGTCGTTTAAAGATTGCATTAAATAAGTAGAAAGGAAATTAAGTAAAAATGGCAGACAGCTTAGAACAATGAAGTAAACAACAAACTGCACTTGGTAAAGCCAGTTCTAGGTGTGCTGCTCAATCTCGTGGCAAGGAAATAAAACAAGTAAATATGTCGTTTAAAGATTGCATTAAATAAGTAGAAAGGAAATTAAGTAAAAATGGCAGACAGCTTGGAACAATGAAGTAAACAACGAACTGCACTTGGTAAAGCCAGTTCTAGGTGTGCTGCTCAATCTCGTGGCAAGGAAATAAAACAAGTAAATATGTCGTTTAATGATTGCATTAAATAAATAAAGGAAATTAAGTAAAAATGGCAGACAGCTTAGAACAATGAAGTAAACAACAAACTGCACTTGGTAAAGCCAGTTCTAGGTGTGCTGCTCAATCTCGTGGCAAGGAAATAAAACAAGTAAATATGTCGTTTAAAAATTGCATTAAATAAGTAGAAAGGAAATTAAGTAAAAATGGCAGACAGCATAGAACAATGAAGTAAACAACAAACTGCACTTGGTAAAGCCAGTTCTAGGTGTGCTGCTCAATCTCGTGGCAAGGAAATAAAACAAGTAAATATGTCGTTTAAAGATTGCATTAAATAAATAAAGGAAATTAAGTAAAAATGGCAGACAGCTTAGAACAATGAAGTAAACAACAAACTGCACTTGGTAAAGCCAGTTCTAGGTGTGCTGCTCAATCTCGTGGCAAGAAAATAAAACAAGTAAATATGTCGTTTAAAAATTGCATTAAATAAGTAGAAAGGAAATTAAGTAAAAATGGCAGACAGCTTAGAACAATGAAGTAAACAACAAACTGCACTTGGTAAAGCCAGTTCTAGGTGTGGTGCTCAATCTCGTGGCAGGGAAATAAAACAAGTAAATATGTCGTTAAAAGATTGCATTAAGTAAGTAGAAAGGAAATTATAAAAATGGCAGACAGCTTAGAACAATGAAGTAAACAACAAACTGCACTTGGTAAAGCCAGTTTTAGGTGTGGTGCTCAATCTCATGGCAAGGAAATAAAACAAGTAAATATGTAGTTTAAAGATTGCATTAAGTAAGCAGAAAGGAAATTAAGTAAAAATGGCAGACAGCTTAGAACAATGAAGTAAACAACAAACTGCTTGGTAAAGCCAGTTCTAGGTGTGCTGCTCAATCTCGTGGCAAGGAAATAAAACAAGTAAATATGTCGTTTAATGATTGCATTAAATAAGTAGAAAGGAAATTAAGTAAAAATGGCAGACAGCTTAGAACAATGAAGTAAACAACAAACTGCACTTGGTAAAGCCAGTTCTAGGTGTGGTGCTCAATCTCGTGGCAAGGAAATAAAACAAGTAAATATGTCGTTTAAAGATTGCATTAAATAAGTAGAAAGGAAATTAAGTAAAAATGGCAGACAGCTTGGAACAATGAAGTAAACAACAAACTGCACTTGGTAAAGCCAGTTCTAGGTGTGCTGCTCAATCTCGTGGCAAGGAAATAAAACAAGTAAATATGTCGTTTAAAGATTGCATTAAATAAGTAGAAAGGAAATTAAATAAAAATGGCAGACAGCTTAGAACAATGAAGTAAACAACAAACTGCACTTGGTAAAGCCAGTTCTAGGTGTGGTGCTCAATCTCGTGGCAGGGAAATAAAACAAGTAAATATGTCGTTTAAAGATTGCATTAAATAAGTAGAAAGGAAATTAAGTAAAAATGGCAGACAGCTTAGAACAATGAAGTAAACAACAAACTGCACTTGGTAAAGCAAGTTCTAGGTGTGCTGCTCAATCTCGTGGCAAGGAAATAAAACAAGTAAATATGTCGTTTAAAGATTGCATTAAATAAATAGAAAGGAAATAAGTAAAAATGGCAGACAGCTTGGAACAATGAAGTAAACAACAAACTGCACTTGGTAAAGCCAGTTCTAGGTGTGCTGCTCAATCTCGTGGCAAGGAAATAAAACAAGTAAATATGTCGTTTGAAGATTGCATTAAAAAAGTAGAAAGGAAATTAAGTAAAAATGGCAGACAGCTTAGAACAATGAAGTAAACAACAAACTGCACTTGGTAAAGCCAGTTCTAGTTGTGCTGCTCAATCTCGTGGCAAGGAAATAAAACAAGTAAATATGTCGTTTAAAGATTGCATTAAATAAGTAGAAAGGAAATAAGTAAAAATGGCAGACAGCTTAGAACAATGAAGTAAACAACAAACTGCACTTGGTAAAGCCAGTTCTAGGTGTGCTGCTCAATCTCGTGGCAAGGAAATAAAACAAATAAATGTGTCGTTTAAAGATTGCATTAAATAGGTAGAAAGGAAATTAAGTAAAAATGTCAGACAGCTTGGAACAATGAAATAAACAAACTGCACTTGGTTAAGCCAGTTCTAGGTGTGCTGCTCAATCTCATGGCAAGGAAATAAAACAAGTAAATATGTCGTTTAAAGATTGCATTAAGTAAGTAGAAAGGAAATTATAAAAATGGCAGACAGCTTAGAACAATGAAGTAAACAACAAACTGCACTTGGTAAAGCCAGTTTTAGGTGTGGTGCTCAATCTCATGGCAAGGAAATAAAACAAGTAAATATGTCGTTTAAAGATTGCATTAAGTAAGCAGAAAGGAAATTAAGTAAAAATGGCAGACAGCTTAGAACAATGAAGTAAACAACAAACTGCACTCTATAAAGCCAGTTCTAGGTGTGGTGCTCAATCTCGTGGCAAGGAAATAAAACAAGCAAATATGTCGCTAAAAGATTGCATAAAATAAGTAGAAAGGAAATTAAGTAAAAATGGCAGACAGCTTGGAACAATGAAGTAAACAGCAAACTGCACTTGGTAAAGCCAGTTCTAGGTGTGCTGCTCAATCTCGTGGCAAGGAAATAATACAAGCAAATATGTCGTTAAAAGATTGCAATAAATAAGTAGAAAGGAAATTAAGTAAAAATGGCAGACAGCTTGGAACAATGAAGTAAACAACAAACTGCACTTGGTAAAGCCAGTTTTAGGTGTGGTGCTCAATCTCATGGCAAGGAAATAAAACAAGTAAATATGTCGTTTAAAGATTGCATTAAGTAAGCAGAAAGGAAATTAAGTAAAAATGGCAGACAGCTTAGAACAATGAAGTAAACAACAAACTGCACTTGATAAAGCCAGTTCTAGGTGTGGTGCTCAATCTTGTGGCAAGGAAATAAAACAAGCAAATATGTCGTTAAAAGATTGCATTAAATAAGTAGAAAGGAAATTAAGTAAAAATGGCAGACAGCTTGGAACAATGAAGTAAACAACAAACTGCACTTGGTAAAGCCAGTTCTAGGTGTGCTGCTCAATCTCGTGGCAAGGAAATAAAACAAGTAAATATGTCGTTTAAAGATTGCATTAAATAAGTAGAAAGGAAATTAAGTAAAAATGGCAGACAGCTTGGAACAATGAAGTAAACAACAAACTGCACTTGGTAAAGCCAGTTCTAGGTGTGCTGCTCAATCTCGTGGCAAGGAAATAAAACAAGTAAATATGTCGTTTAAAGATTGCATTAAATAAGTAGAATGAAATTAAGTAAAAATGGCAGACAGCTTAGAACAATGAAGTAAACAACAAACTGCACTTGGTAAAGCCAGTTCTAGGTGTGGTGCTCAATCTCGTGGCAGGGAAATAAAACAAGTAAATATGTCGTTTAAAGATTGCATTAAATAAGTAGAAAGGAAATTAAGTAAAAATGGCAGACAGCTTAGAACAATGAAGTAAACAACAAACTGCACTTGGTAAAGCCAGTTCTAGGTGTGCTGCTCAATCTCGTGGCAGGGAAATAAAACAAGTAAATATGTCGTTTAAAGATTGCATTAAGTAAGTAGAAAGGAAATTATAAAAATGGCAGACAGCTTAGAACAATGAAGTAAACAACAAACTGCACTTGGTAAAGCCAGTTTTAGGTGTGGTGCTCAATCTCATGGCAAGGAAATAAAACAAGTAAATATGTAGTTTAAAGATTGCATTAAGTAAGCAGAAAGGAAATTAAGTAAAAATGGCAGACAGCTTAGAACAATGAAGTAAACAACAAACTGCACTTGGTAAAGCCAGTTCTAGGTGTGCTGCTCAATCTCGTGGCAAGGAAATAAAAGAAGTAAATATGTCGTTTAATGATTGCATTAAATAAGTAGAAAGGAAATTAAGTAAAAATGGCAGACAGCTTAGAACAATGAAGTAAACAACAAACTGCACTTGGTAAAGCCAGTTCTAGGTGTGCTGCTCAATCTCGTGGCAAGGAAATAAAACAAGTAAATATGTCGTTTAAAGATTGCATTAAATAAATAAAGGAAATTAAGTAAAAATGGCAGACAGCTTAGAACAATGAAGTAAACAACAAACTGCACTTGGTAAAGCCAGTTCTAGGTGTGCTGCTCAATCTCGTGGCAAGGAAATAAAACAAGTAAATATGTCGTTTAAAAATTGCATTAAATAAGTAGAAAGGAAATTAAGTAAAAATGGCAGACAGCTTAGAACAATGAAGTAAACAACAAACTGCACTTGGTAAAGCCAGTTCTAGGTGTGCTGCTCAGTCTCATGGCAAGGAAATAAAACAAGTAAATATGTCGTTTAAAGATTGCATTAAGTAAGTAGAAAGGAAATTATAAAAATGGCAGACAGCTTAGAACAATGAAGTAAACAACAAACTGCACTTGGTAAAGCCAGTTTTAGGTGTGGTGCTCAATCTCATGGCAAGGAAATAAAACAAGTAAATATGTCGTTTAAAGATTGCATTAAGTAAGCAGAAAGGAAATTAAGTAAAAATGGCAGACAGCTTAGAACAATGAAGTAAACAACAAACTGCACTTGGTAAAGCCAGTTCTAGGTGTGCTGCTCAATCTCGTGGCAAGGAAATAAAACAAGTAAATATGTCGTTTAATGATTGCATTAAATAAGTAGAAAGGAAATTAAGTAAAAATGGCAGACAGCTTAGAACAATGAAGTAAACAACAAACTGCACTTGGTAAAGCCAGTTCTAGGTGTGGTGCTCAATCTCGTGGCAAGGAAATAAAACAAGTAAATATGTCGTTTAAAGATTGCATTAAATAAGTAGAAAAAAAATTAAGTAAAAATGGCAGACAGCTTGGAACAATGAAGTAAACAACAAACTGCACTTGGTAAAGCCAGTTCTAGGTGTGCTGCTCAATCTCGTGGCAAGGAAATAAAACAAGTAAATATGTCGTTTAAAGATTGCATTAAATAAGTAGAAAGGAAATTAAGTAAAAATGGCAGACAGCTTAGAACAATGAAGTAAACAACAAACTGCACTTGGTAAAGCCAGTTCTAGGTGTGGTGCTCAATCTCGTGGCAGGGAAATAAAACAAGTAAATATGTCGTTTAAAGATTGCATTAAATAAGTAGAAAGGAAATTAAGTAAAAATGGCAGACAGCTTAGAACAATGAAGTAAACAACAAACTGCACTTGGTAAAGCAAGTTCTAGGTGTGCTGCTCAATCTCGTGGCAAGGAAATAAAACAAGTAAATATGTCGTTTAAAGATTGCATTAAATAAATAGAAAGGAAATAAGTAAAAATGGCAGACAGCTTGGAACAATGAAGTAAACAACAAACTGCACTTGGTAAAGCCAGTTCTAGGTGTGCTGCTCAATCTCGTGGCAAGGAAATAAAACAAGTAAATATGTCGTTTGAAGATTGCATTAAAAAAGTAGAAAGGAAATTAAGTAAAAATGGCAGACAGCTTAGAACAATGAAGTAAACAACAAACTGCACTTGGTAAAGCCAGTTCTAGTTGTGCTGCTCAATCTCGTGGCAAGGAAATAAAACAAGTAAATATGTCGTTTAAAGATTGCATTAAATAAGTAGAAAGGAAATAAGTAAAAATGGCAGACAGCTTAGAACAATGAAGTAAACAACAAACTGCACTTGGTAAAGCCATTTCTAGGTGTGCTGCTCAATCTCGTGGCAAGGAAATAAAACAAATAAATGTGTCGTTTAAAGATTGCATTAAATAGGTAGAAAGGAAATTAAGTAAAAATGGCAGACAGCTTGGAACAATGAAGTAAACAAACTGCACTTGGTTAAGCCAGTTCTAGGTGTGCTGCTCAATCTCATGGCAAGGAAATAAAACAAGTAAATATGTCGTTTAAAGATTGCATTAAGTAAGTAGAAAGGAAATTATAAAAATGGCAGACAGCTTAGAACAATGAAGTAAACAACAAACTGCACTTGGTAAAGCCAGTTTTAGGTGTGGTGCTCAATCTCATGGCAAGGAAATAAAACAAGTAAATATGTCGTTTAAAGATTGCATTAAGTAAGCAGAAAGGAAATTAAGTAAAAATGGCAGACAGCTTATAACAATGAAGTAAACAACAAACTGCACTCTATAAAGCCAGTTCTAGGTGTGGTGCTCAATCTCGTGGCAAGGAAATAAAACAAGCAAATATGTCGTTAAAAGATTGCATAAAATAAGTAGAAAGGAAATTAAGTAAAAATGGCAGACAGCTTGGAACAATGAAGTAAACAGCAAACTGCACTTGGTAAAGCCAGTTCTAGGTGTGCTGCTCAATCTCGTGGCAAGGAAATAAAACAAGCAAATATGTCGTTAAAAGATTGCAATAAATAAGTAGAAAGGAAATTAAGTAAAAATGGCAGACAGCTTGGAACAATGAAGTAAACAACAAACTGCACTTGGTAAAGCCAGTTCTAGGTGTGCTGCTCAATCTCGTGGCAAGGAAATAAAACAAGCAAATATGTCGTTAAAAGATTGCATTAAATAAGTAGAAAGGAAATTAAGTAAAAATGGCAGACAGCTTGGAACAATGAAGTAAACAACAATCTGCACTTGGAAAAGGCAGTTCTAGGTGTGCTGCTCAATCTCATGGCAAGGAAATAAAACAAGTGAATATGTCGTTTAAAGATTTCAATATGTAAGTAGAAAGGAAATTAAGTAAAAATGGCAGACAGCTTAGAACAATGAAGTAAACAACAAACTGCACTTGGTAAAGCCAGTTCTAGGTGTGGTGCTCAATCTCGTGGCAAGGAAATAAAACAAGTAAATATGTCGTTTAAAGATTGCCCTAAATAAGTAGAAAGGAAATTAAGTAAAAATGGCAGACAGCTTGGAACAATGAAGTAAACAACAAACTGCACTTGGTAAAGCCAGTTCTAGGTGTGCTGCTCAATCTCGTGGCAAGGAAATAAAACAAGTAAATATGTCGTTTAAAGATTGCATTAAATAAGTAGAAAGGAAATTAAGTAAAAATGGCAGACAGCTTAGAACAATGAAGTAAACAACAAACTGCACTTGGTAAAGCCAGTTCTAGGTGTGGTGCTCAATCTCGTGGCAAGGAAATAAAACAAGTAAATATGTCGTTTAAAGATTGCATTAAATAAGTAGAAAGGAAATTAAGTAAAAATGGCAGACAGCTTAGAACAATGAAGTAAACAAAAAACTGCACTTGGTAAAGCCAGTTCTAGGTGTGGTGCTCAATCACGTGGCAAGGAAATAAAACAAGTAAATATGTCGTTTAAAGATTTCATTAAATAAGTAGAATGGAAATTAAGTAAAAATGGCAGACAGCTTAGAACAATGAAGTAAAAAACAAAGTGCACTTGGTAAAGCCAGTTCTAGGTGTGGTCCTCAATCTCGTGGCAGGGAAATAAAACAAGTAAATATGTCTTTTAAAGATTGCATTAAATAAGTAGAAAGGAAATTAAGTAAAAATGGCAGACAGCTTAGAACAATGAAGTAAACAACAAACTGCACTTGGTAAAGCCAGTTCTAGGTGTGCTGCTCAATCTCGTGGCGAGGAAATAAAACAAGTAAATATGTCGTTTAAAGATTACAATAAATAAGTAGAAAGGAAATTAAGTAAAATTGGCAGACAGCTTGGAACAATGAAGTAAACAACAAACTGCACTTGGTAAAGCCAGTTCTAGGTGTGCTGCTCAATCTCGTGGCAAGGAAATAAAACAAGTAATTATGTCGTTTAAAGATTGCATTAAATAAGTAGAAAGGAAATTAAGTAAAAATGGCAGACAGCTTAGAACAATGAAGCAAACAACAAACTGCACTTGGTAAAGCCAGTTTTAGGTGTGGTGCTCAATCTCATGGCAAGGAAATAAAACAAGTAAATATGTCGTTTAAAGATTGCATTAAGTAAGCAGAAAGGAAATTAAGTAAAAATGGCAGACAGCTTGGAACAATGAAGTAAACAACAAACTGCACTTGGTAAAGCCAGTTCTAGGTGTGCTGCTCAATCTCATGGCAAGGAAATAAAACAAGTAAATATGTCGTTTAAAGATTGCATTAGGTAAGTAAAAAGGAAATTATAAAAATGGCAGACAGCTTAGAACAATGAAGTAAACAGCAAACTGCACTTGGTAAAGCCAGTTTTAGTTGTGGTGCTCAATCTCATAGCAAGGAAATAAAACAAGTAAATATGTCGTTTAAAGATTGCATTAGGTAGCAGAAAGAAAATTAAGTAAAAATGGCAGACAGCTTAGAACAATGAAGTAAACAACAAACTGCTCTTGATAAAGCCAGTTCTAGGTGTGGTGCTCAATCTTGTGGCAAGGAAATAAAACAAGCAAATATGTCGTTAAAAGATTGCAATAAATAAGTACAAAGGAAATTAAGTAAAAATGGCAGACAGCTTGGAACAATGAAGTAAACAACAAACTGCACTTGGTAAAGCCAGTTCTAGGTGTGCTGCTCAATCTCGTGGCAAGGAAATAAAACAAGCAAATATGTCGTTAAAAGATTGCATTAAATAAGTAGAAAGGAAATTAAGTAAAAATGGCAGACAGCTTGGAACAATGAAGTAAACAACAAACTGCACTTGGTAAAGCCAGTTCTAGGTGTGCTGCTCAATCTCGTGGCAAGCAAATAAAACGAGCAAATCTGTCGTTAAAAGATTGCATTAAATAAGTAGAAAGGAAATTAAGTAAAAATGGCAGACAGCTTGGAACAATGAAGTAAACAACAAACTGCACTTGGTAATGACAGTTCTAGGTGTGCTGCTCAATCTCATGGCAAGGAAATAAAACAAGTGAATATGTCGTTTAAAGATTGCCTTAAATAAGTAGAAAGGAAATTAAGTATAAATGGCAGACAGCTTGGAACAATGAAGTAAACAACAAACTGCACTTGGTAAAGCCAGTTCTAGGTGTGCTGCTCAATCTCGTGGCAAGGAAATAAAACAAGCAAATATGTCGTTAAAAGATTGCATTAAATAAGTAGAAAGGAAATTAAGTAAAAATGGCAGACAGCTTAGAACAATGAAGTAAACAACAAACTGCACTTGGTAAAGCCAGTTCAAGGTGTGGTGCTCAATCTCGGGGCAAGGAAATAAAACAAGTAAATATGTCGTTTAAAGATTGCATTAAATAAGTAGAAAGGAAATTAAGTAAAAATGGCAGACAGCTTAGAACAATGAAGTAAACAAAAAACTGCACTTGGTAGAGCCAGTTCTAGGTGTGGTGCTCAATCACGTGGCAAGGAAATAAAACAAGTAAATATGTCGTTTAAAGATTGCATTAAATAAGTAGAAAGGAAATTAAGTAAAAATGGCAGACAGCTTGGAACAATGAAGTAAACAACAAACTGCACTTGGTAAAGCCAGTTCTAGGTGTGCTGCTCAATCTCGTGGCAAGGAAATAAAACAAGTAACTATGTCTTTTAAAGATTGCATTAAATAAGTAGAATGGAAATTAAGTAAAAATGGCAGACAGCTTAGAACAATGAAGTAAACAACAAACTGCACTTGGTAAAGCCAGTTCTAGGTGTGGTGCTCAATCTCGTGGCAAGGAAATAAAACAAGTAAATATGTCGTTTAAAGATTGCCCTAAATAAGTAGAAAGGAAATTAAGTAAAAATGGCAGACAGCTTGGAACAATGAAGTAAACAACAAACTGCACTTGGTAAAGCCAGTTCTAGGTGTGCTGCTCAATCTCGTGGCAAGGAAATAAAACAAGTAAATATGTCGTTTAAAGATTGCATTAAATAAGTAGAAAGGAAATTAAGTAAAAATGGCAGACAGCTTAGAACAATGAAGTAAAAAACAAACTGCACTTGGTAAAGCCAGTTCTAGGTGTGGTGCTCAATCTCGTGGCAAGGAAATAAAACAAGTAAATATGTCGTTTAAAGATTGCATTAAATAAGTAGAAAGGAAATTAAGTAAAAATGGCAGACAGCTTAGAACAATGAGGTAAACAAAAAACTGCACTTGGTAAAGCCAGTTCTAGGTGTGGTGCTCAATCACGTGGCAGGGAAATAAAACAAGTAAATATGTCTTTTAAAGATTGCATTAAATAAGTAGAAAGGAAATTATAAAAATGGCAGACAGCTTAGAACAATGAAGTAAACAACAAACTGCACTTGGTAAAGCCAGTTTTAGTTGTGGTGCTCAATCTCATAGCAAGGAAATAAAACAAGTAAATATGTCGTTTAAAGATTGCATTAAGTAAGCAGAAAGAAAATTAAGTAAAAATGGCAGACAGCTTAGAACAATGAAGTAAACAACAAACTGCTCTTGATAAAGCCAGTTCTAGGTGTGGTGCTCAATCTTGTGGCAAGGAAATAAAACAAGCAAATATGTCGTTTAAACATTGCATTAAATAAGTAGAAAGGAAATTAGGTAAAAATGGCAGACAGCTTAGAACAATGAAGTAAACAACAAACTGCACTTGGTAAAGCCAGTTCAAGGTGTGGTGCTCAATCTCGTGGCAAGGAAATAAAACAAGTAAATATGTCGTTTAAAGATTGCATTAAATAAGTAGAAAGGAAATTAAGTAAAAATGGCAGACAGCTTGGAACAATGAAGTAAACAACAAACTGCACTTGGTAAAGCCAGCTCTAGGTGTGCTGCTCAATCTCGTGGCAAGGAAATAAAACAAGTAAATATGTCGTTTAAAGATTGCATTAAATAAGTAGAAAGGAAATTAAGTAAAAATGGCAGACAGCTTAGAACAATGAAGTAAACAACAAACTGCACTTGGTAAAGCCAGTTCTAGGTGTGGTGCTCAATCTCGTGGCAGGGAAATAAAACAAGTAAATATGTCGTTTAAAGATTGCATTAAATAAGTAGAAAGGAAATTAAGTAAAAATGGCAGACAGCTTAGAACAATGAAGTAAACAACAAACTGCACTTGGTAAAGCAAGTTCTAGGTGTGCTGCTCAATCTCGTGGCAAGGAAATAAAACAAGTAAATATGTCGTTTAAAGATTGCATTAAATAAGTAGAAAGGAAATTAAGTAAAAATGGCAGACAGCTTGGAACAATGAAGTAAACAACAAACTGCACTTGGTAAAGCCAGTTCTAGGTGTGCTGCTCAATCTCGTGGCAAGGAAATAAAACAAGTAAATATGTCGTTTGAAGATTGCATTAAAAAAGTAGAAAGGAAATTAAGTAAAAATGGCAGACAGCTTAGAACAATGAAGTAAACAACAAACTGCACTTGGTAAAGCCAGTTCTAGTTGTGCTGCTCAATCTCGTGGCAAGGAAATAAAACAAGTAAATATGTCGTTTAAAGATTGCATTAAATAAGTAGAAAGGAAATAAGTAAAAATGGCAGACAGCTTAGAACAATGAAGTAAACAACAAACTGCACTTGGTAAAGCCAGTTCTAGGTGTGCTGCTCAATCTCGTGGCAAGGAAATAAAACAATTAAATGTGTCGTTTAAAGATTGCATTAAATAGGTAGAAAGGAAATTAAGTAAAAATGGCAGACAGCTTGGAACAATGAAGTAAACAACAAACTGCACTTGGTTAAGCCAGTTCTAGGTGTGCTGCTCAATCTCATGGCAAGGAAATAAAACAAGTAAATATGTCGTTTAAAGATTGCATTAAGTAAGTAGAAAGGAAATTATAAAAATGGCAGACAGCTTAGAACAATGAAGTAAAAAACAAACTGCACTTGGTAAAGCCAGTTTTAGGTGTGGTGCTCAATCTCATGGCAAGGAAATAAAACAAGTAAATATGCCGTTTAAAGATTGCATTAAGTAAGCAGAAAGGAAATAAGTAAAAATGGCAGACAGCTTGGAACAATGAAGTAAACAACAAACTGCACTTGGTAAAGCCAGTTCTAGGTGTGCTGCTCAATCTCGTGGCAAGGAAATAAAACAAGCAAATATGTCGTTAAAAGATTGCATTAAATAAGTAGAAAGGAAATTAAGTAAAAATGGCAGACAGCTTGGAACAATGAAGTAAACAACAATCTGCACTTGGAAAAGGCAGTTCTAGGTGTGCTGCTCAATCTCATGGCAAGGAAATAAAACAAGTGAATATGTCGTTTAAAGATTTCATTATGTAAGTAGAAAGGAAATTAAGTAAAAATGGCAGACAGCTTAGAACAATGAAGTAAACAACAAACTGCACTTGGTAAAGCCAGTTCTAGGTGTGGTGCTCAATCTCGTGGCAAGGAAATAAAACAAGTAAATATGTCGTTTAAAGATTGCCCTAAATAAGTAGAAAGGAAATTAAGTAAAAATGGCAGACAGCTTGGAACAATGAAGTAAACAACAAACTGCACTTGGTAAAGCCAGTTCTAGGTGTGCTGCTCAATCTCGTGGCAAGGAAATAAAACAAGTAAATATGTCGTTTAAAGATTGCATTAAATAAGTAGAAAGGAAATTAAGTAAAAATGGCAGACAGCTTAGAACAATGAAGTAAACAACAAACTGCACTTGGTAAAGCCAGTTCTAGGTGTGGTGCTCAATCTCGTGGCAAGGAAATAAAACAAGTAAATATGTCGTTTAAAGATTGCATTAAATAAGTAGAAAGGAAATTAAGTAAAAATGGCAGACAGCTTAGAACAATGAAGTAAACAAAAAACTGCACTTGGTAAAGCCAGTTATAGGTGTGGTGCTCAATCACGTGGCAAGGAAATAAAACAAGTAAATATGTCGTTTAAAGATTTCATTAAATAAGTAGAATGGAAATTAAGTAAAAATGGCAGACAGCTTAGAACAATGAAGTAAAAAACAAACTGCACTTGGTAAAGCCAGTTCTAGGTGTGGTGCTCAATCTCGTGGCAGGGAAATAAAACAAGTAAATATGTCTTTTAAAGATTGCATTAAATAAGTAGAAAGGAAATTAAGTAAAAATGGCAGACAGCTTAGAACAATGAAGTAAACAACAAACTGCACTTGGTAAAGCCAGTTCTAGGTGTACTGCTCAATCTCGTGGCGAGGAAATAAAACAAGTAAATATGTCGTTTAAAGATTGCATTAAATAAGTAGAAAGGAAATTAAGTAAAAATGGCAGACAGCTTGGAACAATGAAGTAAACAACAAACTGCACTTGGTAAAGCCAGTTCTAGGTGTGCTGCTCAATCTCGTGGCAAGGAAATAAAACAAGTAAATATGTCGTTTAAAGATTGCATTAAATAAGTAGAAAGGAAATTAAGTAAAAATGGCAGACAGCTTAGAACAATGAAGTAAACAACAAACTGCACTTGGTTAAGCCAGTTCTAGGTGTGCTGCTCAATCTCCTGGCAACGAAATAAAACAAGTAAATATGTCGTTTAAAGATTGCATTAAGTAAGTAGAAAGGAAATTATAAAAATGGCAGACAGCTTAGAACAATGAAGTAAACAACAAACTGCACTTGGTAAAGCCAGTTTTAGGTGTGGTGCTCAATCTCATGGCAAGGAAATAAAACAAGTAAATATGTCGTTTAAAGATTGCATTAAGTAAGCAGAAAGGAAATTAAGTAAAAATGGCAGACAGCTTAGAACAATGAAGTAAACAACAAACTGCACTCTATAAAGCCAGTTCTAGGTGTGGTGCTCAATCTCGTGGCAAGGAAATAAAACAAGCAAATATGTCGTTAAAAGATTGCATTAAATAAGTAGAAAGGAAATTAAGTAAAAATGGCAGACAGCTTGGAACAATGAAGTAAACAACAAACTGCACTTGGTAAAGCCAGTTCTAGGTGTGCTGCTCAATCTCGTGGCAAGGAAATAAAACAAGCAAATATGTCGTTAAAAGATTGCATTAAATAAGTAGAAAGGAAATTAAGTAAAAATGGCAGACAGCTTGGAACAATGACGTAAACAACAAACTGCACTTGGTAAAGCCAGTTCTAGGTGTGCTGCTCAATCTCGTGGCAAGGAAATAAAACAAGCAAATATGTCGTTAAAAGATTTCATTAAATAAGTAGAAAGGAAATTAAGTAAAAATGGCAGACAGCTTGGAACAATGAAGTAAACAACAATCTGCACTTGGAAAAGGCAGTTCTAGGTGTGCTGCTCAATCTCATGGCATGGAAATAAAACAAGTGAATATGTCGTTTAAAGATTTCATTATGTAAGTAGAAAGCAAATTAAGTAAAAATGGCAGACAGCTTAGAACAATGAAGTAAACAACAAACTGCACTTGGTAAAGCCAGTTCTAGGTGTGGTGCTCAATCTCGTGGCAAGGAAATAAAACAAGTAAATATGTCGTTTAAAGATTGCCCTAAATAAGTAGAAAGAAAATTAAGTAAAAATGGCAGACAGCTTGGAACAATGAAGTAAACAACAAACTGCACTTGGTAAAGCCAGTTCTAGGTGTGCTGCTCAATCTCGTGGCAAGGAAATAAAACAAGTAAATATGTCGTTTAAAGATTGCATTAAATAAGTAGAAAAGAAATTAAGTAAAAATGGCAGACAGCTTAGAACAATGAAGTAAACAACAAACTGCACTTGGTAAAGCCAGTTCTAGGTGTGGTGCTCAATCTCGTGGCAAGGAAATAAAACAAGTAAATATGTCGTTTAAAGATTGCATTAAATAAGTAGAAAGGAAATTAAGTAAAAATGGCAGACAGCTTAGAACAATGAAGTAAACAAAAAGCTGCACATGGTAAAGCCAGTTCTAGGTGTGGTGCTCAATCACGTGGCAAGGAAATAAAACAAGTAAATATGTCGTTTAAAGATTGCATTAAATAAGTAGAAAGGAAATTAAGTAAAAATGGCAGACAGCTTGGAACAATGAAGTAAACAACAAACTGCACTTGGTAAAGCCAGTTCTAGGTGTGCTGCTCAATCTCGTGGCAAGGAAATAAAACAAGTAAATATGTCGTTTAAAGATTGCATTAAATAAGTAGAATGGAAATTAAGTAAAAATGGCAGACAGCATAGAACAATGAAGTAAAAAACAAACTGCACTTGGTAAAGCCAGTTCTAGGTGTGGTGCTCAATCTCGTGGCAGGGAAATAAAACAAGTAAATATGTCTTTTAAAGATTGCATTAAATAAGTAGAAAGGAAATTAAGTAAAAATGGCAGACAGCTTAGAACAATGAAGTAAACAACAAACTGCACTTGGTAAAGCCAGTTCTAGGTGTGCTGCTCAATCTCGTGGCGAGGAAATAAAACAAGTAAATATGTCGTTTAAAGATTGCATTAAATAAGTAGAAAGGAAATTAAGTAAAAATGGCAGACAGCTTGGAACAATGAAGTAAACAACAAACTGCACTTGGTAAAGCCAGTTCTAGGTGTGCTCCTCAATCTCGTGGCAAGGAAATAAAACAAGTAAATATGTCGTTTAAAGATTGCATTAAATAAGTAGAAAGGAAATTATAAAAATGGCAGACAGCTTAGAACAATGAAGTAAACAACAAACTGCACTTGGTAAAGCCAGTTTTAGGTGTGGTGCTCAATCTCGTGGCAAGGAAATAAAACAAATAAATGTGTCGTTTAAAGATTGCATTAAATAGGTAGAAAGGAAATTAAGTAAAAATGGCAGACAGCTTGGAACAATGAAGTAAACAACAAACTGCGCTTGGTAAAGCCAGTTCTAGGTGTGCTGCTCAATCTCATAGCAAGGAAATAAAACAAGTAAATATGTCGTTTAAAGATTGCATTAAGTAAGCAGAAAGGAAATTAAGTAAAAATGGCAGACAGCTTAGAACAATGAAGTAAACAACAAACTGCACTTGATAAAGCCAGTTCTAGGTGTGGTGCTCAATCTTGTGGCAAGGAAATAAAACAAGCAAATATGTCGTTAAAAGATTGCATTAAATAAGTAGAAAGGAAATTAAGTAAAAATGGCAGACAGCTTGGAACAATGAAGTAAACAACAAACTGCACTTGGTAAAGCCAGTTCTAGGTGTGCTGCTCAATCTCGTGGCAAGGAAATAAAACAAGTAAATATGTCGTTTAAAGATTGCATTAAATAAGTAGAAAGGAAATTAAGTAAAAATGGCAGACAGCTTGGAACAATGAAGTAAACAACAAACTGCACTTGGTAAAGCCAGTTCTAGGTGTGCTGCTCAATCTCGTGGCAAGGAAATAAAACAAGTAAATATGTCGTTTAAAGATTGCATTAAATAAGTAGAATGAAATTAAGTAAAAATGGCAGACAGCTTAGAACAATGAAGTAAACAACAAACTGCACTTCGTAAAGCCAGTTCTAGGTGTGGTGCTCAATCTCGTGGCAGGGAAATAAAACAAGTAAATATGTCGTTTAAAGATTGCATTAAATAAGTAGAAAGGAAATTAAGTAAAAATGGCAGACAGCTTAGAACAATGAAGTAAACAACAAACTGCACTTGGTAAAGCCAGTTCTAGGTGTGCTGCTCAATCTCGTGGCAAGGAAATAAAACAAGTAAATATGTCGTTTAAAGATTGCATTAAATAAGTAGAAAGGAAATTAAGTAAAAATGGCAGACAGCTTGGAACAATGAAGTAAACAACAAACTGCACTTGGTAAAGCCAGTTCTAGGTGTGCTGCTCAATCTCGTGGCAAGGAAATAAAACAAGTAAATATGTCGTTTAATGATTGCATTAAATAAATAAAGGAAATTAAGTAAAAATGGCAGACAGCTTAGAACAATGAAGTAAACAACAAACTGCACTTGGTAAAGCCAGTTCTAGGTGTGCTGCTCAATCTCGTGGCAAGGAAATAAAACAAGTAAATATGTCGTTTAAAAATTGCATTAAATAAGTAGAAAGGAAATTAAGTAAAAATGGCAGACAGCATAGAACAATGAAGTAAACAACAAACTGCACTTGGTAAAGCCAGTTCTAGGTGTGCTGCTCAATCTCGTGGCAAGGAAATAAAACAAGTAAATATGTCGTTTAAAGATTGCATTAAATAAATAAAGGAAATTAAGTAAAAATGGCAGACAGCTTAGAACAATGAAGTAAACAACAAACTGCACTTGGTAAAGCCAGTTCTAGGTGTGCTGCTCAATCTCGTGGCAAGAAAATAAAACAAGTAAATATGTCGTTTAAAAATTGCATTAAATAAGTAGAAAGGAAATTAAGTAAAAATGGCAGACAGCTTAGAACAATGAAGTAAACAACAAACTGCACTTGGTAAAGCCAGTTCTAGGTGTGGTGCTCAATCTCGTGGCAGGGAAATAAAACAAGTAAATATGTCGTTAAAAGATTGCATTAAGTAAGTAGAAAGGAAATTATAAAAATGGCAGACAGCTTAGAACAATGAAGTAAACAACAAACTGCACTTGGTAAAGCCAGTTTTAGGTGTGGTGCTCAATCTCATGGCAAGGAAATAAAACAAGTAAATATGTAGTTTAAAGATTGCATTAAGTAAGCAGAAAGGAAATTAAGTAAAAATGGCAGACAGCTTAGAACAATGAAGTAAACAACAAACTGCTTGGTAAAGCCAGTTCTAGGTGTGCTGCTCAATCTCGTGGCAAGGAAATAAAACAAGTAAATATGTCGTTTAATGATTGCATTAAATAAGTAGAAAGGAAATTAAGTAAAAATGGCAGACAGCTTAGAACAATGAAGTAAACAACAAACTGCACTTGGTAAAGCCAGTTCTAGGTGTGGTGCTCAATCTCGTGGCAAGGAAATAAAACAAGTAAATATGTCGTTTAAAGATTGCATTAAATAAGTAGAAAGGAAATTAAGTAAAAATGGCAGACAGCTTGGAACAATGAAGTAAACAACAAACTGCACTTGGTAAAGCCAGTTCTAGGTGTGCTGCTCAATCTCGTGGCAAGGAAATAAAACAAGTAAATATGTCGTTTAAAGATTGCATTAAATAAGTAGAAAGGAAATTAAATAAAAATGGCAGACAGCTTAGAACAATGAAGTAAACAACAAACTGCACTTGGTAAAGCCAGTTCTAGGTGTGGTGCTCAATCTCGTGGCAGGGAAATAAAACAAGTAAATATGTCGTTTAAAGATTGCATTAAATAAGTAGAAAGGAAATTAAGTAAAAATGGCAGACAGCTTAGAACAATGAAGTAAACAACAAACTGCACTTGGTAAAGCAAGTTCTAGGTGTGCTGCTCAATCTCGTGGCAAGGAAATAAAACAAGTAAATATGTCGTTTAAAGATTGCATTAAATAAATAGAAAGGAAATAAGTAAAAATGGCAGACAGCTTGGAACAATGAAGTAAACAACAAACTGCACTTGGTAAAGCCAGTTCTAGGTGTGCTGCTCAATCTCGTGGCAAGGAAATAAAACAAGTAAATATGTCGTTTGAAGATTGCATTAAAAAAGTAGAAAGGAAATTAAGTAAAAATGGCAGACAGCTTAGAACAATGAAGTAAACAACAAACTGCACTTGGTAAAGCCAGTTCTAGTTGTGCTGCTCAATCTCGTGGCAAGGAAATAAAACAAGTAAATATGTCGTTTAAAGATTGCATTAAATAAGTAGAAAGGAAATAAGTAAAAATGGCAGACAGCTTAGAACAATGAAGTAAACAACAAACTGCACTTGGTAAAGCCAGTTCTAGGTGTGCTGCTCAATCTCGTGGCAAGGAAATAAAACAAATAAATGTGTCGTTTAAAGATTGCATTAAATAGGTAGAAAGGAAATTAAGTAAAAATGGCAGACAGCTTGGAACAATGAAATAAACAAACTGCACTTGGTTAAGCCAGTTCTAGGTGTGCTGCTCAATCTCATGGCAAGGAAATAAAACAAGTAAATATGTCGTTTAAAGATTGCATTAAGTAAGTAGAAAGGAAATTATAAAAATGGCAGACAGCTTAGAACAATGAAGTAAACAACAAACTGCACTTGGTAAAGCCAGTTTTAGGTGTGGTGCTCAATCTCATGGCAAGGAAATAAAACAAGTAAATATGTCGTTTAAAGATTGCATTAAGTAAGCAGAAAGGAAATTAAGTAAAAATGGCAGACAGCTTAGAACAATGAAGTAAACAACAAACTGCACTCTATAAAGCCAGTTCTAGGTGTGGTGCTCAATCTCGTGGCAAGGAAATAAAACAAGCAAATATGTCGCTAAAAGATTGCATAAAATAAGTAGAAAGGAAATTAAGTAAAAATGGCAGACAGCTTGGAACAATGAAGTAAACAGCAAACTGCACTTGGTAAAGCCAGTTCTAGGTGTGCTGCTCAATCTCGTGGCAAGGAAATAATACAAGCAAATATGTCGTTAAAAGATTGCAATAAATAAGTAGAAAGGAAATTAAGTAAAAATGGCAGACAGCTTGGAACAATGAAGTAAACAACAAACTGCACTTGGTAAAGCCAGTTTTAGGTGTGGTGCTCAATCTCATGGCAAGGAAATAAAACAAGTAAATATGTCGTTTAAAGATTGCATTAAGTAAGCAGAAAGGAAATTAAGTAAAAATGGCAGACAGCTTAGAACAATGAAGTAAACAACAAACTGCACTTGATAAAGCCAGTTCTAGGTGTGGTGCTCAATCTTGTGGCAAGGAAATAAAACAAGCAAATATGTCGTTAAAAGATTGCATTAAATAAGTAGAAAGGAAATTAAGTAAAAATGGCAGACAGCTTGGAACAATGAAGTAAACAACAAACTGCACTTGGTAAAGCCAGTTCTAGGTGTGCTGCTCAATCTCGTGGCAAGGAAATAAAACAAGTAAATATGTCGTTTAAAGATTGCATTAAATAAGTAGAAAGGAAATTAAGTAAAAATGGCAGACAGCTTGGAACAATGAAGTAAACAACAAACTGCACTTGGTAAAGCCAGTTCTAGGTGTGCTGCTCAATCTCGTGGCAAGGAAATAAAACAAGTAAATATGTCGTTTAAAGATTGCATTAAATAAGTAGAATGAAATTAAGTAAAAATGGCAGACAGCTTAGAACAATGAAGTAAACAACAAACTGCACTTGGTAAAGCCAGTTCTAGGTGTGGTGCTCAATCTCGTGGCAGGGAAATAAAACAAGTAAATATGTCGTTTAAAGATTGCATTAAATAAGTAGAAAGGAAATTAAGTAAAAATGGCAGACAGCTTAGAACAATGAAGTAAACAACAAACTGCACTTGGTAAAGCCAGTTCTAGGTGTGCTGCTCAATCTCGTGGCAGGGAAATAAAACAAGTAAATATGTCGTTTAAAGATTGCATTAAGTAAGTAGAAAGGAAATTATAAAAATGGCAGACAGCTTAGAACAATGAAGTAAACAACAAACTGCACTTGGTAAAGCCAGTTTTAGGTGTGGTGCTCAATCTCATGGCAAGGAAATAAAACAAGTAAATATGTAGTTTAAAGATTGCATTAAGTAAGCAGAAAGGAAATTAAGTAAAAATGGCAGACAGCTTAGAACAATGAAGTAAACAACAAACTGCACTTGGTAAAGCCAGTTCTAGGTGTGCTGCTCAATCTCGTGGCAAGGAAATAAAAGAAGTAAATATGTCGTTTAATGATTGCATTAAATAAGTAGAAAGGAAATTAAGTAAAAATGGCAGACAGCTTAGAACAATGAAGTAAACAACAAACTGCACTTGGTAAAGCCAGTTCTAGGTGTGCTGCTCAATCTCGTGGCAAGGAAATAAAACAAGTAAATATGTCGTTTAAAGATTGCATTAAATAAATAAAGGAAATTAAGTAAAAATGGCAGACAGCTTAGAACAATGAAGTAAACAACAAACTGCACTTGGTAAAGCCAGTTCTAGGTGTGCTGCTCAATCTCGTGGCAAGGAAATAAAACAAGTAAATATGTCGTTTAAAAATTGCATTAAATAAGTAGAAAGGAAATTAAGTAAAAATGGCAGACAGCTTAGAACAATGAAGTAAACAACAAACTGCACTTGGTAAAGCCAGTTCTAGGTGTGCTGCTCAGTCTCATGGCAAGGAAATAAAACAAGTAAATATGTCGTTTAAAGATTGCATTAAGTAAGCAGAAAGGAAATTAAGTAAAAATGGCAGACAGCTTAGAACAATGAAGTAAACAACAAACTGCACTTGATAAAGCCAGTTCTAGGTGTGGTGCTCAATCTTGTGGCAAGGAAATAAAACAAGCAAATATGTCGTTAAAAGATTGCATTAAATAAGTAGAAAGGAAATTAAGTAAAAATGGCAGACAGCTTGGAACAATGAAGTAAACAACAAACTGCACTTGGTAAAGCCAGTTCTAGGTGTGCTGCTCAATCTCGTGGCAAGGAAATAAAACAAGTAAATATGTCGTTTAAAGATTGCATTAAATAAGTAGAAAGGAAATTAAGTAAAAATGGCAGACAGCTTGGAACA
Organism: Amblyomma americanum; assembly: GCF_052857255.1. Taxonomy (NCBI): domain Eukaryota; kingdom Metazoa; phylum Arthropoda; class Arachnida; order Ixodida; family Ixodidae; genus Amblyomma; species Amblyomma americanum. The sequence goes on along the minus strand of NW_027526487.1, from coordinate 300,968 downwards.
ATGAAGTAAACAACAAACTGCACTTGGTAAAGCCAGTTCTAGGTGTGCTGCTCAATCTCGTGGCAAGGAAATAAAACAAGTAAATATGTCGTTTAAAGATTGCATTAAATAAGTAGAATGAAATTAAGTAAAAATGGCAGACAGCTTAGAACAATGAAGTAAACAACAAACTGCACTTGGTAAAGCCAGTTCTAGGTGTGGTGCTCAATCTCGTGGCAGGGAAATAAAACAAGTAAATATGTCGTTTAAAGATTGCATTAAATAAGTAGAAAGGAAATTAAGTAAAAATGGCAGACAGCTTAGAACAATGAAGTAAACAACAAACTGCACTTGGTAAAGCCAGTTCTAGGTGTGCTGCTCAATCTCGTGGCAGGGAAATAAAACAAGTAAATATGTCGTTTAAAGATTGCATTAAGTAAGTAGAAAGGAAATTATAAAAATGGCAGACAGCTTAGAACAATGAAGTAAACAACAAACTGCACTTGGTAAAGCCAGTTTTAGGTGTGGTGCTCAATCTCATGGCAAGGAAATAAAACAAGTAAATATGTAGTTTAAAGATTGCATTAAGTAAGCAGAAAGGAAATTAAGTAAAAATGGCAGACAGCTTAGAACAATGAAGTAAACAACAAACTGCACTTGGTAAAGCCAGTTCTAGGTGTGCTGCTCAATCTCGTGGCAAGGAAATAAAAGAAGTAAATATGTCGTTTAATGATTGCATTAAATAAGTAGAAAGGAAATTAAGTAAAAATGGCAGACAGCTTAGAACAATGAAGTAAACAACAAACTGCACTTGGTAAAGCCAGTTCTAGGTGTGCTGCTCAATCTCGTGGCAAGGAAATAAAACAAGTAAATATGTCGTTTAAAGATTGCATTAAATAAATAAAGGAAATTAAGTAAAAATGGCAGACAGCTTAGAACAATGAAGTAAACAACAAACTGCACTTGGTAAAGCCAGTTCTAGGTGTGCTGCTCAATCTCGTGGCAAGGAAATAAAACAAGTAAATATGTCGTTTAAAAATTGCATTAAATAAGTAGAAAGGAAATTAAGTAAAAATGGCAGACAGCTTAGAACAATGAAGTAAACAACAAACTGCACTTGGTAAAGCCAGTTCTAGGTGTGCTGCTCAGTCTCATGGCAAGGAAATAAAACAAGTAAATATGTCGTTTAAAGATTGCATTAAGTAAGTAGAAAGGAAATTATAAAAATGGCAGACAGCTTAGAACAATGAAGTAAACAACAAACTGCACTTGGTAAAGCCAGTTTTAGGTGTGGTGCTCAATCTCATGGCAAGGAAATAAAACAAGTAAATATGTCGTTTAAAGATTGCATTAAGTAAGCAGAAAGGAAATTAAGTAAAAATGGCAGACAGCTTAGAACAATGAAGTAAACAACAAACTGCACTTGGTAAAGCCAGTTCTAGGTGTGCTGCTCAATCTCGTGGCAAGGAAATAAAACAAGTAAATATGTCGTTTAATGATTGCATTAAATAAGTAGAAAGGAAATTAAGTAAAAATGGCAGACAGCTTAGAACAATGAAGTAAACAACAAACTGCACTTGGTAAAGCCAGTTCTAGGTGTGGTGCTCAATCTCGTGGCAAGGAAATAAAACAAGTAAATATGTCGTTTAAAGATTGCATTAAATAAGTAGAAAAAAAATTAAGTAAAAATGGCAGACAGCTTGGAACAATGAAGTAAACAACAAACTGCACTTGGTAAAGCCAGTTCTAGGTGTGCTGCTCAATCTCGTGGCAAGGAAATAAAACAAGTAAATATGTCGTTTAAAGATTGCATTAAATAAGTAGAAAGGAAATTAAGTAAAAATGGCAGACAGCTTAGAACAATGAAGTAAACAACAAACTGCACTTGGTAAAGCCAGTTCTAGGTGTGGTGCTCAATCTCGTGGCAGGGAAATAAAACAAGTAAATATGTCGTTTAAAGATTGCATTAAATAAGTAGAAAGGAAATTAAGTAAAAATGGCAGACAGCTTAGAACAATGAAGTAAACAACAAACTGCACTTGGTAAAGCAAGTTCTAGGTGTGCTGCTCAATCTCGTGGCAAGGAAATAAAACAAGTAAATATGTCGTTTAAAGATTGCATTAAATAAATAGAAAGGAAATAAGTAAAAATGGCAGACAGCTTGGAACAATGAAGTAAACAACAAACTGCACTTGGTAAAGCCAGTTCTAGGTGTGCTGCTCAATCTCGTGGCAAGGAAATAAAACAAGTAAATATGTCGTTTGAAGATTGCATTAAAAAAGTAGAAAGGAAATTAAGTAAAAATGGCAGACAGCTTAGAACAATGAAGTAAACAACAAACTGCACTTGGTAAAGCCAGTTCTAGTTGTGCTGCTCAATCTCGTGGCAAGGAAATAAAACAAGTAAATATGTCGTTTAAAGATTGCATTAAATAAGTAGAAAGGAAATAAGTAAAAATGGCAGACAGCTTAGAACAATGAAGTAAACAACAAACTGCACTTGGTAAAGCCATTTCTAGGTGTGCTGCTCAATCTCGTGGCAAGGAAATAAAACAAATAAATGTGTCGTTTAAAGATTGCATTAAATAGGTAGAAAGGAAATTAAGTAAAAATGGCAGACAGCTTGGAACAATGAAGTAAACAAACTGCACTTGGTTAAGCCAGTTCTAGGTGTGCTGCTCAATCTCATGGCAAGGAAATAAAACAAGTAAATATGTCGTTTAAAGATTGCATTAAGTAAGTAGAAAGGAAATTATAAAAATGGCAGACAGCTTAGAACAATGAAGTAAACAACAAACTGCACTTGGTAAAGCCAGTTTTAGGTGTGGTGCTCAATCTCATGGCAAGGAAATAAAACAAGTAAATATGTCGTTTAAAGATTGCATTAAGTAAGCAGAAAGGAAATTAAGTAAAAATGGCAGACAGCTTATAACAATGAAGTAAACAACAAACTGCACTCTATAAAGCCAGTTCTAGGTGTGGTGCTCAATCTCGTGGCAAGGAAATAAAACAAGCAAATATGTCGTTAAAAGATTGCATAAAATAAGTAGAAAGGAAATTAAGTAAAAATGGCAGACAGCTTGGAACAATGAAGTAAACAGCAAACTGCACTTGGTAAAGCCAGTTCTAGGTGTGCTGCTCAATCTCGTGGCAAGGAAATAAAACAAGCAAATATGTCGTTAAAAGATTGCAATAAATAAGTAGAAAGGAAATTAAGTAAAAATGGCAGACAGCTTGGAACAATGAAGTAAACAACAAACTGCACTTGGTAAAGCCAGTTCTAGGTGTGCTGCTCAATCTCGTGGCAAGGAAATAAAACAAGCAAATATGTCGTTAAAAGATTGCATTAAATAAGTAGAAAGGAAATTAAGTAAAAATGGCAGACAGCTTGGAACAATGAAGTAAACAACAATCTGCACTTGGAAAAGGCAGTTCTAGGTGTGCTGCTCAATCTCATGGCAAGGAAATAAAACAAGTGAATATGTCGTTTAAAGATTTCAATATGTAAGTAGAAAGGAAATTAAGTAAAAATGGCAGACAGCTTAGAACAATGAAGTAAACAACAAACTGCACTTGGTAAAGCCAGTTCTAGGTGTGGTGCTCAATCTCGTGGCAAGGAAATAAAACAAGTAAATATGTCGTTTAAAGATTGCCCTAAATAAGTAGAAAGGAAATTAAGTAAAAATGGCAGACAGCTTGGAACAATGAAGTAAACAACAAACTGCACTTGGTAAAGCCAGTTCTAGGTGTGCTGCTCAATCTCGTGGCAAGGAAATAAAACAAGTAAATATGTCGTTTAAAGATTGCATTAAATAAGTAGAAAGGAAATTAAGTAAAAATGGCAGACAGCTTAGAACAATGAAGTAAACAACAAACTGCACTTGGTAAAGCCAGTTCTAGGTGTGGTGCTCAATCTCGTGGCAAGGAAATAAAACAAGTAAATATGTCGTTTAAAGATTGCATTAAATAAGTAGAAAGGAAATTAAGTAAAAATGGCAGACAGCTTAGAACAATGAAGTAAACAAAAAACTGCACTTGGTAAAGCCAGTTCTAGGTGTGGTGCTCAATCACGTGGCAAGGAAATAAAACAAGTAAATATGTCGTTTAAAGATTTCATTAAATAAGTAGAATGGAAATTAAGTAAAAATGGCAGACAGCTTAGAACAATGAAGTAAAAAACAAAGTGCACTTGGTAAAGCCAGTTCTAGGTGTGGTCCTCAATCTCGTGGCAGGGAAATAAAACAAGTAAATATGTCTTTTAAAGATTGCATTAAATAAGTAGAAAGGAAATTAAGTAAAAATGGCAGACAGCTTAGAACAATGAAGTAAACAACAAACTGCACTTGGTAAAGCCAGTTCTAGGTGTGCTGCTCAATCTCGTGGCGAGGAAATAAAACAAGTAAATATGTCGTTTAAAGATTACAATAAATAAGTAGAAAGGAAATTAAGTAAAATTGGCAGACAGCTTGGAACAATGAAGTAAACAACAAACTGCACTTGGTAAAGCCAGTTCTAGGTGTGCTGCTCAATCTCGTGGCAAGGAAATAAAACAAGTAATTATGTCGTTTAAAGATTGCATTAAATAAGTAGAAAGGAAATTAAGTAAAAATGGCAGACAGCTTAGAACAATGAAGCGAACAACAAACTGCACTTGGTAAAGCCAGTTTTAGGTGTGGTGCTCAATCTCATGGCAAGGAAATAAAACAAGTAAATATGTCGTTTAAAGATTGCATTAAGTAAGCAGAAAGGAAATTAAGTAAAAATGGCAGACAGCTTGGAACAATGAAGTAAACAACAAACTGCACTTGGTAAAGCCAGTTCTAGGTGTGCTGCTCAATCTCATGGCAAGGAAATAAAACAAGTAAATATGTCGTTTAAAGATTGCATTAGGTAAGTAAAAAGGAAATTATAAAAATGGCAGACAGCTTAGAACAATGAAGTAAACAGCAAACTGCACTTGGTAAAGCCAGTTTTAGTTGTGGTGCTCAATCTCATAGCAAGGAAATAAAACAAGTAAATATGTCGTTTAAAGATTGCATTAGGTAGCAGAAAGAAAATTAAGTAAAAATGGCAGACAGCTTAGAACAATGAAGTAAACAACAAACTGCTCTTGATAAAGCCAGTTCTAGGTGTGGTGCTCAATCTTGTGGCAAGGAAATAAAACAAGCAAATATGTCGTTAAAAGATTGCAATAAATAAGTACAAAGGAAATTAAGTAAAAATGGCAGACAGCTTGGAACAATGAAGTAAACAACAAACTGCACTTGGTAAAGCCAGTTCTAGGTGTGCTGCTCAATCTCGTGGCAAGGAAATAAAACAAGCAAATATGTCGTTAAAAGATTGCATTAAATAAGTAGAAAGGAAATTAAGTAAAAATGGCAGACAGCTTGGAACAATGAAGTAAACAACAAACTGCACTTGGTAAAGCCAGTTCTAGGTGTGCTGCTCAATCTCGTGGCAAGCAAATAAAACGAGCAAATCTGTCGTTAAAAGATTGCATTAAATAAGTAGAAAGGAAATTAAGTAAAAATGGCAGACAGCTTGGAACAATGAAGTAAACAACAAACTGCACTTGGTAATGACAGTTCTAGGTGTGCTGCTCAATCTCATGGCAAGGAAATAAAACAAGTGAATATGTCGTTTAAAGATTGCCTTAAATAAGTAGAAAGGAAATTAAGTATAAATGGCAGACAGCTTGGAACAATGAAGTAAACAACAAACTGCACTTGGTAAAGCCAGTTCTAGGTGTGCTGCTCAATCTCGTGGCAAGGAAATAAAACAAGCAAATATGTCGTTAAAAGATTGCATTAAATAAGTAGAAAGGAAATTAAGTAAAAATGGCAGACAGCTTAGAACAATGAAGTAAACAACAAACTGCACTTGGTAAAGCCAGTTCAAGGTGTGGTGCTCAATCTCGGGGCAAGGAAATAAAACAAGTAAATATGTCGTTTAAAGATTGCATTAAATAAGTAGAAAGGAAATTAAGTAAAAATGGCAGACAGCTTAGAACAATGAAGTAAACAAAAAACTGCACTTGGTAGAGCCAGTTCTAGGTGTGGTGCTCAATCACGTGGCAAGGAAATAAAACAAGTAAATATGTCGTTTAAAGATTGCATTAAATAAGTAGAAAGGAAATTAAGTAAAAATGGCAGACAGCTTGGAACAATGAAGTAAACAACAAACTGCACTTGGTAAAGCCAGTTCTAGGTGTGCTGCTCAATCTCGTGGCAAGGAAATAAAACAAGTAACTATGTCTTTTAAAGATTGCATTAAATAAGTAGAATGGAAATTAAGTAAAAATGGCAGACAGCTTAGAACAATGAAGTAAACAACAAACTGCACTTGGTAAAGCCAGTTCTAGGTGTGGTGCTCAATCTCGTGGCAAGGAAATAAAACAAGTAAATATGTCGTTTAAAGATTGCCCTAAATAAGTAGAAAGGAAATTAAGTAAAAATGGCAGACAGCTTGGAACAATGAAGTAAACAACAAACTGCACTTGGTAAAGCCAGTTCTAGGTGTGCTGCTCAATCTCGTGGCAAGGAAATAAAACAAGTAAATATGTCGTTTAAAGATTGCATTAAATAAGTAGAAAGGAAATTAAGTAAAAATGGCAGACAGCTTAGAACAATGAAGTAAAAAACAAACTGCACTTGGTAAAGCCAGTTCTAGGTGTGGTGCTCAATCTCGTGGCAAGGAAATAAAACAAGTAAATATGTCGTTTAAAGATTGCATTAAATAAGTAGAAAGGAAATTAAGTAAAAATGGCAGACAGCTTAGAACAATGAGGTAAACAAAAAACTGCACTTGGTAAAGCCAGTTCTAGGTGTGGTGCTCAATCACGTGGCAGGGAAATAAAACAAGTAAATATGTCTTTTAAAGATTGCATTAAATAAGTAGAAAGGAAATTATAAAAATGGCAGACAGCTTAGAACAATGAAGTAAACAACAAACTGCACTTGGTAAAGCCAGTTTTAGTTGTGGTGCTCAATCTCATAGCAAGGAAATAAAACAAGTAAATATGTCGTTTAAAGATTGCATTAAGTAAGCAGAAAGAAAATTAAGTAAAAATGGCAGACAGCTTAGAACAATGAAGTAAACAACAAACTGCTCTTGATAAAGCCAGTTCTAGGTGTGGTGCTCAATCTTGTGGCAAGGAAATAAAACAAGCAAATATGTCGTTAAAAGTTTGCAATAAATAATTAGAAAGGAAATTAAGTAAAAATGGCAGACAGCTTGGAACAATGAAGTAAAAAACAAACTGCACTTGGTAAAGCCAGTTCTAGGTGTGGTGCTCAATCTCGTGGCAGGGAAATAAAACAAGTAAATATGTCTTTTAAAGATTGCATTAAATAAGTAGAAAGAAAATTAAGTAAAAATGGCAGACAGCTTAGAACAATGAAGTAAACAACAAACTGCACTTGGTAAAGCCAGTTCTAGGTGTGCTGCTCAATCTCGTGGCGAGGAAATAAAACAAGTAAATATGTCGTTTAAAGATTGCATTAAATAAGTAGAAAGGAAATTAAGTAAAAATGGCAGACAGCTTGGAACAATGAAGTAAACAACAAACTGCACTTGGTAAAGCCAGTTCTAGGTGTGCTGCTCAATCTCGTGGCAAGGAAATAAAACAAGTAAATATGTCGTTTAAAGATTGCATTAAATAAGTAGAAAGGAAATTAAGTAAAAATGGCAGACAGCTTAGAACAATGAAGTAAACAACAAACTGCACTTGGTAAAGCCAGTTTTAGGTGTGGTGCTCAATCTCATGGCAAGGAAATAAAACAAGTAAATATGTCGTTTAAAGATTGCATTAAGTAAGCAGAAAGGAAATTAAGTAAAAATGGCAGACAGCTTGGAACAATGAAGTAAACAACAAACTGCACTTGGTAAAGCCAGTTCTAGGTGTGCTGCTCAATCTCATGGCAAGGAAATAAAACAAGTAAATATGTCGTTTAAAGATTGCATTAAGTAAGTAGAAAGGAAATTATAAAAATGGCAGACAGCTTAGAACAATGAAGTAAACAACAAACTGCACTTGGTAAAGCCAGTTTTAGTTGTGGTGCTCAGTCTCATAGCAAGGAAATAAAACAAGTAAATATGTCGTTTAAAGATTGCATTAAGTAAGCAGAAAGAAAATTAAGTAAAAATGGCAGACAGCTTAGAACAATGAAGTAAACAACAAACTGCTCTTGATAAAGCCAGTTCTAGGTGTGGTGCTCAATCTCGTGGCAAGGAAATAAAACAAGCAAATATGTCGTTAAAAGATTGCAATAAATAAGCAGAAAGGAAATTAAGTAAAAATGGCAGACAGCTTGGAACAATGAAGTAAACAACAAACTGCACTTGGTAAAGCCAGTTCTAGGTGTGCTGCTCAATCTCATGGCAAGGAAATAAAACAAGTAAATATGTCGTTTAAAGATTGCATTAAGTAAGTAGAAAGGAAATTATAAAAATGGCAGACAGCTTAGAACAATGAAGTAAACAACAAACTGCACTTGGTAAAGCCAGTTTTAGTTGTGGTGCTCAATCTCATAGCAAGGAAATAAAACAAGTAAATATGTCGTTTAAAGATTGCATTAAGTAAGCAGAAAGAAAATTAAGTAAAAATGGCAGACAGCTTAGAACAATGAAGTAAACAACAAACTGCTCTTGATAAAGCCAGTTCTAGGTGTGGTGCTCAATCTTGTGGCAAGGAAATAAAACAAGCAAATATGTCGTTAAAAGTTTGCAATAAATAATTAGAAAGGAAATTAAGTAAAAATGGCAGACAGCTTGGAACAATGAAGTAAACAACAAACTGCACTTGGTAAAGCCAGTTCTAGGTGTGCTGCTCAATCTCGTGGCAAGGAAATAAAACAAGCAAATATGTCGTTAAAAGATTGCATTAAATAAGTAGAAAGGAAATTAAGTAAAAATGGCAGACAGCTTGGAACAATGAAGTAAACAACAAACTGCACTTGGTAAAGCCAGTTCTAGGTGTGCTGCTCAATCTCGTGGCAAGCAAATAAAACGAGCAAATCTGTCGTTAAAAGATTGCATTAAATAAGTAGAAAGGAAATTAAGTAAAAATGGCAGACAGCTTGGAACAATGAAGTAAACAACAAACTGCACTTGGTAATGACAGTTCTAGGTGTGCTGCTCAATCTCATGGCAAGGAAATAAAACAAGTGAATATGTCGTTTAAAGATTGCCTTAAATAAGTAGAAAGGAAATTAAGTAAAAATGGCAGACAGCTTGGAACAATGAAGTAAACAACAAACTGCACTTGGTAAAGCCAGTTCTAGGTGTGCTGCTCAATCTCGTGGCAAGGAAATAAAACAAGTAAATATGTCGTTTAAAGATTGCATTAAATAAGTAGAAAGGAAATTAAGTATAAATGGCAGACAGCTTGGAACAATGAAGTAAACAACAAACTGCACTTGGTAAAGCCAGTTCTAGGTGTGCTGCTCAATCTCGTGGCAAGGAAATAAAACAAGCAAATATGTCGTTAAAAGATTGCATTAAATAAGTAGAAAGGAAATTAAGTAAAAATAGCAGACAGCTTAGAACAATGAAGTAAACAACAAACTGCACTTGGTAAAGCCAGTTCTAGGTGTGGTGCTCAATCTCGGGGCAAGGAAATAAAACAAGTAAATATGTCGTTTAAAGATTGCAATAAATAAGTAGAAAGGAAATTAAGTAAAAATGGCAGACAGCTTAGAACAATGAAGTAAACAAAAAACTGCACTTGGTAGAGCCAGTTCCAGGTGTGGTGCTCAATCACGTGGCAAGGAAATAAAACAAGTAAATATGTCGTTTAAAGATTGCATTAAATAAGTAGAAAGGAAATTAAGTAAAAATGGCAGACAGCTTGGAACAATGAAGTAAACAACAAACTGCACTTGGTAAAGCCAGTTCTAGGTGTGCTGCTCAATCTCGTGGCAAGGAAATAAAACAAGTAAATATGTCTTTTAAAGATTGCATTAAATAAGTAGAATGGAAATTAAGTAAAAATGGCAGACAGCTTAGAACAATGAAGTAAACAACAAACTGCACTTGGTAAAGCCAGTTCTAGGTGTGGTGCTCAATCTCGTGGCAAGGAAATAAAACAAGTAAATATGTCGTTTAAAGATTGCCCTAAATAAGTAGAAAGGAAATTAAGTAAAAATGGCAGACAGCTTGGAACAATGAAGTAAACAACAAACTGCACTTGGTAAAGCCAGTTCTAGGTGTGCTGCTCAATCTCGTGGCAAGGAAATAAAACAAGTAAATATGTCGTTTAAAGATTGCATTAAATAAGTAGAAAGGAAATTAAGTAAAAATGGCAGACAGCTTAGAACAATGAAGTAAACAACAAACTGCACTTGGTAAAGCCAGTTCTAGGTGTGGTGCTCAATCTCGTGGCAAGGAAATAAAACAAGTAAATATGTCGTTTAAAGATTGCATTAAATAAGTAGAAAGGAAATTAAGTAAAAATGGCAGACAGCTTAGAACAATGAAGTAAACAAAAAACTGCACTTGGTAAAGCCAGTTCTAGGTGTGGTGCTCAATCACGTGGCAAGGAAATATAACAAGTAAATATGTCGTTTAAAGATTTCATTACATAGGTAGAATGGAAATTAAGTAAAAATGGCAGACAGCTTAGAACAATGAAGTAAAAAACAAACTGCACTTGGTAAAGCCAGTTCTAGGTGTGGTGCTCAATCTCGTGGCAGGGAAATAAAACAAGTAAATATGTCTTTTAAAGATTGCATTAAATAAGTAGAAAGGAAATTAAGTAAAAATGGCAGACAGCTTAGAACAATGAAGTAAACAACAAACTGCACTTGGTAAAGCCAGTTCTAGGTGTGCTGCTCAATCTCGTGGCGAGGAAATAAAACAAGTAAATATGTCGTTTAAAGATTGCATTAAATAAGTAGAAAGGAAATTAAGTAAAAATGGCAGACAGCTTGGAACAATGAAGTAAACAACAAACTGCACTTGGTAAAGCCAGTTCTAGGTGTGCTGCTCAATCTCGTGGCAAGGAAATAAAACAAGTAAATATGTCGTTTAAAGATTGCATTAAATAAGTAGAAAGGAAATTAAGTAAAAATGGCAGACAGCTTAGAACAATGAAGTAAACAACAAACTGCACTTGGTAAAGCCAGTTTTAGGTGTGGTGCTCAATCTCATGGCAAGGAAATAAAACAAGTAAATATGTCGTTTAAAGATTGCATTAAGTAAGCAGAAAGGAAATTAGGTAAAAATGGCAGACAGCTTGGAACAATGAAGTAAACAACAAACTGCACTTGGTAAAGCCAGTTCTAGGTGTGCTGCTCAATCTCATGGCAAGGAAATAAAACAAGTAAATATGTCGTTTAAAGATTGCATTAAGTAAGTAGAAAGGAAATTATAAAAATGGCAGACAGCTTAGAACAATGAAGTAAACAACAAACTGCACTTGGTAAAGCCAGTTTTAGTTGTGGTGCTCAATCTCATAGCAAGGAAATAAAACAAGTAAATATGTCGTTTAAAGATTGCATTAAGTAAGCAGAAAGAAAATTAAGTAAAAATGGCAGACAGCTTAGAACAATGAAGTAAACAACAAACTGCTCTTGATAAAGCCAGTTCTATGTGTGGTGCTCAATCTTGTGGCAAGGAAATAAAACAAGCAAATATGTCGTTAAAAGATTGCAATAAATAAGTAGAAAGGAAATTAAGTAAAAATGGCAGACAGCTTGGAACAATGAAGTAAACAACAAACTGCACTTGGTAAAGCCAGTTCTAGGTGTGCTGCTCAATCTCGTGGCAAGGAAATAAAACAAGCAAATATGTCGTTAAAAGATTGCATTAAATAAGTAGAAAGGAAATTAAGTAAAAATGGCAGACAGCTTGGAACAATGAAGTAAACAACAAACTGCACTTGGTAAAGCCAGTTCTAGGTGTGCTGCTCAATCTCGTGGCAAGCAAATAAAACGAGCAAATCTGTCGTTAAAAGATTGCATTAAATAAGTAGAAAGGAAATTAAGTAAAAATGGCAGACAGCTTGGAACAATGAAGTAAACAACAAACTGCACTTGGTAATGACAGTTCTAGGTGTGCTGCTCAATCTCATGGCAAGGAAATAAAACAAGTGAATATGTCGTTTAAAGATTGCCTTAAATAAGTAGAAAGGAAATTAAGTAAAAATGGCAGACAGCTTGGAACAATGAAGTAAACAACAAACTGCACTTGGTAAAGCCAGTTCTAGGTGTGCTGCTCAATCTCGTGGCAAGGAAATAAAACAAGTAAATATGTCGTTTAAAGATTGCATTAAATAAGTAGAAAGGAAATTAAGTATAAATGGCAGACAGCTTGGAACAATGAAGTAAACAACAAACTGCACTTGGTAAAGCCAGTTCTAGGTGTGCTGCTCAATCTCGTGGCAAGGAAATAAAACAAGCAAATATGTCGTTAAAAGATTGCAATAAATAAGTAGAAAGGAAATTAAGTAAAAATGGTACAGATTAGAACAATGAAGTAAACAACAAACTGCACTTGGTAAAGCCAGTTCTAGGTGTGGTGCTCAATCTCGGGGCAAGGAAATAAAACAAGTAAATATGTCGTTTAAAGATTGCATTAAATAAGTAGAAAGGAAATTAAGTAAAAATGGCAGACAGCTTAGAACAATGAAGTAAACAAAAAACTGCACTTGGTAGAGCCAGTTCTAGGTGTGGTGCTCAATCACGTGGCAAGGAAATAAAATAAGTAAATATGTCGTTTAAAGATTGCATTAAATAAGTAGAAAGGAAATTAAGTAAAAATGGCAGACAGCTTGGAACAATGAAGTAAACAACAAACTGCACTTGGTAAAGCCAGTTCTAGGTGTGCTGCTCAATCTCGTGGCAAGGAAATAAAACAAGTAAATATGTCTTTTAAAGATTGCATTAAATAAGTAGAAAGGAAATTAAGTAAAAATGGGAGACAGCTTAGAACAATGAAGTAAACAACAAACTGCACTTGGTAAAGCCAGTTCTAGGTGTGCTGCTCAATCTCGTGGCGAGGAAATAAAACAAGTAAATATGTCGTTTAAAGATTGCATTAAATAAGTAGAAAGGAAATTAAGTAAAAATGGCAGACAGCTTGGAACAATGAAGTAAACAACAAACTGCACTTGGTAAAGCCAGTTCTAGGTGTGCTGCTCAATCTCGTGGCAAGTAAATAAAACAAGTAAATATGTCGTTTAAAGATTGCATTAAATAAGCAGAAAGGAAATTAAGTAAAAATGGCAGACAGCTTAGAACAATGAAGTAAACAACAAACTGCACTTGGTAAAGCCAGTTTTAGGTGTGGTGCTCAATCTCATGGCAAGGAAATAAAACAAGTAAATATGTCGTTTAAAGATTGCATTAAGTAAGCAGAAAGGAAATTAAGTAAAAATGGCAGACAGCTAGGAACAATGAAGTAAACAACAAACTGCACTTGGTAAAGCCAGTTCTAGGTGTGCTGCTCAATCTCATGTCAAGGAAATAAAACAAGTAAATATGTCGTTTAAAGATTGCATTAAGTAAGTAGAAAGGAAATTATAAAAATGGCAGACAGCTTAGAACAATGAAGTAAACAACAAACTGCACTTGGTAAAGCCAGTTTTAGTTGTGGTGCTCAATCTCATAGCAAGGAAATAAAACAAGTAAATATGTCGTTTAAAGATTGCATTAAGTAAGCAGAAAGAAAATTAAGTAAAAATGGCAGACAGCTTAGAACAATGAAGTAAACAACAAACTGCACTTGATAAAGCCAGTTCTAGGTGTGGTGCTCAATCTTGTGGCAAGGAAATAAAACAAGCAAATATGTCGTTAAAAGATTGCAATAAATAAGTAGAAAGGAAATTAAGTAAAAATGGCAGACAGCTTAGAACAATGAAGTAAACAACAAACTGCACTTGGTAAAGCCAGTTCTAGGTGTGGTGCTCAATCTCGTGGCAAGGAAATAAAACAAGTAAATATGTCGTTTAAAGATTGCATTAAATAAGTAGAAAGGAAATTAAGTAAAAATGGCAGACAGCTTAGAACAATGAAGTAAACAAAAAACTGCACTTGGTAAAGCCAGTTCTAGGTGTGGTGCTCAATCACGTGGCAAGGAAATAAAACAAGTAAATATGTCGTTTAAAGATTGCATTAAATAAGTAGAAAGGAAATTAAGTAAAAATGGCAGACAGCTTGGAACAATGAAGTAAACAACAAACTGCACTTGGTAAAGCCAGTTCTAGGTGTGCTGCTCAATCTCATGGCAAGGAAATAAAACAAGTGAATATGTCGTTTAAAGATTGCCTTAAATAAGTAGAAAGGAAATTAAGTAAAAATGGCAGACAGCTTGGAACAATGAAGTAAACAACAAACTGCACTTGGTAAAGCCAGTTCTAGGTGTGCTGCTCAATCTCGTGGCAAGGAAATAAAACAAGTAAATATGTCGTTTAAAGATTGCATTAAATAAGTAGAAAGGAAATTAAGTATAAATGGCAGACAGCTTGGAACAATGAAGTAAACAACAAACTGCACTTGGTAAAGCCAGGTCTAGGTGTGCTGCTCAATCTCGTGGCAAGGAAATAAAACAAGCAAATATGTCGTTAAAAGATTGCATTAAATAAGTAGAAAGGAAATTAAGTAAAAATGGCAGACAGCTTAGAACAATGAAGTAAACAAAAAACTGCACTTGGTAGAGCCAGTTCTAGGTGTGGTGCTCAATCACGTGGCAAGGAAATAAAACAAGTAAATATGTCGTTTAAAGATTGCATTAAATAAGTAGAAAGGAAATTAAGTAAAAATGGCAGACAGCTTGGAACAATGAAGTAAACAACAAACTGCACTTGGTAAAGCCAGTTCTAGGTGTGCTGCTCAATCTCGTGGCAAGGAAATAAAACAAGTAAATATGTCGTTTAAAGATTGCATTAAATAAGTAGAATGGAAATTAAGTAAAAATGGCAGACAGCTTAGAACAATGAAGTAAAAAACAAACTGCACTTGGTAAAGCCAGTTCTAGGTGTGGTGCTCAATCTCGTGGCAAGGAAATAAAACAAGTAAATATGTCGTTTAAAGATTGCATTAAATAAGTAGAAAGGAAATTAAGTAAAAATGGCAGACAGCTTAGAACAATGAAGTAAACAACAAACTGCACTTGGTAAAGCCAGTTCTAGGTGTGCTGCTCAATCTCGTGGCAAGGAAATAAAACAAGTAAAAATGTCGTTTAAAGATTGCATTAAATAAGTATAAAGGAAATTATAAAAACGGCAGACAGCTTAGAACAATGAAGTAAACAACAAACTGCACTTGGTAAAGCCAGTTTTAGGTGTGGTGCTCAATCTCATGGCAAGGAAATAAAACAAGTAAATATGTCGTTTAAAGATTGCATTAAGTAAGCAGAAAGGAAATTAAGTAAAAATGGCAGACAGCTTGGAACAATGAAGTAAACAACAAACTGCACTTGGTAAAGCCAGTTCTAGGTGTGCTGCTCAATCTCATGGCAAGGAAATAAAACAAGTAAATATGTCGTTTAAAGATTGCATTAAGTAGAAAGGAAATTATAAAAATGTCAGACAGCTTAGAACAATGAAGTAAACAACAAACTGCACTTTGTAAAGCCAGCTTTAGTTGTGGTGCTCAATCTCATAGCAAGGAAATAAAACAAGTAAACATGTCGTTTAAAGATTGCATTAAGTAAGCAGAAAGGAAATTAAGTAAAAATGGCAGACAGCTTAGAACAATGAAGTAAACAACAAACTGCACTTGATAAAGCCAGTTCTAGGTGTGGTGCTCAATCTCGTGGCAAGGAAATAAAACAAGCAAATATGTCGTTAAAAGATTGCATTAAATAAGTAGAAAGGAAATTAAGTAAAAATGGCAGACAGCTTGGAACAATGAAGTAAACAACAAACTGCACTTGGTAAAGCCAGTTTTAGGTGTGCTGCTCAATCTCGTGGCGAGGAAATAAAACAAGTAAATATGTCGTTTAAAGATTGCATTAAATAAGTAGAAAGGAAATTAAGTAAAAATGGCAGACAGCTTGGAACAATGAAGTAAACAACAAACTGCACTTGGTAAAGCCAGTTCTAGGTGTGCTGCTCAATCTCGTGGCAAGGAAATAAAACAAGTAAATATGTCGTTTAAAGATTGCATTAAATAAGTAGAAAGGAAATTAAGTAAAAATGGCCGACAGCTTAGAACAATGAAGTAAACAACAAACTGCACTTATTAAAGCCAGTTCTAGGTGTGCTGCTCAATCTCGTGGCATGGAAATAAAACAAGTAAATATGTCGTTTAAAGATTGCATTAAATAAGTAGAAAGGAAATTATAAAAATGGCAGACAGCTTAGAACAATGAAGTAAACAACAAACTGCACTTGGTAAAGCCAGTTTTAGGTGTGGTGCTCAATCTCATGGCAAGGAAATAAAACAAGCAAATATGTCGTTAAAAGATTGCAATAAATAAGTAGAAAGGAAATTAAGTAAAAATGGCAGACAGCTTGGAACAATGAAGTAAACAACAAACTGCACTTGGTAAAGCCAGTTCTAGGTGTGCTGCTCAATCTCGTGGCAAGGAAATAAAACAAGCAAATATGTCGTTTAAAGATTGCATTAAATAAGTAGAAAGGAAATTAAGTATAAATGGCAGACAGCTTGGAACAATGAAGTAAACAACAAACTGCACTTGGTAAAGCCAGTTCTAGGTGTGCTGCTCAATCTCGTGCCAAGGAAATAAAACCAGCAAATATGTCGTTAAAAGATTGCATTAAATAAGTAAAAAGGAAATTAAGTAAAAATGGCAGACAGCTTGGAACAATGAAGTAAACAACAAACTGCACTTGGTAAAGCCAGTTCTAGGTGTGCTGCTCAATCTCGTGGCAAGGAAATAAAACGAGCAAATATGTCGTTAAAAGATTGCATTAAATAAGTAGAAAGGAAATTAAGTAAAAATGGCAGACAGCTTGGAACAATGAAGTAAACAACAAACTGCACTTGGTAAAGCCAGTTCTAGGTGTGCTGCTCAATCTCGTGGCAAGGAAATAGAACAAGCAAATATGTCGTTAAAAGATTGCATTAAATAAGTAGAAAGGAAATTAAGTAAAAATGGCAGACAGCTTGGAACAATGAAGTAAACAACAAACTGCACTTGGTAAAGCCAGTTCTAGGTGTGCTGCTCAATCTCATGGCAAGGAAATAAAACAAGTGAATATGTCGTTTAAAGATTTCATTAAGTAAGTAGAAAGGAAATTAAGTAAAAATGGCAGACAGCTTAGAACAATGAAGTAAACAACAAACTCCACTTGGTAAAGCCAGTTCTAGGTGTGGTGCTCAATCTCGTGGCAAGGAAATTAAACAAGTAAATATGTCGTTTAAAGATTTCCCTAAATAAGTAGAAAGGAAATTAAGTAAAAATGGCAGACAGCTTGGAACAATGAAGTAAACGACAAACTGCACTTGGTAAAGCCAGTTCTAGGTGTGCTGCTCAATCTCGTGGCAAGGAAATAAAACAAGTAGATATGTCGTTTAAAGATTGCATTAAATAAGTAGAAAGGAAATTAAGTAAAAATGGCAGACAGCTTAGAACAATGAAGTAAACAACAAACTGCACTTGGTAAAGCCAGTTCTAGGTGTGGTGCTCAATCTCGTGGCAAGGAAATAAAACAAGTAAATATGTCGTTTAAAGATTGGATTAAATAAGTAGAAAGGAAATTAAGTAAAAATGGCAGAACGCTTAGAACAGTGAAGTAAACAACAAACTGCACTTGGTAAAGCCAATTCTAGGTGTGCTGCTCAATCTCGTGGCAAAGAAATAAAACAAGTAAATATGTCGTTCAAAGATTGCATTAAATAAGTAGAAAGGAAATTAAGTAAAAATGGCAGACAGCTTAGAACAATGAAGTAAACAACAAACTGCACTTGGTAAAGCCAGTTTTAGGTGTGGTGCTCAATCTCATGGCAAGGAAATAAAACAAGTAAATATGTCGTTTAAAGATTGCATTAAGTAAGCAGAAAGGAAATTAAGTAAAAATGGCAGACAGCTTAGAACAATGAAGTAAACAACAAACTGCACTTGATAAAGCCAGTTCTAGGTGTGGTGCTCAATCTCGTGGCAAGGAAATAAAACAAGCAAATATGTCGTTAAAAGATTGCATTAAATAAGTAGAAAGGAAATTAAGTAAAAATGGCAGACAGCTTGGAACAATGAAGTAAACAACAAACTGCACTTGGTAAAGCCATTTCTAGGTGTGCTGCTCAATCTCGTGGCAAGGAAATAAAACAAGCAAATATGTCGTTAAAAGATTGCATTAAAAAAGTAGAAAGGAAATTAAGTAAAAATGGCAGACAGCTTGGAACAATGAAGTAAACAACAAACTGCACTTGGTAAAGCCAGTTCTAGGTGTGCTGCTCAATCTCGTGGCAAGGAAATAAAACGAGCAAATATGTCGTTAAAAGATTGCATTAAATAAGTAGAAAGGAAATTAAGTAAAAATGGCAGACAGCTTGGAACAATGAAGTAAACAACAAACTGCACTTGGTAAAGCCAGTTCTAGGTGTGCTGCTCAATCTCATGGCAAGGAAATAAAACAACTGAATATGTCGTTTAAAGATTGCCTTAAATAAGTAGAAATGAAATTAAGTAAAAATGGCAGACAGCTTGGAACAATGAAGTAAACAACAAACTGCACTTGGTAAAGCCAGTTCTAGGTGTGCTGCTCAATCTCGTGGCAAGGAAATAAAACAAGCAAATATGTCGTTAAAAGATTGCATTAAATAAGTAGAAAGGAAATTAGGTAAAAATGGCAGACAGCTTGGAACAATGAAGTAAACAACAAACTGCACTTGGTAAAGCCAGTTCTAGGTGTGCTGCTCAATCTCGTGGCAAGGAAATAAAACAAGTAAATATGTCGTTTAAAGATTGCATTAAATAAGTAGAAAGGAAATTAAGTAAAAATGGCAGACAGCTTAGAACAATGAAGTAAACAAAAAACTGCACTTGGTAAAGCCAGTTCTAGGTGTGGTGCTCAATCACGTGGCAAGGAAATAAAACAAGTAAATATGTCGTTTAAAGATTTCATTAAATAAGTAGAATGAAAATTAAGTAAAAATGGCAGACAGCTTAGAACAATGAAGTAAAAAACAAACTGCACTTGGTAAAGCCAGTTCTAGGTGTGGTCCTCAATCTCGTGGCAGGGAAATAAAACAAGTAAATATGTCTTTTAAAGATTGCATTAAATAAGTAGAAAGGAAATTAAGTAAAAATGGCAGACAGCTTAGAACAATGAAGTAAACAACAAACTGCACTTGGTAAAGCCAGTTCTAGGTGTGCTGCTCAATCTCGTGGCGAGGAAATAAAACAAGTAAATATGTCGTTTAAAGATTGCATTAAATAAGTAGAAAGGAAATTAAGTAAAAATGGCAGACAGCTTGGAACAATGAAGTAAACAACAAACTGCACTTGGTAAAGCCAGTTCTAGGTGTGCTGCTCAATCTCGTGGCAAGGAAATAAAACAAGTAGATATGTCGTTTAAAGATTGCATTAAATAAGTAGAAAGGAAATTAAGTAAAAATGGCAGACAGCTTAGAACAATGAAGTAAACAACAAACTGCACTTGGTAAAGCCAGTTCTAGGTGTGGTGCTCAATCTCGTGGCAAGGAAATAAAACAAGTAAATATGTCGTTTAAAGATTGCAATAAATAAGTAGAAAGGAAATTAGGTAAAAATGGCAGAACGCTTAGAACAGTGAAGTAAACAACAAACTGCACTTGGTAAAGCCAATTCTAGGTGTGCTGCTCAATCTCGTGGCAAGGAAATAAAACAAGTAAATATGTCGTTCAAAGATTGCATTAAATAAGTAGAAAGGAAATTAAGTAAAAATGGCAGACAGCTTAGAACAATGAAGTAAACAACAAACTGCACTTGGTAACGCCAGTTTTAGGTGTGGTGCTCAATCTCATGGCAAGGAAATAAAACAAGTAAATATGTCGTTTAAAGATTGCATTAAGTAAGCAGAAAGGAAATTAAGTAAAAATGGCAGACAGCTTAGAACAATGAAGTAAACAACAAACTGCACTTGATAAAGCCAGTTCTAGGTGTGGTGCTCAATCTCGTGGCAAGGAAATAAAACAAGCAAATATGTCGTTAAAAGATTGCATTAAATAAGTAGAAAGGAAATTAAGTAAAAATGGCAGACAGCTTGGAACAATGAAGTAAACAACAAACTGCACTTGGTAAAGCCAGTTCTAGGTGTGCTGCTCAATCTCGTGGCAAGGAAATAAAACAAGCAAATATGTCGTTAAAAGATTGCATTAAATAAGTAGAAAGGAAATTAAGTAAAAATGGCAGACAGCTTGGAACAATGAAGTAAACAACAAACTGCACTTGGTAAAGCCAGTTCTCGGTGTGCTGCTCAATCTCGTGGCAAGGAAATAAAACAAGCAAATATGTCGTTAAAAGATTGCATTAAAAAAGTAGAAAGGAAATTAAGTAAAAATGGCAGACAGCTTGGAACAATGAAGTAAACAACAAACTGCACTTGGTAAAGCCAGTTCTAGGTGTGCTGCTCAATCTCGTGGCAAGGAAATAAAACGAGCAAATATGTCGTTAAAAGATTGCATTAAATAAGTAGAAAGGAAATTAAGTAAAAATGGCAGACAGCTTGGAACAATGAAGTAAACAACAAACTGCACTTGGTAAAGCCAGTTCTAGGTGTGCTGCTCAATCTCATGGCAAGGAAATAAAACAACTGAATATGTCGTTTAAAGATTGCCTTAAATAAGTAGAAAGGAAATTAAGTAAAAATGGCAGACAGCTTGGAACAATGAAGTAAACAACAAACTGCACTTGGTAAAGCAAGTTCTAGGTGTGCTGCTCAATCTCGTGGCAAGGAAATAAAACAAGTAAATATGTCGTTTAAAGATTGCATTAAATAAGTAGAAAGGAAATTAAGTAAAAATGGCAGACAGCTTGGAACAATGAAGTAAACAACAAACTGCACTTGGTAAAGCCAGTTCTAGGTGTGCTGCTCAATCTCGTGGCAAGGAAATAAAACAAGCAAATATGTCGTTAAAAGATTGCATTAAATAAGTAGAAAGGAAATTAGGTAAAAATGGCAGACAGCTTGGAACAATGAAGTAAACAACAAACTGCACTTGGTAAAGCCAGTTCTAGGTGTGCTGCTCAATCTCGTGGCAAGGAAATAAAACAAGTAAATATGTCGTTTAAAGATTGCATTAAATAAGTAGAAAGGAAATTAAGTAAAAATGGCAGACAGCTTAGAACAATGAAGTAAACAAAAAACTGCACTTGGTAAAGCCAGTTCTAGGTGTGGTGCTCAATCACGTGGCAAGGAAATAAAACAAGTAAATATGTCGTTTAAAGATTTCATTAAATAAGTAGAATGGAAATTAAGTAAAAATGGCAGACAGCTTAGAACAATGAAGTAAAAAACAAACTGCACTTGGTAAAGCCAGTTCTAGGTGTGGTCCTCAATCTTGTGGCAGGGAAATAAAACAAGTAAATATGTCTTTTAAAGATTGCATTAAATAAGTAGAAAGGAAATTAAGTAAAAATGGCAGACAGCTTAGAACAATGAAGTAAACAACAAACTGCACTTGGTAAAGCCAGTTCTAGGTGTGCTGCTCAATCTCGTGGCGAGGAAATAAAACAAGTAAATATGTCGTTTAAAGATTGCATTAAATAAGTAGAAAGGAAATTAAGTAAAAATGGCAGACAGCTTGGAACAATGAAGTAAACAACAAACTGCACTTGGTAAAGCCAGTTCTAGGTGTGCTGCTCAATCTCGTGGCAAGGAAATAAAACAAGTAGATATGTCGTTTAAAGATTGCATTAAATAAGTAGAAAGGAAATTAAGTAAAAATGGCAGACAGCTTAGAACAATGAAGTAAACAACAAACTGCACTTGGTAAAGCCAGTTCTAGGTGTGGTGCTCAATCTCGTGGCAAGGAAATAAAACAAGTAAATATGTCGTTTAAAGATTGCATTAAATAAGTAGAAAGGAAATTAAGTAAAAATGGCAGAACGCTTAGAACAGTGAAGTAAACAACAAACTGCACTTGGTAAAGCCAATTCTAGGTGTGCTGCTCAATCTCGTGGCAAGGAAATAAAACAAGTAAATATGTCGTTCAAAGATTGCATTAAATAAGTAGAAAGGAAATTAAGTAAAAATGGCAGACAGCTTAGAACAATGAAGTAAACAACAAACTGCACTTGGTAAAGCCAGTTTTAGGTGTGGTGCTCAATCTCATGGCAAGGAAATAAAACAAGTAAATATGTCGTTTAAAGATTGCATTAAGTAAGCAGAAAGGAAATTAAGTAAAAATGGCAGACAGCTTAGAACAATGAAGTAAACAACAAACTGCACTTGATAAAGCCAGTTCTAGGTGTGGTGCTCAATCTCGTGGCAAGGAAATAAAACAAGCAAATATGTCGTTAAAAGATTGCATTAAATAAGTAGAAAGGAAATTAAGTAAAAATAGCAGACAGCTTGGAACAATGAAGTAAACAACAAACTGCACTTGGTAAAGCCAGTTCTAGGTGTGCTGCTCAATCTCGTGGCAAGGAAATAAAACAAGCAAATATGTCGTTAAAAGATTGCATTAAATAAGTAGAAAGGAAATTAAGTAAAAATGGCAGACAGCTTGGAACAATGAAGTAAACAACAAACTGCACTTGGTAAAGCCAGTTCTCGGTGTGCTGCTCAATCTCGTGGCAAGGAAATAAAACGAGCAAATATGTCGTTAAAAGATTGCATTAAATAAGTAGAAAGGAAATTAAGTAAAAATGGCAGACAGCTTGGAACAATGAAGTAAACAACAAACTGCACTTGGTAAAGCCAGTTCTAGGTGTGCTGCTCAATCTCATGGCAAGGAAATAAAACAACTGAATATGTCGTTTAAAGATTGCCTTAAATAAGTAGAAAGGAAATTAAGTAAAAATGGCAGACAGCTTGGAACAATGAAGTAAACAACAAACTGCCCTTGGTAAAGCCAGTTCTAGGTGTGCTGCTCAATCTCGTGGCAAGGAAATAAAACAAGTAAATATGTCGTTTAAAGATTGCATTAAATAAGTAGAAAGGAAATTAAGTAAAAATGGCAGACAGCTTAGAACAATGAAGTAAACAACAAACTGCACTTGGTAAAGCCAGTTCTAGGTGTGCTGCTCAATCTCATGGCAAGGAAATAAAACAACTGAATATGTCGTTTAAAGATTGCCTTAAATAAGTAGAAAGGAAATTAAGTAAAAATGGCAGACAGCTTGGAACAATGAAGTAAACAACAAACTGCACTTGGTAAAGCCAGTTCTAGGTGTGCTGCTCAATCTCGTGGCAAGGAAATAAAACAAGTAAATATGTCGTTAAAGATTGCATTAAATAAGTAGAAAGGAAATTAAGTAAAAATGGCAGACAGCTTAGAACAATGAAGTAAACAAAAAACTGCACTTGGTAAAGCCAGTTCTAGGTGTGGTGCTCAATCACGTGGCAAGGAAATAAAACAAGTAAATATGTCGTTCAAAGATTGCATTAAATAAGTAGAAAGGAAATTAAGTAAAAATGGCAGACAGCTTAGAACAATGAAGTAAACAACAAACTGCACTTGGTAAAGCCAGTTTTAGGTGTGGTGCTCAATCTCATGGCAAGGAAATAAAACAAGTAAATATGTCGTTTAAAGATTGCATTAAGTAAGCAGAAAGGAAATTAAGTAAAAATGGCAGACAGCTTAGAACAATGAAGTAAACAACAAACTGCACTTGATAAAGCCAGTTCTAGGTGTGGTGCTCAATCTCGTGGCAAGGAAATAAAACAAGCAAATATGTCGTTAAAAGATTGCAATAAATAAGTAGAAAGGAAATTAAGTAAAAATGGCAGACAGCTTGGAACAATGAAGTAAACAACAAACTGCACTTGGTAAAGCCAGTTCTAGGTGTGCTGCTCAATCTCGTGGCAAGGAAATAAAACAAGCAAATATGTCGTTAAAAGATTGCATTAAATAAGTAGAAAGGAAATTAAGTAAAAATGGCAGACAGCTTGGAACAATGAAGTAAACAACAAACTGCACTTGGTAAAGCCAGTTCTCGGTGTGCTGCTCAATCTCGTGGCAAAGAAATAAAACAAGCAAATATGTCGTTAAAAGATTGCATTAAATAAGTAGAAAGGAAATTAAGTAAAAATGGCAGACAGCTTGGAACAATGAAGTAAACAACAAACTGCACTTGGTAAAGCCAGTTCTAGGTGTGCTGCTCAATCTCGTGGCAAGGAAATAAAACGAGCAAATATGTCGTTAAAAGATTGCATTAAATAAGTAGAAAGGAAATTAAGTAAAAATGGCAGACAGCTTGGAACAATGAAGTAAACAACAAACTGCACTTGGTAAAGCCAGTTCTAGGTGTGCTGCTCAATCTCATGGCAAGGAAATAAAACAACTGAATATGTCGTTTAAAGATTGCCTTAAATAAGTAGAAAGGAAATTAAGTAAAAATGGCAGACAGCTTGGAACAATGAAGTAAACAACAAACTGCACTTGGTAAAGCCAGTTCTAGGTGTGCTGCTCAATCTCGTGGCAAGGAAATAAAACAAGTAAATATGTCGTTTAAAGATTGCATTAAATAAGTAGAAAGGAAATTAAGTAAAAATGGCAGACAGCTTAGAACAATGAAGTAAACAACAAACTGCACTTGGTAAAGCCAGTTCTAGGTGTGCTGCTCAATCTCATGGCAAGGAAATAAAACAACTGAATATGTCGTTTAAAGATTGCCTTAAATAAGTAGAAAGGAAATTAAGTAAAAATGGCAGACAGCTTGGAACAATGAAGTAAACAACAAACTGCACTTGGTAAAGCCAGTTCTAGGTGTGCTGCTCAATCTCGTGGCAAGGAAATAAAACAAGTAAATATGTCGTTTAAAGATTGCATTAAATAAGTAGAAAGGAAATTAAGTAAAAATGGCAGACAGCTTAGAACAATGAAGTAAACAAAAAACTGCACTTGGGAAAGCCAGTTCTAGGTGTGGTGCTCAATCACGTGGCAAGGAAATAAAACAAGTAAATATGTCGTTTAAAGATTTCATTAAATAAGTAGAATGGAAATTAAGTAAAAATGGCAGACAGCTTAGAACAATGAAGTAAAAAACAAACTGCACTTGGTAAAGCCAGTTCTAGGTGTGGTCCTCAATCTCGTGGCAGGGAAATAAAACAAGTAAATATGTCTTTTAAAGATTGCATTAAATAAGTAGAAAGGAAATTAGGTAAAAATGGCAGACAGCTTAGAACAATGAAGTAAACAACAAACTGCACTTGGTAAAGCCAGTTCTAGGTGTGCTGCTCAATCTCGTGGCGAGGAAATAAAACAAGTAAATATGTCGTTTAAAGATTGCATTAAATAAGTAGAAAGGAAATTAAGTAAAAATGGCAGACAGCTTGGAACAATGAAGTAAACAACAAACTGCACTTGGTAAAGCCAGTTCTAGGTGTGCTGCTCAATCTCGTGGCAAGGAAATAAAACAAGTAAATATGTCGTTTAAAGATTGCATTAAATAAGTAGAAAGGAAATTAAGTAAAAATGGCAGACAGCTTAGAACAATGAAGTAAACAACAAACTGCACTTGGTAAAGCCAGTTCTAGGTGTGCTGCTCAATCTCGTGGCGAGGAAATAAAACAAGTAAATATGTCTTTTAATGATTGCATTAAATAAGTAGAAAGGAAATTAGGTAAAAATGGCAGACAGCTTAGAACAATGAAGTAAACAACAAACTGCACTTGGTAAAGCCAGTTCTAGGTGTGCTGCTCAATCTCGTGGCGAGGAAATAAAACAAGTAAATATGTCGTTTAAAGATTTCATTAAATAAGTAGAATGAAAATTAAGTAAAAATGGCAGACAGCTTAGAACAATGAAGTAAAAAACAAACTGCACTTGGTAAAGCCAGTTCTAGGTGTGGTCCTCAATCTCGTGGCAGGGAAATAAAACAAGTAAATATGTCTTTTAAAGATTGCATTAAATAAGTAGAAAGGAAATTAAGTAAAAATGGCAGACAGCTTAGAACAATGAAGTAAACAACAAACTGCACTTGGTAAAGCCAGTTCTAGGTGTGCTGCTCAATCTCTTGGCGAGGAAATAAAACAAGTAAATATGTCGTTTAAAGATTGCATTAAATAAGTAGAAAGGAAATTAAGTAAAAATGGCAGACAGCTTGGAACAATGAAGTAAACAACAAACTGCACTTGGTAAAGCCAGTTCTAGGTGTGCTGCTCAATCTCGTGGCAAGGAAATAAAACAAGTAGATATGTCGTTTAAAGATTGCATTAAATAAGTAGAAAGGAAATTAAGTAAAAATGGCAGACAGCTTAGAACAATGAAGTAAACAACAAACTGCACTTGGTAAAGCCAGTTCTAGGTGTGGTGCTCAATCTCGTGGCAAGGAAATAAAACAAGTAAATATGTCGTTTAAAGATTGCAATAAATAAGTAGAAAGGAAATTAGGTAAAAATGGCAGAACGCTTAGAACAGTGAAGTAAACAACAAACTGCACTTGGTAAAGCCAATTCTAGGTGTGCTGCTCAATCTCGTGGCAAGGAAATAAAACAAGTAAATATGTCGTTCAAAGATTGCATTAAATAAGTAGAAAGGAAATTAAGTAAAAATGGCAGACAGCTTAGAACAATGAAGTAAACAACAAACTGCACTTGGTAACGCCAGTTTTAGGTGTGGTGCTCAATCTCATGGCAAGGAAATAAAACAAGTAAATATGTCGTTTAAAGATTGCATTAAGTAAGCAGAAAGGAAATTAAGTAAAAATGGCAGACAGCTTAGAACAATGAAGTAAACAACAAACTGCACTTGATAAAGCCAGTTCTAGGTGTGGTGCTCAATCTCGTGGCAAGGAAATAAAACAAGCAAATATGTCGTTAAAAGATTGCATTAAATAAGTAGAAAGGAAATTAAGTAAAAATGGCAGACAGCTTGGAACAATGAAGTAAACAACAAACTGCACTTGGTAAAGCCAGTTCTAGGTGTGCTGCTCAATCTCGTGGCAAGGAAATAAAACAAGCAAATATGTCGTTAAAAGATTGCATTAAATAAGTAGAAAGGAAATTAAGTAAAAATGGCAGACAGCTTGGAACAATGAAGTAAACAACAAACTGCACTTGGTAAAGCCAGTTCTCGGTGTGCTGCTCAATCTCGTGGCAAGGAAATAAAACAAGCAAATATGTCGTTAAAAGATTGCATTAAAAAAGTAGAAAGGAAATTAAGTAAAAATGGCAGACAGCTTGGAACAATGAAGTAAACAACAAACTGCACTTGGTAAAGCCAGTTCTAGGTGTGCTGCTCAATCTCGTGGCAAGGAAATAAAACGAGCAAATATGTCGTTAAAAGATTGCATTAAATAAGTAGAAAGGAAATTAAGTAAAAATGGCAGACAGCTTGGAACAATGAAGTAAACAACAAACTGCACTTGGTAAAGCCAGTTCTAGGTGTGCTGCTCAATCTCATGGCAAGGAAATAAAACAACTGAATATGTCGTTTAAAGATTGCCTTAAATAAGTAGAAAGGAAATTAAGTAAAAATGGCAGACAGCTTGGAACAATGAAGTAAACAACAAACTGCACTTGGTAAAGCAAGTTCTAGGTGTGCTGCTCAATCTCGTGGCAAGGAAATAAAACAAGTAAATATGTCGTTTAAAGATTGCATTAAATAAGTAGAAAGGAAATTAAGTAAAAATGGCAGACAGCTTGGAACAATGAAGTAAACAACAAACTGCACTTGGTAAAGCCAGTTCTAGGTGTGCTGCTCAATCTCGTGGCAAGGAAATAAAACAAGCAAATATGTCGTTAAAAGATTGCATTAAATAAGTAGAAAGGAAATTAGGTAAAAATGGCAGACAGCTTGGAACAATGAAGTAAACAACAAACTGCACTTGGTAAAGCCAGTTCTAGGTGTGCTGCTCAATCTCGTGGCAAGGAAATAAAACAAGTAAATATGTCGTTTAAAGATTGCATTAAATAAGTAGAAAGGAAATTAAGTAAAAATGGCAGACAGCTTAGAACAATGAAGTAAACAAAAAACTGCACTTGGTAAAGCCAGTTCTAGGTGTGGTGCTCAATCACGTGGCAAGGAAATAAAACAAGTAAATATGTCGTTTAAAGATTTCATTAAATAAGTAGAATGGAAATTAAGTAAAAATGGCAGACAGCTTAGAACAATGAAGTAAAAAACAAACTGCACTTGGTAAAGCCAGTTCTAGGTGTGGTCCTCAATCTCGTGGCAGGGAAATAAAACAAGTAAATATGTCTTTTAAAGATTGCATTAAATAAGTAGAAAGGAAATTAAGTAAAAATGGCAGACAGCTTAGAACAATGAAGTAAACAACAAACTGCACTTGGTAAAGCCAGTTCTAGGTGTGCTGCTCAATCTCGTGGCGAGGAAATAAAACAAGTAAATATGTCGTTTAAAGATTGCATTAAATAAGTAGAAAGGAAATTAAGTAAAAATGGCAGACAGCTTGGAACAATGAAGTAAACAACAAACTGCACTTGGTAAAGCCAGTTCTAGGTGTGCTGCTCAATCTCGTGGCAAGGAAATAAAACAAGTAGATATGTCGTTTAAAGATTGCATTAAATAAGTAGAAAGGAAATTAAGTAAAAATGGCAGACAGCTTAGAACAATGAAGTAAACAACAAACTGCACTTGGTAAAGCCAGTTCTAGGTGTGGTGCTCAATCTCGTGGCAAGGAAATAAAACAAGTAAATATGTCGTTTAAAGATTGCATTAAATAAGTAGAAAGGAAATTAAGTAAAAATGGCAGAACGCTTAGAACAGTGAAGTAAACAACAAACTGCACTTGGTAAAGCCAATTCTAGGTGTGCTGCTCAATCTCGTGGCAAGGAAATAAAACAAGTAAATATGTCGTTCAAAGATTGCATTAAATAAGTAGAAAGGAAATTAAGTAAAAATGGCAGACAGCTTAGAACAATGATGTAAACAACAAACTGCACTTGGTAAAGCCAGTTTTAGGTGTGGTGCTCAATCTCATGGCAAGGAAATAAAACAAGTAAATATGTCGTTTAAAGATTGCATTAAGTAAGCAGAAAGGAAATTAAGTAAAAATGGCAGACAGCTTAGAACAATGAAGTAAACAACAAACTGCACTTGATAAAGCCAGTTCTAGGTGTGGTGCTCAATCTCGTGGCAAGGAAATAAAACAAGCAAATATGTCGTTAAAAGATTGCATTAAATAAGTAGAAAGGAAATTAAGTAAAAATGGCAGACAGCTTGGAACAATGAAGTAAACAACAAACTGCACTTGGTAAAGCCAGTTCTAGGTGTGCTGCTCAATCTCGTGGCAAGGAAATAAAACAAGCAAATATGTCGTTAAAAGATTGCATTAAATAAGTAGAAAGGAAATTAAGTAAAAATGGCAGACAGCTTGGAACAATGAAGTAAACAACAAACTGCACTTGGTAAAGCCAGTTCTCGGTGTGCTGCTCAATCTCGTGGCAAGGAAATAAAACGAGCAAATATGTCGTTAAAAGATTGCATTAAATAAGTAGAAAGGAAATTAAGTAAAAATGGCAGACAGCTTGGAACAATGAAGTAAACAACAAACTGCACTTGGTAAAGCCAGTTCTAGGTGTGCTGCTCAATCTCATGGCAAGGAAATAAAACAACTGAATATGTCGTTTAAAGATTGCCTTAAATAAGTAGAAAGGAAATTAAGTAAAAATGGCAGACAGCTTGGAACAATGAAGTAAACAACAAACTGCCCTTGGTAAAGCCAGTTCTAGGTGTGCTGCTCAATCTCGTGGCAAGGAAATAAAACAAGTAAATATGTCGTTTAAAGATTGCATTAAATAAGTAGAAAGGAAATTAAGTAAAAATGGCAGACAGCTTAGAACAATGAAGTAAACAACAAACTGCACTTGGTAAAGCCAGTTCTAGGTGTGCTGCTCAATCTCATGGCAAGGAAATAAAACAACTGAATATGTCGTTTAAAGATTGCCTTAAATAAGTAGAAAGGAAATTAAGTAAAAATGGCAGACAGCTTGGAACAATGAAGTAAACAACAAACTGCACTTGGTAAAGCCAGTTCTAGGTGTGCTGCTCAATCTCGTGGCAAGGAAATAAAACAAGTAAATATGTCGTTAAAGATTGCATTAAATAAGTAGAAAGGAAATTAAGTAAAAATGGCAGACAGCTTAGAACAATGAAGTAAACAAAAAACTGCACTTGGTAAAGCCAGTTCTAGGTGTGGTGCTCAATCACGTGGCAAGGAAATAAAACAAGTAAATATGTCGTTCAAAGATTGCATTAAATAAGTAGAAAGGAAATTAAGTAAAAATGGCAGACAGCTTAGAACAATGAAGTAAACAACAAACTGCACTTGGTAAAGCCAGTTTTAGGTGTGGTGCTCAATCTCATGGCAAGGAAATAAAACAAGTAAATATGTCGTTTAAAGATTGCATTAAGTAAGCAGAAAGGAAATTAAGTAAAAATGGCAGACAGCTTAGAACAATGAAGTAAACAACAAACTGCACTTGATAAAGCCAGTTCTAGGTGTGGTGCTCAATCTCGTGGCAAGGAAATAAAACAAGCAAATATGTCGTTAAAAGATTGCAATAAATAAGTAGAAAGGAAATTAAGTAAAAATGGCAGACAGCTTGGAACAATGAAGTAAACAACAAACTGCACTTGGTAAAGCCAGTTCTAGGTGTGCTGCTCAATCTCGTGGCAAGGAAATAAAACAAGCAAATATGTCGTTAAAAGATTGCATTAAATAAGTAGAAAGGAAATTAAGTAAAAATGGCAGACAGCTTGGAACAATGAAGTAAACAACAAACTGCACTTGGTAAAGCCAGTTCTCGGTGTGCTGCTCAATCTCGTGGCAAAGAAATAAAACAAGCAAATATGTCGTTAAAAGATTGCATTAAATAAGTAGAAAGGAAATTAAGTAAAAATGGCAGACAGCTTGGAACAATGAAGTAAACAACAAACTGCACTTGGTAAAGCCAGTTCTAGGTGTGCTGCTCAATCTCGTGGCAAGGAAATAAAACGAGCAAATATGTCGTTAAAAGATTGCATTAAATAAGTAGAAAGGAAATTAAGTAAAAATGGCAGACAGCTTGGAACAATGAAGTAAACAACAAACTGCACTTGGTAAAGCCAGTTCTAGGTGTGCTGCTCAATCTCATGGCAAGGAAATAAAACAACTGAATATGTCGTTTAAAGATTGCCTTAAATAAGTAGAAAGGAAATTAAGTAAAAATGGCAGACAGCTTGGAACAATGAAGTAAACAACAAACTGCACTTGGTAAAGCCAGTTCTAGGTGTGCTGCTCAATCTCGTGGCAAGGAAATAAAACAAGTAAATATGTCGTTTAAAGATTGCATTAAATAAGTAGAAAGGAAATTAAGTAAAAATGGCAGACAGCTTAGAACAATGAAGTAAACAACAAACTGCACTTGGTAAAGCCAGTTCTAGGTGTGCTGCTCAATCTCATGGCAAGGAAATAAAACAACTGAATATGTCGTTTAAAGATTGCCTTAAATAAGTAGAAAGGAAATTAAGTAAAAATGGCAGACAGCTTGGAACAATGAAGTAAACAACAAACTGCACTTGGTAAAGCCAGTTCTAGGTGTGCTGCTCAATCTCGTGGCAAGGAAATAAAACAAGTAAATATGTCGTTTAAAGATTGCATTAAATAAGTAGAAAGGAAATTAAGTAAAAATGGCAGACAGCTTAGAACAATGAAGTAAACAAAAAACTGCACTTGGGAAAGCCAGTTCTAGGTGTGGTGCTCAATCACGTGGCAAGGAAATAAAACAAGTAAATATGTCGTTTAAAGATTTCATTAAATAAGTAGAATGGAAATTAAGTAAAAATGGCAGACAGCTTAGAACAATGAAGTAAAAAACAAACTGCACTTGGTAAAGCCAGTTCTAGGTGTGGTCCTCAATCTCGTGGCAGGGAAATAAAACAAGTAAATATGTCTTTTAAAGATTGCATTAAATAAGTAGAAAGGAAATTAGGTAAAAATGGCAGACAGCTTAGAACAATGAAGTAAACAACAAACTGCACTTGGTAAAGCCAGTTCTAGGTGTGCTGCTCAATCTCGTGGCGAGGAAATAAAACAAGTAAATATGTCGTTTAAAGATTGCATTAAATAAGTAGAAAGGAAATTAAGTAAAAATGGCAGACAGCTTGGAACAATGAAGTAAACAACAAACTGCACTTGGTAAAGCCAGTTCTAGGTGTGCTGCTCAATCTCGTGGCAAGGAAATAAAACAAGTAAATATGTCGTTTAAAGATTGCATTAAATAAGTAGAAAGGAAATTAAGTAAAAATGGCAGACAGCTTAGAACAATGAAGTAAACAACAAACTGCACTTGGTAAAGCCAGTTTTAGGTGTGGTGCTCAATCTCATGGCAAGGAAATAAAACAAGTAAATATGTCGTTTAAAGATTGCATTAAGTAAGCAGAAAGGAAATTAAGTAAAAATGGCAGACAGCTTGGAACAATGAAGTAAACAACAAACTGCACTTGGTAAAGCCAGTTCTAGGTGTGCTGCTCAATCTCATGGCAAGGAAATAAAACAAGTAAATATGTCGTTTAAAGATTGCATTAAGTAAGTAGAAAGGAAATTATAAAAATGGCAGACAGCTTAGAACAATGAAGTAAACAACAAACTGCACTTGGTAAAGCTAGTTTTAGTTGTGGTGCTCAATCTCATAGCAAGGAAATAAAACAAGTAAATATGTCGTTTAAAGATTGCATTAAGTAAGCAGAAAGAAAATTAAGTAAAAATGGCAGACAGCTTAGAACAATGAAGTAAACAACAAACTGCTCTTGATAAAGCCAGTTCTAGGTGTGGTGCTCAATCTTGTGGCAAGGAAATAAAACAAGCAAATATGTCGTTAAAAGATTGCAATAAATAAGTAGAAAGGAAATCAGGTAAAAATGGCAGACAGCTTGGAACAATGAAGTAAACAACAAACAGCACTTGGTAAAGCCAGTTCTAGGTGTGCTGCTCAATCTCGTGGCAAGGAAATAAAACAAGCAAATATGTCGTTAAAAGATTGCATTAAATAAGTAGAAAGGAAATTAAGTAAAAATGGCAGACAGCTTGGAACAATGAAGTAAACAACAAACTGCACTTGGTAAAGCCAGTTCTAGGTGTGCTGCTCAATCTCGTGGCAAGCAAATAAAACGAGCAAATCTGTCGTTAAAAGATTGCATTAAATAAGTAGAAAGGAAATTAAGTAAAAATGGCAGACAGCTTGGAACAATGAAGTAAACAACAAACTGCACTTGGTAATGACAGTTCTAGGTGTGCTGCTCAATCTCATGGCAAGGAAATAAAACAAGTGAATATGTCGTTTAAAGATTGCCTTAAATAAGTAGAAAGGAAATTAAGTAAAAATGGCAGACAGCTTGGAACAATGAAGTAAACAACAAACTGCACTTGGTAAAGCCAGTTCTAGGTGTGCTGCTCAATCTCGTGGCAAGGAAATAAAACAAGTAAATATGTCGTTTAAAGATTGCATTAAATAAGTAGAAAGGAAATTAAGTAAAAATGGCAGACAGCTTAGAACAATGAAGTAAACAACAAACTGCACTTGGTAAAGCCAGTTCTAGGTGTGCTGCTCAATCTCATGGCAAGAAAATAAAACAACTGAATATGTCGTTTAAAGATTGCCTTAAATAAGTAGAAAGGAAATTAAGTAAAAATGGCAGACAGCTTGGAACAATGAAGTAAACAACAAACTGCACTTGGTAAAGCCAGTTCTAGGTGTGCTGCTCAATCTCGTGGCAAGGAAATAAAACAAGTAAATATGTCGTTAAAGATTGCATTAAATAAGTAGAAAGGAAATTAAGTAAAAATGGCAGACAGCTTAGAACAATGAAGTAAACAAAGAAACTGCACTTGGTAAAGCCAGTTCTAGGTGTGGTGCTCAATCACGTGGCAAGGAAATAAAACAAGTAAATATGTCGTTCAAAGATTGCATTAAATAAGTAGAAAGGAAATTAAGTAAAAATGGCAGACAGCTTAGAACAATGAAGTAAACAACAAACTGCACTTGGTAAAGCCAGTTTTAGGTGTGGTGCTCAATCTCATGGCAAGGAAATAAAACAAGTAAATATGTCGTTTAAAGATTGCATTAAGTAAGCAGAAAAGGAAATTAAGTAAAAATGGCAGACAGCTTAGAACAATGAAGTAAACAACAAACTGCACTTGATAAAGCCAGTTCTAGGTGTGGTGCTCAATCTCGTGGCAAGGAAATAAAACAAGCAAATATGTCGTTAAAAGATTGCATTAAATAAGTAGAAAGGAAATTAAGTAAAAATGGCAGACAGCTTGGAACAATGAAGTAAACAACAAACTGCACTTGGTAAAGCCAGTTCTAGGTGTGCTGCTCAATCTCGTGGCAAGGAAATAAAACAAGCAAATATGTCGTTAAAAGATTGCATTAAATAAGTAGAAAGGAAATTAAGTAAAAATGGCAGACAGCTTGGAACAATGAAGTAAACAACAAACTGCACTTGGTAAAGCCAGTTCTCGGTGTGCTGCTCAATCTCGTGGCAAGGAAATAAAACAAGCAAATATGTCGTTAAAAGATTGCATTAAATATGTAGAAAGGAAATTAAGTAAAAATGGCAGACAGCTTGGAACAATGAAGTAAACAACAAACTGCACTTGGTAAAGCCAGTTCTAGGTGTGCTGCTCAATCTCGTGGCAAGGAAATAAAACGAGCAAATATGTCGTTAAAAGATTGCATTAAATAAGTAGAAAGGAAATTAAGTAAAAATGGCAGACAGCTTGGAACAATGAAGTAAACAACAAACTGCACTTGGTAA
The DNA here is from genome assembly GCF_052857255.1 of Amblyomma americanum. Classification (NCBI taxonomy): domain Eukaryota; kingdom Metazoa; phylum Arthropoda; class Arachnida; order Ixodida; family Ixodidae; genus Amblyomma; species Amblyomma americanum. The sequence continues at coordinate 266,176 of NW_027526487.1, read as the reverse complement.
AGCCAGTTCTAGGTGTGCTGCTCAATCTCATGGCAAGGAAATAAAACAACTGAATATGTCGTTTAAAGATTGCCTTAAATAAGTAGAAAGGAAATTAAGTAAAAATGGCAGACAGCTTGGAACAATGAAGTAAACAACAAACTGCACTTGGTAAAGCCAGTTCTAGGTGTGCTGCTCAATCTCGTGGCAAGGAAATAAAACAAGTAAATATGTCGTTTAAAGATTGCATTAAATAAGTAGAAAGGAAATTAAGTAAAAATGGCAGACAGCTTAGAACAATGAAGTAAACAACAAACTGCACTTGGTAAAGCCAGTTCTAGGTGTGCTGCTCAATCTCATGGCAAGGAAATAAAACAACTGAATATGTCGTTTAAAGATTGCCTTAAATAAGTAGAAAGGAAATTAAGTAAAAATGGCAGACAGCTTGGAACAATGAAGTAAACAACAAACTGCACTTGGTAAAGCCAGTTCTAGGTGTGCTGCTCAATCTCGTGGCAAGGAAATAAAACAAGTAAATATGTCGTTTAAAGATTGCATTAAATAAGTAGAAAGGAAATTAAGTAAAAATGGCAGACAGCTTAGAACAATGAAGTAAACAAAAAACTGCACTTGGTAAAGCCAGTTCTAGGTGTGGTGCTCAATCACGTGGCAAGGAAATAAAACAAGTAAATATGTCGTTTAAAGATTTCATTAAATAAGTAGAATGGAAATTAAGTAAAAATGGCAGACAGCTTAGAACAATGAAGTAAAAAACAAACTGCACTTGGTAAAGCCAGTTCTAGGTGTGGTCCTCAATCTCGTGGCAGGGAAATAAAACAAGTAAATATGTCTTTTAAAGATTGCATTAAATAAGTAGAAAGGAAATTAAGTAAAAATGGCAGACAGCTTAGAACAATGAAGTAAACAACAAACTGCACTTGGTAAAGCCAGTTCTAGGTGTGCTGCTCAATCTCGTGGCGAGGAAATAAAACAAGTAAATATGTCGTTTAAAGATTGCATTAAATAAGTAGAAAGGAAATTAAGTAAAAATGGCAGACAGCTTGGAACAATGAAGTAAACAACAAACTGCACTTGGTAAAGCCAGTTCTAGGTGTGCTGCTCAATCTCGTGGCAAGGAAATAAAACAAGTAAATATGTCGTTTAAAGATTGCATTAAATAAGTAGAAAGGAAATTAAGTAAAAATGGCAGACAGCTTAGAACAATGAAGTAAACAACAAACTGCACTTGGTAAAGCCAGTTTTAGGTGTGGTGCTCAATCTCATGGCAAGGAAATAAAACAAGTAAATATGTCGTTTAAAGATTGCATTAAGTAAGCAGAAAGGAAATTAAGTAAAAATGGCAGACAGCTTGGAACAATGAAGTAAACAACAAACTGCACTTGGTAAAGCCAGTTCTAGGTGTGCTGCTCAATCTCATGGCAAGGAAATAAAACAAGTAAATATGTCGTTTAAAGATTGCATTAAGTAAGTAGAAAGGAAATTATAAAAATGGCAGACAGCTTAGAACAATGAAGTAAACAACAAACTGCACTTGGTAAAGCCAGTTTTAGTTGTGGTGCTCAATCTCATAGCAAGGAAATAAAACAAGTAAATATGTCGTTTAAAGATTGCATTAAGTAAGCAGAAAGAAAATTAAGTAAAAATGGCAGACAGCTTAGAACAATGAAGTAAACAACAAACTGCTCTTGATAAAGCCAGTTCTAGGTGTGGTGCTCAATCTTGTGGCAAGGAAATAAAACAAGCAAATATGTCGTTAAAAGATTGCAATAAATAAGTAGAAAGGAAATCAGGTAAAAATGGCAGACAGCTTGGAACAATGAAGTAAACAACAAACAGCACTTGGTAAAGCCAGTTCTAGGTGTGCTGCTCAATCTCGTGGCAAGGAAATAAAACAAGCAAATATGTCGTTAAAAGATTGCATTAAATAAGTAGAAAGGAAATTAAGTAAAAATGGCAGACAGCTTGGAACAATGAAGTAAACAACAAACTGCACTTGGTAAAGCCAGTTCTAGGTGTGCTGCTCAATCTCGTGGCAAGCAAATAAAACGAGCAAATCTGTCGTTAAAAGATTGCATTAAATAAGTAGAAAGGAAATTAAGTAAAAATGGCAGACAGCTTGGAACAATGAAGTAAACAACAAACTGCACTTGGTAATGACAGTTCTAGGTGTGCTGCTCAATCTCATGGCAAGGAAATAAAACAAGTGAATATGTCGTTTAAAGATTGCCTTAAATAAGTAGAAAGGAAATTAAGTAAAAATGGCAGACAGCTTGGAACAATGAAGTAAACAACAAACTGCACTTGGTAAAGCCAGTTCTAGGTGTGCTGCTCAATCTCGTGGCAAGAAAATAAAACAAGTAAATATGTCGTTTAAAGATTGCATTAAATAAGTAGAAAGGAAATTAAGTATAAATGGCCGACAGCTTGGAACAATGAAGTAAACAACAAACTGCACTTGGTAAAGCCAGTTCTAGGTGTGCTGCTCAATCTCGTGGCAAGGAAATAAAACAAGAAAATATGTCGTTAAAAGATTGCATTTAATAAGTAGAAAGGAAATTAAGTAAAAATGGCAGACAGCTTAGAACAATGAAGTAAACAACAAACTGCACTTGGTAAAGCCAGTTCTAGGTGTGGTGCTCAATCTCGGGGCAAGGAAATAAAACAAGTAAATATGTCGTTTAAAGATTGCATTAAATAAGTAGAAAGGAAATTAAGCAAAAATGGCAGACAGCTTAGAACAATGAAGTAAACAAAAAACTGCACTTGGTAGAGCCAGTTCTAGGTGTGGTGCTCAATCACGTGGCAAGGAAATAAAACAAGTAAATATGTCGTTTAAAGATTGCATTAAATAAGTAGAAAGGAAATTAAGTAAAAATGGCAGACAGCTTGGAACAATGAAGTAAACAACAAACTGCACTTGGTAAAGCCAGATCTAGGTGTGCTGCTCAATCTCGTGGCAAGGAAATAAAACAAGTAAATATGTCTTTTAAAGATTGCATTAAATAAGTAGAATGGAAATTAAGTAAAAATGGCAGACAGCTTAGAACAATGAAGTAAACAACAAACTGCACTTGGTAAAGCCAGTTCTAGGTGTGGTGCTCAATCTCGTGGCAAGGAAATAAAACAAGTAAATATGTCGTTTAAAGATTGCCCTAAATAAGTAGAAAGGAAATTAAGTAAAAATGGCAGACAGCTTGGAACAATGAAGTAAACAACAAACTGCACTTGGTAAAGCCAGTTCTAGGTGTGCTGGTCAATCTCGTGGCAAGGAAATAAAACAAGTAAATATGTCGTTTAAAGATTGCATTAAATAAGTAGAAAGGAAATTAAGTAAAAATGGCAGACAGCTTAGAACAATGAAGTAAACAACAAACTGCACTTGGTAAAGCCAGTTCTAGGTGTGGTGCTCAATCTCGTGGCAAGGAAATAAAACAAGTAAATATGTCGTTTAAAGATTGCATTAAATAAGTAGAAAGGAAATTAAGTAAAAATGGCAGACAGCTTAGAACAATGAAGTAAACAAAAAACTGCACTTGGTAAAGCCAGTTCTAGGTGTGGTGCTCAATCACGTGGCAAGGAAATATAACAAGTAAATATGTCGTTTAAAGATTTCATTAAATAAGTAGAATGGAAATTAAGTAAAAATGGCAGACAGCTTAGAACAATGAAGTAAAAAACAAACTGCACTTGGTAAAGCCAGTTCTAGGTGTGGTGCTCAATCTCGTGGCAGGGAAATAAAACAAGTAAATATGTCTTTTAAAGATTGCATTAAATAAGTAGAAAGGAAATTAAGTAAAAATGGCAGACAGCTTGGAACAATGAAGTAAACAACAAACTGCGCTTGGTAAAGCCAGTTCTAGGTGTGCTGCTCAATCTCGTGGCAAGGAAATAAAACAAGTAAATATGTCGTTTAAAGATTGCATTAAATAAGTAGAAAGGAAATTAAGTAAAAATGGCAGACAGCTTAGAACAATGAAGTAAACAACAAACTGCACTTGGTAAAGCCAGTTTTAGGTGTGGTGCTCAAACTCATGGCAAGGAAATAAAACAAGTAAATATGTCGTTTAAAGATTGCATTAAGTAAGCAGAAAGGAAATTAAGTAAAAATGGCAGACAGCTTGGAACAATGAAGTAAACAACAAACTGCACTTGGTAAAGCCAGTTTTAGGTGTGCTGCTCAATCTCATGGCAAGGAAATAAAACAAGTAAATATGTCGTTTAAAGATTGCATTAAGTAAGTAGAAAGGAAATTATAAAAATGGCCGACAGCTTAGAACAATGAAGTAAACAACAAACTGCACTTGGTAAAGCCAGTTTTAGTTGTGGTGCTCAATCTCATAGCAAGGAAATAAAACAAGTAAATATGTCGTTTAAAGATTGCATTAAGTAAGCAGAAAGAAAATTAAGTAAAAATGGCAGACAGCTTAGAACAATGAAGTAAACAACAAACTGCTCTTGATAAAGCCAGTTCTAGGTGTGGTGCTCAATCTCGTGGCAAGGAAATAAAACAAGCAAATATGTCGTTAAAAGATTGCAATAAATATGCAGAAAGGAAATTAAGTAAAAATGGCAGACAGCTTGGAACAATGAAGTAAACAACAAACTGCACTTGGTAAAGCCAGTTCTAGGTGTGCTGCTCAATCTCATGGCAAGGAAATAAAACAAGTAAATATGTCGTTTAAAGATTGCATTAAGTAAGTAGAAAGGAAATTATAAAAATGGCAGACAGCTTAGAACAATGAAGTAAACAACAAACTGCACTTGGTAAAGCCAGTTTTAGTTGTGGTGCTCAATCTCATAGCAAGGAAATAAAACAAGTAAATATGTCGTTTAAAGATTGCATAAAGTAAGCAGAAAGAAAATTAAGTAAAAATGGCAGACAGCTTAGAACAATGAAGTAAACAACAAACTGCTCTTGATAAAGCCAGTTCTAGGTGTGGTGCTCAATCTTGTGGCAAGGAAATAAAACAAGCAAATATGTCGTTAAAAGATTGCAATAAATAAGTAGAAAGGAAATTAAGTAAAAATGGCAGACAGCTTGGAACAATGAAGTAAACAACAAACTGCACTTGGTAAAGCCAGTTCTAGGTGTGCTGCTCAATCTCGTGGCAAGGAAATAAAACAAGCAAATATGTCGTTAAAAGATTGCATTAAATAAGTAGAAAGGAAATTAAGTAAAAATGGCAGACAGCTTGGAACAATGAAGTAAACAACAAACTGCACTTGGTAAAGCCAGTTCTAGGTGTGCTGCTCAATCTCGTGGCAAGCAAATAAAACGAGCAAATCTGTCGTTAAAAGATTGCATTAAATAAGTAGAAAGGAAATTAAGTAAAAATGGCAGACAGCTTGGAACAATGAAGTAAACAACAAACTGCACTTGGTAATGACAGTTCTAGGTGTGCTGCTCAATCTCATGGCAAGGAAATAAAACAAGTGAATATGTCGTTTAAAGATTGCCTTAAATAAGTAGAAAGGAAATTAAGTAAAAATGGCAGACAGCTTGGAACAATGAAGTAAACAACAAACTGCACTTGGTAAAGCCAGTTCTAGGTGTGCTGCTCAATCTCGTGGCAAGGAAATAAAACAAGTAAATATGTCGTTTAAAGATTGCAATAAATAAGTAGAAAGGAAATTAAGTATAAATGGCAGACAGCTTGGAACAATGAAGTAAACAACAAACTGCACTTGGTAAAGCCAGTTCTAGGTGTGCTGCTCAATCTCGTGGCAAGGAAATAAAACAAGCAAATATGTCGTTAAAAGATTGCATTAAATAAGTAGAAAGGAAATTAAGTAAAAATGGCAGACAGCTTAGAACAATGAAGTAAACAACAAACTGCACTTGTTAAAGCCAGTTCTAGGTGTGGTGCTCAATCTCGGGGCAAGGAAATAAAACAAGTAAATATGTCGTTTAAAGATTGCATTAAATATGTAGAAAGGAAATTAAGTAAAAATGGCAGACAGCTTAGAACAATGAAGTAAACAAAAAACTGCACTTGGTAGAGCCAGTTCTAGGTGTGGTGCTCAATCACGTGGCAAGGAAATAAAACAAGTAAATATGTCGTTTAAAGATTGCATTAAATAAGTAGAAAGGAAATTAAGTAAAAATGGCAGACAGCTTGGAACAATGAAGTAAACAACAAACTGCACTTGGTAAAGCCAGTTCTAGGTGTGCTGCTCAATCTCGTGGCAAGGAAATAAAACAAGTAAATATGTCTTTTAAAGATTGCATTAAATAAGTAGAATGGAAATTAAGTAAAAATGGCAGACAGCTTAGAACAATGAAGTAAACAACAAACTGCACTTGGTAAAGCCAGTTCTAGGTGTGGTGCTCAATCTCGTGGCAAGGAAATAAAACAAGTAAATATGTCGTTTAAAGATTGCCCTAAATAAGTAGAAAGGAAATTAAGTAAAAATGGCAGACAGCTTGGAACAATGAAGTAAACAACAAACTGCACTTGGTAAAGCCAGTTCTAGGTGTGCTGCTCAATCTCGTGGCAAGGAAATAAAACAAGTAAATATGTCGTTTAAAGATTGCATTAAATAAGTAGAAAGGAAATTAAGTAAAAATGGCAGACAGCTTAGAACAATGAAGTAAACAACAAACTGCACTTGGTAAAGCCAGTTCTAGGTGTGGTGCTCAATCTCGTGGCAAGGAAATAAAACAAGTAAATATGTCGTTTAAAGATTGCATTAAATAAGTAGAAAGGAAATTAAGTAAAAATGGCAGACAGCTTAGAACAATGAAGTAAACAAAAAACTGCACTTGGTAAAGTCAGTTCTAGGTGTGGTGCTCAATCACGTGGCAAGGAAATATAACAAGTAAATATGTCGTTTAAAGATTTCATTAAATAAGTAGAATGGAAATTAAGTAAAAATGGCAGACAGCTTAGAACAATGAAGTAAAAAACAAACTGCACTTGGTAAAGCCAGTTCTAGGTGTGGTGCTCAATCTCGTGGCAGGGAAATAAAACAAGTAAATATGTCTTTTAAAGATTGCATTAAATAAGTAGAAAGGAAATTAAGTAAAAATGGCAGACAGCTTAGAACAATGAAGTAAACAACAAACTGCACTTGGTAAAGCCAGTTCTAGGTGTGCTGCTCAATCTCGTGGCGAGGAAATAAAACAAGTAAATATGTCGTTTAAAGATTGCATTAAATAAGTAGAAAGGAAATTAAGTAAAAATGGCAGACAGCTTGGAACAATGAAGTAAACAACAAACTGCACTTGGTAAAGCCAGTTCTAGGTGTGCTGCTCAATCTCGTGGCAAGGAAATAAAACAAGTAAATATGTCGTTTAAAGATTGCATTAAATAAGTAGAAAGGAAATTAAGTAAAAATGGCAGACAGCTTAGAACAATGAAGTAAACAACAAACTGCACTTGGTAAAGCCAGTTTTAGGTGTGGTGCTCAATCTCATGGCAAGGAAATAAAACAAGTAAATATGTCGTTTAAAGATTGCATTAAGTAAGCAGAAAGGAAATTAAGTAAAAATGGCAGACAGCTTGGAACAATGAAGTAAACAACAAACTGCACTTGGTAAAGCCAGTTCTAGGTGTGCTGCTCAATCTCATGGCAAGGAAATAAAACAAGTAAATATGTCGTTTAAAGATTGCATTAAGTAAGTAGAAAGGAAATTATAAAAATGGCAGACAGCTTAGAATAATGAAGTAAACAACAAACTGCACTTGGTAAAGCCAGTTTTAGTTGTGGTGCTCAATCTCATAGCAAGGAAATAAAACAAGTAAATATGTCGTTTAAAGATTGCATTAAGTAAGCAGAAAGAAAATTAGGTAAAAATGGCAGACAGCTTAGAACAATGAAGTAAACAACAAACTGCTCTTGATAAAGCCAGTTCTAGGTGTGGTGCTCAATCTTGTGGCAAGGAAATAAAACAAGCAAATATGTCGTTAAAAGATTGCAATAAATAAGTAGAAAGGAAATTAAGTAAAAATGGCAGACAGCTTGGAACAATGAAGTAAACAACAAACTGGACTTGGTAAAGCCAGTTCTAGGTGTGCTGCTCAATCTCGTGGCAAGGAAATAAAACAAGCAAATATGTCGTTAAAAGATTGCATTAAATAAGTAGAAAGGAAATTAAGTAAAAATGGCAGACAGCTTAGAACAATGAAGTAAACAACAAACTGCACTTGGTAAAGCCAGTTTTAGGTGTGGTGCTCAATCTCATGGCAAGGAAATAAAACAAGTAAATATGTCGTTTAAAGATTGCATTAAGTAAGCAGAAAGGAAATTAAGTAAAAATGGCAGACAGCTTAGAACAATGAAGTAAACAACAAACTGCTCTTGATAAAGCCAGTTCTAGGTGTGGTGCTCAATCTTGTGGCAAGGAAATAAAACAAGCAAATATGTCGTTAAAAGATTGCAATAAATAAGTAGAAAGGAAATTAAGTAAAAATGGCAGACAGCTTGGAACAATGAAGTAAACAACAAACTGGACTTGGTAAAGCCAGTTCTAGGTGTGCTGCTCAATCTCGTGGCAAGGAAATAAAACAAGCAAATATGTCGTTAAAAGATTGCATTAAATAAGTAGAAAGGAAATTAAGTAAAAATGGCAGACAGCTTGGAACAATGAAGTAAACAACAAACTGCACTTGGTAAAGCCAGTTCTAGGTGTGCTGCTCAATCTCGTGGCAAGCAAATAAAACAAGTAAATATGTCTTTTAAAGATTGCATTAAATAAGTAGAATGGAAATTAAGTAAAAATGGCAGACAGCTTAGAACAATGAAGTAAACAACAAACTGCACTTGGTAAAGCCAGTTCTAGGTGTGGTGCTCAATCTCGTGGCAAGGAAATAAAACAAGTAAATATGTCGTTTAAAGATTGCCCTAAATAAGTAGAAAGGAAATTAAGTAAAAATGGCAGACAGCTTGGAACAATGAATTAAACAACAAACTGCACTTGGTAAAGCCAGTTCTAGGTGTGCTGCTCAATCTCGTGGCAAGGAAATAAAACAAGTAAATATGTCGTTTAAAGATTGCATTAAATAAGTAGAAAGGAAATTAAGTAAAAATGGCAGACAGCTTAGAACAATGAAGTAAACAACAAACTGCACTTGGTAAAGCCAGTTCTAGGTGTGGTGCTCAATCTCGTGGCAAGGAAATAAAACAAGTAAATATGTCGTTTAAAGATTGCATTAAATAAGTAGAAAGGAAATTAAGTAAAAATGGCAGACAGCTTAGAACAATGAAGTAAACAAAAAACTGCACTTGGTAAAGCCAGTTCTAGGTGTGGTGCTCAATCACGTGGCAAGGAAATATAACAAGTAAATATGTCGTTTAAAGATTTCAATAAATAAGTAGAATGGAAATTAAGTAAAAATGGCAGACAGCTTAGAACAATGAAGTAAAAAACAAACTGCACTTGGTAAAGCCAGTTCTAGGTGTGCTGCTCAATCTCGTGGCAAGGAAATAAAACAAGCAAATATGTCGTTAAAAGATTGCAATAAATAAGTAGAAAGGAAATTAAGTAAAAATGGCAGACAGCTTAGAACAATGAAGTAAACAACAAACTGCACTTGGTAAAGCCAGTTCTAGGTGTGGTGCTCAATCTCGGGGCAAGGAAATAAAACAAGTAAATATGTCGTTTAAAGATTGCATTAAATAAGTAGAAAGGAAATTAAGTAAAAATGGCAGACAGCTTAGAACAATGAAGTAAACAAAAAACTGCACTTGGTAGAGCCAGTTCTAGGTGTGGTGCTCAATCACGTGGCAAGGAAATAAAACAAGTAAATATGTCGTTTAAAGATTGCATTAAATAAGTAGAAAGGAAATTAAGTAAAAATGGCAGACAGCTTGGAACAATGAAGTAAACAACAAACTGCACTTGGTAAAGCCTGTTCTAGGTGTGCTGCTCAATCTCGTGGCAAGGAAATAAAACAAGTAAATATGTCTTTTAAAGACTGCATTAAATACGTAGAATGGAAATTAAGTAAAAATGGCAGACAGCTTAGAACAATGAAGTAAAAAACAAACTGCACTTGGTAAAGCCAGTTCTAGGTGTGGTGCTCAATCTCGTGGCAGGGAAATAAAACAAGTAAATATGTCTTTTAAAGATTGCATTAAATAAGTAGAAAGGAAATTAAGTAAAAATGGCAGACAGCTTAGAACAATGAAGTAAACAACAAACTGCACTTGGTAAAGCCAGTTCTAGGTGTGCTGCTCAATCTCGTGGCGAGGAAATAAAACAAGTAAATATGTCGTTTAAAGATTGCATTAAATAAGTAGAAAGGAAATTAAGTAAAAATGGCAGACAGCTTGGAACAATGAAGTAAACAACAAACTGCACTTGGTAAAGCCAGTTCTAGGTGTGCTGCTCAATCTCGTGGCAAGGAAATAAAACAAGTAAATATGTCGTTTAAAGATTGCATTAAATAAGCAGAAAGGAAATTAATTAAAAATGGCACACAGCTTAGAACAATGAAGTAAACAACAAACTGCACTTGGTAAAGCCAGTTTTAGGTGTGGTGCTCAATCTCATGGCAAGGAAATAAAACAAGTAAATATGTCGTTTAAAGATTGCATTAAGTAAGCAGAAAGGAAATTAAGTAAAAATGGCAGACAGCTTGGAACAATGAAGTAAACAACAAACTGCACTTGGTAAAGCCAGTTCTAGGTGTGCTGCTCAATCTCATGGCAAGGAAATAAAACAAGTAAATATGTCGTTTAAAGATTGCATTAAGTAAGTAGAAAGGAAATTATAAAAACGGCAGACAGCTTAGAACAATGAAGTAAACAACAAACTGCACTTGGTAAAGCCAGTTTTAGTTGTGGTGCTCAATCTCATAGCAAGGAAATAAAACAAGTAAATATGTCGTTTAAAGATTGCATTAGGTAACCAGAAAGAAAATTAAGTAAAAATGGCCGACAGCCTAGAACAATGAAGTAAACAACAAACTGCACTTGATAAAGCCAGTTCTAGGTGTGGTGCTCAATCTTGTGGCAAGGAAATAAAACAAGCAAATATGTCGTTAAAAGATTGCAATAAATAAGTAGAAAGGAAATTAAGTAAAAATGGCAGACAGCTTGGAACAATGAAGTAAACAACAAACTGCACTTGGTAAAGCCAGTTCTAGGTGTGCTGCTCAATCTCGTGGCAAGGAAATAAAACAAGCAAATATGTCGTTAAAAGATTGCATTAAATAAGTAGAAAGGAAATTAAGTAAAAATGGCAGACAGCTTGGAACAATGAAGTAAACAACAAACTGCACTTGGTAAAGCCAGTTCTAGGTGTGCTGCTCAATCTCGTGGCAAGCAAATAAAACGAGCAAATCTGTCGTTAAATGATTGCATTAAATAAGTAGAAAGGAAATTAAGTAAAAATGGCAGACAGCTTGGAACAATGAAGTAAACAACAAACTGCACTTGGTAATGCCAGTTCTAGGTGTGCTGCTCAATCTCATGGCAAGGAAATAAAACAAGTGAATATGTCGTTTAAAGATTGCCTTACATAAGTAGAAAGGAAATTAAGTAAAAATGGCAGACAGCTTGGAACAATGAAGTAAACAACAAACTGCACTTGGTAAAGCCAGTTCTAGGTGTGCTGCTCAATCTCGTGGCAAGGAAATAAAACAAGTAAATATGTCGTTTAAAGATTGCATTAAATAAGTAGAAAGGAAATTAAGTATAAATGGCAGACAGCTTGGAACAATGAAGTAAACAACAAACTGCACTTGGTAAAGCCAGGTCTAGGTGTGCTGCTCAATCTCGTGGCAAGGAAATAAAACAAGTAAATATGTCTTTTAAAGATTGCATTAAATAAGTAGAAAGGAAATTAAGTAAAAATGGCAGACAGCTTAGAACAATGAAGTAAACAACAAACTGCACTTGGTAAAGCCAGTTCTAGGTGTGCTGCTCAATCTCGTGGCGAGGAAATAAAACAAGTAAATATGTCGTTTAAAGATTGCATTAAATAAGTAGAAAGGAAATTAAGTAAAAATGGCAGACAGCTTGGAACAATGAAGTAAACAACAAACTGCACTTGGTAAAGCCAGTTCTAGGTGTGCTGCTCAATCTCGTGGCAAGGAAATAAAACAAGTAAATATGTCGTTTAAAGATTGCATTAAATAAGCAGAAAGGAAATAAGTAAAAATGGCAGACAGCTTAGAACAATGAAGTAAACAACAAACTGCACTTGGTAAAGCCAGTTTTAGGTGTGGTGCTCAATCTCATGGCAAGGAAATAAAACAAGTAAATATGTCGTTTAAAGATTGCATTAAGTAAGCAGAAAGGAAATTAAGTAAAAATGGCAGACAGCTTGGAACAATGAAGTAAACAACAAACTGCACTTGGTAAAGCCAGTTCTAGGTGTGCTGCTCAATCTCATGGCAAGGAAATAAAGCAAGTAAATATGTCGTTTAAAGATTGCATTAAGTAAGTAGAAAGGAAATTATAAAAATGGCAGACAGCTTAGAACAATGAAGTAAACAACAAACTGCACTTGGTAAAGCCAGTTTTAGTTGTGGTGCTCAATCTCATAGCAAGGAAATAAAACAAGTAAATATGTCGTTTAAAGATTGCATTAGGTAACCAGAAAGAAAATTAAGTAAAAATGGCCGACAGCTTAGAACAATGAAGTAAACAACAAACTGCACTTGATAAAGCCAGTTCTAGGTGTGGTGCTCAATCTTGTGGCAAGGAAATAAAACAAGCAAATATGTCGTTAAAAGATTGCAATAAATAAGTAGAAAGGAAATTAAGTAAAAATGGCAGACAGCTTGGAACAATGAAGTAAACAACAAACTGCACTTGGTAAAGCCAGTTCTAGGTGTGCTGCTCAATCTCGTGGCAAGGAAATAAAACAAGCAAATATGTCGTTAAAAGATTGCATTAAATAAGTAGAAAGGAAATTAAGTAAAAATGGCAGACAGCTTGGAACAATGAAGTAAACAACAAACTGCACTTGGTAAAGCCAGTTCTAGGTGTGCTGCTCAATCTCGTGGCAAGCAAATAAAACGAGCAAATCTGTCGTTAAAAGATTGCATTAAATAAGTAGAAAGGAAATTAAGTAAAAATGGCAGACAGCTTGGAACAATGAAGTAAACAACAAACTGCACTTGGTAAAGCCAGTTCTAGGTGTGCTGCTCAATCTCGTGGCAAGGAAATAAAACAAGTAAATATGTCGTTTAAAGATTGCATTAAATAAGTAGAAAGGAAATTAAGTATAAATGGCAGACAGCTTGGAACAATGAAGTAAACAACAAACTGCACTTGGTAAAGCCAGGTCTAGGTGTGCTGCTCAATCTCGTGGCAAGGAAATAAAACAAGTAAATATGTCGTTTAAAGATTGCATTAAATAAGTAGAAAGGAAATTAAGTAAAAATGGCAGACAGCTTAGAACAATGAAGTAAACAACAAACTGCACTTGGTAAAGCCAGTTCTAGGTGTGCTGCTCAATCTCGTGGCAAGGAAATAAAACAAGTAAATATGTCGTTTAAAGATTGCATTAAATAAGTAGAAAGGAAATTAAGTAAAAATGGCAGACAGCTTAGAACAATGAAGTAAACAACAAACTGCACTTGGTAAAGCCAGTTCTAGGTGTGCTGCTCAATCTCGTGGCAAGGAAATAAAACAAGTAAATATGTCGTTTAAAGATTGCATTAAATAAGTAGAAAGGAAATTATAAAAATGGCAGACAGCTTAGAACAATGAAGTAAACAACAAACTGCACTTGGTAAAGCCAGTTTTAGGTGTGGTGCTCAATCTCATGGCAAGGAAATAAAACAAGTAAATATGTCGTTTAAAGATTGCATTAAGTAAGCAGAAAGGAAATTAAGTAAAAATGGCAGACAGCTTGGAACAATGAAGTAAACAACAAACTGCACTTGGTAAAGCCAGTTCTAGGTGTGCTGCTCAATCTCATGGCAAGGAAATAAAACAAGTAAATATGTCGTTTAAAGATTGCATTAAGTAGAAAGGAAATTATAAAAATGTCAGACAGCTTAGAACAATGAAGTAAACAACAAACTGCACTTTGTAAAGCCAGCTTTAGTTGTGGTGCTCAATCTCATAGCAAGGAAATAAAACAAGTAAATATGTCGTTTAAAGATTGCATTAAGTAAGCAGAAAGGAAATTAAGTAAAAATGGCAGACAGCTTAGAACAATGAAGTAAACAACAAACTGCACTTGATAAAGCCAGTTCTAGGTGTGGTGCTCAATCTTGTGGCAAGGAAATAAAACAAGCAAATATGTCGTTAAAAGATTGCAATTAATAAGGAAATTAAGTAAAAATGGCAGACAGCTTGGAACAATGAAGTAAACAACAAACTGCACTTGGTAAAGCCAGTTCTAGGTGTGCTGCTCAATCTCGTGGCAAGGAAATAAAACAAGCAAATATGTCGTTAAAAGATTGCGTTAAATAAGTAGAAAGGAAATTAAGTAAAAATGGCAGACAGCTTGGAACAATGAAGTAAACAACAAACTGCACTTGGTAAAGCCAGTTCTAGGTGTGCTGCTCAATCTCGTGGCAAGGAAATAAAACAAGCAAATATGTCGTTAAAAGATTGCATTAAATAAGTAGAAAGGAAATTAAGTAAAAATGGCAGACAGCTTGGAACAATGAAGTAAACAACAAACTGCACTTGGTAAAGCCAGTTCTAGGTGTGCTGCTCAATCTCGTGGCAAGGAAATAAAACGAGCAAATCTGTCGTTAAAAGATTGCATTAAATAAGTAGAAAGGAAATTAAGTAAAAATGGCAGACAGCTTGGAACAATGAAGTAAACAACAAACTTCACTTGGTAATGCCAGTTCTAGGTGTGCTGCTCAATCTCATGGCAAGGAAATAAAACAAGTGAATATGTCGTTTAAAGATTGCCTTAAATAAGTAGAAAGGAAATTAAGTAAAAATGGCAGACAGCTTGGAACAATGAAGTAAACAACAAACTGCACTTGGTAAAGCCAGTTCTAGGTGTGCTGCTCAATCTCGTGGCAAGGAAATAAAACAAGTAAATATGTCGTTTAAAGATTGCATTAAATAAGTAGAAAGGAAATTAAGTATAAATGGCAGACAGCTTGGAACAATGAAGTAAACAACAAACTGCACTTGGTAAAGCCAGTTCTAGGTGTGCTGCTCAATCTCGTGGCAAGGAAATAAAACAAGCAAATATGTCGTTAAAAGATTGCATTAAATAAGTAGAAAGGAAATTAAGTAAAAATGGCAGACAGCTTAGAACAATGAAGTAAACAACAAACTGCACTTGGTAAAGCCAGTTCTAGGTGTGGTGCTCAATCTCGTGGCAAGGAAATAAAACAAGTAAATATGTCGTTTAAAGATTGCATTAAATAAGTAGAAAGGAAATTAAGTAAAAATGGCAGACAGCTTAGAACAATGAAGTAAACAAAAAACTGCACTTGGTAAAGCCAGTTCTAGGTGTGGTGCTCAATCACGTGGCTAGGAAATAAAACAAGTAAATATGTCGTTTAAAGATTGCATTAAATAAGTAGAAAGGAAATTAAGCAAAAATGGCAGACAGCTTGGAACAATGAAGTAAACAACAAACTGCACTTGGTAAAGCCAGTTCTAGGTGTGCTGCGCAATCTCGTGGCAAGGAAATAAAACAAGTAAATATGTCGTTTAAAGATTGCATTAAATAAGTAGAATGGAAATTAAGTAAAAATTGCAGACAGCGTAGAACAATGAAGTAAAAAACAAACTGCACTTGGTAAAGCCAGTTCTAGGTGTGGTGCTCAATCTCGTGGCAGGGAAATAAAACAAGTAAATATGTCTTTTAAAGATAGCATTAAATAAGTAGAAAGGAAATTAGGTAAAAATGGCAGACAGCTTAGAACAATGAAGTAAACAACAAACTGCACTTGGTAAAGCCAGTTCTAGGTGTGCTGCTCAATCTCGTGGCGAGGAAATAAAACAAGTAAATATGTCGTTCAAAGATTGCATTAAATAAGTAGAAAGGAAATTAAGTAAAAATGGCAGACAGCTTGGAACAATGAAGTAAACAACAAACTGCACTTGGTAAAGCAAGTTCTAGGTGTGCTGCTCAATCTCGTGGCAAGGAAATAAAACAAGTAAATATGTCGTTTAAAGATTGCAATAAATAAGTAGAAAGGAAATTAAGTAAAAATGGCAGACAGCTTAGAACAATGAAGTAAACAACAAACTGCACTTATTCAAGCCAGTTCTAGGTGTGCTGCTCAATCTCGTGGCATGAAAATAAAACAAGTAAATATGTCGTTTAAAGATTGCATTAAATAAGTAGAAAGGAAATTATAAAAATGGCAGACAGCTTAGAGCAATGATGTAAACAACAAACTGCACTTGGTAAAGCCAGTTCTAGGTGTGGTGCTCAATCTCGTGGCAAGGAAATAAAACAAGTAAATATGTCGTTTAAAGATTGCATTAGGTAACCAGAAAGAAAATTAAGTAAAAATGGCCGACAGCTTAGAACAATGAAGTAAACAACAAACTGCACTTGATAAAGCCAGTTCTAGGTGTGGTGCTCAATCTTGTGGCAAGGAAATAAAACAAGCAAATATGTCGTTAAAAGATTGCAATAAATAAGTAGAAAGGAAATTAAGTAAAAATGGCAGACAGCTTGGAACAATGAAGTAAACAACAAACTGCACTTGGTAAAGCCAGTTCTAGGTGTGCTGCTCAATCTCGTGGCAAGGAAATAAAACAAGCAAATATGTCGTTAAAAGATTGCATTAAATAAGTAGAAAGGAAATTAAGTAAAAATGGCAGACAGCTTGGAACAATGAAGTAAACAACAAACTGCACTTGGTAAAGCCAGTTCTAGGTGTGCTGCTCAATCTCGTGGCAAGCAAATAAAACGAGCAAATCTGTCGTTAAATGATTGCATTAAATAAGTAGAAAGGAAATTAAGTAAAAATGGCAGACAGCTTGGAACAATGAAGTAAACAACAAACTGCACTTGGTAATGCCAGTTCTAGGTGTGCTGCTCAATCTCATGGCAAGGAAATAAAACAAGTGAATATGTCGTTTAAAGATTGCCTTACATAAGTAGAAAGGAAATTAAGTAAAAATGGCAGACAGCTTGGAACAATGAAGTAAACAACAAACTGCACTTGGTAAAGCCAGTTCTAGGTGTGCTGCTCAATCTCGTGGCAAGGAAATAAAACAAGTAAATATGTCGTTTAAAGATTGCATTAAATAAGTAGAAAGGAAATTAAGTATAAATGGCAGACAGCTTGGAACAATGAAGTAAACAACAAACTGCACTTGGTAAAGCCAGGTCTAGGTGTGCTGCTCAATCTCGTGGCAAGGAAATAAAACAAGTAAATATGTCTTTTAAAGATTGCATTAAATAAGTAGAAAGGAAATTAAGTAAAAATGGCAGACAGCTTAGAACAATGAAGTAAACAACAAACTGCACTTGGTAAAGCCAGTTCTAGGTGTGCTGCTCAATCTCGTGGCGAGGAAATAAAACAAGTAAATATGTCGTTTAAAGATTGCATTAAATAAGTAGAAAGGAAATTAAGTAAAAATGGCAGACAGCTTGGAACAATGAAGTAAACAACAAACTGCACTTGGTAAAGCCAGTTCTAGGTGTGCTGCTCAATCTCGTGGCAAGGAAATAAAACAAGTAAATATGTCGTTTAAAGATTGCATTAAATAAGCAGAAAGGAAATAAGTAAAAATGGCAGACAGCTTAGAACAATGAAGTAAACAACAAACTGCACTTGGTAAAGCCAGTTTTAGGTGTGGTGCTCAATCTCATGGCAAGGAAATAAAACAAGTAAATATGTCGTTTAAAGATTGCATTAAGTAAGCAGAAAGGAAATTAAGTAAAAATGGCAGACAGCTTGGAACAATGAAGTAAACAACAAACTGCACTTGGTAAAGCCAGTTCTAGGTGTGCTGCTCAATCTCATGGCAAGGAAATAAAGCAAGTAAATATGTCGTTTAAAGATTGCATTAAGTAAGTAGAAAGGAAATTATAAAAATGGCAGACAGCTTAGAACAATGAAGTAAACAACAAACTGCACTTGGTAAAGCCAGTTTTAGTTGTGGTGCTCAATCTCATAGCAAGGAAATAAAACAAGTAAATATGTCGTTTAAAGATTGCATTAGGTAACCAGAAAGAAAATTAAGTAAAAATGGCCGACAGCTTAGAACAATGAAGTAAACAACAAACTGCACTTGATAAAGCCAGTTCTAGGTGTGGTGCTCAATCTTGTGGCAAGGAAATAAAACAAGCAAATATGTCGTTAAAAGATTGCAATAAATAAGTAGAAAGGAAATTAAGTAAAAATGGCAGACAGCTTGGAACAATGAAGTAAACAACAAACTGCACTTGGTAAAGCCAGTTCTAGGTGTGCTGCTCAATCTCGTGGCAAGGAAATAAAACAAGCAAATATGTCGTTAAAAGATTGCATTAAATAAGTAGAAAGGAAATTAAGTAAAAATGGCAGACAGCTTGGAACAATGAAGTAAACAACAAACTGCACTTGGTAAAGCCAGTTCTAGGTGTGCTGCTCAATCTCGTGGCAAGCAAATAAAACGAGCAAATCTGTCGTTAAAAGATTGCATTAAATAAGTAGAAAGGAAATTAAGTAAAAATGGCAGACAGCTTGGAACAATGAAGTAAACAACAAACTGCACTTGGTAAAGCCAGTTCTAGGTGTGCTGCTCAATCTCGTGGCAAGGAAATAAAACAAGTAAATATGTCGTTTAAAGATTGCATTAAATAAGTAGAAAGGAAATTAAGTATAAATGGCAGACAGCTTGGAACAATGAAGTAAACAACAAACTGCACTTGGTAAAGCCAGGTCTAGGTGTGCTGCTCAATCTCGTGGCAAGGAAATAAAACAAGTAAATATGTCGTTTAAAGATTGCATTAAATAAGTAGAAAGGAAATTAAGTAAAAATGGCAGACAGCTTAGAACAATGAAGTAAACAACAAACTGCACTTGGTAAAGCCAGTTCTAGGTGTGCTGCTCAATCTCGTGGCAAGGAAATAAAACAAGTAAATATGTCGTTTAAAGATTGCATTAAATAAGTAGAAAGGAAATTAAGTAAAAATGGCAGACAGCTTAGAACAATGAAGTAAACAACAAACTGCACTTGGTAAAGCCAGTTCTAGGTGTGCTGCTCAATCTCGTGGCAAGGAAATAAAACAAGTAAATATGTCGTTTAAAGATTGCATTAAATAAGTAGAAAGGAAATTATAAAAATGGCAGACAGCTTAGAACAATGAAGTAAACAACAAACTGCACTTGGTAAAGCCAGTTTTAGGTGTGGTGCTCAATCTCATGGCAAGGAAATAAAACAAGTAAATATGTCGTTTAAAGATTGCATTAAGTAAGCAGAAAGGAAATTAAGTAAAAATGGCAGACAGCTTGGAACAATGAAGTAAACAACAAACTGCACTTGGTAAAGCCAGTTCTAGGTGTGCTGCTCAATCTCATGGCAAGGAAATAAAACAAGTAAATATGTCGTTTAAAGATTGCATTAAGTAGAAAGGAAATTATAAAAATGTCAGACAGCTTAGAACAATGAAGTAAACAACAAACTGCACTTTGTAAAGCCAGCTTTAGTTGTGGTGCTCAATCTCATAGCAAGGAAATAAAACAAGTAAATATGTCGTTTAAAGATTGCATTAAGTAAGCAGAAAGGAAATTAAGTAAAAATGGCAGACAGCTTAGAACAATGAAGTAAACAACAAACTGCACTTGATAAAGCCAGTTCTAGGTGTGGTGCTCAATCTTGTGGCAAGGAAATAAAACAAGCAAATATGTCGTTAAAAGATTGCAATTAATAAGGAAATTAAGTAAAAATGGCAGACAGCTTGGAACAATGAAGTAAACAACAAACTGCACTTGGTAAAGCCAGTTCTAGGTGTGCTGCTCAATCTCGTGGCAAGGAAATAAAACAAGCAAATATGTCGTTAAAAGATTGCGTTAAATAAGTAGAAAGGAAATTAAGTAAAAATGGCAGACAGCTTGGAACAATGAAGTAAACAACAAACTGCACTTGGTAAAGCCAGTTCTAGGTGTGCTGCTCAATCTCGTGGCAAGGAAATAAAACAAGCAAATATGTCGTTAAAAGATTGCATTAAATAAGTAGAAAGGAAATTAAGTAAAAATGGCAGACAGCTTGGAACAATGAAGTAAACAACAAACTGCACTTGGTAAAGCCAGTTCTAGGTGTGCTGCTCAATCTCGTGGCAAGGAAATAAAACGAGCAAATCTGTCGTTAAAAGATTGCATTAAATAAGTAGAAAGGAAATTAAGTAAAAATGGCAGACAGCTTGGAACAATGAAGTAAACAACAAACTTCACTTGGTAATGCCAGTTCTAGGTGTGCTGCTCAATCTCATGGCAAGGAAATAAAACAAGTGAATATGTCGTTTAAAGATTGCCTTAAATAAGTAGAAAGGAAATTAAGTAAAAATGGCAGACAGCTTGGAACAATGAAGTAAACAACAAACTGCACTTGGTGAAGCCAGTTCTAGGTGTGCTGCTCAATCTCGTGGCAAGGAAATAAAACAAGTAAATATGTCGTTTAAAGATTGCATTAAATAAGTAGAAAGGAAATTAAGTATAAATGGCAGACAGCTTGGAACAATGAAGTAAACAACAAACTGCACTTGGTAAAGCCAGTTCTAGGTGTGCTGCTCAATCTCGTGGCAAGGAAATAAAACAAGCAAATATGTCGTTAAAAGATTGCATTAAATAAGTAGAAAGGAAATTAAGTAAAAATGGCAGACAGCTTAGAACAATGAAGTAAACAACAAACTGCACTTGGTAAAGCCAGTTCTAGGTGTGGTGCTCAATCTCGTGGCAAGGAAATAAAACAAGTAAATATGTCGTTTAAAGATTGCATTAAATAAGTAGAAAGGAAATTAAGTAAAAATGGCAGACAGCTTAGAACAATGAAGTAAACAAAAAACTGCACTTGGTAAAGCCAGTTCTAGGTGTGGTGCTCAATCACGTGGCTAGGAAATAAAACAAGTAAATATGTCGTTTAAAGATTGCATTAAATAAGTAGAAAGGAAATTAAGCAAAAATGGCAGACAGCTTGGAACAATGAAGTAAACAACAAACTGCACTTGGTAAAGCCAGTTCTAGGTGTGCTGCGCAATCTCGTGGCAAGGAAATAAAACAAGTAAATATGTCGTTTAAAGATTGCATTAAATAAGTAGAATGGAAATTAAGTAAAAATTGCAGACAGCGTAGAACAATGAAGTAAAAAACAAACTGCACTTGGTAAAGCCAGTTCTAGGTGTGGTGCTCAATCTCGTGGCAGGGAAATAAAACAAGTAAATATGTCTTTTAAAGATAGCATTAAATAAGTAGAAAGGAAATTAGGTAAAAATGGCAGACAGCTTAGAACAATGAAGTAAACAACAAACTGCACTTGGTAAAGCCAGTTCTAGGTGTGCTGCTCAATCTCGTGGCGAGGAAATAAAACAAGTAAATATGTCGTTCAAAGATTGCATTAAATAAGTAGAAAGGAAATTAAGTAAAAATGGCAGACAGCTTGGAACAATGAAGTAAACAACAAACTGCACTTGGTAAAGCAAGTTCTAGGTGTGCTGCTCAATCTCGTGGCAAGGAAATAAAACAAGTAAATATGTCGTTTAAAGATTGCATTAAATAAGTAGAAAGGAAATTAAGTAAAAATGGCAGACAGCTTAGAACAATGAAGTAAACAACAAACTGCACTTATTCAAGCCAGTTCTAGGTGTGCTGCTCAATCTCGTGGCATGAAAATAAAACAAGTAAATATGTCGTTTAAAGATTGCATTAAATAAGTAGAAAGGAAATTATAAAAATGGCAGACAGCTTAGAGCAATGATGTAAACAACAAACTGCACTTGGTAAAGCCAGTTTTAGGTGTGGTGCTCAATCTGATGGCAAGGAAATAAAACAAGTAAATATGTCGTTTAAAGATTGCATTAAGTAAGCAGAAAGGAAATTAAGTAAAAATGGCAGACAGCTTGGAACAATGAAGTAAACAACAAACTGCACTTGGTAAAGCCAGTTCTAGGTGTGCAGCTCAATCTCATGGCAAGGAAATAAAACAAGTAAATATGTCGTTTAAAGATTGCATTAAGTAAGTAGAAAGGAAATTATAAAAATGGCAGACAGCTTAGAACAATGAAGTATTTATTTATTTATTCACGTTGCCTCACAGGCTCCAAGCATGGAGTATTGTGTGAGGGGGGGATTACATAAATAGGGGTAATAACAGGAGCATGAATGACATGATTATATAATGCTGATTGACTGTTAGTACTCATTGAACAGTAAGAACATCATTATACAAAAGTTATTGACGCGTCAGTAATTAGAAAAAATGGCTGTTATTTCGGTCCTAAAAGAAGCTGGATCATGAATGAGCATGAATGACATGATTATATAATGCTGATTGACTGTTAGTACTCATTAAACAGTAAGAACATCATTATACAATAGTTATTGACGCGTTAGGAATTAGAAAAAATGGCTGTTATTTCGGTCCTAAAAGAAGCTGGATCACGAATATTGACGATGTGTTCCGGAAGACCATTCCAGTGAACAATAGCCTGCGGCAAAGCGGATGAATTGAATGCAACGGTTTTACCTGAAAGGCGTTTGAAGCTGAGATGGTTGTTTAAACAGCGCGAGGTGCGGTGAGGTGCGGTGCAACAAACTGCACTTGGTAAAGCCAGTTTTAGGTGTGGTGCTCAATCTCATAGCAAGGAAATAAAACAAGTAAATATGTCGTTTAAAGATTGCAATAAGTAAGCAGAAAGGAAATTAAGTAAAAATGGCAGACAGCTTAGAACAATGAAGTAAACAACAAACTGCACTTGATAAAGCCAGTTTTAGGTGTGGTGCTCAATCTTGTGGCAAGGAAATAAAACAAGCAAATATGTCGTTAAAAGATTGCAATAAATAAGTAGAAAGGAAATTAAGTAAAAATGGCAGACAGCTTGGAACAATGAAGTAAACAACAAACTGCACTTGGTAAAGCCAGTTCTAGGTGTGCTGCTCAATCTCGTGGCAAGGAAATTAAACAAGCAAATATGTCGTTTAAAGATTGCATTAAATAAGTAGAAAGGAAATTAAGTATAAATGGCAGACAGCTTGGAACAATGAAGTAAACAACAAACTGCCCTTGGTAAAGCCAGTTCTAGGTGTGCTGCTCAATCTCGTGGCAAGGAAATAAAACAAGCAAATATGTCGTTAAAAGATTGCATTAAATAAGTAGAAAGGAAATTAAGTAAAAATGGCAGACAGCTTGGAACAATGAAGTAAACAACAAACTGCACTTGGTAAAGCCAGTTCTAGGTGTGCTGCTCAATCTCGTGGCAAGGAAATAAAACAAGTAAATATGTCGTTTAA
Source organism: Amblyomma americanum (assembly GCF_052857255.1). NCBI lineage: Eukaryota > Metazoa > Arthropoda > Arachnida > Ixodida > Ixodidae > Amblyomma > Amblyomma americanum. The sequence continues at coordinate 242,852 of NW_027526487.1, read as the reverse complement.
AGATTGCATTAAATAAATAAAGGAAATTAAGTAAAAATGGCAGACAGCTTGGAACAATGAAGTAAACAACAAACTGCACTTGGTAAAGCCAGTTCTAGGTGTGCTGCTCAATCTCGTGGCAAGGAAATAAAACAAGTAAATATGTCGTTTAAAGATTGCATTAAATAAGTAGAAAGGAAATTAAGTAAAAATGGCAGACAGCTTAGAACAATGAAGTAAACAACAAACTGCACTTGGTAAAGCCAGTTCTAGGTGTGGTGCTCAATCTCGTGGCAAGGAAATAAAACAAGTAAATATGTCGTTTAAAGATTGCATTAAATAAGTAGAAAGGAAATTAAGTAAAAATGGCAGAACGCTTAGAACAGTGAAGTAATCTACAAACTGCACTTGGTAAAGCCAGTTCTAGGTGTGCTGCTCAATCTCGTGGCAAGGAAATAAAACAAGTAAATATGTCGTTCAAAGATTTCATTGGGTAAGTAGAAAGGAAATTAAGTAAAAATGGCAGACAGCTTAGAACAATGAAGTAAACAACAAACTGCACTTGGTAAAGCCAGTTCTAGGTGTGGTGCTCAATCTCGTGGCAAGGAAATAAAACAAGTAAATATGTCGTTTAAAGATTGCCTTAAATAAGTAGAAAGAAAATTAAGTAAAAATGGCAGACAGCTTGGAACGATGAAGTAAACAACAAACTGCACTTGGTAAAGCCAGTTCTAGGTGTGCTGCTCAATCTCGTGGCAAGGAAATAAAACAAGTAAATATGTCGTTTAAAGATTGCATTAAATAAGTAGAAAGGAAATTAAGTAAAAATGGCAGACAGCTTAGAACAATGAAGTAAACAACAAACTGCACTTGGTAAAGCCAGTTCTAGGTGTGGTGCTCAATCTCGTGGCAAGGAAATAAAACAAATAAATATGTCGTTTAAAGATTGCATTAAATAAGTAGAAAGGAAATTAAGTAAAAATGGCAGAACGCTTAGAACAGTGAAGTAAACTACAAACTGCACTTGGTAAAGCCAGTTCTAGGTGTGCTGCTCAATCTCGTGGCAAGGAAATAAAACAAGTAAATATGTCGTTCAAAGATTGCATTAAATAAGTAGAAAGGAAATTAAGTAAAAATGGCAGACAGCTTAGAACAATGAAGTAAACAACAAACTGCACTTGGTAAATCCAGTTCTAGGTGTGCTGCTCAATATCGTGGCAAGGAAATATAAACAAGTAAATATGTCGTTAAAAGATCACATTAAATAAGTAGAAAGGAAATTAAGTAAAAATGGCAGACAGCTTAGAACAATGAAGTAAACAACAAACTGCACTTGGTAAAGCCAGTTCTAGGTGTGCTGCTCAATCTCGTGGCAAGGAAATATAACAAGTAAATATGTCGTTTAAAGATTGCATTAAGTAAGTAGAAAGGAAATTATAAAAATGGCAGACAGCTTAGAACAATGAAGTAAACAACAAACTGCACTTGGTAAAGCCAGTTCTAGGTGTGCTGCTCAATCTCGTGGCAAGGAAATAAAACAAGTAAATATGTCGTTTAAAAATTGCATTAAATAAGTAGAAAGGAAATTAAGTAAAATGGCAGACAGCTTGGAACAATGAAGTAAACAACAAACTGCACTTGGTAAAGCCAGTTCTAGGTGTGCTGCTCAATCTCATGGCAAGGAAATAAAACAAGTAAATATGTCGTTTAAGGATTGCATTAAGTAAGTAGAAAGGAAATTATAAAAATGGCAGACAGCTTAGAACAATGAAGTAAACAACAAACTGCACTTGGTAAAGCCAGTTCTAGGTGTGCTGCTCAATCTCGTGGCAAGGAAATAAAACAAGCAAATATGTCGTTAAAAGATTGCATTAAATAAGTAGAAAGGAAATTAAGTATAAATGGCAGACAGCTTGGAACAATGAAGTAAACAACAAACTGCACTTGGTAAAGCCAGTTCTAGGTGTGCTGCTCAATCTCGTGGCAAGGAAATAAAACAAGCAAATATGTCGTTAAAAGATTGCATTAAATAAGTAGAAAGGAAATTAAGTAAAAATGGCAGACAGCTTGGAACAATGAAGTAAACAACAAACTGCACTTGGTAAAGCCAGTTCTAGGTGTGCTGCTCAATCTCATGGCAAGGAAATAAAACAAGTGAATATGTCGTTTAAAGATTTCATCAAGTAAGTAGAAAGGAAATTAAGCAAAAATGGCAGACAGCTTAGAACAATGAAGTAAACAACAAACTGCACTTGGTAAAGCCAGTTCTAGGTGTGGTGCTCAATCTCGTGGCAAGGAAATAAAACAAGTCAATATGTCGTTTAAAGATTGCCTTAAATAAGTAGAAAGGAAATTAAGTAAAAATGGCACACAGCTTGGAACAATGAAGTAAACAACAAACTGCACTTGGTAAAGCCAGTTCTAGGTGTGCTGCTCAATCTCGTGGCAAGGAAATAAAACAAGTAAATATGTCGTTTAAAGATTGCAACAAATAAGTAGAAAGGAAATTAAGTAAAAATGGCAGACAGCTTAGAACAATGAAGTAAACAACAAACTGCACTTGGTAAAGCCAGTTCTAGGTGTGCTGCTCAATCCCTTGGCAAGGAATTAAAACAAGTAAATATGTCGTTTAAAGATTGCATTAAATAAGTAGAAAGGAAATTAAGTAAAAATGGCAGAACGCTTAGAACAGTGAAGTAATCTACAAACTGCACTTGGTAAAGCCAGTTCTAGGTGTGCTGCTCAATCTCGTGGCAAGGAAATAAAACAAGTAAATATGTCGTTCAAAGATTTCATTAAGTAAGTAGAAAGGAAATTAAGTAAAAATGGCAGACAGCTTAGAACAATGAAGTAAACAACAAACTGCACTTGGTAAAGCCAGTTCTAGGTGTGGTGCTCAATCTCGTGGCAAGGAAATAAAACAAGTAAATATGTCGTTTAAAGATTGCCTTAAATAAGTAGAAAGAAAATTAAGTAAAAATGGCAGACAGCTTGGAACAATGAAGTAAACAACAAACTGCACTTGGTAAAGCCAGTTCTAGGTGTGCTGCTCAATCTCGTGGCAAGGAAATAAAACAAGTAAATATGTCGTTTAAAGATTGCATTAAATAAGTAGAAAGGAAATTAAGTAAAAATGGCAGACAGCTTAGAACAATGAAGTAAACAACAAACTGCACTTGGTAAAGCCAGTTCTAGGTGTGGTGCTCAATCTCGTGGCAAGGAAATAAAACAAATAAATATGTCGTTTAAAGATTGCATTAAATAAGTAGAAAGGAAATTAAGTAAAAATGGCAGAACGCTTAGAACAGTGAAGTAAACTACAAACTGCACTTGGTAAAGCCAGTTCTAGGTGTGCTGCTCAATCTCGTGGCAAGGAAATAAAACAAGTAAATATGTCGTTCAAAGATTGCATTAAATAAGTAGAAAGGAAATTAAGTAAAAATGGCAGACAGCTTAGAACAATGAAGTAAACAACAAACTGCACTTGGTAAAGCCAGTTCTAGGTGTGCTGCTCAATATCGTGGCAAGGAAATATAAACAAGTAAATATGTCGTTAAAAGATCACATTAAATAAGTAGAAAGGAAATTAAGTAAAAATGGCAGACAGCTTAGAACAATGAAGTAAACAACAAACTGCACTTGGTAAAGCCAGTTCTAGGTGTGCTGCTCAATCTCGTGGCAAGGAAATAAAACAAGTAAATATGTCGTTTAAAGATTGCATTAAGTAAGTAGAAAGGAAATTATAAAAATGGCAGACAGCTTAGAACAATGAAGTAAACAACAAACTGCACTTGGTAAAGCCAGTTCTAGGTGTGCTGCTCAATCTCGTGGCAAGGAAATAAAACAAGTAAATATGTCGTTTAAAAATTGCATTAAATAAGTAGAAAGGAAATTAAGTAAAATGGCAGACAGCTTGGAACAATGAAGTAAACAACAAACTGCACTTGGTAAAGCCAGTTCTAGGTGTGCTGCTCAATCTCATGGCAAGGAAATAAAACAAGTAAATATGTCGTTTAAGGATTGCATTAAGTAAGTAGAAAGGAAATTATAAAAATGGCAGACAGCTTAGAACAATGAAGTAAACAACAAACTGCACTTGGTAAAGCCAGTTCTAGGTGTGCTGCTCAATCTCGTGGCAAGGAAATAAAACAAGCAAATATGTCGTTAAAAGATTGCATTAAATAAGTAGAAAGGAAATTAAGTATAAATGGCAGACAGCTTGGAACAATGAAGTAAACAACAAACTGCACTTGGTAAAGCCAGTTCTAGGTGTGCTGCTCAATCTCGTGGCAAGGAAATAAAACAAGCAAATATGTCGTTAAAAGATTGCATTAAATAAGTAGAAAGGAAATTAAGTAAAAATGGCAGACAGCTTGGAACAATGAAGTAAACAACAAACTGCACTTGGTAAAGCCAGTTCTAGGTGTGCTGCTCAATCTCATGGCAAGGAAATAAAACAAGTGAATATGTCGTTTAAAGATTTCATCAAGTAAGTAGAAAGGAAATTAAGCAAAAATGGCAGACAGCTTAGAACAATGAAGTAAACAACAAACTGCACTTGGTAAAGCCAGTTCTAGGTGTGGTGCTCAATCTCGTGGCAAGGAAATAAAACAAGTCAATATGTCGTTTAAAGATTGCCTTAAATAAGTAGAAAGGAAATTAAGTAAAAATGGCACACAGCTTGGAACAATGAAGTAAACAACAAACTGCACTTGGTAAAGCCAGTTCTAGGTGTGCTGCTCAATCTCGTGGCAAGGAAATAAAACAAGTAAATATGTCGTTTAAAGATTGCAACAAATAAGTAGAAAGGAAATTAAGTAAAAATGGCAGACAGCTTAGAACAATGAAGTAAACAACAAACTGCACTTGGTAAAGCCAGTTCTAGGTGTGGTGCTCAATCTCGTGGAAAGGAAATAAAACAAGTAAATATGTCGTTTAAAGATTGCATTAAATAAGTAGAAAGGAAATTAAGTAAAAATGGCAGAACGTTTAAAACAGTGAAGTAAACTACAAACTGCACTTGGTAAAGCCAGTTCTAGGTGTGCTGCTCAATCTCGTGGCAAGGAAATAAAACAAGTAAATATGTCGTTCAAAGATTGCATTAAATAAGTAGAAAGGAAATTAAGTAAAAATGGCAGACAGCTTAGAACAATGAAGTAAACAACAAACTGCACTTGGTAAGGCCAGTTCTAGGTGTGCTGCTCAATATCGTGGAAAGGAAATTAAACAAGTAAATATGTCGTTAAAAGATTGCATTAAATAAGTAGAAAGGAAATTAAGTAAAAATGGCAGACAGCTTAGAACAATGAAGTAAACAACAAACTGCACTTGGTAAAGCCAGTTCTAGGTGTGCTGCTCAATCTCGTGGCAGGGAAATAAAACAAGTAAATATGTCGTTTAAAGATTGCATTAAATAAGTAGAAAGGAAATTAAGTAAAAATGGCAGACAGCTTGGAACAATGAAGTAAACAACAAACTGCACTTGGTAAAGCCACTTCTAGGTGTGCTGCTCAATCTCGTGGCAAGGAAATAGAACAAGTAAATATGTCGTTTAAAGATTGCATTAAATAAGTTGAAAGGAAATTAAGTAAAAATGGCAGACAGCTTAGAACAATGAAGTAAACAACAAACTGCACTTGATAAAGCCAGTTCTAGGTGTGGTGCTCAATCTCGTGGCAAGGAAATAAAACAAGCAAATATGTCGTTAAGAGATTGCAATAAATAAGTAGAAAGGAAATTAAGCAAAAATGGCAGACAGCTTGGAACAATGAAGTAAACAACAAACTGCACTTGGTAAAGCCAGTTCTAGGTGTGCTGCTCAATCTCGTGGCAAGGAAATAAAACAAGCAAATATGTCGTTAAAAGATTGCATTAAATAAGTAGAAAGGAAATTAAGTATAAATGGCAGACAGCTTGGAACAATGAAGTAAACAACAAACTGCACTTGGTAAAGCCAGTTCTAGGTGTGCTGCTCAATCTTGTGGCAAGGAAATAAAACAAGCAAATATGTCGTTAAAAGATTGCATTAAATAAGTAGAAAGGAAATTAAGTAAAAATGGCAGACAGCTTGGAACAATGAAGTAAACAACAAACTGCACTTGGTAAAGCCAGTTCTAGGTGTGCTGCTCAATCTCATGGCAAGGAAATAAAACAAGTGAATATGTCGTTTAAAGATTTCATTAAGTAAGTAGAAAGGAAATTAAGTAAAAATGGCAGACAGCTTAGAACAATGAAGTAAACAACAAACTGCACTTGGTAAAGCCAGTTTTAGGTGTGGTGCTCAATCTCGTGGCAAGGAAATAAAACAAGTAAATATGTCGTTTAAAGATTGCCTTAAATAAGTAGAAAGGAAATTAAGTAAAAATGGCAGACAGCTTGGAACAATGAAGTAAACAACAAACTGCACTTGGTAAAGCCAGTTCTAGGTGTGGTGCTCAATCTCGTGGCAAGGAAATAAAACAAGCAAATATGTCGTTAAGAGATTGCAATAAATAAGTAGAAAGGAAATTAAGCAAAAATGGCAGACAGCTTGGAACAATGAAGTAAACAACAAACTGCACTTGGTAAAGCCAGTTCTAGGTGTGCTGCTCAATCTCGTGGCAAGGAAATAAAACAAGCAAATATGTCGTTTAAAGATTGCATTAAATAAGTAGAAAGGAAATTAAGTAAAAATGGCAGAACGTTTAAAACAGTGAAGTAAACTACAAACTGCACTTGGTAAAGCCAGTTTTAGGTGTGGTGCTCAATCTCATGGAAAGAAATAAAACAAGTAAATATGTCGTTTAAAGATTGCATTAAGTAAACAGAAAGGAAATTAAGTAAAAATGGCAGACAGCTTAGAACAATGAAGTAAACAACAAACTGCACTTGATAAAGCCAGTTCTAGGTGTGGTGCTCAATCTCGTGGCAAGGAAATAAAACAAGAAAATATGTCGTTAAAAGATTGCAATAAATAAGTAGAAAGGAAATTAAGCAAAAAATGGCAGACAGCTTGGAACAATGAAGTAAACAACAAACTGCACTTGGTAAAGCCAGTTCTAGGTGTGCTGCTCAATCTCGTGGCAAGGAAATAAAACAAGCAAATATGTCGTTAAAAGATTGCATTAAATAAGTAGAAAGGAAATTAAGTATAAATGGCAGACAGCTTGGAACAATGAAGTAAACAACAAACTGCACTTGGTAAAGCCAGTTCTAGGTGTGCTGCTCAATCTTGTGGCAAGGAAATAAAACAAGCAAATATGTCGTTAAAAGATTGCATTAAATAAGTAGAAAGGAAATTAAGTAAAAATGGCAGACAGCTTGGAACAATGAAGTAAACAACAAACTGCACTTGGTAAAGCCAGTTCTAGTGTGCTGCTCCAATCTCATGGCAAGGAAATAAAACAAGTGAATATGTCGTTTAAAAGATTTCATTAAGTAAGTAGAAAGGAAATTAAGTAAAAATGGCAGACAGCTTAGAACAATGAAGTAAACAACAAACTGCACTTGGTAAAGCCAGTTCTAGGTGTGGTGCTCAATCTCGTGGCAAGGAAATAAAACAAGTAAATATGTCGTTTAAAGATTGCCTTAAATAAGTAGAAAGGAAATTAAGTAAAAATGGCAGACAGCTTGGAACAATGAAGTAAACAACAAACTGCACTTGGTAAAGCCAGTTCTAGGTGTGCTGCTCAATCTCGTGGCAAGGAAATAAAACAAGTAAATATGTCGTTTAAAGATTGCAACAAATAAGTAGAAAGGAAATTAAGTAAAAATGGCAGACAGCTTAGAACAATGAAGTAAACAACAAACTGCACTTGGTAAAGCCAGTTCTAGGTGTGGTGCTCAATCTCGTGGAAAGGAAATAAAACAAGTAAATATGTCGTTTAAAGATTGCATTAAATAAGTAGAAAGGAAATTAAGTAAAAATGGCAGAACGTTTAAAACAGTGAAGTAAAACTACAAACTGCACTTGGTAAAGCCAGTTCTAGGTGTGCTGCTCAATCTCGTGGCAACGAAATAAAACAAGTAAATATGTCGTTCAAAGATTGCATTAAATAAGTAGAAAGGAAATTAAGTAAAAATGGCAGACAGCTTAGAACAATGAAGTAAACAACAAACTGCACTTGGTAAAGCCAGTTCTAGGTGTGCTGCTCAATATCGTGGCAAGGAAATTAAACAAGTAAATATGTCGTTAAAAGATTGCATTAAATACGTAGAAAGGAAATTAAGTAAAATGGCAGACAGCTTAGAACAATGAAGTAAACAACAAACTGCACTTGGTAAAGCCAGTTCTAGGTGTGCTGCTCAATCTCGTGGCAAGGAAATAAAACAAGTAAATATGTCGTTTAAAGATTGCCTTAAATAAGTAGAAAAGAAAATTAGGTAAAAATGGCAGACAGCTTGGAACAATGAAGTAAACAACAAACTGCACTTGGTAAAGCCAGTTCTAGGTGTGCTGCTCAATCTCGTGGCAAGGAAATAAAACAAGTAAATATGTCGTTTAAAGATTTCATTAAATAAGTAGAAAGGAAATTAGGTAAAAATGGCAGACAGCTTAGAACAATGAAGTAAACAACAAACTGCACTTGGTAAAGCCAGTTCTAGGTGTGGTGCTCAATCTCGTGGCAAGGAAATAAAACAAGTAAATATGTCGTTTAAAGATTGCATTAAATAAGTAGAAAGGAAATTAAGTAAAAATGGCAGAACGCTTAGAACAGTGAAGTAAACTACAAACTGCACTTGGTAAATCCAGTTCTAGGTGTGCTGCTCAATCTCGTGGCAAGGAAATAAAACAAGTAAATATGTCGTTCAAAGATTGCATTAAATAAGTAGAAAGGAAATTAAGTAAAAATGGCAGACAGCTTAGAACAATGAAGTAAACAACAAACTGCACTTGGTAAAGCCAGTTCTAGGTGTGCTGCTCAATATCGTGGCAAGGAAATTAAACAAGTAAATATGTCGTTAAAAGATTACATTAAATAAGTAGAAAGAAAATTAAGTAAAAATTGCAGACAGCTTAGAACAATGAAGTAAACAACAAACTGCACTTGGTAAAGCCAATTCTAGGTGTGCTGCTCAATCTCGTGGCAGGTAAATAAAACAAGTAAATATGTCGTTTAAAGATTGCATTAAGTAAGTAGAAAGGAAACTAAGTAAAAATGGCAGACAGCTTAGAACATTGAAGTAAACAACAAACTGCACTTGGTAAAGCCAGTTCTAGGTGTGGTGCTCAATCTCGTGGCAAGGAAATAAAACAAGTAAATATGTCGTTTTAAAGATTGCATTAAATAAGTAGAAAGGAAATTAAGTAAAAATGGCAGACAGCTTGGAACAATGAAGTAAACAACAAACTGCACTTGGTAAAAGCCACTTTTAGGTGTGCTGCTCAATCTCGTGGCAAGGAAATAGAACAAGTAAATATGTCGTTTAAAGATTGCATTAAATAAGTAGAAAGGAAATTAAGTAAAAATGGCAGACAGCTTAGAACAATGAAGTAAACAACAAACTGCACTTGGTAAAGCCAGTTCTAGGTGTGGTGCTCAACCTCGTGGCAGGGAAATAAAACAAGTAAATATGTCGTTTAAAGATTGCATTAAATAAGAAGAAAGGAAATTAAGTAAAAATGGCAGACAGCTAAGAACAATGAAGTAAACAACAAACTGCACTTGGTAAAGCCAGTTCTAGGTGTGCTGCTCAATCTCGTGGCAAGGAAATAAAACAAGTAAATATGTCGTTTAAAAATTGCATTAAATAAGTAGAAAGGAATATAAGTAAAAATGGCAGACAGCTTGGAACAATGAAGTAATCAACAAACTGCACTTGGTAAAGCCAGTTCTAGGTGTGCTGCTCAATCTCATGCAAGGAAATAAAACAAGTAAATATGTCGTTTAAGGATTGCATTAAGTAAGTAGAAAGGAAATTATAAAAATGGCAGACAGCTTAGAACAATGAAGTAAACAACAAACTGCACTTGGTAAAGCCAGTTTTAGGTGTGGTGCTCAATCTCATGGAAAGGAAATAAAACAAGTAAATATTGTCGTTTAAAGATTGCATTAAGTAAGCAGAAAGGAAATAAGTAAAAATGGCAGACAGCTTAGAACAATGAAGTAAACAACAAACTGCACTTGATAAAGCCAGTTCTAGGGGTGGTGCTCAATCTCGTGGCAAGAAATAAAACAAGCAAATATGTCGTAAAAGATTGCATTAAATAAGTAGAAAGGAAATTAAGCAAAAATGGCAGACAGCTTGGAACAATGAAGTAAACAACAAACTGCACTTGGTAAAGCCAGTTCTAGTGTGCTGCTCAATCTCGTGGCAAGGAAATAAAACAAGCAAATATGTCGTTAAAAGATTGCATTAAATAAGTAGAAAGGAAATTAAGTATAAATGGCAGACAGCTTGGAACAATGAAATAAACAACAAACTGCACTTGGTAAAGCCAGTTCTAGGTGTGCTGCTCAATCTCTTGGCAAAGAAATAAAACAAGCAAATATGTCGTTAAAAGATTGCATTAAATAAGTAGAAAGGAAATAAGTAAAAATGGCAGACAGCTTGGAACAATGAAGTAAACAACAAACTGCACTTGGTAAAGCCAGTTTTAGGTGTGGTGCTCAATCTCGTGGCAAGGAAATAAAACAAGTAAATATGTCGTTTAAGATTGCCTTAAATAAGTAGAAAGGAAATTAAGTAAAAATGGCAGACAGCTTGGAACAATGAAGTAAACAACAAACTGCACTTGGTAAAGCCAGTTCTAGGTGTGGTGCTCAATCTCGTGGCAAGGAAATAAAACAAGCAAATATGTCGTTAAGAGATTGCAATAAATAAGTAGAAAGGAAATTAAGCAAAAATGGCAGACAGCTTGGAACAATGAAGTAAACAACAAACTGCACTTGGTAAAGCCAGTTCTAGGTGTGCTGCTCAATCTCGTGGCAGGAAATAAAACAAGCAAATATGTCGTTTAAAGATTGCATTAAATAAGTAGAAGGAAATTAAGTAAAAATGGCAGAACGTTAAAACAGTGAAGTAAACTACAAACTGCACTTGGTAAAGCCAGTTTTAGGTGTGGTGCTCAATCTCATGGAAAGGAAATAAAACAAGTAAATATGTCGTTTAAAGATTGCATTAAGTAAACAGAAAGGAAATTAAGTAAAAATGGCAGACAGCTTAGAACAATGAAGTAAACAACAAACTGCACTTGATAAAGCCAGTTCTAGGTGTGGTGCTCAATCTCGTGGCAAGGAAATAAAACAAGAAAATATGTCGTTAAAAGATTGCAATAAATAAGTAGAAAGGAAATTAAGCAAAAATGGCAGACAGCTTGGAACAATGAAGTAAACAACAAACTGCACTTGGTAAAGCCAGTTCTAGGTGTGCTGCTCAATCTCGTGGCAAGGAAATAAAACAAGCAAATATGTCGTTAAAAGATTGCATTAAATAAGTAGAAGGAAATTAAGTATAAATGGCAGACAGCTTGGAACAATGAAGTAAACAACAAACTGCACTTGGTAAAGCCAGTTCTAGGTGTGCTGCTCAATCTCGTGGCAAGGAAATAAAACAAGTAAATATGTCGTTTAAAGATTGCCTTAAATAAGTAGAAAGGAAATTAAGTAAAAATGGCAGACAGCTTGGAACAATGAAGTAAACAACAAACTGCACTTGGTAAAGCCAGTTCTAGGTGTGGTGCTCAATCTCGTGGCAAGGAAATAAAACAAGCAAATATGTCGTTAAGAGATTGCAATAAATAAGTAGAAAGGAAATTAAGCAAAAATGGCAGACAGCTTGGAACAATGAAGTAAACAACAAACTGCACTTGGTAAAGCCAGTTCTAGGTGTGCTGCTCAATCTCGTGGCAAGGAAATAAAACAAGCAAATATGTCGTTTAAAGATTGCATTAAATAAGTAGAAAGGAAATTAAGTAAAAATGGCAGAACGTTAAAACAGTGAAGTAAACTACAAACTGCACTTGGTAAAGCCAGTTTTAGGTGTGGGTGCTCAATCTCATGGAAAGGAAATAAAACAAGTAAATATGTCGTTTAAAGATTGCATTAAGTAAACAGAAAGGAAATTAAGTAAAAATGGCAGACAGCTTAGAACAATGAAGTAAACAACAAACTGCACTTGATAAGCCAGTTCTAGGTGTGGTGCTCAATCTCGTGGCAAGGAAATAAAACAAGAAAATATGTCGTTAAAAGATTGCAATAAATAAGTAGAAAGGAAATTAAGCAAAATGGCAGACAGCTTGGAACAATGAAGTAAACAACAAACTGCACTTGGTAAAGCCAGTTCTAGGTGTGCTGCTCAATCTCGTGGCAAGGAAATAAAACAAGCAAATATGTCGTTAAAAGATTGCATTAAATAAGTAGAAAGGAAATTAAGTATAAATGGCAGACAGCTTGGAACAATGAAGTAAACAACAAACTGCACTTGGTAAGCCAGTTCTAGGTGTGCTGCTCAATCTTGTGGCAAGGAAATAAAACAAGCAAATATGTCGTTAAAAGATTGCATTAAATAAGTAGAAAGGAAATTAAGTAAAAATGGCAGACAGCTTGGAACAATGAAGTAAACAACAAACTGCACTTGGTAAAGCCAGTTCTAGGTGTGCTGCTCAATCTCATGGCAAGGAAATAAAACAAGTGAATATGTCGTTTAAAGATTTCATTAAGTAAGTAGAAAGGAAATTAAGTAAAAATGGCAGACAGCTTAGAACAATGAAGTAAACAACAAACTGCACTTGGTAAAGCCAGTCTAGTGTGGTGCTCAATCTCGTGGCAAGGAAATAAAACAAGTAAATATGTCGTTTAAAGATTGCCTTAAATAAGTAGAAAGGAAATTAAGTAAAAATGGCAGACAGCTTGGAACAATGAAGTAAACAACAAACTGCACTTGGTAAAGCCAGTTCTAGGTGTGCTGCTCAATCTCGTGGCAAGGAATAAAACAAGTAAATATGTCGTTTAAAGATTGCAACAAATAAGTAGAAAGGAAATAAGTAAAAATGGCAGACAGCTTAGAACAATGAAGTAAACAACAAACAGCACTTGGTAAAGCCAGTTCTAGGTGTGGTGCTCAATCTCGTGGAAAGGAAATAAAACAAGTAAATATGTCGTTTTAAAGATTGCATTAAATAAGTAGAAAGAAATTAAGTAAAAATGGCAGAACGTTTAAAACAGTGAAGTAAACTACAAACTGCACTTGGTAAAGCCAGTTCTAGGTGTGCTGCTCAATCTCGTGGCAACGAAATAAAACAAGTAAATATGTCGTTCAAAGATTGCATTAAATAAGTAGAAAGGAAATTAAGTAAAAATGGCAGACAGCTTAGAACAATGAAGTAAACAACAAACTGCACTTGGTAAAGCCAGTTCTAGGTGTGCTGCTCAATATCGTGGCAAGGAAATTAAACAAGTAAATATGTCGTTAAAAGATTGCATTAAATACGTAGAAAGGAAATTAAGTAAAAATGGCAGACAGCTTAGAACAATGAAGTAAACAACAAACTGCACTTGGTAAAGCCAGTTCTAGGTGTGCTGCTCAATCTCGTGGCAAGGAAATAAAACAAGTAAATATGTCGTTTAAAGATTGCCTTAAATAAGTAGAAAGAAAATTAGGTAAAAATGGCAGACAGCTTGGAACAATGAAGTAAACAACAAACTGCACTTGGTAAAGCCAGTTCTAGGTGTGCTGCTCAATCTCGTGGCAAGGAAATAAAACAAGTAAATATGTCGTTTAAAGATTTCATTAAATAAGTAGAAAGGAAATTAGGTAAAAATGGCAGACAGCTTAGAACAATGAAGTAAACAACAAACTGCACTTGGTAAAGCCAGTTCTAGGTGTGGTGCTCAATCTCGTGGCAAGGAAATTAAAACAAGTAAATATGTCGTTTAAAGATGTTTAAAGATTGCATTAAATAAGTAGAAAGGAAATTAAGTAAAAATGGCAGAACGCTTAGAACAGTGAAGTAAACTACAAACTGCACTTGGTAAATCCAGTTCTAGGTGTGCTGCTCAATCTCGTGGCAAGGAAATAAAACAAGTAAATATGTCGTTCAAAGATTGCATTAAATAAGTAGAAAGGAAATTAAGTAAAAATGGCAGACAGCTTAGAACAATGAAGTAAACAACAAACTGCACTTGGTAAAGCCAGTTCTAGGTGTGCTGCTCAATATCGTGGCAAGGAAATTAAACAAGTAAATATGTCGTTAAAAGATTACATTAAATAAGTAGAAAGAAAATTAAGTAAAAATTGCAGACAGCTTAGAACAATGAAGTAAACAACAAACTGCACTTGGTAAAGCCAATTCTAGGTGTGCTGCTCAATCTCGTGGCAGGTAAATAAAACAAGTAAATATGTCGTTTAAAGATTGCATTAAGTAAGTAGAAAGGAAACTAAGTAAAAATGGCAGACAGCTTAGAACATTGAAGTAAACAACAAACTGCACTTGGTAAAGCCAGTTCTAGGTGTGGTGCTCAATCTCGTGGCAAGGAAATAAAACAAGTAAATATGTCGTTTAAAGATTGCATTAAATAAGTAGAAAGGAAATTAAGTAAAAATGGCAGACAGCTTGGAACAATGAAGTAAACAACAAACTGCACTTGGTAAAGCCACTTTTAGGTGTGCTGCTCAATCTCGTGGCAAGGAAATAGAACAAGTAAATATGTCGTTTAAAGATTGCATTAAATAAGTAGAAAGGAAATTAAGTAAAAATGGCAGACAGCTTAGAACAATGAAGTAAACAACAAACTGCACTTGGTAAAGCCAGTTCTAGGTGTGGTGCTCAACCTCGTGGCAGGGAAATAAAACAAGTAAATATGTCGTTTAAAGATTGCATTAAATAAGAAGAAAGGAAATTAAGTAAAAATGGCAGACAGCTAAGAACAATGAAGTAAACAACAAACTGCACTTGGTAAAGCCAGTTCTAGGTGTGCTGCTCAATCTCGTGGCAAGGAAATAAAACAAGTAAATATGTCGTTTAAAAATTGCATTAAATAAGTAGAAAGGAATATAAGTAAAAATGGCAGACAGCTTGGAACAATGAAGTAATCAACAAACTGCACTTGGTAAAGCCAGTTCTAGGTGTGCTGCTCAATCTCATGGCAAGGAAATAAAACAAGTAAATATGTCGTTTAAGGATTGCATTAAGTAAGTAGAAAGGAAATTATAAAAATGGCAGACAGCTTAGAACAATGAAGTAAACAACAAACTGCACTTGGTAAAGCCAGTTTTAGGTGTGGTGCTCAATCTCATGGAAAGGAAATAAAACAAGTAAATATGTCGTTTAAAGATTGCATTAAGTAAGCAGAAAGGAAATTAAGTAAAAATGGCAGACAGCTTAGAACAATGAAGTAAACAACAAACTGCACTTGATAAAGCCAGTTCTAGGGGTGGTGCTCAATCTCGTGGCAAGGAAATAAAACAAGCAAATATGTCGTTAAAAGATTGCATTAAATAAGTAGAAAGGAAATTAAGCAAAAATGGCAGACAGCTTGGAACAATGAAGTAAACAACAAACTGCACTTGGTAAAGCCAGTTCTAGGTGTGCTGCTCAATCTCGTGGCAAGGAAATAAAACAAGCAAATATGTCGTTAAAAGATTGCATTAAATAAGTAGAAAGGAAATTAAGTATAAATGGCAGACAGCTTGGAACAATGAAATAAACAACAAACTGCACTTGGTAAAGCCAGTTCTAGGTGTGCTGCTCAATCTCTTGGCAAAGAAATAAAACAAGCAAATATGTCGTTAAAAGATTGCATTAAATAAGTAGAAAGGAAATTAAGTAAAAATGGCAGACAGCTTGGAACAATGAAGTAAACAACAAACTGCACTTGGTAAAGCCAGTTCTAGGTGTGCTGCTCAATCTCATGGCAAGGAAATAAAACAAGTGAATATGTCGTTTAAAGATTTCATCAAGTAAGTAGAAAGGAAATTAAGCAAAAATGGCAGACAGCTTAGAACAATGAAGTAAACAACAAACTGCACTTGGTAAAGCCAGTTCTAGGTGTGGTGCTCAATCTCGTGGCAAGGAAATAAAACAAGTAAATATGTCGTTTAAAGATTGCCTTAAATAAGTAGAAAGGAAATTAGGTAAAAATGGCAGACAGCTTGGAACAATGAAGTAAACAACAAACTGCACTTGGTAAAGCCAGTTCTAGGTGTGCTGCTCAATCTCGTGGCAAGGAAATAAAACAAGTAAATATGTCGTTTAAAGATTGCAACAAATAAGTAGAAAGGAAATTAAGTAAAAATGGTACACAGCTTAGAACAATGAAGTAAACAACAAACTGCACTTGGTAAAGCCAGTTCTAGGTGTGGTGCTCAATCTCGTGGAAAGGAAATAAAACAAGTATATATGTCGTTTAAAGATTGCATTAAATAAGTAGAAAGGAAATTAAGTAAAAATGGCAGAACGTTTAAAACAGTGAAGTAAACTACAAACTGCACTTGGTAAAGCCAGTTCTAGGTGTGCTGCTCAATCTCGTGGCAAGGAAATAAAACAAGTAAATATGTCGTTTAAAGATTGCATTAAATAAGTAGAAAGGAAATTAAGTAAAAATGGCAGACAGCTTAGAACAATGAAGTAAACAACAAACTGCACTTGGTAAAGCCAGTTCTAGGTGTGCTGCTCAATATCGTGGCAAGGAAATTAAAAGAGTAAATATGTCGTTAAAAGATTGCATTAAATAAGTAGAAAGGAAATTAAGTAAAAATGGCAGACAGCTTAGAACAATGAAGTAAATAACAAACTGCACTTGGTAAAGCCAGTTCTAGGTGTGCTGCTCAATCTCGTGGCAGGGAAATAAAACAAGTAAATATGTCGTTTAAAGATTGCATTAAATAAGTAGAAAGGAAATTAAGTAAAAATGGCCGACAGCTTGGAACAATGAAGTAAACAACAAACTGCACTTGGTAAAGCCACTTCTAGGTGTGCTGCTCAATCTCGTGGCAAGGAAATAGAACAAGTAAATATGTCGTTTAAAGATTGCAATAAATAAGTAGAAAGGAAATTAAGTAAAAATGGCAGACAGCTTAGAACAATGAAGTAAACAACAAACTGCACTTGGTAAAGCCAGTTCTAGGTGTGCTGCTCAATCTCATGGCAAGGAAATAAAACAAGTGAATATGTCGTTTAAAGATTTCATCAAGTAAGTAGAAAGGAAATTAAGCAAAAATGGCAGACAGCTTAGAACAATGAAGTAAACAACAAACTGCACTTGGTAAAGCCAGTTCTAGGTGTGGTGCTCAATCTCGTGGCAAGGAAATAAAACAAGTAAATATGTCGTTTAAAGATTGCCTTAAATAAGTAGAAAGGAAATTAAGTAAAAATGGCAGACAGCTTGGAACAATGAAGTAAACAACAAACTGCACTTGGTAAAGCCAGTTCTAGGTGTGCTGCTCAATCTCATGGCAAGGAAATAAAACAAGTGAATATGTCGTTTAAAGATTTCATTAAGTAAGTAGAAAGGAAATTAAGTAAAAATGGCAGACAGCTTAGAACAATGAAGTAAACAACAAACTGCACTTGGTAAAGCCAGTTCTAGGTGTGGTGCTCAATCTCGTGGCAAGGAAATAAAACAAGTAAATATGTCGTTTAAAGATTGCCTTAAATAAGTAGAAAGGAAATTAAGTAAAAATGGCAGACAGCTTGGAACAATGAAGTAAACAACAAACTGCACTTGGTAAAGCCAGTTCTAGGTGTGCTGCTCAATCTCGTGGCAAGGAAATAAAACAAGTAAATATGTCGTTTAAAGATTGCAACAAATAAGTAGAAAGGAAATTAAGTAAAAATGGCAGACAGCTTAGAACAATGAAGTAAACAACAAACTGCACTTGGTAAAGCCAGTTCTAGGTGTGGTGCTCAATCTCGTGGAAAGGAAATAAAACAAGTAAATATGTCGTTTAAAGATTGCATTAAATAAGTAGAAAGGAAATTAAGTAAAAATGGCAGAACGTTTAAAACAGTGAAGTAAACTACAAACTGCACTTGGTAAAGCCAGTTCTAGGTGTGCTGCTCAATCTCGTGGCAACGAAATAAAACAAGTAAATATGTCGTTCAAAGATTGCATTAAATAAGTAGAAAGGAAATTAAGTAAAAATGGCAGACAGCTTAGAACAATGAAGTAAACAACAAACTGCACTTGGTAAAGCCAGTTCTAGGTGTGCTGCTCAATATCGTGGCAAGGAAATTAAACAAGTAAATATGTCGTTAAAAGATTGCATTAAATACGTAGAAAGGAAATTAAGTAAAAATGGCAGACAGCTTAGAACAATGAAGTAAACAACAAACTGCACTTGGTAAAGCCAGTTCTAGGTGTGCTGCTCAATCTCGTGGCAAGGAAATAAAACAAGTAAATATGTCGTTTAAAGATTGCCTTAAATAAGTAGAAAGAAAATTAGGTAAAAATGGCAGACAGCTTGGAACAATGAAGTAAACAACAAACTGCACTTGGTAAAGCCAGTTCTAGGTGTGCTGCTCAATCTCGTGGCAAGGAAATAAAACAAGTAAATATGTCGTTTAAAGATTTCATTAAATAAGTAGAAAGGAAATTAGGTAAAAATGGCAGACAGCTTAGAACAATGAAGTAAACAACAAACTGCACTTGGTAAAGCCAGTTCTAGGTGTGGTGCTCAATCTCGTGGCAAGGAAATAAAACAAGTAAATATGTCGTTTAAAGATTGCATTAAATAAGTAGAAAGGAAATTAAGTAAAAATGGCAGAACGCTTAGAACAGTGAAGTAAACTACAAACTGCACTTGGTAAAGCCAGTTCTAGGTGTGCTGCTCAATCTCGTGGCAAGGAAATAAAACAAGTAAATATGTCGTTCAAAGATTGCATTAAATAAGTAGAAAGGAAATTAAGTAAAAATGGCAGACAGCTTAGAACAATGAAGTAAACAACAAACTGCACTTGGTAAAGCCAGTTCTAGGTGTGCTGCTCAATATCGTGGCAAGGAAATTAAACAAGTAAATATGTCGTTAAAAGATTACATTAAATAAGTAGAAAGAAAATTAAGTAAAAATTGCAGACAGCTTAGAACAATGAAGTAAACAACAAACTGCACTTGGTAAAGCCAATTCTAGGTGTGCTGCTCAATCTCGTGGCAGGTAAATAAAACAAGTAAATATGTCGTTTAAAGATTGCATTAAGTAAGTAGAAAGGAAACTAAGTAAAAATGGCAGACAGCTTAGAACATTGAAGTAAACAACAAACTGCACTTGGTAAAGCCAGTTCTAGGTGTGGTGCTCAATCTCGTGGCAAGGAAATAAAACAAGTAAATATGTCGTTTAAAGATTGCATTAAATAAGTAGAAAGGAAATTAAGTAAAAATGGCAGACAGCTTGGAACAATGAAGTAAACAACAAACTGCACTTGGTAAAGCCACTTTTAGGTGTGCTGCTCAATCTCGTGGCAAGGAAATAGAACAAGTAAATATGTCGTTTAAAGATTGCATTAAATAAGTAGAAAGGAAATTAAGTAAAAATGGCAGACAGCTTAGAACAATGAAGTAAACAACAAACTGCACTTGGTAAAGCCAGTTCTAGGTGTGGTGCTCAACCTCGTGGCAGGGAAATAAAACAAGTAAATATGTCGTTTAAAGATTGCATTAAATAAGAAGAAAGGAAATTAAGTAAAAATGGCAGACAGCTAAGAACAATGAAGTAAACAACAAACTGCACTTGGTAAAGCCAGTTCTAGGTGTGCTGCTCAATCTCGTGGCAAGGAAATAAAACAAGTAAATATGTCGTTTAAAAATTGCATTAAATAAGTAGAAAGGAATATAAGTAAAAATGGCAGACAGCTTGGAACAATGAAGTAATCAACAAACTGCACTTGGTAAAGCCAGTTCTAGGTGTGCTGCTCAATCTCATGGCAAGGAAATAAAACAAGTAAATATGTCGTTTAAGGATTGCATTAAGTAAGTAGAAAGGAAATTATAAAAATGGCAGACAGCTTAGAACAATGAAGTAAACAACAAACTGCACTTGGTAAAGCCAGTTTTAGGTGTGGTGCTCAATCTCATGGAAAGGAAATAAAACAAGTAAATATGTCGTTAAAGATTGCATTAAGTAAGCAGAAAGGAAATTAAGTAAAAATGGCAGACAGCTTAGAACAATGAAGTAAACAACAAACTGCACTTGATAAAGCCAGTTCTAGGGGTGGTGCTCAATCTCGTGGCAAGGAAATAAAACAAGCAAATATGTCGTTAAAAGATTGCATTAAATAAGTAGAAAGGAAATTAAGCAAAAATGGCAGACAGCTTGGAACAATGAAGTAAACAACAAACTGCACTTGGTAAAGCCAGTTCTAGGTGTGCTGCTCAATCTCGTGGCAAGGAAATAAAACAAGCAAATATGTCGTTAAAAGATTGCATTAAATAAGTAGAAAGGAAATTAAGTATAAATGGCAGACAGCTTGGAACAATGAAATAAACAACAAACTGCACTTGGTAAAGCCAGTTCTAGGTGTGCTGCTCAATCTCTTGGCAAAGAAATAAAACAAGCAAATATGTCGTTAAAAGATTGCATTAAATAAGTAGAAAGGAAATTAAGTAAAAATGGCAGACAGCTTGGAACAATGAAGTAAACAACAAACTGCACTTGGTAAAGTCAGTTCTAGGTGTGCTGCTCAATCTCATGGCAAGGAAATAAAACAAGTGAATATGTCGTTTAAAGATTTCATCAAGTAAGTAGAAAGGAAATTAAGCAAAAATGGCAGACAGCTTAGAACAATGAAGTAAACAACAAACTGCACTTGGTAAAGCCAGTTCTAGGTGTGGTGCTCAATCTCGTGGCAAGGAAATAAAACAAGTAAATATGTCGTTTAAAGATTGCCTTAAATAAGTAGAAAGGAAATTAGGTAAAAATGGCAGACAGCTTGGAACAATGAAGTAAACAACAAACTGCACTTGGTAAAGCCAGTTCTAGGTGTGCTGCTCAATCTCGTGGCAAGGAAATAAAACAAGTAAATATGTCGTTTAAAGATTGCAACAAATAAGTAGAAAGGAAATTAAGTAAAAATGGTACACAGCTTAGAACAATGAAGTAAACAACAAACTGCACTTGGTAAAGCCAGTTCTAGGTGTGGTGCTCAATCTCGTGGCAAGGAAATAAAACAAGTAAATATGTCGTTTAAAGATTGCCTTAAATAAGTAGAAAGGAAATTAAGTAAAAATGGCAGACAGCTTGGAACAATGAAGTAAACAACAAACTGCACTTGGTAAAGCCAGTTCTAGGTGTGCTGCTCAATCTCATGGCAAGGAAATAAAACAAGTGAATATGTCGTTTAAAGATTTCATTAAGTAAGTAGAAAGGAAATTAAGTAAAAATGGCAGACAGCTTAGAACAATGAAGTAAACAACAAACTGCACTTGGTAAAGCCAGTTCTAGGTGTGGTGCTCAATCTCGTGGCAAGGAAATAAAACAAGTAAATATGTCGTTTAAAGATTGCCTTAAATAAGTAGAAAGGAAATTAAGTAAAAATGGCAGACAGCTTGGAACAATGAAGTAAACAACAAACTGCACTTGGTAAAGCCAGTTCTAGGTGTGCTGCTCAATCTCGTGGCAAGGAAATAAAACAAGTAAATATGTCGTTTAAAGATTGCAACAAATAAGTAGAAAGGAAATTAAGTAAAAATGGCAGACAGCTTAGAACAATGAAGTAAACAACAAACTGCACTTGGTAAAGCCAGTTCTAGGTGTGGTGCTCAATCTCGTGGAAAGGAAATAAAACAAGTAAATATGTCGTTTAAAGATTGCATTAAATAAGTAGAAAGGAAATTAAGTAAAAATGGCAGAACGTTTAAAACAGTGAAGTAAACTACAAACTGCACTTGGTAAAGCCAGTTCTAGGTGTGCTGCTCAATCTCGTGGCAACGAAATAAAACAAGTAAATATGTCGTTCAAAGATTGCATTAAATAAGTAGAAAGGAAATTAAGTAAAAATGGCAGACAGCTTAGAACAATGAAGTAAACAACAAACTGCACTTGGTAAAGCCAGTTCTAGGTGTGCTGCTCAATATCGTGGCAAGGAAATTAAACAAGTAAATATGTCGTTAAAAGATTGCATTAAATACGTAGAAAGGAAATTAAGTAAAAATGGCAGACAGCTTAGAACAATGAAGTAAACAACAAACTGCACTTGGTAAAGCCAGTTCTAGGTGTGCTGCTCAATCTCGTGGCAAGGAAATAAAACAAGTAAATATGTCGTTTAAAGATTGCCTTAAATAAGTAGAAAGAAAATTAGGTAAAAATGGCAGACAGCTTGGAACAATGAAGTAAACAACAAACTGCACTTGGTAAAGCCAGTTCTAGGTGTGCTGCTCAATCTCGTGGCAAGGAAATAAAACAAGTAAATATGTCGTTTAAAGATTTCATTAAATAAGTAGAAAGGAAATTAGGTAAAAATGGCAGACAGCTTAGAACAATGAAGTAAACAACAAACTGCACTTGGTAAAGCCAGTTCTAGGTGTGGTGCTCAATCTCGTGGCAAGGAAATAAAACAAGTAAATATGTCGTTTAAAGATTGCATTAAATAAGTAGAAAGGAAATTAAGTAAAAATGGCAGAACGCTTAGAACAGTGAAGTAAACTACAAACTGCACTTGGTAAAGCCAGTTCTAGGTGTGCTGCTCAATCTCGTGGCAAGGAAATAAAACAAGTAAATATGTCGTTCAAAGATTGCATTAAATAAGTAGAAAGGAAATTAAGTAAAAATGGCAGACAGCTTAGAACAATGAAGTAAACAACAAACTGCACTTGGTAAAGCCAGTTCTAGGTGTGCTGCTCAATATCGTGGCAAGGAAATTAAACAAGTAAATATGTCGTTAAAAGATTACATTAAATAAGTAGAAAGAAAATTAAGTAAAAATTGCAGACAGCTTAGAACAATGAAGTAAACAACAAACTGCACTTGGTAAAGCCAATTCTAGGTGTGCTGCTCAATCTCGTGGCAGGTAAATAAAACAAGTAAATATGTCGTTTAAAGATTGCATTAAGTAAGTAGAAAGGAAACTAAGTAAAAATGGCAGACAGCTTAGAACATTGAAGTAAACAACAAACTGCACTTGGTAAAGCCAGTTCTAGGTGTGGTGCTCAATCTCGTGGCAAGGAAATAAAACAAGTAAATATGTCGTTTAAAGATTGCATTAAATAAGTAGAAAGGAAATTAAGTAAAAATGGCAGACAGCTTGGAACAATGAAGTAAACAACAAACTGCACTTGGTAAAGCCACTTTTAGGTGTGCTGCTCAATCTCGTGGCAAGGAAATAGAACAAGTAAATATGTCGTTTAAAGATTGCATTAAATAAGTAGAAAGGAAATTAAGTAAAAATGGCAGACAGCTTAGAACAATGAAGTAAACAACAAACTGCACTTGGTAAAGCCAGTTCTAGGTGTGGTGCTCAACCTCGTGGCAGGGAAATAAAACAAGTAAATATGTCGTTTAAAGATTGCATTAAATAAGAAGAAAGGAAATTAAGTAAAAATGGCAGACAGCTAAGAACAATGAAGTAAACAACAAACTGCACTTGGTAAAGCCAGTTCTAGGTGTGCTGCTCAATCTCGTGGCAAGGAAATAAAACAAGTAAATATGTCGTTTAAAAATTGCATTAAATAAGTAGAAAGGAATATAAGTAAAAATGGCAGACAGCTTGGAACAATGAAGTAATCAACAAACTGCACTTGGTAAAGCCAGTTCTAGGTGTGCTGCTCAATCTCATGGCAAGGAAATAAAACAAGTAAATATGTCGTTTAAGGATTGCATTAAGTAAGTAGAAAGGAAATTATAAAAATGGCAGACAGCTTAGAACAATGAAGTAAACAACAAACTGCACTTGGTAAAGCCAGTTTTAGGTGTGGTGCTCAATCTCATGGAAAGGAAATAAAACAAGTAAATATGTCGTTAAAGATTGCATTAAGTAAGCAGAAAGGAAATTAAGTAAAAATGGCAGACAGCTTAGAACAATGAAGTAAACAACAAACTGCACTTGATAAAGCCAGTTCTAGGGGTGGTGCTCAATCTCGTGGCAAGGAAATAAAACAAGCAAATATGTCGTTAAAAGATTGCATTAAATAAGTAGAAAGGAAATTAAGCAAAAATGGCAGACAGCTTGGAACAATGAAGTAAACAACAAACTGCACTTGGTAAAGCCAGTTCTAGGTGTGCTGCTCAATCTCGTGGCAAGGAAATAAAACAAGCAAATATGTCGTTAAAAGATTGCATTAAATAAGTAGAAAGGAAATTAAGTATAAATGGCAGACAGCTTGGAACAATGAAATAAACAACAAACTGCACTTGGTAAAGCCAGTTCTAGGTGTGCTGCTCAATCTCTTGGCAAAGAAATAAAACAAGCAAATATGTCGTTAAAAGATTGCATTAAATAAGTAGAAAGGAAATTAAGTAAAAATGGCAGACAGCTTGGAACAATGAAGTAAACAACAAACTGCACTTGGTAAAGCCAGTTCTAGGTGTGCTGCTCAATCTCATGGCAAGGAAATAAAACAAGTGAATATGTCGTTTAAAGATTTCATCAAGTAAGTAGAAAGGAAATTAAGCAAAAATGGCAGACAGCTTAGAACAATGAAGTAAACAACAAACTGCACTTGGTAAAGCCAGTTCTAGGTGTGGTGCTCAATCTCGTGGCAAGGAAATAAAACAAGTAAATATGTCGTTTAAAGATTGCCTTAAATAAGTAGAAAGGAAATTAGGTAAAAATGGCAGACAGCTTGGAACAATGAAGTAAACAACAAACTGCACTTGGTAAAGCCAGTTCTAGGTGTGCTGCTCAATCTCGTGGCAAGGAAATAAAACAAGTAAATATGTCGTTTAAAGATTGCAACAAATAAGTAGAAAGGAAATTAAGTAAAAATGGTACACAGCTTAGAACAATGAAGTAAACAACAAACTGCACTTGGTAAAGCCAGTTCTAGGTGTGGTGCTCAATCTCGTGGAAAGGAAATAAAACAAGTATATATGTCGTTTAAAGATTGCATTAAATAAGTAGAAAGGAAATTAAGTAAAAATGGCAGAACGTTTAAAACAGTGAAGTAAACTACAAACTGCACTTGGTAAAGCCAGTTCTAGGTGTGCTGCTCAATCTCGTGGCAAGGAAATAAAACAAGTAAATATGTCGTTTAAAGATTGCATTAAATAAGTAGAAAGGAAATTAAGTAAAAATGGCAGACAGCTTAGAACAATGAAGCAAACAACAAACTGCACTTGGTAAAGCCAGTTCTAGGTGTGCTGCTCAATATCGTGGCAAGGAAATTAAAAGAGTAAATATGTCGTTAAAAGATTGCATTAAATAAGTAGAAAGGAAATTAAGTAAAAATGGCAGACAGCTTAGAACAATGAAGTAAATAACAAACTGCACTTGGTAAAGCCAGTTCTAGGTGTGCTGCTCAATCTCGTGGCAGGGAAATAAAACAAGTAAATATGTCGTTTAAAGATTGCATTAAATAAGTAGAAAGGAAATTAAGTAAAAATGGCCGACAGCTTGGAACAATGAAGTAAACAACAAACTGCACTTGGTAAAGCCACTTCTAGGTGTGCTGCTCAATCTCGTGGCAAGGAAATAGAACAAGTAAATATGTCGTTTAAAGATTGCAATAAATAAGTAGAAAGGAAATTAAGTAAAAATGGCAGACAGCTTAGAACAATGAAGTAAACAACAAACTGCACTTGGTAAAGCCAGTTCTAGGTGTGGTGCTCAATCTCGTGGCAGGGAAATAAAACAAGTAAATATGCCGTTTAAAGATTGCATTAAGTAAGTAGAAAGGAAATTATAAAAATGGCAGACAGCTTAGAACAATGAAGTAAACTACAAACTGCACTTGGTAAAGCCAGTTCTAGGTGTGCTGCTCAATCTCGTGGCAAGGAAATAAAACAAGTAAATATGTCGTTAAAAGATTGCATTAAATAAGTAGAAAGGAAATTAAGTAAAAATGGCAGACAGCTTAGAACAATGAAGTAAACAACAAACTGCACTTGGTAAAGCCAGTTCTAGGTGTGCTGCTCAATCTCGTGGCAAGGAAATAAAACAAGCAAATATGTCGTTAAAAGATTGCATTAAATAAGTAGAAAGGAAATTAAGTATAAATGGCAGACAGCTTGGAACAATGAAGTAAACAACAAACTGCACTTGGTAAAGCCAGTTCTAGGTGTGCTGCTCAATCTTGTGGCAAGGAAATAAAACAAGCAAATATGTCGTTAAAAGATTGCATTAAATAAGTAGAAAGGAAATTAAGTAAAAATGGCAGACAGCTTAGAACAATGAAGTAAACAACAAACTGCACTTGGTAAAGCCAGTTCTAGGTGTGCTGCTCAATCTCATGGCAAGGAAATAAAACAAGTGAATATGTCGTTTAAAGATTTCATTAAGTAAGTAGAAAGGAAATTAAGTAAAAATGGCAGACAGCTTAGAACAATGAAGTAAACAACAAACTGCACTTGGTAAAGCCAGTTCTAGGTGTGGTGCTCAATCTCGTGGCAAGGAAATAAAACAAGTAAATATGTCGTTTAAAGATTGCCTTAAATAAGTAGAAAGGAAATTAAGTAAAAATGGCAGACAGCTTGGAACAATGAAGTAAACAACAAACTGCACTTGGTAAAGCCAGTTCTAGGTGTGCTGCTCAATCTCGTGGCAAGGAAATAAAACAAGTAAATATGTCGTTTAAAGATTGCAACAAATAAGTAGAAAGGAAATTAAGTAAAAATGGCAGACAGCTTAGAACAATGAAGTAAACAACAAACTGCACTTGGTAAAGCCAGTTCTAGGTGTGGTGCTCAATCTCGTGGAAAGGAAATAAAACAAGTAAATATGTCGTTTAAAGATTGCATTAAATAAGTAGAAAGGAAATTAAGTAAAAATGGCAGAACGTTTAAAACAGTGAAGTAAACTACAAACTGCACTTGGTAAAGCCAGTTCTAGGTGTGCTGCTCAATCTCGTGGCAACGAAATAAAACAAGTAAATATGTCGTTCAAAGATTGCATTAAATAAGTAGAAAGGAAATTAAGTAAAAATGGCAGACAGCTTAGAACAATGAAGTAAACAACAAACTGCACTTGGTAAAGCCAGTTCTAGGTGTGCTGCTCAATATCGTGGCAAGGAAATTAAACAAGTAAATATGTCGTTAAAAGATTGCATTAAATAAGTAGAAAGGAAATTAAGTAAAAATGGCAGACAGCTTAGAACAATGAAGTAAACAACAAACTGCACTTGGTAAAGCCAGTTCTAGGTGTGCTGCTCAATCTCGTGGCAGGGAAATAAAACAAGTAAATATGTCGTTTAAAGATTGCATTAAATAAGTAGAAAGGAAATTAAGTAAAAATGGCAGACAGCTTGGAACAATGAAGTAAACAACAAACTGCACTTGGTAAAGCCACTTCTAGGTGTGCTGCTCAATCTCGTGGCAAGGAAATAGAACAAGTAAATATGTCGTTTAAAGATTGCATTAAATAAGTTGAAAGGAAATTAAGTAAAAATGGCAGACAGCTTAGAACAATGAAGTAAACAACAAACTGCACTTGGTAAAGCCAGTTCTAGGTGTGGTGCTCAATCTCGTGGCAGGGAAATAAAACAAGTAAATATGTCGTTTACAGATTGCATTAAGTAAGTAGAAAGGAAATTATAAAAATGGCAGACAGCTTAGAACAATGAAGTAAACAACAAACTGCACTTGGTAAAGCCAGTTTTAGGTGTGGTGCTCAATCTCATGGAAAGGAAATAAAACAAGTAAATATGTCGTTTAAAGATTGCATTAAGTAAACAGAAAGGAAATTAAGTAAAAATGGCAGACAGCTTAGAACAATGAAGTAAACAACAAACTGCACTTGATAAAGCCAGTTCTAGGTGTGGTGCTCAATCTCGTGGCAAGGAAATAAAACAAGCAAATATGTCGTTAAAAGATTGCAATAAATAAGTAGAAAGGAAATTAAGCAAAAATGGCAGACAGCTTGGAACAATGAAGTAAACAACAAACTGCACTTGGTAAAGCCAGTTCTAGGTGTGCTGCTCAATCTCGTGGCAAGGAAATAAAACAAGCAAATATGTCGTTAAAAGATTGCATTAAATAAGTAGAAAGGAAATTAAGTATAAATGGCAGACAGCTTGGAACAATGAAGTAAACAACAAACTGCACTTGGTAAAGCCAGTTCTAGGTGTGCTGCTCAATCTTGTGGCAAGGAAATAAAACAAGCAAATATGTCGTTAAAAGATTGCATTAAATAAGTAGAAAGGAAATTAAGTAAAAATGGCAGACAGCTTGGAACAATGAAGTAAACAACAAACTGCACTTGGTAAAGCCAGTTCTAGGTGTGCTGCTCAATCTCATGGCAAGGAAATAAAACAAGTGAATATGTCGTTTAAAGATTTCATTAAGTAAGTAGAAAGGAAATTAAGTAAAAATGGCAGACAGCTTAGAACAATGAAGTAAACAACAAACTGCACTTGGTAAAGCCAGTTCTAGGTGTGGTGCTCAATCTCGTGGCAAGGAAATAAAACAAGTAAATATGTCGTTTAAAGATTGCCTTAAATAAGTAGAAAGGAAATTAAGTAAAAATGGCAGACAGCTTGGAACAATGAAGTAAACAACAAACTGCACTTGGTAAAGCCAGTTCTAGGTGTGCTGCTCAATCTCGTGGCAAGGAAATAAAACAAGTAAATATGTCGTTTAAAGATTGCAACAAATAAGTAGAAAGGAAATTAAGTAAAAATGGCAGACAGCTTAGAACAATGAAGTAAACAACAAACTGCACTTGGTAAAGCCAGTTCTAGGTGTGGTGCTCAATCTCGTGGAAAGGAAATAAAACAAGTAAATATGTCGTTTAAAGATTGCATTAAATAAGTAGAAAGGAAATTAAGTAAAAATGGCAGAACGTTTAAAACAGTGAAGTAAACTACAAACTGCACTTGGTAAAGCCAGTTCTAGGTGTGCTGCTCAATCTCGTGGCAACGAAATAAAACAAGTAAATATGTCGTTCAAAGATTGCATTAAATAAGTAGAAAGGAAATTAAGTAAAAATGGCAGACAGCTTAGAACAATGAAGTAAACAACAAACTGCACTTGGTAAAGCCAGTTCTAGGTGTGCTGCTCAATATCGTGGCAAGGAAATTAAACAAGTAAATATGTCGTTAAAAGATTGCATTAAATAAGTAGAAAGGAAATTAAGTAAAA
Organism: Amblyomma americanum; assembly: GCF_052857255.1. Classification (NCBI taxonomy): domain Eukaryota; kingdom Metazoa; phylum Arthropoda; class Arachnida; order Ixodida; family Ixodidae; genus Amblyomma; species Amblyomma americanum. The sequence goes on along the minus strand of NW_027526487.1, from coordinate 213,734 downwards.
ATGGCAGACAGCTTAGAACAATGAAGTAAACAACAAACTGCACTTGGTAAAGCCAGTTCTAGGTGTGCTGCTCAATCTCGTGGCAAGGAAATAAAACAAGTAAATATGTCGTTTAAAGATTGCCTTAAATAAGTAGAAAGAAAATTAGGTAAAAATGGCAGACAGCTTGGAACAATGAAGTAAACAACAAACTGCACTTGGTAAAGCCAGTTCTAGGTGTGCTGCTCAATCTCGTGGCAAGGAAATAAAACAAGTAAATATGTCGTTTAAAGATTTCATTAAATAAGTAGAAAGGAAATTAGGTAAAAATGGCAGACAGCTTAGAACAATGAAGTAAACAACAAACTGCACTTGGTAAAGCCAGTTCTAGGTGTGGTGCTCAATCTCGTGGCAAGGAAATAAAACAAGTAAATATGTCGTTTAAAGATTGCATTAAATAAGTAGAAAGGAAATTAAGTAAAAATGGCAGAACGCTTAGAACAGTGAAGTAAACTACAAACTGCACTTGGTAAAGCCAGTTCTAGGTGTGCTGCTCAATCTCGTGGCAAGGAAATAAAACAAGTAAATATGTCGTTCAAAGATTGCATTAAATAAGTAGAAAGGAAATTAAGTAAAAATGGCAGACAGCTTAGAACAATGAAGTAAACAACAAACTGCACTTGGTAAAGCCAGTTCTAGGTGTGCTGCTCAATATCGTGGCAAGGAAATTAAACAAGTAAATATGTCGTTAAAAGATTACATTAAATAAGTAGAAAGGAAATTAAGTAAAAATTGCAGACAGCTTAGAACAATGAAGTAAACAACAAACTGCACTTGGTAAAGCCAATTCTAGGTGTGCTGCTCAATCTCGTGGCAGGTAAATAAAACAAGTAAATATGTCGTTTAAAGATTGCATTAAGTAAGTAGAAAGGAAACTAAGTAAAAATGGCAGACAGCTTAGAACATTGAAGTAAACAACAAACTGCACTTGGTAAAGCCAGTTCTAGGTGTGGTGCTCAATCTCGTGGCAAGGAAATAAAACAAGTAAATATGTCGTTTAAAGATTGCATTAAATAAGTAGAAAGGAAATTAAGTAAAAATGGCAGACAGCTTGGAACAATGAAGTAAACAACAAACTGCACTTGGTAAAGCCACATTTAGGTGTGCTGCTCAATCTCGTGGCAAGGAAATAAAACAAGCAAATATGTCGTTTAAAGATTGCATTAAGTAAGTAGAAAGGAAATTATAAAAATGGCAGACAGCTTAGAACAATGAAGTAAACAACAAACTGCACTTGGTAAAGCCAGTTCTAGGTGTGCTGCTCAATCTCGTGGCAAGGAAATAAAACAAGTAAATATGTCGTTTAAAAATTGCATTAAATAAGTAGAAAGGAATATAAGTAAAAATGGCAGACAGCTTGGAACAATGAAGTAATCAACAAACTGCACTTGGTAAAGCCAGTTCTAGGTGTGCTGCTCAATCTCATGGCAAGGAAATAAAACAAGTAAATATGTCGTTTAAGGATTGCATTAAGTAAGTAGAAAGGAAATTACAAAAATGGCAGACAGCTTAGAACAATGAAGTAAACAACAAACTGCACTTGGTAAAGCCAGTTTTAGGTGTGGTGCTCAATCTCATGGAAAGGAAATAAAACAAGTAAATATGTCGTTTAAAGATTGCATTAAGTAAGCAGAAAGGAAATTAAGTAAAAATGGCAGACAGCTTAGAACAATGAAGTAAACAACAAACTGCACTTGATAAAGCCAGTTCTAGGGGTGGTGCTCAATCTCGTGGCAAGGAAATAAAACAAGCAAATATGTCGTTAAAAGATTGCATTAAATAAGTAGAAAGGAAATTAAGCAAAAATGGCAGACAGCTTGGAACAATGAAGTAAACAACAAACTGCACTTGGTAAAGCCAGTTCTAGGTGTGCTGCTCAATCTCGTGGCAAGGAAATAAAACAAGCAAATATGTCGTTAAAAGATTGCATTAAATAAGTAGAAAGGAAATTAAGTATAAATGGCAGACAGCTTGGAACAATGAAATAAACAACAAACTGCACTTGGTAAAGCCAGTTCTAGGTGTGCTGCTCAATCTCGTGGCAAGGAAATAAAACAAGCAAATATGTCGTTAAAAGATTGCATTAAATAAGTAGAAAGGAAATTAAGTAAAAATGGCAGACAGCTTGGAACAATGAAGTAAACAACAAACTGCACTTGGTAAAGCCAGTTCTAGGTGTGCTGCTCAATCTCATGGCAAGGAAATAAAACAAGTGAATATGTCGTTTAAAGATTTCATCAAGTAAGTAGAAAGGAAATTAAGTAAAAATGGCAGACAGCTTGGAACAATGAAGTAAACAACAAACTGCACTTGGTAAAGCCACTTCTAGGTGTGCTGCTCAATCTCGTGGCAAGGAAATAGAACAAGTAAATATGTCGTTTAAAGATTGCATTAAATAAGTTGAAAGGAAATTAAGTAAAAATGGCAGACAGCTTAGAACAATGAAGTAAACAACAAACTGCACTTGGTAAAGCCAGTTCTAGGTGTGGTGCTCAATCTCGTGGCAGGGAAATAAAACAAGTAAATATGTCGTTTACAGATTGCATTAAGTAAGTAGAAAGGAAATTATAAAAATGGCAGACAGCTTAGAACAATGAAGTAAACAACAAACTGCACTTGGTAAAGCCAGTTTTAGGTGTGGTGCTCAATCTCATGGAAAGGAAATAAAACAAGTAAATATGTCGTTTAAAGATTGCATTAAGTAAACAGAAAGGAAATTAAGTAAAAATGGCAGACAGCTTAGAACAATGAAGTAAACAACAAACTGCACTTGATAAAGCCAGTTCTAGGTGTGGTGCTCAATCTCGTGGCAAGGAAATAAAACAAGCAAATATGTCGTTAAAAGATTGCAATAAATAAGTAGAAAGGAAATTAAGCAAAAATGGCAGACAGCTTGGAACAATGAAGTAAACAACAAACTGCACTTGGTAAAGCCAGTTCTAGGTGTGCTGCTCAATCTCGTGGCAAGGAAATAAAACAAGCAAATATGTCGTTAAAAGATTGCATTAAATAAGTAGAAAGGAAATTAAGTATAAATGGCAGACAGCTTGGAACAATGAAGTAAACAACAAACTGCACTTGGTAAAGCCAGTTCTAGGTGTGCTGCTCAATCTTGTGGCAAGGAAATAAAACAAGCAAATATGTCGTTAAAAGATTGCATTAAATAAGTAGAAAGGAAATTAAGTAAAAATGGCAGACAGCTTGGAACAATGAAGTAAACAACAAACTGCACTTGGTAAAGCCAGTTCTAGGTGTGCTGCTCAATCTCATGGCAAGGAAATAAAACAAGTGAATATGTCGTTTAAAGATTTCATTAAGTAAGTAGAAAGGAAATTAAGTAAAAATGGCAGACAGCTTAGAACAATGAAGTAAACAACAAACTGCACTTGGTAAAGCCAGTTCTAGGTGTGGTGCTCAATCTCGTGGCAAGGAAATAAAACAAGTAAATATGTCGTTTAAAGATTGCCTTAAATAAGTAGAAAGGAAATTAAGTAAAAATGGCAGACAGCTTGGAACAATGAAGTAAACAACAAACTGCACTTGGTAAAGCCAGTTCTAGGTGTGCTGCTCAATCTCGTGGCAAGGAAATAAAACAAGTAAATATGTCGTTTAAAGATTGCAACAAATAAGTAGAAAGGAAATTAAGTAAAAATGGCAGACAGCTTAGAACAATGAAGTAAACAACAAACTGCACTTGGTAAAGCCAGTTCTAGGTGTGGTGCTCAATCTCGTGGAAAGGAAATAAAACAAGTAAATATGTCGTTTAAAGATTGCATTAAATAAGTAGAAAGGAAATTAAGTAAAAATGGCAGAACGTTTAAAACAGTGAAGTAAACTACAAACTGCACTTGGTAAAGCCAGTTCTAGGTGTGCTGCTCAATCTCGTGGCAACGAAATAAAACAAGTAAATATGTCGTTCAAAGATTGCATTAAATAAGTAGAAAGGAAATTAAGTAAAAATGGCAGACAGCTTAGAACAATGAAGTAAACAACAAACTGCACTTGGTAAAGCCAGTTCTAGGTGTGCTGCTCAATATCGTGGCAAGGAAATTAAACAAGTAAATATGTCGTTAAAAGATTGCATTAAATAAGTAGAAAGGAAATTAAGTAAAAATGGCAGACAGCTTAGAACAATGAAGTAAACAACAAACTGCACTTGGTAAAGCCAGTTCTAGGTGTGCTGCTCAATCTCGTGGCAAGGAAATAAAACAAGTAAATATGTCGTTTAAAGATTGCCTTAAATAAGTAGAAAGAAAATTAGGTAAAAATGGCAGACAGCTTGGAACAATGAAGTAAACAACAAACTGCACTTGGTAAAGCCAGTTCTAGGTGTGCTGCTCAATCTCGTGGCAAGGAAATAAAACAAGTAAATATGTCGTTTAAAGATTTCATTAAATAAGTAGAAAGGAAATTAGGTAAAAATGGCAGACAGCTTAGAACAATGAAGTAAACAACAAACTGCACTTGGTAAAGCCAGTTCTAGGTGTGGTGCTCAATCTCGTGGCAAGGAAATAAAACAAGTAAATATGTCGTTTAAAGATTGCATTAAATAAGTAGAAAGGAAATTAAGTAAAAATGGCAGAACGCTTAGAACAGTGAAGTAAACTACAAACTGCACTTGGTAAAGCCAGTTCTAGGTGTGCTGCTCAATCTCGTGGCAAGGAAATAAAACAAGTAAATATGTCGTTCAAAGATTGCATTAAATAAGTAGAAAGGAAATTAAGTAAAAATGGCAGACAGCTTAGAACAATGAAGTAAACAACAAACTGCACTTGGTAAAGCCAGTTCTAGGTGTGCTGCTCAATATCGTGGCAAGGAAATTAAACAAGTAAATATGTCGTTAAAAGATTACATTAAATAAGTAGAAAGGAAATTAAGTAAAAATTGCAGACAGCTTAGAACAATGAAGTAAACAACAAACTGCACTTGGTAAAGCCAATTCTAGGTGTGCTGCTCAATCTCGTGGCAGGTAAATAAAACAAGTAAATATGTCGTTTAAAGATTGCATTAAGTAAGTAGAAAGGAAACTAAGTAAAAATGGCAGACAGCTTAGAACATTGAAGTAAACAACAAACTGCACTTGGTAAAGCCAGTTCTAGGTGTGGTGCTCAATCTCGTGGCAAGGAAATAAAACAAGTAAATATGTCGTTTAAAGATTGCATTAAATAAGTAGAAAGGAAATTAAGTAAAAATGGCAGACAGCTTGGAACAATGAAGTAAACAACAAACTGCACTTGGTAAAGCCACATTTAGGTGTGCTGCTCAATCTCGTGGCAAGGAAATAAAACAAGCAAATATGTCGTTTAAAGATTGCATTAAGTAAGTAGAAAGGAAATTATAAAAATGGCAGACAGCTTAGAACAATGAAGTAAACAACAAACTGCACTTGGTAAAGCCAGTTCTAGGTGTGCTGCTCAATCTCGTGGCAAGGAAATAAAACAAGTAAATATGTCGTTTAAAAATTGCATTAAATAAGTAGAAAGGAATATAAGTAAAAATGGCAGACAGCTTGGAACAATGAAGTAATCAACAAACTGCACTTGGTAAAGCCAGTTCTAGGTGTGCTGCTCAATCTCATGGCAAGGAAATAAAACAAGTAAATATGTCGTTTAAGGATTGCATTAAGTAAGTAGAAAGGAAATTATAAAAATGGCAGACAGCTTAGAACAATGAAGTAAACAACAAACTGCACTTGGTAAAGCCAGTTTTAGGTGTGGTGCTCAATCTCATGGAAAGGAAATAAAACAAGTAAATATGTCGTTTAAAGATTGCATTAAGTAAGCAGAAAGGAAATTAAGTAAAAATGGCAGACAGCTTAGAACAATGAAGTAAACAACAAACTGCACTTGATAAAGCCAGTTCTAGGGGTGGTGCTCAATCTCGTGGCAAGGAAATAAAACAAGCAAATATGTCGTTAAAAGATTGCATTAAATAAGTAGAAAGGAAATTAAGCAAAAATGGCAGACAGCTTGGAACAATGAAGTAAACAACAAACTGCACTTGGTAAAGCCAGTTCTAGGTGTGCTGCTCAATCTCGTGGCAAGGAAATAAAACAAGCAAATATGTCGTTAAAAGATTGCATTAAATAAGTAGAAAGGAAATTAAGTATAAATGGCAGACAGCTTGGAACAATGAAATAAACAACAAACTGCACTTGGTAAAGCCAGTTCTAGGTGTGCTGCTCAATCTCGTGGCAAGGAAATAAAACAAGCAAATATGTCGTTAAAAGATTGCATTAAATAAGTAGAAAGGAAATTAAGTAAAAATGGCAGACAGCTTGGAACAATGAAGTAAACAACAAACTGCACTTGGTAAAGCCAGTTCTAGGTGTGCTGCTCAATCTCATGGCAAGGAAATAAAACAAGTGAATATGTCGTTTAAAGATTTCATCAAGTAAGTAGAAAGGAAATTAAGCAAAAATGGCAGACAGCTTAGAACAATGAAGTAAACAACAAACTGCACTTGGTAAAGCCAGTTCTAGGTGTGGTGCTCAATCTCGTGGCAAGGAAATAAAACAAGTAAATATGTCGTTTAAAGATTGCCTTAAATAAGTAGAAAGGAAATTAGGTAAAAATGGCAGACAGCTTGGAACAATGAAGTAAACAACAAACTGCACTTGGTAAAGCCAGTTCTAGGTGTGTTGCTCAATCTCGTTTCAAGGAAATAAAACAAGTAAATATGTCGTTTAAAGATTGCAACAAATAAGTAGAAAGGAAATTAAGTAAAAATGGTACACAGCTTAGAACAATGAAGTAAACAACAAACTGCACTTGGTAAAGCCAGTTCTAGGTGTGGTGCTCAATCTCGTGGAAAGGAAATAAAACAAGTATATATGTCGTTTAAAGATTGCATTAAATAAGTAGAAAGGAAATTAAGTAAAAATGGCAGAACGTTTAAAACAGTGAAGTAAACTACAAACTGCACTTGGTAAAGCCAGTTCTAGGTGTGCTGCTCAATCTCGTGGCAAGGAAATAAAACAAGTAAATATGTCGTTTAAAGATTGCATTAAATAAGTAGAAAGGAAATTAAGTAAAAATGGCAGACAGCTTAGAACAATGAAGTAAACAACAAACTGCACTTGGTAAAGCCAGTTCTAGGTGTGCTGCTCAATATCGTGGCAAGGAAATTAAAAGAGTAAATATGTCGTTAAAAGATTGCATTAAATAAGTAGAAAGGAAATTAAGTAAAAATGGCAGACAGCTTAGAACAATGAAGTAAACAACAAACTGCACTTGGTAAAGCCAGTTCTAGGTGTGCTGCTCAATCTCGTGGCAGGGAAATAAAACAAGTAAATATGTCGTTTAAAGATTGCATTAAATAAGTAGAAAGGAAATTAAGTAAAAATGGCCGACAGCTTGGAACAATGAAGTAAACAACAAACTGCACTTGGTAAAGCCACTTCTAGGTGTGCTGCTCAATCTCGTGGCAAGGAAATAGAACAAGTAAATATGTCGTTTAAAGATTGCAATAAATAAGTAGAAAGGAAATTAAGTAAAAATGGCAGACAGCTTAGAACAATGAAGTAAACAACAAACTGCACTTGGTAAAGCCAGTTCTAGGTGTGGTGCTCAATCTCGTGGCAGGGAAATAAAACAAGTAAATATGTCGTTTAAAGATTGCATTAAGTAAGTAGAAAGGAAATTATAAAAATGGCAGACAGCTTAGAACAATGAAGTAAACAACAAACTGCACTTGGTAAAGCCAGTTTTAGGTGTGGTGCTCAACCTCATGGAAAGGAAATAAAACAAGTAAATATGTCGTTTAAAGATTGCATTAAGTAAGCAGAAAGGAAATAAGTAAAAATGGCAGACAGCTTAGAACAATGAAGTAAACAACAAACTGCACTTGATAAAGCCAGTTCTAGGTGTGGGGCTCAATCTCGTGGCAAGGAAATAAAACAAGCAAATATGTCGTTAAAAGATTGCATTAAATAAGTAGAAAGGAAATTAAGCAAAAATGGCAGACAGCTTGGAACAATGAAGTAAACAACAAACTGCACTTGGTAAAGCCAGTTCTAGGTGTGCTGCTCAATCTCGTGGCAAGGAAATAAAACAAGCAAATATGTCGTTAAAAGATTGCATTAAATAAGTAGAAAGGAAATTAAGTATAAATGGCAGACAGCTTGGAACAATGAAGTAAACAACAAACTGCACTTGGTAAAGCCAGTTCTAGGTGTGCTGCTCAATCTTGTGGCAAGGAAATAAAACAAGCAAATATGTCGTTAAAAGATTGCATTAAATAAGTAGAAAGGAAGTTAAGTAAAAATGGCAGACAGCTTGGAACAATGAAGTAAACAACAAACTGCACTTGGTAAAGCCAGTTCTAGGTGTGCTGCTCAATCTCATGGCAAGGAAATAAAACAAGTGAATATGTCGTTTAAAGATTTCATTAAGTAAGTAGAAAGGAAATTAAGTAAAGATGGCAGACAGCTTAGAACAATGAAGTAAACAACAAACTGCACTTGGTAAAGCCAGTTCTAGGTGTGGTGCTCAATCTCGTGGCAAGGAAATAAAACAAGTAAATATGTCGTTTAAAGATTGCCTTAAATAAGTAGAAAGGAAATTAAGTAAAAATGGCAGACAGCTTGGAACAATGAAGTAAACAACAAACTGCACTTGGTAAAGCCAGTTCTAGGTGTGCTGCTCAATCTCGTGGCAAGGAAATAAAACAAGTAAATATGTCGTTTAAAGATTGCAACAAATAAGTAGAAAGAAAATTAACAAAAATGGCAGACAGCTTAGAACAATGAAGTAAACAACAAACTGCACTTGGTAAAGCCAGTTCTAGGTGTGGTGCTCAATCTCGTGGAAAGGAAATAAAACAAGTAAATATGTCGTTTAAAGATTGCATTAAATAAGTAGAAAGGAAATTAAGTAAAAATGGCAGAACGTTTAAAACAGTGAAGTAAACTACAAACTGCACTTGGTAAAGCCAGTTCTAGGTGTGCTGCTCAATCTCGTGGCAAGGAAATAAAACAAGTAAATATGTCGTTCAAAGATTGCATTAAATAAGTAGAAAGGAAATTAAGTAAAAATGGCAGACAGCTTAGAACAATGAAGTAAACAACAAACTGCACTTGGTAAAGCCAGTTCTAGGTGTGCTGCTCAATATCGTGGCAAGGAAATAAACAAGTAAATATGTCGTTAAAAGATTGCATTAAATAAGTAGAAAGGAAATTAAGTAAAAATGGCAGACAGCTTAGAACAATGAAGTAAACAACAAACTGCACTTGGTAAAGCCAGTTCTAGGTGTGCTGCTCAATCTCGTGGCAGGGAAATAAAACAAGTAAATATGTCGTTTAAAGATTGCATTAAGTAAGTAGAAAGGAAACTAAGTAAAAATGGCAGACAGCTTAGAACAATGAAGTAAACAACAAACTGCACTTGGTAAAGCCAGTTCTAGGTGTGGTGCTCAATCTCGTGGCAAGGAAATAAAACAAGTAAATATGTCGTTTAAAGATTGCATTAAATAAGTAGAAAGGAAATTAAGTAAAAATGGCAGACAGCTTGGAACAATGAAGTAAACAACAAACTGCACTTGGTAAAGCCACTTCTAGGTGTGCTGCTCAATCTCGTGGCAAGGAAATAGAACAAGTAAATATGTCGTTTAAAGATTGCATTAAATAAGTAGAAAGGAAATTAAGTAAAAATGGCAGACAGCTTAGAACAATGAAGTAAACAACAAACTGCACTTGGTAAAGCCAGTTCTAGGTGTGGTGCTCAATCTCGTGGCAGGGAAATAAAACAAGTAAATATGTCGTTTAAAGATTGCATTAGGAAGAAGAAAGGAAATAAGTAAAAATGGCAGACAGCTTAGAACAATGAAGTAAACAACAAACTGCACTTGGTAAAGCCAGTTCTAGGTGTGCTGCTCAATCTCGTGGCAAGGAAATAAAACAAGTAAATATGTCGTTTAAAGATTGCATTAAATAAGTAGAAAGGAAATTAAGTAAAAATGGCAGACAGCTTGGAACAATGAAGTAAACAACAAACTGCACTTGGTAAAGCCAGTTCTAGGTGTGCTGCTCAATCTCGTGGCAAGGAAATAAAACAAGTAAATATGTCGTTTAAAGATTGCATTAAATAAGTAGAAAGGAAATTAAGTAAAAATGGCAGACAGCTTAGAACAATGAAGTAAACAACAAACTGCACTTGGTAAAGCCAGTTCTAGGTGTGCTGCTCAATCTCGTGGCAAGGAAATAAAACAAGTAAATATGACGTTTAAAGATTGCATTAAATAGGTTGAAAGGAAATTAAGTAAAAATGGCAGACAGCTTAGAACAATGAAGTAAACAACAAACTGCACTTGGTAAAGCCAGTTCTAGGTGTGCTGCTCAATCTCGTGGCAAGGAAATAAAACAAGTAAATATGTCGTTTAAAGATTGCATTAAATAAGTAGAAAGGAAATTAAGTAAAAATGGCAGACAGCTTAGAACAATGAAGTAAACAACAAACTGCACTTGGTAAAGCCAGTTCTAGGTGTGGTGCTCAATCTCGTGGCAGGGAAATAACACAAGTAAATATGTCGTTTAAAGATTGCATTAAATAAGTAGAAAGAAAATTAAGTAAAAATGGCAGACAGCTTGGAACAATGAAGTAAACAACAAACTGCACTTGGTAAAGCCAGTTCTAGGTGTGCTGCTCAATCTCATGGCAAGGAAATAAAACAAGTAAATATGTCGTTTAAAGATTGCATTAAGTAAGTAGAAAGGAAATTATAAAAATGGCAGACAGCTTAGAACAATGAAGTAAACAACAAACTGCACTTGGTAAAGCCAGTTTTAGTTGTGGTGCTCAATCTCATAGCGAGGAAATAAAACAAGTAAATATGTCGTTTAAAGATTGCATTAGGTAACCAGAAAGAAAATTAAGTAAAAATGGCCGACAGCTTAGAACAATGAAGTAAACAACAAACTGCACTTGATAAAGCCAGTTCTAGGTGTGGAGCTCAATCTTGTGGCAAGGAAATAAAACAAGCAAATATGTCGTTAAAAGATTGCAATAAATAAGTAGAAAGGAAATTAAGTAAAAATGGCAGACAGCTTAGAACAATGAAGTAAACAACAAACTGCACTTGGTAAAGCCAGTTCTAGGTGTGCTGCTCAATCTCGTGGCAAGGAAATAAAACAAGCAAATATGTCGTTAAAAGATTGCATTAAATAAGTAGAAAGGAAATTAAGTAAAAATGGCAGACAGCTTGGAACAATGAAGTAAACAACAAACTGCACTTGGTAAAGCCAGTTCTAGGTGTGCTGCTCAATCTCGTGGCAAGCAAATAAAACGAGCAAATCTGTCGTTAAAAGATTGCATTAAATAAGTAGAAAGGAAATTAAGTAAAAATGGCAGACAGCTTGGAACAATGAAGTAAACAACAAACTGCACTTGGTAATGCCAGTTCTAGGTGTGCTGCTCAATCTCATGGCAAGGAAATAAAACAAGTGAATATGTCGTTTAAAGATTGCCTTAAATAAGTAGAAAGGAAATTAAGTAAAAATGGCAGACAGCTTGGAACAATGAAGTAAACAACAAACTGCACTTGGTAAAGCCAGTTCTAGGTGTGCTGCTCAATCTCGTGGCAAGGAAATAAAACAAGTAAATATGTCGTTTAAAGATTGCATTAAATAAGTAGAAAGGAAATTAAGTATAAATGGCAGACAGCTTGGAACAATGAAGTAAACAACAAACTGCACTTGGTAAAGCCAGGTCTAGGTGTGCTGCTCAATCTCGTGGCAAGGAAATAAAACAAGTAAATATGTCGTTTAAAGATTGCATTAAATAAGTAGAAAGGAAATTAAGTAAAAATGGCAGACAGCTTAGAACAATGAAGTAAACAACAAACTGCACTTGGTAAAGCCAGTTCTAGGTGTGCTGCTCAATCTCGTGGCAAGGAAATAAAACAAGTAAATATGTCGCTTAAAGATTGCATTAAATAAGTAGAAAGGAAATTAAGTAAAAATGGCAGACAGCTTAGAACAATGAAGTAAACAACAAACTGCACTTGGTAAAGCCAGTTCTAGGTGTGCTGCTCAATCTCGTGGCAAGGAAATAAAACAAGTAAATATGTCGTTTAAAGATTGCATTAAATAAGTAGAAAGGAAATTATAAAAATGGCAGACAGCTTAGAACAATGAAGTAAACAACAAACTGCACTTGGTAAAGCCAGTTTTAGGTGTGGTGCTCAATCTCATGGCAAGGAAATAAAACAAGTAAATATGTCGTTTAAAGATTGCATTAAGTAAGCAGAAAGGAAATTAAGTAAAAATGGCAGACAGCTTGGAACAATGAAGTAAACAACAAACTGCACTTGATAAAGCCAGTTCTAGGTGTGGTGCTCAATCTTGTGGCAAGGAAATAAAACAAGCAAATATGTCGTTAAAAGATTGCAATTAATAAGGAAATTAAGTAAAAATGGCAGACAGCTTGGAACAATGAAGTAAACAACAAACTGCACTTGGTAAAGCCAGTTCTAGGTGTGCTGCTCAATTTCGTGGCAAGGAAATAAAACAAGCAAATATGTCGTTAAAAGATTGCGTTAAATAAGTAGAAAGGAAATTAAGTAAAAATGGCAGACAGCTTGGAACAATGAAGTAAACAACAAACTGCACTTGGTAAAGCCAGTTCTAGGTGTGCTGCTCAATCTCGTGGCAAGGAAATAAAACAAGCAAATATGTCGTTAAAAGATTGCATTAAATAAGTAGAAAGGAAATTAAGTAAAAATGGCAGACAGCTTGGAACAATGAAGTAAACAACAAACTGCACTTGGTAAAGCCAGTTCTAGGTGTGCTGCTCAATCTCGTGGCAAGGAAATAAAACGAGCAAATCTGTCGTTAAAAGATTGCATTAAATAAGTAGAAAGGAAATTAAGTAAAAATGGCAGACAGCTTGGAACAATGAAGTAAACAACAAACTTCACTTGGTAATGCCAGTTCTAGGTGTGCTGCTCAATCTCATGGCAAGGAAATAAAACAAGTGAATATGTCGTTTAAAGATTGCCTTAAATAAGTAGAAAGGAAATTAAGTAAAAATGGCAGACAGCTTGGAACAATGAAGTAAACAACAAACTGCACTTGGTAAAGCCAGTTCTAGGTGTGCTGCTCAATCTCGTGGCAAGGAAATAAAACAAGTAAATATGTCGTTTAAAGATTGCATTAAATAAGTAGAAAGGAAATTAAGTATAAATGGCAGACAGCTTGGAACAATGAAGTAAACAACAAACTGCACTTGGTAAAGCCAGTTCTAGGTGTGCTGCTCAATCTCGTGGCAAGGAAATAAAACAAGCAAATATGTCGTTAAAAGATTGCATTAAATAAGTAGAAAGGAAATTAAGTAAAAATGGCAGACAGCTTAGAACAATGAAGTAAACAACAAACTGCACTTGGTAAAGCCAGTTCTAGGTGTGGTGCTCAATCTCGTGGCAAGGAAATAAAACAAGTAAATATGTCGTTTAAAGATTGCATTAAATAAGTAGAAAGGAAATTAAGTAAAAATGGCAGACAGCTTAGAACAATGAAGTAAACAAAAAACTGCACTTGGTAAAGCCAGTTCTAGGTGTGGTGCTCAATCACGTGGCTAGGAAATAAAACAAGTAAATATGTCGTTTAAAGATTGCATTAAATAAGTAGAAAGGAAATTAAGCAAAAATGGCAGACAGCTTGGAACAATGAAGTAAACAACAAACTGCACTTGGTAAAGCCAGTTCTAGGTGTGCTGCGCAATCTCGTGGCAAGGAAATAAAACAAGTAAATATGTCGTTTAAAGATTGCATTAAATAAGTAGAATGGAAATTAAGTAAAAATGGCAGACAGCTTAGAACAATGAAGTAAAAAACAAACTGCACTTGGTAAAGCCAGTTCTAGGTGTGGTGCTCAATCTCGTGGCAGGGAAATAAAACAAGTAAATATGTCTTTTAAAGATAGCATTAAATAAGTAGAAAGGAAATTAGGTAAAAATGGCAGACAGCTTAGAACAATGAAGTAAACAACAAACTGCACTTGGTAAAGCCAGTTCTAGGTGTGCTGCTCAATCTCGTGGCGAGGAAATAAAACAAGTAAATATGTCGTTCAAAGATTGCATTAAATAAGTAGAAAGGAAATTAAGTAAAAATGGCAGACAGCTTGGAACAATGAAGTAAACAACAAACTGCACTTGGTAAAGCAAGTTCTAGGTGTGCTGCTCAATCTCGTGGCAAGGAAATAAAACAAGTAAATATGTCGTTTAAAGATTGCATTAAATAAGTAGAAAGGAAATTAAGTAAAAATGGCAGACAGCTTAGAACAATGAAGTAAACAACAAACTGCACTTATTAAAGCCAGTTCTAGGTGTGCTGCTCAATCTCGTGGCATGAAAATAAAACAAGTAAATATGTCGTTTAAAGATTGCAATAAATAAGTAGAAAGGAAATTATAAAAATGGCAGACAGCTTAGAACAATGATGTAAACAACAAACTGCACTTGGTAAAGCCAGTTTTAGGTGTGGTGCTCAATCTCATGGCAAGGAAATAAAACAAGTAAATATGTCGTTTAAAGATTGCATTAAGTAAGCAGAAAGGAAATTAAGTAAAAATGGCAGACAGCTTGGAACAATGAAGTAAACAACAAACTGCACTTGGTAAAGCCAGTTCTAGGTGTGCAGCTCAATCTCATGGCAAGGAAATAAAACAAGTAATTATGTCGTTTAAAGATTGCATTAAGTAAGTAGAAATGAAATTATAAAAATGGCAGACAGCTTAGAACAATGAAGTAAACAACAAACTGCACTTGGTAAAGCCAGTTTTAGGTGTGGTGCTCAATCTCATAGCAAGGAAATAAAACAAGTAAATATGTCGTTTAAAGATTGCAATAAGTAAGCAGAAAGGAAATTAAGTAAAAATGGCAGACAGCTTAGAACAATGAAGTAAACAACAAACTGCACTTGATAAAGCCAGTTTTAGGTGTGGTGCTCAATCTTGTGGCAAGGAAATAAAACAAGCAAATATGTCGTTAAAAGATTGCAATAAATAAGTAGAAAGGAAATTAAGTAAAAATGGCAGACAGCTTGGAACAATGAAGTAAACAACAAACTGCACTTGGTAAAGCCAGTTCTAGGTGTGCTGCTCAATCTCGTGGCAAGGAAATAAAACAAGCAAATATGTCGTTTAAAGATTGCATTAAATAAGTAGAAAGGAAATTAAGTATAAATGGCAGACAGCTTGGAACAATGAAGTAAACAACAAACTGCACTTGGTAAAGCCAGTTCTAGGTGTGCTGCTCAATCTCGTGGCAAGAAAATAAAACAAGCAAATATGTCGTTAAAAGATTGCATTAAATAAGTAGAAAGGAAATTAAGTAAAAATGGCAGACAGCTTGGAACAATGAAGTAAACAACAAACTGCACTTGGTAAAGCCAGTTCTAGGTGTGCTGCTCAATCTCGTGGCAAGGAAATAAAACAAGTAAATATGTCGTTTAAAGATTGCATTAAATAAATAAAGGAAATTAAGTAAAAATGGCAGACAGCTTGGAACAATGAAGTAAACAACAAACTGCACTTGGTAAAGCCAGTTCTAGGTGTGCTGCTCAATCTCGTGGCAAGGAAATAAAACAAGTAAATATGTCGTTTAAAGATTGCATTAAATAAGTAGAAAGGAAATTAAGTAAAAATGGCAGACAGCTTAGAACAATGAAGTAAACAACAAACTGCACTTGGTAAAGCCAGTTCTAGGTGTGGTGCTCAATCTCGTGGCAAGGAAATAAAACAAGTAAATATGTCGTTTAAAGATTGCATTAAATAAGTAGAAAGGAAATTAAGTAAAAATGGCAGAACGCTTAGAACAGTGAAGTAATCTACAAACTGCACTTGGTAAAGCCAGTTCTAGGTGTGCTGCTCAATCTCGTGGCAAGGAAATAAAACAAGTAAATATATCGTTCAAAGATTTCATTAAGTAAGTAGAAAGGAAATTAAGTAAAAATGGCAGACAGCTTAGAACAATGAAGTAAACAACAAACTGCACTTGGTAAAGCCAGTTCTAGGTGTGGTGCTCAATCTCGTGGCAAGGAAATAAAACAAGTAAATATGTCGTTTAAAGATTGCCTTAAATAAGTAGAAAGAAAATTAAGTAAAAATGGCAGACAGCTTGGAACAATGAAGTAAACAACAAACTGCACTTGGTAAAGCCAGTTCTAGGTGTGCTGCTCAATCTCGTGGCAAGGAAATAAAACAAGTAAATATGTCGTTTAAAGATTGCATTAAATAAGTAGAAAGGAAATTAAGTAAAAATGGCAGACAGCTTAGAACAATGAAGTAAACAACAAACTGCACTTGGTAAAGCCAGTTCTAGGTGTGGTGCTCAATCTCGTGGCAAGGAAATAAAACAAGTAAATATGTCGTTTAAAGATTGCATTAAATAAGTAGAAAGGAAATTAAGTAAAAATGGCAGAACGCTTAGAACAGTGAAGTAAACTACAAACTGCACTTGGTAAAGCCAGTTCTAGGTGTGCTGCTCAATCTCGTGGCAAGGAAATAAAACAAGTAAATATGTCGTTCAAAGATTGCATTAAATAAGTAGAAAGGAAATTAAGTAAAAATGGCAGACAGCTTAGAACAATGAAGTAAACAACAAACTGCACTTGGTAAAGCCAGTTCTAGGTGTGCTGCTCAATATCGTGGCAAGGAAATATAAACAAGTAAATATGTCGTTAAAAGATCACATTAAATAAGTAGAAAGGAAATTAAGTAAAAATGGCAGACAGCTTAGAACAATGAAGTAAACAACAAACTGCACTTGGTAAAGCCAGTTCTAGGTGTGCTGCTCAATCTCGTGGCAAGGAAATAAAACAAGTAAATATGTCGTTTAAAGATTGCATTAAGTAAGTAGAAAGGAAATTATAAAAATGGCAGACAGCTTAGAACAATGAAGTAAACAACAAACTGCACTTGGTAAAGCCAGTTCTAGGTGTGCTGCTCAATCTCGTGGCAAGGAAATAAAACAAGTAAATATGTCGTTTAAAAATTGCATTAAATAAGTAGAAAGGAAATTAAGTAAAAATGGCAGACAGCTTGGAACAATGAGGTAAACAACAAACTGCACTTGGTAAAGCCAGTTCTAGGTGTGCTGCTCAATCTCATGGCAAGGAAATAAAACAAGTAAATATGTCGTTTAAGGATTGCATTAAGTAAGTAGAAAGGAAATTATAAAAATGGCAGACAGCTTAGAACAATGAAGTAAACAACAAACTGCACTTGGTAAAGCCAGTTCTAGGTGTGCTGCTCAATCTCGTGGCAAGGAAATAAAACAAGCAAATATGTCGTTAAAAGATTGCATTAAATAAGTAGAAAGGAAATTAAGTATAAATGGCAGAGAGCTTGGAACAATGAAGTAAACAACAAACTGCACTTGGTAAAGCCAGTTCTAGGTGTGCTGCTCAATCTCGTGGCAAGGAAATAAAACAAGCAAATATGTCGTTAAAAGATTGCATTAAATAAGTAGAAAGGAAATTAAGTAAAAATGGCAGACAGCTTGGAACAATGAAGTAAACAACAAACTGCACTTGGTAAAGCCAGTTCTAGGTGTGCTGCTCAATCTAATGGCAAGGAAATAAAACAAGTGAATATGTCGTTTAAAGATTTCATCAAGTAAGTAGAAAGGAAATTAAGCAAAAATGGCAGACAGCTTAGAACAATGAAGTAAACAACAAACTGCACTTGGTAAAGCCAGTTCTAGGTGTGGTGCTCAATCTCGTGGCAAGGAAATAAAACAAGTCAATATGTCGTTTAAAGATTGCCTTAAATAAGTAGAAAGGAAATTAAGTAAAAATGGCACACAGCTTGGAACAATGAAGTAAACAACAAACTGCACTTGGTAAAGCCAGTTCTAGGTGTGCTGCTCAATCTCGTGGCAAGGAAATAAAACAAGTAAATATGTCGTTTAAAGATTGCAACAAATAAGTAGAAAGGAAATTAAGTAAAAATGGCAGACAGCTTAGAACAATGAAGTAAACAACAAACTGCACTTGGTAAAGCCAGTTCTAGGTGTGGTGCTCAATCTCGTGGAAAGGAAATAAAACAAGTAAATATGTCGTTTAAAGATTGCATTAAATAAGTAGAAAGGAAATTAAGTAAAAATGGCAGAACGTTTAAAACAGTGAAGTAAACTACAAACTGCACTTGGTAAAGCCAGTTCTAGGTGTGCTGCTCAATCTCGTGGCAAGGAAATAAAACAAGTAAATATGTCGTTCAAAGATTGCATTAAATAAGTAGAAAGGAAATTAAGTAAAAATGGCAGACAGCTTAGAACAATGAAGTAAACAACAAACTGCACTTGGTAAGGCCAGTTCTAGGTGTGCTGCTCAATATCGTGGAAAGGAAATTAAACAAGTAAATATGTCGTTAAAAGATTGCATTAAATAAGTAGAAAGGAAATTAAGTAAAAATGGCAGACAGCTTAGAACAATGAAGTAAACAACAAACTGCACTTGGTAAAGCCAGTTCTAGGTGTGCTGCTCAATCTCGTGGCAGGGAAATAAAACAAGTAAATATGTCGTTTAAAGATTGCATTAAATAAGTAGAAAGGAAATTAAGTAAAAATGGCAGACAGCTTGGAACAATGAAGTAAACAACAAACTGCACTTGGTAAAGCCACTTCTAGGTGTGCTGCTCAATCTCGTGGCAAGGAAATAGAACAAGTAAATATGTCGTTTAAAGATTGCATTAAATAAGTTGAAAGGAAATTAAGTAAAAATGGCAGACAGCTTAGAACAATGAAGTAAACAACAAACTGCACTTGGTAAAGCCAGTTCTAGGTGTGGTGCTCAATCTCGTGGCAGGGAAATAAAACAAGTAAATATGTCGTTTAAAGATTGCATTAAGTAAGTAGAAAGGAAATTATAAAAATGGCAGACAGCTTAGAACAATGAAGTAAACAACAAACTGCACTTGGTAAAGCCAGTTTTAGGTGTGGTGCTCAATCTCATGGAAAGGAAATAAAACAAGTAAATATGTCGTTTAAAGATTGCATTAAGTAAACAGAAAGGAAATTAAGTAAAAATGGCAGACAGCTTAGAACAATGAAGTAAACAACAAACTGCACTTGATAAAGCCAGTTCTAGGTGTGGTGCTCAATCTCGTGGCAAGGAAATAAAACAAGCAAATATGTCGTTAAAAGATTGCAATAAATAAGTAGAAAGGAAATTAAGCAAAAATGGCAGACAGCTTGGAACAATGAAGTAAACAACAAACTGCACTTGGTAAAGCCAGTTCTAGGTGTGCTGCTCAATCTCGTGGCAAGGAAATAAAACAAGCAAATATGTCGTTAAAAGATTGCATTAAATAAGTAGAAAGGAAATTAAGTATAAATGGCAGACAGCTTGGAACAATGAAGTAAACAACAAACTGCACTTGGTAAAGCCAGTTCTAGGTGTGCTGCTCAATCTTGTGGCAAGGAAATAAAACAAGCAAATATGTCGTTAAAAGATTGCATTAAATAAGTAGAAAGGAAATTAAGTAAAAATGGCAGACAGCTTGGAACAATGAAGTAAACAACAAACTGCACTTGGTAAAGCCAGTTCTAGGTGTGCTGCTCAATCTCATGGCAAGGAAATAAAACAAGTGAATATGTCGTTTAAAGATTTCATTAAGTAAGTAGAAAGGAAATTAAGTAAAAATGGCAGACAGCTTAGAACAATGAAGTAAACAACAAACTGCACTTGGTAAAGCCAGTTCTAGGTGTGGTGCTCAATCTCGTGGCAAGGAAATAAAACAAGTAAATATGTCGTTTAAAGATTGCCTTAAATAAGTAGAAAGGAAATTAAGTAAAAATGGCAGACAGCTTGGAACAATGAAGTAAACAACAAACTGCACTTGGTAAAGCCAGTTCTAGGTGTGCTGCTCAATCTCGTGGCAAGGAAATAAAACAAGTAAATATGTCGTTTAAAGATTGCAACAAATAAGTAGAAAGAAAATTAAGTAAAAATGGCAGACAGCTTAGAACAATGAAGTAAACAACAAACTGCACTTGGTAAAGCCAGTTCTAGGTGTGGTGCTCAATCTCGTGGAAAGGAAATAAAACAAGTAAATATGTCGTTTAAAGATTGCATTAAATAAGTAGAAAGGAAATTAAGTAAAAATGGCAGAACGTTTAAAACAGTGAAGTAAACTACAAACTGCACTTGGTAAAGCCAGTTCTAGGTGTGCTGCTCAATCTCGTGGCAACGAAATAAAACAAGTAAATATGTCGTTCAAAGATTGCATTAAATAAGTAGAAAGGAAATTAAGTAAAAATGGCAGACAGCTTAGAACAATGAAGTAAACAACAAACTGCACTTGGTAAAGCCAGTTCTAGGTGTGCTGCTCAATATCGTGGCAAGGAAATTAAACAAGTAAATATGTCGTTAAAAGATTGCATTAAATAAGTAGAAAGGAAATTAAGTAAAAATGGCAGACAGCTTAGAACAATGAAGTAAACAACAAACTGCACTTGGTAAAGCCAGTTCTAGGTGTGCTGCTCAATCTCGTGGCAAGGAAATAAAACAAGTAAATATGTCGTTTAAAGATTGCCTTAAATAAGTAGAAAGAAAATTAGGTAAAAATGGCAGACAGCTTGGAACAATGAAGTAAACAACAAACTGCACTTGGTAAAGCCAGTTCTAGGTGTGCTGCTCAATCTCGTGGCAAGGAAATAAAACAAGTAAATATGTCGTTTAAAGATTTCATTAAATAAGTAGAAAGGAAATTAGGTAAAAATGGCAGACAGCTTAGAACAATGAAGTAAACAACAAACTGCACTTGGTAAAGCCAGTTCTAGGTGTGGTGCTCAATCTCGTGGCAAGAAAATAAAACAAGTAAATATGTCGTGTAAATATTGCATTAAATAAGTAGAAAGGAAATTAAGTAAAAATGGCAGAACGCTTAGAACAGTGAAGTAAACTACAAACTGCACTTGGTAAAGCCAGTTCTAGGTGTGCTGCTCAATCTCGTGGCAAGGAAATAAAACAAGTAAATATGTCGTTCAAAGATTGCATTAAATAAGTAGAAAGGAAATTAAGTAAAAATGGCAGACAGCTTAGAACAATGAAGTAAACAACAAACTGCACTTGGTAAAGCCAGTTCTAGGTGTGCTGCTCAATATCGTGGCAAGGAAATTAAACAAGTAAATATGTCGTTAAAAGATTACATTAAATAAGTAGAAAGGAAATTAAGTAAAAATGGCAGACAGCTTAGAACAATGAAGTAAACAACAAACTGCACTTGGTAAAGCCAGTTCTAGGTGTGCTGCTCAATCTCGTGGCAGGTAAATAAAACAAGTAAATATGTCGTTTAAAGATTGCATTAAGTAAGTAGAAAGGAAACTAAGTAAAAATGGCAGACAGCTTAGAACATTGAAGTAAACAACAAACTGCACTTGGTAAAGCCAGTTCTAGGTGTGGTGCTCAATCTCGTGGCAAGGAAATAAAACAAGTAAATATGTCGTTTAAAGATTGCATTAAATAAGTAGAAAGGAAATTAAGTAAAAATGGCAGACAGCTTGGAACAATGAAGTAAACAACAAACTGCACTTGGTAAAGCCACTTTTAGGTGTGCTGCTCAATCTCGTGGCAAGGAAATAAAACAAGCAAATATGTCGTTTAAAGATTGCATTAAGTAAGTAGAAAGGAAATTATAAAAATGGCAGACAGCTTAGAACAATGAAGTAAACAACAAACTGCACTTGGTAAAGCCAGTTCTAGGTGTGCTGCTCAATCTCGTGGCAAGGAAATAAAACAAGTAAATATGTCGTTTAAAAATTGCATTAAATAAGTAGAAAGGAATATAAGTAAAAATGGCAGACAGCTTGGAACAATGAAGTAATCAACAAACTGCACTTGGTAAAGCCAGTTCTAGGTGTGCTGCTCAATCTCATGGCAAGGAAATAAAACAAGTAAATATGTCGTTTAAGGATTGCATTAAGTAAGTAGAAAGGAAATTATAAAAATGGCAGACAGCTTAGAACAATGAAGTAAACAACAAACTGCACTTGGTAAAGCCAGTTCTAGGTGTGCTGCTCAATCTCGTGGCAAGGAAATAAAACAAGCAAATATGTCGTTAAAAGATTGCATTAAATAAGTAGAAAGGAAATTAAGTATAAATGGCAGACAGCTTGGAACAATGAAATAAACAACAAACTGCACTTGGTAAAGCCAGTTCTAGGTGTGCTGCTCAATCTCGTGGCAAGGAAATAAAACAAGCAAATATGTCGTTAAAAGATTGCATTAAATAAGTAGAAAGGAAATTAAGTAAAAATGGCAGACAGCTTGGAACAATGAAGTAAACAACAAACTGCACTTGGTAAAGCCAGTTCTGGGTGTGCTGCTCAATCTCATGGCAAGGAAATAAAACAAGTGAATATGTCGTTTAAAGATTTCATCAAGTAAGTAGAAAGGAAATTAAGCAAAAATGGCAGACAGCTTAAAACAATGAAGTAAACAACAAACTGCACTTGGTAAAGCCAGTTCTAGGTGTGGTGCTCAATCTTGTGGCAAGGAAATAAAACAAGTAAATATGTCGTTTAAAGATTGCCTTAAATAAGTAGAAAGGAAATTAGGTAAAAATGGCAGACAGCTTGGAACAATGAAGTAAACAACAAACTGCACTTGGTAAAGCCAGTTCTAGGTGTGCTGCTCAATCTCGTGGCAAGGAAATAAAACAAGTAAATATGTCGTTTAAAGATTGCAACAAATAAGTAGAAAGGAAATTAAGTAAAAATGGTACACAGCTTAGAACAATGAAGTAAACAACAAACTGCACTTGGTAAAGCCAGTTCTAGGTGTGGTGCTCAATCTCGTGGAAAGGAAATAAAACAAGTATATATGTCGTTTAAAGATTGCATTAAATAAGTAGAAAGGAAATTAAGTAAAAATGGCAGAACGTTTAAAACAGTGAAGTAAACTACAAACTGCACTTGGTAAAGCCAGTTCTAGGTGTGCTGCTCAATCTCGTGGCAAGGAAATAAAACAAGTAAATATGTCGTTCAAAGATTGCATTAAATAAGTAGAAAGGAAATTAAGTAAAAATGGCAGACAGCTTAGAACAATGAAGTAAACAACAAACTGCACTTGGTAAAGCCAGTTCTAGGTGTGCTGCTCAATATCGTGGCAAGGAAATTAAAAGAGTAAATATGTCGTTAAAAGATTGCATTAAATAAGTAGAAAGGAAATTAAGTAAAAATGGCAGACAGCTTAGAACAATGAAGTAAACAACAAACTGCACTTGGTAAAGCCAGTTCTAGGTGTGCTGCTCAATCTCGTGGCAGGGAAATAAAACAAGTAAATATGTCGTTTAAAGATTGCATTAAATAAGTAGAAAGGAAATTAAGTAAAAATGGCAGACAGCTTAGAACAATGAAGTAAACAACAAACTGCACTTGGTAAAGCCAGTTCTAGGTGTGCAGCTCAATCTCATGGCAAGGAAATAAAACAAGTAATTATGTCGTTTAAAGATTGCATTAAGTAAGTAGAAAGGAAATTATAAAAATGGCAGACAGCTTAGAACAATGAAGTAAACAACAAACTGCACTTGGTAAAGCCAGTTTTAGGTGTGGTGCTCAATCTCATAGCAAGGAAATAAAACAAGTAAATATGTCGTTTAAAGATTGCAATAAGTAAGCAGAAAGGAAATTAAGTAAAAATGGCAGACAGCTTAGAACAATGAAGTAAACAACAAACTGCACTTGATAAAGCCAGTTTTAGGTGTGGTGCTCAATCTTGTGGCAAGGAAATAAAACAAGCAAATATGTCGTTAAAAGATTGCAATAAATAAGTAGAAAGGAAATTAAGTAAAAATGGCAGACAGCTTGGAACAATGAAGTAAACAACAAACTGCACTTGGTAAAGCCAGTTCTAGGTGTGCTGCTCAATCTCGTGGCAAGGAAATAAAACAAGCAAATATGTCGTTTAAAGATTGCATTAAATAAGTAGAAAGGAAATTAAGTATAAATGGCAGACAGCTTGGAACAATGAAGTAAACAACAAACTGCACTTGGTAAAGCCAGTTCTAGGTGTGCTGCTCAATCTCGTGGCAAGAAAATAAAACAAGCAAATATGTCGTTAAAAGATTGCATTAAATAAGTAGAAAGGAAATTAAGTAAAAATGGCAGACAGCTTGGAACAATGAAGTAAACAACAAACTGCACTTGGTAAAGCCAGTTCTAGGTGTGCTGCTCAATCTCGTGGCAAGGAAATAAAACAAGTAAATATGTCGTTTAAAGATTGCATTAAATAAATAAAGGAAATTAAGTAAAAATGGCAGACAGCTTGGAACAATGAAGTAAACAACAAACTGCACTTGGTAAAGCCAGTTCTAGGTGTGCTGCTCAATCTCGTGGCAAGGAAATAAAACAAGTAAATATGTCGTTTAAAGATTGCATTAAATAAGTAGAAAGGAAATTAAGTAAAAATGGCAGACAGCTTAGAACAATGAAGTAAACAACAAACTGCACTTGGTAAAGCCAGTTCTAGGTGTGGTGCTCAATCTCGTGGCAAGGAAATAAAACAAGTAAATATGTCGTTTAAAGATTGCATTAAATAAGTAGAAAGGAAATTAAGTAAAAATGGCAGAACGCTTAGAACAGTGAAGTAATCTACAAACTGCACTTGGTAAAGCCAGTTCTAGGTGTGCTGCTCAATCTCGTGGCAAGGAAATAAAACAAGTAAATATGTCGTTCAAAGATTTCATTAAGTAAGTAGAAAGGAAATTAAGTAAAAATGGCAGACAGCTTAGAACAATGAAGTAAACAACAAACTGCACTTGGTAAAGCCAGTTCTAGGTGTGGTGCTCAATCTCGTGGCAAGGAAATAAAACAAGTAAATATGTCGTTTAAAGATTGCCTTAAATAAGTAGAAAGAAAATTAAGTAAAAATGGCAGACAGCTTGGAACAATGAAGTAAACAACAAACTGCACTTGGTAAAGCCAGTTCTAGGTGTGCTGCTCAATCTCGTGGCAAGGAAATAAAACAAGTAAATATGTCGTTTAAAGATTGCATTAAATAAGTAGAAAGGAAATTAAGTAAAAATGGCAGACAGCTTAGAACAATGAAGTAAACAACAAACTGCACTTGGTAAAGCCAGTTCTAGGTGTGGTGCTCAATCTCGTGGCAAGGAAATAAAACAAGTAAATATGTCGTTTAAAGATTGCATTAAATAAGTAGAAAGGAAATTAAGTAAAAATGGCAGAACGCTTAGAACAGTGAAGTAAACTACAAACTGCACTTGGTAAAGCCAGTTCTAGGTGTGCTGCTCAATCTCGTGGCAAGGAAATAAAACAAGTAAATATGTCGTTCAAAGATTGCATTAAATAAGTAGAAAGGAAATTAAGTAAAAATGGCAGACAGCTTAGAACAATGAAGTAAACAACAAACTGCACTTGGTAAAGCCAGTTCTAGGTGTGCTGCTCAATATCGTGGCAAGGAAATATAAACAAGTAAATATGTCGTTAAAAGATCACATTAAATAAGTAGAAAGGAAATTAAGTAAAAATGGCAGACAGCTTAGAACAATGAAGTAAACAACAAACTGCACTTGGTAAAGCCAGTTCTAGGTGTGCTGCTCAATCTCGTGGCAAGGAAATAAAACAAGTAAATATGTCGTTTAAAGATTGCATTAAGTAAGTAGAAAGGAAATTATAAAAATGGCAGACAGCTTAGAACAATGAAGTAAACAACAAACTGCACTTGGTAAAGCCAGTTCTAGGTGTGCTGCTCAATCTCGTGGCAAGGAAATAAAACAAGTAAATATGTCGTTTAAAAATTGCATTAAATAAGTAGAAAGGAAATTAAGTAAAAATGGCAGACAGCTTGGAACAATGAAGTAAACAACAAACTGCACTTGGTAAAGCCAGTTCTAGGTGTGCTGCTCAATCTCATGGCAAGGAAATAAAACAAGTAAATATGTCGTTTAAGGATTGCATTAAGTAAGTAGAAAGGAAATTATAAAAATGGCAGACAGCTTAGAACAATGAAGTAAACAACAAACTGCACTTGGTAAAGCCAGTTCTAGGTGTGCTGCTCAATCTCGTGGCAAGGAAATAAAACAAGCAAATATGTCGTTAAAAGATTGCATTAAATAAGTAGAAAGGAAATTAAGTATAAATGGCAGAGAGCTTGGAACAATGAAGTAAACAACAAACTGCACTTGGTAAAGCCAGTTCTAGGTGTGGTGCTCAATCTCGTGGAAAGGAAATAAAACAAGTAAATATGTCGTTTAAAGATTGCATTAAATAAGTAGAAAGGAAATTAAGTAAAAATGGCAGAACGTTTAAAACAGTGAAGTAAACTACAAACTGCACTTGGTAAAGCCAGTTCTAGGTGTGCTGCTCAATCTCGTGGCAAGGAAATAAAACAAGTAAATATGTCGTTCAAAGATTGCATTAAATAAGTAGAAAGGAAATTAAGTAAAAATGGCAGACAGCTTAGAACAATGAAGTAAACAACAAACTGCACTTGGTAAGGCCAGTTCTAGGTGTGCTGCTCAATATCGTGGAAAGGAAATTAAACAAGTAAATATGTCGTTAAAAGATTGCATTAAATAAGTAGAAAGGAAATTAAGTAAAAATGGCAGACAGCTTAGAACAATGAAGTAAACAACAAACTGCACTGGGTAAAGCCAGTTCTAGGTGTGCTGCTCAATCTCGTGGCAGGGAAATAAAACAAGTAAATATGTCGTTTAAAGATTGCATTAAATAAGTAGAAAGGAAATTAAGTAAAAATGGCAGACAGCTTGGAACAATGAAGTAAACAACAAACTGCACTTGGTAAAGCCACTTCTAGGTGTGCTGCTCAATCTCGTGGCAAGGAAATAGAACAAGTAAATATGTCGTTTAAAGATTGCATTAAATAAGTTGAAAGGAAATTAAGTAAAAATGGCAGACAGCTTAGAACAATGAAGTAAACAACAAACTGCACTTGGTAAAGCCAGTTCTAGGTGTGGTGCTCAATCTCGTGGCAGGGAAATAAAACAAGTAAATATGTCGTTTAAAGATTGCATTAAGTAAGTAGAAAGGAAATTATAAAAATGGCAGACAGCTTAGAACAATGAAGTAAACAACAAACTGCACTTGGTAAAGCCAGTTTTAGGTGTGGTGCTCAATCTCATGGAAAGGAAATAAAACAAGTAAATATGTCGTTTAAAGATTGCATTAAGTAAACAGAAAGGAAATTAAGTAAAAATGGCAGACAGCTTAGAACAATGAAGTAAACAACAAACTGCACTTGATAAAGCCAGTTCTAGGTGTGGTGCTCAATCTCGTGGCAAGGAAATAAAACAAGCAAATATGTCGTTAAAAGATTGCAATAAATAAGTAGAAAGGAAATTAAGCAAAAATGGCAGACAGCTTGGAACAATGAAGTAAACAACAAACTGCACTTGGTAAAGCCAGTTCTAGGTGTGCTGCTCAATCTCGTGGCAAGGAAATAAAACAAGCAAATATGTCGTTAAAAGATTGCATTAAATAAGTAGAAAGGAAATTAAGTATAAATGGCAGACAGCTTGGAACAATGAAGTAAACAACAAACTGCACTTGGTAAAGCCAGTTCTAGGTGTGCTGCTCAATCTTGTGGCAAGGAAATAAAACAAGCAAATATGTCGTTAAAAGATTGCATTAAATAAGTAGAAAGGAAATTAAGTAAAAATGGCAGACAGCTTGGAACAATGAAGTAAACAACAAACTGCACTTGGTAAAGCCAGTTCTAGGTGTGCTGCTCAATCTCATGGCAAGGAAATAAAACAAGTGAATATGTCGTTTAAAGATTTCATTAAGTAAGTAGAAAGGAAATTAAGTAAAAATGGCAGACAGCTTAGAACAATGAAGTAAACAACAAACTGCACTTGGTAAAGCCAGTTCTAGGTGTGGTGCTCAATCTCGTGGCAAGGAAATAAAACAAGTAAATATGTCGTTTAAAGATTGCCTTAAATAAGTAGAAAGGAAATTAAGTAAAAATGGCAGACAGCTTGGAACAATGAAGTAAACAACAAACTGCACTTGGTAAAGCCAGTTCTAGGTGTGCTGCTCAATCTCGTGGCAAGGAAATAAAACAAGTAAATATGTCGTTTAAAGATTGCAACAAATAAGTAGAAAGAAAATTAAGTAAAAATGGCAGACAGCTTAGAACAATGAAGTAAACAACAAACTGCACTTGGTAAAGCCAGTTCTAGGTGTGGTGCTCAATCTCGTGGAAAGGAAATAAAACAAGTAAATATGTCGTTTAAAGATTGCATTAAATAAGTAGAAAGGAAATTAAGTAAAAATGGCAGAACGTTTAAAACAGTGAAGTAAACTACAAACTGCACTTGGTAAAGCCAGTTCTAGGTGTGCTGCTCAATCTCGTGGCAACGAAATAAAACAAGTAAATATGTCGTTCAAAGATTGCATTAAATAAGTAGAAAGGAAATTAAGTAAAAATGGCAGACAGCTTAGAACAATGAAGTAAACAACAAACTGCACTTGGTAAAGCCAGTTCTAGGTGTGCTGCTCAATATCGTGGCAAGGAAATTAAACAAGTAAATATGTCGTTAAAAGATTGCATTAAATAAGTAGAAAGGAAATTAAGTAAAAATGGCAGACAGCTTAGAACAATGAAGTAAACAACAAACTGCACTTGGTAAAGCCAGTTCTAGGTGTGCTGCTCAATCTCGTGGCAAGGAAATAAAACAAGTAAATATGTCGTTTAAAGATTGCCTTAAATAAGTAGAAAGAAAATTAGGTAAAAATGGCAGACAGCTTGGAACAATGAAGTAAACAACAAACTGCACTTGGTAAAGCCAGTTCTAGGTGTGCTGCTCAATCTCGTGGCAAGGAAATAAAACAAGTAAATATGTCGTTTAAAGATTTCATTAAATAAGTAGAAAGGAAATTAGGTAAAAATGGCAGACAGCTTAGAACAATGAAGTAAACAACAAACTGCACTTGGTAAAGCCAGTTCTAGGTGTGGTGCTCAATCTCGTGGCAAGAAAATAAAACAAGTAAATATGTCGTGTAAATATTGCATTAAATAAGTAGAAAGGAAATTAAGTAAAAATGGCAGAACGCTTAGAACAGTGAAGTAAACTACAAACTGCACTTGGTAAAGCCAGTTCTAGGTGTGCTGCTCAATCTCGTGGCAAGGAAATAAAACAAGTAAATATGTCGTTCAAAGATTGCATTAAATAAGTAGAAAGGAAATTAAGTAAAAATGGCAGACAGCTTAGAACAATGAAGTAAACAACAAACTGCACTTGGTAAAGCCAGTTCTAGGTGTGCTGCTCAATATCGTGGCAAGGAAATTAAACAAGTAAATATGTCGTTAAAAGATTACATTAAATAAGTAGAAAGGAAATTAAGTAAAAATGGCAGACAGCTTAGAACAATGAAGTAAACAACAAACTGCACTTGGTAAAGCCAGTTCTAGGTGTGCTGCTCAATCTCGTGGCAGGTAAATAAAACAAGTAAATATGTCGTTTAAAGATTGCATTAAGTAAGTAGAAAGGAAACTAAGTAAAAATGGCAGACAGCTTAGAACATTGAAGTAAACAACAAACTGCACTTGGTAAAGCCAGTTCTAGGTGTGGTGCTCAATCTCGTGGCAAGGAAATAAAACAAGTAAATATGTCGTTTAAAGATTGCATTAAATAAGTAGAAAGGAAATTAAGTAAAAATGGCAGACAGCTTGGAACAATGAAGTAAACAACAAACTGCACTTGGTAAAGCCACTTTTAGGTGTGCTGCTCAATCTCGTGGCAAGGAAATAAAACAAGCAAATATGTCGTTTAAAGATTGCATTAAGTAAGTAGAAAGGAAATTATAAAAATGGCAGACAGCTTAGAACAATGAAGTAAACAACAAACTGCACTTGGTAAAGCCAGTTCTAGGTGTGCTGCTCAATCTCGTGGCAAGGAAATAAAACAAGTAAATATGTCGTTTAAAAATTGCATTAAATAAGTAGAAAGGAATATAAGTAAAAATGGCAGACAGCTTGGAACAATGAAGTAATCAACAAACTGCACTTGGTAAAGCCAGTTCTAGGTGTGCTGCTCAATCTCATGGCAAGGAAATAAAACAAGTAAATATGTCGTTTAAGGATTGCATTAAGTAAGTAGAAAGGAAATTATAAAAATGGCAGACAGCTTAGAACAATGAAGTAAACAACAAACTGCACTTGGTAAAGCCAGTTCTAGGTGTGCTGCTCAATCTCGTGGCAAGGAAATAAAACAAGCAAATATGTCGTTAAAAGATTGCATTAAATAAGTAGAAAGGAAATTAAGTATAAATGGCAGACAGCTTGGAACAATGAAATAAACAACAAACTGCACTTGGTAAAGCCAGTTCTAGGTGTGCTGCTCAATCTCGTGGCAAGGAAATAAAACAAGCAAATATGTCGTTAAAAGATTGCATTAAATAAGTAGAAAGGAAATTAAGTAAAAATGGCAGACAGCTTGGAACAATGAAGTAAACAACAAACTGCACTTGGTAAAGCCAGTTCTGGGTGTGCTGCTCAATCTCATGGCAAGGAAATAAAACAAGTGAATATGTCGTTTAAAGATTTCATCAAGTAAGTAGAAAGGAAATTAAGCAAAAATGGCAGACAGCTTAGAACAATGAAGTAAACAACAAACTGCACTTGGTAAAGCCAGTTCTAGGTGTGGTGCTCAATCTCGTGGCAAGGAAATAAAACAAGTAAATATGTCGTTTAAAGATTGCCTTAAATAAGTAGAAAGGAAATTAGGTAAAAATGGCAGACAGCTTGGAACAATGAAGTAAACAACAAACTGCACTTGGTAAAGCCAGTTCTAGGTGTGCTGCTCAATCTCGTGGCAAGGAAATAAAACAAGTAAATATGTCGTTTAAAGATTGCAACAAATAAGTAGAAAGGAAATTAAGTAAAAATGGTACACAGCTTAGAACAATGAAGTAAACAACAAACTGCACTTGGTAAAGCCAGTTCTAGGTGTGGTGCTCAATCTCGTGGAAAGGAAATAAAACAAGTATATATGTCGTTTAAAGATTGCATTAAATAAGTAGAAAGGAAATTAAGTAAAAATGGCAGAACGTTTAAAACAGTGAAGTAAACTACAAACTGCACTTGGTAAAGCCAGTTCTAGGTGTGCTGCTCAATCTCGTGGCAAGGAAATAAAACAAGTAAATATGTCGTTCAAAGATTGCATTAAATAAGTAGAAAGGAAATTAAGTAAAAATGGCAGACAGCTTAGAACAATGAAGTAAACAACAAACTGCACTTGGTAAAGCCAGTTCTAGGTGTGCTGCTCAATATCGTGGCAAGGAAATTAAAAGAGTAAATATGTCGTTAAAAGATTGCATTAAATAAGTAGAAAGGAAATTAAGTAAAAATGGCAGACAGCTTAGAACAATGAAGTAAACAACAAACTGCACTTGGTAAAGCCAGTTCTAGGTGTGCTGCTCAATCTCGTGGCAGGGAAATAAAACAAGTAAATATGTCGTTTAAAGATTGCATTAAATAAGTAGAAAGGAAATTAAGTAAAAATGGCAGACAGCTTAGAACAATGAAGTAAACAACAAACTGCACTTGGTAAAGCCAGTTCTAGGTGTGGTGCTCAATCTCGTGGCAGGGAAATAAAACAAGTAAATATGTCGTTTAAAGATTGCAATAAATAAGAAGAAAGGAAATTAAGTAAAAATGGCAGACAGCTTAGAACAATGAAGTAAACAACAAACTGCACTTGGTAAAGCCAGTTCTAGGTGTGCTGCTCAATCTCGTGGCAAGGAAATAAAACAAGCAAATATGTCGTTTAAAGATTGCATTAAGTAAGTAGAAAGGAAATTATAAAAATGGCAGACAGCTTAGAACAATGAAGTAAACAACAAACTGCACTTGGTAAAGCCAGTTCTAGGTGTGCTGCTCAATCTCGTGGCAAGGAAATAAAACAAGTAAATATGTCGTTTAAAAATTGCATTAAATAAGTAGAAAGGAATATAAGTAAAAATGGCAGACAGCTTGGAACAATGAAGTAATCAACAAACTGCACTTGGTAAAGCCAGTTCTAGGTGTGCTGATCAATCTCATGGCAAGGAAATAAAACAAGTAAATATGTCGTTTAAGGATTGCATTAAGTAAGTAGAAAGGAAATTATAAAAATGGCAGACAGCTTAGAACAATGAAGTAAACAACAAACTGCACTTGGTAAAGCCAGTTTTAGGTGTGGTGCTCAATCTCATGGAAAGGAAATAAAACAAGTAAATATGTCGTTTAAAGATTGCATTAAGTAAGCAGAAAGGAAATTAAGTAAAAATGGCAGACAGCTTAGAACAATGAAGCAAACAAGAAACTGCACTTGATAAAGCCAGTTCTGGGGGTGGTGCTCAATCTCGTGGCAAGGAAATAAAACAAGCAAATATGTCGTTAAAAGATTGCATTAAATAAGTAGAAAGGAAATTAAGCAAAAATGGCAGACAGCTTGGAACAATGAAGTAAACAACAAACTGCACTGGGTAAAGCCAGTTCTAGGTGTGCTGCTCAATCTCGTGGCAAGGAAATAAAACAAGCAAATATGTCGTTAAAAGATTGCATTAAATAAGTAGAAAGGAAATTAAGTATAAATGGCAGACAGCTTGGAACAATGAAATAAACAACAAACTGCACTTGGTAAAGCCAGTTCTAGGTGTGCTGCTCAATCTCGTGGCAAGGAAATAAAACAAGCAAATATGTCGTTAAAAGATTGCATTAAATAAGTAGAAAGGAAATTAAGTAAAAATGGCAGACAGCTTGGAACAATGAAGTAAACAACAAACTGCACTTGGTAAAGCCAGTTCTAGGTGTGCTGCTCAATCTCATGGCAAGGAAATAAAACAAGTGAATATGTCGTTTAAAGATTTCATCAAGTAAGTAGAAAGGAAATTAAGCAAAAATGGCAGACAGCTTAGAACAATGAAGTAAACAACAAACTGCACTTGGTAAAGCCAGTTCTAGGTGTGGTGCTCAATCTCGTGGCAAGGAAATAAAACAAGTAAATATGTCGTTTAAAGATTGCCTTAAATAAGTAGAAAGGAAATTAGGTAAAAATGGCAGACAGCTTGGAACAATGAAGTAAACAACAAACTGCACTTGGTAAAGCCAGTTCTAGGTGTGCTGCTCAATCTCGTGGCAAGGAAATAAAACAAGTAAATATGTCGTTTAAAGATTGCAACAAATAAGTAGAAAGGAAATTAAGTAAAAATAGTACACAGCTTAGAACAATGAAGTAAACAACAAACTGCACTTGGTAAAGCCAGTTCTAGGTGTGGTGCTCAATCT
Organism: Amblyomma americanum; assembly: GCF_052857255.1. Lineage (NCBI taxonomy): Eukaryota > Metazoa > Arthropoda > Arachnida > Ixodida > Ixodidae > Amblyomma > Amblyomma americanum. The sequence goes on along the minus strand of NW_027526487.1, from coordinate 180,452 downwards.
CGTGGAAAGGAAATAAAACAAGTATATATGTCGTTTAAAGATTGCATTAAATAAGTAGAAAGGAAATTAAGTAAAAATGGCAGAACGTTTAAAACAGTGAAGTAAACTACAAACTGCACTTGGTAAAGCCAGTTCTAGGTGTGCTGCTCAATCTCGTGGCAAGGAAATAAAACAAGTAAATATGTCGTTCAAAGATTGCATTAAATAAGTAGAAAGGAAATTAAGTAAAAATGGCAGACAGCTTAGAACAATGAAGTAAACAACAAACTGCACTTGGTAAAGCCAGTTCTAGGTGTGCTGCTCAATATCGTGGCAAGGAAATTAAAAGAGTAAATATGTCGTTAAAAGATTGCATTAAATAAGTAGAAAGGAAATTAAGTAAAAATGGCAGACAGCTTAGAACAATGAAGTAAACAACAAACTGCACTTGGTAAAGCCAGTTCTAGGTGTGCTGCTCAATCTCGTGGCAGGGAAATAAAACAAGTAAATATGTCGTTTAAAGATTGCATTAAATAAGTAGAAAGGAAATTAAGTAAAAATGGCAGACAGCTTGGAACAATGAAGTAAACAACAAACTGCACTTGGTAAAGCCACTTCTAGGTGTGCTGCTCAATCTCGTGGCAAGGAAATAGAACAAGTAAATATGTCGTTTAAAGATTGCAATAAATAAGTAGAAAGGAAATTAAGTAAAAATGGCAGACAGCTTAGAACAATGAAGTAAACAACAAACTGCACTTGGTAAAGCCAGTTCTAGGTGTGGTGCTCAATCTCGTGGCAGGGAAATAAAACAAGTAAATATGTCGTTTAAAGATTGCATTAAGTAAGTAGAAAGGAAATTATAAAAATGGCAGACAGCTTAGAACAATGAAGTAAACAACAAACTGCACTTGGTAAAGCCAGTTTTAGGTGTGGTGCTCAACCTCATGGAAAGGAAATAAAACAAGTAAATATGTCGTTTAAAGATTGCATTAAGTAAGCAGAAAGGAAATTAAGTAAAAATGGCAGACAGCTTAGAACAATGAAGTAAACAACAAACTGCACTTGATAAAGCCAGTTCTAGGTGTGGGGCTCAATCTCGTGGCAAGGAAATAAAACAAGCAAATATGTCGTTAAAAGATTGCATTAAATAAGTAGAAAGGAAATTAAGCAAAAATGGCAGACAGCTTGGAACAATGAAGTAAACAACAAACTGCACTTGGTAAAGCCAGTTCTAGGTGTGCTGCTCAATCTCGTGGCAAGGAAATAAAACAAGCAAATATGTCGTTAAAAGATTGCATTAAATAAGTAGAAAGGAAATTAAGTATAAATGGCAGACAGCTTGGAACAATGAAGTAAACAACAAACTGCACTTGGTAAAGCCAGTTCTAGGTGTGCTGCTCAATCTTGTGGCAAGGAAATAAAACAAGCAAATATGTCGTTAAAAGATTGCATTAAATAAGTAGAAAGGAAGTTAAGTAAAAATGGCAGACAGCTTGGAACAATGAAGTAAACAACAAACTGCACTTGGTAAAGCCAGTTCTAGGTGTGCTGCTCAATCTCATGGCAAGGAAATAAAACAAGTGAATATGTCGTTTAAAGATTTCATTAAGTAAGTAGAAAGGAAATTAAGTAAAGATGGCAGACAGCTTAGAACAATGAAGTAAACAACAAACTGCACTTGGTAAAGCCAGTTCTAGGTGTGGTGCTCAATCTCGTGGCAAGGAAATAAAACAAGTAAATATGTCGTTTAAAGATTGCCTTAAATAAGTAGAAAGGAAATTAAGTAAAAATGGCAGACAGCTTGGAACAATGAAGTAAACAACAAACTGCACTTGGTAAAGCCAGTTCTAGGTGTGCTGCTCAATCTCGTGGCAAGGAAATAAAACAAGTAAATATGTCGTTTAAAGATTGCAACAAATAAGTAGAAAGAAAATTAAGTAAAAATGGCAGACAGCTTAGAACAATGAAGTAAACAACAAACTGCACTTGGTAAAGCCAGTTCTAGGTGTGGTGCTCAATCTCGTGGAAAGGAAATAAAACAAGTAAATATGTCGTTTAAAGATTGCATTAAATAAGTAGAAAGGAAATTAAGTAAAAATGGCAGAACGTTTAAAACAGTGAAGTAAACTACAAACTGCACTTGGTAAAGCCAGTTCTAGGTGTGCTGCTCAATCTCGTGGCAAGGAAATAAAACAAGTAAATATGTCGTTCAAAGATTGCATTAAATAAGTAGAAAGGAAATTAAGTAAAAATGGCAGACAGCTTAGAACAATGAAGTAAACAACAAACTGCACTTGGTAAAGCCAGTTCTAGGTGTGCTGCTCAATATCGTGGCAAGGAAATTAAACAAGTAAATATGTCGTTAAAAGATTGCATTAAATAAGTAGAAAGCAAATTAAGTAACAATGGCAGACAGCTTAGAACAATGAAGTAAACAACAAACTGCACTTGGTAAAGCCAGTTCTAGGTGTGCTGCTCAATCTCGTGGCAGGGAAATAAAACAAGTAAATATGTCGTTTAAAGATTGCATTAAGTAAGTAGAAAGGAAACTAAGTAAAAATGGCAGACAGCTTAGAACAATGAAGTAAACAACAAACTGCACTTGGTAAAGCCAGTTCTAGGTGTGGTGCTCAATCTCGTGGCAAGGAAATAAAACAAGTAAATATGTCGTTTAAAGATTGCATTAAATAAGTAGAAAGGAAATTAAGTAAAAATGGCACACAGCTTGGAACAATGAAGTAAACAACAAACTGCACTTGGTAAAGCCACTTCTAGGTGTGCTGCTCAATCTCGTGGCAAGGAAATAGAACAAGTAAATATGTCGTTTAAAGATTGCATTAAATAAGTAGAAAGGAAATTAAGTAAAAATGGCAGACAGCTTAGAACAATGAAGTAAACAACAAACTGCACTTGGTAAAGCCAGTTCTAGGTGTGGTGCTCAATGTCGTGGCAGGGAAATAAAACAAGTAAATATGTCGTTTAAAGATTGCATTAAGAAAGAAGAAAGGAAATAAGTAAAAATGGCAGACAGCTTAGAACAATGAAGTAAACAACAAACTGCACTTGGTAAAGCCAGTTCTAGGTGTGCTGCTCAATCTCGTGGCAAGGAAATAAAACAAGTAAATATGTCGTTTAAAGATTGCATTAAATAAGTAGAAAGGAAATTAAGTAAAAATGGCAGACAGCTTGGAACAATGAAGTAAACAACAAACTGCACTTGGTAAAGCCAGTTCTAGGTGTGCTGCTCAATCTCGTGGCAAGGAAATAAAACAAGTAAATATGTCGTTTAAAGATTGCATTAAATAAGTAGAAAGGAAATTAAGTAAAAATGGCAGACAGCTTAGAACAATGAAGTAAACAACAAACTGCACTTGGTAAAGCCAGTTCTAGGTGTGCTGCTCAATCTCGTGGCAAGGAAATAAAACAAGTAAATATGACGTTTAAAGATTGCATTAAATAGGTAGAAAGCAAATTAAGTAAAAATGGCAGACAGCTTAGAACAATGAAGTAAACAACAAACTGCACTTGGTAAAGCCAGTTCTAGGTGTGCTGCTCAATCTCGTGGCAAGGAAATAAAACAAGTAAATATGTCGTTTAAAGATTGCATTAAATAAGTAGAAAGGAAATTAAGTAAAAATGGCAGACAGCTTGGAACAATGAAGTAAACAACAATCTGCACTTGGTAAAGCCAGTTCTAGATGTGCTGCTCAATCTCGTGGCAAGGAAATAAAACAAGTAAATATGTCGTTTAAAGATTGCATTAAATAAGTAGAAAGGAAATTAAGTAAAAATGGCAGACTGCTTAGAACAATGAAGTAAACAACAAACTGCACTTGGTAAAGCCAGTTCTAGGTGTGCTGCTCAATCTCGTGGCAAGGAAATAAAACAAGTAAATATGTCGTTTAAAGATTGCAATAAATAAGTAGAAAGGAAATTAAGTAAAAATGGCAAACAGCTTGGAACAATGAAGTAAACAACAAACTGCACTTGGTAAAGCCAGTTCTAGGTGTGCTGCTCAATCTCGTGGCAAGGAAATAAAACAAGTAAATATGTCGTTTAAAGATTGCATTAAATAAGTAGAAAGGAAATTAAGTAAAAATGGCAGACAGCTTAGAACAATGAAGTAAACAACAAACTGCACTTGGTAAAGCCAGTTCTAGGTGTGGTGCTCAATCTCGTGGCAGGGAAATAACACAAGTAAATATGTCGTTTAAAGATTGCATTAAATAAGTAGAAAGAAAATTAAGCAAAAATGGCAGACAGCTTAGAACAATGAAGCAAACAACAAACTGCACCTGGTAAAGCCAGTTCTAGGTGTGCTGCTTAATCTCGTGGCAAGGAAATAAAACAAGTAAATATGTCGTTTAAAAATTGCATTAAAAAAGTAGAAAGGAAATTAAGTAAAAATGGCAGACAGCTTGGAACAAAGAAGTAAACAACAAACTGCACTTGGAAAAGCCAGTTCTAGGTGTGCTGCTCAATCTCGTGGCAAGGAAATAAAACAAGTAAATATGTCGTTTAAAGATTGCAATAAATAAGTAGAAAGGAAAATAAGTAAAAATGGCAGACAGCTTAGAACAATGAAGTAAACAACAAACTGCACTTGGTAAAGCCAGTTCTAGGTGTGCTGCTCAATCTCGTGGCAAGGAATTAAAACAAGTAAATATGTCGTTTAAAGATTGCAATAAATAAGTAGAAAGGAAATTAGTAAAAATGGCAGACAGCTTAGAACAATGAAGTAAACAACAAACTGCACTTGGTAAAGCCAGTTCTAGGTGTGCTGCTCAATCTCGTGGCAAGGAAATAAAACAAGTAAATATGTCGTTTAAAGATTGCATTAAATAAGTAGAAAGGAAATTAAGTAAAAATGGCAGACAGCTTGGAACAATGAAGTAAACAACAAACTGCACTTGGTAAAGCCAGTTCTAGGTGTGCTGCTCAATCTCGTGGCAAGGAAATAAAACAAGCAAATATGTCGTTAAAAGATTGCATTAAATAAGTAGAAAGGAAATTAAGTAAAAATGGCAGACAGCTTGGAACAATGAAGTAAACAACAAACTGCACTTGGTAAAGCCAATTCTAGGTGTGCTGCTCAATCTCGTGGCAAGGAAATAAAACAAGCAAATATGTCGTTAAAAGATTGCATTAAATAAGTAGAAAGAAAATTAAGTAAAAATGGCAGACAGCTTGGAACAATGAAGTAAACAACAAACTGCACTTGGTAAATCCAGTTCTAGGTGTCCTGCTCAATCTCGTGGCAAGGAAATAAAACGAGCAAATATGTCGTTAAAAGATTGCATTAAATAAGTAGAAAGGAAATTAAGTAAAAATGGCAGACAGCTTGGAACAATGAAGTAAACAACAAACTGCACTTGGTAAAGCCAGTTCTAGGTGTGCTGCTCAATCTCATGGCAAGGAAATAAAACAAGTGAATATGTCGTTTAAAGATTGCATTAAGTAAGTAGAAAGAAAATTAAGTAAAAATGGCAGACTGCTTAGAACAATGAAGTAAACAACAAACTGCACTTGGTAAAGCCAGTACTAGGTGTGGTGCTCAATCTCGTGGCAAGGAAATAAAACAAGTAAATATGTCGTTTAAAGATTGCCTTAAATAAGTAGAAAGGAAATTAAGTAAAAATGGCAGACAGCTTAGAACAATGAAGTAAACAACAAACTGCACTTGGTAAAGCCAGTTCTAGGTGTGCTGCTCAATCTCGTGGCAAGGAAATAAAACAAGTAAATATGTCGTTTAAAGATTGCAATAAATAAGTAGAAAGGAAATTAAGTAAAAATGGCAGACAGCTTAGAACAATGAAGTAAACAACAAACTGCACTTGGTAAAGCCAGTTCTAGGTGTGGTGCTCAATCTCGTGGCAAGGAAATAAAACAAGTAAATATGTCGTTTAAAGATTGCATTAAATAAGTAGAAAGGAAATTAAGTAAAAATGGCAGACAGCTTAGAACAATGAAGTAAACAACAAACTGCACTTGGTAAAGCCAGTTCTAGGTGTGGTGCTCAATCTCGTGGCAGAGAAATAAAACAAGTAAATATGTCGTTTAAAGATTGCATTAAATAAGTAGAAAGGAAATTAAGTAAAAATGGCAGACAGCTTAGAACAATGAAGTAAACAACAAACTGCACTTGGTAAAGCCAGTTCTAGGTGTGCTGCTCAATCTCGTGGCAAGGAAATAAAACAAGTAAATATGTCGTTTAAAGATTGCATTAAATAAGTAGAAAGGAAATTAAGTAAAAATGGCAGACAGCTTGGAACAATGAAGTAAACAACAAACTGCACTTGGTAAAGCCAGTTCTAGGTGTGCTGCTCAATCTCGTGGCAAGGAAATAAAACAAGCAAATATGTCGTTAAAAAATTGCATTAAATAAGTAGAAAGGAAATTAAGTAAAAATGGCAGACAGCTTGGAACAATGAAGTAAACAACAAACTGCACTTGGTAAAGCCAATTCTAGGTGTGCTGCTCAATCTCGTGGCAAGGAAATAAAACAAGCAAATATGTCGTTAAAAGATTGCATTAAATAAGTAGAAAGAAAATTAAGTAAAAATGGCAGACAGCTTGGAACAATGAAGTAAACAACAAACTGCACTTGGTAAATCCAGTTCTAGGTGTGCTGCTCAATCTCGTGGCAAGGAAATAAAACGAGCAAATATGTCGTTAAAAGATTGCATTAAATAAGTAGAAAGGAAATTAAGTAAAAATGGCAGACAGCTTGGAACAATGAAGTAAACAACAAACTGCACTTGGTAAAGCCAGTTCTAGGTGTGCTGCTCAATCTCATGGCAAGGAAATAAAACAAGTGAATATGTCGTTTAAAGATTGCATTAAGTAAGTAGAAAGAAAATTAAGTAAAAATGGCAGACAGCTTAGAACAATGAAGTAAACAACAAACTGCACTTGGTAAAGCCAGTTCTAGGTGTGGTGCTCAATCTCGTGGCAAGGAAATAAAACAAGTAAATATGTCGTTTAAAGATTGCCTTAAATAAGTAGAAAGGAAATTAAGTAAAAATGGCAGACAGCTTGGAACAAAGAAGTAAACAACAAACTGCACTTGGTAAAGCCAGTTCTAGGTGTGGTGCTCAATCTCGTGGCAGGGAAATAACACAAGTAAATATGTCGTTTAAAGATTGCATTAAATAAGTAGAAAGAAAATTAAGCAAAAATGGCAGACAGCTTAGAACAATGAAGCAAACAACAAACTGCACCTGGTAAAGCCAGTTCTAGGTGTGCTGCTTAATCTCGTGGCAAGGAAATAAAACAAGTAAATATGTCGTTTAAAAATTGCATTAAAAAAGTAGAAAGGAAATTAAGTAAAAATGGCAGACAGCTTAGAACAATGAAGTAAACAACAAACTGCACTTGGTAAAGCCAGTTCTAGGTGTGCTGCTCAATCTCGTGGCAAGGAATTAAAACAAGTAAATATGTCGTTTAAAGATTGCAATAAATAAGTAGAAAGGAAATTAGTAAAAATGGCAGACAGCTTAGAACAATGAAGTAAACAACAAACTGCACTTGGTAAAGCCAGTTCTAGGTGTGCTGCTCAATCTCGTGGCAAGGAAATAAAACAAGTAAATATGTCGTTTAAAGATTGCATTAAATAAGTAGAAAGGAAATTAAGTAAAAATGGCAGACAGCTTGGAACAATGAAGTAAACAACAAACTGCACTTGGTAAAGCCAGTTCTAGGTGTGCTGCTCAATCTCGTGGCAAGGAAATAAAACAAGCAAATATGTCGTTAAAAGATTGCATTAAATAAGTAGAAAGGAAATTAAGTAAAAATGGCAGACAGCTTGGAACAATGAAGTAAACAACAAACTGCACTTGGTAAAGCCAATTCTAGGTGTGCTGCTCAATCTCGTGGCAAGGAAATAAAACAAGCAAATATGTCGTTAAAAGATTGCATTAAATAAGTAGAAAGAAAATTAAGTAAAAATGGCAGACAGCTTGGAACAATGAAGTAAACAACAAACTGCACTTGGTAAATCCAGTTCTAGGTGTCCTGCTCAATCTCGTGGCAAGGAAATAAAACGAGCAAATATGTCGTTAAAAGATTGCATTAAATAAGTAGAAAGGAAATTAAGTAAAAATGGCAGACAGCTTGGAACAATGAAGTAAACAACAAACTGCACTTGGTAAAGCCAGTTCTAGGTGTGCTGCTCAATCTCATGGCAAGGAAATAAAACAAGTGAATATGTCGTTTAAAGATTGCATTAAGTAAGTAGAAAGAAAATTAAGTAAAAATGGCAGACTGCTTAGAACAATGAAGTAAACAACAAACTGCACTTGGTAAAGCCAGTACTAGGTGTGGTGCTCAATCTCGTGGCAAGGAAATAAAACAAGTAAATATGTCGTTTAAAGATTGCCTTAAATAAGTAGAAAGGAAATTAAGTAAAAATGGCAGACAGCTTAGAACAATGAAGTAAACAACAAACTGCACTTGGTAAAGCCAGTTCTAGGTGTGCTGCTCAATCTCGTGGCAAGGAAATAAAACAAGTAAATATGTCGTTTAAAGATTGCAATAAATAAGTAGAAAGGAAATTAAGTAAAAATGGCAGACAGCTTAGAACAATGAAGTAAACAACAAACTGCACTTGGTAAAGCCAGTTCTAGGTGTGGTGCTCAATCTCGTGGCAAGGAAATAAAACAAGTAAATATGTCGTTTAAAGATTGCATTAAATAAGTAGAAAGGAAATTAAGTAAAAATGGCAGACAGCTTAGAACAATGAAGTAAACAACAAACTGCACTTGGTAAAGCCAGTTCTAGGTGTGGTGCTCAATCTCGTGGCAGAGAAATAAAACAAGTAAATATGTCGTTTAAAGATTGCATTAAATAAGTAGAAAGGAAATTAAGTAAAAATGGCAGACAGCTTAGAACAATGAAGTAAACAACAAACTGCACTTGGTAAAGCCAGTTCTAGGTGTGCTGCTCAATCTCGTGGCAAGGAAATAAAACAAGTAAATATGTCGTTTAAAGATTGCATTAAATAAGTAGAAAGGAAATTAAGTAAAAATGGCAGACAGCTTGGAACAATGAAGTAAACAACAAACTGCACTTGGTAAAGCCAGTTCTAGGTGTGCTGCTCAATCTCGTGGCAAGGAAATAAAACAAGCAAATATGTCGTTAAAAGATTGCATTAAATAAGTAGAAAGGAAATTAAGTAAAAATGGCAGACAGCTTGGAACAATGAAGTAAACAACAAACTGCACTTGGTAAAGCCAATTCTAGGTGTGCTGCTCAATCTCGTGGCAAGGAAATAAAACAAGCAAATATGTCGTTAAAAGATTGCATTAAATAAGTAGAAAGAAAATTAAGTAAAAATGGCAGACAGCTTGGAACAATGAAGTAAACAACAAACTGCACTTGGTAAATCCAGTTCTAGGTGTGCTGCTCAATCTCGTGGCAAGGAAATAAAACGAGCAAATATGTCGTTAAAAGATTGCATTAAATAAGTAGAAAGGAAATTAAGTAAAAATGGCAGACAGCTTGGAACAATGAAGTAAACAACAAACTGCACTTGGTAAAGCCAGTTCTAGGTGTGCTGCTCAATCTCATGGCAAGGAAATAAAACAAGTGAATATGTCGTTTAAAGATTGCATTAAGTAAGTAGAAAGAAAATTAAGTAAAAATGGCAGACAGCTTAGAACAATGAAGTAAACAACAAACTGCACTTGGTAAAGCCAGTTCTAGGTGTGGTGCTCAATCTCGTGGCAAGGAAATAAAACAAGTAAATATGTCGTTTAAAGATTGCCTTAAATAAGTAGAAAGGAAATTAAGTAAAAATGGCAGACAGCTTGGAACAATGAAGTAAACAACAAACTGCACTTGGTAAAGCCAGTTCTAGGTGTGCTGCTCAATCTCGTGGCAAGGAAATAAAACAAGTAAATATGTCGTTTAAAGATTTCATTAAATAAGTAGAAAGGAAATTAAGTAAAAATGGCAGACAGCTTAGAACAATGAAGAAAACAACAAACTGCACTTGGTAAAGCCAGTTCTAGGTGTGGTGCTCAATCTCGTGGCAAGGAAATAAAACAAGTAAATATGTCGTTTAAAGATTGCATTAAATAAGTAGAAAGGAAATTAAGTAAAAATGGCAGACAGCTTGGAACAATGAAGTAAACAACAAACTGCACTTGGTAAAGCCAGTTCTAGGTGTGCTGCTCAATCTCGTGGCAAGGAAATAAAACAAGTAAATATGTCGTTTAAAGATTGCAATAAATAAGTAGAAAGGAAATTAAGTAAAAATGGCAGACAGCTTAGAACAATGAAGTAAACAACAAACTGCACTTGGTAAAGCCAGTTCTAGGTGTGGTGCTCAATCTCGTGGCAAGGAAATAAAACAAGTAAATATGTCGTTTAAAGATTGCATTAAATAAGTAGAAAGGAAATTAAGTAAAAATGGCAGACAGCTTAGAACAATGAAGTAAACAACAAACTGCACTTGGTAAAGCCAGTTCTAGGTGTGGTGCTCAATCTCGTGGCAGAGAAATAAAACAAGTAAATATGTCGTTTAAAGATTGCATTAAATAAGTAGAAAGGAAATTAAGTAAAAATGGCAGACAGCTTAGAACAATGAAGTAAACAACAAACTGCACTTGGTAAAGCCAGTTCTAGGTGTGCTGCTCAATCTCGTGGCAAGGAAATAAAACAAGTAAATATGTCGTTTAAAGATTGCATTAAATAAGTAGAAAGGAAATTAAGTAAAAATGGCAGACAGCTTGGAACAATGAAGTAAACAACAAACTGCACTTGGTAAAGCCAGTTCTAGATGTGCTGCTCAATCTCGTGGCAAGGAAATAAAACAAGTAAATATGTCGTTTAAAGATTGCATTAAATAAGTAGAAAGGAAATTAAGTAAAAATGGCAGACAGCTTGGAACAATGAAGTAAACAACAAACTGCACTTGGTAAAGCCAGTTCTAGGTGTGCTGCTCAATCTCGTGGCAAGGAAATAAAACAAGTAAATATGTCGTTTAAAGATTGCAATAAATAAGTAGAAAGGAAATTAAGTAAAAATGGCAGACAGCTTAGAACAATGAAGTAAACAACAAACTGCACTTGGTAAAGCCAGTTCTAGGTGTGGTGCTCAATCTCGTGGCAAGGAAATAAAACAAGTAAATATGTCGTTTAAAGATTGCATTAAATAAGTAGAAAGGAAATTAAGTAAAAATGGCAGACAGCTTAGAACAATGAAGTAAACAACAAACTGCACTTGGTAAAGCCAGTTCTAGGTGTGCTGCTCAATCTCATGGCAAGGAAATAAAACAAGTAAATATGTCGTTTAAGGATTGCATTAAGTAAGTAGAAAGGAAATTAAGTAAAAATGGCAGACAGCTTGGAACAATGAAGTAAACAACAAACTGCACTTGGTAAATCCAGTTCTAGGTGTCCTGCTCAATCTCGTGGCAAGGAAATAAAACGAGCAAATATGTCGTTAAAAGATTGCATTAAATAAGTAGAAAGGAAATTAAGTAAAAATGGCAGACAGCTTGGAACAATGAAGTAAACAACAAACTGCACTTGGTAAAGCCAGTTCTAGGTGTGCTGCTCAATCTCATGGCAAGGAAATAAAACAAGTGAATATGTCGTTTAAAGATTGCATTAAGTAAGTAGAAAGAAAATTAAGTAAAAATGGCAGACTGCTTAGAACAATGAAGTAAACAACAAACTGCACTTGGTAAAGCCAGTACTAGGTGTGGTGCTCAATCTCGTGGCAAGGAAATAAAACAAGTAAATATGTCGTTTAAAGATTGCCTTAAATAAGTAGAAAGGAAATTAAGTAAAAATGGCAGACAGCTTAGAACAATGAAGTAAACAACAAACTGCACTTGGTAAAGCCAGTTCTAGGTGTGCTGCTCAATCTCGTGGCAAGGAAATAAAACAAGTAAATATGTCGTTTAAAGATTGCAATAAATAAGTAGAAAGGAAATTAAGTAAAAATGGCAGACAGCTTAGAACAATGAAGTAAACAACAAACTGCACTTGGTAAAGCCAGTTCTAGGTGTGGTGCTCAATCTCGTGGCAAGGAAATAAAACAAGTAAATATGTCGTTTAAAGATTGCATTAAATAAGTAGAAAGGAAATTAAGTAAAAATGGCAGACAGCTTAGAACAATGAAGTAAACAACAAACTGCACTTGGTAAAGCCAGTTCTAGGTGTGGTGCTCAATCTCGTGGCAGAGAAATAAAACAAGTAAATATGTCGTTTAAAGATTGCATTAAATAAGTAGAAAGGAAATTAAGTAAAAATGGCAGACAGCTTAGAACAATGAAGTAAACAACAAACTGCACTTGGTAAAGCCAGTTCTAGGTGTGCTGCTCAATCTCGTGGCAAGGAAATAAAACAAGTAAATATGTCGTTTAAAGATTGCATTAAATAAGTAGAAAGGAAATTAAGTAAAAATGGCAGACAGCTTGGAACAATGAAGTAAACAACAAACTGCACTTGGTAAAGCCAGTTCTAGGTGTGCTGCTCAATCTCGTGGCAAGGAAATAAAACAAGCAAATATGTCGTTAAAAGATTGCATTAAATAAGTAGAAAGGAAATTAAGTAAAAATGGCAGACAGCTTGGAACAATGAAGTAAACAACAAACTGCACTTGGTAAAGCCAATTCTAGGTGTGCTGCTCAATCTCGTGGCAAGGAAATAAAACAAGCAAATATGTCGTTAAAAGATTGCATTAAATAAGTAGAAAGAAAATTAAGTAAAAATGGCAGACAGCTTGGAACAATGAAGTAAACAACAAACTGCACTTGGTAAATCCAGTTCTAGGTGTGCTGCTCAATCTCGTGGCAAGGAAATAAAACGAGCAAATATGTCGTTAAAAGATTGCATTAAATAAGTAGAAAGGAAATTAAGTAAAAATGGCAGACAGCTTGGAACAATGAAGTAAACAACAAACTGCACTTGGTAAAGCCAGTTCTAGGTGTGCTGCTCAATCTCATGGCAAGGAAATAAAACAAGTGAATATGTCGTTTAAAGATTGCATTAAGTAAGTAGAAAGAAAATTAAGTAAAAATGGCAGACAGCTTAGAACAATGAAGTAAACAACAAACTGCACTTGGTAAAGCCAGTTCTAGGTGTGGTGCTCAATCTCGTGGCAAGGAAATAAAACAAGTAAATATGTCGTTTAAAGATTGCCTTAAATAAGTAGAAAGGAAATTAAGTAAAAATGGCAGACAGCTTGGAACAAAGAAGTAAACAACAAACTGCACTTGGTAAAGCCAGTTCTAGGTGTGGTGCTCAATCTCGTGGCAGGGAAATAACACAAGTAAATATGTCGTTTAAAGATTGCATTAAATAAGTAGAAAGAAAATTAAGCAAAAATGGCAGACAGCTTAGAACAATGAAGCAAACAACAAACTGCACCTGGTAAAGCCAGTTCTAGGTGTGCTGCTTAATCTCGTGGCAAGGAAATAAAACAAGTAAATATGTCGTTTAAAAATTGCATTAAAAAAGTAGAAAGGAAATTAAGTAAAAATGGCAGACAGCTTAGAACAATGAAGTAAACAACAAACTGCACTTGGTAAAGCCAGTTCTAGGTGTGCTGCTCAATCTCGTGGCAAGGAATTAAAACAAGTAAATATGTCGTTTAAAGATTGCAATAAATAAGTAGAAAGGAAATTAGTAAAAATGGCAGACAGCTTAGAACAATGAAGTAAACAACAAACTGCACTTGGTAAAGCCAGTTCTAGGTGTGCTGCTCAATCTCGTGGCAAGGAAATAAAACAAGTAAATATGTCGTTTAAAGATTGCATTAAATAAGTAGAAAGGAAATTAAGTAAAAATGGCAGACAGCTTGGAACAATGAAGTAAACAACAAACTGCACTTGGTAAAGCCAGTTCTAGGTGTGCTGCTCAATCTCGTGGCAAGGAAATAAAACAAGCAAATATGTCGTTAAAAGATTGCATTAAATAAGTAGAAAGGAAATTAAGTAAAAATGGCAGACAGCTTGGAACAATGAAGTAAACAACAAACTGCACTTGGTAAAGCCAATTCTAGGTGTGCTGCTCAATCTCGTGGCAAGGAAATAAAACAAGCAAATATGTCGTTAAAAGATTGCATTAAATAAGTAGAAAGAAAATTAAGTAAAAATGGCAGACAGCTTGGAACAATGAAGTAAACAACAAACTGCACTTGGTAAATCCAGTTCTAGGTGTCCTGCTCAATCTCGTGGCAAGGAAATAAAACGAGCAAATATGTCGTTAAAAGATTGCATTAAATAAGTAGAAAGGAAATTAAGTAAAAATGGCAGACAGCTTGGAACAATGAAGTAAACAACAAACTGCACTTGGTAAAGCCAGTTCTAGGTGTGCTGCTCAATCTCATGGCAAGGAAATAAAACAAGTGAATATGTCGTTTAAAGATTGCATTAAGTAAGTAGAAAGAAAATTAAGTAAAAATGGCAGACTGCTTAGAACAATGAAGTAAACAACAAACTGCACTTGGTAAAGCCAGTACTAGGTGTGGTGCTCAATCTCGTGGCAAGGAAATAAAACAAGTAAATATGTCGTTTAAAGATTGCCTTAAATAAGTAGAAAGGAAATTAAGTAAAAATGGCAGACAGCTTAGAACAATGAAGTAAACAACAAACTGCACTTGGTAAAGCCAGTTCTAGGTGTGCTGCTCAATCTCGTGGCAAGGAAATAAAACAAGTAAATATGTCGTTTAAAGATTGCAATAAATAAGTAGAAAGGAAATTAAGTAAAAATGGCAGACAGCTTAGAACAATGAAGTAAACAACAAACTGCACTTGGTAAAGCCAGTTCTAGGTGTGGTGCTCAATCTCGTGGCAAGGAAATAAAACAAGTAAATATGTCGTTTAAAGATTGCATTAAATAAGTAGAAAGGAAATTAAGTAAAAATGGCAGACAGCTTAGAACAATGAAGTAAACAACAAACTGCACTTGGTAAAGCCAGTTCTAGGTGTGGTGCTCAATCTCGTGGCAGAGAAATAAAACAAGTAAATATGTCGTTTAAAGATTGCATTAAATAAGTAGAAAGGAAATTAAGTAAAAATGGCAGACAGCTTAGAACAATGAAGTAAACAACAAACTGCACTTGGTAAAGCCAGTTCTAGGTGTGCTGCTCAATCTCGTGGCAAGGAAATAAAACAAGTAAATATGTCGTTTAAAGATTGCATTAAATAAGTAGAAAGGAAATTAAGTAAAAATGGCAGACAGCTTGGAACAATGAAGTAAACAACAAACTGCACTTGGTAAAGCCAGTTCTAGGTGTGCTGCTCAATCTCGTGGCAAGGAAATAAAACAAGCAAATATGTCGTTAAAAGATTGCATTAAATAAGTAGAAAGGAAATTAAGTAAAAATGGCAGACAGCTTGGAACAATGAAGTAAACAACAAACTGCACTTGGTAAAGCCAATTCTAGGTGTGCTGCTCAATCTCGTGGCAAGGAAATAAAACAAGCAAATATGTCGTTAAAAGATTGCATTAAATAAGTAGAAAGAAAATTAAGTAAAAATGGCAGACAGCTTGGAACAATGAAGTAAACAACAAACTGCACTTGGTAAATCCAGTTCTAGGTGTGCTGCTCAATCTCGTGGCAAGGAAATAAAACGAGCAAATATGTCGTTAAAAGATTGCATTAAATAAGTAGAAAGGAAATTAAGTAAAAATGGCAGACAGCTTGGAACAATGAAGTAAACAACAAACTGCACTTGGTAAAGCCAGTTCTAGGTGTGCTGCTCAATCTCATGGCAAGGAAATAAAACAAGTGAATATGTCGTTTAAAGATTGCATTAAGTAAGTAGAAAGAAAATTAAGTAAAAATGGCAGACAGCTTAGAACAATGAAGTAAACAACAAACTGCACTTGGTAAAGCCAGTTCTAGGTGTGGTGCTCAATCTCGTGGCAAGGAAATAAAACAAGTAAATATGTCGTTTAAAGATTGCCTTAAATAAGTAGAAAGGAAATTAAGTAAAAATGGCAGACAGCTTGGAACAATGAAGTAAACAACAAACTGCACTTGGTAAAGCCAGTTCTAGGTGTGCTGCTCAATCTCGTGGCAAGGAAATAAAACAAGTAAATATGTCGTTTAAAGATTTCATTAAATAAGTAGAAAGGAAATTAAGTAAAAATGGCAGACAGCTTAGAACAATGAAGAAAACAACAAACTGCACTTGGTAAAGCCAGTTCTAGGTGTGGTGCTCAATCTCGTGGCAAGGAAATAAAACAAGTAAATATGTCGTTTAAAGATTGCATTAAATAAGTAGAAAGGAAATTAAGTAAAAATGGCAGACAGCTTGGAACAATGAAGTAAACAACAAACTGCACTTGGTAAAGCCAGTTCTAGGTGTGCTGCTCAATCTCGTGGCAAGGAAATAAAACAAGTAAATATGTCGTTTAAAGATTGCAATAAATAAGTAGAAAGGAAATTAAGTAAAAATGGCAGACAGCTTAGAACAATGAAGTAAACAACAAACTGCACTTGGTAAAGCCAGTTCTAGGTGTGGTGCTCAATCTCGTGGCAAGGAAATAAAACAAGTAAATATGTCGTTTAAAGATTGCATTAAATAAGTAGAAAGGAAATTAAGTAAAAATGGCAGACAGCTTAGAACAATGAAGTAAACAACAAACTGCACTTGGTAAAGCCAGTTCTAGGTGTGGTGCTCAATCTCGTGGCAGAGAAATAAAACAAGTAAATATGTCGTTTAAAGATTGCATTAAATAAGTAGAAAGGAAATTAAGTAAAAATGGCAGACAGCTTAGAACAATGAAGTAAACAACAAACTGCACTTGGTAAAGCCAGTTCTAGGTGTGCTGCTCAATCTCGTGGCAAGGAAATAAAACAAGTAAATATGTCGTTTAAAGATTGCATTAAATAAGTAGAAAGGAAATTAAGTAAAAATGGCAGACAGCTTGGAACAATGAAGTAAACAACAAACTGCACTTGGTAAAGCCAGTTCTAGATGTGCTGCTCAATCTCGTGGCAAGGAAATAAAACAAGTAAATATGTCGTTTAAAGATTGCATTAAATAAGTAGAAAGGAAATTAAGTAAAAATGGCAGACAGCTTGGAACAATGAAGTAAACAACAAACTGCACTTGGTAAAGCCAGTTCTAGGTGTGCTGCTCAATCTCGTGGCAAGGAAATAAAACAAGTAAATATGTCGTTTAAAGATTGCAATAAATAAGTAGAAAGGAAATTAAGTAAAAATGGCAGACAGCTTAGAACAATGAAGTAAACAACAAACTGCACTTGGTAAAGCCAGTTCTAGGTGTGGTGCTCAATCTCGTGGCAAGGAAATAAAACAAGTAAATATGTCGTTTAAAGATTGCATTAAATAAGTAGAAAGGAAATTAAGTAAAAATGGCAGACAGCTTAGAACAATGAAGTAAACAACAAACTGCACTTGGTAAAGCCAGTTCTAGGTGTGGTGCTCAATCTCGTGGCAGAGAAATAAAACAAGTAAATATGTCGTTTAAAGATTGCATTAAATAAGTAGAAAGGAAATTAAGTAAAAATGGCAGACAGCTTAGAACAATGAAGTAAACAACAAACTGCACTTGGTAAAGCCAGTTCTAGGTGTGCTGCTCAATCTCGTGGCAAGGAAATAAAACAAGTAAATATGTCGTTTAAAGATTGCATTAAATAAGTAGAAAGGAAATTAAGTAAAAATGGCAGACAGCTTGGAACAATGAAGTAAACAACAAACTGCACTTGGTAAAGCCAGTTTTAGGTGTGGTGCTCAATCTCATGGCAAGGAAATAAAACAAGTAAATATGTCGTTTAAAGATTCCATTAAATAAGTAGAAAGGAAATTAAGTAAAAATGGCAGAACGCTTAGAACAATGAAGTAAACAACAAACTGCACTTGGTAAAGCCAGTTCTAGGTGTGGTGCTCAATCTCGTGGCAAGGAAATAAAACAAGTAAATATGTCGTTTAAAGATTGCATTAAATAAGTAGAAAGGAAATTAAGTAAAAATGGCAGACAGCTTAGAACAATGAAGTAAACAACAAACTGCACTTGGTAAAGCCAGTTCTAGGTGTGGTGCTCAATCTCGTGGCAGGGAAATAAATCAAGTAAATATGTCGTTTAAAGATTGCATTATATAAGAAGAAAGGAAATTAGGTAAAAATGGCAGACAGCTTGGAACAATGAAGTAAACAACCAACTGCACTTGGTAAAGCCAGTTCTAGGTGTGCTGCTCAATCTCGTGGCAAGAAAATAAAACAAGTAAATATGTCGTTTAAATATTGCAATAAATAAGTAGAAAGGAAATTAAGTAAAAATGGCAGACAGCTTAGAACAATGAAGTATACAACAAACTGCACTTGGTAAAGCCAGTTCTAGGTGTGGTGCTCAATCTCGTGGCAAGGAAATAAAACAAGTAAATATGTCGTTTAAAGATTGCATTAAATAAGTAGAAAGGAAATTAAGTAAAAATGGCAGACAGCTTGGAACAATGAAGTAAACAACAAACTGCACTTGGTAAAGCCAGTTTTAGGTGTGCTGCTCAATCACGTGGCAAGGAAATAAAACAAGTAAATATGTCGTTTAAAGATTGCATTAAATAAGTAGAAAGGAAATTAAATAAAAATGGCAGACAGCTTAGAACAATGAAGTAAACAACAAACTGCACTTGGTAAAGCCAGTTCTAGGTGTGGTGCTCAATCTCGTGGCAGAGAAATAAAACAAGTAAATATGTCGTTTAAAGATTGCATTAAATAAGTAGAAAGGAAATTAAGTAAAAATGGCAGACAGCTTAGAACAATGAAATAAACAACAAACTGCACTTGGTAAAGCCAGTTCTAGGTGTGCTGCTCAATCTCGTGGCAAGGAAATAAAACAAGTAAATATGTCGTTTAAAGATTGCATTAAATAAGTAGAAAGGAAATTAAGTAAAAATGGCAGACAGCTTGGAACAATGAAGTAAACAACAAACTGCACTTGGTAAAGCCAGTTCTAGATGTGCTGCTTTAAGATTGCATTAAATAAGTAGAAAGGAAATTAAGTAAAAATGGCAGGACGCTTAGAACAATGAAGTAAACAACAAACTGCACTTGGTAAAGCCAGTTCTAAAAATGGCAGACTGCTTAGAACAATGAAGTAAACAACAAACTGCACTTGGTAAAGCCAGTTCTAGGTGTGCTTCTCAATCTCATGGCAAGGAAATAAAACAAGTAAATATGTCGTTTAAAGATTGCATTAAGTAAGTAGAAAGGAAATTATAAAAATGGCAGACAGCTTAGAACAATGAAGTAAACAACAAACTGCACTTGGTAAAGCCAGTTTTAGGTGTGGTGCTCAATCTCATGGCAAGGAAATATGTCGTTTAAAGATTGCATTAAATAAGTAGAAAGGAAATTAAATAAAAATGGCAGGACGCTTAGAACAATGAAGTAAACAACAAACTGCACTTGGTAAAGCCAGTTCTAGGTGTGCTGCTCAATCTCGTGGCAAGGAAATAAAACAAGTAAATATGTCGTTTAAAGATTGCATTAAATAAGTAGAAAGGAAATTAAGTAAAAATGGCAGACAGCTTGGAACAATGAAGTAAACAACAAACTGCACTTGGTAAAGCCAGTTCTAGATGTGCTGCTCAATCTCGTGGCAAGGAAATAAAACAAGTAAATATGTCGTTTAAAGATTGCATTAAGTAAGTAGAAAGGAAATTATAAAAATGGCAGACAGCTTAGAACAATGAAGTAAACAACAAACTGCACTTGGTAAAGCCAGTTTTAGGTGTGGTGCTCAATCTCATGGCAAGGAAATATGTCGTTTAAAGATTGCATTAAATAAGTAGAAAGGAAATTAAGTAAAAATGGCAGACAGCTTGGAACAATGAAGTAAACAACAAACTGCACTTGGTAAAGCCAATTCTAGGTGTGCTGCTCAATCTCGTGGCAAGGAAATAAAACAAGCAAATATGTCGTTAAAAGATTGCATTAAATAAGTAGAAAGAAAATTAAGTAAAAATGGCAGAACGCTTAGAACAATGAAGTAAATAACAAACTGCACTTGGTAAAGCCAGTTCTAGGTGTGCTGCTCAATCTCGTGGCAAGGAAATAAAACAAGTAAATATGTCGTTTAAAGATTGCATTAAATAAGTAGAAAGGAAATTAAGTAAAAATGGCAGACAGCTTGGAACAATGAAGTAAACAACAAACTGCACTTGGTAAAGCCAGTTCTAGGTGTGCTGCTCAATCTCGTGGCAAGGAAATTAAACAAGTAGATATGTCGTTAAAAGATTGTATTAAATAAGTAGAAAGGAAATTAAGTAAAAATGGCAGACAGCTTAGAACAATGAAGTAAACAACAAACTGCACTTGGTAAAGCCAGTTCTAGGTGTGCTGCTCAATCTCGTGGCAGGGAAATAAAACAAGTAAATATGTCGTTTAAAGATTGCATTAGGTAAGTAGAAAGGAAACTAAGTAAAAATGGCAGACAGCTTAGAACAATGAAGTAAACAACAAACTGCACTTGGTAAAGCCAGTTCTAGGTGTGCTGCTCAATATCGTTGCAAGGAAATTAAACAAGTAAATATGTCGTTTAAAGATTGCATTAAATAAGTAGAAAGGAAATAAGTAAAAATGGCAGACAGCTTAGAACAATGAAGTAAGCAACAAACTGCACTTGGTAAAGCCAGTTCTAGGTGTGGTGCTCAATCTCGTGGCAGGGAAATAAAACAAGTAAATATGTCGTTTAAAGATTGCATTATATAAGAAGAAAGGAAATTAGGTAAAAATGGCAGACAGCTTGGAACAATGAAGTAAACAACCAACTGCACTTGGTAAAGCCAGTTCTAGGTGTGCTGCTCAATCTCGTGGCAAGAAAATAAAACAAGTAAATATGTCGTTTAAATATTGCAATAAATAAGTAGAAAGGAAATTAAGTAAAAATGGCAGACAGCTTAGAACAATGAAGTATACAACAAACTGCACTTGGTAAAGCCAGTTCTAGGTGTGGTGCTCAATCTCGTGGCAAGGAAATAAAACAAGTAAATATGTCGTTTAAAGATTGCATTAAATAAGTAGAAAGGAAATTAAGTAAAAATGGCAGACAGCTTGGAACAATGAAGTAAACAACAAACTGCACTTGGTAAAGCCAGTTTTAGGTGTGCTGCTCAATCACGTGGCAAGGAAATAAAACAAGTAAATATGTCGTTTAAAGATTGCATTAAATAAGTAGAAAGGAAATTAAGTAAAAATGGCAGACAGCTTAGAACAATGAAGTAAACAACAAACTGCACTTGGTAAAGCCAGTTCTAGGTGTGGTGCTCAATCTCGTGGCAGAGAAATAAAACAAGTAAATATGTCGTTTAAAGATTGCATTAAATAAGTAGAAAGGAAATTAAGTAAAAATGGCAGACAGCTTAGAACAATGAAATAAACAACAAACTGCACTTGGTAAAGCCAGTTCTAGGTGTGCTGCTCAATCTCGTGGCAAGGAAATAAAACAAGTAAATATGTCGTTTAAAGATTGCATTAAATAAGTAGAAAGGAAATTAAGTAAAAATGGCAGACAGCTTGGAACAATGAAGTAAACAACAAACTGCACTTGGTAAAGCCAGTTCTAGATGTGCTGCTTTAAGATTGCATTAAATAAGTAGAAAGGAAATTAAGTAAAAATGGCAGGACGCTTAGAACAATGAAGTAAACAACAAACTGCACTTGGTAAAGCCAGTTCTAAAAATGGCAGACTGCTTAGAACAATGAAGTAAACAACAAACTGCACTTGGTAAAGCCAGTTCTAGGTGTGCTGCTCAATCTCATGGCAAGGAAATAAAACAAGTAAATATGTCGTTTAAAGATTGCATTAAGTAAGTAGAAAGGAAATTATAAAAATGGCAGACAGCTTAGAACAATGAAGTAAACAACAAACTGCACTTGGTAAAGCCAGTTTTAGGTGTGGTGCTCAATCTCATGGCAAGGAAATATGTCGTTTAAAGATTGCATTAAATAAGTAGAAAGGAAATTAAATAAAAATGGCAGGACGCTTAGAACAATGAAGTAAACAACAAACTGCACTTGGTAAAGCCAGTTCTAGGTGTGCTGCTCAATCTCGTGGCAAGGAAATAAAACAAGTAAATATGTCGTTTAAAGATTGCATTAAATAAGTAGAAAGGAAATTAAGTAAAAATGGCAGACAGCTTGGAACAATGAAGTAAACAACAAACTGCACTTGGTAAAGCCAGTTCTAGATGTGCTGCTCAATCTCGTGGCAAGGAAATAAAACAAGTAAATATGTCGTTTAAAGATTGCATTAAGTAAGTAGAAAGGAAATTATAAAAATGGCAGACAGCTTAGAACAATGAAGTAAACAACAAACTGCACTTGGTAAAGCCAGTTTTAGGTGTGGTGCTCAATCTCATGGCAAGGAAATATGTCGTTTAAAGATTGCATTAAATAAGTAGAAAGGAAATTAAGTAAAAATGGCAGACAGCTTGGAACAATGAAGTAAACAACAAACTGCACTTGGTAAAGCCAATTCTAGGTGTGCTGCTCAATCTCGTGGCAAGGAAATAAAACAAGCAAATATGTCGTTAAAAGATTGCATTAAATAAGTAGAAAGAAAATTAAGTAAAAATGGCAGAACGCTTAGAACAATGAAGTAAATAACAAACTGCACTTGGTAAAGCCAGTTCTAGGTGTGCTGCTCAATCTCGTGGCAAGGAAATAAAACAAGTAAATATGTCGTTTAAAGATTGCATTAAATAAGTAGAAAGGAAATTAAGTAAAAATGGCAGACAGCTTGGAACAATGAAGTAAACAACAAACTGCACTTGGTAAAGCCAGTTCTAGGTGTGCTGCTCAATCTCGTGGCAAGGAAATAAAACAAGCAAATATGTCGTTAAAAGATTGCATTAAATAAGTAGAAAGAAAATTAAGTAAAAATGGCAGACAGCTTGGAACAATGAAGTAAACAACAAACTGCACTTGGTAAAGCCAATTCTAGGTGTGCTGCTCAATCTCGTGGCAAGGAAATAAAACAAGCAAATATGTCGTTAAAAGATTGCATTAAATAAGTAGAAAGAAAATTAAGTAAAAATGGCAGACAGCTTGGAACAATGAAGTAAACAACAAACTGCACTTGGTAAATCCAGTTCTAGGTGTGCTGCTCAATCTCGTGGCAAGGAAATAAAACGAGCAAATATGTCGTTAAAAGATTGCATTAAATAAGTAGAAAGGAAATTAAGTAAAAATGGCAGACAGCTTGGAACAATGAAGTAAACAACAAACTGCACTTGGTAAAGCCAGTTCTAGGTGTGCTGCTCAATCTCATGGCAAGGAAATAAAACAAGTGAATATGTCGTTTAAAGATTGCATTAAGTAAGTAGAAAGAAAATTAAGTAAAAATGGCAGACAGCTTAGAACAATGAAGTAAACAACAAACTGCACTTGGTAAAGCCAGTTCTAGGTGTGGTGCTCAATCTCGTGGCAAGGAAATAAAACAAGTAAATATGTCGTTTAAAGATTGCCTTAAATAAGTAGAAAGGAAATTAAGTAAAAATGGCAGACAGCTTGGAACAATGAAGTAAACAACAAACTGCACTTGGTAAAGCCAGTTCTAGGTGTGCTGCTCAATCTCGTGGCAAGGAAATAAAACAAGTAAATATGTCGTTTAAAGATTTCATTAAATAAGTAGAAAGGAAATTAAGTAAAAATGGCAGACAGCTTAGAACAATGAAGAAAACAACAAACTGCACTTGGTAAAGCCAGTTCTAGGTGTGGTGCTCAATCTCGTGGCAAGGAAATAAAACAAGTAAATATGTCGTTTAAAGATTGCATTAAATAAGTAGAAAGGAAATTAAGTAAAAATGGCAGACAGCTTGGAACAATGAAGTAAACAACAAACTGCACTTGGTAAAGCCAGTTCTAGGTGTGCTGCTCAATCTCGTGGCAAGGAAATAAAACAAGTAAATATGTCGTTTAAAGATTGCAATAAATAAGTAGAAAGGAAATTAAGTAAAAATGGCAGACAGCTTAGAACAATGAAGTAAACAACAAACTGCACTTGGTAAAGCCAGTTCTAGGTGTGGTGCTCAATCTCGTGGCAAGGAAATAAAACAAGTAAATATGTCGTTTAAAGATTGCATTAAATAAGTAGAAAGGAAATTAAGTAAAAATGGCAGACAGCTTAGAACAATGAAGTAAACAACAAACTGCACTTGGTAAAGCCAGTTCTAGGTGTGGTGCTCAATCTCGTGGCAGAGAAATAAAACAAGTAAATATGTCGTTTAAAGATTGCATTAAATAAGTAGAAAGGAAATTAAGTAAAAATGGCAGACAGCTTAGAACAATGAAGTAAACAACAAACTGCACTTGGTAAAGCCAGTTCTAGGTGTGCTGCTCAATCTCGTGGCAAGGAAATAAAACAAGTAAATATGTCGTTTAAAGATTGCATTAAATAAGTAGAAAGGAAATTAAGTAAAAATGGCAGACAGCTTGGAACAATGAAGTAAACAACAAACTGCACTTGGTAAAGCCAGTTCTAGATGTGCTGCTCAATCTCGTGGCAAGGAAATAAAACAAGTAAATATGTCGTTTAAAGATTGCATTAAATAAGTAGAAAGAAAATTAAGTAAAAATGGCAGACTGCTTAGAACAATGAAGTAAACAACAAACTGCACTTGGTAAAGCCAGTTCTAGGTGTGCTGCTCAATCTCATGGCAAGGAAATAAAACAAGTAAATATGTCGTTTAAAGATTGCATAAAGTAAGTAGAAAGGAAATTATAAAAATGGCAGACAGCTTAGAACAATGAAGTAAACAACAAACTGCACTTGGTAAAGCCAGTTTTAGGTGTGGTGCTCAATCTCATGGCAAGGAAATAAAACAAGTAAATATGTCGTTTAAAGATTCCATTAAATAAGTAGAAAGGAAAATAAGTAAAAATGGCAGAACGCTTAGAACAATGAAGTAAACAACAAACTGCACTTGGTAAAGCCAGTTCTAGGTGTGCTGCTCAATCTCGTGGCACGGAAATAAAACAAGTAAATATGTCGTTTAAACATTGCAATAAATAAGTAGAAAAGAAATTAAGTAAAAATGGCAGACAGCTTAGAACAATGAAGTAAACAACAAACTGCACTTAGTAAAGCCAGTTCTAGGTGTGCTGCTCAATATCGTTGCAAGGAAATTAAACAAGTAAATATGTCGTTTAAAGATTGCATTAAATAAGTAGAAAGGAAATAAGTAAAATTGGCAGACAGCTTAGAACAATGAAGTAAACAACAAACTGCACTTGGTAAAGCCAGTTCTAGGTGTGGTGCTCAATCTCGTGGCAGGGAAATAAAACAAGTAAATATGTCGTTTAAAGATTGCATTATATAAGAAGAAAGGAAATTAGGTAAAAATGGCAGACAGCTTGGAACAATGAAGTAAACAACCAACTGCACTTGGTAAAGCCAGTTCTAGGTGTGCTGCTCAATCTCGTGGCAAGAAAATAAAACAAGTAAATATGTCGTTTAAATATTGCAATAAATAAGTAGAAAGGAAATTAAGTAAAAATGGCAGACAGCTTAGAACAATGAAGTATACAACAAACTGCACTTGGTAAAGCCAGTTCTAGGTGTGGTGCTCAATCTCGTGGCAAGGAAATAAAACAAGTAAATATGTCGTTTAAAGATTGCATTAAATAAGTAGAAAGGAAATTAAGTAAAAATGGCAGACAGCTTGGAACAATGAAGTAAACAACAAACTGCACTTGGTAAAGCCAGTTTTAGGTGTGCTGCTCAATCACGTGGCAAGGAAATAAAACAAGTAAATATGTCGTTTAAAGATTGCAATAAATAAGTAGAAAGGAAATTAAGTAAAAATGGCAGACAGCTTAGAACAATGAAGTAAACAACAAACTGCACTTGGTAAAGCCAGTTCTAGGTGTGGTGCTCAATCTCGTGGCAGAGAAATAAAACAAGTAAATATGTCGTTTAAAGATTGCATTAAATAAGTAGAAAGGAAATTAAGTAAAAATGGCAGACAGCTTAGAACAATGAAATAAACAACAAACTGCACTTGGTAAAGCCAGTTCTAGGTGTGCTGCTCAATCTCGTGGCAAGGAAATAAAACAAGTAAATATGTCGTTTAAAGATTGCATTAAATAAGTAGAAAGGAAATTAAGTAAAAATGGCAGACAGCTTGGAACAATGAAGTAAACAACAAACTGCACTTGGTAAAGCCAGTTCTAGATGTGCTGCTCAATCTCGTGGCAAGGAAATAAAACAAGTAAATATGTCGTTTAAAGATTGCAATAAATAAGTAGAAAGAAAATTAAGTAAAAATGGCAGACTGCTTAGAACAATGAAGTAAACAACAAACTGCACTTGGTAAAGCCAGTTCTAGGTGTGCTGCTCAATCTCATGGCAAGGAAATAAAACAAGTAAATATGTCGTTTAAAGATTGCATTAAGTAAGTAGAAAGGAAATTATAAAAATGGCAGACAGCTTAGAACAATGAAGTAAACAACAAACTGCACTTGGTAAAGCCAGTTTTAGGTGTGGTGCTCAATCTCATGGCAAGGAAATAAAACAAGTAAATATGTCGTTTAAAGATTGCATTAAATAAGTAGAAAGGAAATTAAGTAAAAATGGCAGGACGCTTAGAACAATGAAGTAAACAACAAACTGCACTTGGTAAAGCGAGTTCTAGGTGTGCTGCTCAATCTCGTGGCAAGGAAATAAAACAAGTAAATATGTCGTTTAAAGATTGCATTAAATAAGTAGAAAGGAAATTAAGTAAAAATGGCAGACAGCTTGGAACAATGAAGTAAACAACAAACTGCACTTGGTAAAGCCAGTTCTAGATGTGCTGCTCAATCTCGTGGCAAGGAAATAAAACAAGTAAATATGTCGTTTAAAGATTGCATTAAATAAGTAGAAAGGAAATTAAGTAAAAATGGCAGACAGCTTGGAACAATGAAGTAAACAACAAACTGCACTTGGTAAAGCCAATTCTAGGTGTGCTGCTCAATCTCGTGGCAAGGAAATAAAACAAGCAAATATGTCGTTAAAAGATTGCATTAAATAAGTAGAAAGAAAATTAAGTAAAAATGGCAGAACGCTTAGAACAATGAAGTAAATAACAAACTGCACTTGGTAAAGCCAGTTCTAGGTGTGCTGCTCAATCTCGTGGCACGGAAATAAAACAAGTAAATATGTCGTTTAAAGATTGCATTAAATAAGTAGAAAGGAAATTAAGTAAAAATGGCAGACAGCTTAGAACAATGAAGTAAACAACAAACTGCACTTAGTAAAGCCAGTTCTAGGTGTGCTGCTCAATATCGTGGCAAGGAAATTAAACAAGTAGATATGTCGTTAAAAGATTGTATTAAATAAGTAGAAAGGAAATTAAGTAAAAATGGCAGACAGCTTAGAACAATGAAGTAAACAACAAACTGCACTTGGTAAAGCCAGTTCTAGGTGTGCTGCTCAATCTCGTGGCAGGGAAATAAAACAAGTAAATATGTCGTTTAAAGATTGCATTAGGTATGTAGAAAGGAAACTAAGTAAAAATGGCAGACAGCTTAGAACAATGAAGTAAACAACAAACTGCACTTGGTAAAGCCAGTTCTAGGTGTGCTGCTCAATATCGTTGCAAGGAAATTAAACAAGTAAATATGTCGTTTAAAGATTGCATTAAATAAGTAGAAAGGAAATAAGTAAAAATGGCAGACAGCTTAGAACAATGAAGTAAACAACAAACTGCACTTGGTAAAGCCAGTTCTAGGTGTGGTGCTCAATCTCGTGGCAGGGAAATAAAACAAGTAAATATGTCGTTTAAAGATTGCATTATATAAGAAGAGAGGAAATTAGGTAAAAATGGCAGACAGCTTGGAACAATGAAGTAAACAACCAACTGCACTTGGTAAAGCCAGTTCTAGGTGTGCTGCTCAATCTCGTGGCAAGGAAATAAAACAAGTAAATATGTCG
This sequence comes from Amblyomma americanum, assembly GCF_052857255.1. Classification (NCBI taxonomy): domain Eukaryota; kingdom Metazoa; phylum Arthropoda; class Arachnida; order Ixodida; family Ixodidae; genus Amblyomma; species Amblyomma americanum. The sequence goes on along the minus strand of NW_027526487.1, from coordinate 152,572 downwards.
TTTAAAGATTGCAATAAATAAGTAGAAAGGAAATTAAGTAAAAATGGCAGACAGCTTAGAACAATGAAGTAAACAACAAACTGCACTTGGTAAAGCCAGTTCTAGGTGTCGTGCTCAATCTCGTGGCAAGGAAATAAAACAAGTAAATATGTCGTTTAAAGATTGCATTAAATAAGTAGAAAGGAAATTATAAAAATGGCAGACAGCTTAGAACAATGAAGTAAACAACAAACTGCACTTGGTAAAGCCAGTTTTAGGTGTGGTGCTCAATCTATTGGCAAGGAAATAAAACAAGTAAATATGTCGTTTAAAGATTGCATTAAATAAGTAGAAAGGAAATTAAGTAAAAATGGCAGAACGCTTAGAACAATGAAGTAAACAACAAACTGCACTTGGTAAAGCCAGTTCTAGGTGTGCTGCTCAATCTCGTGGCACGGAAATAAAACAAGTAAATATGTCGTTTAAAGATTGCATTAAATAAGTAGAAAGGAAATTAAGTAAAAATGGCAGACAGCTTAGAACAATGAAGTAAACAACAAACTGCACTTAGTAAAGCCAGTTCTAGGTGTGCTGCTCAATATCGTGGCAAGGAAATTAAACAAGTAGATATGTCGTTAAAAGATTGTATTAAATAAGTAGAAAGGAAATTAAGTAAAAATGGCAGACAGCCTAGAACAATGAAGTAAACAACAAACTGCACTTGGTAAAGCCAGTTCTAGGTGTGCTGCTCAATCTCGTGGCAGGGAAATAAAACAAGTAAATATGTCGTTTAAAGATTGCATTAAGTAAGTAGAAAGGAAACTAAGTAAAAATGGCAGACAGCTTAGAACAATGAAGTAAATAACAAACTGCACTTGGTAAAGCCAGTTCTAGGTGTGCTGCTCAATATCGTTGCAAGGAAATTAAACAAGTAAATATGTCGTTTAAAGATTGCATTAAATAAGTAGAAAGGAAATAAGTAAAAATGGCAGACAGCTTAGAACAATGAAGTAAACAACAAACTGCACTTGGTAAAGCCAGTTCTAGGTGTGGTGCTCAATCTCGTGGCAGGGAAATAAAACAAGTAAATATGTCGTTTAAAGATTGCATTATATAAGAAGAAAGGAAATTAAGTAAAAATGGCAGACAGCTTAGAACAATGAAGTAAACAACAAATTGCACTTGGTAAAGCCAGTTCTAGGTGTGCTGCTCAATCTCGTGGCAAGGAAATAAAACTAGTAAATATGTCGTTTAAAGATTGCATTAAATAAGTAGAAAGGAAATTAAGTAAAAATGGCAGAGAGCTTGGAACAATGAAGTAAACAACAAACTGCACTTGGTAAAGCCAGTTCTAGGTGTGCTGCTCAATCTCGTGGCAAGGAAATAAAACAAGTAAATATGTCGTTTAAAGATTGCATTAAATAAGTAGAAAGGAAATTAAGTAAAAATGGCAGACAGCTTAGAACAATGAAGTAAACAACAAACTGCACTTGGTAAAGCCAGTTCTAGGTGTGCTGCTCAATCTCGTGGCAAGGAAATAAAACAAGCAAATATGTCGTTAAAAGATTGCATTAAATAAGTAGAAAGGAAATTAAGTAAAAATGGCAGACAGCTTGGAACAATGAAGTAAACAACAAACTGCACTTGGTAAAGCCAGTTCTAGGTGTGCTGCTCAATCTCATGGCAAGGAAATAAAACAAGTGAATATGTCGTTTAAAGATTTCATTAAGTAAGTAGAAAGGAAATTAAGTAAAAATGGCAGACAGCTTGGAACAATGAAGTAAACAACAAACTGCACTTGGTAAAGCCAGTTCTAGATGTGCTGCTCAATCTCGTGGCAAGGAAATAAAACAAGTAAATATGTCGTTTAAAGATTGCATTAAATAAGTAGAAAGGAAATTAAGTAAAAATGGCAGACAGCTTGGAACAATGAAGTAAACAACAAACTGCACTTGGTAAAGCCAGTTCTAGATGTGCTGCTCAATCTCGTGGCAAGGAAATAAAACAAGTAAATATGTCGTTTAAAGATTGCATTAAATAAGTAGAAAGGAAATTAAGTAAAAATGGCAGACAGCTTGGAACAATGAAGTAAACAACAAACTGCACTTGGTAAAGCCAATTCTAGGTGTGCTGCTCAATCTCGTGGCAAGGAAATAAAACAAGCAAATATGTCGTTAAAAGATTGCATTAAATAAGTAGAAAGAAAATTAAGTAAAAATGGCAGAACGCTTAGAACAATGAAGTAAATAACAAACTGCACTTGGTAAAGCCAGTTCTAGGTGTGCTGCTCAATCTCGTGGCACGGAAATAAAACAAGTAAATATGTCGTTTAAAGATTGCATTAAATAAGTAGAAAGGAAATTAAGTAAAAATGGCAGACAGCTTAGAACAATGAAGTAAACAACAAACTGCACTTAGTAAAGCCAGTTCTAGGTGTGCTGCTCAATATCGTGGCAAGGAAATTAAACAAGTAGATATGTCGTTAAAAGATTGTATTAAATAAGTAGAAAGGAAATTAAGTAAAAATGGCAGACAGCTTAGAACAATGAAGTAAACAACAAACTGCACTTGGTAAAGCCAGTTCTAGGTGTGCTGCTCAATCTCGTGGCAGGGAAATAAAACAAGTAAATATGTCGTTTAAAGATTGCATTAGGTATGTAGAAAGGAAACTAAGTAAAAATGGCAGACAGCTTAGAACAATGAAGTAAACAACAAACTGCACTTGGTAAAGCCAGTTCTAGGTGTGCTGCTCAATATCGTTGCAAGGAAATTAAACAAGTAAATATGTCGTTTAAAGATTGCATTAAATAAGTAGAAAGGAAATAAGTAAAAATGGCAGACAGCTTAGAACAATGAAGTAAACAACAAACTGCACTTGGTAAAGCCAGTTCTAGGTGTGGTGCTCAATCTCGTGGCAGGGAAATAAAACAAGTAAATATGTCGTTTAAAGATTGCATTATATAAGAAGAGAGGAAATTAGGTAAAAATGGCAGACAGCTTGGAACAATGAAGTAAACAACCAACTGCACTTGGTAAAGCCAGTTCTAGGTGTGCTGCTCAATCTCGTGGCAAGGAAATAAAACAAGTAAATATGTCGTTTAAAGATTGCAATAAATAAGTAGAAAGGAAATTAAGTAAAAATGGCAGACAGCTTAGAACAATGAAGTAAACAACAAACTGCACTTGGTAAAGCCAGTTCTAGGTGTCGTGCTCAATCTCGTGGCAAGGAAATAAAACAAGTAAATATGTCGTTTAAAGATTGCATTAAATAAGTAGAAAGGAAATTATAAAAATGGCAGACAGCTTAGAACAATGAAGTAAACAACAAACTGCACTTGGTAAAGCCAGTTTTAGGTGTGGTGCTCAATCTATTGGCAAGGAAATAAAACAAGTAAATATGTCGTTTAAAGATTGCATTAAATAAGTAGAAAGGAAATTAAGTAAAAATGGCAGAACGCTTAGAACAATGAAGTAAACAACAAACTGCACTTGGTAAAGCCAGTTCTAGGTGTGCTGCTCAATCTCGTGGCACGGAAATAAAACAAGTAAATATGTCGTTTAAAGATTGCATTAAATAAGTAGAAAGGAAATTAAGTAAAAATGGCAGACAGCTTAGAACAATGAAGTAAACAACAAACTGCACTTAGTAAAGCCAGTTCTAGGTGTGCTGCTCAATATCGTGGCAAGGAAATTAAACAAGTAGATATGTCGTTAAAAGATTGTATTAAATAAGTAGAAAGGAAATTAAGTAAAAATGGCAGACAGCCTAGAACAATGAAGTAAACAACAAACTGCACTTGGTAAAGCCAGTTCTAGGTGTGCTGCTCAATCTCGTGGCAGGGAAATAAAACAAGTAAATATGTCGTTTAAAGATTGCATTAAGTAAGTAGAAAGGAAACTAAGTAAAAATGGCAGACAGCTTAGAACAATGAAGTAAATAACAAACTGCACTTGGTAAAGCCAGTTCTAGGTGTGCTGCTCAATATCGTTGCAAGGAAATTAAACAAGTAAATATGTCGTTTAAAGATTGCATTAAATAAGTAGAAAGGAAATAAGTAAAAATGGCAGACAGCTTAGAACAATGAAGTAAACAACAAACTGCACTTGGTAAAGCCAGTTCTAGGTGTGGTGCTCAATCTCGTGGCAGGGAAATAAAACAAGTAAATATGTCGTTTAAAGATTGCATTATATAAGAAGAAAGGAAATTAAGTAAAAATGGCAGACAGCTTAGAACAATGAAGTAAACAACAAATTGCACTTGGTAAAGCCAGTTCTAGGTGTGCTGCTCAATCTCGTGGCAAGGAAATAAAACTAGTAAATATGTCGTTTAAAGATTGCATTAAATAAGTAGAAAGGAAATTAAGTAAAAATGGCAGAGAGCTTGGAACAATGAAGTAAACAACAAACTGCACTTGGTAAAGCCAGTTCTAGGTGTGCTGCTCAATCTCGTGGCAAGGAAATAAAACAAGTAAATATGTCGTTTAAAGATTGCATTAAATAAGTAGAAAGGAAATTAAGTAAAAATGGCAGACAGCTTAGAACAATGAAGTAAACAACAAACTGCACTTGGTAAAGCCAGTTCTAGGTGTGCTGCTCAATCTCGTGGCAAGGAAATAAAACAAGCAAATATGTCGTTAAAAGATTGCATTAAATAAGTAGAAAGGAAATTAAGTAAAAATGGCAGACAGCTTGGAACAATGAAGTAAACAACAAACTGCACTTGGTAAAGCCAGTTCTAGGTGTGCTGCTCAATCTCATGGCAAGGAAATAAAACAAGTGAATATGTCGTTTAAAGATTTCATTAAGTAAGTAGAAAGGAAATTAAGTAAAAATGGCAGACAGCTTAGAACAATGAAGTAAACAACAAACTGCACTTGGTAAAGCCAGTTCTAGGTGTGGTGCTCAATCTCGTGGCAAGGAAATAAAACAAGTAAATATGTCGTTTAAAGATTGCCTTAAATAAGTAGAAAGGAAATTAAGTAAAAATGGCAGACAGCTTGGAACAATGAAGTAAACAACAAACTGCACTTGGTAAAGCCAGTTCTAGGTGTGCTGCTCAATCTCGTGGCAAGGAAATAAAACAAGTAAATATGTCGTTTAAAGATTGCAACAAATAAGTAGAAAGGAAATTAAGTAAAAATGGCAGACAGCTTAGAACAATGAAGTAAACAACAAACTGCACTTGGTAAAGCCAGTTCTAGGTGTGGTGCTCAATCTCGTGGAAAGGAAATAAAACAAGTAAATATGTCGTTTAAAGATTGCATTAAATAAGTAGAAAGGAAATTAAGTAAAAATGGCAGAACGTTTAAAACAGTGAAGTAAACTACAAACTGCACTTGGTAAAGCCAGTTCTAGGTGTGCTGCTCAATCTCGTGGCAAGGAAATAAAACAAGTAAATATGTCGTTTAAAGATTGCATTAAATAAGTAGAAAGGAAATTAAGTAAAAATGGCAGACAGCTTGGAACAATGAAGTAAACAACAAACTGCACTTGGTAAAGCCAGTTCTAGGTGTGCTGCTCAATCTCGTGGCAAGGAAATAAAACAAGCAAATATGTCGTTAAAAGATTGCATTAAATAAGTAGAAAGAAAATTAAGTAAAAATGGCAGACAGCTTAGAACAATGAAGTAAACAACAAACTGCACTTGGTAAAGCCAGTTCTAGGTGTGCTGCTCAATCTCGTGGCAAGGAAATAAAACAAGGAAATATGTCGTTTAAAGATTGCATTAAATAAGTAGAAAGGAAATTAAGTAAAAATGGCAGACAGCTTGGAACAATGAAGTAAACAACAAACTGCGCTTGGTAAAGCCAGTTTTAGGTGTGCTGCTCAATCTCGTGGCAAGGAAATAAAACAAGCAAATATGTCGTTAAAAGATTGCATTAAATAAGTAGAAAGGAAATTAAGTAAAAATGGCAGACAGCTTGGAACAATGAAGTAAACAACAAACTGCACTTGGTAAAGCCAGTTCTAGGTGTGCTGCTCAATCTCGTGGCAAGGAAATAAAACAAGCAAATATGTCGTTAAAAGATTGCATTAAATAAGTAGAAAGAAAATTAAGTAAAAATGGCAGACAGCTTGGAACAATGAAGTAAACAACAAACTGCACTTGGTAAATCCAGTTCTAGGTGTGCTGCTCAATCTCGTGGCAAGGAAATAAAACGAGCAAATATGTCGTTAAAAGATTGCATTAAATAAGTAGAAAGGAAATTAAGTAAAAATGGCAGACGGCTTGGAACAATGAAGTAAACAACAAACTGCACTTGGTAAAGCCAGTTCTAGGTGTGCTGCTCAATCTCATGGCAAGGAAATAAAACAAGTGAATATGTCGTTTAAAGATTGCATTAAGTAAGTAGAAAGAAAATTAAGTAAAAATGGCAGACAGCTTAGAACAATGAAGTAAACAACAAACTGCACTTGGTAAAGCCAGTTCTAGGTGTGGTGCTACATCTCGTGGCAAGGAAATAAAACAAGTAAATATGTCGTTTAAAGATTGCCTTAAATAAGTAGAAAGGAAATTAAGTAAAAATGGCAGACAGCTTGGAACAATGAAGTAAACAACAAACTGCACTTGGTAAAGCCAGTTCTAGGTGTGCTGCTCAATCTCGTGGCAAGGAAATAAAACAAGTAAATATGTCGTTTAAAGATTGCATTAAATAAGTAGAAAGGAAATTAAGTAAAAATGGCAGACAGCTTAGAACAATGAAGAAAACAACAAACTGCACTTGGTAAAGCCAGTTCTAGGTGTGGTGATCAATCTCGTGGCAAGGAAATAAAACAAGTAAATATGTCGTTTAAAGATTGCATTAAATAAGTAGAAAGGAAATTAAGTAAAAATGGCAGACAGCTTGGAACAATGAAGTAAACAACAAACTGCACTTGGTAAAGCCAGTTCAAGGTGTGGTGCTCAATCTCGTGGCAGAGAAATAAAACAAGTAAATATGTCGTTTAAAGATTGCATTAAATAAGTAGAAAGGAAATTAAGTAAAAATGACAGACAGCTTAGAACAATGAAGTAAACAACAAACTGCACTTGGTAAAGCCAGTTCTAGGTGTGCTGCTCAATCTCGTGGCAAGGAAATAAAACAAGTAAATATGTCGTTTAAAGATTGCATTAAATAAGTAGAAAGGAAATTAAGTAAAAATGGCAGACAGCTTGGAACAATGAAGTAAACAACAAACTGCACTTGGTAAAGCCAGTTCTAGATGTGCTGCTCAATCTCGTGGCAAGGAAATAAAACAAGTAAATATGTCGTTTAAGGATTGCATTAAATAAGTAGAAAGGAAATTAAGTAAAAATGGCAGACTGCTTAGAACAATGAAGTAAACAACAAACTGCACTTGGTAAAGCCAGTTCTAGGTGTGCTGCTCAATCTCATGGCAAGGAAATAAAACAAGTAAATATGTCGTTTAAAGATTGCATTAAGTAAGTAGAAAGGAAATTATAAAAATGGCAGACAGCTTAGAACAATGAAGTAAACAACAAACTGCACTTGGTAAAGCCAGTTTTAGGTGTGGTGCTCAATCTCATGGCAAGGAAATAAAACAAGTAAATATGTCGTTTAAAGATTGCATTAAATAAGTAGAAAGGAAATTAAGTAAAAATGGCAGAACGCTTAGAACAATGAAGTAAACAACAAACTGCACTTGGTAAAGCCAGTTCTAGGTGTGCTGCTCAATCTCGTGGCACGGAAATAAAACAAGTAAATATGTCGTTTAAAGATTGCATTAAATAAGTAGAAAGGAAATTAAGTAAAAATGGCAGACAGCTTAGAACAATGAAGTAAACAACAAACTGCACTTAGTAAAGCCAGTTCTAGGTGTGCTGCTCAATATCGTGGCAAGGAAATTAAACAAGTAGATATGTCGTTAAAAGATTGTATTAAATAAGTAGAAAGGAAATTAAGTAAAAATGGCAGACAGCTTAGAACAATGAAGTAAACAACAAACTGCACTTGGTAAAGCCAGTTCTAGGTGTGCTGCTCAATCTCGTGGCAGGGAAATAAAACAAGTAAATATGTCGTTTAAAGATTGCATTAAGTAAGTAGAAAGGAAACTAAGTAAAAATGGCAGACAGCTTAGAACAATGAAGTAAACAACAAACTGCACTTGGTAAAGCCAGTTCTAGGTGTGCTGCTCAATATCGTGGCAAGGAAATTAAACAAGTAAATATGTCGTTTAAAGATTGCAATAAATAAGTAGAAAGGAAATAAGTAAAAATGGCAGACAGCTTAGAACAATGAAGTAAACAACAAACTGCACTTGGTAAAGCCAGTTCTAGGTGTGGTGCTCAATCTCGTGGCAGGGAAATAAAACAAGTAAATATGTCGTTTAAAGATTGCATTAAATAAGAAGAAAAGAAATTAAGTAAAAATGGCAGACAGCTTAGAACAATGAAGTAAACAACAAACTGCACTTGGTAAAGCCAGTTCTAGGTGTGCTGCTCAATCTCGTGGCAAGGAAATAAAACAAGTAAATATGTCGTTTAAAGATTGCATTAAATAAGTAGAAAGGAAATTAAGTAAAAATGGCAGACAGCTTGGAACAATGAAGTAAACAACAAACTGCACTTGGTAAAGCCAGTTCTAGGTGTGCTGCTCAATCTCGTGGCAAGGAAATAAAACAAGTAAATATGTCATTTAAAGATTGCATTAAATAAGTAGAAAGGAAATTAAGTAAAAATGGCAGACAGCTTAGAACAATGAAGTAAACAACAAACTGCACTTGGTAAAGCCAGTTCTAGGTGTGCTGCTCAATCTCGTGGCAAGGAAATAAAACAAGCAAATATGTCGTTAAAAGATTGCATTAAATAAGTAGAAAGGAAATTAAGTAAAAATGGCAGACAGCTTGGAACAATGAAGTAAACAACAAACTGCACTTGGTAAAGCCAGTTCTAGGTGTGCTGCTCAATCTCATGGCAAGGAAATAAAACAAGTGAATATGTCGTTTAAAGATTTCATTAAGTAAGTAGAAAGGAAATTAAGTAAAAATGGCAGACAGCTTAGAACAATGAAGTAAACAACAAACTGCACTTGGTAAAGCCAGTTCTAGGTGTGGTGCTCAATCTCGTGGCAAGGAAATAAAACAAGTAAATATGTCGTTTAAAGATTGCCTTAAATAAGTAGAAAGGAAATTAAGTAAAAATGGCAGACAGCTTGGAACAATGAAGTAAACAACAAACTGCACTTGGTAAAGCCAGTGCTAGGTGTGCTGCTCAATCTCGTGGCAAGGAAATAAAACAAGTAAATATGTCGTTTAAAGATTGCATTAAATAAGTAGAAAGGAAATTAAGTAAAAATGGCAGAACGCTTAGAACAATGAAGTAAACAACAAACTGCACTTGGTAAAGCCAGTTCTAGGTGTGCTGCTCAATCTCGTGGCACAGAAATAAAACAAGTAAATATGTCGTTTAAAGATTGCATTTTATAAGTAGAAAGGAAATTAAGTAAAAATGGCAGACGGCTTGGAACAATGAAGTAAACAACAAACTGCACTTGGTAAAGCCAGTTCTAGGTGTGGTGCTCCATCTCGTGGCAAGGAAATAAAACAAGTAAATATGTCGTTTAAAGATTGCCTTAAATAAGTAGAAAGGAAATTAAGTAAAAATGGCAGACAGCTTGGAACAATGAAGTAAACAACAAACTGCACTTGGTAAAGCCAGTTCTAGGTGTGCTGCTCAATCTCGTGGCAAGGAAATAAAACAAGTAAATATGTCGTTTAAAGATTGCATTAAATAAGTAGAAAGGAAATTAAGTAAAAATGGCAGACAGCTTAGAACAATGAAGAAAACAACAAACTGCACTTGGTAAAGCCAGTTCTAGGTGTGGTGATCAATCTCGTGGCAAGGAAATAAAACAAGTAAATATGTCGTTTAAAGATTGCATTAAATAAGTAGAAAGGAAATTAAGTAAAAATGGCAGACAGCTTGGAACAATGAAGTAAACAACAAACTGCACTTGGTAAAGCCAGTTCAAGGTGTGGTGCTCAATCTCGTGGCAGAGAAATAAAACAAGTAAATATGTCGTTTAAAGATTGCAATAAATAAGTAGAAAGGAAATTAAGTAAAAATGACAGACAGCTTAGAACAATGAAGTAAACAACAAACTGCACTTGGTAAAGCCAGTTCTAGGTGTGCTGCTCAATCTCGTGGCAAGGAAATAAAACAAGTAAATATGTCGTTTAAAGATTGCATTAAATAAGTAGAAAGGAAATTAAGTAAAAATGGCAGACAGCTTGGAACAATGAAGTAAACAACAAACTGCACTTGGTAAAGCCAGTTCTAGATGTGCTGCTCAATCTCGTGGCAAGGAAATAAAACAAGTAAATATGTCGTTTAAAGATTGCATTAAATAAGTAGAAAGGAAATTAAGTAAAAATGGCAGACTGCTTAGAACAATGAAGTAAACAACAAACTGCACTTGGTAAAGCCAGTTCTAGGTGTGCTGCTCAATCTCATGGCAAGGAAATAAAACAAGTAAATATGTCGTTTAAAGATTGCATTAAGTAAGTAGAAAGGAAATTATAAAAATGGCAGACAGCTTAGAACAATGAAGTAAACAACAAACTGCACTTGGTAAAGCCAGTTTTAGGTGTGGTGCTCAATCTCATGGCAAGGAAATAAAACAAGTAAATATGTCGTTTAAAGATTGCATTAAATAAGTAGAAAGGAAATTAAGTAAAAATGGCAGAACGCTTAGAACAATGAAGTAAACAACAAACTGCACTTGGTAAAGCCAGTTCTAGGTGTGCTGCTCAATCTCGTGGCACGGAAATAAAACAAGTAAATATGTCGTTTAAAGATTGCATTAAATAAGTAGAAAGGAAATTAAGTAAAAATGGCAGACAGCTTAGAACAATGAAGTAAACAACAAACTGCACTTAGTAAAGCCAGTTCTAGGTGTGCTGCTCAATATCGTGGCAAGGAAATTAAACAAGTAAATATGTCGTTAAAAGATTGTATTAAATAAGTAGAAAGGAAATTAGGTAAAAATGGCAGACAGCTTAGAACAATGAAGTAAACAACAAACTGCACTTGGTAAAGCCAGTTCTAGGTGTGCTGCTCAATCTCGTGGCAGGGAAATAAAACAAGTAAATATGTCGTTTAAAGATTGCATTAAGTAAGTAGAAAGGAAACTAAGTAAAAATGGCAGACAGCTTAGAACAATGAAGTAAACAACAAACTGCACTTGGTAAAGCCAGTTCTAGGTGTGCTGCTCAATATCGTGGCAAGGAAATTAAACAAGTAAATATGTCGTTTAAAGATTGCATTAAATAAGTAGAAAGGAAATAAGTAAAAATGGCAGACAGCTTAGAACAATGAAGTAAACAACAAACTGCACTTGGTAAAGCCAGTTCTAGGTGTGGTGCTCAATCTCGTGGCAGGGAAATAAAACAAGTAAATATGTCGTTTAAAGATTGCATTAAATAAGAAGAAAAGAAATTAAGTAAAAATGGCAGACAGCTTAGAACAATGAAGTAAACAACAAACTGCACTTGGTAAAGCCAGTTCTAGGTGTGCTGCTCAATCTCGTGGCAAGGAAATAAAACAAGTAAATATGTCGTTTAAAGATTGCATTAAATAAGTAGAAAGGAAATTAAGTAAAAATGGCAGACAGCTTGGAACAATGAAGTAAACAACAAACTGCACTTGGTAAAGCCAGTTCTAGGTGTGCTGCTCAATCTCGTGGCAAGGAAATAAAACAAGTAAATATGTCATTTAAAGATTGCATTAAATAAGTAGAAAGGAAATTAAGTAAAAATGGCAGACAGCTTAGAACAATGAAGTAAACAACAAACTGCACTTGGTAAAGCCAGTTCTAGGTGTGCTGCTCAATCTCGTGGCAAGGAAATAAAACAAGCAAATATGTCGTTAAAAGATTGCATTAAATAAGTAGAAAGGAAATTAAGTAAAAATGGCAGACAGCTTGGAACAATGAAGTAAACAACAAACTGCACTTGGTAAAGCCAGTTCTAGGTGTGCTGCTCAATCTCATGGCAAGGAAATAAAACAAGTGAATATGTCGTTTAAAGATTTCATTAAGTAAGTAGAAAGGAAATTAAGTAAAAATGGCAGACAGCTTAGAACAATGAAGTAAACAACAAACTGCACTTGGTAAAGCCAGTTCTAGGTGTGGTGCTCAATCTCGTGGCAAGGAAATAAAACAAGTAAATATGTCGTTTAAAGATTGCCTTAAATAAGTAGAAAGGAAATTAAGTAAAAATGGCAGACAGCTTGGAACAATGAAGTAAACAACAAACTGCACTTGGTAAAGCCAGTGCTAGGTGTGCTGCTCAATCTCGTGGCAAGGAAATAAAACAAGTAAATATGTCGTTTAAAGATTGCAACAAATAAGTAGAAAGGAAATTAAGTAAAAATGGCAGACAGCTTAGAACAATGAAGTAAACAACAAACTGCACTTGGTAAAGCCAGTTCTAGGTGTGGTGCTCAATCTCATGGCAAGGAAATAAAACAAGTAAATATGTCGTTTAAAGATTGCATTAAATAAGTAGAAAGGAAATTAAGTAAAAATGGCAGAACGCTTAGAACAATGAAGTAAACAACAAACTGCACTTGGTAAAGCCAGTTCTAGGTGTGCTGCTCAATCTCGTGGCACAGAAATAAAACAAGTAAATATGTCGTTTAAAGATTGCATTAAATAAGTAGAAAGGAAATTAAGTAAAAATGGCAGACAGCTTAGAACAATGAAGTAAACAACAAACTGCACTCAGTAAAGCCAGTTCTAGGTGTGCTGCTCAATATCGTGGCAAGGAAATTAAACAAGTAGATATGTCGTTAAAAGATTGTATTAAATAAGTAGAAAGGAAATTAAGTAAAAATGGCAGACAGCTTAGAACAATGAAGTAAACAACAAACTGCACTTGGTAAAGCCAGTTCTAGGTGTGCTGCTCAATCTCGTGGCAGGGAAATAAAACAAGTAAATATGTCGTTTAAAGATTGCATTAAGTAAGTAGAAAGGAAACTAAGTAAAAATGGCAGACAGCTTAGAACAATGAAGTAAACAACAAACTGCACTTGGTAAAGCCAGTTCTAGGTGTGCTGCTCAATATCGTGGCAAGGAAATTAAACAAGAAAAATATGTCGTTTAAAGATTGCATTAAATAAGTAGAAAGGAAATAAGTAAAAATGGCAGACAGCTTAGAACAATGAAGTAAACAACAAACTGCACTTGGTAAAGCCAGTTCTAGGTGTGGTGCTCAATCTCGTGGCAGGGAAATAAAACAAGTAAATATGTCGTTTAAAGATTGCATTAAATAAGAAGAAAGGAAATTAAGTAAAAATGGCAGACAGCTTAGAACAATGAAGTAAACAACAAACTGCACTTGGTAAAGCCAGTTCTAGGTGTGCTGCTCAATCTCGTGGCAAGGAAATAAAACAAGTAAATATGTCGTTTAAAGATTGCATTAAATAAGTAGAAAGGAAATTAAGTAAAAATGGCAGACAGCTTGGAACAATGAAGTAAACAACAAACTGCACTTGGTAAAGCCAGTTCTAGGTGTGCTGCTCAATCTCGTGGCAAGGAAATAAAACAAGCAAATATGTCGCTAAAAGATTGCAATTAATAAGTAGAAAGGAAATTAGGTAAAAATGGCAGACAGCTTGGAACAATGAAGTAAACAACAAACTGCACTTGGTAAAGCCAGTTCTAGGTGTGCTGCTCAATCTCATGGCAAGGAAATAAAACAAGTGAATATGTCGTTTAAAGATTTCATTAACTAAGTAGAAAGGAAATTAAGTAAAAATGGCAGACAGCTTAGAACAATGAAGTAAACAACAAACTGCACTTGGTAAAGCCAGTTCTAGGTGTGGTGCTCAATCTCGTGGCAAGGAAATAAAACAAGTAAATATGTCGTTTAAAGATTGCCTTAAATAAGTAGAAAGGAAATTAAGTAAAAATGGCAGACAGCTTGGAACAATGAAGTAAACAACAAACTGCACTTGGTAAAGCCAGTTCTAGGTGTGCTGCTCAATCTCGTGGCAAGGAAATAAAACAAGTAAATATGTCGTTTAAAGATTGCAACAAATAAGTAGAAAGGAAATTAAGTAAAAATGGCAGACAGCTTAGAACAATGAAGTAAACAACAAACTGCACTTGGTAAAGCCAGTTCTAGGTGTGGTGCTCAATCTCGTGGAAAGGAAATAAAACAAGTAAATATGTCGTTTAATGATTGCATTAAATAAGTAGAAAGGAAATTAGGTAAAAATGGCAGAACGTTTAAAACAGTGAAGTAAACTACAAACTGCACTTGGTAAAGCCAGTTCTAGGTGTGCTGCTCAATCTCGTGGCAAGGAAATAAAACAAGTAAATATGTCGTTCAAAGATTACATTAAATAAGTAGAAAGGAAATTAAGTAAAAATGGCAGACAGCTTAGAACAATGAAGTAAACAACAAACTGCACTTGGTAAAGCCAGTTCTAGGTGTGCTGCTAAATATCGTGGCAAGGAAATTAAACAAGTAAATATGTCGTTAAAAGATTGCATTAAATAAGTAGAAAGGAAATTAAGTAAAAATGGCAGACAGCTTAGAACAATGAAGTAAACAACAAACTGCACTTGGTAAAGCCAGTTCTAGGTGTGCTGCTCAATCTCGTGGCAGGGAAATAAAACAAGTAAATATGTCGTTTAAAGATTGCATTAAGTAAGTAGAAAGGAAACTAAGTAAAAATGGCAGACAGCTTAGAACAATGAAGTAAACAACAAACTGCACTTGGTAAACCCACTTCTAGGTGTGCTGCTCAATCTCGTGGCAAGGAAATAGAACAAGTAAATATGTCGTTTAAAGATTGCATTAAATAAGTAGAAAGGAAATTAAGTAAAAATGGCAGACAGCTTAGAACAATGAAGTAAACAACAAACTGCACTTGGTAAAGCCAGTTCTAGGTGTGGTGCTCAATCTCGTGGCAGGGAAATAAAACAAGTAAATATGTCGTTTAAAGATTGCATTAAATAAGAAGAATGGAAATTAAGTAAAAATGGCAGAAAGCTTAGAACAATGAAGTAAACAACAAACTGCACTTGGTAAAGCCAGTTCTAGGTGTGCTGCTCAATCTCGTGGCAAGGAAATAAAACAAGTAAATATGTCGTTTAAAGATTGCATTAAATAAGTAGAAAGGAAATTAAGTAAAAATGGCAGACAGCTTGGAACAATGAAGTAAACAACAAACTGCACTTGGTAAAGCCAGTTCTAGGTGTCTTGCTCAATCTCGTGGCAAGGAAATAAAACAAGTAAATATGTCGTTTAAAGATTGCATTAAATAAGTAGAAAGGAAATTAAGTAAAAATGGCAGACAGCTTAGAACAATGAAGTAAACAACAAACTGCACTTGGTAAAGCCAGTTCTAGGTGTGCTGCTCAATCTCGTGGCAATGAAATAAAACAAGTAAATATGACGTTTAAAGATTGCATTAAATAGGTAGAAAGGAAATTAAGTAAAAATGGCAGACAGCTTAGAACAATGAAGTAAACAACAAACTGCACTTGGTAAAGCCAGTTCTAGGTGTGCTGCTCAATCTCGTGGCAAGGAAATAAAACAAGTAAATATGTCGTTTAAAGATTGCATTAAATAAGTAGAAAGGAAATTAAGTAAAAATGGCAGACAGCTTGGAACAATGAAGTAAACAACAAACTGCACTTGGTAAAGCCAGTTCTAGGTGTGGTGCTCAATCTCGTGGCAAGGAAATAAAACAAGTAAATATGTCGTTTAAAGATTGCCTTAAATAAGTAGAAAGGAAATTAAGTAAAAATGGCAGACAGCTTGGAACAATGAAGTAAACAACAAACTGCACTTGGTAAAGCCAGTTCTAGGTGTGCTGCTCAATCTCGTGGCAAGGAAATAAAACAAGTAAATATGTCGTTTAAAGATTGCAACAAATAAGTAGAAAGGAAATTAAGTAAAAATGGCAGACAGCTTAGAACAATGAAGTAAACAACAAACTGCACTTGGTAAAGCCAGTTCTAGGTGTGGTGCTCAATCTCGTGGAAAGGAAATAAAACAAGTAAATATGTCGTTTAAAGATTGCATTAAATAAGTAGAAAGGAAATTAAGTAAAAATGGCAGAACGTTTAAAACAGTGAAGTAAACTACAAACTGCACTTGGTAAAGCCAGTTCTAGGTGTGCTGCTCAATCTCGTGGCAAGGAAATAAAACAAATAAATATGTCGTTCAAAGATTGCATTAAATAAGTAGAAAGGAAATTAAGTAAAAATGGCAGACAGCTTAGAACAATGAAGTAAACAACAAACTGCACTTGGTAAAGCCAGTTCTAGGTGTGCTGCTCAATATCGTGGCAAGGAAATTAAACAAGTAAATATGTCGTTAAAAGATTGCATTAAATAAGTAGAAAGGAAATTAAGTAAAAATGGCAGACAGCTTAGAACAATGAAGTAAACAACAAACTGCACTTGGTAAAGCCAGTTCTAGGTGTGCTGCTCAATCCCGTGGCAGGGAAATAAAACAAGTAAATATGTCGTTTAAAGATTGCATTAAGTAAGTAGAAAGGAAACTAAGTAAAAATGGCAGACAGCTTAGAACAATGAAGTAAACAACAAACTGCACTTGGTAAACCCACTTCTAGGTGTGCTGCTCAATCTCGTGGCAAGGAAATAGAACAAGTAAATATGTCGTTTAAAGATTGCATTAAATAAGTAGAAAGGAAATTAAGTAAAAATGGCAGACAGCTTAGAACAATGAAGTAAACAACAAACTGCACTTGGTAAAGCCAGTTCTAGGTGTGGTGCTCAATCTCGTGGCAGGGAAATAAAACAAGTAAATATGTCGTTTAAAGATTGCATTAAATAAGAAGAAAGGAAATTAGGTAAAAATGGCAGAAAGCTTAGAACAATGAAGTAAACAACAAACTGCACTTGGTAAAGCCAGTTCTAGGTGTGCTGCTCAATCTCGTGGCAAGGAAATAAAACAAGTAAATATGTCGTTTAAAGATTGCATTAAATAAGTAGAAAGGAAATTAAGTAAAAATGGCAGACAGCATGGAAGAATGAAGTAAACAACAAACTGCACTTGGTAAAGCCAGTTCTAGGTGTGCTGCTCAATCTCGTGGCAAGGAAATAAAACAAGTAAATATGTCGTTTAAAGATTGCATTAAATAAGTAGAAAGGAAATTAAGTAAAAATGGCAGACAGCTTAGAACAATGAAGTAAACAACAAACTGCACTTGGTAAAGCCAGTTCTAGGTGTGCTGCTCAATCTCGTGGCAAGGAAATAAAACAAGTAAATATGACGTTTAAAGATTGCATAAATAGGTAGAAAGGAAATTAAGTAAAAATGGCAGACAGCTTAGAACAATGAAGTAAACAACAAACTGCACTTGGTAAAGCCAGTTCTAGGTGTGCTGCTCAATCTCGTGGCAAGGAAATAAAACAAGTAAATATGTCGTTTAAAGATTGCATGAAAGAAGTAGAAAGGAAATTAAGTAAAAATGGCAGACAGCTTGGAACAATGAAGTAAACAACAAACTGCACTTGGTAAAGCCAGTTCTAGATGTGCTGCTCAATCTCATGGCAAGGAAATAAAACAAGTAAATATGTCGTTTAAAGATTGCATTAAATAAGTAGAAAGGAAATTAAGTAAAAATGGCAGACTGCTTAGAACAATGAAGTAAACAACAATCTGCACTTGGTAAAGCCAGTTCTAGGTGTGCTGCTCAATCTCGTGGCAAGGAAATAAAACAAGTAAATATGTCGTTTAAAGATTGCATTAAATAAGTAGAAAGGAAATTAAGTAAAAATGGCAGACAACTTAGAACAATGAAATAAACAACAAACTGCACTTGGTAAAGCCAGTTCTAGGTGTGGTGCTCAATCTCTTGGCAAGGAAATAAAACAAGTAAATATGTCGTTTAAAGATTGCATTAAATAAGTAGAAAGGAAATTAAGTAAAAATGGGAGACAGCTTGGAACAATGAAGTAAACAACAAACTGCACTTGGTAAAGCCAGTTCTAGGTGTGCTGCTCAATCTCGTGGCAAGGAAATAAAACAAGTAAATATGTCGTTTAAAGATTGCATTAAATAAGTAGAAAGGAAATTAAGTAAAAATGGCAGACAGCTTGGAACAATGAAGTAAACAACAAACTGCACTTGGTAAAGCCAGTTCTAGGTGTGCTGCTCAATATCGTGGCAAGGAAATAAAACAAGTAAATATGTCGTTTAAAGATTGCATTAAATAAGTAGAAAGGAAATTAAGTAAAAATGGCAGACAGCTTAGAACAATGAAGTAAACAACAAACTGCACTTGGTAAAGCCAGTTCTAGGTGTGCTGCTCAATCTCGTGGCAAGGAAATAAAACAAGTAAATATGTCGTTTAAAGATTGCATTAAATAAGTAGAAAGGAAATTAAGTAAAAATGGCAGACAGCTTAGAACAATGAAGTAAACAACAAACTGCACTTGGTAAAGCCAGTTCTAGGTGTGCTGCTCAATCTCGTGGCAAGGAAATAAAACAAGTAAATATGTCGTTTAAAGATTGCATTAAGTAAGTAGAAAGGAAACTAAGTAAAAATGGCAGACAGCTTAGAACAATGAAGTAAACAACAAACTGCACTTGGTAAAGCCAGTTCTAGGTGTGGTGCTCAATCTCGTGGCAAGGAAATAAAACAAGTAAATATGTCGTTTAAAGATTGCATTAAATAAGTAGAAAGGAAATTAAGTAAAAATGGCAGACAGCATGGAACAATAAAGTAAACAACAAACTGCACTTGGTAAAGCCACTTCTAGGTGTGCTGCTCAATCTCGTGGCAAGGAAATAGAACAAGTAAATATGTCGTTTAAAGATTGCATTAAATAAGTAGAAAGGAAATTAAGTAAAAATGGCAGACAGCTTAGAACAATGAAGTAAACAACAAACTGCTCTTGGTAAAGCCAGTTCTAGGTGTGGTGCTCAATCTCGTGGCAGGGAAATAAAACAAGTAAATATGTCGTTTAAAGATTGCATTAAATAAGAAGAAAGGAAATTAAGTAAAAATGGCAGAAAGCTTAGAACAATGAAGTAAACAACAAACTGCACTTGGTAAAGCCAGTTCTAGGTGTGCTGCTCAATCTCGTGGCAAGGAAATAAAACAAGTAAATATGTCGTTTAAAGATTGCATTAAATAAGTAGAAAGGAAATTAAGTAAAAATGGCAGACAGCTTGGAACAATGAAGTAAACAACAAACTGCACTTGGTAAAGCCAGTTCTAGGTGTGCTGCTCAATCTCGTGGCAAGGAAATAAAACAAGTAAATATGTCGTTTAAAGATTGCATTAAATAAGTAGAAAGGAAATTAAGTAAAAATGGCAGACAGCTTAGAACAATGAAGTAAACAACAAACTGCACTTGGTAAAGCCAGTTCTAGGTGTGCTGCTCAATCTCGTGGCAAGGAAATAAAACAAGTAAATATGACGTTTAAAGATTGCATTAAATAGGTAGAAAGGAAATTAAGTAAAAATGGCAGACAGCTTAGAACAATGAAGTAAACAACAAACTGCACTTGGTAAAGCCAGTTCTAGGTGTGCTGCTCAATCTCGTGGCAAGGAAATAAAACAAGTAAATATGTCGTTTAAAGATTGCATTAAATAAGTAGAAAGGAAATTAAGTAAAAATGGCAGACAGCTTGGAACAATGAAGTAAACAACAAACTGCACTTGGTAAAGCCAGTTCTAGATGTGCTGCTCAATCTCGTGGCAAGGAAATAAAACAAGTAAATATGTCGTTTAAAGATTGCATTAAATAAGTAGAAAGGAAATTAAGTAAAAATGGCAGACTGCTTAGAACAATGAAGTAAACAACAATCTGCACTTGGTAAAGCCAGTTCTAGGTGTGCTGCTCAATCTCGTGGCAAGGAAATAAAACAAGTAAATATGTCGTTTAAAGACTGCAATAAATAAGTAGAAAGGAAATTAAGTAAAAATGGCAGACAACTTAGAACAATGAAGTAAACAACAAACTGCACTTGGTAAAGCCAGTTCTAGGTGTGGTGCTCAATCTCGTGGCAAGGAAATAAAACAAGTAAATATGTCGTTTAAAGATTGCATTAAATAAGTAGAAAGGAAATTAAGTAAAAATGGGAGACAGCTTGGAACAATGAAGTAAACAACAAACTGCACTTGGTAAAGCCAGTTCTAGGTGTGCTGCTCAATCTCGTGGCAAGGAAATAAAACAAGTAAATATGTCGTTTAAAGATTGCATTAAATAAGTAGAAAGGAAATTAAGTAAAAATGGCAGACAGCTTGGAACAATGAAGTAAACAACAAACTGCACTTGGTAAAGCCAGTTCTAGGTGTGCTGCTCAATATCGTGGCAAGGAAATAAAACAAGTAAATATGTCGTTTAAAGATTGCATTAAATAAGTAGAAAGGAAATTAAGTAAAAATGGCAGACAGCTTAGAACAATGAAGTAAACAACAAACTGCACTTGGTAAAGCCAGTTCTAGGTGTGCTGCTCAATCTCGTGGCAAGAAAATAAAACAAGTAAATATGTCGTTTAAAGATTGCATTAAATAAGTAGAAAGGAAATTAAGTAAAAATGGCAGACAGCTTAGAACAATGAAGTAAACAACAAACTGCACTTGGTAAAGCCAGTTCTAGGTGTGCTGCTCAATATCGTGGCAGGGAAATAAAACAAGTAAATATGTCGTTTAAAGATTGCATTAAGTAAGTAGAAAGGAAACTAAGTAAAAATGGCAGACAGCTTAGAACAATGAAGTAAACAAGAAACTGCACTTGGTAAAGCCAGTTTTAGGTGTGGTGCTCAATCTCGTGGCAAGGAAATAAAACAAGTAAATATGTCGTTTAAAGATTGCATTAAGTAAGTAGAAAGGAAACTAAGTAAAAATGGCAGACAGCTTAGAACAATGAAGTAAACAACAAACTGCACTTGATAAAGCCAGTTCTAGGTGTGGTGCTCAATCTCGTGGCAAGGAAATAAAACAAGTAAATATGTCGTTAAAAGACTGCATTAAATAAGTAGACAGGAAATTAAGTAAAAATGGCAGACAGCTTAGAACAATGAAGTAAACAACAAACTGCACTTGGTAAAGTCAGTTCTAGGTGTGGTGCTCAATCTCGTGGCAAGCAAATAAAACAAGTAAATATGTCGTTTAAAGATTGCATTAAATAAGTAGAAAGGAAATTTAGTAAAAATTGGCAGAACGCCTAGAACAATGAAGTAAACAACAAACTGCACTTGGTAAAGCCAGTTCTAGGTGTGCTGCTCAATCTCGTGGCACGGAAATAACACAAGTAAATATGTCGTTTAAAGATTGCATTAAATAAGTAGAAATGAAATTAAGTAAAAATGGCAGACAGCTTAGAACAATGAAGTAAACAACAAACTGCACTTGGTAAAGCCAGTTCTAGGTGTGCTGCTCAATATCGTGGCAAGGAAATTAAAAGAGTAGATATGTCGTTAAAAGATTGTATTAAATAAGTAGAAAGGAAATTAAGTAAAAATGGCAGACAGCTTAGAACAATGAAGTAAACAACAAACTGCACTTGGTAAAGCCAGTTCTAGGTGTGCTGCTCAATCTCGTGGCAGGGAAATAAAACAAGTAAATATGTCGTTTAAAGATTGCATTAGGTAAGTCGAAAGGAAACTAAGTAAAAATGGCAGACAGCTTAGAACAATGAAGTAAACAACAAACTGCACTTGGTAAAGCCAGTTCTAGGTGTGCTGCTCAATCTCGTGGCAAGGAAATAAAACAAGTAAATATGTCGTTTAAAGATTGCATTAAATAGGTAGAAAGGAAATTAAGTAAAAATGGCAGACAGCTTGGAACAATGAAGTAAACAACAAACTGCACTTGGTAAAGCCAGTTCTAGGTGTGCTGCTCAATCTCGTGGCAAGGAAATAAAACAAGCAAATATGTCGTTAAAAGATTGCATTAAATAAGTAGAAAGGAAATTAAGTAAAATGGCAGACAGCTTGGAACAATGAAGTAAACAACAAACTGCACTTGGTAAAGCCAGTTCTAAGTGTGCTGCTCAATCTCGTGGCAAGGAAATAAAACAAGCAAATATGTCGTTAAAAGATTGCATTAAATAAGTAGAAAGGAAATTAAGTAAAAATGGCAGACAGCTTGGAACAATGAAGTAAACAACAAACTGCACTTGGTAAAGCCAGTTCTAGGTGTGCTGCTCAATCTCGTGGCAAGGAAATAAAACAAGCAAATATGTCGTTAAAAGATTGCATTAAATAAGTAGAAAGGAAATTAAGTAAAAATGGCAGACAGCTTGGAACAGTGAAGTAAACAACAAACTGCACTTGGTAAAGCCAGTTCTAGGTGTGCTGCTCAATCTCGTGGCAAGGAAATAAAACAAGCAAATATGTCGTTAAAAGATTGCATTAAATAAGTAGAAAGGAAATTAAGTAAAAATGGCAGACAGCTTGGAACAATGAAGTAAACAACAAACTGCACTTGGTAAAGCCAGTTCTAGGTGTGCTGCTCAATCTCGTGGCAAGGAAATAAAACAAGCAAATATGTCGTTAAAAGATTGCATTAAATAAGTAGAAAGGAAATTAAGTAAAAATGGCAGACAGCTTGGAACAATGAAGTAAACAACAAACTGCACTTGGTAAAGCCAGTTCTAGGTGTGCTGCTCAATCTCGTGGCAAGGAAATAAAACAAGTAAATATGTCGTTTAAAAATTGCATTAAAAATTAGAAAGGAAATTAAGTAAAAATGGCAGACAGCTTGGAACAATGAAGTAAAGAACAAACTGCACTTGGTAAAGCCAGTTCTAGGTGTGCTGCTCAATCTCGTGGCAAGGAAATAAAACGAGCAAATATGTCGTTAAATGATTGCATTAAATAAGTAGAAAGGAAATTAAGTAAAAATGGCAGACAGCTTGGAACAATGAAGTAAACAACAAACTGCACTTGGTAAAGCCAGTTCTAGGTGTGCTGCTCAATTTCGTGGCAAGGAAATAAAACAAGTAAATATGTCGTTTAAAAATTGCATTAAAAAAGTAGAAAGGAAATTAAGTAAAAATGGCAGACAGCTTGGAACAATGAAGTAAACAAACTGCACTTGGTAAAGCCAGTTCTAGGTGTGCTGCTCAATCTCGTGGCAAGGAAATAAAACAAGTAAATATGTCGTTTAAAGATTGCAATAAATAAGTAGAAAGGAAATTAAGTAAAAATGGCAGACAGCTTAGAACAATGAAGTAAACAACAAACTGCACTTGGTAAAGCCAGTTCTAGGTGTGCTGCTCAATCTCGTGGCAAGGAAATAAAACAAGTAAATATATCGTGTAAAGATTGCATTAAATAAGTAGAAAGGAAATTAAGTAAAAATGGCAGACAGCTTAGAACAATAAAGTAAACAACAAACTGCACTTGGTAAAGCCAGTTCTAGGTGTGCTGCTCAATATCGTGGCAAGGAAATAAAACAAGTAAATATGTCGTTTAAAGATTGCATTAAATAAGTAGAAAGGAAATTAAGTAAAAATGGCAGACAGCTTAGAACAATGAAGTAAACAACAAACTGCACTTGGTAAAGCCAGTTCTAGGTGTGCTGCTCAATCTCGTGGCAAGGAAATAAAACAAGTAAATATGTCGTTTAAAGATTGCATTAAATAAGTAGAAAGGAAATTAAGTAAAAATGGCAGACAGCTTGGAACAATGAAGTAAACAACAAACTGCACTTGGTAAAGCCAGTTCTAGGTGTGCTGCTCAATCTCGTGGCAAGGAAATAAAACAAGCAAATATGTCGTTAAAAGATTGCATTAAATAAGTAGAAAGGAAATTAAGTAAAAATGGCAGACAGCTTGGAACAATGAAGTAAACAACAAACTGCACTTGGTAAAGCCAGTTCTAGGTGTGCTGCTCAATCTCGTGGCAAGGAAATAAAACAAGCAAATATGTCGTTAAAAGATTGCATTAAATAAGTAGAAAGGAACATAAGTAAAAATGGCAGACAGCTTCGAACAATGAAGTAAACAACAAACTGCACTTGGTAAAGCCAGTTCTAGGTGTGCTGCTCAATCTCGTGGCAAGGAAATAAAACAAGCAAACATGTCCTTAAAAGATTGCAATAAATAAGTAGAAAGGAAATTAAGTAAAAATGGCAGACAGCTTAGAACAATGAAGTAAACAACAAACTGCACTTGGTAAAGCCAGTTCTAGGTGTGCTGCTCAATCTCGTGGCAAGGAAATAAAACAAGTAAATATGTCGTTTAAAGATTGCATTAAATAATTCGAAAGGAAATTAAGTAAAAATGGCAGACAGCTTAGAACAATGAAGTAAACAACCAACTGCACTTGGTAAAGCCAGTTCTAGGTGTGCTGCTCAGTATCGTGGCAAGGAAATAAAACAAGTAAATATGTCGTTAAAAGATTGCATTAAATAAGTAGACAGGAAATTAAGTAAAAATGGCAGACAGCTTAGAACAATGAAGTAAACAACAAACTGCACTTGGTAAAGCCAGTTCTAGGTGTGGTGCTCAATCTCGTGGCAAGGAAATAAAACAAGTAAATATGTCGTTTAAAGATTGCATTAAATAAGTAGAAAGGAAATTAAGTAAAAATGGCAGACAGCATGGAACAATAAAGTAAACAACAAACTGCACTTGGTAAAGCCACTTCTAGGTGTGCTGCTCAATCTCGTGGCAAGGAAATAGAACAAGTAAATATGTCGTTTAAAGATTGCATTAAATAAGTAGAAAGGAAATTAAGTAAAAATGGCAGACAGCTTGGAACAATGAAGTAAACAACAAACTGCACTTGGTAAAGCCAGTTCTAGGTGTGCTGCTCAATCTCGTGGCAAGGAAATAAAACAAGTAAATATGTCGTTTAAAGATTGCATTAAATAAGTAGAAAGGAAATTAAGTAAAAATGGCAGACAGCTTAGAACAATGAAGTAAACAACAAACTGCACTTGGTAAAGCCAGTTCTAGGTGTGCTGCTCAATCTCGTGGCAAGGAAATAAAACAAGTAAATATGACGTTTAAAGATTGCATTAAATAGGTAGAAAGGAAATTAAGTAAAAATGGCAGACAGCTTAGAACAATGAAGTAAACAACAAACTGCACTTGGTAAAGCCAGTTCTAGGTGTGCTGCTCAATCTCGTGGCAAGGAAATAAAACAAGTAAATATGTCGTTTAAAGATTGCATTAAATAAGTAGAAAGGAAATTAAGTAAAAATGGCAGACAGCTTGGAACAATGAAGTAAACAACAAACTGCACTTGGTAAAGCCAGTTCTAGATGTGCTGCTCAATCTCGTGGCAAGGAAATAAAACAAGTAAATATGTCGTTTAAAGATTGCATTAAATAAGTAGAAAGGAAATTAAGTAAAAATGGCAGACTGCTTAGAACAATGAAGTAAACAACAATCTGCACTTGGTAAAGCCAGTTCTAGGTGTGCTGCTCAATCTCGTGGCAAGGAAATAAAACAAGTAAATATGTCGTTTAAAGACTGCAATAAATAAGTAGAAAGGAAATTAAGTAAAAATGGCAGACAACTTAGAACAATGAAGTAAACAACAAACTGCACTTGGTAAAGCCAGTTCTAGGTGTGGTGCTCAATCTCGTGGCAAGGAAATAAAACAAGTAAATATGTCGTTTAAAGATTGCATTAAATAAGTAGAAAGGAAATTAAGTAAAAATGGGAGACAGCTTGGAACAATGAAGTAAACAACAAACTGCACTTGGTAAAGCCAGTTCTAGGTGTGCTGCTCAATCTCGTGGCAAGGAAATAAAACAAGTAAATATGTCGTTTAAAGATTGCATTAAATAAGTAGAAAGGAAATTAAGTAAAAATGGCAGACAGCTTGGAACAATGAAGTAAACAACAAACTGCACTTGGTAAAGCCAGTTCTAGGTGTGCTGCTCAATATCGTGGCAAGGAAATAAAACAAGTAAATATGTCGTTTAAAGATTGCATTAAATAAGTAGAAAGGAAATTAAGTAAAAATGGCAGACAGCTTAGAACAATGAAGTAAACAACAAACTGCACTTGGTAAAGCCAGTTCTAGGTGTGCTGCTCAATCTCGTGGCAAGAAAATAAAACAAGTAAATATGTCGTTTAAAGATTGCATTAAATAAGTAGAAAGGAAATTAAGTAAAAATGGCAGACAGCTTAGAACAATGAAGTAAACAACAAACTGCACTTGGTAAAGCCAGTTCTAGGTGTGCTGCTCAATATCGTGGCAGGGAAATAAAACAAGTAAATATGTCGTTTAAAGATTGCATTAAGTAAGTAGAAAGGAAACTAAGTAAAAATGGCAGACAGCTTAGAACAATGAAGTAAACAAAAAACTGCACTTGGTAAAGCCAGTTTTAGGTGTGGTGCTCAATCTCGTGGCAAGGAAATAAAACAAGTAAATATGTCGTTTAAAGATTGCATTAAGTAAGTAGAAAGGAAACTAAGTAAAAATGGCAGACAGCTTAGAACAATGAAGTAAACAACAAACTGCACTTGATAAAGCCAGTTCTAGGTGTGGTGCTCAATCTCGTGGCAAGGAAATAAAACAAGTAAATATGTCGTTAAAAGATTGCATTAAATAAGTAGACAGGAAATTAAGTAAAAATGGCAGACAGCTTAGAACAATGAAGTAAACAACAAACTGCACTTGGTAAAGTCAGTTCTAGGTGTGGTGCTCAATCTCGTGGCAAGCAAATAAAACAAGTAAATATGTCGTTTAAAGATTGCATTAAATAAGTAGAAAGGAAATTTAGTAAAAATTGGCAGAACGCCTAGAACAATGAAGTAAACAACAAACTGCACTTGGTAAAGCCAGTTCTAGGTGTGCTGCTCAATCTCGTGGCACGGAAATAACACAAGTAAATATGTCGTTTAAAGATTGCATTAAATAAGTAGAAATGAAATTAAGTAAAAATGGCAGACAGCTTAGAACAATGAAGTAAACAACAAACTGCACTTGGTAAAGCCAGTTCTAGGTGTGCTGCTCAATATCGTGGCAAGGAAATTAAAAGAGTAGATATGTCGTTAAAAGATTGTATTAAATAAGTAGAAAGGAAATTAAGTAAAAATGGCAGACAGCTTAGAACAATGAAGTAAACAACAAACTGCACTTGGTAAAGCCAGTTCTAGGTGTGCTGCTCAATCTCGTGGCAGGGAAATAAAACAAGTAAATATGTCGTTTAAAGATTGCATTAGGTAAGTCGAAAGGAAACTAAGTAAAAATGGCAGACAGCTTAGAACAATGAAGTAAACAACAAACTGCACTTGGTAAAGCCAGTTCTAGGTGTGCTGCTCAATCTCGTGGCAAGGAAATAAAACAAGTAAATATGTCGTTTAAAGATTGCATTAAATAGGTAGAAAGGAAATTAAGTAAAAATGGCAGACAGCTTGGAACAATGAAGTAAACAACAAACTGCACTTGGTAAAGCCAGTTCTAGGTGTGCTGCTCAATCTCGTGGCAAGGAAATAAAACAAGCAAATATGTCGTTAAAAGATTGCATTAAATAAGTAGAAAGGAAATTAAGTAAAATGGCAGACAGCTTGGAACAATGAAGTAAACAACAAACTGCACTTGGTAAAGCCAGTTCTAAGTGTGCTGCTCAATCTCGTGGCAAGGAAATAAAACAAGCAAATATGTCGTTAAAAGATTGCATTAAATAAGTAGAAAGGAAATTAAGTAAAAATGGCAGACAGCTTGGAACAATGAAGTAAACAACAAACTGCACTTGGTAAAGCCAGTTCTAGGTGTGCTGCTCAATCTCGTGGCAAGGAAATAAAACAAGCAAATATGTCGTTAAAAGATTGCATTAAATAAGTAGAAAGGAAATTAAGTAAAAATGGCAGACAGCTTGGAACAGTGAAGTAAACAACAAACTGCACTTGGTAAAGCCAGTTCTAGGTGTGCTGCTCAATCTCGTGGCAAGGAAATAAAACAAGCAAATATGTCGTTAAAAGATTGCATTAAATAAGTAGAAAGGAAATTAAGTAAAAATGGCAGACAGCTTGGAACAATGAAGTAAACAACAAACTGCACTTGGTAAAGCCAGTTCTAGGTGTGCTGCTCAATCTCGTGGCAAGGAAATAAAACAAGCAAATATGTCGTTAAAAGATTGCATTAAATAAGTAGAAAGGAAATTAAGTAAAAATGGCAGACAGCTTGGAACAATGAAGTAAACAACAAACTGCACTTGGTAAAGCCAGTTCTAGGTGTGCTGCTCAATCTCGTGGCAAGGAAATAAAACAAGTAAATATGTCGTTTAAAAATTGCATTAAAAATTAGAAAGGAAATTAAGTAAAAATGGCAGACAGCTTGGAACAATGAAGTAAAGAACAAACTGCACTTGGTAAAGCCAGTTCTAGGTGTGCTGCTCAATCTCGTGGCAAGGAAATAAAACGAGCAAATATGTCGTTAAAAGATTGCATTAAATAAGTAGAAAGGAAATTAAGTAAAAATGGCAGACAGCTTGGAACAATGAAGTAAACAACAAACTGCACTTGGTAAAGCCAGTTCTAGGTGTGCTGCTCAATTTCGTGGCAAGGAAATAAAACAAGTAAATATGTCGTTTAAAAATTGCATTAAAAAAGTAGAAAGGAAATTAAGTAAAAATGGCAGACAGCTTGGAACAATGAAGTAAACAAACTGCACTTGGTAAAGCCAGTTCTAGGTGTGCTGCTCAATCTCGTGGCAAGGAAATAAAACAAGTAAATATGTCGTTTAAAGATTGCAATAAATAGGTAGAAAGGAAATTAAACAAAAATGGCAGACAGCTTAGAACAATGAAGTAAACAACAAACTGCACTTGGTAAAGCCAGTTCTAGGTGTGCTGCTCAATCTCGTGGCAAGGAAATAAAACAAGTAAATATATCGTGTAAAGATTGCATTAAATAAGTAGAAAGGAAATTAAGTAAAAATGGCAGACAGCTTAGAACAATAAAGTAAACAACAAACTGCACTTGGTAAAGCCAGTTCTAGGTGTGCTGCTCAATATCGTGGCAAGGAAATAAAACAAGTAAATATGTCGTTTAAAGATTGCATTAAATAAGTAGAAAGGAAATTAAGTAAAAATGGCAGACAGCTTAGAACAATGAAGTAAACAACAAACTGCACTTGGTAAAGCCAGTTCTAGGTGTGCTGCTCAATCTCGTGGCAAGGAAATAAAACAAGTAAATATGTCGTTTAAAGATTGCATTAAATAAGTAGAAAGGAAATTAAGTAAAAATGGCAGACAGCTTGGAACAATGAAGTAAACAACAAACTGCACTTGGTAAAGCCAGTTCTAGGTGTGCTGCTCAATCTCGTGGCAAGGAAATAAAACAAGCAAATATGTCGTTAAAAGATTGCATTAAATAAGTAGAAAGGAAATTAAGTAAAAATGGCAGACAGCTTGGAACAATGAAGTAAACAACAAACTGCACTTGGTAAAGCCAGTTCTAGGTGTGCTGCTCAATCTCGTGGCAAGGAAATAAAACAAGCAAATATGTCGTTAAAAGATTGCATTAAATAAGTAGAAAGGAACATAAGTAAAAATGGCAGACAGCTTCGAACAATGAAGTAAACAACAAACTGCACTTGGTAAAGCCAGTTCTAGGTGTGCTGCTCAATCTCGTGGCAAGGAAATAAAACAAGCAAACATGTCCTTAAAAGATTGCAATAAATAAGTAGAAAGGAAATTAAGTAAAAATGGCAGACAGCTTAGAACAATGAAGTAAACAACAAACTGCACTTGGTAAAGCCAGTTCTAGGTGTGCTGCTCAATCTCGTGGCAAGGAAATAAAACAAGTAAATATGTCGTTTAAAGATTGCATTAAATAATTCGAAAGGAAATTAAGTAAAAATGGCAGACAGCTTAGAACAATGAAGTAAACAACCAACTGCACTTGGTAAAGCCAGTTCTAGGTGTGCTGCTCAGTATCGTGGCAAGGAAATAAAACAAGTAAATATGTCGTTTAAAGATTGCATTATATAAGTAGAAAGGAAATTAAGTAAAAATGGCAGACAGCTTAGAACAAAGAAGTAAACAACAAACTGCACTTGGTAAAGCCAGTTCTAGGTGTGCTGCTCAATCTCGTGGCAAGGAAATAAAACAAGTAAATATGTCGTTTAAAGATTGCATTAAATAAGTAGAAAGGAAATTAAGTAAAAATGGCAGACAGCTTAGAACAATGAAGTAAACAACAAACTGCACTTGGTAAAGCCAGTTCTAGGTGTGCTGCTCAATATTGTGGCAAGGAAATAAAACAAGTAAATATGTCGTTTAAAGATTGCATTAAATAAGTAGAAAGGAAATTAAGTAAAAATGGCAGACAGCTTAGAACAATGAAGTAAACAACAAACTGCACTTGGTAAAGCCAGTTCTAGGTGTGGTGCTCAATCTCGTGGCAAGGAAATAAAACAAGTAAATATGTCGTTTAAAGATTGCAATAAATAAGTAGAATGGAAATTAAGTAAAAATGGCAGAACGCTTAGAACAATGAAGTAAACAACAAACTGCACTTGGTAAAGCCAGTTCTAGGTGTGCTGCTCAATCTCGTGGCAAGGAAATAAAACAAGTAAATATGTCGTTTAAAGATTGCAATAAATAAGTAGAAAGGAAATTAAGTGAAAATGGCAGACAGCTTAGAACAATGAAGTAAACAACAAACTGCACTTGGTAAAGCCAGTTCTAGGTGTGGTGCTCAATCTCGTGGCAAGGAAATAAAACAAGTAAATATGTCGTTTAAAGATTCCATTAAATAAGTAGAAAGGAAATTAAGTAAAAATGGCAGAACGCTTAGAACAATGAAGTAAACAACAAACTGCACTTGGTAAAGCCAGTTCTAGGTGTGCTGCTCAATCTCGTGGCAGGGAAATAAAACAAGTAAATACGTCGTTTAAAGATTGCATTAAATAAGTAGAAAGGAAATTAAGTAAAAATGGCAGACAGCTTAGAACAATCAAGTAAACAACAAACTGCACTTGGTAAAGCCAGTTCTAGGTGTGCTGCTCAATATCGTGGCAAGGAACTTAAACAAGTAAATATGTCGTTAAAAGATTGTATTAAATAAGTAGAAAGGAAATTAAGTAAAAATGGCAGACAGCTTAGAACAATGAAGTAAACAACAAACTGCACTTGGTAAAGCCAGTTCTAGGTGTGCTGCTCAATCTCGTGGCAAAGAAATAAAACAAATAAATATGTCGTTTAAAGAATGCATTAAATAAGTAGAAAGGAAATTAAGTAAAAATGGCAGACAGCTTAGAACAATGAAGTAAACAACAAACTGCACTTGGTAAAGCCAGTTCCAGGTGTGGCGCTCAATCTCGTGGCAAGGAAATGAAACAAGTAAATATGTCGTTTAAAAATTGCATTCAAAAAGTAGAAAGGAAATTAAGTAAAAATGGCAGACAGCTTGGAACAATGAAGTAAACAACAAACTGCACTTGGTAAAGCCAGTTCTAGGTGTGCTGCTCAATCTCGTGGCAAGGAAATAAAACGAGCAAATATGTCGTTAAAAGGTTGCATTAAATAAGTAGAAAGTAAATTAAGTAAAAATGGCAGACAGCTTGGAACAATGAGGTAAACAACAAACTGCACTTGGTAAAGCCAGTTATAGGTGTGCTGCTCAATTTCGTGGCAAGGAAATAAAACAAGTAAATATGTCGTTTAAAAATTGCATTAAAAAAGTAGAAAGGAAATTAAGTAAAAATGGCAGACAGCTTGGAACAATGAAGTAAACAACAAACTGCACTTGGTAAAGCCAGTTCTAGGTGTGCTGCTCAATATCGTGGCAAGGAAATAAAACAAGTAAATATGTCGTTTAAAGATTGCATTAAATAAGTAGAAAGGAAATTAAGTAAAAATGGCAGAACGCTTAGAACAATGAAGTAAACAACAAACTGCACTTGGTAAATCCAGTTCTAGGTGTGCTGCTCAATCTCGTGGCAGGGAAATAAAACAAGTAAATACGTCGTTTAAAGATTGCATTAAATAAGTAGAAAGGAAATTAAGTAAAAATGGCAGACAGCTTAGAACAATGAAGTAAACAACAAACTGCACTTGGTAAAGCCAGTTCTAGGTGTGCTGCTCAATATCGTGGCAAGGAACTTAAACAAGTAAATATGTCGTTAAAAGATTGTATTAAATAAGTAGAAAGGAAATTAAGTAAAAATGGCAGACAGCTTAGAACAATGAAGTAAACAACAAACTGCACTTGTTAAAGCCAGTTCTAGGTGTGCTGCTCAATCTCGTGGCAAGGAAATAAAACAATTAAATATGTCGTTTAAAGATTGCATTAAATAAGTAGAAAGGAAATTAAGTAAAAATGGCAGACAGCTTAGAACAATGAAGTAAACAACAAACTGCACTTGGTAAAGCCAGTTCCAGGTGTGGCGCTCAATCTCGTGGCAAGGAAATAAAACAAGTAAATATGTCGTTTAAAGATTGCCTTAAATAAGTAGAAAGGAAATTAAGTAAAAATGGCAGACAGCTTGGAACAATGAAGTAAACAACAAACTGCACTTGGTAAAGCCAGTTCTAGGTGTGCTGCTCAATCTCGTGGCAAGGAAATAAAACAAGTAAATATGTCGTTTAAAGATTGCAATAAATAAGTAGAAAGGAAATTAAGTAAAAATGGCAGACAGCTTAGAACAATGAAGTAAACAACAAACTGCACTTGGTAAAGCCAGTTCTAGGTGTGCTGCTCAATCTCGTGGCAAAGAAATAAAACAATTAAATATGTCGTTTAAAGATTGCATTAAATAACTAGAAAGGAAATTAAGTAAAAATGGCAGACAGCTTAGAACAATGAAGTAAACAACAATCTGCACTTGGTAAAGCCAGTTCCAGGTGTGGCGCTCATTCTCGTGGCAAGGAAATGAAACAAGTAAATATGTCGTTTAAAAATTGCATTAAAAAGTAGAAAGGAAATTAAGTAAAAATGGCACACAGCTTGGAACAATGAAGTAAACAACAAACTGCACTTGGTAAAGCCAGTTCTAGGTGTGCTGCTCAATCTCGTGGCAAGGAAATAAAACGAGCAAATATGTCGTTAAAAGATTGCATTAAATAAGTAGAAAGTAAATTAAGTAAAAATGGCAGACAGCTTGGAACAATGAAGTAAACAACAAACGGCACTTGTAAAGCCAGTTATAGGTGTGCTGCTCAATTTCGTGGCAAGGAAATAAAACAAGTAAATATGTCGTTTAAAAATTGCATTAAAAAAGTAGAAAGGAAATTAAGTAAAAATGGCAGACAGCTTGGAACAATGAAGTAAACAACAAACTGCACTTGGTAAAGCCAGTTCTAGGTGTGCTGCTCAATCTCGTGGCAAGGAAATAAAACAAGTAAATATGTCGTTTAAAGATTGCAATAAATAAGAAGAAAGGAAATTAAGTAAAAATGGCAGACAGCTTAGAACAATGAAGTAAACAACAAACTGCACTTGGTAAAGCCAGTTCTAGGTGTGCTGCTCAATCTCGTGGCAAGGAAATAAAACAAGTAAATATGTCGTTTAAAGATTGCAATAAATAAGTCGAAAGGAAATTAAGTAAAAATGGCAGACAGCTTAGAACAATGATGTAAACAACAAACCGCACTTGGTAAAGCCAGTTCTAGGTGTGGTGCTCAATCTCGAGGCAAGGAAATAAAACAAGTAAATATGTCGTTTAAAGATTGCATTAAATAAGTAGAAAGGAAATTAAGTAAAAATGGCAGACAGCTTAGAACAATGAAGTAAACAACAAACTGCACTTGGTAAAGCCAGTTCTCGGTGTGCTGCTCAATCTCGTGGCAAGGAAATAAAACAAGTAAATATGTCGTTTAAAGATTGCATTAAATAAGTAGAAAGGAAATTCAGTAAAAATGGCAGACAGCTTAGAACAATGAAGTAAACAACAAACTGCACTTGGTAAAGCCAGTTCTAGGTGTGCTGCTCAATATCGTGGCAAGGAAATAAAACAAGTAAATATGTCGTTTAAAGATTGCATTAAATAAGTAGAAAGGAAATTAAGTAAAAATGGCAGACAGCTTAGAACAATGAAGTAAACAACAAACTGCACTTGGTAAAGCCAGTTCTAGGTGTGCTGCTCAATCTCGTGGCAAGGAAATAAAACAAGTAAATATGTCGTTTAAAGATTGCATTAAATAAGTAGAAAGGAAATTAAGTAAAAATGGCAGACAGCTTGGAACAATGAAGTAAACAACAAACTGCACTTGGTAAAGCCAGTTCTAGGTGTGCTGCTCAATCTCGTGGCAAGGAAATAAAACAAGCAAATATGTCGTTAAAAGATTGCAATAAATAAGTAGAAAGGAAATTAGGTAAAAATGGCAGACAGCTTGGAACAATGAAGTAAACAACAAACTGCACTTGGTAAAGCCAGTTCTAGGTGTGCTGCTCAATCTCGTGGCAAGGAAATAAAACAAGCAAATATGTCGTTAAAAGATTGCATTAAATAAGTAGAAAGGAAATTAAGTAAAAATGGCAGACAGCTTAGAACAATGAAGTAAACAACAAACTGCACTTGGTAAAGCCAGTTCTAGGTGTGGTGCTCAATCTCGTGGCAGGGAAATAAAACAAGTAAATATGTCGTTTAAAGATTGCATTAAATAAGAAGAAAGGAAATTAAGTAAAAATGGCAGAAAGCTTAGAACAATGAAGTAAACAACAAACTGCACTTGGTAAAGCCAGTTCTAGGTGTGCTGCTCAATCTCGTGGCAAGGAAATAAAACAAGTAAATATGTCGTTTAAAGATTGCATTAAATAAGTAGAAAGGAAATTAAGTAAAAATGGCATACAGCTTGGAACAATGAAGTAAACAACAAACTGCACTTGGTAAAGCCAGTTCTAGGTGTGCTGCTCAATCTCGTGGCAAGGAAATAAAACAAGTAAATATGTCGTTTAAAGATTGCATTAAATAAGTAGAAAGGAAATTAAGTAAAAATGGCAGACAGCTTGGAACAATGAAGTAAACAACAAACTGCACTTGGTAAAGCCAGTTCTAGATGTGCTGCTCAATCTCGTGGCAAGGAAATAAAACAAGTAAATATGTCGTTTAAAGATTGCATTAAATAAGTAGAAAGGAAATTAAGTAAAAATGGCAGACTGCTTAGAACAATGAAGTAAACAACAATCTGCACTTGGTAAAGCCAGTTCTAGGTGTGCTGCTCAATCTCGTGGCAAGGAAATAAAACAAGTAATAATGTCGTTTAAAGATTGCATTAAATAAGTAGAAAGGAAATTAAGTAAAAATGGCAGACAACTTAGAACAATGAAGTAAACAACAAACTGCACTTGGTAAAGCCAGTTCTAGGTGTGGTGCTCAATCTCGTGGCAAGGAAATAAAACAAGTAAATATGTCGTTTAAAGATTGCATTAAATAAGTAGAAAGGAAATTAAGTAAAAATGGGAGACAGCTTGGAACAATGAAGTAAACAACAAACTGCACTTGGTAAAGCCAGTTCTAGGTGTGCTGCTCAATCTCGTGGCAAGGAAATAAAACAAGTAAATATGTCGTTTAAAGATTGCATTAAATAAGTAGAAAGGAAATTAAGTAAAAATGGCAGACAGCTTGGAACAATGAAGTAAACAACAAACGGCACTTGGTAAAGCCAGTTCTAGGTGTGCTGCTCAATATCGTGGCAAGGAAATAAAACAAGTAAATATGTCGTTTAAAGATTGCATTAAATAAGTAGAAAGGAAATTAAGTAAAAATGGCAGACAGCTTAGAACAATGAAGTAAACAACAAACTGCACTTGGTAAAGCCAGTTCTAGGTGTGCTGCTCAATCTCGTGGCAAGGAAATAAAACAAGTAAATATGTCGTTTAAAGATTGCATTAAATAAGTAGAAAGGAAATTAAGTAAAAATGGCAGACAGCTTAGAACAATGAAGTAAACAACAAACTGCACTTGGTAAAGCCAGTTCTAGGTGTGCTGCTCAATCTCGTGGCAAGGAAATAAAACAAGTAAATATGTCGTTTAAAGATTGCATTAAGTAAGTAGAAAGGAAACTAAGTAAAAATGGCAGACAGCTTAGAACAATGAAGTAAACAACAAACTGCACTTGGTAAAGCCAGTTCTAGGTGTGGTGCTCAATCTCGTGGCAAGGAAATAAAACAAGTAAATATGTCGTTTAAAGATTGCATTAAATAAGTAGAAAGGAAATTAAGTAAAAATGGCAGACAGCATGGAACAATAAAGTAAACAACAAACTGCACTTGGTAAAGCCACTTCTAGGTGTGCTGCTCAATCTCGTGGCAAGGAAATAGAACAAGTAAATATGTCGTTTAAAGATTGCATTAAATAAGTAGAAAGGAAATTAAGTAAAAATGGCAGACAGCTTAGAACAATGAAGTAAACAACAAACTGCACTGGGTAAAGCCAGTTCTAGGTGTGGTGCTCAATCTCGTGGCAGGGAAATAAAACAAGTAAATATGTCGTTTAAAGATTGCATTAAATAAGAAGAAAGGAAATTAAGTAAAAATGGCAGAAAGCTTAGAACAATGAAGTAAACAACAAACTGCACTTGGTAAAGCCAGTTCTAGGTGTGCTGCTCAATCTCGTGGCAAGGAAATAAAACAAGTAAATATGTCGTTTAAAGATTGCATTAAATAAGTAGAAAGGAAATTAAGTAAAAATGGCAGACAGCTTGGAACAATGAAGTAAACAACAAACTGCACTTGGTAAAGCCAGTTCTAGGTGTGCTGCTCAATCTCGTGGCAAGGAAATAAAACAAGTAAATATGTCGTTTAAAGATTGCATTAAATAAGTAGAAAGGAAATTAAGTAAAAATGGCAGACAGCTTAGAACAATGAAGTAAACAACAAACTGCACTTGGTAAAGCCAGTTCTAGGTGTGCTGCTCAATCTCGTGGCAAGGAAATAAAACAAGTAAATATGACGTTTAAAGATTGCATTAAATAGGTAGAAAGGAAATTAAGTAAAAATGGCAGACAGCTTAGAACAATGAAGTAAACAACAAACTGCACTTGGTAAAGCCAGTTCTAGGTGTGCTGCTCAATCTCGTGGCAAGGAAATAAAACAAGTAAATATGTCGTTTAAAGATTGCATTAAATAAGTAGAAAGGAAATTAAGTAAAAATGGCAGACAGCTTGGAACAATGAAGTAAACAACAAACTGCACTTGGTAAAGCCAGTTCTAGATGTGCTGCTCAATCTCGTGGCAAGGAAATAAAACAAGTAAATATGTCGTTTAAAGATTGCATTAAATAAGTAGAAAGGAAATTAAGTAAAAATGGCAGACTGCTTAGAACAATGAAGTAAACAACAATCAGCACTTGGTAAAGCCAGTTCTAGGTGTGCTGCTCAATCTCGTGGCAAGGAAATAAAACAAGTAAATATGTCGTTTAAAGATTGCATTAAATAAGTAGAAAGGAAATTAAGTAAAAATGGCAGACAACTTAGAACAATGAAGTCAACAACAAACTGCACTTGGTAAAGCCAGTTCTAGGTGTGGTGCTCAATCTCGTGGCAAGGAAATAAAACAAGTAAATATGTCGTTTAAAGATTGCTATAAATAAGTAGAAAGGAAATTAAGTAAAAATAGGAGACAGCTTGGAACAATGAAGTAAACAACAAACTGCACTTGGTAAAGCCAGTTCTAGGTGTGCTGCTCAATCTCGTGGCAAGGAAATAAAACAAGTAAATATGTCGTTTAAAGATTGCATTAAATAAGTAGAAAGGAAATTAAGTAAAAATGGCAGACAGCTTGGAACAATGAAGTAAACAACAAACTGCACTTGGTAAAGCCAGTTCTAGGTGTGCTGCTCAATATCGTGGCAAGGAAATAAAACAAGTAAATATGTCGTTTAAAGATTGCATTAAATAAGTAGAAAGGAAATTAAGTAAAAATGGCAGACAGCTTAGAACAATGAAGTAAACAACAAACTGCACTTGGTAAAGCCAGTTCTAGGTGTGCTGCTCAATATCGTGGCAAGGAAATAAAACAAGTAAATATGTCGTTTAAAGATTGCATTAAATAAGTAGAAAGGAAATTAAGTAAAAATGGCAGACAGCTTAGAACAATGAAGTAAACAACAAACTGCACTTGGTAAAGCCAGTTCTAGGTGTGCTGCTCAATCTCGTGGCAAGGAAATAAAACAAGTAAATATGTCGTTTAAAGATTGCATTAAATAAGTAGAAAGGAAATTAAGTAAAAATGGCAGACAGCTTGGAACAATGAAGTAAACAACAAACTGCACTTGGTAAAGCCAGTTCTAGGTGTGCTGCTCAATCTCGTGGCAAGGAAATAAAACAAGCAAATATGTCGTTAAAAGATTGCAATAAATAAGTAGAAAGGAAATTAGGTAAAAATGGCAGACAGCTTGGAACAATGAAGTAAACAACAAACTGCACTTGGTAAAGCCAGTTCTAGGTGTGCTGCTCAATCTCGTGGCAAGGAAATAAAACAAGCAAATATGTCGTTAAAAGATTGCATTAAATAAGTAGAAAGGAAATTAAGTAAAAATGGCAGACAGCTTAGAACAATGAAGTAAACAACAAACTGCACTTGGTAAAGCCAGTTCTAGGTGTGGTGCTCAATCTCGTGGCAGGGAAATAAAACAAGTAAATATGTCGTTTAAAGATTGCATTAAATAAGAAGAAAGGAAATTAAGTAAAAATGGCAGAAAGCTTAGAACAATGAAGTAAACAACAAACTGCACTTGGTAAAGCCAGTTCTAGGTGTGCTGCTCAATCTCGTGGCAAGGAAATAAAACAAGTAAATATGTCGTTTAAAGATTGCATTAAATAAGTAGAAAGGAAATTAAGTAAAAATGGCATACAGCTTGGAACAATGAAGTAAACAACAAACTGCACTTGGTAAAGCCAGTTCTAGGCGTGCTGCTCAATCTCGTGGCAAGGAAATAAAACAAGTAAATATGTCGTTTAAAGATTGCATTAAATAAGTAGAAAGGAAATTAAGTAAAAATGGCAGACAGCTTGGAACAATGAAGTAAACAACAAACTGCACTTGGTAAAGCCAGTTCTAGATGTGCTGCTCAATCTCGTGGCAAGGAAATAAAACAAGTAAATATGTCGTTTAAAGATTGCATTAAATAAGTAGAAAGGAAATTAAGTAAAAATGGCAGACTGCTTAGAACAATGAAGTAAACAACAATCTGCACTTGGTAAAGCCAGTTCTAGGTGTGCTGCTCAATCTCGTGGCAAGGAAATAAAACAAGTAAATATGTCGTTTAAAGATTGCATTAAATAAGTAGAAAGGAAATTAAGTAAAAATGGCAGACAACTTAGAACAATGAAGTAAACAACAAACTGCACTTGGTAAAGCCAGTTCTAGGTGTGGTGCTCAATCTCGTGGCAAGGAAATAAAACAAGTAAATATGTCGTTTAAAGATTGCATTAAATAAGTAGAAAGGAAATTAAGTAAAAATGGGAGACAGCTTGGAACAATGAAGTAAACAACAAACTGCACTTGGTAAAGCCAGTTCTAGGTGTGCTGCTCAATCTCGTGGCAAGGAAATAAAACAAGTAAATATGTCGTTTAAAGATTGCATTAAATAAGTAGAAAGGAAATTAAGTAAAAATGGCAGACAGCTTGGAACAATGAAGTAAACAACAAACTGCACTTGGTAAAGCCAGTTCTAGGTGTGCTGCTCAATATCGTGGCAAGGAAATAAAACAAGTAAATATGTCGTTTAAAGATTGCATTAAATAAGTAGAAAGGAAATTAAGTAAAAATGGCAGACAGCTTAGAACAATGAAGTAAACAACAAACTGCACTTGGTAAAGCCAGTTCTAGGTGTGCTGCTCAATCTCGTGGCAAGGAAATAAAACAAGTAAATATGTCGTTTAAAGATTGCATTAAATAAGTAGAAAGGAAATTAAGTAAAAATGGCAGACAGCTTAGAACAATGAAGTAAACAACAAACTGCACTTGGTAAAGCCAGTTCTAGGTGTGCTGCTCAATCTCGTGGCAAGGAAATAAAACAAGTAAATATGTCGTTTAAAGATTGCATTAAGTAAGTAGAAAGGAAACTAAGTAAAAATGGCAGACAGCTTAGAACAATGAAGTAAACAACAAACTGCACTTGGTAAAGCCAGTTCTAGGTGTGGTGCTCAATCTCGTGGCAAGGAAATAAAACAAGTAAATATGTCGTTTAAAGATTGCATTAAATAAGTAGAAAGGAAATTAAGTAAAAATGGCAGACAGCATGGAACAATAAAGTAAACAACAAACTGCACTTGGTAAAGCCACTTCTAGGTGTGCTGCTCAATCTCGTGGCAAGGAAATAGAACAAGTAAATATGTCGTTTAAAGATTGCATTAAATAAGTAGAAAGGAAATTAAGTAAAAATGGCAGACAGCTTAGAACAACGAAGTAAACAACAAACTGCACTGGGTAAAGCCAGTTCTAGGTGTGGTGCTCAATCTCGTGGCAGGGAAATAAAACAAGTAAATATGTCGTTTAAAGATTGCATTAAATAAGAAGAAAGGAAATTAAGTAAAAATGGCAGAAAGCTTAGAACAATGAAGTAAACAACAAACTGCACTTGGTAAAGCCAGTTCTAGGTGTGCTGCTCAATCTCGTGGCAAGGAAATAAAACAAGTAAATATGTCGTTTAAAGATTGCATTAAATAAGTAGAAAGGAAATTAAGTAAAAATGGCAGACAGCTTGGAACAATGAAGTAAACAACAAACTGCACTTGGTAAAGCCAGTTCTAGGTGTGCTGCTCAATCTCGTGGCAAGGAAATAAAACAAGTAAATATGTCGTTTAAAGATTGCATTAAATAAGTAGAAAGGAAATTAAGTAAAAATGGCAGACAGCTTAGAACAATGAAGTAAACAACAAACTGCACTTGGTAAAGCCAGTTCTAGGTGTGCTGCTCAATCTCGTGGCAAGGAAATAAAACAAGTAAATATGTCGTT
Source organism: Amblyomma americanum (assembly GCF_052857255.1). NCBI lineage: Eukaryota > Metazoa > Arthropoda > Arachnida > Ixodida > Ixodidae > Amblyomma > Amblyomma americanum. The sequence continues at coordinate 111,784 of NW_027526487.1, read as the reverse complement.
TAAAGATTGCATTAAATAGGTAGAAAGGAAATTAAGTAAAAATGGCAGACAGCTTGGAACAATGAAGTAAACAACAAACTGCACTTGGTAAAGCCAGTTCTAGGTGTGCTGCTCAATATCGTGGCAAGGAAATAAAACAAGTAAATATGTCGTTTAAAGATTGCATTAAATAAGTAGAAAGGAAATTAAGTAAAAATGGCAGACAGCTTGGAACAATGAAGTAAACAACAAACTGCACTTGGTAAAGCCAGTTCTAGGTGTGCTGCTCAATCTCGTGGCAAGGAAATAAAACAAGTAAATATGTCGTTTAAAGATTGCATTAAATAAGTAGAAAGGAAATTAAGTAAAAATGGCAGACAGCTTAGAACAATGAAGTAAACAACAAACTGCACTTGGTAAAGCCAGTTCTAGGTGTGCTGCTCAATCTCGTGGCAGGGAAATAAAACAAGTAAATATGTCGTTTAAAGATTGCATTAAGTAAGTAGAAAGGAAACTAAGTAAAAATGGCAGACAGCTTAGAACAATGAAGTAAACAAGAAACTGCACTTGGTAAAGCCAGTTTTAGGTGTGGTGCTCAATCTCGTGGCAAGGAAATAAAACAAGTAAATATGTCGTTTAAAGATTGCATTAAGTAAGTAGAAAGGAAACTAAGTAAAAATGGCAGACAGCTTAGAACAATGAAGTAAACAACAAACTGCACTTGATAAAGCCAGTTCTAGGTGTGGTGCTCAATCTCGTGGCAAGGAAATAAAACAAGTAAATATGTCGTTAAAAGATTGCATTAAATAAGTAGACAGGACATTAAGTAAAAATGGCAGACAGCTTAGAACAATGAAGTAAACAACAAACTGCACTTGGTAAAGCCAGTTCTAGGTGTGGTGCTCAATCTCGTGGCAAGCAAATAAAACAAGTAAATATGTCGTTTAAAGATTGCATTAAATAAGTAGAAAGGAAATTTAGTAAAAATTGGCAGAACGCTTAGAACCATGAAGTAAACAACAAACTGCACTTGGTAAAGCCAGTTCTAGGTGTGCTGCTCAATCTCGTGGCACGGAAATAACACAAGTAAATATGTCGTTTAAAGATTGCATTAAATAAGTAGAAAGGAAATTAAGTAAAAATGGCAGACAGCTTAGAACAATGAAGTAAACAACAAACTGCACTTGGTAAAGCCAGTTCTAGGTGTGCTGCTCAATATCGTGGCAAGGAAATTAAAAGAGTAGATATGTCGTTAAAAGATTGTATTAAATAAGTAGAAAGGAAATTAAGTAAAAATGGCAGACAGCTTAGAACAATGAAGTAAACAACAAACTGCACTTGGTAAAGCCAGTTCTAGGTGTGCTGCTCAATCTCGTGGCAGGGAAATAAAACAAGTAAATATGTCGTTTAAAAATTGCATTAAGTAAGTCGAAAGGAAACTAAGTAAAAATGGCAGACAGCTTAGAACAATGAAGTAAACAACAAACTGCACTTGGTAAAGCCAGTTCTAGGTGTGCTGCTCAATCTCGTGGCAAGGAAATAAAACAAGTAAATGTGTCGTTTAAAGATTGCATTAAATAAGTAGAAAGGAAATTAAGTAAAAATGGCAGACAGCTTGGAACAATGTAGTAAACAACAAACTGCACTTGGTAAAGCCAGTTCTAGGTGTGCTGCTCAATCTCGTGGCAAGGAAATAAAACAAGCAAATATGTCGTTAAAAGATTGCATTAAATAAGTAGAAAGGAAATTAAGTAAAAATGGCAGACAGCTTGGAACAATGAAGTAAACAACAAACTGCACTTGGTAAAGCCAGTTCTAGGTGTGCTGCTCAATCTCGTGGCAAGGAAATAAAACAAGCAAATATGTCGTTAAAAGATTGCATTAAATAAGTAGAAAGGAAATTAAGTAAAAACGGCAGACAGCTTGGAACAATGAAGTAAACAACAAACTGCACTTGGTAAAGCCAGTTCTAGGTGTGCTGCTCAATCTCGTGGCAAGGAAATAAAACAAGCAAATATGTCGTTAAAAGATTGCATTAAATAAGTAGAAAGGAAATTAAGTAAAATGGCAGACAGCTTGGAACAGTGAAGTAAACAACAAACTGCACTTGGTAAACCAGTTCTAGGTGTGCTGCTCAATCTCGTGGCAAGGAAATAAAACAAGCAAATATGTCGTTAAAAGATTGCATTAAATAAGTAGAAAGGAAATTAAGTAAAAATGGCAGACAGCTTGGAACAATGAAGTCAACAACAAGCTGCACTTGGTAAAGCCAGTTCTAGGTGTGCTGCTCAATCTCGTGGCAAGGAAATAAAACAATCAAATATGTCGTTAAAAGATTGCATTAAATAAGTAGAAAGGAAATTAAGTAAAAATGGCAGACAGCTTGGAACAATGAAGTAAACAACAAACTGCACTTGGTAAAGCCAGTTCTAGGTGTGCTGCTCAATCTCGTGGCAAGGAAATAAAACAAGTAAATATGTCGTTTAAAAATTGCATTAAAAATTAGAAAGGAAATTAGGTAAAAATGGCAGACAGCTTGGAACAATGAAGTAAACAACAAACTGCACTTGGTAAAGCCAGTTCTAGGTGTGCTGCTCAATCTCGTGGCAAGGAAATAAAACGAGCAAATATGTCGTTAAAAGATTGCATTAAATAAGTAGAAAGGAAATTAAGTAAAAATGGCAGACAGCTTGGAACAATGAAGTAAACAACAAACTGCACTTGGTAAAGCCAGTTCTAGGTGTGCTGCTCAATTTCGTGGCAAGGAAATAAAACAAGTAAATATGTCGTTTAAAAATTGCATTAAAAAAGTAGAAAGGAAATTAAGTAAAAATGGCAGACAGCTTGGAACAATGAAGTAAACAAACTGCACTTGGTAAAGCCAGTTCTAGGTGTGCTGCTCAATCTCGTGGCAAGGAAATAAAGCAAGTAAATATGTCGTTTAAAGATTGCAATAAATAAGTAGAAAGGAAATAAGTAAAAATGGCAGACAGCTTAGAACAATGAAGTAAACAACAAACTGCACTTGTAAAGCCAGTTCTAGGTGTGGTGCTCAATCTCGTGGCAAGGAAATAAAACAAGTAAATATGTCGTTAAAAGATTGCATTAAATAAGTAGACAGGAAATTAAGTAAAAATGGCAGACAGCTTAGAACAATGAAGTAAACAACAAACTGCACTTGGTAAAGCCAGTTCTAGGTGTGGTGCTCAATCTCGTGGCAAGCAAATAAAACAAGTAAATATGTCGTTTAAAGATTGCATTAAATAAGTAGAAAGGAAATTTAGTAAAAATTGGCAGAACGCTTAGAACCATGAAGTAAACAACAAACTGCACTTGGTAAAGCCAGTTCTAGGTGTGCTGCTCAATCTCGTGGCACGGAAATAACACAAGTAAATATGTCGTTTAAAGATTGCATTAAATAAGTAGAAAGGAAATTAAGTAAAAATGGCAGACAGCTTAGAACAATGAAGTAAACAACAAACTGCACTTGGTAAAGCCAGTTCTAGGTGTGCTGCTCAATATCGTGGCAAGGAAATTAAAAGAGTAGATATGTCGTTAAAAGATTGTATTAAATAAGTAGAAAGGAAATTAGGTAAAAATGGCAGACAGCTTAGAACAATGAAGTAAACAACAAACTGCACTTGGTAAAGCCAGTTCTAGGTGTGCTGCTCAATCTCGTGGCAGGGAAATAAAACAAGTAAATATGTCGTTTAAAGATTGCATTAAGTAAGTCGAAAGGAAACTAAGTAAAAATGGCAGACAGCTTAGAACAATGAAGTAAACAACAAACTGCACTTGGTAAAGCCAGTTCTAGGTGTGCTGCTCAATCTCGTGGCAAGGAAATAAAACAAGTAAATATGTCGTTTAAAGATTGCATTAAATAAGTAGAAAGGAAATTAAGTAAAAATGGCAGACAGCTTGGAACAATGAAGTAAACAACAAACTGCACTTGGTAAAGCCAGTTCTAGGTGTGCTGCTCAATCTCGTGGCAAGGAAATAAAACAAGCAAATATGTCGTTAAAAGATTGCATTAAATAAGTAGAAAGGAAATTAAGTAAAAATGGCAGACAGCTTGGAACAATGAAGTAAACAACAAACTGCACTTGGTAAAGCCAGTTCTAGGTGTGCTGCTCAATCTCGTGGCAAGGAAATAAAACAAGCAAATATGTCGTTAAAAGATTGCATTAAATAAGTAGAAAGGAAATTAAGTAAAAATGGCAGACAGCTTGGAACAATGAAGTCAACAACAAACTGCACTTGGTAAAGCCAGTTCTAGGTGTGCTGCTCAATCTCGTGGCAAGGAAATAAAACAAGCAAATATGTCGTTAAAAGATTGCATTAAATAAGTAGAAAGGAAATTAAGTAAAAATGGCAGACAGCTTGGAACAATGAAGTAAACAACAAACTGCACTTGGTAAAGCCAGTTCTAGGTGTGCTGCTCAATCTCGTGGCAAGGAAATAAAACAAGTAAATATGTCGTTTAAAAATTGCATTAAAAATTAGAAAGGAAATTAAGTAAAAATGGCAGACAGCTTGGAACAATGAAGTAAACAACAAACTGCACTTGGTAAAGCCAGTTCTAGGTGTGCTGCTCAATCTCGTGGCAAGGAAATAAAACGAGCAAATATGTCGTTAAAAGATTGCATTAAATAAGTAGAAAGGAAATTAAGTAAAAATGGCAGACGGCTTGGAACAATGAAGTAAACAACAAACTGCACTTGGTAAAGCCAGTTCTAGGTGTGCTGCTCAATTTCGTGGCAAGGAAATAAAACAAGTAAATATGTCGTTTAAAAATTGCATTAAAAAAGTAGAAACGAAATTAAGTAAAAATGGCAGACAGCTTGGAACAATGAAGTAAACAAACTGCACTTGGTAAAGCCAGTTCTAGGTGTGCTGCTCAATCTCGTGGCAAGGAAATAAAACAAGTAAATATGTCGTTTAAAGATTGCAATAAATAAGTAGAAAGGAAATTAAGTAAAAATGGCAGACAGCTTAGAACAATGAAGTAAACAACAAACTGCACTTGGTAAAGCCAGTTCTAGGTGTGCTGCTCAATCTCGTGGCAAGGAAATAAAACAAGTAAATATGTCGTTTAAAGATTGCATTAAATAAGTAGAAAGGAAATTAAGTAAAAATGGCAGACAGCTTAGAACAATGAAGTAAACAACAAACTGCACTTGGTAAAGCCAGTTCTAGGTGTGCTGCTCAATCTCGTGGCAAGGAAATAAAACAAGTAAATATGTCGTTTAAAGATTGCATTAAATAAGTAGAAAGGAAATTAAGTAAAAATGGCAGACAGCTTAGAACAATGAAGTAAACAACAAACTGCACTTGGTAAAGCCAGTTCTAGGTGTGCTGCTCAATATCGTGGCAAGGAAATAAAACAAGTAAATATGTCGTTTAAAGATTGCATTAAATAAGTAGAAAGGAAATTAAGTAAAAATGGCAGACAGCTTAGAACAATGAAGTAAACAACAAACTGCACATGGTAAAGCAAGTTCTAGGTGTGCTGCTCAATCTCGTGGCAAGGAAATAAAACAAGTAAATATGTCGTTTAAAGATTGCATTAAATAAGTAGAAAGGAAATTAAGTAAAAATGGCAGACAGCTTGGAACAATGAAGTAAACAACAAACTGCACTTGGTAAAGCCAGTTCTAGGTGTGCTGCTCAATCTCGTGGCAAGGAAATAAAACAAGCAAATATGTCGTTAAAAGATTGCATTAAATAAGTAGAAAGGAAATTAAGTAAAAATGGCAGACAGCTTGGAACAATGAAGTAAACAACAAACTGCACTTGGTAAAGCCAGTTCTAGGTGTGCTGCTTAATCTCGTGGCAAGGAAATAAAACAAGCAAATATGTCGTTAAAAGATTGCATTAAATAAGTAGAAAGGAACATAAGTAAAAATGGCAGACAGCTTGGAACAATGAAGTAAACAACAAACTGCACTTGGTAAAGCCAGTTCTAGGTGTGCTGCTCAATCTCGTGGCAAGGAAATAAAACAAGCAAACATGTCGTTAAAAGATTGCATTAAATAAGTAGAAAGGAAATTAAGTAAAAATGGCAGACAGCTTGGAACAATGAAGTAAACAACAAACTGCACTTGGTAAAGCCAGTTCTAGGTGTGCTGCTCAATCTCGTGGCAAGGAAATAAAACAAGCAAATATGTCGTTAAAAGATTGCATTAAATAAGTAGAAAGGAAATTAAGTAAAAATGGCAGACAGCTTGGAACAATGAAGTAAACAACAAACTGCACTTGGTAAAGCCAGTTCTAGGTGTGCTGCTCAATCTCGTGGCAAGGAAATAAAACAAGCAAACATGTCGTTAAAAGATTGCATTAAATAAGTAGAAAGGAAATTAAGTAAAAATGGCAGACAGCTTGGAACAATGAAGTAAACAACAAACTGCACTTGGTAAAGCCAGTTCTAGGTGTGCTGCTCAATCTCGTGGCAAGGAAATAAAACAAGCAAATATGTCGTTAAAAGATTGCATTAAATAAGTAGAAAGGAAATTAAGTAAAAATGGCAGACAGCTTGGAACAATGAAGTCAACAACAAACTGCACTTGGTAAAGCCAGTTCTAGGTGTGCTGCTCAATCTCGTGGCAAGGAAATAAAACAAGCAAATATGTCGTTAAAAGATTGCATTAAATAAGTAGAAAGGAAATTAAGTAAAAATGGCAGACAGCTTGGAACAATGAAGTAAACAACAAACTGCACTTGGTAAAGCCAGTTCTAGGTGTGCTGCTCAATCTCGTGGCAAGGAAATAAAACAAGTAAATATGTCGTTTAAAAATTGCATTAAAAATTAGAAAGGAAATTAAGTAAAAATGGCAGACAGCTTGGAACAATGAAGTAAACAACAAACTGCACTTGGTAAAGCCAGTTCTAGGTGTGCTGCTCAATCTCGTGGCAAGGAAATAAAACGAGCAAATATGTCGTTAAAAGATTGCATTAAATAAGTAGAAAGGAAATTAAGTAAAAATGGCAGACAGCTTGGAACAATGAAGTAAACAACAAACTGCACTTGGTAAAGCCAGTTCTAGGTGTGCTGCTCAATTTCGTGGCAAGGAAATAAAACAAGTAAATATGTCGTTTAAAAATTGCATTAAAAAAGTAGAAAGGAAATTAAGTAAAAATGGCAGACAGCTTGGAACAATGAAGTAAACAAACTGCACTTGGTAAAGCCAGTTCTAGGTGTGCTGCTCAATCTCGTGGCAAGGAAATAAAACAAGTAAATATGTCGTTTAAAGATTGCAATAAATAAGTAGAAAGGAAATTAAGTAAAAATGGCAGACAGCTTAGAACAATGAAGTAAATAACAAACTGCACTTGGTAAAGCCAGTTCTAGGTGTGCTGCTCAATCTCGTGGCAAGGAAATAAAACAAGTAAATATGTCGTTTAAAGATTGCAATAAATAAGTAGAAAGGAAATTAAGTAAAAATGGCAGACAGCTTAGAACAATGAAGTAAACAACAAACTGCACTTGGTAAAGCCAGTTCTAGGTGTGCTGCTCAATCTCGTGGCAAGGAAATAAAACAAGTAAATATGTCGTTTAAAGATTGCATTAAATAAGTAGAAAGGAAATTAAGTAAAAATGGCAGACAGCTTAGAACAATGAAGTAAACAACAAACTGCACTTGGTAAAGCCAGTTCTAGGTGTGCTGCTCAATATCGTGGCAAGGAAATAAAACAAGTAAATATGTCGTTTAAAGATTGCATTAAATAAGTAGAAAGGAAATTAAGTAAAAATGGCAGACAGCTTAGAACAATGAAGTAAACAACAAACTGCACTTGGTAAAGCAAGTTCTAGGTGTGCTGCTCAATCTCGTGGCAAGGAAATAAAACAAGTAAATATGTCGTTTAAAGATTGCATTAAATAAGTAGAAAGGAAATTAAGTAAAAATGGCAGACAGCTTGGAACAATGAAGTAAACAACAAACTGCACTTGGTAAAGCCAGTTCTAGGTGTGCTGCTCAATCTCGTGGCAAGGAAATAAAACAAGCAAATATGTCGTTAAAAGATTGCATTAAATAAGTAGAAAGGAAATTAAGTAAAAATGGCAGACAGCTTGGAACAATGAAGTAAACAACAAACTGCACTTGGTAAAGCCAGTTCTAGGTGTGCTGCTTAATCTCGTGGCAAGGAAATAAAACAAGCAAATATGTCGTTAAAAGATTGCATTAAATAAGTAGAAAGGAACATAAGTAAAAATGGCAGACAGCTTGGAACAATGAAGTAAACAACAAACTGCACTTGGTAAAGCCAGTTCTAGGTGTGCTGCTCAATCTCGTGGCAAGGAAATAAAACAAGCAAACATGTCGTTAAAAGATTGCATTAAATAAGTAGAAAGGAAATTAAGTAAAAATGGCAGACAGCTTGGAACAGTGAAGTAAACAACAAACTGCACTTGGTAAAGCCAGTTCTAGGTGTGCTGCTCAATCTCGTGGCAAGGAAATAAAACAAGCAAATATGTCGTTAAAAGATTGCATTAAATAAGTAGAAAGGAAATTAAGTAAAAATGGCAGACAGCTTGGAACAATGAAGTAAACAAACTGCACTTGGTAAAGCCAGTTTTAGGTGTGCTGCTCAATCTCGTGGCAAGGAAATAAAACAAGCAAATATGTCGTTAAAAGATTGCATTAAATAAGTAGAAAGGAAATTAAGTAAAGATGGCAGACAGCTTGGAACAATGAAGTAAACAACAAACTGCACTTGGTTAAGCCAGTTCTAGGTGTGCTGCTCAATCTCGTGGCAAGGAAATAAAACAAGTAAATATGTCGTTTAAAAATTGCATTAAAAAAGTAGAAAGGAAATTAAGTAAAAATGGCAGACAGCTTGGAACAATGAAGTAAACAACAAACTGCACTTGGTAAAGCCAGTTCTAGGTGTGCTGCTCAATCTCGTGGCAAGGAAATAAAACGAGCAAATATGTCGTTAAAAGATTGCATTAAATAAGTAGAAAGGAAATTAAGTAAAAATGGCAGACAGCTTGGAACAATGAAGTAAACAACAAACTGCACTTGGTAAAGCCAGTTCTAGGTGTGCTGCTCAATTTCGTGGCAAGGAAATAAAACAAGTAAATATGTCGTTTAAAAATTGCATTAAAAAAGTAGAAAGGAAATTAAGTAAAAATGGCAGACAGCTTGGAACAATGAAGTAAACAACAAACTGCACTTGGTAAAGCCAGTTCTAGGTGTGCTGCTCAATCTCGTGGCAAGGAAATAAAACAAGTAAATATGTCGTTTAAAGATTGCAATAAATAAGTAGAAAGGAAATTAAGTAAAAATGGCAGACAGCTTAGAACAATGAAGTAAACAACAAACTGCACTTGGTAAAGCCAGTTCTAGGTGTGCTGCTCAATCTCGTGGCAAGGAAATAAAACAAGTAAATATGTCGTTTAAAGATTGCATTAAATAAGTCGAAAGGAAATTAAGTAAAAATGGCAGACAGCTTAGAACAATGAAGTAAACAACAAACTGCACTTGGTAAAGCCAGTTCTAGGTGTGCTGCTCAGTATCGTGGCAAGGAAATAAAACAAGTAAATATGTCGTTTAAAGATTGCATTAAATAAGTAGAAAGGAAATTAAGTAAAAATGGCAGACAGCTCAGAACAAAGAAGTAAACAACAAACTGCACTTGGTAAAGCCAGTTCTAGGTGTGCTGCTCAATCTCGCGGCAAGGAAATAAAACAAGTAAATATGTCGTTTAAAGATTGCATTAAATAAGTAGAAAGGAAATTAAGTAAAAATGGCAGACAGCTTAGAACAATGAAGTAAACAACAAACTGCACTTGGTAAAGCCAGTTCTAGGTGTGCTGCTCAATATTGTGGCAAGGAAATAAAACAAGTAAATATGTCGTTTAAAGATTGCAATAAATAAGTAGAAAGGAAATTAAGTAAAAATGGCAGACAGCTTAGAACAATGAAGTAAACAACAAACTGCACTTGGTAAAGCCAGTTCTAGGTGTGCTGCTCAATCTCATGGCAAGGAAATAAAACAAGTGAATATGTCGTTTAAAGATTCCATTAAGTAAGTAGAAAGGAAATTAAGTAAAAATGGCAGACAGCTTAGAACAATGAAGTAAACAACAAACTGCACTTGGTAAAGCCAGTTCTAGGTGTGGTGCTCAATCTCGTGGCAAGGAAATAAAACAAGTAAATATGTCGTTTAAAGATTGCATTAAATAAGTAGAAAGGAAATTAAGTAAAAATGGCAGACAGCTTAGAACAATGAAGTAAACAACAAACTGCACTTGGTAAAGCCAGTTCTAGGTGTGCTGCTCAATCTCGTGGCAAGGAAATAAAACAAGTAAATATGTCGTTTAAAGATTGCAATAAATAAGTAGAAAGGAAATTAAGTAAAAATGGCAGACAGCTTAGAACAATGAAGTAAACAACAAACTGCACTTGGTAAAGCCAGTTCTAGGTGTGGTGCTCAATCTCGTGGCAAGGAAATAAAACAAGTAAATATGTCGTTTAAAGATTGCAATAAATAAGTAGAAAGGAAATTAAGTAAAAATGGCAGAACGCTTAGAACAATGAAGTAAACAACAAACTGCACTTGGTAAAGCCAGTTCTAGGTGTGCTGCTCAATCTCGTGGCAAGGAAATAAAACAAGTAAATATGTCGTTTAAAGATTGCAATAAATAAGTAGAAAGGAAATTAAGTAAAAATGGCAGGCAGCTTAGAACAATGAAGTAAACAACAAACTGCACTTGGTAAAGCCAGTTCTAGGTGTGGTGCTCAATCTCGTGGCAAGGAAATAAAACAAGTAAATATGTCGTTTAAAGATTGCATTAAATAAGTAGAAAGGAAATTAAGTAAAAATGGCAGAACGCTTAGAACAATGAAGTAAACAACAAACTGCACTTGGTAAAGCCAGTTCTAGGTGTGCTGCTCAATCTCGTGGCAGGGAAATAAAACAAGTAAATACGTCGTTTAAAGATTGCATTAAATAAGTAGAAAGGAAATTAAGTAAAAATGGCAGACAGCTTAGAACAATCAAGTAAACAACAAACTGCACTTGGTAAAGCCAGTTCTAGGTGTGCTGCTCAATATCGTGGCAAGGAACTTAAACAAGTAAATATGTCGTTAAAAGATTGTATTAAATAACTAGAAAGGAAATTAAGTAAAAATGGCAGACAGCTTAGAACAATGAAGTAAACAACAAACTGCACTTGGTATAGCCAGTTCTAGGTGTGCTGCTCAATCTCGTGGCAGGGAAATAAAACAAGTAAATATGTCGTTTAGAGATTGCATTAAGTAAGTAGAAAGGAAACTAAGTAAAAATGGCAGACAGCTTAGAACAATGAAGTAAACAACAAACTGCACTTGGTAAAGCCAGTTCTAGGTGTGCTGCTCAGTATCGTGGCAAGGAAATAAAACAAGTAAATATGTCGTTTAAAGATTGCATTAAATAAGTAGAAAGGAAATTAAGTAAAAATGGCAGACAGCTCAGAACAAAGAAGTAAACAACAAACTGCACTTGGTAAAGCCAGTTCTAGGTGTGCTGCTCAATCTCGTGGCAAGGAAATAAAACAAGTAAATATGTCGTTTAAAGATTGCATTAAATAAGTAGAAAGGAAATTAAGTAAAAATGGCAGACAGCTTAGAACAATGAAGTAAACAACAAACTGCACTTGGTAAAGCCAGTTCTAGGTGTGCTGCTCAATATTGTGGCAAGGAAATAAAACAAGTAAATATGTCGTTTAAAGATTGCAATAAATAAGTAGAAAGGAAATTAAGTAAAAATGGCAGACAGCTTAGAACAATGAAGTAAACAACAAACTGCACTTGGTAAAGCCAGTTCTAGGTGTGCTGCTCAATCTCATGGCAAGGAAATAAAACAAGTGAATATGTCGTTTAAAGATTCCATTAAGTAAGTAGAAAGGAAATTAAGTAAAAATGGCAGACAGCTTAGAACAATGAAGTAAACAACAAACTGCACTTGGTAAAGCCAGTTCTAGGTGTGGTGCTCAATCTCGTGGCAAGGAAATAAAACAAGTAAATATGTCGTTTAAAGATTGCATTAAATAAGTAGAAAGGAAATTAAGTAAAAATGGCAGACAGCTTAGAACAATGAAGTAAACAACAAACTGCACTTGGTAAAGCCAGTTCTAGGTGTGCTGCTCAATCTCGTGGCAAGGAAATAAAACAAGTAAATATGTCGTTTAAAGATTGCAATAAATAAGTAGAAAGGAAATTAAGTAAAAATGGCAGACAGCTTAGAACAATGAAGTAAACAACAAACTGCACTTGGTAAAGCCAGTTCTAGGTGTGGTGCTCAATCTCGTGGCAAGGAAATAAAACAAGTAAATATGTCGTTTAAAGATTGCAATAAATAAGTAGAAAGGAAATTAAGTAAAAATGGCAGAACGCTTAGAACAATGAAGTAAACAACAAACTGCACTTGGTAAAGCCAGTTCTAGGTGTGCTGCTCAATCTCGTGGCAAGGAAATAAAACAAGTAAATATGTCGTTTAAAGATTGCAATAAATAAGTAGAAAGGAAATTAAGTAAAAATGGCAGGCAGCTTAGAACAATGAAGTAAACAACAAACTGCACTTGGTAAAGCCAGTTCTAGGTGTGGTGCTCAATCTCGTGGCAAGGAAATAAAACAAGTAAATATGTCGTTTAAAGATTGCATTAAATAAGTAGAAAGGAAATTAAGTAAAAATGGCAGAACGCTTAGAACAATGAAGTAAACAACAAACTGCACTTGGTAAAGCCAGTTCTAGGTGTGCTGCTCAATCTCGTGGCAGGGAAATAAAACAAGTAAATACGTCGTTTAAAGATTGCATTAAATAAGTAGAAAGGAAATTAAGTAAAAATGGCAGACAGCTTAGAACAATCAAGTAAACAACAAACTGCACTTGGTAAAGCCAGTTCTAGGTGTGCTGCTCAATATCGTGGCAAGGAACTTAAACAAGTAAATATGTCGTTAAAAGATTGTAATAAATAACTAGAAAGGAAATTAAGTAAAAATGGCAGACAGCTTAGAACAATGAAGTAAACAACAAACTGCACTTGGTAAAGCCAGTTCTAGGTGTGCTGCTCAATCTCGTGGCAGGGAAATAAAACAAGTAAATATGTCGTTTAGAGATTGCATTAAGTAAGTAGAAAGGAAACTAAGTAAAAATGGCAGACAGCTTAGAACAATGAAGTAAACAACAAACTGCACTTGGTAAAGCCAGTTCTAGGTGTGCTGCTCAATCTCGTGGCAAGGAAATAAAACAATTAAATATGTCGTTTAAAGATTGCATTAAATAAGTAGAAAGGAAATTAAGTAAAAATGGCAGACAGCTTAGAACAATGAAGTAAACAACAAACTGCACTTGGTAAAGCCAGTTCCAGGTGTGGCGCTCAATCTCGTGGCAAGGAAATAAAACAAGTAAATATGTCGTTTAAAGATTGCCTTAAATAAGTAGAAAGGAAATTAAGTAAAAATGGCAGACAGCTTGGAACAATGAAGTAAACAACAAACTGCACTTGGTAAAGCCAGTTCTAGGTGTGCTGCTCAATCTCGTGGCAAGGAAATAAAACAAGTAAATATGTCGTTTAAAGATTGCAATAAATAAGTAGAAAGGAAATTAAGTAAAAATGGCAGACAGCTTAGAACAATGAAGTAAACAACAAACTGCACTTGGTAAAGCCAGTTCTAGGTGTGCTGCTCAATCTCGTGGCAAAGAAATAAAACAATTAAATATGTCGTTTAAAGATTGCATTAAATAAGTAGAAAGGAAATTAAGTAAAAATGGCAGACAGCTTAGAACAATGAAGTAAACAACAAACTGCACTTGGTAAAGCCAGTTCCAGGTGTGGCGCTCAATCTCGTGGCAAGGAAATGAAACAAGTAAATATGTCGTTTAAAAATTGCATTCAAAAAGTAGAAAGGAAATTAAGTAAAAATGGCAGACAGCTTGGAACAATGAAGTAAACAACAAACTGCACTTGGTAAAGCCAGTTCTAGGTGTGCTGCTCAATCTCGTGGCAAGGAAATAAAACGAGCAAATATGTCGTTAAAAGATTGCATTAAATAAGTAGAAAGTAAATTAAGTAAAAATGGCAGACAGCTTGGAACAATGAAGTAAACAACAAACTGCACTTGGTAAAGCCAGTTATAGGTGTGCTGCTCAATTTCGTGGCAAGGAAATAAAACAAGTAAATATGTCGTTTAAAAATTGCATTAAAAAAAGTAGAAAGGAAATTAAGTAAAAATGGCAGACAGCTTGGAACAATGAAGTAAACAACAAACTGCACTTGGTAAAGCCAGTTCCAGGTGTGGCGCTCAATCTCGTGGCAAGGAAATAAAACAAGTAAATATGTCGTTTAAAGATTGCCTTAAATAAGTAGAAAGGAAATTAAGTAAAAATGGCAGACAGCTTGGAACAATGAAGTAAACAACAAACTGCACTTGGTAAAGCCAGTTCTAGGTGTGCTGCTCAATCTCGTGGCAGGGAAATAAAACAAGTAAATATGTCGTTTAAAGATTGCATTAAGTAAGTAGAAAGGAAACTAAGTAAAAATGGCAGACAGCTTAGAACAATGAAGTAAACAACAAACTGCACTTGGTAAAGCCAGTTCTAGGTGTGCTGCTCAATCTCGTGGCAAGGAAATAAAACAATTAAATATGTCGTTTAAAGATTGCTATAAATAAGTAGAAAGGAAATTAAGTAAAAATGGCAGACAGCTTAGAACAATGAAGTAAACAACAAACTGCACTTGGTAAAGCCAGTTCCAGGTGTGGCGCTCAATCTCGTGGCAAGGAAATAAAACAAGTAAATATGTCGTTTAAAGATTGCCTTAAATAAGTAGAAAGGAAATTAAGTAAAAATGGCAGACAGCTTGGAACAATGAAGTAAACAACAAACTGCACTTGGTAAAGCCAGTTCTATGTGTGCTGCTCAATCTCGTGGCAAGGAAATAAAACAAGTAAATATATCGTTTAAAGATTGCATTAAATAAGTAGAAAGGAAATTAAGTAAAAATGGCAGACAGCTTAGAACAATGAAGTAAACAACAAACTGCACTTGGTAAAGCCAGTTCTAGGTGTGGTGCTCAATCTCGTGGGAAGGAAATAAAACAAGTAAATATGTCGTTTAAAGATTGCATTAAATAAGTAGAATGGAAATTAAGTAAAAATGGCAGAACGCTTAGAACAATGAAGTAAACAACAAACTGCACTTGGTAAAGCCAGTTCTAGGTGTGCTGCTCAATCTCGTGGCAAGGAAATAAAACAAGTAAATATGTCGTTTAAAGATTGCAATAAATAAGTAGAAAGGAAATTAAGTAAAAATGGCAGACAGCTTAGAACAATGAAGTAAACAACAAACTGCACTTGGTAAAGCCAGTTCTAGGTGTGCTGCTCAATATCGTGGCAAGGAAATTAAACAAGTAGATATGTCGTTTAAAGATTGCATTAAATAAGTAGAAAGGAAATTAAGTAAAAATGGCAGACAGCTTAGAACAATGAAGTAAACAACAAACTGCACTTGGTAAAGCCAGTTCCAGGTGTGCTGCTCAATATCGTGGCAAGGAAATTAAACAAGTAGATATGTCGTTTAAAGATTGCATTAAATAAGTAGAAAGGAAATTAAGTAAAAATGGCAGAACGTTTAAAACAGTGAAGTAAACTACAAACTGCACTTGGTAAAGCCAGTTCTAGGTGTGCTGCTCAATCTCGTGGCAAGGAAATAAAACAAGTAAATATGTCGTTCAAAGATTGCATTAAATAAGTAGAAAGGAAATTAAGTAAAAATGGCAGACAGCTTAGAACAATGAAGTAAACAACAAACTGCACTTGGTAAAGCCAGTTCTAGGTGTGCTGCTCAATATCGTGGCAAGGAAATTAAACAAGTAAATATGTCGTTAAAAAATTGCATTAAATAAGTAGAAAGGAAATTAAGTAAAAATGGCAGACAGCTTAGAACAATGAAGTAAACAACAAACTGCACTTGGTAAAGCCAGTTCTTGGTGTGCTGCTCAATCTCGTGGCAGGGAAATAAAACAAGTAAATATGTCGTTTAAAGATTGCATTAAGTAAGTAGAAAGGAAACTAAGTAAAAATGGCAGACAGCTTAGAACAATGAAGTAAACAACAAACTGCACTTGGTAAAGCCAGTTCTAGGTGTGCTGCTCAATCTCGTGGCAGGGAAATAAAACAAGTAAATATGTCGTTTAAAGATTGCATTAAGTAAGTAGAAAGGAAACTAAGTAAAAATGGCAGACAGCTTAGAACAATGAAGTAAACAACAATCTGCACTTGGTAAAGCCAGTTCTAGGTGTGCTGCTCAATCTCGTGGCAAGGAAATAAAACGAGCAAATATGTCGTTAAAAGATAGCATTAGATAAGTAGAAAGGAAATTAAGTAAAAATGGCAGACAGCTTGGAACAGTGAAGTAAACAACAAACTGCACTTGGTAAAGCCAGTTCTATGTGTGCTGCTCAATCTCATGGCAAGGAAATAAAACAAGTGAATATGTCGTTTAAAGATTGCATTAAGTAAGTAGAAAGGAAATTAAGTAAAAATGGCAGACAGCTTAGAACAATGAAGTAAACAACAAACTGCACTTGGTAAAGCCAGTTCTAGGTGTGGTGCTCAATCTCGTGGCAAGGAAATAAAACAAGTAAATATGTCGTTTAAAGATTGCATTAAATAAGTAAAAAGGAAATTAAGTAAAAATGGCAGACAGCTTAGAACAATGAAGTAAACAACAAACTGCACTTGGTAAAGCCAGTTCTAGGTGTGCTGCTCAATCTCGTGGCAAGGAAATAAAACAAGTAAATATGTCGTTTAAAGATTGCATTAAATAAGTAGAAAGGAAATTAAGTAAAAATGGCAGACAGCTTAGAACAATGAAGTAAACAACAAACTGCACTTGGTAAAGCCAGTTCTAGGTGTGGTGCTCAATCTCGTGGCAAGGAAATAAAACAAGTAAATATGTCGTTTAAAGATTGCATTAAATAAGTAGAAAGTAAATTAAGTAAAAATGGCAGAACGCTTAGAACAATGAAGTAAACAACAAACTGCACTTGGTAAAGCCAGTTCTAGGTGTGCTGCTCAATCTCGTGGCAGGGAAATAAAACAAGTAAATATGTCGTTTAAAGATTGCATTAAATAAGTAGAAAGGAAATTAAGTAAAAATGGCAGACAGCTTAGAACAATGAAGTAAACAACAAACTGCACTTGGTAAAGCCAGTTCTAGGTGTGCTGCTCAATATAGTGGCAAGGAACTTAAACAAGTAAATATGTCGTTAAAAGATTGTATTAAATAAGTAGAAAGGAAATTAAGTAAAAATGGCAGACAGCTTAGAACAATGAAGTAAACAACAAACTGCACTTGGTAAAGCCAGTTCTAGGTGTGCTGCTCAATCTCGTGGCAGGGAAATAAAACAAGTAAATATGTCGTTTAAAGATTGCATTAAGTAAGTAGAAAGGAAACTAAGTAAAAATGGCAGACAGCTTAGAACAATGAAGTAAACAACAAACTGCACTTGGTAAAGCCAGTTCTAGGTGTGGTGCTCAATCTCGTGGCAAGGAAATAAAACAAGTAAATATGTCGTTTAAAGATTGCATTAAGTAAGTAGAAAGGAAATTAAGTAAAAATGGCAGACAGCTTAGAACAATGAAGTAAACAACAAACTGCACTTGGTAAAGCCAGTTCTAGGTGTGGTGCTCAATCTCGTGGCAAGGAAATAAAACAAGTAAATATGTCGTTTAAAGATTGCATTAAATAAGTAGAAAGGAAATTAAGTAAAAATGGCAGACTGCTTAGAACAATGAAGAAAACAAACTGCACTTGGTAAAGCCAGTTCTAGGTGTGCTGCTCAATCTCATGGCAAGGACATAAAACAAGTAAATATGTCGTTTAAAGATTGCATTAAGTAAGTAGAAAGGAAATTATAAAAATGGCAGACAGCTTAGAACAATGAAGTAAACAACAAACTGCACTTGGTAAAGCCAGTTTTAGGTGTGGTGCTCAATCTCATGGCAAGGAAATAAAACAAGCAAATATGTCGTTAAAAGATTGCATTAAATAAGTAGAAAGGAAATTAAGTAAAAATGGCAGACAGCTTAGAACAATGAAGTAAACAACAAACTGCACTTGGTAAAGCCAGTTCCAGGTGTGGCGCTCAATCTCGTGGCAAGGAAATAAAACAAGTAAATATGTCGTTTAAAGATTGCCTTAAATAAGTAGAAAGGAAATTAAGTAAAAATGGCAGACAGCTTGGAATAATGAAGTAAACAACAAACTGCACTTGGTAAAGCCAGTTCTAGGTGTGCTGCTCAATCTCGTGGCAAGGAAATAAAACAAGTAAATATGTCGTTTAAAGATTGCATTAAATAAGTAGAAAGGAAATTAAGTAAAAATGGCAGACAGCTTAGAACAATGAAGTAAACAACAAACTGCACTTGGTAAAGCCAGTTCTAGGTGTGGTGCTCAATCTCGTGGCAAGGAAATAAAACAAGTAAATATGTCGTTTAAAGATGGCATTAAATAAGTAGAAAGGAAATTAAGTAAAAATGGCAGAACGCTTAGAACAATGAAGTAAACAACAAACTGCACTTGGTAAAGCCAGTTCTAGGTGTGCTGCTCAATCTCGTGGCAGGGAAATAAAACAAGTAAATATGTCGTTTAAAGATTGCATTAATTAAGTAGAAAGGAAATTAAGTAAAAATGGCAGACAGCTTAGAACAATGAAGTAAACAACAAACTGCACTTGGTAAAGCCAGTTCTAGGTGTGCTGCTCAATATCGTGGCAAGGAACTTAAACAAATAAATATGTCGTTAAAAGATTGTATTAAATAAGTAGAAAGGAAATTAAGTAAAAATGGCAGACAGCTTAGAACAATGAAGTAAACAACAAACTGCACTTGGTAAAGCCAGTTCTAGGTGTGCTGCTCAATCTCGTGGCAGGGAAATAAAACAAGTAAATATGTCGTTTAAAGATTGCATTAAGTAAGTAGAAAGGAAACTAAGTAAAAATGGCAGACAGCTTAGAACAATGAAGTAAACAACAAACTGCACTTGGTAAAGCCAGTTCTAGGTGTGGTGCTCAATCTCGTGGCAAGGAAATAAAACAAGTAAATATGTCGTTTAAAGATTGCATTAAATAAGTAGAAAGGAAATTAAGTAAAAATGGCAGAACGCTTAGAACAATGAAGTAAACAACAAACTGAACTTGGTAAAGCCAGTTCTAGGTGTGCTGCTCAATCTCGTGGCAAGGAAATAAAACAAGTAAATATGTCGTTTAAAGATTGCAATAAATAAGTAGAAAGGAAATTAAGTAAAAATGGCAGACAGCTTAGAACAATGAAGTAAACAACAAACTGCACTTGGTAAAGCCAGTTCTAGGTGTGCTGCTCAATATCGTGGCAAGGAAATTAAACAAGTAGATATGTCGTTTAAAGATTGCATTAAATAAGTAGAAAGGAAATTAAGTAAAAATGGCAGACAGCTTAGAACAATGAAGTAAACAACAAACTGCACTTGGTAAAGCCAGTTCCAGGTGTGCTGCTCAATATCGTGGCAAGGAAATTAAACAAGTAGATATGTCGTTTGAAGATTGCAACAAATAAGTAGAAAGGAAATTAAGTAAAAATGGCAGACAGCTTAGAACAATGAAGTAAATAACAAACTGCACTTGGTAAAGCCAGTTCTAGGTGTGGTGCTCAATCTCGTGGCAAGGAAATAAAACAAGTAAATATGTCGTTTAAAGATTGCATTAAATAAGTAGAAAGGAAATTAAGTAAAAATGGCAGAACGTTTAAAACAGTGAAGTAAACTACAAACTGCACTTGGTAAAGCCAGTTCTAGGTGTGCTGCTCAATCTCGTGGCAAGGAAATAAAACAAGTAAATATGTCGTTCAAAGATTGCATTAAATAAGTAGAAAGGAAATTAAGTAAAAATGGCAGACAGCTTAGAACAATGAAGTAAACAACAAACTGCACTTGGTAAAGCCAGTTCTAGGTGTGCTGCTCAATATCGTGGCAAGGAAATTAAACAAGTAAATATGTCGTTAAAAAATTGCATTAAATAAGTAGAAAGGAAATTAAGTAAAAATGGCAGACAGCTTAGAACAATGAAGTAAACAACAAACTGCACTTGGTAAAGCCAGTTCTTGGTGTGCTGCTCAATCTCGTGGCAGGGAAATAAAACAAGTAAATATGTTGTTTAAAGATTGCATTAAGTAAGTAGAAAGGAAACTAAGTAAAAATGGCAGACAGCTTAGAACAATGAAGTAAACAACAAACTGCACTTGGAAAAGCCAGTTCTAGGTGTGGTGCTCAATCTCGTGGCAAGGAAATAAAGCAAGTAAATGTGTCGTTTAAAGATTGCATTAAATAAGTAGAAAGGAAATTAAGTAAAAATGGCAGACAGCTTGGAACAATGAAGTAAACAACATACTGCACTTGGTAAAGCCACTTCTAGGTGTGCTGCTCAATCTCGTGGCAAGGAAATAGAACAAGTAAATATGTCGTTTAAAGATTGCATTAAATAAGTAGAAAGGAAATTAAGTAAAAATGGCAGACACCTTAGAACAATGAAGTAAACAACAAACTGCACTTGGTAAAGCCAGTTCTAGGTGTGGTGCTCAATCTCGTGGCAGGGAAATAAAACAAGTAAATATGTCGTTTAAAGATTGCATTAAATTAGAAGAAAGGAAATTAAGTAAAAATGGCAGACAGCTTAGAACAATGAAGTAAACAACAAACTGCACTTGGTAAAGCCAGTTCTAGGTGTGCTGCTCAATCTCGTGGCAAGGAAATAAAACAAGTAAATATGTCGTTTCAAGATTGCATTAAATAAGTAGAAAGGAAATTAGGTAAAAATGGCAGACAGCTTGGAACAATGAAGTAAACAACAAACTGCACTTTGTAAAGCCAGTTCTAGGTGTGCTGCTCAATCTCGTGGCAAGGAAATAAAACAAGTAAATATGTCGTTTAAAGATTGCATTAAATAGGTAGAAAGGAAATTAAGTAAAAATGGCAGACAGCTTAGAACAATGAAGTAAACAACAAACTGCACTTGGTAAAGCCAGTTCCAGGTGTGCTGCTCAATCTCGTGGCAAGGAAATAAAACAAGTAAATATGTCGTTAAAAGATTGCATTAAATAAGTAGAAAGGAAATTAAGTAAAAATGGCAGACAGCTTGGAACAATGAAGTAAACAACAAACTGCACTTGGTAAAGCCAGTTCTAGGTGTGCTGCTCAATCTCGTGGCAAGGAAATAAAACGAGCAAATATGTCGTTAAAAGATTGCATTAAATAAGTAGAAAGGAAATTAAGTAAAAATGGCAGACAGCTTGGAACAGTGAAGTAAACAACAAACTGCACTTGGTAAAGCCAGTTCTAGGTGTGCTGCTCAATCTCATGGCAAGGAAATAAAACAAGTGAATATGTCGTTTAAAGATTGCATTAAGTAAGTAGAAAGGAAATTAAGTAAAAATGGCAGACAGCTTAGAACAATGAAGTAAACAACAAACTGCACTTGGTAAAGCCAGTTCTAGGTGTGGTGCTCAATCTCGTGGCAAGGAAATAAAACAAGTAAATATGTCGTTTAAAGATTGCCTTAAATAAGTAGAAAGGAAATTAAGTAAAAATGGCAGACAGCTTGGAACAATGAAGTAAACAACAAACTGCACTTGGTAAAGCCAGTTCTAGGTGTGCTGCTCAATCTCGTGGCAAGGAAATAAAACAAGTAAATATGTCGTTTAAAGATTGCATATAAATAAGTAGAAAGGAAATAAGTAAAAATGGCAGACAGCTTAGAACAATGAAGTAAACAACAAACTGCACTTGGTAAAGCCTGTTCTAGGTGTGGTGCTCAATCTCGTGGCAAGGAAATAAAACAAGTAAATATGTCGTTTAAAGATTGCATTAAATAAGTAGAAAGGAAATTAAGTAAAAATGGCAGAACGCTTAGAACAATGAAGTAAACAACAAACTGCACTTGGTAAAGCCAGTTCTAGGTGTGCTGCTCAATCTCGTGGCAGGGAAATAAAACAAGTAAATATGTCGTTTAAAGATTGCATTAAATAAGTAGAAAGGAAATTAAGTAAAAATGGCAGACAGCTTAGAACAATGAAGTAAACAACAAACTGCACTTGGTAAAGCCAGTTCTAGGTGTGCTGCTCAATATCGTGGCAAGGAACTTAAACTAGTAAATATGTCGTTAAAAGATTGTATTAAATAAGTAGAAAGGAAATTATGTAAAAATGGCAGACAGCTTAGAACAATGAAGTATACAACAAACTGCACTTGGTAAAGCCAGTTCTAGGTGTGCTGCTCAATCTCGTGGCAGGGAAATAAAACAAGTAAATATGTCGTTTAAAGATTGCATTAAGTAAGTAGAAAGGAAACTAAGTAAAAATGGCAGACAGCTTAGAACAATGAAGTAAACAACAAACTGCACTTGGTAAAGCCAGTTCTAGGTGTGGTGCTCAATCTCGTGGCAAGGAAATAAAACAAGTAAATATGTCGTTTAAAGATTGCATTAAATAAGTAGAAAGAAAATTAAGTAAAAATGGCAGAACGCTTAGAACAATGAAGTAAACAACAAACTGCACTTGGTAAAGCCAGTTCTAGGTGTGCTGCTCAATCTCGTGGCAAGGAAATAAAACAAGTAAATATGTCGTTTAAAGATTGCATTAAATAAGTAGAAAGGAAATTAAGTAAAAATGGCAGAACGTTTAAAACAGTGAAGTAAACTACAAACTGCACTTGGTAAAGCCAGTTCTAGGTGTGCTGCTCAATCTCGTGGCAAGGAAATAAAACAAGTAAATATGTCGTTCAAAGATTGCATTAAATAAGTAGAAAGGAAATTAAGTAAAAATGGCAGACAGCTTAGAACAATGAAGTAAACAACAAACTGCACTTGGTAAAGCCAGTTCTAGGTGTGCTGCTCAATATCGTGGCAAGGAAATTAAACAAGTAAATATGTCGTTAAAAAATTGCATTAAATAAGTAGAAAGGAAATTAAGTAAAAATGGCAGACAGCTTAGAACAATGAAGTAAACAACAAACTGCACTTGGTAAAGCCAGTTCTTGGTGTGCTGCTCAATCTCGTGGCAGGGAAATGAAACAAGTAAATATGTCGTTTAAAGATTGCATTAAGTAAGTAGAAAGGAAACTAAGTAAAAATGGCAGACAGCTTAGAACAATGAAGTAAACAACAAACTGCACTTGGTAAAGCCAGTTCTAGGTGTGGTGCTCAATCTCGTGGCAAGGAAATAAAACAAGTAAATGTGTCGTTTAAAGATTGCATTAAATAAGTAGAAAGGAAATTAAGTAAAAATGGCAGACAGCTTGGAACAATGAAGTAAACAACAAACTGCACTTGGTAAAGCCACTTCTATGTGTCCTGCTCAATCTCGTGGCAAGGAAATAGAACAAGTAAATATGTCGTTTAAAGATTGCATTAAATAAGTAGAAAGGAAATTAAGTAATAATGGCAGACAGCTTAGAACAATGAAGTAAACAACAAACTGCACTTGGTAAAGCCAGTTCTAGGTCTGGTGCTCAATCTCGTGGCAGGGAAATAAAACAAGTAAATATGTCGTTTAAAGATTGCATTAAATTAGAAGAAAGGAAATTAAGTAAAAATGGCAGACAGCTTAGAACAATGAAGTAAACAACAAACTGCACTTGGTAAAGCCAGTTCTAGGTGTGCTGCTCAATCTCGTGGCAAGGAAATAAAACAAGTAAATATGTCGTTTAAAGATTGCATTAAATAAGTAGAATGGAAATTAAGTAAAAATGGCAGACAGCTTGGAACAATGAAGTAAACAACAAACTGCACTTTGTAAAGCCAGTTCTAGGTGTGCTGCTCAATCTCGTGGCAAGGAAATAAAACAAGTAAATATGTCGTTTAAAGATTGCATTAAATAGGTAGAAAGGAAATTAAGTAAAAATGGCAGACAGCTTAGAACAATGAAGTAAACAACAAACTGCCCTTGGTAAAGCCAGTTCCAGGTGCGCTGCTCAATCTCGTGGCAAGGAAATAAAACAAGTATATATGTCGTTAAAAGATTGCATTAAATAAGTAGAAAGGAAATTAAGTAAAAATGGCAGACAGCTTGGAACAATGAAGTAAACAACAAACTGCACTTGGTAAAGCCAGTTCTAGGTGTGCTGCTCAATCTCGTGGCAAGGAAATAAAACGAGCAAATATGTCGTTAAAAGATTGCATTAAATAAGTAGAAAGGAAATTAAGTAAAAATGGCAGACAGCTTGGAACAGTGAAGTAAACAACAAACTGCACTTGGTAAAGCCAGTTCTAGGTGTGCTGCTCAATCTCATGGCAAGGAAATAAAACAAGTGAATATGTCGTTTAAAGATTGCATTAGGTAAGTAGAAAGGAAATTAAGTAAAAATGGCAGACAGCTTAGAACAATGAAGTAAACAACAAACTGCACTTGGTAAAGCCAGTTCTAGGTGTGGTGCTCAATCTCGTGGCAAGGAAATAAAACAAGTAAATATGTCGTTTAAAGATTGCATTATATAAGTAGAAAGGAAATTAAGTAAAAATGGCAGAACGTTTAAAACAGTGAAGTAAACTACAAACTGCACTTGGTAAAGCCAGTTCTAGGTGTGCTGCTCAATCTCGTGGCAAGGAAATAAAACAAGTAAATATGTCGTTCAAAGATTGCATTAAATAAGTAGAAAGGAAATTAGGTAAAAATGGCAGACAGCTTAGAACAATGAAGTAAACAACAAACTGCACTTGGTAAAGCCAGTTCTAGGTGTGCTGCTCAATATCGTGGCAAGGAAATTAAACAAGTAAATATGTCGGTAAAAAATTGCATTAAATAAGTAGAAAGGAAATTAAGTAAAAATGGCAGACAGCTTAGAACAATGAAGTAAACAACAAACTGCACTTGGTAAAGCCAGTTCTAGGTGTGCTGCTCAATCTCGTGGCAGGGAAATAAAACAAGTAAATATGTCGTTTAAAGATTGCATTAAGTAAGTAGAAAGGAAACTAAGTAAAAATGGCAGACAGCTTAGAACAATGAAGTAAACAACAAACTGCACTTGGTAAAGCCAGTTCTAGGTGTGGTGCTCAATCTCGTGGCAAGGAAATAAAACAAGTAAATATGTCGTTTAAAGATTGCATTAAATAAGCAGAAAGGAAATTAAGTAAAAATGGCAGAACGTTTAAAACAGTGAAGTAAACTACAAACTGCACTTGGTAAAGCCAGTTCTAGGTGTGCTGCTCAATCTCGTGGCAAGGAAATAAAACAAGTAAATATGTCGTTCAAAGATTGCATTAAATAAGTAGAAAGGAAATTAAGTAAAAATGGCAGACAGCTTAGAACAATGAAGTAAACAACAAACTGCACTTGGCAAAGCCAGTTCTAGGTGTGCTGCTCAATATCGTGGCAAGGAAATTAAACAAGTAAATATGTCGTTAAAAAATTGCATTAAATAAGTAGAAAGGAAATTAAGTAAAAATGGCAGACAGCTTAGAACAATGAAGTAAACAACAAACTGCACTTGGTAAAGCCAGTTCTCTGTGTGCTGCTCAATCTCGTGGCAGGGAAATGAAACAAGTAAATATGTCGTTTAAAGATTGCATTAAGTAAGTAGAAAGGAAACTAAGTAAAAATGGCAGACAGCTTAGAACAATGAAGTAAACAACAAACTGCACTTGGTAAAGCCAGTTCTAGGTGTGGTGCTCAATCTCGTGGCAAGGAAATAAAACAAGTAAATGTGTCGTTTAAAGATTGCATTAAATAAGTAGAAAGGAAATTAAGTAAAAATGGCAGACAGCTTGGAACAATGAAGTAAACAACAAACTGCACTTGGTAAAGCCACTTCTAGGTGTGCTGCTCAATCTCGTGGCAAGGAAATAGAACAAGTAAATATGTCGTTTAAAGATTGCATTAAATAAGTAGAAAGGAAATTAAGTAAAAATGGCAGACAGCTTAGAACAATGAAGTAAACAACAAACTGCACTTGGTAAAGCCAGTTCTAGGTCTGGTGCTCAATCTCGTGGCAGGGAAATAAAACAAGTAAATATGTCGTTTAAAGATTGCATTAAATTAGAAGAAAGGAAATTAAGTAAAAATGGCAGACAGCTTAGAACAAAGAAGTAAACAACAAACTGCACTTGGTAAAGCCAGTTCTATGTGTGCTGCTCAATCTCGTGGCAAGGAAATAAAACAAGTAAATATGTCGTTTAAAGATTGCAATAAATAAGTAGAAAGGAAATTAAGTAAAAATGGCAGACAGCTTAGAACAATGAAGTAAACAACAAACTGCACTTGGTAAAGCCAGTTCTAGGTGTGCTGCTCAATCTCGTGGCAAGGAAATAAAACAAGTAAATATGTCGTTTAAAGATTGCATTAAATAGGTAGAAAGGAAATTAAGTAAAAATGGCAGACAGCTTAGAACAATGAAGTAAACAACAAACTGCACTTGGTAAAGCCAGTTCCAGGTGTGCTGCTCAATCTCGTGGCAAGGAAATAAAACAAGTAAATATGTCGTTAAAAGATTGCATTAAATAAGTAGAAAGGAAATTAAGTAAAAATGGCAGACAGCTTGGAACAATGAAGTAAACAACAAACTGCACTTGGTAAAGCCAGTTCTAGGTGTGCTGCTCAATCTCATGGCAAGGAAATAAAACGAGCAAATATGTCGTTAAAAGATTGCATTAAATAAGTAGAAAGGAAATTAAGTAAAAATGGCAGACAGCTTGGAACAGTGAAGTAAACAACAAACTGCACTTGGTAAAGCCAGTTCTAGGTGTGCTGCTCAATCTCATGGCAAGGAAATAAAACAAGTGAATATGTCGTTTAAAGATTGCATTAGGTAAGTAGAAAGGAAATTAAGTAAAAATGGCAGACAGCTTAGAACAATGAAGTAAACAACAAACTGCACTTGGTAAAGCCAGTTCTAGGTGTGGTGCTCAATCTCGTGGCAAGGAAATAAAACAAGTAAATATGTCGTTTAAAGATTGCATTATATAAGTAGAAAGGAAATTAAGTAAAAATGGCAGACAGCTTGGAACAATGAAGTAAACAACAAACTGCACTTGGTAAAGCCAGTTCTAGGTGTGCTGCTCAATCTCTTGGCAAGGAAATAAAACAAGTAAATATGTCGTTTAAAGATTGCAATAAATAAGTAGAAAGGAAATTAAGTAAAAATGGCAGACAGCTTAGAACAATGAAGTAAACAACAAACTGCACTTGGTAAAGCCAGTTCTAGGTGTGCTGCTCAATATCGTGGCAAGGAAATTAAACAAGTAGATATGTCGTTTAAAGATTGCATTAAATAAGTAGAAAGGAAATTAAGTAAAAATGGCAGACAGCTTAGAACAATGAAGTAAACAACAAACTGCACTTGGTAAAGCCAGTTCCAGGTGTGCTGCTCAATATCATGGCAAGGAAATTAAACAAGTAGATATGTCGTTTAAAGATTGCAACAAATAAGTAGAAAGGAAATTAAGTAAAAATGGCAGACAGCTTAGAACAATGAAGTAAACAACAAACTGCACTTGGTAAAGCCACTTCTAGGTGTGGTGCTCAATCTCGTGGCAAGGAAATAAAACAAGTAAATATGTCGTTTAAAGATTGCATTAAATAAGCAGAAAGGAAATTAAGTAAAAATGGCAGAACGTTTAAAACAGTGAAGTAAACTACAAACTGCACTTGGTAAAGCCAGTTCTAGGTGTGCTGCTCAATCTCGTGGCAAGGAAATAAAACAAGTAAATATGTCGTTCAAAGATTGCATTAAATAAGTAGAAAGGAAATTAAGTAAAAATGGCAGACAGCTTAGAACAATGAAGTAAACAACAAACTGCACTTGGCAAAGCCAGTTCTAGGTGTGCTGCTCAATATCGTGGCAAGGAAATTAAACAAGTAAATATGTCGTTAAAAAATTGCATTAAATAAGTAGAAAGGAAATTAAGTAAAAATGGCAGACAGCTTAGAACAATGAAGTAAACAACAAACTGCACTTGGTAAAGCCAGTTCTTGGTGTGCTGCTCAATCTCGTGGCAGGGAAATGAAACAAGTAAATATGTCGTTTAAAGATTGCATTAAGTAAGTAGAAAGGAAACTAAGTAAAAATGGCAGACAGCTTAGAACAATGAAGTAAACAACAAACTGCACTTGGTAAAGCCAGTTCTAGGTGTGGTGCTCAATCTCGTGGCAAGGAAATAAAACAAGTAAATGTGTCGTTTAAAGATTGCATTAAATAAGTAGAAAGAAAATTAAGTAAAAATGGCAGACAGCTTGGAACAATGAAGTAAACAACAAACTGCACTTGGTAAAGCCACTTCTAGGTGTGCTGCTCAATCTCGTGGCAAGGAAATAGAACAAGTAAATATGTCGTTTAAAGATTGCATTAAATAAGTAGAAAGGAAATTAAGTAAAAATGGCAGACAGCTTAGAACAATGAAGTAAACAACAAACTGCACTTGGTAAAGCCAGTTCTAGGTCTGGTGCTCAATCTCGTGGCAGGGAAATAAAACAAGTAAATATGTCGTTTAAAGATTGCATTAAATTAGAAGAAAGGAAATTAAGTAAAAATGGCAGACAGCTTAGAACAATGAAGTAAACAACAAACTGCACTTGGTAAAGCCAGTTCTATGTGTGCTGCTCAATCTCGTGGCAAGGAAATAAAACAAGTAAATATGTCGTTTAAAGATTGCAATAAATAAGTAGAAAGGAAATTAAGTAAAAATGGCAGACAGCTTAGAACAATGAAGTAAACAACAAACTGCACTTGGTAAAGCCAGTTCTAGGTGTGCTGCTCAATCTCGTGGCAAGGAAATAAAACAAGTAAATATGTCGTTTAAAGATTGCATTAAATAGGTAGAAAGGAAATTAAGTAAAAATGGCAGACAGCTTAGAACAATGAAGTAAACAACAAACTGCACTTGGTAAAGCCAGTTCCAGGTGTGCTGCTCAATCTCGTGGCAAGGAAATAAAACAAGTAAATATGTCGTTAAAAGATTGCATTAAATAAGTAGAAAGGAAATTAAGTAAAAATGGCAGACAGCTTGGAACAATGAAGTAAACAACAAACTGCACTTGGTAAAGCCAGTTCTAGGTGTGCTGCTCAATCTCATGGCAAGGAAATAAAACGAGCAAATATGTCGTTAAAAGATTGCATTAAATAAGTAGAAAGGAAATTAAGTAAAAATGGCAGACAGCTTGGAACAGTGAAGTAAACAACAAACTGCACTTGGTAAAGCCAGTTCTAGGTGAAAAAACAGCGCACAAGCAGACACAGACAGAAAGAAGGGGACAAGCGCTGTGTCTGTCTGTGTCTGCTTGTGCGCTGTTTTTTCACCAAGATGCAAAACCAACTAGCCCATTCAGCTGCTTTACTGACAGTTCTAGGTGTGCTGCTCAATCTCATGGCAAGGAAATAAAACAAGTGAATATGTCGTTTAAAGATTGCATTAGGTAAGTAGAAAGGAAATTAAGTAAAAATGGCAGACAGCTTAGAACAATGAAGTAAACAACAAACTGCACTTGGTAAAGCCAGTTCTAGGTGTGGTGCTCAATCTCGTGGCAAGGAAATAAAACAAGTAAATATGTCGTTTAAAGATTGCATTATATAAGTAGAAAGGAAATTAAGTAAAAATGGCAGACAGCTTGGAACAATGAAGTAAACAACAAACTGCACTTGGTAAAGCCAGTTCTAGGTGTGCTGCTCAATCTCTTGGCAAGGAAATAAAACAAGTAAATATGTCGTTTAAAGATTGCAATAAATAAGTAGAAAGGAAATTAAGTAAAAATGGCAGACAGCTTAGAACAATGAAGTAAACAACAAACTGCACTTGGTAAAGCCAGTTCTAGGTGTGCTGCTCAATATCGTGGCAAGGAAATTAAACAAGTAGATATGTCGTTTAAAGATTGCATTAAACAAGTAGAAAGGAAATTAAGTAAAAATGGCAGACAGCTTAGAACAATGAAGTAAACAACAAACTGCACTTGGTAAAGCCAGTTCCAGGTGTGCTGCTCAATATCGTGGCAAGGAAATTAAACAAGTAGATATGTCGTTTAAAGATTGCAACAAATAAGTAGAAAGGAAATTAAGTAAAAATGGCAGACAGCTTAGAACAATGAAGTAAACAACAAACTGCACTTGGTAAAGCCAGTTCTAGGTGTGGTGCTCAATATCGTGGCAAGGAAATAAAACAAGTAAATATGTCGTTTAAAGATTGCATTAAATAATTAGAAAGGAAATTAAGTAAAAATGGCAGAACGTTTAAAACAGTGAAGTAAACTACAAACTGCACTTGGTAAAGCCAGTTCTAGGTGTGCTGCTCAATCTCGTGGCAAGGAAATAAAACAAGTAAATATGTCGTTCAAAGATTGCATTAAATAAGTAGAAAGGAAATTAGGTAAAAATGGCAGACAGCTTAGAACAATGAAGTAAACAACAAACTGCACTTGGTAAAGCCAGTTCTAGGTGTGCTGCTCAATATCGTGGCAAGGAAATTAAACAAGTAAATATGTCGTTAAAAAATTGCATTAAATAAGTAGAAAGGAAATTAAGTAAAAATGGCAGACAGCTTAGAACAATGAAGTAAACAACAAACTGCACTTGGTAAAGCCAGTTCTAGGTGTGCTGCTCAATCTCGTGGCAGGGAAATAAAACAAGTAAATATGTCGTTTAAAGATTGCATTAAGTAAGTAAAAAAGGAAACTAAGTAAAAATGGCAGACAGCTTAGAACAATGAAGTAAACAACAAACTGCACTTGGTAAAGCCAGTTCTAGGTGTGGTGCTCAATCTCGTGGCAAGGAAATAAAACAAGTAAATATGTCGTTTAAAGATTGCAATAAATAAGTAGAAAGGAAATTAAGTAAAAATGGCAGACAGCTTGGAACAATGAAGTAAACAACAAACTGCACTTGGTAAAGCCACTTCTAGGTGTGCTGCTCAATCTCGTGGCAAGGAAATAGAACAAGTAAATATGTCGTTTAAAGATTGCATTAAATAAGTAGAAAGGAAATTAAGTAAAAATGGCAGACAGCTTAGAACAATGAAGTAAACAACAAACTGCACTTGGTAAAGCCAGTTCTAGGTGTGGTGCTCAATCTCGTGGCAGGGAAATAAAACAAGTAAATATGTCGTTTAAAGATTGCATTAAATAAGAATAAAGGAAATTAAGTAAAAATGGCAGACAGCTTAGAACAATGAAGTAAACAACAAACTGCACTTGGTAAAGCCAGTTCTAGGTGTGCTGCTCAATCTCGTGGCAAGGAAATAAAACAAGTAAATATGTCGTTTAAAGATTGCATTAAATAAGTAGAAAGGAAATTAAGTAAAAATGGCAGACAGCTTGGAACAATGAAGTAAACAACAAACTGCACTTTGTAAAGCCAGTTCTAGGTGTGCTGCTCAATCTCGTGGCAAGGAAATAAAACAAGTAAATATGTTGTTTAAAGATTGCATTAAATAAGTAGAAAGGAAATTAAGTAAAAATGGCAGACAGCTTAGAACAATGAAGTAAACAACAAACTGCACTTGGTAAAGCCAGTTCTAGGTGTGCTGCTCAATCTCGTGGCAAGAAAATAAAACAAGTAAATATGTCGTTTAAAGATTGCATTAAATAAGTAGAAAGGAAATTAAGTAAAAATGGCAGACAGCTTAGAACAATGAAGTAAACAACAAACTGCACTTGGTAAAGCCAGTTCTAGGTGTGCTGCTCAATCTCGTGGCAAGGAAATAAAACAAGTAAATATGTCGTTTAAAGATTGAAATAAATAAGTAGAAAGGAAATTAAGTAAAAATGGCAGACAGCTTGGAATAATGAAGTAAACAACAAACTGCACTTGGTAAAGCCAGTTCTAGATGTGCTGCTCAATCTCGTGGCAAGGAAATAAAACAAGTAAATATGTCGTTTAAAGATTGCATTAAATAAGTAGAAAGGAAATTAAGTAAAAATGGCATACAGCTTAGAACAATGAAGTAAACAACAAACTGCACTTGGTAAAGCCAGTTCTAGGTGTGGTGCTCAATCTCGTGGCAAGGAAATAAAACAAGTAAATATGTTGTTTAAAGATTGCATTAAATAAGTAGAAAGGAAATTAAGTAAAAATGGCATACAGCTTAGAACAATGAAGTAAACAACAAACTGCACTTGGTAAAGCCAGTTCTAGGTGTGGTGCTCAATCTCGTGGCAAGGAAATAAAACAAGTAAATATGTTGTTTAAAGATTGCATTAAATAAGTAGAAAGGAAATTAAGTAAAAATGGCAGACAGCTTGGAACAATGAAGTAAACAACAAACTGCACTTGGTAAAGCCAGTTCTAGGTGTGCTGCTCAATCTCGTGGCAAGGAAATAAAACAAGTAAATATGTCGTTTAAAGATTGCATTAAATAAGTAGAAAGGAAATTAAGTAAAAATGGCAGACAGCTTAGAACAATGAAGTAAACAACAAACTGCACTTGGTAAAGCCAGTTCTAGGTGTGGTGCTCAATCTCGTGGCAGGGAAATAACACAAGTAAATATGTCGTTTAAAGATTGCATTAAATAAGTAGAAAGGAAAATAAGTAAAAATGGCAGACAGCTTAGAACAATGAAGTAAACAACAAACTGCACTTGGTAAAGCCAGTTCTAGGTGTGCTGCTCAATCTCATGGCAAGCAAATAAAACAAGTAAATATGTCGTTTAAAAATTGCATTAAAAAAGTAGAAAGGAAATTAAGTAAAAATGGCAGACAGCTTGGAACAATGAAGTAAACAACAAACTGCACTTGGTAAAGCCAGTTCTATGTGTGTTGCTCAATCTCGTGGCAAGGAAATAAAACAAGTAAATATGTCGTTTAAAGATTGCAATAAATAAGTAGAAAGGAAATTAAGTAAAAATGGCAGACAGCTTAGAACAATGAAGTAAACAACAAACTGCACTTGGTAAAGCCAGTTCTAGGTGTGCTGCTCAATCTCGTGGCAAGGAAATAAAACAAGTAAATATGTCGTTTAAAGATTGCATTAAATAGGTAGAAAGGAAATTAAGTAAAAATGGCAGACAGCTTAGAACAATGAAGTAAACAAGAAACTGCACTTGGTAAAGCCAGTTCCAGGTGTGCTGCTCAATCTCGTGGCAAGGAAATAAAACAAGTAAATATGTCGTTAAAAGATTGCATTAAATAAGTAGAAAGGAAATTAAGTAAAAATGGCAGACAGCTTGGAACAATGAAGTAAACAACAAACTGCACTTGGTAAAGCCAGTTCTAGGTGTGCTGCTCAATCTCGTGGCAGGGAAATAAAACAAGTAAATATGTCGTTTAAAGATTGCATTAAGTAAGTAGAAAGGAAACTAAGTAAAAATGGCAGACAGCTTAGAACAATGAAGTAAACAACAAACTGCACTTGGTAAAGCCAGTTCTAGGTGTGGTGCTCAATCTCGTGGCAAGGAAATAAAACAAGTAAATATGTCGTTTAAAAATTGCAATAAATAAGTAGAAAGGAAATTAAGTAAAAATGGCAGACAGCTTGGAACAATGAAGTAAACAACAAACTGCACTTGGTAAAGCCACTTCTAGGTGTGCTGCTCAATCTCGTGGCAAGGAAATAGAACAAGTAAATATGTCGTTTAAAGATTGCATTAAATAAGTAGAAAGGAAATTAAGTAAAAATGGCAGACAGCTTAGAACAATGAAGTAAACAACAAACTGCACTTGGTAAAGCCAGTTCTAGGTGTGGTGCTCAATCTCGTGGCAGGGAAATAAAACAAGTAAATATGTCGTTTAAAGATTGCATTAAATAAGAATAAAGGAAATTAAGTAAAAATGGCAGACAGCTTAGAACAATGAAGTAAACAACAAACTGCACTTGGTAAAGCCAGTTCTAGGTGTGCTGCTCAATCTCGTGGCAAGGAAATAAAACAAGTAAATATGTCGTTTAAAGATTGCATTAAATAAGTAGAAAGGAAATTAAGTAAAAATGGCAGACAGCTTGGAACAATGAAGTAAACAACAAACTGCACTTTGTAAAGCCAGTTCTAGGTGTGCTGCTCAATCTCGTGGCAAGGAAATAAAACAAGTAAATATGTTGTTTAAAGATTGCATTAAATAAGTAGAAAGGAAATTAAGTAAAAATGGCAGACAGCTTAGAACAATGAAGTAAACAACAAACTGCACTTGGTAAAGCCAGTTCTAGGTGTGCTGCTCAATCTCGTGGCAAGAAAATAAAACAAGTAAATATGTCGTTTAAAGATTGCATTAAATAAGTAGAAAGGAAATTAAGTAAAAATGGCAGACAGCTTAGAACAATGAAGTAAACAACAAACTGCACTTGGTAAAGCCAGTTCTAGGTGTGCTGCTCAATCTCGTGGCAAGGAAATAAAACAAGTAAATATGTCGTTTAAAGATTGAAATAAATAAGTAGAAAGGAAATTAAGTAAAAATGGCAGACAGCTTGGAATAATGAAGTAAACAACAAACTGCACTTGGTAAAGCCAGTTCTAGATGTGCTGCTCAATCTCGTGGCAAGGAAATAAAACAAGTAAATATGTCGTTTAAAGATTGCATTAAATAAGTAGAAAGGAAATTAAGTAAAAATGGCATACAGCTTAGAACAATGAAGTAAACAACAAACTGCACTTGGTAAAGCCAGTTCTAGGTGTGGTGCTCAATCTCGTGGCAAGGAAATAAAACAAGTAAATATGTTGTTTAAAGATTGCATTAAATAAGTAGAAAGGAAATTAAGTAAAAATGGCATACAGCTTAGAACAATGAAGTAAACAACAAACTGCACTTGGTAAAGCCAGTTCTAGGTGTGGTGCTCAATCTCGTGGCAAGGAAATAAAACAAGTAAATATGTTGTTTAAAGATTGCATTAAATAAGTAGAAAGGAAATTAAGTAAAAATGGCAGACAGCTTGGAACAATGAAGTAAACAACAAACTGCACTTGGTAAAGCCAGTTCTAGGTGTGGTGCTCAATCTCGTGGCAGGGAAATAACACAAGTAAATATGTCGTTTAAAGATTGCATTAAATAAGTAGAAAGGAAAATAAGTAAAAATGGCAGACAGCTTAGAACAATGAAGTAAACAACAAACTGCACTTGGTAAAGCCAGTTCTAGGTGTGCTGCTCAATCTCATGGCAAGCAAATAAAACAAGTAAATATGTCGTTTAAAAATTGCATTAAAAAAGTAGAAAGGAAATTAAGTAAAAATGGCAGACAGCTTGGAACAATGAAGTAAACAACAAACTGCA
The DNA here is from genome assembly GCF_052857255.1 of Amblyomma americanum. NCBI lineage: Eukaryota > Metazoa > Arthropoda > Arachnida > Ixodida > Ixodidae > Amblyomma > Amblyomma americanum. The sequence continues at coordinate 76,624 of NW_027526487.1, read as the reverse complement.
CTTGGTAAAGCCAGTTCTATGTGTGTTGCTCAATCTCGTGGCAAGGAAATAAAACAAGTAAATATGTCGTTTAAAGATTGCAATAAATAAGTAGAAAGGAAATTAAGTAAAAATGGCAGACAGCTTAGAACAATGAAGTAAACAACAAACTGCACTTGGTAAAGCCAGTTCTAGGTGTGCTGCTCAATCTCGTGGCAAGGAAATAAAACAAGTAAATATGTCGTTTAAAGATTGCATTAAATAGGTAGAAAGGAAATTAAGTAAAAATGGCAGACAGCTTAGAACAATGAAGTAAACAAGAAACTGCACTTGGTAAAGCCAGTTCCAGGTGTGCTGCTCAATCTCGTGGCAAGGAAATAAAACAAGTAAATATGTCGTTAAAAGATTGCATTAAATAAGTAGAAAGGAAATTAAGTAAAAATGGCAGACAGCTTGGAACAATGAAGTAAACAACAAACTGCACTTGGTAAAGCCAGTTCTAGGTGTGCTGCTCAATCTCGTGGCAAGGAAATAAAACGAGCAAATATGTCGTTAAAAGATTGCATTAAATAAGTAGAAAGGAAATTAGGTAAAAATGGCAGACAGCTTGGAACAATGAAGTAAACGTAAACAACCAACTGCACTTGGTAAAGCCAGTTCTAGGTGTGCTGCTCAATCTCGTGGCAAGGAAATAAAACAAGTAAATATGTCGTTTAAAGATTGCATTAAATAAGTAGAAAGGAAATTAAGTAAAAATGGCAGACAGCTTAGAACAATGAAGAAAACAACAAACTGCACTTGGTAAAGCCAGTTCTAGGTGTGGTGCTCAATCTCGTGGCAAGGAAATAAAACAAGTAAATATGTCGTTTAAAGATTGAATTAAATAAGTAGAAAGGAAATTAAGTAAAAATGGCAGACAGCTTGGAACAATGAAGTAAACAACGAACTGCACTTGGTAAAGCCAGTTCTAGGTGTGCTGCTCAATCTCGTGGCAAGGAAATAAAACAAGTAAATATGTCGTTTAAAGATTGCAATAAATAAGTAGAAAGGAAATTAAGTAAAAATGGCAGACAGCTTAGAACAATGAAGTAAACAACAAACTGCACTTGGTAAAGCCAGTTCTAGGTGTGGTGCTCAATCTCGTGGCAAGGAAATAAAACAAGTAAATATGTCGTTTAAAGATTGCATTAAATAAGTAGAAAGGAAATTAAGTAAAAATGGCAGACTGCTTAGAACAATGAAGAAAACAAACTGCACTTGGTAAAGCCAGTTCTAGGTGTGCTGCTCAATCTCATGGCAAGGACATAAAACAAGTAAATATGTCGTTTAAAGATTGCATTAGGTAATTAGAAAGGAAATTATAAAAATGGCAGACAGCTTAGAACAATGAAGTAAACAACAAACTGCACTTGGTAAACCAGTTTTAGGTGTGGTGCTCAATCTCATGGCAAGGAAATAAAACAAGCAAATATGTCGGTAAAAGATTGCATTAAATAAGTAGAAAGGAAATTAGGTAAAAATGGCAGACAGCTTAGAACAATGAAGTAAACAACAAACTGCACTTGCTAAAGCCAGTTCCAGGTGTGGCGCTCAATCTCGTGGCAAGGAAATAAAACAAGTAAATATGTCGTTTAAAGATTGCCTTAAATAAGTAGAAAGGAAATTAAGTAAAAATGGCAGACAGCTTGGAACAATGAAGTAAACAACAAACTGCACTTGGTAAAGCCAGTTCTAGGTGTGCTGCTCAATCTCGTGGCAAGGAAATAAAACAAGTAAATATGTCGTTTAAAGATTGCATTAAATAAGCAGAAAGGAAATTAAGTAAAAATGACAGACAGCTTAGAACAATGAAGTAAACAACAAACTGCACTTGGTAAAGCCAGTTCTAGGTGTGGTGCTCAATCTCGTGGCAAGGAAATAAAACAAGTAAATATGTCGTTTAAAGATTGCATTAAATAAGTAGAAAGGAAATTAAGTAAAAATGGCAGAACGCTTAGAACAATGAAGTAAACAACAAACTGCACTTGGTAAAGCCAGTTCTAGGTGTGGTGCTCAATCTCGTGGCAAGGAAATAAAACAAGTAAATATGTCGTTTAAAGATTGCATTAAATAAGTAGAAAGGAAATTAAGTAAAAATGGCAGACTGCTTAGAACAATGAAGAAAACAAACTGCACTTGGTAAAGCCAGTTCTAGGTGTGCTGCTCAATCTCATGGCAAGGACATAAAACAAGTAAATATGTCATTTAAAGATTGCATTAAGTAAGTAGAAAGGAAATTATAAAAATGGCAGACAGCTTAGAACAATGAAGTAAACAACAAACTGCACTTGGTAAAGCCAGTTTTAGGTGTGGTGCTCAATCTCATGGCAAGGAAATAAAACAAGCAAATATGTCGTTAAAAGATTGCATTAAATAAGTAGAAAGGAAATTAAGTAAAAATGGCAGACAGCTTAGAACAATGAAGTAAACAACAAACTGCACTTGGTAAAGCCAGTTCCAGGTGTGGCGCTCAATCTCGTGGCAAGGAAATAAATCAAGTAAATATGTCGTTTAAAGATTGCATTAAATAAGTAGAAAGGAAATTAAGTAAAAATGGCAGACAGCTTAGAACAATGAAGTAAACAACAAACTGCACTTGGTAAAGCCAGTTCTAGGTGTGGTGCTCAATCTCGTGGCAGGGAAATAACACAAGTAAATATGTCGTTTAAAGATTGCATTAAATAAGTAGAAAGGAAATTAAGTAAAAATGGCAGACAGCTTAGAACAATGAAGTAAACAACAAACTGCACTTGGTAAAGCCAGTTCTAGGTGTGCTGCTCAATCTCATGGCAAGCAAATAAAACAAGTAAATATGTCGTTTAAAAATTGCATTAAAATGTAGAAAGGAAATTAAGTAAAAATGGCAGACAGCTTGGAACAATGAAGTAAACAACAAACTGCACTTGGTAAAGCCAGTTCTATGTGTGTTGCTCAATCTCGTGGCAAGGAAATAAAACAAGTAAATATGTCGTTTAAAGATTGCAATAAATAAGTAGAAAGGAAATTAAGTAAAAATGGCAGACAGCTTAGAACAATGAAGTAAACAGCAAACTGCACTTGGTAAAGCCAGTTCTAGGTGTGCTGCTCAATCTCGTGGCAAGGAAATAAAACAAATAAATATGTCGTTTAAAGATTGCATTAAATAGGTAGAAAGGAAATTAAGTAAAAATGGCAGACAGCTTAGAACAATGAAGTAAACAACAAACTGCACTTGGTAAAGCCAGTTCCAGGTGTGCTGCTCAATCTCGTGGCAAGGAAATAAAACAAGTAAATATGTCGTTAAAAGATTGCATTAAATAAGTAGAAAGGAAATTAAGTAAAAATGGCAGACAGCTTGGAACAATGAAGTAAACAACAAACTGCACTTGGTAAAGCCAGTTCTAGGTGTGCTGCTCAATCTCGTGGCAAGGAAATAAAACGAGCAAATATGTCGTTAAAAGATTGCTTTAACAAGTAGAAAGGAAATTAGGTAAAAATGGCAGACAGCTTGGAACAATGAAGTAAACGTAAACAACAAACTGCACTTGGTAAAGCCAGTTCTAGGTGTGCTGCTCAATCTCGTGGCAAGGAAATAAAACAAGTAAATATGTCGTTTAAAGATTGCTATAAATAAGTAGAAAGGAAATTAAGTAAAAATGGCAGACAGCTTAGAACAATGAAGTAAACAACAAACTGCACTTGGTAAAGCCAGTTCTAGGTGTGCTGCTCAATCTCGTGGCAAGGAAATAAAACAAGTAAATATGTCGTTTAAAGATTGAATTAAATAAGTAGAAAGGAAATTAAGTAAAAATGGCAGACAGCTTGGAATAATGAAGTAAACAACAAACTGCACATGGTAAAGCCAGTTCTAGATGTGCTGCTCAATCTCGTGGCAAGGAAATAAAACAAGTAAATATGTCGTTTAAAGATTGCATTAAATAAGTAGAAAGGAAATTAAGTAAAAATGGCAGACTGCTTAGAACAATGAAGTAAACAACAAACTGCACTTGGTAAAGCCAGTTCTAGGTGTGCTGCTCAATCTCGTGGCAAGGAAATAAAACAAGTAAATATGTCGTTTAAAGATTGCATTAAATAAGTAGAAAGGAAATTAAGTAAAAATGGCAGACAGCTTAGAACAATGAAGTAAACAACAAACTGCACTTGGTAAAGCCAGTTCTAGGTGTGGTGCTCAATCTCGAAGCAAGGAAATAAAACAAGTAAATATGTTGTTTAAAGATTGCATTAAATAAGTAGAAAGGAAATTAAGTAAAAATGGCAGACAGCTTGGAACAATGAAGTAAACAACAAACTGCACTTGGTAAAGCCAGTTCTAAGTGTGCTGCTCAATCTCGTGGCAAGGAAATAAAACAAGTAAATATGTCGTTTAAAGATTGCATTAAATAAGTAGAAAGGAAATTAAGTAAAAATGGCAGACAGCTTAGAACAATGAAGTAAACAACAAACTGCACTTGGTAAAGCCAGTTCTAGGTGTGGGGCTCAATCTCGTGGCAGGGAAATAACACAAGTAAATATGTCATTTAAAGATTGCAATAAATAAGTAGAAAGGAAATTAAGTAAAAATGGCAGACAGCTTAGAACAATGAAGTAAACAACAAACTGCACTTGGTAAAGCCAGTTCTAGGTGTGCTGCTCAATCTCATGGCAAGCAAATAAAACATGTAAATATGTCGTTTAAAAAATGCATTAAAAAAAGTAGAAAGGAAATTAAGTAAAAATGGCAGACAGCTTGGAACAATGAAGTAAACAAAAAACTGCACTTGGTAAAGCCAGTTCTATGTGTGCTGCTCAATCTCGTGGCAAGGAAATAAAACAAGTAAATATGTCGTTTAAAGATTGCAATAAATAAGTAGAAAGGAAATTAAGTAAAAATGGCAGACAGCTTAGAACAATGAAGTAAACAACAAACTGCACTTGGTAAAGCCAGTTCTAGGTGTGCTGCTCAATCTCGTGGCAAGGAAATAAAACAAGTAAATATGTCGTTTAAAGATTGCATTAAATAGGTAGAAAGGAAATTAGGTAAAAATGGCAGACAGCTTAGAACAATGAAGTAAACAACAAACTGCACTTGGTAAAGCCAGTTCCAGGTGTGCTGCTCAATCTCGTGGCAAGGAAATAAAACAAGTAAATATGTCGTTAAAAGATTGCATTAAATAAGTAGAAAGGAAATTAAGTAAAAATGGCAGACAGCTTGGAACAATGAAGTAAACAACAAACTGCACTTGGTAAAGCCAGTTCTAGGTGTGCTGCTCAATCTCGTGGCAAGGAAATAAAACGAGCAAATATGTCGTTAAAAGATTGCATTAAATAAGTAGAAAGGAAATTAGGTAAAAATGGCAGACAGCTTGGAACAATGAAGTAAACGTAAACAACAAACTGCACTTGGTAAAGCCAGTTCTAGGTGTGCTGCTCAATCTCGTGGCAAGGAAATAAAACAAGTAAATATGTCGTTTAAAGATTGCATTAAATAAGTAGAAAGGAAATTAAGTAAAAATGGCAGACAGCTTAGAACAATGAAGAAAACAACAAACTGCACTTGGTAAAGCCAGTTCTAGGTGTGGTGCTCAATCTCGTGGCAAGGAAATAAAACAAGTAAATATGTCGTTTAAAGATTGAATTAAATAAGTAGAAAGGAAATTAAGTAAAAATGGCAGACAGCTTGGAACAATGAAGTAAACAACGAACTGCACTTGGTAAAGCCAGTTCTAGGTGTGCTGCTCAATCTCGTGGCAAGGAAATAAAACAAGTAAATATGTCGTTTAAAGATTGCAATAAATAAGTAGAAAGGAAATTAAGTAAAAATGGCAGACAGCTTAGAACAATGAAGTAAACAACAAACTGCACTTGGTAAAGCCAGTTCTAGGTGTGGTGCTCAATCTCGTGGCAAGGAAATAAAACAAGTAAATATGTCGTTTAAAGATTGCAATAAATAAGTAGAAAGGAAATTAAGTAAAAATGGCAGACAGCTTGGAACAATGAAGTAAACAACAAACTGCACTTGGTAAAGCCAGTTCTAGGTGTGCTGCTCAATCTCATGGCAAGGAAATAAAACAAGTAAATATGTCGTTTAAAGATTGCATTAAATAAGTAGAAAGGAAATTAAGTAAAAATGGCAGACAGCTTAGAACAATGAAGTAAACAACAAACTGCACTTGGTAAAGCCAGTTCTAGGTGTGCTGCTCAATCTCGTGGCAAGGAAATAAAACAAGTAAATATGTCGTTTAAAGATTGCATTAAATAAGTAGAAAGGAAATTAAGCAAAAATGGCAGACAGCTTGGAACAATGAAGTAAACAACAAACTGCACTTGGTAAAGCCAGTTCTAGGTGTGGTGCTCAATCTCGTGGCAGAGAAATAAAACAAGTAAATATGTCGTTTAAAGATTGCATTAAATAAGTAGAAAGGAAATTAAGTAAAAATGGCAGACAGCTTAGAAAAATGAAGTAAACAACAAACTGCACTTGGTAAAGCCAGTTCTAGATGTGCTGCTCAATCTCGTGGCAAGGAAATAAAACAAGTAAATATGTCCTTTAAAGATTGCAATAAATAAGTAGAAAGGAAATTAAGTAAAAATGGCAGACTGCCTAGAACAATGAAGTAAACAACAAACTGCACTTGGTAAAGCCAGTTCTAGGTGTGCTGCTCAATCTCATGGCAAGGAAATAAAACAAGTAAATATGTCGTTTAAAGATTGCATTAAGTAAGTAGAAAGGAAATTATAAAAATGGCAGACAGCTTAGAACAATGAAGTAAACAACAAACTGCACTTGATAAAGCCATTTTTAGGTGTGGTGCTCAATCTCATGGCAAGGAAATAAAACAAGTAAATATGTCGTTTAAAGATTGCATTAAGTAAGCAGAAAGGAAATTAAGTAAAAATGGCAGACAGCTTAGAACAATGAAGTAAACAACAAACTGCACTTGATAAAGCCAGTTCTAGGTGTGGTGCTCAATCTCGTGGCAAGGAAATAAAACAAGCAAATATGTCGTTAAAAGATTGCATTAAATAAGTAGAAAGGAAATTAAGTAAAAATGGCAGACAGCTTGGAACAATGAAGTAAACAACAAACTGCACTTGGTAAAGCCAGTTCTAGGTGTGCTGCTCAATTTCGTGGCAAGGAAATAAAACAAGCAAATATGTCGTTAAAAGATTGCATTAAATAAGTAGAAAGGAAATTAAGTAAAAATGGCAGACAGCTTGGAACAATGAAGTAAACAACAAACTGCACTTGGTAAAGCCAGTTCTAGGTGTGCTGCTCAGTCTCGTGGCAAGGAAATGAAACAAGCAAATATGTTGTTTAAAGATTGCATTAAATAAGTAGAAAGGAAATTAAGTAAAAATGGCAGACAGCTTGGAACAATGAAGTAAACAACAAACTGCACTTGGTAAAGCCAGTTCTAGGTGTGCTGCTCAATCTCGTGGCAAGGAAATAAAACAAGTAAATATGTCGTTTAAAGATTGCATTAAGTAGAAAGGAAACTAAGTAAAAATAGCAGACAGCTTAGAACAATGAAGTAAACAACAAACTGCACTTGGTAAAGCCAGTTCTAGGTGTGCTGCTCAATCTCGTGGCAAGGAAATAAAACAAGTAAATATGTCGTTTAAAGATTGCATTAAATAAGTAGAAAGGAAATAAGGTAAAAATGGCAAACAACTTAGAACAATGAAGTAAACAACAAACCGCACTTGGTAAAGCCAGTTCTAGGTGTGCTGCTCAATCTCGTGGCAAGGAAATAAAACAAGTAAATATGTTGTTTAAAGATTGCATTAAATAAGTAGAAAGGAAATTAAGTAAAAATGGCAGACAGCTTAGAACTATGAAGTAAACAACAAACTGCACTTGGTAAAGCCAGTTCTAGGTGTGGTGCTCAATCTTGTGCCAAGGAAATAAAACAAGTAAATATGTCGTTTAAAGATTGCATTAAATAAGTAGAAAGAAAATTAAGTAAAAATGGCAGACAGCTTAGAACAATGAAGTAAACAACAAACTGCACTTGGTAAAGCCATTTCTAGGTGTGGTGCTCAATCTCGTGGCAGGGAAATAAAACAAGTAAATATGTCGTTTAAAGATTGCATTAAATAAGTAGAAAGGAAATTAAGTAAAAATGGCAGACAGCTTAGAACAATGAAGTAAACAACAAACTGCACTTGGTAAAGCCAGTTCTAGGTGTGCTGCTCAATCTCGTGGCAAGGAAATAAAACAAGTAAATATGTCGTTTAAAGATTGAATTAAATAAGTAGAAAGGAAATTAAGTAAAAATGGCAGACAGCTTGGAATAATGAAGTAAACAACAAACTGCACTTGGTAAAGCCAGTTCTAGATGTGCTGCTCAATCTCGTGGCAAGGAAATAAAACAAGTAAATATGTCGTTTAAAGATTGCATTAAATAAGTAGAAAGGAAATTAAGTAAAAATGGCAGACAGCTTAGAACAATGAAGAAAACAACAAACTGCACTTGGTAAAGCCAGTTCTAGGTGTGGTGCTCAATCTCGTGGCAAGGAAATAAAACAAGTAAATATGTCGTTTAAAGATTGAATTAAATAAGTAGAAAGGAAATTAAGTAAAAATGGCAGACAGCTTGGAACAATGAAGTAAACAACGAACTGCACTTGGTAAAGCCAGTTCTAGGTGTGCTGCTCAATCTCGTGGCAAGGAAATAAAACAAGTAAATATGTCGTTTAAAGATTGCAATAAATAAGTAGAAAGGAAATTAAGTAAAAATGGCAGACAGCTTAGAACAATGAAGTAAACAACAAACTGCACTTGGTAAAGCCAGTTCTAGGTGTGGTGCTCAATCTCGTGGCAAGGAAATAAAACAAGTAAATATGTCGTTTAAAGATTGCATTAAATAAGTAGAAAGGAAATTAAGTAAAAATGGCAGACTGCTTAGAACAATGAAGAAAACAAACTGCACTTGGTAAAGCCAGTTCTAGGTGTGCTGCTCAATCTCATGGCAAGGACATAAAACAAGTAAATATGTCGTTTAAAGATTGCATTAGGTAAGTAGAAAGGAAATTATAAAAATGGCAGACAGCTTAGAACAATGAAGTAAACAACAAACTGCACTTGGTAAAGCCAGTTTTAGGTGTGGTGCTCAATCTCATGGCAAGGAAATAAAACAAGCAAATATGTCGGTAAAAGATTGCATTAAATAAGTAGAAAGGAAATTAGGTAAAAATGGCAGACAGCTTAGAACAATGAAGTAAACAACAAACTGCACTTGCTAAAGCCAGTTCCAGGTGTGGCGCTCAATCTCGTGGCAAGGAAATAAAACAAGTAAATATGTCGTTTAAAGATTGCCTTAAATAAGTAGAAAGGAAATTAAGTAAAAATGGCAGACAGCTTGGAACAATGAAGTAAACAACAAACTGCACTTGGTAAAGCCAGTTCTAGGTGTGCTGCTCAATCTCGTGGCAAGGAAATAAAACAAGTAAATATGTCGTTTAAAGATTGCATTAAATAAGCAGAAAGGAAATTAAGTAAAAATGACAGACAGCTTAGAACAATGAAGTAAACAACAAACTGCACTTGGTAAAGCCAGTTCTAGGTGTGGTGCTCAATCTCGTGGCAAGGAAATAAAACAAGTAAATATGTCGTTTAAAGATTGCATTAAATAAGTAGAAAGGAAATTAAGTAAAAATGGCAGAACGCTTAGAACAATGAAGTAAACAACAAACTGCACTTGGTAAAGCCAGTTCTAGGTGTGGTGCTCAATCTCGTGGCAAGGAAATAAAACAAGTAAATATGTCGTTTAAAGATTGCATTAAATAAGTAGAAAGGAAATTAAGTAAAAATGGCAGACTGCTTAGAACAATGAAGAAAACAAACTGCACTTGGTAAAGCCAGTTCTAGGTGTGCTGCTCAATCTCATGGCAAGGACATAAAACAAGTAAATATGTCGTTTAAAGATTGCATTAAGTAAGTAGAAAGGAAATTATAAAAATGGCAGACAGCTTAGAACAATGAAGTAAACAACAAACTGCACTTGGTAAAGCCAGTTTTAGGTGTGGTGCTCAATCTCATGGCAAGGAAATAAAACAAGCAAATATGTCGTTAAAAGATTGCATTAAATAAGTAGAAAGGAAATTAAGTAAAAATGGCAGACAGCTTAGAACAATGAAGTAAACAACAAACTGCACTTGGTAAAGCCAGTTCCAGGTGTGGCGCTCAATCTCGTGGCAAGGAAATAAATCAAGTAAATATGTCGTTTAAAGATTGCATTAAATAAGTAGAAAGGAAATTAAGTAAAAATGGCAGACAGCTTAGAACAATGAAGTAAACAACAAACTGCACTTGGTAAAGCCAGTTCTAGGTGTGGTGCTCAATCTCGTGGCAGGGAAATAACACAAGTAAATATGTCGTTTAAAGATTGCATTAAATAAGTAGAAAGGAAATTAAGTAAAAATGGCAGACAGCTTAGAACAATGAAGTAAACAACAAACTGCACTTGGTAAAGCCAGTTCTAGGTGTGCTGCTCAATCTCATGGCAAGCAAATAAAACAAGTAAATATGTCGTTTAAAAATTGCATTAAAAAAGTAGAAAGGAAATTAAGTAAAAATGGCAGACAGCTTGGAACAATGAAGTAAACAACAAACTGCACTTGGTAAAGCCAGTTCTATGTGTGTTGCTCAATCTCGTGGCAAGGAAATAAAACAAGTAAATATGTCGTTTAAAGATTGCAATAAATAAGTAGAAAGGAAATTAAGTAAAAATGGCAGACAGCTTAGAACAATGAAGTAAACAGCAAACTGCACTTGGTAAAGCCAGTTCTAGGTGTGCTGCTCAATCTCGTGGCATGGAAATAAAACAAATAAATATGTCGTTTAAAGATTGCATTAAATAGGTAGAAAGGAAATTAAGTAAAAATGGCAGACAGCTTAGAACAATGAAGTAAACAACAAACTGCACTTGGTAAAGCCAGTTCCAGGTGTGCTGCTCAATCTCGTGGCAAGGAAATAAAACAAGTAAATATGTCGTTAAAAGATTGCATTAAATAAGTAGAAAGGAAATTAAGTAAAAATGGCAGACAGCTTGGAACAATGAAGTAAACAACAAACTGCACTTGGTAAAGCCAGTTCTAGGTGTGCTGCTCAATCTCGTGGCAAGGAAATAAAACGAGCAAATATGTCGTTAAAAGATTGCTTTAACAAGTAGAAAGGAAATTAGGTAAAAATGGCAGACAGCTTGGAACAATGAAGTAAACGTAAACAACAAACTGCACTTGGTAAAGCCAGTTCTAGGTGTGCTGCTCAATCTCGTGGCAAGGAAATAAAACAAGTAAATATGTCGTTTAAAGATTGCATTAAATAAGTAGAAAGGAAATTAAGTAAAAATGGCAGACAGCTTAGAACAATGAAGTAAACAACAAACTGCACTTGGTAAAGCCAGTTCTAGGTGTGCTGCTCAATCTCGTGGCAAGGAAATAAAACAAGTAAATATGTCGTTTAAAGATTGAATTAAATAAGTAGAAAGGAAATTAAGTAAAAATGGCAGACAGCTTGGAATAATGAAGTAAACAACAAACTGCACATGGTAAAGCCAGTTCTAGATGTGCTGCTCAATCTCGTGGCAAGGAAATAAAACAAGTAAATATGTCGTTTAAAGATTGCATTAAATAAGTAGAAAGGAAATTAAGTAAAAATGGCAGACTGCTTAGAACAATGAAGTAAACAACAAACTGCACTTGGTAAAGCCAGTTCTAGGTGTGCTGCTCAATCTCGTGGCAAGGAAATAAAACAAGTAAATATGTCGTTTAAAGATTGCATTAAATAAGTAGAAAGGAAAATAAGTAAAAATGGCAGACAGCTTAGAACAATGAAGTAAACAACAAACTGCACTTGGTAAAGCCAGTTCTAGGTGTGGTGCTCAATCTCGTGGCAAGGAAATAAAACAAGTAAATATGTTGTTTAAAGATTGCATTAAATAAGTAGAAAGGAAATTAAGTAAAAATGGCAGACAGCTTGGAACAATGAAGTAAACAACAAACTGCACTTGGTAAAGCCAGTTCTAAGTGTGCTGCTCAATCTCGTGGCAAGGAAATAAAACAAGTAAATATGTCGTTTAAAGATTGCATTAAATAAGTAGAAAGGAAATTAAGTAAAAATGGCAGACAGCTTAGAACAATGAAGTAAACAACAAACTGCACTTGGTAAAGCCAGTTCTAGGTGTGGGGCTCAATCTCGTGGCAGGGAAATAACACAAGTAAATATGTCATTTAAAGATTGCAATAAATAAGTAGAAAGGAAATTAAGTAAAAATGGCAGACAGCTTAGAACAATGAAGTAAACAACAAACTGCACTTGGTAAAGCCAGTTCTAGGTGTGCTGCTCAATCTCATGGCAAGCAAATAAAACAAGTAAATATGTCGTTTAAAAATTGCATTAAAAAAAGTAGAAAGGAAATTAAGTAAAAATGGCAGACAGCTTGGAACAATGAAGTAAACAAAAAACTGCACTTGGTAAAGCCAGTTCTATGTGTGCTGCTCAATCTCGTGGCAAGGAAATAAAACAAGTAAATATGTCGTTTAAAGATTGCAATAAATAAGTAGAAAGGAAATTAAGTAAAAATGGCAGACAGCTTAGAACAATGAAGTAAACAACAAACTGCACTTGGTAAAGCCAGTTCTAGGTGTGCTGCTCAATCTCGTGGCAAGGAAATAAAACAAGTAAATATGTCGTTTAAAGATTGCATTAAATAGGTAGAAAGGAAATTAGGTAAAAATGGCAGACAGCTTAGAACAATGAAGTAAACAACAAACTGCACTTGGTAAAGCCAGTTCCAGGTGTGCTGCTCAATCTCGTGGCAAGGAAATAAAACAAGTAAATATGTCGTTAAAAGATTGCATTAAATAAGTAGAAAGGAAATTAAGTAAAAATGGCAGACAGCATGGAACAATGAAGTAAACAACAAACTGCACTTGGTAAAGCCAGTTCTAAGTGTGCTGCTCAATCTCGTGGCAAGGAAATAAAACGAGCAAATATGTCGTTAAAAGATTGCATTAAATAAGTAGAAAGGAAATTAGGTAAAAATGGCAGACAGCTTGGAACAATGAAGTAAACGTAAACAACAAACTGCACTTGGTAAAGCCAGTTCTAGGTGTGCTGCTCAATCTCGTGGCAAGGAAATAAAACAAGTAAATATGTCGTTTAAAGATTGCATTAAATAAGTAGAAAGGAAATTAAGTAAAAATGGCAGACAGCTTAGAACAATGAAGAAAACAACAAACTGCACTTGGTAAAGCCAGTTCTAGGTGTGGTGCTCAATCTCGTGGCAAGGAAATAAAACAAGTAAATATGTCGTTTAAAGATTGAATTAAATAAGTAGAAAGGAAATTAAGTAAAAATGGCAGACAGCTTGGAACAATGAAGTAAACAACGAACTGCACTTGGTAAAGCCAGTTCTAGGTGTGCTGCTCAATCTCGTGGCAAGGAAATAAAACAAGTAAATATGTCGTTTAAAGATTGCAATAAATAAGTAGAAAGGAAATTAAGTAAAAATGGCAGACAGCTTAGAACAATGAAGTAAACAACAAACTGCACTTGGTAAAGCCAGTTCTAGGTGTGGTGCTCAATCTCGTGGCAAGGAAATAAAACAAGTAAATATGTCGTTTAAAGATTGCATTAAATAAGTAGAAAGGAAATTAAGTAAAAATGGCAGACAGCTTGGAACAATGAAGTAAACAACAAACTGCACTTGGTAAAGCCAGTTCTAGGTGTGCTGCTCAATCTCATGGCAAGGAAATAAAACAAGTAAATATGTCGTTTAAAGATTGCATTAAATAAGTAGAAAGGAAATTAAGTAAAAATGGCAGACAGCTTAGAACAATGAAGTAAACAACAAACTGCACTTGGTAAAGCCAGTTCTAGGTGTGCTGCTCAATCTCGTGGCAAGGAAATAAAACAAGTAAATATGTCGTTTAAAGATTGCATTAAATAGGTAGAAAGGAAATTAAGCAAAAATGGCAGACAGCTTGGAACAATGAAGTAAACAACAAACTGCACTTGGTAAAGCCAGTTCTAGGTGTGGGGCTCAATCTCGTGGCAGGGAAATAACACAAGTAAATATGTCATTTAAAGAATGCAATAAATAAGTAGAAAGGAAATTAAGTAAAAATGGCAGACAGCTTAGAACAATGAAGTAAACAACAAACTGCACTTGGTAAAGCCAGTTCTAGGTGTGCTGCTCAATCTCATGGCAAGCAAATAAAACAAGTAAATATGTCGTTTAAAAATTGCATTAAAAAAAGTAGAAAGGAAATTAAGTAAAAATGGCAGACAGCTTGGAACAATGAAGTAAACAAAAAACTGCACTTGGTAAAGCCAGTTCTATGTGTGCTGCTCAATCTCGTGGCAAGGAAATAAAACAAGTAAATATGTCGTTTAAAGATTGCAATAAATAAGTAGAAAGGAAATTAAGTAAAAATGGCAGACAGCTTAGAACAATGAAGTAAACAACAAACTGCACTTGGTAAAGCCAGTTCTAGGTGTGCTGCTCAATCTCGTGGCAAGGAAATAAAACAAGTAAATATGTCGTTTAAAGATTGCATTAAATAGGTAGAAAGGAAATTAGGTAAAAATGGCAGACAGCTTAGAACAATGAAGTAAACAACAAACTGCACTTGGTAAAGCCAGTTCCAGGTGTGCTGCTCAATCTCGTGGCAAGGAAATAAAACAAGTAAATATGTCGTTAAAAGATTGCATTAAATAAGTAGAAAGGAAATTAAGTAAAAATGGCAGACAGCTTGGAACAATGAAGTAAACAACAAACTGCACTTGGTAAAGCCAGTTCTAGGTGTGCTGCTCAATCTCGTGGCAAGGAAATAAAACGAGCAAATATGTCGTTAAAAGATTGCATTAAATAAGTAGAAAGGAAATTAGGTAAAAATGGCAGACAGCTTGGAACAATGAAGTAAACGTAAACAACAAACTGCACTTGGTAAAGCCAGTTCTAGGTGTGCTGCTCAATCTCGTGGCAAGGAAATAAAACAAGTAAATATGTCGTTTAAAGATTGCATTAAATAAGTAGAAAGGAAATTAAGTAAAAATGGCAGACAGCTTAGAACAATGAAGAAAACAACAAACTGCACTTGGTAAAGCCAGTTCTAGGTGTGGTGCTCAATCTCGTGGCAAGGAAATAAAACAAGTAAATATGTCGTTTAAAGATTGAATTAAATAAGTAGAAAGGAAATTAAGTAAAAATGGCAGACAGCTTGGAACAATGAAGTAAACAACGAACTGCACTTGGTAAAGCCAGTTCTAGGTGTGCTGCTCAATCTCGTGGCAAGGAAATAAAACAAGTAAATATGTCGTTTAAAGATTGCAATAAATAAGTAGAAAGGAAATTAAGTAAAAATGGCAGACAGCTTAGAACAATGATGTAAACAACAAACTGCACTTGGTAAAGCCAGTTCTAGGTGTGGTGCTCAATCTCGTGGCAAGGAAATAAAACAAGTAAATATGTCGTTTAAAGATTGCATTAAATAAGTAGAAAGGAAATTAAGTAAAAATGGCAGACAGCTTGGAACAATGAAGTAAACAACAAACTGCACTTGGTAAAGCCAGTTCTAGGTGTGCTGCTCAATCTCATGGCAAGGAAATAAAACAAGTAAATATGTCGTTTAAAGATTGCATTAAATAAGTAGAAAGGAAATTAAGTAAAAATGGCAGACAGCTTAGAACAATGAAGTAAACAACAAACTGCACTTGGTAAAGCCAGTTCTAGGTGTGCTGCTCAATCTCGTGGCAAGGAAATAAAACAAGTAAATATGTCGTTTAAAGATTGCATTAAATAAGTAGAAAGGAAATTAAGCAAAAATGGCAGACAGCTTGGAACAATGAAGTAAACAACAAACTGCACTTGGTAAAGCCAGTTCTAGGTGTGGTGCTCAATCTCGTGGCAGAGAAATAAAACAAGTAAATATGTCGTTTAAAGATTGCATTAAATAAGTAGAAAGGAAATTAAGTAAAAATGGCAGACAGCTTAGAAAAATGAAGTAAACAACAAACTGCACTTGGTAAAGCCAGTTCTAGATGTGCTGCTCAATCTCGTGGCAAGGAAATAAAACAAGTAAATATGTCCTTTAAAGATTGCAATAAATAAGTAGAAAGGAAATTAAGTAAAAATGGCAGACTGCTTAGAACAATGAAGTAAACAACAAACTGCACTTGGTAAAGCCAGTTCTAGGTGTGCTGCTCAATCTCATGGCAAGGAAATAAGACAAGTAAATATGTCGTTTAAAGATTGCATTAGGTAAGTAGAAAGGAAATTATAAAAATGGCAGACAGCTTAGAACAATGAAGTAAACAACAAACTGCACTTGATAAAGCCATTTTTAGGTGTGGTGCTCAATCTCATGGCAAGGAAATAAAACAAGTAAATATGTCGTTTAAAGATTGCATTAAGTAAGCAGAAAGGAAATTAAGTAAAAATGGCAGACAGCTTAGAACAATGAAGTAAACAACAAACTGCACTTGATAAAGCCAGTTCTAGGGGTGGTGCTCAATCTCGTGGCAAGGAAATAAAACAAGCAAATATGTCGTTAAAAGATTGCATTAAATTAGTAGAAAGGAAATTAAGTAAAAATGGCAGACAGCTTGGAACAATGAAGTAAACAACAAACTGCACTTGGTAAAGCCAGTTCTAGGTGTGCTGCTCAATTTCGTGGCAAGGAAATAAAACAAGCAAATATGTCGTTAAAAGATTGCATTAAATAAGTAGAAAGGAAATTAAGTAAAAATGGCAGACAGCTTGGAACAATGAAGTAAACAACAAACTGCACTTGGTAAAGCCAGTTCTAGGTGTGCTGCTCAGTCTCGTGGCAAGGAAATGAAACAAGCAAATATGTTGTTTAAAGATTGCATTAAATAAGTAGAAAGGAAATTAAGTAAAAATGGCAGACAGCTTGGAACAATGAAGTAAACAACAAACTGCACTTGGTAAAGCCAGTTCTAGGTGTGCTGCTCAATCTCGTGGCAAGGAAATAAAACAAGTAAATATGTCGTTTAAAGATTGCATTAAGTAGAAAGGAAACTAAGTAAAAATAGCAGACAGCTTAGAACAATGAAGTAAACAACAAACTGCACTTGGTAAAGCCAGTTCTAGGTGTGCTGCTCAATCTCGTGGCAAGGAAATAAAACAAGTAAATATGTCGTTTAAAGATTGCATTAAATAAGTAGAAAGGAAATAAGGTAAAAATGGCAAACAACTTAGAACAATGAAGTAAACAACAAACCGCACTTGGTAAAGCCAGTTCTAGGTGTGCTGCTCAATCTCGTGGCAAGGAAATAAAACAAGTAAATATGTTGTTTAAAGATTGCATTAAATAAGTAGAAAGGAAATTAAGTAAAAATGGCAGACAGCTTAGAACTATGAAGTAAACAACAAACTGCACTTGGTAAAGCCAGTTCTAGGTGTGGTGCTCAATCTTGTGCCAAGGAAATAAAACAAGTAAATATGTCGTTTAAAGATTGCATTAAATAAGTAGAAAGAAAATTAAGTAAAAATGGCAGACAGCTTAGAACAATGAAGTAAACAACAAACTGCACTTGGTAAAGCCATTTCTAGGTGTGGTGCTCAATCTCGTGGCAGGGAAATAAAACAAGTAAATATGTCGTTTAAAGATTGCATTAAATAAGTAGAAAGGAAATAAGTAAAAATGGCAGACAGCTTAGAACAATGAAGTAAACAACAAACTGCACTTGGTAAAGCCAGTTCTAGGTGTGCTGCTCAATCTCGTGGCAAGGAAATAAAACAAGTAAATATGTCGTTTAAAGATTGAATTAAATAAGTAGAAAGGAAATTAAGTAAAAATGGCAGACAGCTTGGAATAATGAAGTAAACAACAAACTGCACTTGGTAAAGCCAGTTCTAGATGTGCTGCTCAATCTCGTGGCAAGGAAATAAAACAAGTAAATATGTCGTTTAAAGATTGCATTAAATAAGTAGAAAGGAAATTAAGTAAAAATGGCAGACTGCTTAGAACAATGAAGTAAACAACAAACTGCACTTGGTAAAGCCAGTTCTAGGTGTGCTGCTCAATCTCGTGGCAAGGAAATAAAACAAGTAAATATGTCGTTTAAAGATTGCATTAAATAAGTAGAAAGGAAATTAAGTAAAAATGGCAGACAGCTTAGAACAATGAAGTAAACAACAAACTGCACTTGGTAAAGCCAGTTCTAGGTGTGGTGCTCAATCTCGTGGCAAGGAAATAAAACAAGTAAATATGTTGTTTAAAGATTGCAATAAATAAGTAGAAAGGAAATTAAGTAAAAATGGCAGACAGCTTGGAACAATGAAGTAAACAACAAACTGCACTTGGTAAAGCCAGTTCTAGGTGTGCTGCTCAATCTCGTGGCAAGGAAATAAAACAAGTAAATATGTCGTTTAAAGATTGCATTAAATAAGTAGAAAGGAAATTAAGTAAAAATGGCAGACAGCTTAGAACAATGAAGTAAACAACAAACTGCACTTGGTAAAGGCAGTTCTAGGTGTGGTGCTCAATCTCGTGGCAGGGAAATAACACAAGTAAATATGTCGTTTAAAGATTGCATTAAATAAGTAGAAAGGAAATTAAGTAAAAATGGCAGACAGCTTAGAACAATGAAGTAAACAACAAACTGCACTTGGTAAAGCCAGTTCTAGGTGTGCTGCTCAATCTCATGGCAAGCAAATAAAACAAGTAAATATGTCGTTTAAAAATTGCATTAAAAAAGTAGAAAGGAAATTAAGTAAAAATGGCAGACAGCTTGGAACAATGAAGTAAACAACAAACTGCACTTGGTAAAGCCAGTTCTATGTGTGCTGCTCAATCTCGTGGCAAGGAAATAAAACAAGTAAATATGTCGTTTAAAGATTGCAATAAATAAGTAGAAAGGAAATTAAGTAAAAATGGCAGACAGCTTAGAACAATGAAGTAAACAACAAACTGCACTTGGTAAAGCCAGTTCTAGGTGTGCTGCTCAATCTCGTGGCAAGGAAATAAAACAAGTAAATATGTCGTTTAAAGATTGCATTAAATAGGTAGAAAGGAAATTAAGTAAAAATGGCAGACAGCTTAGAACAATGAAGTAAACAACAAACTGCACTTGGTAAAGCCAGTTCCAGGTGTGCTGCTCAATCTCGTGGCAAGGAAATAAAACAAGTAAATATGTCGTTAAAAGATTGCATTAAATAAGTAGAAAGGAAATTAGGTAAAAATGGCAGACAGCTTGGAACAATGAAGTAAACGTAAACAACAAACTGCACTTGGTAAAGCCAGTTCTAGGTGTGCTGCTCAATCTCGTGGCAAGGAAATAAAACAAGTAAATATGTCGTTTAAAGATTGCATTAAATAAGTAGAAAGGAAATTAAGTAAAAATGGCAGACAGCTTAGAAAAATGAAGAAAACAACAAACTGCACTTGGTAAAGCCAGTTCTAGGTGTGGTGCTCAATCTCGTGGCAAGGAAATAAAACAAGTAAATATGTCGTTTAAAGATTGAATTAAATAAGTAGAAAGGAAATTAAGTAAAAATGGCAGACAGCTTGGAACAATGAAGTAAACAACGAACTGCACTTGGTAAAGCCAGTTCTAGGTGTGCTGCTCAATCTCGTGGCAAGGAAATAAAACAAGTAAATATGTCGTTTAAAGATTGCAATAAATAAGTAGAAAGGAAATTAAGTAAAAATGGCAGACAGCTTAGAACAATGAAGTAAACAACAAACTGCACTTGGTAAAGCCAGTTATAGGTGTGGTGCTCAATCTCGTGGCAAGGAAATAAAACAAGTAAATATGTCGTTTAAAGATTGCATTAAATAAGTAGAAAGGAAATTAAGTAAAAATGGCAGACAGCTTGGAACAATGAAGTAAACAACAAACTGCACTTGGTAAAGCCAGTTCTAGGTGTGCTGCTCAATCTCATGGCAAGGAAATAAAACAAGTAAATATGTCGTTTAAAGATTGCATTAAATAAGTAGAAAGGAAATTAAGTAAAAATGGCAGACAGCTTAGAACAATGAAGTAAACAACAAACTGCACTTGGTAAAGCCAGTTCTAGGTGTGCTGCTCAATCTCGTGGCAAGGAAATAAAACAAGTAAATATGTCGTTTAAAGATTGCATTAAATAAGTAGAAAGGAAATTAAGTAAAAATGGCAGACAGCTTGGAACAATGAAGTAAACAACAAACTGCACTTGGTAAAGCCAGTTCTAGGTGTGGTGCTCAATCTCGTGGCAGAGAAATAAAACAAGTATATATGTCGTTTAAAGATTGCATTAAATAAGTAGAAAGGAAATTAAGTAAAAATGGCAGACAGCTTAGAACAATGAAGTAAACAACAAACTGCACTTGGTAAAGCCAGTTCTAGATGTGCTGCTCAATCTCGTGGCAAGGAAATAAAACAAGTAAATATGTCGTTTAAAGATTGCATTAAATAAGTAGAAAGGAAATTAAGTAAAAATGGCAGACTGCTTAGAACAATGAAGTAAACAACAAACTGCACTTGGTAAAGCCAGTTCTAGGTGTGCTGCTCAATCTCATGGCAAGGAAATAAAACAAGTAAATATGTCGTTTAAAGACTGCATTAAGTAAGTAGAAAGGAAATTATAAAAATGGTAGAAAGCTTAGAACAATGAAGTAAACAACAAACTGCACTTGGTAAAGCCATTTTTAGGTGTGGTGCTCAATCTCATGGCAAGGAAATAAAACAAGTAAATATGTCGTTTAAAGATTGCATTAAGTAAGCAGAAAGGAAATTAAGTAAAAATGGCAGACAGCTTAGAACAATGAAGTAAACAACAAACTGCACTTGATAAAGCCAGTTCTAGGTGTGGTGCTCAATCTCGTGGCAAGGAAATAAAACAAGCAAATATGTCGTTAAAAGTTTGCATTAAATAAGTAGAAAGGAAATTAAGTAAAAATGGCAGACAGCTTGGAACAATGAAGTAAACAACAAACTGCACTTGGTAAAGCCAGTTCTAGGTGTGCTGCTCAATTTCGTGGCAAGGAAATAAAACAAGCAAATATGTCGTTAAAAGATTGCATTAAATAAGTAGAAAGGAAATTAAGTAAAAATGGCAGACAGCTTGGAACAATGAAGTAAACAACAAACTGCACTTGGTAAAGCCAGTTCTAGGTGTGCTGCTCAATCTCGTGGCAAGGAAATGAAACAAGCAAATATGTTGTTAAAAGATTGCATTAAATAAGTAGAAAGGAAATTAAGTAAAAATGGCAGACAGCTTGGAACAATGAAGTAAACAACAAACTGCACTTGGTAAAGCCAGTTCTAGGTGTGCTGCTCAATCTCGTGGCAAGGAAATAAAACAAGTAAATATGTCGTTTAAAGATTGCATTAAGTAGAAAGGAAACTAAGTAAAAATGGCAGACAGCTTAGAACAATGAAGTAAACAACAAACTGCACTTGGTAAAGCCAGTTCTAGGTGTGCTGCTCAATCTCGTGGCAAGGAAATAAAACAAGTAAATATGTCGTTTAAAGATTGCATTAAATAAGTAGAAAGGAAATTAAGTAAAAATGGCAAACAACTTAGAACAATGAAGTAAACGACAAACCGCACTTGGTAAAGCCAGTTCTAGGTGTGCTGCTCAATCTCGTGGCAAGGAAATAAAACAAGTAAATATGTCGTTTAAAGATTGCATTAAATAAGTAGAAAGGAAATTAAGTAAAAATGGCAGACAGCTTAGAACTATGAAGTAAACAACAAACTGCACTTGGTAAAGCCAGTTCTAGGTGTGGTGCTCAATCTTGTGCCAAGGAAATAAAACAAGTAAATATGTCGTTTAAAGATTGCATTAAATAAGTAGAAAGAAAATTAAGTAAAAATGGCAGACAGCTTAGAACAATGAAGTAAACAACAAACTGCACTTGGTAAAGCCAGTTCTAGGTGTGGTGCTCAATCTCGTGGCAGGGAAATAAAACAAGTAAATATGTCGTTTAAAGATTGCATTAAATAAGTAGAAAGGAAATTAAGTAAAAATGGCAGACAGCTTAGAACCATGAAGTAAACAACAAACTGCACTTGGTAAAGCCAGTTCTAGGTGTGCTGCTCAATCTCGTGGCAAGGAAATAAAACAAGTAAATATGTCGTTTAAAGATTGCATTAGGTAGAAAGGAAACTAAGTAAAAATGGCAGACAGCTTAGAACAATGAAGTAAACAACAAACTGCACTTGGTAAAGCCAGTTCTAGGTGTGCTGCTCAATCTCGTGGCAAGGAAATAAAACAAGTAAATATGTCGTTTAAAGATTGAATTAAATAAGTAGAAAGGAAATTAAGTAAAAATGGCAGACAGCTTGGAACAATGAAGTAAACAACGAACTGCACTTGGTAAAGCCAGTTCTAGTCTGCTGCTCAATCTCGTGGCAAGGAAATAAAACAAGTAAATATGTCGTTTAAAGATTGCAATAATTAAGTAGAAAGGAAATTAAGTAAAAATGGCAGACAGCTTAGAACAATGAAGTAAACAACAAACTGCACTTGGTAAAGCCATTTTTAGGTGTGGTGCTCAATCTCATGGCAAGGAAATAAAACAAGTAAATATGTCGTTTAAAGATTGCATTAAGTAAGCAGAAAGGAAATTAAGTAAAAATGGCAGACAGCTTAGAACAATGAAGTAAACAACAAACTGCACTTGGTAAAGCCAGTTCTAGGTGTGCTGCTCAATTTCGTGGCAAGGAAATAAAACAAGCAAATATGTCGTTAAAAGATTGCATTAAATAAGTAGAAAGGAAATTAAGTAAAAATGGCAGACAGCTTGGAACAATGAAGTAAACAACAAACTGCACTTGGTAAAGCCAGTTCTAGGTGTGCTGCTCAATCTCGTGGCAAGGAAATGAAACAAGCAAATATGTTGTTAAAAGATTGCATTAAATAAGTAGAAAGGAAATTAAGTAAAAATGGCAGACAGCTTGGAACAATGAAGTAAACAACAAACTGCACTTGGTAAAGCCAGTTCTAGGTGTGCTGCTCAATCTCGTGGCAAGGAAATAAAACAAGCAAATATGTCGTTAAAAGATGGCATTAAATAGGTAGAAAGGAAATTAAGTAAAAATGGCAGACAGCTTGGAACAATGAAGTAAACAACAAACTGCACTTGGTAAAGCCAGTTCTAGGTGTGCTGCTCAATTTCGTGGCAAGGAAATAAAACAAGCAAATATGTCGTTAAAAGATTGCATTAAATAAGTAGAAAGGAAATTAAGTAAAAATGGCAGACAGCTTGGAACAATGAAGTAAACAACAAACTGCACTTGGTAAAGCCAGTTCTAGGTGTGCTGCTCAGTCTCGTGGCAAGGAAATGAAACAAGCAAATATGTTGTTTAAAGATTGCATTAAATAAGTAGAAAGGAAATTAAGTAAAAATGGCAGACAGCTTGGAACAATGAAGTAAACAACAAACTGCACTTGGTAAAGCCAGTTCTAGGTGTGCTGCTCAATCTCGTGGCAAGGAAATAAAACAAGTAAATATGTCGTTTAAAGATTGCATTAAGTAGAAAGGAAACTAAGTAAAAATAGCAGACAGCTTAGAACAATGAAGTAAACAACAAACTGCACTTGGTAAAGCCAGTTCTAGGTGTGCTGCTCAATCTCGTGGCAAGGAAATAAAACAAGTAAATATGTCGTTTAAAGATTGCATTAAATAAGTAGAAAGGAAATAAGGTAAAAATGGCAAACAACTTAGAACAATGAAGTAAACAACAAACCGCACTTGGTAAAGCCAGTTCTAGGTGTGCTGCTCAATCTCGTGGCAAGGAAATAAAACAAGTAAATATGTTGTTTAAAGATTGCATTAAATAAGTAGAAAGGAAATTAAGTAAAAATGGCAGACAGCTTAGAACTATGAAGTAAACAACAAACTGCACTTGGTAAAGCCAGTTCTAGGTGTGGTGCTCAATCTTGTGCCAAGGAAATAAAACAAGTAAATATGTCGTTTAAAGATTGCATTAAATAAGTAGAAAGAAAATTAAGTAAAAATGGCAGACAGCTTAGAACAATGAAGTAAACAACAAACTGCACTTGGTAAAGCCATTTCTAGGTGTGGTGCTCAATCTCGTGGCAGGGAAATAAAACAAGTAAATATGTCGTTTAAAGATTGCATTAAATAAGTAGAAAGGAAATTAAGTAAAAATGGCAGACAGCTTAGAACAATGAAGTAAACAACAAACTGCACTTGGTAAAGCCAGTTCTAGGTGTGCTGCTCAATCTCGTGGCAAGGAAATAAAACAAGTAAATATGTCGTTTAAAGATTGAATTAAATAAGTAGAAAGGAAATTAAGTAAAAATGGCAGACAGCTTGGAATAATGAAGTAAACAACAAACTGCACTTGGTAAAGCCAGTTCTAGATGTGCTGCTCAATCTCGTGGCAAGGAAATAAAACAAGTAAATATGTCGTTTAAAGATTGCATTAAATAAGTAGAAAGGAAATTAAGTAAAAATGGCAGACTGCTTAGAACAATGAAGTAAACAACAAACTGCACTTGGTAAAGCCAGTTCTAGGTGTGCTGCTCAATCTCGTGGCAAGGAAATAAAACAAGTAAATATGTCGTTTAAAGATTGCATTAAATAAGTAGAAAGGAAATTAAGTAAAAATGGCAGACAGCTTAGAACAATGAAGTAAACAACAAACTGCACTTGGTAAAGCCAGTTCTAGGTGTGGTGCTCAATCTCGTGGCAAGGAAATAAAACAAGTAAATATGTTGTTTAAAGATTGCAATAAATAAGTAGAAAGGAAATTAAGTAAAAATGGCAGACAGCTTGGAACAATGAAGTAAACAACAAACTGCACTTGGTAAAGCCAGTTCTAGGTGTGCTGCTCAATCTCGTGGCAAGGAAATAAAACAAGTAAATATGTCGTTTAAAGATTGCATTAAGTAAGCAGAAAGGAAATTAAGTAAAAATGGCAGACAGCTTAGAACAATGAAGTAAACAACAAACTGCACTTGATAAAGCCAGTTCTAGGTGTGGTGCTCAATCTCGTGGCAAGGAAATAAAACAAGCAAATATGTCGTTAAAAGATTGCATTAAATAAGTAGAAAGGAAATTAAGTAAAAATGGCAGACAGCTTGGAACAATGAAGTAAACAACAAACTGCACTTGGTAAAGCCAGTTCTAGGTGTGCTGCTCAATTTCGTGGCAAGGAAATAAAACAAGCAAATATGTCGTTAAAAGATTGCATTAAATAAGTAGAAAGGAAATTAAGTAAAAATGGCAGACAGCTTGGAACAATGAAGTAAACAACAAACTGCACTTGGTAAAGCCAGTTCTAGGTGTGCTGCTCAGTCTCGTGGCAAGGAAATGAAACAAGCAAATATGTTGTTTAAAGATTGCATTAAATAAGTAGAAAGGAAATTAAGTAAAAATGGCAGACAGCTTGGAACAATGAAGTAAACAACAAACTGCACTTGGTAAAGCCAGTTCTAGGTGTGCTGCTCAATCTCGTGGCAAGGAAATAAAACAAGTAAATATGTCGTTTAAAGATTGCATTAAGTAGAAAGGAAACTAAGTAAAAATAGCAGACAGCTTAGAACAATGAAGTAAACAACAAACTGCACTTGGTAAAGCCAGTTCTAGGTGTGCTGCTCAATCTCGTGGCAAGGAAATAAAACAAGTAAATATGTCGTTTAAAGATTGCATTAAATAAGTAGAAAGGAAATAAGGTAAAAATGGCAAACAACTTAGAACAATGAAGTAAACAACAAACCGCACTTGGTAAAGCCAGTTCTAGGTGTGCTGCTCAATCTCGTGGCAAGGAAATAAAACAAGTAAATATGTTGTTTAAAGATTGCATTAAATAAGTAGAAAGGAAATTAAGTAAAAATGGCAGACAGCTTAGAACTATGAAGTAAACAACAAACTGCACTTGGTAAAGCCAGTTCTAGGTGTGGTGCTCAATCTTGTGCCAAGGAAATAAAACAAGTAAATATGTCGTTTAAAGATTGCATTAAATAAGTAGAAAGAAAATTAAGTAAAAATGGCAGACAGCTTAGAACAATGAAGTAAACAACAAACTGCACTTGGTAAAGCCATTTCTAGGTGTGGTGCTCAATCTCGTGGCAGGGAAATAAAACAAGTAAATATGTCGTTTAAAGATTGCATTAAATAAGTAGAAAGGAAATTAAGTAAAAATGGCAGACAGCTTAGAACAATGAAGTAAACAACAAACTGCACTTGGTAAAGCCAGTTCTAGGTGTGCTGCTCAATCTCGTGGCAAGGAAATAAAACAAGTAAATATGTCGTTTAAAGATTGAATTAAATAAGTAGAAAGGAAATTAAGTAAAAATGGCAGACAGCTTGGAATAATGAAGTAAACAACAAACTGCACTTGGTAAAGCCAGTTCTAGATGTGCTGCTCAATCTCGTGGCAAGGAAATAAAACAAGTAAATATGTCGTTTAAAGATTGCATTAAATAAGTAGAAAGGAAATTAAGTAAAAATGGCAGACTGCTTAGAACAATGAAGTAAACAACAAACTGCACTTGGTAAAGCCAGTTCTAGGTGTGCTGCTCAATCTCGTGGCAAGGAAATAAAACAAGTAAATATGTCGTTTAAAGATTGCATTAAATAAGTAGAAAGGAAATTAAGTAAAAATGGCAGACAGCTTAGAACAATGAAGTAAACAACAAACTGCACTTGGTAAAGCCAGTTCTAGGTGTGGTGCTCAATCTCGTGGCAAGGAAATAAAACAAGTAAATATGTTGTTTAAAGATTGCAATAAATAAGTAGAAAGGAAATTAAGTAAAAATGGCAGACAGCTTGGAACAATGAAGTAAACAACAAACTGCACTTGGTAAAGCCAGTTCTAGGTGTGCTGCTCAATCTCGTGGCAAGGAAATAAAACAAGTAAATATGTCGTTTAAAGATTGCATTAAATAAGTAGAAAGGAAATTAAGTAAAAATGGCAGACAGCTTAGAACAATGAAGTAAACAACAAACTGCACTTGGTAAAGGCAGTTCTAGGTGTGGTGCTCAATCTCGTGGCAGGGAAATAACACAAGTAAATATGTCGTTTAAAGATTGCATTAAATAAGTAGAAAGGAAATTAAGTAAAAATGGCAGACAGCTTAGAACAATGAAGTAAACAACAAACTGCACTTGGTAAAGCCAGTTCTAGGTGTGCTGCTCAATCTCATGGCAAGCAAATAAAACAAGTAAATATGTCGTTTAAAAATTGCATTAAAAAAGTAGAAAGGAAATTAAGTAAAAATGGCAGACAGCTTGGAACAATGAAGTAAACAACAAACTGCACTTGGTAAAGCCAGTTCTATGTGTGCTGCTCAATCTCGTGGCAAGGAAATAAAACAAGTAAATATGTCGTTTAAAGATTGCAATAAATAAGTAGAAAGGAAATTAAGTAAAAATGGCAGACAGCTTAGAACAATGAAGTAAACAACAAACTGCACTTGGTAAAGCCAGTTCTAGGTGTGCTGCTCAATCTCGTGGCAAGGAAATAAAACAAGTAAATATGTCGTTTAAAGATTGCATTAAATAGGTAGAAAGGAAATTAAGTAAAAATGGCAGACAGCTTAGAACAATGAAGTAAACAACAAACTGCACTTGGTAAAGCCAGTTCCAGGTGTGCTGCTCAATCTCGTGGCAAGGAAATAAAACAAGTAAATATGTCGTTAAAAGATTGCATTAAATAAGTAGAAAGGAAATTAGGTAAAAATGGCAGACAGCTTGGAACAATGAAGTAAATGTAAACAACAAACTGCACTTGGTAAAGCCAGTTCTAGGTGTGCTGCTCAATCTCGTGGCAAGGAAATAAAACAAGTAAATATGTCGTTTAAAGATTGCATTAAATAAGTAGAAAGGAAATTAAGTAAAAATGGCAGACAGCTTAGAAAAATGAAGAAAACAACAAACTGCACTTGGTAAAGCCAGTTCTAGGTGTGGTGCTCAATCTCGTGGCAAGGAAATAAAACAAGTAAATATGTCGTTTAAAGATTGAATTAAATAAGTAGAAAGGAAATTAAGTAAAAATGGCAGACAGCTTGGAACAATGAAGTAAACAACGAACTGCACTTGGTAAAGCCAGTTCTAGGTGTGCTGCTCAATCTCGTGGCAAGGAAATAAAACAAGTAAATATGTCGTTTAAAGATTGCAATAAATAAGTAGAAAGGAAATTAAGTAAAAATGGCAGACAGCTTAGAACAATGAAGTAAACAACAAACTGCACTTGGTAAAGCCAGTTATAGGTGTGGTGCTCAATCTCGTGGCAAGGAAATAAAACAAGTAAATATGTCGTTTAAAGATTGCATTAAATAAGTAGAAAGGAAATTAAGTAAAAATGGCAGACAGCTTGGAACAATGAAGTAAACAACAAACTGCACTTGGTAAAGCCAGTTCTAGGTGTGCTGCTCAATCTCATGGCAAGGAAATAAAACAAGTAAATATGTCGTTTAAAGATTGCATTAAATAAGTAGAAAGGAAATTAAGTAAAAATGGCAGACAGCTTAGAACAATGAAGTAAACAACAAACTGCACTTGGTAAAGCCAGTTCTAGGTGTGCTGCTCAATCTCGTGGCAAGGAAATAAAACAAGTAAATATGTCGTTTAAAGATTGCATTAAATAAGTAGAAAGGAAATTAAGTAAAAATGGCAGACAGCTTGGAACAATGAAGTAAACAACAAACTGCACTTGGTAAAGCCAGTTCTAGGTGTGGTGCTCAATCTCGTGGCAGAGAAATAAAACAAGTATATATGTCGTTTAAAGATTGCATTAAATAAGTAGAAAGGAAATTAAGTAAAAATGGCAGACAGCTTAGAACAATGAAGTAAACAACAAACTGCACTTGGTAAAGCCAGTTCTAGATGTGCTGCTCAATCTCGTGGCAAGGAAATAAAACAAGTAAATATGTCGTTTAAAGATTGCATTAAATAAGTAGAAAGGAAATTAAGTAAAAATGGCAGACTGCTTAGAACAATGAAGTAAACAACAAACTGCACTTGGTAAAGCCAGTTCTAGGTGTGCTGCTCAATCTCATGGCAAGGAAATAAAACAAGTAAATATGTCGTTTAAAGACTGCATTAAGTAAGTAGAAAGGAAATTATAAAAATGGCAGAAAGCTTAGAACAATGAAGTAAACAACAAACTGCACTTGGTAAAGCCATTTTTAGGTGTGGTGCTCAATCTCATGGCAAGGAAATAAAACAAGTAAATATGTCGTTTAAAGATTGCATTAAGTAAGCAGAAAGGAAATTAAGTAAAAATGGCAGACAGCTTAGAACAATGAAGTAAACAACAAACTGCACTTGATAAAGCCAGTTCTAGGTGTGGTGCTCAATCTCGTGGCAAGGAAATAAAACAAGCAAATATGTCGTTAAAAGTTTGCATTAAATAAGTAGAAAGGAAATTAAGTAAAAATGGCAGACAGCTTGGAACAATGAAGTAAACAACAAACTGCACTTGGTAAAGCCAGTTCTAGGTGTGCTGCTCAATTTCATGGCAAGGAAATAAAACAAGCAAATATGTCGTTAAAAGATTGCATTAAATAAGTAGAAAGGAAATTAAGTAAAAATGGCAGACAGCTTGGAACAATGAAGTAAACAACAAACTGCACTTGGTAAAGCCAGTTCTAGGTGTGCTGCTCAATCTCGTGGCAAGGAAATGAAACAAGCAAATATGTTGTTAAAAGATTGCATTAAATAAGTAGAAAGGAAATTAAGTAAAAATGGCAGACAGCTTGGAACAATGAAGTAAACAACAAACTGCACTTGGTAAAGCCAGTTCTAGGTGTGCTGCTCAATCTCGTGGCAAGGAAATAAAACAAGTAAATATGTCGTTTAAAGATTGCATTAAGTAGAAAGGAAACTAAGTAAAAATGGCAGACAGCTTAGAACAATGAAGTAAACAACAAACTGCACTTGGTAAAGCCAGTTCTAGGTGTGCTGCTCAATCTCGTGGCAAGGAAATAAAACAAGTAAATATGTCGTTTAAAGATTGCATTAAATAAGTAGAAAGGAAATTAAGTAAAAATGGCAAACAACTTAGAACAATGAAGTAAACGACAAACCGCACTTGGTAAAGCCAGTTCTAGGTGTGCTGCTCAATCTCGTGGCAAGGAAATAAAACAAGTAAATATGTCGTTTAAAGATTGCATTAAATAAGTAGGAAGGAAATTAAGTAAAAATGGCAGACAGCTTAGAACTATGAAGTAAACAACAAACTGCACTTGGTAAAGCCAGTTCTAGGTGTGGTGCTCAATCTTGTGCCAAGGAAATAAAACAAGTAAATATGTCGTTTAAAGATTGCATTAAATAAGTAGAAAGAAAATTAAGTAAAAATGGCAGACAGCTTAGAACAATGAAGTAAACAACAAACTGCACTTGGTAAAGCCAGTTCTAGGTGTGGTGCTCAATCTCGTGGCAGGGAAATAAAACAAGTAAATATGTCGTTTAAAGATTGCATTAAATAAGTAGAAAGGAAATTAAGTAAAAATGGCAGACAGCTTAGAACCATGAAGTAAACAACAAACTGCACTTGGTAAAGCCAGTTCTAGGTGTGCTGCTCAATCTCGTGGCAAGGAAATAAAACAAGTAAATATGTCGTTTAAAGATTGCATTAAGTAGAAAGGAAACTAAGTAAAAATGGCAGACAGCTTAGAACAATGAAGTAAACAACAAACTGCACTTGGTAAAGCCAGTTCTAGGTGTGCTGCTCAATCTCGTGGCAAGGAAATAAAACAAGTAAATATGTCGTTTAAAGATTGAATTAAATAAGTAGAAAGGAAATTAAGTAAAAATGGCAGACAGCTTGGAACAATGAAGTAAACAACGAACTGCACTTGGTAAAGCCAGTTCTAGTCTGCTGCTCAATCTCGTGGCAAGGAAATAAAACAAGTAAATATGTCGTTTAAAGATTGCAATAATTAAGTAGAAAGGAAATTAAGTAAAAATGGCAGACAGCTTAGAACAATGAAGTAAACAACAAACTGCACTTGGTAAAGCCATTTTTAGGTGTGGTGCTCAATCTCATGGCAAGGAAATAAAACAAGTAAATATGTCGTTTAAAGATTGCATTAAGTAAGCAGAAAGAAAATTAAGTAAAAATGGCAGACAGCTTAGAACAATGAAGTAAACAACAAACTGCACTTGGTAAATCCAGTTCTAGGTGTGCTGCTCAATTTCGTGGCAAGGAAATAAAACAAGCAAATATGTCGTTAAAAGATTGCATTAAATAAGTAGAAAGGAAATTAAGTAAAAATGGCAGACAGCTTGGAACAATGAAGTAAACAACAAACTGCACTTGGTAAAGCCAGTTCTAGGTGTGCTGCTCAATCTCGTGGCAAGGAAATGAAACAAGCAAATATGTTGCTAAAAGATTGCATTAAATAAGTAGAAAGGAAATTAAGTAAAAATGGCAGACAGCTTGGAACAATGAAGTAAACAACAAACTGCACTTGGTAAAGCCAGTTCTAGGTGTGCTGCTCAATCTCGTGGCAAGGAAATAAAACAAGTAAATATGTCGTTTAAAGATTGCATTAAGTAGAAAGGAAATTAAGTAAAAATGGCAGACAGCTTAGAACAATGAAGTAAACAACAAACTGCACTTGGTAAAGCCAGTTCTAGGTGTGCTGCTCAATCTCGTGGCAAGGAAATAAAACAAGTAAATATGTCGTTTAAAGATTGCATTAAATAAGTAGAAAGGAAATTAAGTAAAAATGGCAAACAGCTTAGAACAATGAAGTAAACAACAATCCGCACTTGGTAAAGCCAGTTCTAGGTGTGCTGCTCAATCTCGTGGCAAGGAAATAAAACAAGTAAATATGTCGTTTAAAGATTGCATTAAATAAGTAGAAAGGAAATTAAGTAAAAATGGCAGACAGCTTAGAACAATGAAGTAAACAACAATCCGCACTTGGTAAAGCCAGTTCTAGGTGTGCTGCTCAATCTCGTGGCAAGGAAATAAAACAAGTAAATATGTCGTTTAAAGATTGCATTAAATAAGTAGAAAGGAAATTAAGTAAAAATGGCAGACAGCTTAGAACAATGAAGTAAACAACAAACTGCACTTGGTAAAGCCAGTTCTAGGTGTGCTGCTCAATCTCGTGGCAAGGAAATAAAACAAGTAAATATGTCGTTTAAAGATTGCATTAAATAAGTAGAAAGGAAATTAAGTAAAAATGGCAAACAGCTTAGAACAATGAAGTAAACAACAATCCGCACTTGGTAAAGCCAGTTCTAGGTGTGCTGCTCAATCTCGTGGCAAGGAAATAAAACAAGCAAATATGTCGTTAAAAGATTGCATTAAATATGTAGAAAGGAAATTAAGTAAAAATGGCAGACAGCTTGGAACAATGAAGTAAACATCAAACTGCACTTGGTAAAGCCAGTTCTAGGTGTGCTGCTCAATCTCGTGGCAAGGAAATAAAACAAGTAAATATGTCGTTTAAAGATTGCATTAAGTAAGTAGAAAGGAAATTAAGTAAAAATGGCAGACAGCTTAGAACAATGAAGTAAACAACAAACTGCACTTGGTAAAGCCAGTTCTAGGTGTGGTGCTCAATCTCGTGGCAAGGAAAT
The DNA here is from genome assembly GCF_052857255.1 of Amblyomma americanum. Taxonomy (NCBI): domain Eukaryota; kingdom Metazoa; phylum Arthropoda; class Arachnida; order Ixodida; family Ixodidae; genus Amblyomma; species Amblyomma americanum. The sequence goes on along the minus strand of NW_027526487.1, from coordinate 44,100 downwards.
AAAACAAGAAAATATGTCAGTTAAAAATTGCATTAAATAATTAGAAAGGAAATTAAGTAAAAATGGCAGACAGCTTGGAACAATGAAGTAAACAACAAACTGCACTTGGTAAAGGCAGTTCTAGGTGTGCTGCTCAATCTCATGGCAAGGACATAAAACAAGTAAATATGTCGTTTAAAGATTGCATTAAGTAAGTAGAAAGGAAATTATAAAAATAGCAGACAGCTTAGAACAATGAAATAAACAACAAACTGCACTTGGTAAACTAGTTTTAGGTGTGGTGCTCAATCTCATGGCAAGGAAATAAAACAAGCAAATATGTCGTTAAAAGATTGCAATAAATAAGTAGAAAGGAAATTAAGTAAAAATGGCAGACAGCTTAGAACAATGAAGTAAACAAGAAACTGCACTTGGTAAAGCCAGTTCCAGGTGTGGCGCTCAATCTCGTGGCAAGGAAATAAAACAAGTAAATATGTCGTTTAAAGATTGCCTTAAATAAGTAGAAAGGAAATTGAGTAAAGATGGCAGACAGCTTGGAACAATGAAGTAAACAACAAACTGCACTTGGTAAAGCCAGTTCTAGGTGTGGTGCTCAATCTCGTGGCAGGGAAATAAAACAAGTAAATATGTCGTTTAAAGATTGCATTAAATAAGTAGAAAGGAAATTAAGTAAAAATGGCAGACAGCTTAGAACCATGAAGTAAACAACAAACTGCACTTGGTAAAGCCAGTTCTAGGTGTGCTGCTCAATCTCGTGGCAAGGAAATAAAACAAGTAAATATGTCGTTTAAAGATTGCATTAAGTAGAAAGGAAACTAAGTAAAAATGGCAGACAGCTTAGAACAATGAAGTAAACAACAAACTGCACTTGGTAAAGCCAGTTCTAGGTGTGCTGCTCAATCTCGTGGCAAGGAAATAAAACAAGTAAATATGTCGTTTAAAGATTGAATTAAATAAGTAGAAAGGAAATTAAGTAAAAATGGCAGACAGCTTGGAACAATGAAGTAAACAACAAACTGCACTTGGTAAAGCCAGTTCTAGGTGTGCTGCTCAATCTCGTGGCAAGGAAATAAAACAAGTAAATATGTCGTTTAAAGATTGAATTAAATAAGTAGAAAGGAAATTAAGTAAAAATGGCAGACAGCTTGGAACAATGAAGTAAACAACGAACTGCACTTGGTAAAGCCAGTTCTAGTCTGCTGCTCAATCTCGTGGCAAGGAAATAAAACAAGTAAATATGTCGTTTAAAGATTGCAATAATTAAGTAGAAAGGAAATTAAGTAAAAATGGCAGACAGCTTAGAACAATGAAGTAAACAACAAACTGCACTTGGTAAAGCCATTTTTAGGTGTGGTGCTCAATCTCATGGCAAGGAAATAAAACAAGTAAATATGTCGTTTAAAGATTGCATTAAGTAAGCAGAAAGAAAATTAAGTAAAAATGGCAGACAGCTTAGAACAATGAAGTAAACAACAAACTGCACTTGGTAAATCCAGTTCTAGGTGTGCTGCTCAATTTCGTGGCAAGGAAATAAAACAAGCAAATATGTCGTTAAAAGATTGCATTAAATAAGTAGAAAGGAAATTAAGTAAAAATGGCAGACAGCTTGGAACAATGAAGTAAACAACAAACTGCACTTGGTAAAGCCAGTTCTAGGTGTGCTGCTCAATCTCGTGGCAAGGAAATGAAACAAGCAAATATGTTGCTAAAAGATTGCATTAAATAAGTAGAAAGGAAATTAAGTAAAAATGGCAGACAGCTTGGAACAATGAAGTAAACAACAAACTGCACTTGGTAAAGCCAGTTCTAGGTGTGCTGCTCAATCTCGTGGCAAGGAAATAAAACAAGTAAATATGTCGTTTAAAGATTGCATTAAGTAGAAAGGAAACTAAGTAAAAATGGCAGACAGCTTAGAACAATGAAGTAAACAACAAACTGCACTTGGTAAAGCCAGTTCTAGGTGTGCTGCTCAATCTCGTGGCAAGAAAATAAAACAAGTAAATATGTCGTTTAAAGATTGCATTAAATAAGTAGAAAGGAAATTAAGTAAAAATGGCAAACAACTTAGAACAATGAAGTAAACAACAAACTGCACTTGGTAAAGCCAGTTATAGGTGTGGTGCTCAATCTCGTGGCAAGGAAATAAAACAAGTAAATATGTCGTTTAAAGATTGCATTAAATAAGTAGAAAGGAAATTAAGTAAAAATGGCAGACAGCTTGGAACAATGAAGTAAACAACAAACTGCACTTGGTAAAGCCAGTTCTAGGTGTGCTGCTCAATCTCATGGCAAGGAAATAAAACAAGTAAATATGTCGTTTAAAGATTGCATTAAATAAGTAGAAAGGAAATTAAGTAAAAATGGCAGACAGCTTAGAACAATGAAGTAAACAACAAACTGCACTTGGTAAAGCCAGTTCTAGGTGTGCTGCTCAATCTCGTGGCAAGGAAATAAAACAAGTAAATATGTCGTTTAAAGATTGCATTAAATAAGTAGAAAGGAAATTAAGTAAAAATGGCAGACAGCTTGGAACAATGAAGTAAACAACAAACTGCACTTGGTAAAGCCAGTTCTAGGTGTGGTGCTCAATCTCGTGGCAGAGAAATAAAACAAGTATATATGTCGTTTAAAGATTGCATTAAATAAGTAGAAAGGAAATTAAGTAAAAATGGCAGACAGCTTAGAACAATGAAGTAAACAACAAACTGCACTTGGTAAAGCCAGTTCTAGATGTGCTGCTCAATCTCGTGGCAAGGAAATAAAACAAGTAAATATGTCGTTTAAAGATTGCATTAAATAAGTAGAAAGGAAATTAAGTAAAAATGGCAGACTGCTTAGAACAATGAAGTAAACAACAAACTGCACTTGGTAAAGCCAGTTCTAGGTGTGCTGCTCAATCTCATGGCAAGGAAATAAAACAAGTAAATATGTCGTTTAAAGACTGCATTAAGTAAGTAGAAAGGAAATTATAAAAATGGCAGAAAGCTTAGAACAATGAAGTAAACAACAAACTGCACTTGGTAAAGCCATTTTTAGGTGTGGTGCTCAATCTCATGGCAAGGAAATAAAACAAGTAAATATGTCGTTTAAAGATTGCATTAAGTAAGCAGAAAGGAAATTAAGTAAAAATGGCAGACAGCTTAGAACAATGAAGTAAACAACAAACTGCACTTGATAAAGCCAGTTCTAGGTGTGGTGCTCAATCTCGTGGCAAGGAAATAAAACAAGCAAATATGTCGTTAAAAGTTTGCATTAAATAAGTAGAAAGGAAATTAAGTAAAAATGGCAGACAGCTTGGAACAATGAAGTAAACAACAAACTGCACTTGGTAAAGCCAGTTCTAGGTGTGCTGCTCAATTTCATGGCAAGGAAATAAAACAAGCAAATATGTCGTTAAAAGATTGCATTAAATAAGTAGAAAGGAAATTAAGTAAAAATGGCAGACAGCTTGGAACAATGAAGTAAACAACAAACTGCACTTGGTAAAGCCAGTTCTAGGTGTGCTGCTCAATCTCGTGGCAAGGAAATGAAACAAGCAAATATGTTGTTAAAAGATTGCATTAAATAAGTAGAAAGGAAATTAAGTAAAAATGGCAGACAGCTTGGAACAATGAAGTAAACAACAAACTGCACTTGGTAAAGCCAGTTCTAGGTGTGCTGCTCAATCTCGTGGCAAGGAAATAAAACAAGTAAATATGTCGTTTAAAGATTGCATTAAGTAGAAAGGAAACTAAGTAAAAATGGCAGACAGCTTAGAACAATGAAGTAAACAACAAACTGCACTTGGTAAAGCCAGTTCTAGGTGTGCTGCTCAATCTCGTGGCAAGGAAATAAAACAAGTAAATATGTCGTTTAAAGATTGCATTAAATAAGTAGAAAGGAAATTAAGTAAAAATGGCAAACAACTTAGAACAATGAAGTAAACGACAAACCGCACTTGGTAAAGCCAGTTCTAGGTGTGCTGCTCAATCTCGTGGCAAGGAAATAAAACAAGTAAATATGTCGTTTAAAGATTGCATTAAATAAGTAGGAAGGAAATTAAGTAAAAATGGCAGACAGCTTAGAACTATGAAGTAAACAACAAACTGCACTTGGTAAAGCCAGTTCTAGGTGTGGTGCTCAATCTTGTGCCAAGGAAATAAAACAAGTAAATATGTCGTTTAAAGATTGCATTAAATAAGTAGAAAGAAAATTAAGTAAAAATGGCAGACAGCTTAGAACAATGAAGTAAACAACAAACTGCACTTGGTAAAGCCAGTTCTAGGTGTGGTGCTCAATCTCGTGGCAGGGAAATAAAACAAGTAAATATGTCGTTTAAAGATTGCATTAAATAAGTAGAAAGGAAATTAAGTAAAAATGGCAGACAGCTTAGAACCATGAAGTAAACAACAAACTGCACTTGGTAAAGCCAGTTCTAGGTGTGCTGCTCAATCTCGTGGCAAGGAAATAAAACAAGTAAATATGTCGTTTAAAGATTGCATTAAGTAGAAAGGAAACTAAGTAAAAATGGCAGACAGCTTAGAACAATGAAGTAAACAACAAACTGCACTTGGTAAAGCCAGTTCTAGGTGTGCTGCTCAATCTCGTGGCAAGGAAATAAAACAAGTAAATATGTCGTTTAAAGATTGAATTAAATAAGTAGAAAGGAAATTAAGTAAAAATGGCAGACAGCTTGGAACAATGAAGTAAACAACGAACTGCACTTGGTAAAGCCAGTTCTAGTCTGCTGCTCAATCTCGTGGCAAGGAAATAAAACAAGTAAATATGTCGTTTAAAGATTGCAATAATTAAGTAGAAAGGAAATTAAGTAAAAATGGCAGACAGCTTAGAACAATGAAGTAAACAACAAACTGCACTTGGTAAAGCCATTTTTAGGTGTGGTGCTCAATCTCATGGCAAGGAAATAAAACAAGTAAATATGTCGTTTAAAGATTGCATTAAGTAAGCAGAAAGGAAATTAAGTAAAAATGGCAGACAGCTTAGAACAATGAAGTAAACAACAAACTGCACTTGGTAAAGCCAGTTCTAGGTGTGCTGCTCAATTTCGTGGCAAGGAAATAAAACAAGCAAATATGTCGTTAAAAGATTGCATTAAATAAGTAGAAAGGAAATTAAGTAAAAATGGCAGACAGCTTGGAACAATGAAGTAAACAACAAACTGCACTTGGTAAAGCCAGTTCTAGGTGTGCTGCTCAATCTCGTGGCAAGGAAATGAAACAAGCAAATATGTTGCTAAAAGATTGCATTAAATAAGTAGAAAGGAAATTAAGTAAAAATGGCAGACAGCTTGGAACAATGAAGTAAACAACAAACTGCACTTGGTAAAGCCAGTTCTAGGTGTGCTGCTCAATCTCGTGGCAAGGAAATAAAACAAGTAAATATGTCGTTTAAAGATTGCATTAAGTAGAAAGGAAACTAAGTAAAAATGGCAGACAGCTTAGAACAATGAAGTAAACAACAAACTGCACTTGGTAAAGCCAGTTCTAGGTGTGCTGCTCAATCTCGTGGCAAGAAAATAAAACAAGTAAATATGTCGTTTAAAGATTGCATTAAATAAGTAGAAAGGAAATTAAGTAAAAATGGCAAACAACTTAGAACAATGAAGTAAACAACAAACCGCACTTGGTAAAGCCAGTTCTAGGTGTGCTGCTCAATCTCGTGGCAAGGAAATAAAACAAGTAAATATGTCGTTTAAAGATTGCATTAAATAAGTAGAAAGGAAATTAAGTAAAAATGGCAGACAGCTTAGAACTATGAAGTAAACAACAAACTGCACTTGGTAAAGCCAGTTCTAGGTGTGGTGCTCAATCTTGTGCCAAGGAAATAAAACAAGTAAATATGTCGTTTAAAGATTGCATTAAATAAGTAGAAAGAAAATTAAGTAAAAATGGCAGACAGCTTAGAACAATGAAGTAAACAACAAACTGCACTTGGTAAAGCCAGTTATAGGTGTGGTGCTCAATCTCGTGGCAGGGAAATAAAACAAGTAAATATGTCGTTTAAAGATTGCATTAAATAAGTAGAAAGGAAATTAAGTAAAAATGGCAGACAGCTTAGAACCATGAAGTAAACAACAAACTGCACTTGTTAAAGCCAGTTCTAGGTGTGCTGCTCAATCTCGTGGCAAGGAAATAAAACAAGTAAATATGTCGTTTAAAGATTGCATTAAGTAGAAAGGAAACTAAGTAAAAATGGCAGACAGCTTAGAACAATGAAGTAAACAACAAACTGCACTTGGTAAAGCCAGTTCTAGGTGTGCTGCTCAATCTCGTGGCAAGGAAATAAAACAAGTAAATATGTCGTTTAAAGATTGAATTAAATAAGTAGAAAGGAAATTAAGTAAAAATGGCAGACAGCTTGGAACAATGAAGTAAACAACGAACTGCACTTGGTAAAGCCAGTTCTAGTCTGCTGCTCAATCTCGTGGCAAGGAAATAAAACAAGTAAATATGTCGTTTAAAGATTGCAATAATTAAGTAGAAAGGAAATTAAGTAAAAATGGCAGACAGCTTAGAACAATGAAGTAAACAACAAACTGCACTTGGTAAAGCCAGTTCTAGGTGTGGTGCTCAATCTCGTGGCAAGGAAATAAAACAAGTAAATATGTCGTTTAAAGATTGCATTAAATAAGTAGAAAGGAAATTAAGTAAAAATGGCAGACAGCTTGGAACAATGAAGTAAACAACAAACTGCACTTGGTAAAGCCAGTTCTAGGTGTGCTGCTCAATCTCATGGCAAGGAAATAAAACAAGTAAATATGTCGTTTAAAGATTGCATTTAATAAGTAGAAAGGAAATTAAGTAAAAATGGCAGACAGCTTAGAACAATGAAGTAAACAACAAACTGCACTTGGTAAAGCCAGTTCTAGGTGTGCTGCTCAATCTCGTGGCAAGGAAATAAAACAAGTAAATATGTCGTTTAAAGATTGCATTAAATAAGTAGAAAGGAAATTAAGTAAAAATGGCAAACAGCTTGGAACAATGAAGTAAACAACAAACTGCACTTGGTAAAGCCAGTTCTAGGTGTGGTGCTCAATCTCGTGGCAGAGAAATAAAACAAGTAAATATGTCGTTTAAAGATTGCAATAAATAAGTAGAAAGGAAATTAAGTAAAAATGGCAGACAGCTTAGAACAATGAAGTAAACAACAAACTGCACTTGGTAAAGCCAGTTCTAGATGTGCTGCTCAATCTCGTGGCAAGGAAATAAAACAAGTAAATATGTCGTTTAAAGATTGCATTAAATAAGTAGAAAGGAAATTAAGTAAAAATGGCAGACTGCTTAGAACAATGAAGTAAACAACAAACTGCACTTGGTAAAGCCAGTTCTAGGTGTGCTGCTCAATCTCATGGCAAGGAAAGAAAACAAAGTAAATATGTCGTTTAAAGATTGCATTAAGTAAGTAGAAAGGAAATTATAAAAATGGCAGACAGCTTAGATCAATGAAGTAAACAACAAACTGCACTTGGTAAAGCCATTTTTAGGTGTGGTGCTCAATCTCATGGCAAGGAAATAAAACAAGTAAATATGTCGTTTAAAGATTGCAATAAGTAAGCAGAAAGGAAATTAAGTAAAAATGGCAGACAGCTTAGAACAATGAAGTAAACAACAAACTGCACTTGATAAAGCCAGTTCTAGGTGTGGTGCTCAATCTCGTGGCAAGGAAATAAAACAAGCAAATATGTCGTTAAAAGATTGCATTAAATAAGTAGAAAGGAAATTAAGTAAAAATGGCAGACAGCTTGGAACAATGAAGTAAACAACAAACTGCACTTGGTAAAGCCAGTTCTAGGTGTGCTGCTCAATTTCGTGGCAAGGAAATAAAACCAGCAAATATGTCGTTAAAAGATTGCATTAAATAAGTAGAAAGGAAATTAAGTAAAAATGTCAGACAGCTTGGAACAATGAAGTAAACAACAAACTGCACTTGGTAAAGCCAGTTCTAGGTGTGCTGCTCAATCTCGTGGCAAGGAAATGAAACAAGCAAATATGTTGTTAAAAGATTGCATTAAATAAGTAGAAAGGGAATTAAGTAAAAATGGCAGACAGCTTGGAACAATGAAGTAAACAACAAACTGCACTTGGTAAAGCCAGTTCTAGGTGTGCTGCTCAATCTCGTGGCAAGGAAATAAAACAAGTAAATATGTCGTTTAAAGATTGCATTAAGTAGAAAGGAAAAAAGTAAAAATGGCAGACAGCTTAGAACAATGAAGTAAACAACAAACTGCACTTGGTAAAGCCAGTTCTAGGTGTGCTGCTCAATCTCGTGGCAAGGAAATAAAACAAGTAAATATGTCGTTTAAAGATTGCATTACATAAGTAGAAAGGAAATTAAGTAAAAATGGCAAACAACTTAGAACAATGAAGTAAACAACAAACCGCACTTGGTAAAGCCAGTTCTAGGTGTGCTGCTCAATCTCGTGGCAAGGAAATAAAACAAGTAAATATGTCGTTTAAAGATTGCATTAAATAGGTAGAAAGGAAATTAAGTAAAAATGGCAGACAGCTTAGAACTATGAAGTAAACAACAAACTGCACTTGGTAAAGCCAGTTCTAGGTGTGGTGCTCAATCTTGTGCCAAGGAAATAAAACAAGTAAATATGTCGTTTAAAGATTGCATTAAATAAGTAGAAAGGAAATTAAGTAAAAATGGCAGACAGCTTAGAACAATGAAGTAAACAACAAACTGCACTTGGTAAAGCCAGTTCTAGGTGTGCTGCTCAATCTCGTGGCAAGGAAATAAAACAAGTAAATATGTCGTTTAAAGATTGCATTAAATAAGTAGAAAGGAAATTAAGTAAAAATGGCAGACAGCTTGGAACAATGAAGTAAACAACAAACTGCACTTGGTAAAGCCAGTTCTAGGTGTGGTGCTCAATCTCGTGGCAGAGAAATAAAACAAGTAAATATGTCGTTTAAAGATTGCATTAAATAAGTAGAAAGGAAATTAAGTAAAAATGGCAGACAGCTTAGAACAATGAAGTAAACAACAAACTGCACTTGGTAAAGCCAGTTCTAGATGTGCTGCTCAATCTCGTGGCAAGGAAATAAAACAAGTAAATATGCTGTTTAAAGATTGCATTAAATAAGTAGAAAGGAAATTAAGTAAAAATGGCAGACTGCTTAGAACAATGAAGTAAACAACAAACTGCACTTGGTAAAGCCAGTTCTAGGTGTGCTGCTCAATCTCATGGCAAGGAAATAAAACAAAGTAAATATGTCGTTTAAAGATTGCATTAAGTAAGTAGAAAGGAAATTATAAAAATGGCAGACAGCTTAGATCAATGAAGTAAACAACAAACTGCACTTGGTAAAGCCATTTTTAGGTGTGGTGCTCAATCTCATGGCAAGGAAATAAAACAAGTAAATATGTCGTTTAAAGATTGCATTAAGTAAGCAGAAAGGAAATTAAGTAAAAATGGCAGACAGCTTAGAACAATGAAGTAAACAACAAACTGCACTTGATAAAGCCAGTTCTAGGTGTGGTGCTCAATCTCGTGGCAAGGAAATAAAACAAGCAAACATGTCGTTAAAAGATTGCAATAAATAAGTAGAAAGGAAATTAAGTAAAAATGGCAGACAGCTTGGAACAATGAAGTAAACAACAAACTGCACTTGGTAAAGCCAGTTCTAGGTGTGCTGCTCAATTTCGTGGCAAGGAAATAAAACCAGCAAATATGTCGTTAAAAGATTGCATTAAATAAGTAGAAAGGAAATTAGGTAAAAATGGCAGACAGCTTGGAACAATGAAGTAAACAACAAACTGCACTTGGTAAAGCCAGTTCTAGGTGTGCTGCTCAATCTCGTGGCAAGGAAATAAAACAAGCAAATATGTTGTTAAAAGATTGCATTAAATAAGTAGAAAGGAAATTAAGTAAAAATGGCAGACAGCTTGGAACAATGAAGTAAACAACAAACTGCACTTGGTAAAGCCAGTTCTAGGTGTGCTGCTCAATCTCGTGGCAAGGAAATAAAACAAGTAAATATGTCGTTTAAAGATTGCATTAAGTAGAAAGGAAACTAAGTAAAAATGGCAGACAGCTTAGAACAATGAAGTAAACAACAAACTGCACTTGGTAAAGCCAGTTCTAGGTGTGCTGCTCAATCTCGTGGCAAGGAAATAAAACAAGTAAATATGTCGTTTAAAGATTGCATTAAATAAGTAGAAAGGAAATTAAGTAAAAATGGCAAACAACTTAGAACAATGAAGTAAACAACAAACCGCACTTGGTAAAGCCAGTTCTAGGTGTGCTGCTCAATCTCGTGGCAAGGAAATAAAACAAGTAAATATGTCGTTTAAAGATTGCATTAAATAGGTAGAAAGGAAATTAAGTAAAAATGGCAGACAGCTTAGAACTATGAAGTAAACAACAAACTGCACTTGGTAAAGCCAGTTCTAGGTGTGGTGCTCAATCTTGTGCCAAGGAAATAAAACAAGTAAATATGTCGTTTAAAGATTGCATTAAATAAGTAGAAAGAAAATTAAGTAAAAATGGCAGACAGCTTAGAACAATGAAGTAAACAACAAACTGCACTTGGTAAAGCCAGTTCTAGGTGTGGTGCTCAATCTCGTGGCAGGGAAATAAAACAAGTAAATATGTCGTTTAAAGATTGCATTAAATAAGTAGAAAGGAAATTAAGTAAAAATGGCAGACAGCTTAGAACAATGAAGTAAACAACAAACTGCACTTGGTAAAGCCAGTTCTAGGTGTGCTGCTCAATCTCGTGGCAAGGAAATAAAACAAGTAAATATGTCGTTTAAAGATTGCATTAAATAAGTAGAAAGGAAATTAAGTAAAAATGGCAGACAGCTTGGAACAATGAAGAAAACAACAAACTGCACTTGGTCAAGCCAGTTCTAGATGTGCTGCTCAATCTCGTGGCAAGGAAATAAAACAAGTAAATATGTCGTTTAAAGATTGCATTAAATACGTAGAAAGGAAATTAGGTAAAAATGGCAGACTGCTTAGAACAATGAAGTAAACAACAAACTGCACTTGGTAAAGCCAGTTCTAGGTGTGCTGCTCAATCTCATGGCAAGGACATAAAACAAGTAAATATGTCGTTTAAAGATTGCATTAAGTAAGTAGAAAGGAAATTATAAAAATGGCAGACAGCTTAGAACAATGAAGTAAACAACAAACTGCACTTGGTAAAGCCAGTTTTAGGTGTGGTGCTCAATCTCATGGCAAGGAAATAAAACAAGCAAATATGTCTTTAAAATATTGCATTAAATAAGTAGAAAGGAAATTAAGTAAAAATGGCAGACAGTTTAGAACAATGAAGTAAACAACAAACTGCACTTGGTAAAGCCAGTTCCAGGTGTGGCGCTCAATCTCGTGGCAAGGAAATAAAACAAGTAAATATGTCGTTTAAAGATTGCCTTAAATAAGTAGAAAGGAAATTAAGTAAAAATGGCAGACAGCTTGGAACAATGAAGTAAACAACAAACTGCACTTGGTAAAGCCAGTTCTAGGTGTGCTGCTCAATCTCGTGGCAAGGAAATAAAACAAGTAAATATGTCGTTTAAAGATTGCATTAAATAGGTAGAAAGGAAGTTAAGTAAAAATGGCAGACAGCTTAGAACAATGAAGTAAACAACAAACTGCACTTTGTAAAGCCAGTTCTAGGTGTGGTGCTCAATCTCGTGGCAAGGAAATAAAACAAGTAAATATGTCGTTTAAAGATTGCATTAAATAAGTAGAAAGGAAATTAAGTAAAAATGGCAGAACGCTTAGAACAATGAAGTAAACAACAAACTGCACTTGGTAAAGCCAGTTCTAGGTGTGCTGCTCAATCTCGTGGCAAGGAAATAAAACAAGTAAATATGTCGTTTAAAGATTGCATTAAATAAGTAGAAAGGAAATTAAGTAAAAATGGCAGACAGCTTAGAACAATGAAGTAAACAACAAACTGCACTTGGTAAAGCCAGTTCTAGGTGTGCTGCTCAATATCGTGGCAAGGAAATTAAACAAGTAAATATGTCGTTAAAAGATTGTATTAAATAAGTAGAAAGGAAATTAAGTAAAAATGGCAGACAGCTTAGAACAATGAAGTAAACAACAAACTGCACTTGGTAAAGCCAGTTCTAGGTGTGCTGCTCAATCTCGTGGCAGGGAAATAAAACAAGTAAATATGTCGTTTAAAGATTGCATTAAGTAAGTAGGAAGGAAACTAAGTAAAAATTGCAGACAGCTTAGAACAATGAAGTAAACAACAAACTGCACTTGGTAAAGCCAGTTCTAGGTGTGCTGCTCAATCTCGTGGCAAGGAAATAAAACAAGTAAATATGTCGTTTAAAGATTGCATTAAATAAGTAGAAAGGAAATTAAGTAAAAATGGCAGACAGCTTAGAACAATGAAGTAAACAACAAACTGCACTTGGTAAAGCCAGTTCCAGGTGTGGCGCTCAATCTCGTGGCAAGGAAATAAAACAAGTAAATATGTCGTTTAAAGATTGCCTTAAATAAGTAGAAAGGAAATTAAGTAAAAATGGCAGACAGCTTGTAACAATGAAGTAAACAACAAACTGCACTTGGTAAAGCCAGTTCTAGGTGTGCTGCTCAATCTCGTGGCAAGGAAATAAAACAAGTAAATATGTCGTTTAAAGATTGCATTAAATAAGTAGAAAGGAAATTAGGTAAAAATGGCAGACAGCTTAGAACAATGCAGTAAACAACAAACTGCACTTGGTAAAGCCAGTTCTAGGTGTGGTGCTCAATCTCGTGGCAAGGAAATAAAACAAGTAAATATGTCGTTTAAAGATTGCATTAAATAAGTAGAAAGGAAATTAAGTAAAAATGGCAGAACGCTTAGAACAATAAAGTAAACAACAAACTGCACTTGGTAAAGCCAGTTCTAGGTGTGCTGCTCAATCTCGTGGCAAGGAAATAAAACAAGTAAATATGTCGTTTAAAGATTGCATTAAATAAGTAGAAAGGAAATTAAGTAAAAATGGCAGACAGGTTAGAACAATGAAGTAAACAACAAACTGCACTTGGTAAAGCCAGTTCTAGGTGTGCTGCTCAATATCGTGGCAAGGAAATTAAACAAGTAGATATGTCGTTAAAAGATTGTATTAAATAAGTAGAAAGGAAATTAAGTAAAAATGGCAGACAGCTTAGAACAATGAAGTAAACAACAAACTGCACTTGGTAAAGCCAGTTCTAGGTGTGCTGCTCAATCTCGTGGCAGGGAAATAAAACAAGTAAATATGTCGTTTAAAGATTGCATTAAGTAAGTAGAAAGGAAACTAAGTAAAAATGGCAGACAGCTTAGAACAATGAAGTAAACAACAAACTGCACTTGGTAAAGCCAGTTCTAGGTGTGCTGCTCAATCTCGTGGCAAGGAAATAAAACAAGTAAATATGTCGTTTAAAGATTGCAATAAATAAGTAGAAAGGAAATTAAGTAAAAATGGCAGACAGCTTAGAACAATGAAGTAAACAACAAACTGCACTTGGTAAAGCCAGTTCTAGGTGTGCTGCTATATCTCGTGGCAAGGAAATAAAACAAGTAAATATGTCGTTTAAAGATTGCATTAAATAAGTAGAAAGGAAATTAAGTAAAAATGGCAGACAGCTTGGAACAATGAAGTAAACAACAAACTGCACTTGGTAAAGCCAGTTCTAGGTGTGCTGCTCAATCTCGTGGCAGGGAAATAAAACAAGTAAATATGTCGTTTAAAGATTCCATTAAGTAAGTAGAAATGAAACTAAGTAAAAATGGCAGACTGCTTAGAACAATGAAGTAAACAACAAACTGCACTTGGTAAAGCCAGTTCTAGGTGTGGTGCTCAATCTCGTGGCAAGGAAATAAAACAAGTAAATATGTCGTTTAAAGATTGCATAAGATAAGTAGAAAGGAAATTAAGTAAAAATGGCAGACAGCTTGGAACAATGAAGTAAACAACAAACTGCACTTGGTAAAGCCTGTTCTAGGTGTGCTGCTCAATCTCGTGGCAAGGAAATAAAACAAGTAAATATGTCTTTTAAAGATTGCATTAAATAAGTAGAAAGGAAATTAAGTAAAAATGGCAGACAGCTTAGAACAATGAAGTAACCAACAAACTGCACTTGGTAAAGCCAGTTCTAGGTGTGGGGCTCAATCCCGTGGCAAGGAAATAAAACAAGTAAACATGTCGTTTAAAGATTGCTATAAATAAGTAGAAAGGAAATTAAGTAAAAATGGCAGACAGCTTAGAACAATGAAGTAAACAACAAACTGCACTTGGTAAAGCCAGTTCTAGGTGTGCTGCTCAATCTCGTGGCAAGGAAATAAAACAAGTAAATGTGTCGTTTAAAGATTGCATTAAATAAGTAGAAAGGAAACTAAGTAAAAATGGCAGACAGCTTAGAACAATGAAGTAAACAACAAACTGCACTTGGTAAAGCCAGTTCTATGTGTGCTGCTCAATCTCATGGCAAGGAAATAACACAAGTAAATATGTCGTTTAAAGTTTGCATTAAATAAGTAAAAAGAAAATTATGTAAAAATAGCAGACAGCTTGGAACAATGAAGTAAACAACAAACTGCACTTGGGAAAGCCAGTTCTAGGTGTGCTGCTAAATCATGCGGCAAGGAAATAAAACAAGTAAATATGTCATTTTAAGATTGCAATAAATAAGTAGAAAGGAAATTAAGAAAAAATGACAAACCGCTTGGAACAATGAAGTAAACAACAAACTGCACTTGGTAAAGCCAGTTCTAGGCGTGCTGCTCAATCTCGTGGCAAGGAAATAATACAAGTAAATATGTCGTTTTAAATTGCAATAAATAAGTAGAAAGGTAATTAAGTAAAAATGGCAGACAGCGTGGAACAATGAAGTATACAACAAACTGCGCTGGGTAAATCCAGTTCTAGGTGTGCTGCTCAATCTCGTGGCAAGGAAATAATACAAGTAAATATGTCGTTTTAAATTGCATAAAATAAGTAGAAAGGAAATAAAGTAAAAAGGGCAGACAGCTTGGAACAATGAAGTAAACAACAAACTGCACTTGGTAAAGCCAGTTCTAGGTGTGCTGCTCAATCTCGTGGCAAGGAAATAAAACAAGTAAATATGTCGTTTAAAGATTGCATTAAATAAGTAGAAAGGAAATTAAGTAAAAATGGCAGACAGCTTAGAACAATGAAGTAAACAACAAACTGCACTTGGTAAAGCCAGTTCTAGGTGTGCTGCTCAATCTCGTGGCAAGGAAATAAAACAAGTAAATATGTCGTTTAAAGATTGCATTAAATAAGTAGAAAGGAAATTAAGTAAAAATGGCAGACAGCTTAGAACAATGAAGTAAACAACAAACTGCACTTGGTAAAGCCAGTTCCAGGTGTGGCGCTCAATCTCGTGGCAAGAAAATAAAACAAGTAAATATGTCGTTTAAAGATTGCCTTAAATAAGTAGAAAGGAAATTAAGTAAAAATGGCAGACAGCTTGTAACAATGAAGTAAACAACAAACTGCACTTGGTAAAGCCAGTTTTAGGTGTGCTGCTCAATCTCGTGGCAAGGAAATAAAACAAGTAAATATTTCGTTTAAAGATTGCATTAAATAAGTAGAAAGGAAATTAAGTAAAAATGGCAGACAGCTTAGAACAATGAAGTAAACAACAAACTGCACTTGGTAAAGCCAGTTCTAGGTGTGGTGCTCAATCTCGTGGCAAGGAAATAAAACAAGTAAATATGTCGTTTAAAGATTGCATTAAATAAGTAGAAAGGAAATTAAGTAAAAATGGCAGAACGCTTAGAACAATAAAGTAAACAACAAACTGCACTTGGTAAAGCCAGTTCTAGGTGTGCTGCTCAATCTCGTGGCAAGGAAATAAAACAAGTAAATATGTCGTTTAAAGATTGCATTAAATAAGTAGAAAGGAAATTAGGTAAAAATGGCAGACAGGTTAGAACAATGAAGTAAACAACAAACTGCACTTGGTAAAGCCAGTTCTAGGTGTGCTGCTCAATATCGTGGCAAGGAAATTAAACAAGTAGATATGTCGTTAAAAGATTGTATTAAATAAGTAGAAAGGAAATTAAGTAAAAATGGCAGACAGCTTGGAACAATGAAGTAAACAACAAACTGCACTAGGTAAAGCCAGTTCTAGATGTGCTGCTCAATCTCGTGGCAAGGAAATAAAAGCAAGTAAATATGTCGTTTAAAGATTGCATTAAATAAGTAGAAAGAAAATTAAGTAAAAATGGCAGACTGCTTAGAACAATGAAGTAAACAACAAACTGCACTTGGTAAAACCAGTTCTAGGTGTGCTGCTCAATCTCATGGCAAGGACATAAAACAAGTAAATATGTCGTTTAAAGATTGCATTAGGTAAGTAGAAAGGAAATTATAAAAATAGCAGACAGCTTAGAACAATGAAATAAACAACAAACTGCACTTGGTAAACCAGTTTTAGGTGTGGTGCTCAATCTCATGGCAAGGAAATAAAACAAGCAAATATGTCGTTAAAAGATTGCAATAAATAAGAAAAAAGGAAATTAAGTAAAAATGGCAGACAGCTTAGAACAATGAAGTAAACAACAAACTGCACTTGGTAAAGCCAGTTCCAGGTGTGGCGCTCAATCTCGTGACAAGGAAATAAAACAAGTAAATATGTCGTTTAAAGATTGCCTTAAATAAGTAGAAAGGAAATTGAGTAAAGATGGCAGACAGCTTGGAACAATGAAGTAAACAACAAACTGCACTTGGTAAAGCCAGTTCTAGGTGTGCTGCTCAATCTCGTGGCAAGGAAATAAAACAAGTAAATATGTCGTTTAAAGATTGCATTAAATAAGTAGAAAGGAAATTAAGTAAAAATGGCAGACAGCTTGGAACAATGAAGTAAACAACAAACTGCACTTGATAAAGCCAGTTCTAGGTGTGGTGCTCAATCTCGTGGCAAGGAAATAAAAGAAGCAAATATGTCGTTTAAAGATTGCATTAAATAAGTAAAAAGGAAATTATGTAAAAATAGCAGACAGCTTGGAACAATGAAGTAAACAACAAACTGCACTTGGGAAAGCCAGTTCTAGGTGTGCTGCTAAATCATGCGGCAAGGAAATAAAACAAGTAAAGATGTCATTTTAAGATTGCATTAAATAAGTAGAAAGGAAATTAAGAAAAAATGACAAACCGCTTGGAACAATGAAGTAAACAACAAACTGCACTTGGTAAAGCCAGTTCTAGGCGTGCTGCTCAATCTCGTGGCAAGGAAATAATACAAGTAAATATGTCGTTTTAAATTGCATTAAATAAGTAGAAAGGTAATTAAGTAAAAATGGCAGACAGCGTGGAACAATGAAGTAAACAACAAACTGCGCTGGGTAAATCCAGTTCTAGGTGTGCTGCTCAATCTCGTGGCAAGGAAATAATACAAGTAAATATGTCGTTTTAAATTGCATTAAATAAGTAGAAAGGAAATTAAGTAAAAAGGGCAGACAGCTTGGAACAATGAAGTAAACAACAAACTGCACTTGGTAAAGCCAGTTCTAGGTGTGCTGCTCAATCTCGTGGCAAGGAAATAAAACAAGTAAATATGTCGTTTAAAGATTGCATTAAATAAGTAGAAAGGAAATTAAGTAAAAATGGCAGACAGCTTAGAACAATGAAGTAAACAACAAACTGCACTTGGTAAAGCCAGTTCCAGGTGTGGCGCTCAATCTCGTGGCAAGGAAATAAAACAAGTAAATATGTCGTTTAAAGATTGCCTTAAATAAGTAGAAAGGAAATTAAGTAAAAATGGCAGACAGCTTGGAACAATGAAGTAAACAACAAACTGCACTTGGTAAAGCCAGTTCTAGGTGTGCTGCTCAATCTCGTGGCAAGCAAATAAAACAAGTAAATATGTCGTTTAAAGATTGCATTAAATAAGTAGAAAGGAAATTAAGTAAAAATGGCAGACAGCTTAGAACAATGAAGTAAACAACAAACTGCACTTGGTAAAGCCAGTTCTAGGTGTGGTGCTCAATCTCGTGGCAAGGAAATAAAACAAGTAAATATGTCGTTTAAAGGTTGCATTAAATAAGTAGAAAGGAAATTAAGTAAAAATGGCAGAACGCTTAGAACAATGAAGTAAACCACAAACTGCACTTGGTAAGCCAGTTCTAGGTGTGCTGCTCAATCTCGTGGCAAGGAAATAAAACAAGTAAATATGTCGTTTAAAGATTGCATTAAATAAGTAGAAAGGAAATTAAGTAAAAATGGCAGACAGCTTAGAACAATGAAGTAAACAAAAAACTGCACTTGGTAAAGCCAGTTCTAGGTGTGCTGCTCAATATCGTGGCAAGAAAATTAAACAAGTAGATATGTCGTTAAAAGATTGTATTAAATAAGTAGAAAGGAAATTAAGTAAAAATGGCAGACAGCTTAGAACAATGAAGTAAACAACAAACTGCACTTGGTAAAGCCAGTTCTAGGTGTGCTGCTCAATCTCGTGGCAGGGAAATAAAACAAGTAAATATGTCGTTTAAAGATTGCATTAAGTAAGTAGAAAGGAAACTAAGTAAAAATGGCAGACAGCTTAGAACAATGAAGTAAACAACAAACTGCACTTGGTAAAGCCAGTTCTAGGTGTGCTGCTCAATCTCGTGGCAAGGAAATAAAACAAGTAAATATGTCGTTTAAAGATTGCATAAAATAAGTAGAAAGGAAATTAAGTAAAAATGGCAGACAGCTTAGAACAATGAAGTAAACAACAAACTGCACTTGGTAAAGCCAGTTCTAGGTGTGGTGCTCAATCTCGTGGCAAGGAAATAAAACAAGTAAATATGTCGTTTAAAGATTGCATTAAATAAGCAGAAAGGAAATTAAGTAAAAATGGCAGACAGCTTGGAACAATGAAGTAAACAACAAACTGCACTTGGTAAAGCCAGTTCTAGGTGTGCTGCTCAATCTCGTGGCAAGGAAATAAAACAAGTAAATATGTCGTTTAAAGATTGCATTAAGTAAGTAGAAAGGAAACTAAGTAAAAATGGCAGACAGCTTAGAACAATGAAGTAAACAACAAACTGCACTTGGTAAAGCCAGTTCTAGGTGTGCTGCTCAATCTCGTGGCAAGGAAATAAAACAAGCAAATATGTCGTTAAAAGATTGCATTAAATAAGTAGAAAGGAAATTAAGTAAAAATGGCAGACAGCTTGGAACAATGAAGTAAACAACAAACTGCACTTGGTAAAGCCAGTTCTAGGTGTGGTGCTCAATCTCGTGGCAAGGAAATAAAACAAGTAAATATGTCGTTTAAAGATTGCATTAAATAAGTAGAAAGGAAATTAAGTAAAAATGGCAGAACGCTTAGAACAATAAAGTAAACAACAAACTGCACTTGGTAAAGCCAGTTCTAGGTGTGCTGCTCAATCTCGTGGCAAGGAAATAAAACAAGTAAATATGTCGTTTAAAGATTGCATTAAATAAGTAGAAAGGAAATTAAGTAAAAATGGCAGACAGGTTAGAACAATGAAGTAAACAACAAACTGCACTTGGTAAAGCCAGTTCTAGGTGTGCTGCTCAATATCGTGGCAAGGAAATTGAACAAGTAGATATGTCGTTAAAAGATTGTATTAAATAAGTAGAAAGGAAATTAAGTAAAAATGGCAGACAGCTTAGAACAATGAAGTAAACAACAAACTGCACTTGGTAAAGCCAGTTCTAGGTGTGCTGCTCAATCTCGGGGCAGGGAAATAAAACAAGTAAATATGTCGTTTAAAGATTGCATTAAGTAAGTAGAAAGGAAACTAAGTAAAAATGGCAGACAGCTTAGAACAATGAAGTAAACAACAAACTGCACTTGGTAAAGCCAGTTCTAGGTGTGCTGCTCAATCTCGTGGCAAGGAAATAAAACAAGTAAATATGTCGTTTAATGATTGCATTAAATAAGTAGAAAGGAAATTAAGTAAAAATGGCAGACAGCTTAGAACAATGAAGTAAACAACAAACTGCACTTGGTAAAGCCAGTTCTAGGTGTGCTGCTCAATCTCGTGGCAAGGAAATAAAACAAGTAAATATGTCGTTTAAAGATTGCATAAAATAAGTAGAAAGGAAATTAAGTAAAAATGGCAGACAGCTTGGAACAATGAAGTAAACAACAAACTGCACTTGGTAAAGCCTGTTCTAGGTGTGCTGCTCAATCTCGTGGCAAGGAAATAAACCAAGTAAATATGTCTTTTAAAGATTGCATTAAATAAGTAGAAAGGAAATTAATTGAAAATGGCTGACAGCTTAGAACAATGAAGTAACCAACAAACTGCACTTGGTAATGCCAGTTCTAGGTGTGGTGCTCAATCCCGTGGCAAGGAAATTAAACAAGTAAACATGTCGTTTAAAGATTGCATTAAATAAGTAGAAAGGAAATTAGGTAAAAATGGCAGACAGCTTAGAACAATGAACTAAACAACAAACTGCACTTGGTAAAGCCAGTTCTAGGTGTGCTGCTCAATCTCGTGGCAAGGAAATAAAACAAGTAAATGTGTCGTTTAAAGATTGCATTAAATAAGTAGAAAGGAAACTAAGTAAAAATGGCAGACAGCTTAGAACAATGAAGTAAACAACAAACTGCACTTGGTAAAGCCAGTTCTAGGTGTGCTGCTCAATCTCGTGGCAAGCAAATAAAACAAGTAAATATGTCGTTTAAAGATTGCATTAAATAAGTAGAAAGGAAATTAAGTAAAAATGGCAGACAGCTTAGAACAATGAAGTAAACCACAAACTGCACTTGGTAAAGCCAGTTCTAGGTGTGCTGCTCAATCTCGTGGCAAGGAAATAAAACAAGTAAATATGTCGTTTAAAGATTGCATTAAATAAGTAGAAAGGAAATTAAGTAAAAATGGCAGACAGCTTAGAACAATGAAGTAAACAACAAACTGCACTTGGTAAAGCCAGTTCTAGGTGTGCTGCTCAATATCGTGGCAAGGAAATTAAACAAGTAGATATGTCGTTAAAAGATTGTATTAAATAAGTAGAAAGGAAATTAAGTAAAAATGGCAGACAGCTTAGAACAATGAAGTAAACAACGAACTGCACTTGGTAAAGCCAGTTCTAGGTGTGCTGCTCAATCTCGTGGCAGGGAAATAAAACAAGTAAATATGTCGTTTAAAGATTGCATTAAGTAAGTAGAAAGGAAACTAAGTAAAAATGGCAGACAGCTTAGAACAATGAAGTAAACAACAAACTGCACTTGGTAAAGCCAGTTCTAGGTGTGCTGCTCAATCTCGTGGCAAGGAAATAAAACAAGTAAATATGTCGTTTAAAGATTGCATAAAATAAGTAGAAAGGAAATTAAGTAAAAATGGCAGACAGCTTAGAACAATGAAGTAAACAACAAACTGCACTTGGTAAAGCCAGTTCTAGGTGTGGTGCTCAATCTCGTGGCAAGGAAATAAAACAAGTAAATATGTCGTTTAAAGATTGCATTAAATAAGTAGAAAGGAAATTAAGTAAAAATGGCAGACAGCTTGGAACAATGAAGTAAACAACAAACTGCACTTGGTAAAGCCAGTTCTAGGTGTGCTGCTCAATCTCGTGGAAAGGAAATAAAACAAGTAAATATGTCGTTTAAAGATTGCATTAAGTAAGTAGAAAGGAAACTAAGTAAAAATGGCAGACAGCTTAGAACAATGAAGTAAACAACAAACTGCACTTGGTAAAGCCAGTTCTAGGTGTGCTGCTCAATCTCGTGGCAAGGAAATAAAACAAGTAAATATGTCGTTTAAAGATTGCATTAAATAAGTAGAAAGGAAATTAAGTAAAAATGGCAAACAGCTTAGAACAATGAAGTAAACAACAATCCGCACTTGGTAAAGCCAGTTCTAGGTGTGCTGCTCAATCTCGTGGCAAGGAAATAAAAGAAGTAAATATGTCGTTTAAAGATTGCATTAAATAAGTAGAAAGGAAATTAAGTAAAAATGGCAGACAGCTTAGAACTATGAAGTAAACAACAAACTGCACTTGGTAAAGCCAGTTCTAGGTGTGCTGCTCAATCTCGTGGCAAGGAAATAAAACAAGCAAATATGTCGTTAAAAGATTGCATTAAATAAGTAGAAAGGAAATTAAGTAAAAATGGCAGACAGCTTGGAACAATGAAGTAAACATCAAACTGCACTTGGTAAAGCCAGTTCTAGGTGTGCTGCTCAATCTCGTGGCAAGGAAATAAAACAAGTAAATATGTCGTTTAAAGATTGCATTAAGTAAGTAGAAAGGAAATTAAGTAAAAATGGCAGACAGCTTAGAACAATGAAGTAAACAACAAACTGCACTTGGTAAAGCCAGTTCTAGGTGTGGTGCTCAATCTCGTGGCAAGGAAATAAAACAAGAAAATATGTCAGTTAAAAATTGCATTAAATAATTAGAAAGGAAATTAAGTAAAAATGGCAGACAGCCTGGAACAATGAAGTAAACAACAAACTGCACTAGGTAAAGCCAGTTCTAGATGTGCTGCTCAATCTCGTGGCAAGGAAATAAAACAAGTAAATATGTCGTTTAAAGATTGCATTAAATAAGTAGAAAGAAAATTAAGTAAAAATGGCAGACTGCTTAGAACAATGAAGTAAACAACAAACTGCACTTGGTAAAGCCAGTTCTAGGTGTGCTGCTCAATCTCATGGCAAGGACATAAAACAAGTAAATATGTCGTTTAAAGATTGCATTAAGTAAGTAGAAAGGAAATTATAAAAATAGCAGACAGCTTAGAACAATGAAATAAACAACAAACTGCACTTGGTAAACCAGTTTTAGGTGTGGTGCTCAATCTCATGGCAAGGAAATAAAACAAGCAAATATGTCGTTAAAAGATTGCAATAAATAAGAAAAAAGGAAATTAAGTAAAAATGGCAGACAGCTTACAGCAATGAAGTAAACAACAAACTGCACTTGGTAAAGCCAGTTCCAGGTGTGGCGCTCAATCTCGTGGCAAGGAAATAAAACAAGTAAATATGTCGTTTAAAGATTGCCTTAAATAAGTAGAAAGGAAATTGAGTAAAGATGGCAGACAGCTTGGAACAATGAAGTAAACAACAAACTGCACTTGGTAAATCCAGTTCTAGGTGTGCTGCTCAATCTCGTGGCAAGGAAATAAAACAAGTAAATATGTCGTTTAAAGATTGCATTAAATAAGTAGAAAGGAAATTAAGTAAAAATGGCAGACAGCTTGGAACAATGAAGTAAACAACAAACTGCACTTGATAAAGCCAGTTCTAGGTGTGGTGCTCAATCTCGTGGCAAGGAAATAAAAGAAGCAAATATGTCGTTTAAAGATTGCATTAAATAAGTAAAAAGGAAATTATGTAAAAATAGCAGACAGCTTGGAACAATGAAGTAAACAACAAACTGCACTTGGGAAAGCCAGTTCTAGGTGTGCTGCTAAATCATGCGGCAAGGAAATAAAACAAGTAAATATGTCATTTTAAGATTGCATTAAATAAGTAGAAAGGAAATTAAGAAAAAATGACAAACCGCTTGGAACAATGAAGTAAACAACAAACTGCACTTGGTAAAGCCAGTTCTAGGCGTGCTGCTCAATCTCGTGGCAAGGAAATAATACAAGTAAATATGTCGTTTTAAATTGCATTAAATAAGTAGAAAGGTAATTAGGTAAAAATGGCAGACAGCGTGGAACAATGAAGTAAACAACAAACTGCGCTGGGTAAATCCAGTTCTAGGTGTGCTGCTCAATCTCGTGGCAAGGAAATAATACAAGTAAATATGTCGTTTTAAATTGCATTAAATAAGTAGAAAGGAAATTAAGTAAAAAGGGCAGACAGCTTGGAACAATGAAGTAAACAACAAACTGCACTTGGTAAAGCCAGTTCTAGGTGTGCTGCTCAATCTCGTGGCAAGGAAATAAAACAAGTAAATATGTCGTTTAAAGATTGCATTAAATAAGTAGAAAGGAAATTAAGTAAAAATGGCAGACAGCTTAGAACAATGAAGTAAACAACAAACTGCACTTGGTAAAGCCAGTTCCAGGTGTGGCGCTCAATCTCGTGGCAAGTAAATAAAACAAGTAAATATGTCGTTTAAAGATTGCCTTAAATAAGTAGAAAGGAAATTAAGTAAAAATGGCAGACAGCTTGGAACAATGAAGTAAACAACAAACTGCACTTGGTAAAGCCAGTTCTAGGTGTGCTGCTCAATCTCGTGGCAAGCAAATAAAACAAGTAAATATGTCGTTTAAAGATTGCATTAAATAAGTAGAAAGGAAATTAAGTAAAAATGGCAGACAGCTTAGAACAATGAAGTAAACAACAAACTGCACTTGGTAAAGCCAGTTCTAGGTGTGGTGCTCAATCTCGTGGCAAGGAAATAAAACAAGTATATATGTCGTTTAAAGGTTGCATTAAATAAGTAGAAAGGAAATTAAGTAAAAATGGCAGAACGCTTAGAACAATGAAGTAAACCACAAACTGCACTTGGTAAGCCAGTTCTAGGTGTGCTGCTCAATCTCGTGGCAAGGAAATAAAACAAGTAAATATGTCGTTTAAAGATTGCATTAAATAAGTAGAAAGGAAATTAAGTAAAAATGGCAGACAGCTTAGAACAATGAAGTAAACAAAAAACTGCACTTGGTAAAGCCAGTTCTAGGTGTGCTGCTCAATATCGTGGCAAGAAAATTAAACAAGTAGATATGTCGTTAAAAGATTGTATTAAATAAGTAGAAAGGAAATTAAGTAAAAATGGCAGACAGCTTAGAACAATGAAGTAAACAACAAACTGCACTTGGTAAAGCCAGTTCTAGGTGTGCTGCTCAATCTCGTGGCAGGGAAATAAAACAAGTAAATATGTCGTTTAAAGATTGCATTAAGTAAGTAGAAAGGAAACTAAGTAAAAATGGCAGACAGCTTAGAACAATGAAGTAAACAACAAACTGCACTTGGTAAAGCCAGTTCTAGGTGTGCTGCTCAATCTCGTGGCAAGGAAATAAAACAAGTAAATATGTCGTTTAAAGATTGCATAAAATAAGTAGAAAGGAAATTAAGTAAAAATGGCAGACAGCTTAGAACAATGAAGTAAACAACAAACTGCACTTGGTAAAGCCAGTTCTAGGTGTGGTGCTCAATCTCGTGGCAAGGAAATAAAACAAGTAAATATGTCGTTTAAAGATTGCATTAAATAAGTAGAAAGGAAATTAAGTAAAAATGGCAGACAGCTTGGAACAATGAAGTAAACAACAAACTGCACTTGGTAAAGCCAGTTCTAGGTGTGCTGCTCAATCTCGTGGCAAGGAAATAAAACAAGTAAATATGTCGTTTAAAGATTGCATTAAGTAAGTAGAAAGGAAACTAAGTAAAAATGGCAGACAGCTTAGAACAATGAAGTAAACAACAAACTGCACTTGGTAAAGCCAGTTCTAGGTGTGCTGCTCAATCTCGTGGCAAGGAAATAAAACAAGCAAATATGTCGTTAAAAGATTGCATTAAATAAGTAGAAAGGAAATTAAGTAAAAATGGCAGACAGCTTGGAACAATGAAGTAAACAACAAACTGCACTTGGTAAAGCCAGTTCTAGGTGTGCTGCTCAATCTCGTGGCAAGGAAATAAAACAAGTAAATATGTCGTTTAAAGATTGCATTAAGTAAGTAGAAAGGAAATTAAGTAAAAATGGCAGACAGCTTAGAACAATGAAGTAAACAACAAACTGCACTTGGTAAAGCCAGTTCTAGGTGTGGTGCTCAATCTCGTGGCAAGGAAATAAAACAAGAAAATATGTCAGTTAAAAATTGCATTAAATAATTAGAAAGGAAATTAAGTAAAAATGGCAGACAGCTTGGAACAATGAAGTAAACAGCAAACTGCACTAGGTAAAGCCAGTTCTAGATGTGCTGCTCAATCTCGTGGCAAGGAAATAAAACAAGTAAATATGTCGTTTAAAGATTGCATTAAATAAGTAGAAAGAAAATTAAGTAAAAATGGCAGACTGCTTAGAACAATGAAGTAAACAACAAACTGTACTTGGTAAAGCCAGTTCTAGGTGTGCTGCTCAATCTCATGGCAAGGACATAAAACAAGTAAATATGTCGTTTAAAGATTGCATTAAGTAAGTATAAAGGAAATTATAAAAATAGCAGACAGCTTAGAACAATGAAATAAACAACAAACTGCACTTGGTAAAGCCAGTTTTAGGTGTGGTGCTCAATCTCATGGCAAGGAAATAAAACAAGCAAATATGTCGTTAAAAGATTGCATTAAATAAGTAGAAAGAAAATTAAGTAAAAATGGCAGACAGCTTAGAACAATGAAGTAAACAACAAACTGCACTTGGTAAAGCCAGTTCTAGGTGTGGCGCTCAATCTCGTGGCAAGGAAATAAAACAAGTAAATATGTCGTTTAAAGATTGCCTTAAATAAGTAGAAAGGAAATTGAGTAAAAATGGCAGACAGCTTGGAACAATGAAGTAAACAACAAACTGCACTTGGCAAAGCCAGTTCTAGGTGTGCTGCTCAATCTCGTGGCAAGGAAATAAAACAAGTAAATATGTCGTTTAAAGATTGCATTAAATAAGTAGAAAGGAAATAAGTAAAAATGGCAGAACGCTTAGAACAATGAAGTAAACCACAAACTGCACTTGGTAAAGCCAGTTCTAGGTGTGCTGCTCAATCTCGTGGCAAGGAAATAAAACAAGTAAATATGTCGTTTAAAGATTGCATTAAATAAGTAGAAAGGAAATTAAGTAAAAATGGCAGACAGCTTAGAACAATGAAGTAAACAACAAACTGCACTTGGTAAAGCCAGTTCTAGGTGTGCTGCTCAATATCGTGGCAAGGAAATTAAACAAGTAGATATGTCGTTAAAAGATTGTATTAAATAAGTAGAAAGGAAATTAAGTAAAAATGGCAGACAGCTTAGAACAATGAAGTAAACAACGAACTGCACTTGGTAAAGCCAGTTCTAGGAGTGCTGCTCAATCTCGTGGCAGGGAAATAAAACAAGTAAATATGTCGTTTAAAGATTGCATTAAGTAAGTAGAAAGGAAACTAAGTAAAAATGGCAGACAGCTTAGAACAATGTAGTAAACAACAAACTGCACTTGGTAAAGCCAGTTCTAGGTGTGCTGCTCAATCTCGTGGCAAGGAAATAAAACAAGTAAATATGTCGTTTAAAGATTGCATAAAATAAGTAGAAAGGAAATTAAGTAAAAATCGCAGACAGCTTAGAACAACGAAGTAAACAACAAACTGCACTTGGTAAAGCCAGTTCTAGGTGTGCTGCTCAATCTCGTGGCAAGGAAATAAAACAAGTAAATATGTCGTTTAAAGATTGCATTAAATAAGTAGAAAGGAAATTAAGTAAAAATGGCAGACAGCTTGGAACAATGAAGTAAACAACAAACTGCCCTTGGTAAAGCCAGTTCTAGGTGTGCTGCTCAATCTCGTGGCAAGGAAATAAAACAAGTAAATATGTCGTTTAAAGATTGCATTAAGTAAGTAGAAAGGAAACTAAGTAAAAATGGCAGACAGCTTAGAACAATGAAGTAAACAACAAACTGCACTTGGTAAAGCCAGTTCTAGGTGTGCTGCTCAATCTCGTGGCAAGGAAATAAAACAAGTAAATATGTCGTTTAAAGATTGCATTAAATAAGTAGAAAGGAATATAAGTAAAAATGGCAGACAGCTTAGAACTATGAAGTAAACAACAAACTGCACTTGGTAAAGCCAGTTCTAGGTGTGCTGCTCAATCTCGTGGCAAGGAAATAAAACAAGCAAATATGTCGTTAAAAGATTGCATTAAATAAGTAGAAAGGAAATTAAGTAAAAATGGCAGACAGCTTGGAACATGAAGTAAACATCAAACTGCACTTGGTAAAGCCAGTTCTAGGTGTGCTGCTCAATCTCGTGGCAAGGAAATAAAACAAGTAAATATGTCGTTTAAAGATTGCATTAAGTAAGTAGAAAGGAAATTAAGTAAAAATGGCAGACAGCTTAGAACAATGAAGTAAACAACAAACTGCACTTGGTAAAGCCAGTTCTAGGTGTGGTGCTCAATCTCGTGGCAAGGAAATAAAACAAGAAAATATGTCAGTTAAAAATTGCATTAAATAATTAGAAAAGAAATTAAGTAAAAATGGCAGACAGCTTGGAACAATGAAGTAAACAACAAACTGCACTAGGTAAAGCCAGTTCTAGATGTGCTGCTCAATCTCGTGGCAAGGAAATAAAACAAGTAAATATGTCGTTTAAAGATTGCATTAAATAAGTAGAAAGAAAATTAAGTAAAAATGGCAGACTGCTTAGAACAATGAAGTAAACAACAAACTGCACTTGGTAAAGCCAGTTCTAGGTGTGCTGCTCAATCTCATGGCAAGGACATAAAACAAGTAAATATGTCGTTTAAAGATTGCATTAAGTAAGTAGAAAGGAAATTATAAAAATAGCAGACAGCTTAGAACAATGAAATAAACAACAAACTGCACTTGGTAAACCAGTTTTAGGTGTGGTGCTCAATCTCATGGCAAGGAAATAAAACAAGCAAATATGTCGTTAAAAGATTGCAATAAATAAGTAGAAAGGAAATTAAGTAAAAATGGCAGACAGCTTAGAACAATGAAGTAAACAACAAACTGCACTTGGTAAAGCCAGTTCCAGGTGTGGCGCTCAATCTCGTGGCAAGGAAATAAAACAAGTAAATATGTCGTTTAAAGATTGCCTTAAATAAGTAGAAAGGAAATTGAGTAAAGATGGCAGACAGCTTGGAACAATGAAGTAAACAACAAACTGCACTTGGTAAAGCCAGTTCTAGGTGTGCTGCTCAATCTCGTGGCAAGGAAATAAAACAAGTAAATATGTCGTTTAAAGATTGCATTAAATAAGTAGAAAGGAAATTAAGTAAAAATGGTAGACAGCTTGGAACAATGAAGTAAACAACAAACTGCACTTGATAAAGCCAGTTCTAGGTGTGGTGCTCAATCTCGTGGCAAGGAAATAAAAGAAGCAAATATGTCGTTTAAAGATTGCATTAAATAAGTAAAAAGGAAATTATGTAAAAATAGCAGACAGCTTGGAACAATGAAGTAAACAACGAACTGCACTTGGGAAAGCCAGTTCTAGGTGTGCTGCTAAATCATGCGGCAAGGAAATAAAACAAGTAAATATGTCATTTTAAGATTGCATTAAATAAGTAGAAAGGAAATTAAGAAAAAATGACAAACCGCTTGGAACAATGAAGTAAACAACAAACTGCACTTGGTAAAGACAGTTCTAGGCGTGCTGCTCAATCTCGTGGCAAGGAAATAATACAAGTAAATATGTCGTTTTAAATTGCATTAAATAAGTAGAAAGGTAATTAAGTAAAAATGGCAGACAGCGTGGAACAATGAAGTAAACAACAAACTGCGCTGGGTAAATCCAGTTCTAGGTGTGCTGCTCAATCTCGTGGCAAGGAAATAAAACAAGTAAATATGTCGTTTAAAGATTGCATTAAGTAAGTAGAAAGGAAACTAAGTAAAAATGGCAGACAGCTTAGAACAATGAAGTAAACAACAAACTGCACTTGGTAAAGCCAGTTCTAGGTGTGCTGCTCAATCTCGTGGCAAGGAAATAAAACAAGTAAATATGTCGTTTAAAGATTGCATTAAGTAAGTAGAAAGGAAATTAAGTAAAAATGGCAGACAGCTTAGAACAATGAAGTAAACAACAAACTGCACTTGGTAAAGCCAGTTCTAGGTGTGGTGCTCAATCTCGTGGCAAGGAAATAAAACAAGAAAATATGTCAGTTAAAAATTGCATTAAATAATTAGAAAGGAAATTAAGTAAAAATGGCAGACAGCTTGGAACAATGAAGTAAACAGCAAACTGCACTAGGTAAAGCCAGTTCTAGATGTGCTGCTCAATCTCGTGGCAAGGAAATAAAACAAGTAAATATGTCGTTTAAAGATTGCATTAAATAAGTAGAAAGAAAATTAAGTAAAAATGGCAGACTGCTTAGAACAATGAAGTAAACAACAAACTGTACTTGGTAAAGCCAGTTCTAGGTGTGCTGCTCAATCTCATGGCAAGGACATAAAACAAGTAAATATGTCGTTTAAAGATTGCATTAAGTAAGTATAAAGGAAATTATAAAAATAGCAGACAGCTTAGAACAATGAAATAAACAACAAACTGCACTTGGTAAAGCCAGTTTTAGGTGTGGTGCTCAATCTCATGGCAAGGAAATAAAACAAGCAAATATGTCGTTAAAAGATTGCATTAAATAAGTAGAAAGAAAATTAAGTAAAAATGGCAGACAGCTTAGAACAATGAAGTAAACAACAAACTGCACTTGGTAAAGCCAGTTCTAGGTGTGGCGCTCAATCTCGTGGCAAGGAAATAAAACAAGTAAATATGTCGTTTAAAGATTGCCTTAAATAAGTAGAAAGGAAATTGAGTAAAAATGGCAGACAGCTTGGAACAATGAAGTAAACAACAAACTGCACTTGGCAAAGCCAGTTCTAGGTGTGCTGCTCAATCTCGTGGCAAGGAAATAAAACAAGTAAATATGTCGTTTAAAGATTGCATTAAATAAGTAGAAAGGAAATAAGTAAAAATGGCAGAACGCTTAGAACAATGAAGTAAACCACAAACTGCACTTGGTAAAGCCAGTTCTAGGTGTGCTGCTCAATCTCGTGGCAAGGAAATAAAACAAGTAAATATGTCGTTTAAAGATTGCATTAAATAAGTAGAAAGGAAATTAAGTAAAAATGGCAGACAGCTTAGAACAATGAAGTAAACAACAAACTGCACTTGGTAAAGCCAGTTCTAGGTGTGCTGCTCAATATCGTGGCAAGGAAATTAAACAAGTAGATATGTCGTTAAAAGATTGTATTAAATAAGTAGAAAGGATATTAAGTAAAAATGGCAGACAGCTTAGAACAATGAAGTAAACAACGAACTGCACTTGGTAAAGCCAGTTCTAGGAGTGCTGCTCAATCTCGTGGCAGGGAAATAAAACAAGTAAATATGTCGTTTAAAGATTGCATTAAGTAAGTAGAAAGGAAACTAAGTAAAAATGGCAGACAGCTTAGAACAATGTAGTAAACAACAAACTGCACTTGGTAAAGCCAGTTCTAGGTGTGCTGCTCAATCTCGTGGCAAGGAAATAAAACAAGTAAATATGTCGTTTAAAGATTGCATAAAATAAGTAGAAAGGAAATTAAGTAAAAATCGCAGACAGCTTAGAACAACGAAGTAAACAACAAACTGCACTTGGTAAAGCCAGTTCTAGGTGTGCTGCTCAATCTCGTGGCAAGGAAATAAAACAAGTAAATATGTCGTTTAAAGATTGCATTAAATAAGTAGAAAGGAAATTAAGTAAAAATGGCAGACAGCTTGGAACAATGAAGTAAACAACAAACTGCCCTTGGTAAAGCCAGTTCTAGGTGTGCTGCTCAATCTCGTGGCAAGGAAATAAAACAAGTAAATATGTCGTTTAAAGATTGCATTAAGTAAGTAGAAAGGAAACTAAGTAAAAATGGCAGACAGCTTAGAACAATGAAGTAAACAACAAACTGCACTTGGTAAAGCCAGTTCTAGGTGTGCTGCTCAATCTCGTGGCAAGGAACTAAAACAAGTAAATATGTCGTTTAAAGATTGCATTAAATAAGTAGAAAGGAATATAAGTAAAAATGGCAGACAGCTTAGAACTATGAAGTAAACAACAAACTGCACATGGTAAAGCCAGTTCTAGGTGTGCTGCTCAATCTCGTGGCAAGGAAATAAAACAAGCAAATATGTCGTTAAAAGATTGCATTAAATAAGTAGAAAGGAAATTAAGTAAAAATGGCAGACAGCTTGGAACATGAAGTAAACATCAAACTGCACTTGGTAAAGCCAGTTCTAGGTGTGCTGCTCAATCTCGTGGCAAGGAAATAAAACAAGTAAATATGTCGTTTAAAGATTGCATTAAGTAAGTAGAAAGGAAATTAAGTAAAAATGGCAGACAGCTTAGAACAATGAAGTAAACAACAAACTGCACTTGGTAAAGCCAGTTCTAGGTGTGGTGCTCAATCTCGTGGCAAGGAAATAAAACAAGAAAATATGTCAGTTAAAAATTGCATTAAATAATTAGAAAAGAAATTAAGTAAAAATGGCAGACAGCTTGGAACAATGAAGTAAACAACAAACTGCACTAGGTAAAGCCAGTTCTAGATGTGCTGCTCAATCTCGTGGCAAGGAAATAAAACAAGTAAATATGTCGTTTAAAGATTGCATTAAATAAGTAGAAAGAAAATTAAGTAAAAATGGCAGACTGCTTAGAACAATGAAGTAAACAACAAACTGCACTTGGTAAAGCCAGTTCTAGGTGTGCTGCTCAATCTCATGGCAAGGACATAAAACAAGTAAATATGTCGTTTAAAGATTGCATTAAGTAAGTAGAAAGGAAATTATAAAAATAGCAGACAGCTTAGAACAATGAAATAAACAACAAACTGCACTTGGTAAACCAGTTTTAGGTGTGGTGCTCAATCTCATGGCAAGGAAATAAAACAAGCAAATATGTCGTTAAAAGATTGCAATAAATAAGTAGAAAGGAAATTAAGTAAAAATGGCAGACAGCTTAGAACAATGAAGTAAACAACAAACTGCACTTGGTAAAGCCAGTTCCAGGTGTGGCGCTCAATCTCGTGGCAAGGAAATAAAACAAGTAAATATGTCGTTTAAAGATTGCCTTAAATAAGTAGAAAGGAAATTGAGTAAAGATGGCAGACAGCTTGGAACAATGAAGTAAACAACAAACTGCACTTGGTAAAGCCAGTTCTAGGTGTGCTGCTCAATCTCGTGGCAAGGAAATAAAACAAGTAAATATGTCGTTTAAAGATTGCATTAAATAAGTAGAAAGGAAATTAAGTAAAAATGGTAGACAGCTTGGAACAATGAAGTAAACAACAAACTGCACTTGATAAAGCCAGTTCTAGGTGTGGTGCTCAATCTCGTGGCAAGGAAATAAAAGAAGCAAATATGTCGTTTAAAGATTGCATTAAATAAGTAAAAAGGAAATTATGTAAAAATAGCAGACAGCTTGGAACAATGAAGTAAACAACGAACTGCACTTGGGAAAGCCAGTTCTAGGTGTGCTGCTAAATCATGCGGCAAGGAAATAAAACAAGTAAATATGTCATTTTAAGATTGCATTAAATAAGTAGAAAGGAAATTAAGAAAAAATGACAAACCGCTTGGAACAATGAAGTAAACAACAAACTGCACTTGGTAAAGACAGTTCTAGGCGTGCTGCTCAATCTCGTGGCAAGGAAATAATACAAGTAAATATGTCGTTTTAAATTGCATTAAATAAGTAGAAAGGTAATTAAGTAAAAATGGCAGACAGCGTGGAACAATGAAGTAAACAACAAACTGCGCTGGGTAAATCCAGTTCTAGGTGTGCTGCTCAATCTCGTGGCAAGGAAATAATACAAGTAAATATGTCGTTTTAAATTGCATTAAATAAGTAGAAAGGAAATTAAGTAAAAAGGGCAGACAGCTTGGAACAATGAAGTAAACAACAAACTGCACTTGGTAAAGCCAGTTCTAGGTGTGCTGCTCAATCTCGTGGCAAGGAAATAAAACAAGTAAATATGTCGTTTAAAGATTGCATTAAATAAGTAGAAAGGAAATTAAGTAAAAATGGCAGACAGCTTAGAACAATGAAGTAAACAACAAACTGCACTTGGTAAAGCCAGTTCCAGGTGTGGCGCTCAATCTCGTGGCAAGGAAATAAAACAAGTAAATATGTCGTTTAAAGATTGCCTTAAATAAGTAGAAAGGAAATTAAGTAAAAATGGCAGACAGCTTGGAACAATGAAGTAAACAACAAACTGCACTTGGTAAAGCCAGTTCTAGGTGTGCTGCTCAATCTCGTGGCAAGCAAATAAAACAAGTAAATATGTCGTTTAAAGATTGCATTAAATAAGTAGAAAGGAAACTAAGTAAAAATGGCAGACAGCTTAGAACAATGAAGTAAACAACAAACTGCACTTGGTAAAGCCAGTTCTAGGTGTGGTGCTCAATCTCGTGGCAAGGAAATAAAACAAGTAAATATGTCGTTTAAAGGTTGCATTAAATAAGTAGAAAGGAAATTAAGTAAAAATGGCAGAACGCTTAGAACAATGAAGTAAACCACAAACTGCACTTGGTAAAGCCAGTTCTAGGTGTGCTGCTCAATCTCGTGGCAAGGAAATAAAACAAGTAAATATGTCGTTTAAAGATTGCATTAAATAAGTAGAAAGGAAATTAAGTAAAAATGGCAGACAGCTTAGAACAATGAAGTAAACAAAAAACTGCACTTGGTAAAGCCAGTTCTAGGTGTGCTGCTCAATATCGTGGCAAGGAAATTAAACAAGTAGATATGTCGTTAAAAGATTGCATTAAATAAGTAGAAAGGAAATTAAGTAAAAATGGCAGACAGCTTAGAACAATGAAGTAAACAACAAACTGCACTTGGTAAAGCCAGTTCTAGGTGTGCTGCTCAATCTCGTGGCAAGGAAATAAAACAAGTAAATATGTCGTTTAAAGATTGCATTAAATAAGTAGAAAGGAAATTAAGTAAAAATGGCAGACAGCTTAGAACAATGAAGTAAACAACAAACTGCACTTGGTAAAGCCAGTTCTAGGTGTGCTGCTCAATCTCGTGGCAAGGAAATAAAACAAGTAAATATGTCGTTTAAAGATTGCATTAAATAAGTAGAAAGGAAATTAAGTAAAAATGGCAAACAGCTTAGAACAATGAAGTAAACAACAATCCGCACTTGGTAAAGCCAGTTCTAGGTGTGCTGCTCAATCTCGTGGCAAGGAAATAAAACAAGTAAATATGTCGTTTAAAGATTGCATTAAATAAGTAGAAAGGAAATTAAGTAAAAATGGCAGACAGCTTAGAACAATGAAGTAAACAACAATCCGCACTTGGTAAAGCCAGTTCTAGGTGTGCTGCTCAATCTCGTGGCAAGGAAATAAAACAAGTAAATATGTCGTTTAAGGATTGCATTAAATAAGTAGAAAGGAAATTAAGTAAAAATGGCAGACAGCTTAGAACAATGAAGTAAACAACAAACTGCACTTGGTAAAGCCAGTTCTAGGTGTGCTGCTCAATCTCGTGGCAAGGAAATAAAACAAGTAAATATGTCGTTTAAAGATTGCATTAAATAAGTAGAAAGGAAATTAAGTAAAAATGGCAAACAGCTTAGAACAATGAAGTAAACAACAATCCGCACTTGGTAAAGCCAGTTCTAGGTGTGCTGCTCAATCTCGTGGCAAGGAAATAAAACAAGTAAATATGTCGTTTAAAGATTGCATTAAATAAGTAGAAAGGAAATTAAGTAAAAATGGCAGACAGCTTAGAACAATGAAGTAAACAACAAACTGCACTTGGTAAAGCCAGTTCCAGGTGTGGCGCTCAATCTCGTGGCAAGGAAATAAAACAAGTAAATATGTCGTTTAAAGATTGCCTTGAATAAGTAGAAAGGAAATTAAGTAAAAATGGCAGACAGCTTAGAACAATGAAGTAAACAACAAACTGCACTTGGTAAAGCCAGTTCCAGGTGTGGCGCTCAATCTCGTGGCAAGGAAATAAAACAAGTAAATATGTCGTTTAAAGATTGCCTTAAATAAGTAGAAAGGAAATTAAGTAAAAATGGCAGACAGCTTGGAACAATGAAGTAAACAACAAACTGCACTTGGTAAAGCCAGTTCTAGGTGTGCTGCTCAATCTCGTGGCAAGCAAATAAAACAAGTAAATATGTCGTTTAAAGATTGCATTAAATAAGTAGAAAGGAAATTAAGTAAAAATGGCAGACAGCTTAGAACAATGAAGTAAACAACAAACTGCACTTGGTAAAGCCAGTTCTAGGTGTGGTGCTCAATCTCGTGGCAAGGAAATAAAACAAGTAAATATGTCGTTTAAAGGTTGCATTAAATAAGTAGAAAGGAAATTAAGTAAAAATGGCAGAACGCTTAGAACAATGAAGTAAACCACAAACTGCACTTGGTAAGCCAGTTCTAGGTGTGCTGCTCAATCTCGTGGCAAGGAAATAAAACAAGTAAATATGTCGTTTAAAGATTGCATTAAATAAGTAGAAAGGAAATTAAGTAAAAATGGCAGACAGCTTAGAACAATGAAGTAAACAAAAAACTGCACTTGGTAAAGCCAGTTCTAGGTGTGCTGCTCAATATCGTGGCAAGAAAATTAAACAAGTAGATATGTCGTTAAAAGATTGTATTAAATAAGTAGAAAGGAAATTAAGTAAAAATGGCAGACAGCTTAGAACAATGAAGTAAACAACAAACTGCACTTGGTAAAGCCAGTTCTAGGTGTGCTGCTCAATCTCGTGGCAGGGAAATAAAACAAGTAAATATGTCGTTTAAAGATTGCATTAAGTAAGTAGAAAGGAAACTAAGTAAAAATGGCAGACAGCTTAGAACAATGAAGTAAACAACAAACTGCACTTGGTAAAGCCAGTTCTAGGTGTGCTGCTCAATCTCGTGGCAAGGAAATAAGACAAGTAAATATGTCGTTTAAAGATTGCATAAAATAAGTAGAAAGGAAATTAAGTAAAAATGGCAGACAGCTTAGAACAATGAAGTAAACAACAAACTGCACTTGGTAAAGCCAGTTCTAGGTGTGGTGCTCAATCTCGTGGCAAGGAAATAAAACAAGTAAATATGTCGTTTAAAGATTGCATTAAATAAGTAGAAAGGAAATTAAGTAAAAATGGCAGACAGCTTGGAACAATGAAGTAAACAACAAACTGCACTTGGTAAAGCCAGTTCTAGGTGTGCTGCTCAATCTCGTGGCAAGGAAATAAAACAAGTAAATATGTCGTTTAAAGATTGCATTAAGTAAGTAGAAAGAAAACTAAGTAAAAATGGCAGACAGCTTAGAACAATGAAGTAAACAACAAACTGCACTTGGTAAAGCCAGTTCTAGGTGTGCTGCTCAATCTCGTGGCAAGGAAATAAAACAAGCAAATATGTCGTTAAAAGATTGCATTAAATAAGTAGAAAGGAAATTAAGTAAAAATGGCAGACAGCTTGGAACAATGAAGTAAACAACAAACTGCACTTGGTAAAGCCAGTTCTAGGTGTGCTGCTCAATCACGTGGCAAGGAAATAAAACAAGTAAATATGTCGTTTAAAGATTGCATTAAGTAAGTAGAAAGGAAATTAAGTAAAAATGGCAGACAGCTTAGAACAATGAAGTAAACAACAAACTGCACTTGGTAAAGCCAGTTCTAGGTGTGGTGCTCAATCTCGTGGCAAGGAAATAAAACAAGAAAATATGTCAGTTAAAAATTGCATTAAATAATTAGAAAGGAATTTAAGTAAAAATGGCAGACAGCTTGGAACAATGAAGTAAACAACAAACTGCACTAGGTAAAGCCAGTTCTAGATGTGCTGCTCAATCTCGTGGCAAGGAAATAAAACAAGTAAATATGTCGTTTAAAGATTGCATTAAATAAGTAGAAAGAAAATTAAGTAAAAATGGCAGACTGCTTAGAACAATGAAGTAAACAACAAACTGTACTTGGTAAAGCCAGTTCTAGGTGTGGTGCTCAATCTCGTGGCAAGGAAATAAAAGAAGCAAATATGTCGTTTAAAGATTGCATTAAATAAGTAAAAAGGAAATTATGTAAAAATAGCAGACAGCTTGGAACAATGAAGTAAACAACGAACTGCACTTGGGAAAGCCAGTTCTAGGTGTGCTGCTAAATCATGCGGCAAGGAAATAAAACAAGTAAATATGTCATTTTAAGATTGCATTAAATAAGTAGAAAGGAAATTAAGAAAAAATGACAAACCGCTTGGAACAATGAAGTAAACAACAAACTGCACTTGGTAAAGACAGTTCTAGGCGTGCTGCTCAATCTCGTGGCAAGGAAATAATACAAGTAAATATGTCGTTTTAAATTGCATTAAATAAGTAGAAAGGTAATAAGTAAAAATGGCAGACAGCGTGGAACAATGAAGTAAACAACAAACTGCGCTGGGTAAATCCAGTTCTAGGTGTGCTGCTCAATCTCGTGGCAAGGAAATAATACAAGTAAATATGTCGTTTTAAATTGCATTAAATAAGTAGAAAGGAAATTAAGTAAAAAGGGCAGACAGCTTGGAACAATGAAGTAAACAACAAACTGCACTTGGTAAAGCCAGTTCTAGGTGTGCTGCTCAATCTCGTGGCAAGGAAATAAAACAAGTAAATATGTCGTTTAAAGATTGCATTAAATAAGTAGAAAGGAAATTAAGTAAAAATGGCAGACAGCTTAGAACAATGAAGTAAACAACAAACTGCACTTGGTAAAGCCAGTTCCAGGTGTGGCGCTCAATCTCGTGGCAAGGAAATAAAACAAGTAAATATGTCGTTTAAAGATTGCCTTAAATAAGTAGAAAGGAAATTAAGTAAAAATGGCAGACAGCTTGGAACAATGAAGTAAACAACAAACTGCACTTGGTAAAGCCAGTTCTAGGTGTGCTGCTCAATCTCGTGGCAAGCAAATAAAACAAGTAAATATGTCGTTTAAAGATTGCATTAAATAAGTAGAAAGGAAACTAAGTAAAAATGGCAGACAGCTTAGAACAATGAAGTAAACAACAAACTGCACTTGGTAAAGCCAGTTCTAGGTGTGGTGCTCAATCTCGTGGCAAGGAAATAAAACAAGTAAATATGTCGTTTAAAGGTTGCATTAAATAAGTAGAAAGGAAATTAAGTAAAAATGGCAGAACGCTTAGAACAATGAAGTAAACCACAAACTGCACTTGGTAAAGCCAGTTCTAGGTGTGCTGCTCAATCTCGTGGCAAGGAAATAAAACAAGTAAATATGTCGTTTAAAGATTGCATTAAATAAGTAGAAAGGAAATTAAGTAAAAATGGCAGACAGCTTAGAACAATGAAGTAAACAAAAAACTGCACTTGGTAAAGCCAGTTCTAGGTGTGCTGCTCAATATCGTGGCAAGGAAATTAGACAAGTAGATATGTCGTTAAAAGATTGCATTAAATAAGTAGAAAGGAAATTAAGTAAAAATGGCAGACAGCTTAGAACAATGAAGTAAACAACAAACTGCACTTGGTAAAGCCAGTTCTAGGTGTGCTGCTCAATCTCGTGGCAAGGAAATAAAACAAGTAAATATGTCGTTTAAAGATTGCATTAAATAAGTAGAAAGGAAATTAAGTAAAAATGGCAGACAGCTTAGAACAATGAAGTAAACAACAAACTGCACTTGGTAAAGCCAGTTCTAGGTGTGCTGCTCAATCTCGTGGCAAGGAAATAAAACAAGTAAATATGTCGTTTAAAGATTGCATTAAATAAGTAGAAAGGAAATTAAGTAAAAATGGCAAACAGCTTAGAACAATGAAGTAAACAACAATCCGCACTTGGTAAAGCCAGTTCTAGGTGTGCTGCTCAATCTCGTGGCAAGGAAATAAAACAAGTAAATATGTCGTTTAAAGATTGCATTAAATAAGTAGAAAGGAAATTAAGTAAAAATGGCAGACAGCTTAGAACAATGAAGTAAACAACAATCCGCACTTGGTAAAGCCAGTTCTAGGTGTGCTGCTCAATCTCGTGGCAAGGAAATAAAACAAGTAAATATGTCGTTTAAAGATTGCATTAAATAAGTAGAAAGGAAATTAAGTAAAAATGGCAGACAGCTTAGAACAATGAAGTAAACAACAAACTGCACTTGGTAAAGCCAGTTCTAGGTGTGCTGCTCAATCTCGTGGCAAGGAAATAAAACAAGTAAATATGTCGTTTAAAGATTGCATTAAATAAGTAGAAAGGAAATTAAGTAAAAATGGCAAACAGCTTAGAACAATGAAGTAAACAACAATCCGCACTTGGTAAAGCCAGTTCTAGGTGTGCTGCTCAATCTCGTGGCAAGGAAATAAAACAAGTAAATATGTCGTTTAAAGATTGCATTAAATAAGTAGAAAGGAAATTAAGTAAAAATGGCAGACAGCTTAGAACAATGAAGTAAACAACAAACTGCACTTGGTAAAGCCAGTTCCAGGTGTGGCGCTCAATCTCGTGGCAAGGAAATAAAACAAGTAAATATGTCGTTTAAAGATTGCCTTAAATAAGTAGAAAGGAAATTAAGTAAAAATGGCAGACAGCTTAGAACAATGAAGTAAACAACAAACTGCACTTGGTAAAGCCAGTTCCAGGTGTGGCGCTCAATCTCGTGGCAAGGAAATAAAACAAGTAAATATGTCGTTTAAAGATTGCCTTAAATAAGTAGAAAGGAAATTAAGTAAAAATGGCAGACAGCTTGGAACAATGAAGTAAACAACAAACTGCACTTGGTAAAGCCAGTTCTAGGTGTGCTGCTCAATCTCGTGGCAAGCAAATAAAACAAGTAAATATGTCGTTTAAAGATTGCATTAAATAAGTAGAAAGGAAATTAAGTAAAAATGGCAGACAGCTTAGAACAATGAAGTAAACAACAAACTGCACTTGGTAAAGCCAGTTCTAGGTGTGGTGCTCAATCTCGTGGCAAGGAAATAAAACAAGTAAATATGTCGTTTAAAGGTTGCATTAAATAAGTAGAAAGGAAATTAAGTAAAAATGGCAGAACGCTTAGAACAATGAAGTAAACCACAAACTGCACTTGGTAAGCCAGTTCTAGGTGTGCTGCTCAATCTCGTGGCAAGGAAATAAAACAAGTAAATATGTCGTTTAAAGATTGCAATAAATAAGTAGAAAGGAAATTAAGTAAAAATGGCAGACAGCTTAGAACAATGAAGTAAACAAAAAACTGCACTTGGTAAAGCCAGTTCTAGGTGTGCTGCTCAATATCGTGGCAAGAAAATTAAACAAGTAGATATGTCGTTAAAAGATTGTATTAAATAAGTAGAAAGGAAATTAAGTAAAAATGGCAGACAGCTTAGAACAATGAAGTAAACAACAAACTGCACTTGGTAAAGCCAGTTCTAGGTGTGCTGCTCAATCTCGTGGCAGGGAAATAAAACAAGTAAATATGTCGTTTAAAGATTGCATTAAGTAAGTAGAAAGGAAACTAAGTAAAAATGGCAGACAGCTTAGAACAATGAAGTAAACAACAAACTGCACTTGGTAAAGCCAGTTCTAGGTGTGGTGCTCAATCTCGTGGCAAGGAAATAAAACAAGAAAATATGTCAGTTAAAAATTGCATTAAATAATTAGAAAGGAAATTAAGTAAAAATGGCAGACAGCTTGGAACAATGAAGTAAACAGCAAACTGCACTAGGTAAAGCCAGTTCTAGATGTGCTGCTCAATCTCGTGGCAAGGAAATAAAACAAGTAAATATGTCGTTTAAAGATTGCATTAAATAAGTAGAAAGAAAATTAAGTAAAAATGGCAGACTGCTTAGAACAATGAAGTAAACAACAAACTGTACTTGGTAAAGCCAGTTCTAGGTGTGCTGCTCAATCTCATGGCAAGGACATAAAACAAGTAAATATGTCGTTTAAAGATTGCATTAAGTAAGTATAAAGGAAATTATAAAAATAGCAGACAGCTTAGAACAATGAAATAAACAACAAACTGCACTTGGTAAAGCCAGTTTTAGGTGTGGTGCTCAATCTCATGGCAAGGAAATAAAACAAGCAAATATGTCGTAAAAGATTGCATTAAATAAGTAGAAAGAAAATTAAGTAAAAATGGCAGACCAGCTTAGAACAATGAAGTAAACAACAAACTGCACTTGGTAAAGCCAGTTCTAGGTGTGGCGCTCAATCTCGTGGCAAGGAAATAAAACAAGTAAATATGTCGTTTAAAGATTGCCTTAAATAAGTAGAAAGGAAATTGAGTAAAAATGGCAGACAGCTTGGAACAATGAAGTAAACAACAAACTGCACTTGGCAAAGCCAGTTCTAGGTGTGCTGCTCAATCTCGTGGCAAGGAAATAAAACAAGTAAATATGTCGTTTAAAGATTGCATTAAATAAGTAGAAAGGAAATAAGTAAAAATGGCAGAACGCTTAGAACAATGAAGTAAACCACAAACTGCACTTGGTAAAGCCAGTTCTAGGCTTGTGCTGCTCAATCTCGTGGCAAGGAAATAAAACAAGTAAATATGTCGTTTAAAGATTGCATTAAATAAGTAGAAAGGAAATTAAGTAAAAATGGCAGACAGCTTAGAACAATGAAGTAAACAACAAACTGCACTTGGTAAAGCCAGTTCTAGGTGTGCTGCTCAATATCGTGGCAAGGAAATTAAACAAGTAGATATGTCGTTAAAAGATTGTATTAAATAAGTAGAAAGGATATTAAGTAAAAATGGCAGACAGCTTAGAACAATGAAGTAAACAACGAACTGCACTTGGTAAAGCCAGTTCTAGGAGTGCTGCTCAATCTCGTGGCAGGGAAATAAAACAAGTAAATATGTCGTTTAAAGATTGCATTAAGTAAGTAGAAAGGAAACTAAGTAAAAAATGGCAGACAGCTTAGAACAATGTAGTAAACAACAAACTGCACTTGGTAAAGCCAGTTCTAGGTGTGCTGCTCAATCTCGTGGCAAGGAAATAAAACAAGTAAATATGTCGTTTAAAGATTGCATAAAATAAGTAGAAAGAAATTAAGTAAAAATCGCAGACAGCTTAGAACAACGAAGTAAACAACAAACTGCACTTGGTAAAGCCAGTTCTAGGTGTGCTGCTCAATCTCGTGGCAAGGAAATAAAACAAGTAAATATGTCGTTTAAAGATTGCATTAAATAAGTAGAAAGGAAATTAAGTAAAAATGGCAGACAGCTTGGAACAATGAAGTAAACAACAAACTGCCCTTGGTAAAGCCAGTTCTAGGTGTGCTGCTCAATCTCGTGGCAAGGAAATAAAACAAGTAAATATGTCGTTTAAAAGATTGCATTAAAGTAAGTAGAAAGGAAACTAAGTAAAAATGGCAGACAGCTTAGAACAATGAAGTAAACAACAAAACTGCACTTGGTAAAGCCAGTTCTAGGTGTGCTGCTCAATCTCGTGGCAAGGAACTAAAACAAGTAAATATGTCGTTTAAAGATTGCATTAAATAAGTAGAAAGGAATATAAGTAAAAATGGCAGACAGCTTAGAACTATGAAGTAAACAACAAACTGCACTTGGTAAAGCCAGTTCTAGGTGTGCTGCTCAATCTCGTGGCAAGGAAATAAAACAAGCAAATATGTCGTTAAAAAGATTGCATTAAATAAGTAGAAAGGAAATTAAGTAAAAATGGCAGACAGCTTGGAACATGAAGTAAACATCAAACTGCACTTGGTAAAGCCAGTTCTAGGTGTGCTGCTCAATCTCGTGGCAAGGAAATAAAACAAGTAAATATGTCGTTTAAAGATTGCATTAAGTAAGTAGAAAGGAAATTAAGTAAAAATGGCAGACAGCTTAGAACAATGAAGTAAACAACAAACTGCACTTGGTAAAAGCCAGTTCTAGGTGTGGTGCTCAATCTCGTGGCAAGGAAATAAAACAAGAAAATATGTCAGTTAAAAATTGCATTAAATAATTAGAAAAGAAATTAAGTAAAAATGGCAGACAGCTTGGAACAATGAAGTAAACAACAAAACTGCACTAGGTAAAGCCAGTTCTAGATGTGCTGCTCAATC
Organism: Amblyomma americanum; assembly: GCF_052857255.1. Lineage (NCBI taxonomy): Eukaryota > Metazoa > Arthropoda > Arachnida > Ixodida > Ixodidae > Amblyomma > Amblyomma americanum. The sequence continues at coordinate 609 of NW_027526487.1, read as the reverse complement.
TCGTGGCAAGGAAATAAAACAAGTAAATATGTCGTTTAAAGATTGCATTAAATAAGTAGAAAGAAAATTAAGTAAAAATGGCAGACTGCTTAGAACAATGAAGTAAACAACAAACTGCACTTGGTAAAGCCAGTTCTAGGTGTGCTGCTCAATCTCATGGCAAGGACATAAACAAGTAAATATGTCGTTTAAAGATTGCATTAAGTAAGTAGAAAGGAAATTATAAAAATAGCAGACAGCTTAGAACAATGAAATAAACAACAAACTGCACTTGGTAAACCAGTTTTAGGTGTGGTGCTCAATCTCATGGCAAGGAAATAAAACAAGCAAATATGTCGTTAAAAGATTGCAATAAATAAGTAGAAAGGAAATTAAGTAAAAATGGCAGACAGCTTAGAACAATGAAGTAAACAACAAACTGCACTTGGTAAAGCCAGTTCCAGGTGTGGCCGCTCAATCCTCGTGGCAAGGAAATAAAACAAGTAAATATGTCGTTTAAAGATTGCCTTAAATAAGTAGAAAGGAAATTGAGTAAAGATGGCAGACAGCTTGGAACAATGAAGTAAACAACAAACTGCACTTGGTAAAGCCAGTTCTAGGTGTGCTGCT